>NC_054826.1:2512500-3737500 GCF_018345385.1 Vulpes lagopus | reverse complement strand
TAATCCTGAGCATGAGAACAGCGACTGGTCCACAATAGATGTTCAATAAATCTTTAATGAATGCCAAAAAAAAAAAGAATAAATGAGTTTAACAATATTTTATTTTATTTTTTTTATTTTTTTAACAATATTTTAAATCAAAAATCTTTAAGGGAAAGCCATGAAAACCACATGAAATGGTATTTTCTTCTAAGACTTTCTTAATTCTTTCAAATTTAGAGAATGTTATTTCTCATCTGCACTCTTTCTGCATGTTATCCATACATTTCTTATCATATTATTTCATTCCAGTTACCTCACAGTATTACTGGTGAAAATCAAATAATAAAAAACAGGAAAATGTACTTCCACATTTTCACATATTATAATGCAGCATATATTATATATTTATAATAATATTGAATCTTGTTTATATGTGTTTTATGTTTCTTAGTCTCTGATAAACCTTGTCAATGTCTTCCATTTCTGCTTTTTTAATTTTAGTGTCCTGTAAGATCACAGTGCAGTATTTTGCATATAGTAGAATTTAATAAATAGATTTTATTGAATTCATAACAGGAAGGCAGCAGATTTGCCTACAGTGTTAGATGTGCAATACTTTGGTTTATATTGGCATTGTTGAATATTAAAAATCATTAAACCATATCCAAATTCAGCTTTCATTGAAAGCCTAGATTGTATTTTAGGTCATCTAGGCCTTTATTTTGAACTATGTATTAGATTAAGTTCATGTTTGTTATTAGATGATTCAGACATTAATTCAAGGGGCATTTTTGTTTTTCTTTCTATGCCCATTCTGCTACTTCGGGCATTCGAGAAATAACAATGGACATCCATCCTGTTTTTAAGAAGTTCATAGTCTAGTTTGAGAAAACAAAATACATGATAAAATTTTATACTGCAAATTAAAGTGCTGTTTACAGTATGCTAGAGGCACAGAGAAGTACCTGACCCATGTGGGGTGGTGAGGATTGCAACTGGGGGACATATGGAGGGAATGATACTTGTGTGGGGACATACGGAGGGAATGTTTGAGGAGGAAATGGCTTTGATACAATGTCTTCTTAGTCATACTGTTGAAGTGTGGTTTCTGAAAATTGGCAAATCTGCTATAATTAGAAAAGCTGTACAGATAACCTAGTTTATGTGATGCAATAGGATTAAAAAGCAAAGCAAAACAACATTGAGAATCATTCCAGGTTGGAGATTGTGCAGCTGTGGGACACCAGTGTCCATATGTTTGTCTTCATCATGCAGACTGCATATAATAGGATACTCTTTAGGGTTAAAGTGTGGCCAAGTGGGGCCCCTCGGTGGCTCAGTAGTTGAGCATCTGCCTTTGGTTCAGGTCGTGACCTCGGGGTCCTGGGATTGAGTCCCACATTGGGCTCCCTGCAGGGAGCCTGCTTCTCCCTCTACCTGTGTCTCTCATGAGTAAATTAAGAAATAATAATAAGAAAAATCCTTAAAGTGTGGCCAAAATTAAATAACAAGCTCACGATGTGATGTAAGGATTGGCTATATTGGTAAAAGCATGATTGTAATGATAAAGGTTAAATTTGAACCTGAATAGAAATATGAAGTTCTACCAAACATCAGACCATTTGAACATAGTTTTTTGAGTATGCATTTATAAAAAACACTACATATACCTTTTTTTCTGTTTAGGACATTTTATCAAATTCTCATTAATTAAAATTTGCAAGTAGAATACTTAACATTTAACAATGTTTGGTTCCGTATACATTTACACTTTCTAAGGAAAACTGTAACAGTTGGTCTGACTCAATATTTTATCTAATACTTTGGTATGTATATAGCGTAAACATTTTTAATTTTTTTGTGATATAATTTATTTATTCATGAGAGATACAGAGAGAGAGGCAGAGATACAGGCAGAGGGAGAAGCAGGCTCCTTGCAAGGAGCCTGATGTGGGACTCGAGCCCCAGACTGTGATCATGCCTTAAAATTTTTAACAATTAATTTTTTTATAAGTAACAATCATGGTGTTTCATATTACATTTTAATTAATCCAACAATCTTCCATATAAATTCAGGAAACTGAAATACCCCAAGAAAGGAGAATCATATTCCTACTTTTTTTTTTTTATTTTTTATTTATGATAGTCATACAGAGAGAAAGAGAGAGAGGCAGAGACACAGGCAGAGGGAGAAGCAGGCTCCATGCACCGGGAGCCCGATGTGGGATTCGATCCCGGGTCTCCAGGATCGCGCCCTGGGCCAAAGGCAGGCGCCAAACCGCTGCGCCACCCAGGGATCCCCATATTCCTACTTTTTATAGTAAAGGTAAGCCACTTTGCTGTAGAAATAATTAAAGAATACATCCTCCAGAGGCGCCTGGGTGGCTCTGTCAGGTGAGCATCCAACTCTTGGTTTCAGCTCAGTTCATGATCCCAGGTCCATGAGATCAAGCCCTTGTGGGGCTGCATGCTCAGTGGGGAGTTTGCCTCTCTCTCTCTCTTTCTCCCTCTCCCGCTCCCTCTCCCCCAGTGTTCCCTCTCTCTCTAAAATAAAAATAAAATAAACTTTAAAAAATATTGCATACTACAGAAAAGCTATGTTTTTTTTTTTCAACTTTTATTGGTTTATTATATCCCCCACTGAGTATCTTTTTGGGTATACTTCCACTTGGGACATTTATTGTAGTTACTTTTAAAACTGTATGCTTTAAAAAGATTTTCAAAGCATACATGGGAAATACTTTTTTTCTGAATTTGAAGTACACAAAGATCAATGTTAAATTCTGGCTGGAGATTAAAATCGAGTTTGGAAGACAAGTAAAGGCCTATGTCATGTGATGAATGTGATAAGGTGGAAAAAAAATTCTTTTGTGTTCTTGTCTGGTGCTTCTGAATTAAAACATTAATAAGTGAAAAGCATATACATTTATTTAATATAAGTGAATAGCATATAAATTTATTTAATATAAGCTTTACATAAAAAATATATATATAAGCTTTACATGACCTAGGAGCCTACATAAGGACATAAAAACTGATAAAAAGCAGTTAGAGCCCAACTCATACAGTCAATCAGATGAGTAGTAAACTGAAAAAAATAACAAGGCAAAAGGGCTTGGACTAGTTAGTGGATTGGGTACAGGGACATGAAAGGTAAGGATTAGTTTAGCAAGGTTTTTTTATTTTTTTTATTTATTTTTAATTTTTTTTACAAATTTGTCTTGGCCTCCACTTTCAATCCTTGGTGATAGGAATATTTTCTCCCTTCTGCTATACAGAGGATGTCTTTCACATGGGCATATTATCTCCGGCTTTTAGGAGGATCAGAATGCCCTTTTGTATCTGTAGTTTTTCAAGTAACTTTAATTTAAAATAATCGATATGCTAGCATGGTGTAATTTGGGTGGCGTGTCCTGGCCTCCTTCGTGACAATAGAACAGGGGACCTTTAGAACAGACTGGATGGGCTCTGGAGACTCACTTGGGGCACGGGTGACTCACTGATCCTTAAAATAGAGAAGTGGGCCTTTGATTTAGAAGGAACAGCTTGCACAAAGGCATACAGACTAGCAAGAGCACAGCATCGTCAGGAGACAGCATGGTGAAATGTGAGTAGGTGTTTTCTGGGCAGACACTGAGGACGACAGGGAAAGGAGGAAGGTGCCAGATATTGAAAAGCCATGAATTTCGTCTGAAAGTGTTTTGACTCCCTCCTGGAGGTGATGCAAAGACATGGGGGAGTTTCAGGCAGGGACTTGAGATGCTATAGTTTGAGGACAGACTTCAAAGGCGGAGGCGTTTAAAGGGGACTTTGGGCCAGGATCACCCCTTCCATTTGTATTGCATGGTGCTTGTGTGCCCTAAATGACACGGACACGGGGATACAGGAGGAGATGTAGTTTCTCACTGCAGAGGAAAAAGACAAAAGTGGGATTTTGATATTCGTGATAAAAGTTGCAGGGAGAAAAAACAAAAACGTATCACCAAAAGTAAGTCCTCTGGAAGTTAGGCTAGTGCCATCCATCATCTTGCTATTACCCCCATCCCAATCCCTCCCCCACTGCTCCAAATTTTCCCTTCCCTTTTTCCTTCCCTCTGTACTTTATTTCCCATTACCCACCCCCCAAATCCAAAGACTGGAGGATATACTATTTCAGTTCAATGGTTGTTAAATCAGGGTTACATTCAGCTGTGAGGAAAAAACACCAAAGCGGTGTGGCTTTAGAGAGCCTGAAATACCTTCTCTATTCACTGAGCTTAGAGGAGGGCAGCTCAGGGCTTGTTGGGAGGTTGCACTCTACAGTATTCTCTGTGATACAGTTGCTTGGTTCCTCCATCTCCAGGTTATGAAGCTCATCCTCATGGTTCCTCCATCCCCAGGTTCTGACACTCATCCTCATGGTTCCTCCATCCCCAGGTTATGACGCTCATCCTCATGGTTCCTCCATCCCCAGGTTATGACGCTCATCCTCATGGTTCCTCCATCCCCAGGTTATGACGCTCATCCTCATGGTTCCTCCATCCCCAGGTTCTGACGCTCATCCTCATGGTTCCTCCATCCCCAGGTTCTGACGCTCATCCTCATGGTTCCTCCATCTCCAGGTTATGACACTCATCCTCATGGTTCCTCCATCCCCAGGTTATGACACTCATCCTCATGGTTCCTCTAACCCCAGGTTATGACGCTCATCCTCATGGTTCCTCCATCCCCAGGTTATGACACTCATCCTCATGGTTCCTCCATCCCCAGGTTATGACACACTCTTCCTCATGGTTCCTCCATCCCCAGGTTATGACACTCATCCTCATGGTTCCTCCATCCCCAGGTTATGACACACTATTCCTCATGGTTCCTCCATCTCCAGGTTGTGACACTCATCCTCATGGTTCCTCCCTCTCCAGGTTCTGACACTCATCCTCATGGTTCCTCCATCCCCAGGTTATGACACACTTTTCCTCATGGTTCCTCCATCTTCAGGTTGTGACACTCATCCTCATGGTTCCTCCATCTCCAGGTTATGACACTCATCCTCATGGTTCCTCCAACTCCAGGTTCTGACACTCATACCCATGGTTCCTCCATCCCCCGGTTATGACACTCATCCTCATGGTTCCTCCATCTCCAGGTTATGACATTCTTCCTCATGGTTCCTCCATCCCCAGGTTATGACACTCATCCTCATGGTTCCTCCAACCCCAAGTTATGACACTCATCCTCATGGTTCCTTCATCCCCAGGTTATGACACTCATCTTCATGGTTTCTGCATCTCCAGGTTATGACACTCATCCTCATGCTTCCTCCATCCCCAGGTTATGACACTCATCCTCATGGTTCCTCCAACCCCAACTTATGACACTCATCCTCATGGTTCCTTCATCCCCAGGTTATGACACTCATCTTCATGGTTCCTCCATCCCCAGGTTATGACACACTCTTCCTCATGGTTCCTCCATCCCCAGGTTATGACACTCATCTTCATGGTTCCTCCATCCCCAGGTTATGACACACTATTCCTCATGGTTCCTCCATCTCCAGGTTGTGACACTCATCCTCATGGTTCCTCCATCCCCAGGTTATGACACACTTTTCCTCATGGTTCCTCCATCTTCAGGTTGTGGCACTCATCCTCATGGTTCCTCCATCTCCAGGTTCTGACACTCATACTCATGGTTCCTCCATCCCCCGGTTATGACACTCATCCTCATGGTTCCTCCATCTCCAGGTTATGACATTCTTCCTCATGGTTCCTCCATCCCCAGGTTATGACACTCATCCTCATGGTTCCTCCAACCCCAAGTTATGACACTCATCCTCATGGTTCCTTCATCCCCAGGTTATGACACTCATCTTCATGGTTTCTGCATCTCCAGGTTATGACGCTCATCCTCATGGTTCCTCCATCTCCAGGTTATGACACTCATCCTCATGGTTCCTCCATCCCCAGGTTGTGACACTCATCCTCATGGTTCCTCCATCCCCAGGTTGTGACGCTCATCCTCATGGTTCCTCTAACCCCAGGTTATGACGCTCATCCTCATGGTTCCTCCAACTCCAGGTTATGACACTCTTCCTCATGGTTCCTCCAACCCCAGGTTATGACACTCATCCTCATGGTTCCTCCAACCTCAGGTTATGACACTCATCCTCATGGTTCCTCCATCTCCAGGTTATGACACTCATCCTCATGGTCCAGAAGGGAGCCTTAACCATCACATTGAGGATTCAAGTAGCAAGGTGAAGGGGATATGATATCTCCACGTCAGTCGTCTTCTAGGGAAATTTCCTGGGGGCTTGAGAGAGAACTTTGCTTATGTGCCATTGGCGATATAAGCCTCAACAGAGGCTTGTAAAAGGAATGTTTATTCTGAGTAAGTGAGGTGCAGAAATGCAGTGCCAGCCAAGACGAATGGGTGCTCAGGGACGGAAACCAGATAGTGAGTTGGACCAGTAGGAGTCTGCATCAGTACTGTTTTCGAGATGTTAAGTCAAACTGAATAACCAATTTAGAAACTTATTTCATGAAAATCTATCATCTTAGATGATGTGTGTGTGTGTATAACAAGAATATAAGTTAAACATAAAAATAGTGTGATGGTGGAAATACTTCTAGAAGACGTGAAGAAATTCACAATATCTTTTTGTCACTTGGGCATCTGCAGATAAGTAGAGAAACTTACTATTTGGTATCACCATTTTCTTCCATTTGGTTTTCCAATTTTTTAAAAAGAATTTCAGCTAGATTTCAGGAAGGCTAGAATCAGCCACTGGAGGTAATTTTATGATATTAACTACTGCAGCCAAATAGATCAATATTGTGAATATTATCTTACCTTCTCATGTATCTTCAGGAAATTGTCCTTCCTACTATGTGTGTAACTTAGTTAATATATAAAACATTGAAATAAAACTCCATATAAATATGTTTGCATTAATCTAATAAGTTTGCATTAATCTAATAAGTTTGCATTAATCTAATAAGTTTGTATTAATCTAATAATAATGGAGTTTGTCTTGAGAGACAAATAGTGACAACATAAATGATAAATCTTTTATTTCCTCTTATTTATATATTCTTACTCAACATAGTAGGAATGTTCAGACATGTATTTTGACCTATAAGTAATAAGATATTGCTTATACTACCATATAGTATATGACATTGCAAGTTGTGCAAATGCATATTTGGCCCAATATTTGAATAGTGTCCTTAATTTCCTCTGTGTAAAAGGAACTTAGTGAAGAAGCAGGATTCTATTGATGAAATATAATTTTCTTATCCAATATTTGTGTCTTTGATTGTGACAGCCTTTGAAGTGAAAAGCAAAGTATAATGTTCACCGAATGAAAACATGATTTCACAAAGTTTCTCTGTAAAATATTTTTATAATGAAATATTCTTACTTGAAAATTTGGCATTTTAACACTACTCATGCAGCACGTACTCTGGATTAATCGATGTATTTCTCATTTCTCTTTCATTCAACAAATGCTTCCTTATTGGCTACATTGCGAGAAGGACTTCACAGGAAATGGAAAATGCATGCTGTGAGAACCAAACACAAAAAACCATACCCTCCCCAACCCCATACACAAAAACAAAGAACCTGGCACAAAGGGAAAATTAAATAATACCTCTATAAAAAATTAGAATGCTGGTCTGCAATAGTAAAACAGAACTAGATAGTGCTCTGGTGGTTTTGAGGAGCGAGCAGTCCCATTGAACTATGGTATCTGGAGAGCCATGGGAAGGGTTTGAGATGTCACCCACCTATCGAGCTGACAGGTCAGGCTGCCACAGTTTTGGAGCTGCTGACAATATAAGAGACTTGGGAGCACATAAAAAAAAAAAAAAAGAAGAAGACCTTATTACTCATGTCACAGCACGTGGCATGAGTTCTTCTTGTTGTCTCTCACACCCCTTGGGGTGACATGAAGCAACCTGGGTGTATGTTGTAAACACACACCCTGGGTCACGGCTACGGACCCTAAATGTTGGAAATCTCCATGTCCTGTTGGGTCTGCTAGCAGACCTCTTCAATTGTGTCCTAAAGGAAGACATTATAATCCAGGCAGAAAACAAATCTGCTTTCTGCCGCAAAGGGAGGTTCTAAACTTCCTTCCAAGGCTGTTTGCTCTACATGTATCCACGGAAAATTAGCATCAGACAACGCTGGCAGTGCCACTCATTCAGAAGATGTGAAGAAACGCAAGAGACCCGAAGAGAACTGTTCTCCAAGTCAGAGAGGTCTCGGTGGAGAAACATCCATCCGTCCAGGCCTCAGATGATAGATTTGACTAAATGAAAATTGGAGAGTAAGGCTCTAGGGCTAAGAAAGGGGAATGAGCCGGATGAGGGAGCGATGCCTGTATGTACACACACATTTCCATAACTGAGTGCATGAAACTTAACATCTTTTGCACTTATGATAGTAATATTTTTTAAAGATTTTATTTATTTATTTATTTATTTATTTATTTATTTATTTATTTGAGAGAGAGAGAAAGAGATGGAGAGTGAGAGAGAGCACAAGCAGGGGGAGGACAGAGGGAGATACAGACGCCCTGCTGAGCAGGGAGCCCGATGCAGGACTCGATCCCAGGGCCCTGAGATCATAACCTGAGCCGAAGGCAGATGCTTCACTGACTGAGCCACCCAGGTGCCCCACAATATTAATATTCCCAACAGAAAAACATAATATGTGGAAGTTAATGCTTTCTGATTTATAGGTTTACGTTACTTACATATTATATTTTAGAGAGAGCAATATTTTGAGATAATTTTATATATATTTAAGCATTTATATGCATTTTAGCAAATGCAATTTATTATATCAAACCTTTGGGGCTATGACAATACTGTAGAATGGTCAGACTGAGATTAAAAATACTGATTTGGGAATCAACTGGGTGATAAAACTTGAAAGAAATTTCAGTGAAGCCTCTACAATCTATGTGTTTGTTTGTTTGTTTGTTTTAAGATTTTATTTATTTGAGAGAGAGAGCATGAGTGGTGGGGAGAGGGGCAGAGAGAGGGGGAGAAGCAGCCTCCCAGGTGGGCAGGGAGCACCATGTGCGGCTCCTTCTCTGGACCCTGAGATCATGACCTGAGCCCAAAGCAGGCACTTAACCTGCTGAGCCTCCCAGGCTCCCCCAATCTATGTGGTGTCTGAGTATTTGCATTTTGACCATAAGCAAGAGCCCCGATTGACACAGATCAAGAAGAGTAAAATTGCTAGACAGGTAAATTACCAATTGAGAGAGGGAAAAACAAACAAGCTTATGAAGAGAGTAGTGAAAATAGAGACGGAAGGACAGAAGGTGGAACAATACTCAGAGGTCAATGTCATTAAGAATTTAATAAGAACGAGACATAGAACGAGGGAATGATACCAATATTCTTGATCATTGAATCCAAAAATGACGGGAACCGCAGCGCTAGCATCAGACATATGCCGGAGAATGCATCTTGCCAGCTGTGGGAGTTATGCCTGTAAGCACCAACCCAACAGATAATTTCAAGATTTTGGAACATCCTGGAGATAATACAAACACACA
The DNA here is from genome assembly GCF_018345385.1 of Vulpes lagopus. Taxonomy (NCBI): domain Eukaryota; kingdom Metazoa; phylum Chordata; class Mammalia; order Carnivora; family Canidae; genus Vulpes; species Vulpes lagopus. The sequence continues at coordinate 3,727,962 of NC_054826.1, read as the reverse complement.
CACACGGAAGTAAAGATAGATAAGTATTAAGTGATTATTTACTAAACTTAAAAGAAAATGTCTCTTATTCAGTACTTGTAACTTTCACCTTAATAAGTAAGTACCCCAGAATTCAAACGTGGTATGAATTCCCTTTATTTAAATCTTCCTGATAGTATGATGGCTTTAAATAATTCATCATGGAAAAGTTAAGTCGCATTATTTTCAAGGTGACACAAGGAACAGCTTTCTCATCTGATGAATATACAGATTTGACAGTCGGGAAGCCCCCCTTGCGTGTGTTGAGCATCGTGTTCCATTGACATGTACTTACTTCTCCACACACGATGTCTCTGTGCATCTCACAAAGAAAATAATTCCAAAAAATATGGGCTTTCCCTATACTTCATCTTCTTTGACATTTTCTGTTTAAGCGAAGCTTGATCAATGCAAAGTCAGATAAATCCCTACCAAGTAACATATCACGCTGGCGATTAGAGCTTGGTGGCAATTATGACTCTAGGTTTTTTGGATAATGTGAAACATCTCCTGTCACCCCTCACGTATGGAAACTAAAATGATAAATTCACACACACACAAAAATCAACAGAGTATTCTTTTACAAAGACGTTTTCAAAATAAGAAAAAGGACAAAGAGAACTTTGTTTTAAAAAAAAATTAAACAGAAGGCATGTTCTAGATCTTTTAGAGCTCAAAGTGTATAAGTTAAGAACCATGGGATCCCTGGGTGGCGCAGCGGTTTGGCGCCTGCCTTTGGCCCAGGGCGCGATCCTGGAGACCCGGGATCGAGTCCCACGTCGGGCTTCCGGTGCATGGAGCCTGCTTCTCTCCCTCTGCCTATGTCTCTGCCTCTCTCTCTCTGTGTGTGTGTGACTATCATAAATAAATAAAAAAAAAAAAAAAAAAAAAAAAAGAACCACTTGGTTATTAAAAAAAAATCAGTGAAAGGCACACATTACAAGGATTTAAGATTTAGGAGAAGTGTGAAAATCCATTTCTCTGAGGATATTGTTTCCTGGGAGCTCTATGAAGGAAAGCCTGCGCTGAAGATGTATAAATGGCTGTTTGATCTCGGGTGATGTGAGTAACTCCCTATAAGTGAGAAAAGTAATTTATAAATAATAGTTGTTGAATCGTAAATTCAAATAATCAGATTGCTGCACATGCTCAGGTACTTCAGTGAGAATCTTTATTAGTAAATGAAAAATATGAAGCTCAGAGAAAAACATTACTGAGAAAAATGTGATCATGTTCTACAAGATGAACATCTGAGGCCATGTCCCTTGACTCATGGTGCGCTGTTACTGACTCCGCTCTGGAAGCAATGCTGAGGTTCACTTAAATTAAGTATCAAAGCAGAGGAGTGAGGTCTACATTATTCATCATTGCACGCAGTGCATTCTTTGGAAATTCCTCCTCTTTTTTTTTTTTTTTTTTTTTGGAATGAGGGTAATGCTTTGTATCAGAGACAGTTCTTGTTTTCCAAATGACAGATATCAACGTTGACTCTGGAAGGCAGCAAATAAATCCATTGGAAAGACATTGGGCAGCCATGAAATCTAATGAGGGCTGGAGAACCGGGTTTGAGACACAGGAACCAGAAGAAGTTAGATCTTTTTTTTTTTTTTTTTAGAAGTTAGATCCTAAGAAATGATGCTACATAGTCCCCGCTCAAACAGTGTAGCTAGAATGACCCTCTAGTCATTCAATTGCCACTGGACCCCCCACCCTCCACAAGGCCGCAGGGCTCGTATGCACCACATGTGGACCTTGAGAGCCTCCCACTGCTGGAGAAAAGTTCTCATTTCTCCCTTCATCCATCATTCGTTTCAGCCTGTTGGGATGTGCCTATGGAATTAAGGTGCTTATGACACTGGTATAAATTCTAACTAAATGGTTGTAAGGAAGAAAGTGTCAGATTCTAAGGGTTCAGAGGTGACAGGGTCTGCTTACCAGAGTTCATATATCGGCCTGGTCCAGGAAAGCAGGGAAGGTATTTGAGTGCTGCTTGATCGGAGAATGGCAGGTGTCCGCAACGTATTTCTACTGTGCTCGTCTCAGTGCTTTATTATACTTGGTGTTTCAGTTCTTTCTAACCTTATGCAGGGATGGATTTCTGGAAGCAGGGCAGATTTTTATATTTACATTCTCTCTCCTCATAGTAGATGAAGTTACTTACAGAAGTACAGTAGTAACGTTTACGTGTGTTCTTTCATTCCACAGAGCCTTATTCATCACTTTATAATGATCATAATAGAGGTTCTAAGCATATTATGCAGATTACAATGCATTTATATATTTTTTGGAATGCCAGGCAAGATCAAGGATTATAAAGAACATGCTCATTCTACACGTCTGTGATGCGTTACAAAACCAGTTTCTTCACCTTCACTCATGAATTATGCTTTGTTAAACAACTTCGCATAAAGGGCAAAGATGTTAATTTCATTTAAAAATCACACCAAATGGTGTGAAAGTATTACGATAGCACCTTCTATGCATTCATCGACTTGACTTCTGAGAAGAAAGACTGAAGTTTTGTTTTTGAAATCTGTGACTTGAAAATTAAGTCTTTTGATACATAAATGTATATATATGTATATAAAATTACCCAAATAATTTATTAGACTCAAAAGAATATTAAAATCAATTATTCAGGCCCCAGCCTTTGCTAAATGAGAAAGTTGAGACTTAAAGAAATTAGATGATTCATATGTTTGTACTGTAAGTACATTGTTGGAAAAAAGAAAAAAGGAAAGAAACCTGATTTTTTCTGACTTTCCTTCCAGTGCTCTCATCGTTGTGGAGCTAGAATGGTATCTTTGAAGAAATATGTTAAATTGACTTCTTTCCCTTAATCAAATGCATTTCAGTTTCCTCACAATTTGATAGTTCATTTCTTTTTTAGGGCTAAATAATATTCCATTGTCTGGATGAACCACAATTTATTTATTTATTCACCTGCTGAATGATATCTTGGTTGCTTCCAATTTTTGGCAATTATGAACAAAGTTGCCATAAATATTTGCTTGCAGGCTTTTGTGCGGACATAAGTTTTCAACTCTTTTGGGTAAATATCAAAAAGCACAAATGCTGGTTATATAATAAGCCTATGTTTAGTTTTGTAAGAAACCGTCAAATTGACTTCCGAAGTGTTGCCAATTGCATTCCCACCACTCACGGATGAGAGTTCATGTTGCTCCCCATCCTCATAAATATTTGATATTGTCAATGTTCCGTATTTTTACCATTCTAATAAGTATGTAATAGTCTCTTATTGTTTTTTTATTTTATTTATTTATTTTATTTTATTTATTTTTTTAGTCTCTTATTGTTTTAATTTACATTTGCTGATGGCATATGATGTGGAGTATCTTTTCATATTATAATTTGCTCTATATCTTCTATGGTGAGATGTCTGTTAAGGTTTTTGGCCCATTCAAAAAAGTAAAAATAAATTTCAAAAAATTAAAAAGTATATTAGAGTTTTTGTGTCATTTCAACTTCAATCAGTGAAAAATATATCTTTGCTTCCATAAAATATTGCAAACTTCAAGTTGTAGTTACCAGATAATTAAAAAGAAATCCTGGTTCTAACCCAATACAATTCTTGCATAACTAGTAAATAAGCATTACCATTAACCCTAATTTATGGGGAGAGACTTTGATAGAAAAAAGCAGCATATTTTGAGTCTCATGTGAGATTTTTTTCAGTACCTACTTGATACAAATATTTTCTTCTCAATTGTGTGAAAGAATTGTGCTATGGCTACTAATTTGTATTCAGTTTTTTAAATCCTTGTATTGTCATGTCATCTACCTCATAATTCATTCAGATCTGCATTTTGGTTTGTGGTGGTGTGCGGGGATTTTATGAAATGAGAAAGTGATTCATCTAATAGTTTTACTAGATAGAGCGGTCATAATCTTAAATCCTTTTTTTTTTTCTAAATACATATTAAAACACACATATAACATCCAGCAAAATTTGCTACACAGTTTCATGTTTTTATAAGCTAATAATTTCAGGGTCAACTTTTTTTTTTTCTCTCTTCTCCTGTCTCCTCTTTTCCAGAAATATTTCTTTTTTTTTAAGGATTTTATTTATTTATTCATGAGAGGCACAGAGAGAGAGAGGCAGAGACACAGTCAGAGGGAGAGGTAGGCTCCTGCAGGGAACCCGATGCGGGACACGATCCCGGAACCCGATGCGGGACTCGATCCCGGATCACACCTTGAGCCAAAAGCAGATGCTCAACACTGAGCCACCCAGGCGTCCCTGAGGAATGTTTCTTAAGTTTTGCTTTATTGACCAATTGTACTAAAATCTGAGACCAAGTCCTCAATATTTATTATTTGAAAATCAAAGTGTTGCCTCCTGTTCTCTTTGCCACCATTCTTTTGTTCCTGTTACCTTTTTTTATATAGCTGCTAGAATTATATGGAATGTCATTCCATGCTTAAAAATCCGTTTTGCCTATATATTAAGACCACACCCTGGAATATTATCTGCAGGCCGCTCAGAATCCCTACAAGCTGTAATTCAGCCAGTTGATCCCCTTTCACTCATATTCAGCTGCGCCAATCTGGTCTCCATGTATGGAGTTACTTTAAATCACATTCATTTTCTTTTTTTTTTCAGGCATCTTCTTTTCTGCCGTGTTTTGCTTTCTTCTACTCTACTTACTAGGCAATCCGAGTACCTACTTCATTGATCTATGACAGTTTTTCAACCCTAAAATATTTTGAGTATTTTTTGAAATGCAATGAGTCACATGTAGCGTGTAATCCATGTATAGTGTGTGTTGTGAATTTCTACCACATTGAACAAAAGCAAAATAGGCACAAAAGCAAGCAAAATTCATACTTAGTCTGGAGTACCTAATCACATATTGTGAAGATATCATATTAGACATGTGCAGATACTCATGGTCAGTTTCTTAGCATTTCTGCACTCCCTGGGGCTGCATTTCTGTTGTTTCAAAGGATTTTATACATACACACATCTATAAAAATACAAATACACATATACACATATATATGCACAAATATCCAAATGCATAACTTGTTTTAAAATACAAAAAAAAATAAAATAAAATAAAAAATACGTATATAAGCATATATATTATTTGTGTGTGTGTGTGTGTATATATATATATATTTGTTTTTAAATATTGGGAATGGTACAGAGAGAGAAGTCCTTGTAAGAATGTCACAGCATGCAGGCTTATGGATGACCATGTAAATGCATATTTGTCTGTATTTCCAAAATAATTTGTGTATATTCTTTACCTATCAGCATCATCCTACACCATAGTATAATTTGCATTCACAGCATATATGTCAAGCTACCATGTTTTGTAATCTATATCATTTTCTCTCTTTCCATTAGGCAGAAAATGGTTGTCCATGTTCACTTACTGTGAAGATTTGGAATCAGACAACTACAGCTTTGATTCTCCAAGTGTTTCAGGATGTAAATGTAGCCTGACCTTTCCCTGATGGGCAGTTAAATCATGGACACGCTAAACAATTTACTTTGGACTGTCCTTTCAAAAGATGCTCTGGCCTCTCTCTTGAATGCGCACTAAGCATTTATAACTGACAAGGAAAAGAAAGGAGACTGTGAACTGGAAAGCTATCTTACAATGAAAATTACGAGCACATCTTGCATCTGTCCAGTCCTTGTGTGTCTCTGTTTTGTGCAGAGGTGTTATGGAACTGCTCACCACAGCTCCATCAAGGTGACCAGAAACCAGACCAAACACATCGAAGGTGAAACCGAAGTCCACCATCGTCCCAAAAGGGGATGGGTTTGGAATCAGTTCTTTGTTTTAGAAGAACATATGGGACCAGATCCTCAGTATGTTGGAAAAGTAAGTTTTTATTTTTTTTTCCTATTCTAAGAAATTATGGAGTAAGGTGAGAATGGAGTTGGCTTGGTTTTGAAAAGACATGGAAAGTAGAGTGGAATATGCTATAGGATACTATTACTTATAATAAATGGTTTAAAATAATGACTGCAAAGTAATGCACTTTACCAGTCACGTCACCTCTCCCTAAACATTAGTCCATCCATGCTGGACTGAATGTTCTTCACCAGTATATTACTCTTTACATTATTTTGTATAAAACGGAAATATTTAATTGAACACACAACTGAGTACTTTTACTTTATAACCACGAAGGTATTTTGGAATTCACAAAGTCATTTATTGGTGCAGCAATGTTCACAGTTTTAAATCGATTGCTAATGCGCGTGAAGCAGAAAGAGCACACTTTTTTTTATGACATCTAATTTATTTTTGCTAACTGATACAGAAATTGTATTTGAATTTCAGTCATCTTTTAAAAGCACATGGATATTATTTTTCAATTCCCCAAATTAATTTCCATTAGAAGTGCTGATATATTTTAAATACGCCTTCAGCGTACACAGGATGTACCGGTTTTGTTAATGTTCTGAAAGAATGAAGTTGATAAAATAATCAGTAACTTCAGACCAACCTCCCTTTCTCTGGAAAATACAAGACAGTTTAATGGCTTATCAAGCCCTTTAGGATATTGTGTGCTCAGTAAGAGTGGACAGCTTAGCCATGTATCATGTAGGCTCCAGGGTAGAGAGTAGAGTGGGAGGTGGAGAGACCTGATGAATTACCAGCCGTTGGAAGCAGCCACTTCGGTTTGTTCAGTACCTCTGGGAGACACAGTAAGCACAGCAGGAGAATCTCCATGACTGCAGGCTCAGTGAATTCCATCTCCCTGCTTGACTATTTATTTTCACTTTAGCACTGTTAGGAAAAAAAAAAAAAAAGTACTCCATCCAAGCCATGGTGCTTCCCTAATGTGTAGGCAGTACAGGATCACAAGCCATCTGCTGTAGCCCTCATCCAACAGGGACCGGGTTGCAGCTGTATTTTCCAGAGCCAGCAGGAGCTGCAGAGTCAGAATGTGGTACAGAAAAAGAGATCTGAATCGATTCTCTCATTTTCTTATATGCATGTTAAAATGAGACAAAACGACTCATCTTCATCATTTCCTTTTTGTTTTTTTTTCTACAAAGTAGCCCACAAAGTAAATGGAGACAAATGTGCTAAGATAAAAAATATATACTGAATCACTTGAAAATTATATTTGTTATGAACGTCAAAGTACTTTTCTGTCATCATTTCTCTTCCTTGAAAAGGAGAAATATAAGAAAAAGAAAATCCCCCCTTGAGGTGCATACTAGGAGAAAAACATATTTAATGATTATAAATACTCTGTTATGTATCTTTCTTGTCATTTCAATCTAACTGAAAAACAAAACAAAACCCCCAAAAATTTGCTGGAAAGGGACAGATCAGAGAACCTTTGATTTCATCTGGTGTCACCTCGTGTAGTGGAGGATGAAGCCATAACAGGTCAATTTCACACATTCCTCTGGGCTTGGGTGACGGTGAACACAGGGTGGAGAGCTCGTACCCGTGGAGGTCTGTGAAGCCGGTCACGTTTGTGGAGGTTATGTGGAAATTTGTACCTGTTCTGGTCTTTACAGTATCAGTGAACAAATACGAAGGGTCACACCCAAGGATGTGGTTCTCTTATGGCCTATCTGACCTGATCCCCTCACTTAGTCTTTCTGCTCTAATCTCCCTGTATGAGATTCTAACTGAATTGTATTTTCTACAACTAATTTTTTAAAGACTACAAAGCTCAATCCATATGTGCTTAAAATAATTTTGTCTCATTATTTTAATTTGTTCAAGAAGCGGATTTATATTTCACATTTACAAACACATTAATAAGGAAACAGCTACTTATTTCCACTTACAAATAAAAAAATAGAATCATCACGATTACCACGAGCATGAAAACTTCTCCAAAGAACTGAAAATTATCACCTTAGACCTTCTCTGCCACAGAAATGACAGCAGTTTTGTCAGTAGAAATAATTAGTAGTCACGCAATGCAGTTTTTGTGTTAAAATAGTATTTTTATAAATGCGTTATGTAGCTTCACTTTAAATTATCCTTGAGCTCTTGTTCATAGCTTTGTGTATTTAGAGTTATATTTCACATTATAGAACAACTTTAATTGGGCTTTTGATTAGGGCTCAAGTCCCTGTTTTGATGCATACCAACTTTTTATAAATTTCTTATAAATTTTTTAGTGTTTTTGTAGTCAATGGTTAGATTTTTATGGAGGCATTTATTTTGCTGCCAGCAGTCAATGTATATAGTTCACTACTAAGACATTTATATGTGGCTAAGGCCATGATCATAGGGCTATTTCTAATGGTAAATAGTGCAACTGTACTTATATATGCATTTTATATATATAGTTACCATTGTGGATACATATAATTACACATACATGCATATGTGTGTGTACGTAACTGATAATCCATATTTTTTTCCTGATGGTAATGGCTATGGGATATCAAATACCAAAACTAGCATGAATATATCTCATGTATCTGATCTCATGGAATTATTAAAGACATTTTTATATATTTCATTGACTTAAATATTTTTTAAAGATTTATTTATTTATTCATGAGACACACAGAGAGAATGAGAGGCAGAGAGACCCAGGCCGAGGGAGAAGCAGGCTCCATGCAGGGAGCCCGATGCGGGACTCAATCCCAGGACCCCGGGATCACACCCTGGGCCAAAGGCAGGTGCTAAACCGCTGAGCCACCCAGGATCCCAATCCCATTTATTTTACACATCCCCTCACCTACCCCTCTTCTGGCAACTACCAGTTTGTTTTCTACATTTAAGAGTCACTTCTTCATTCGTTGATCTCTTTTTTCTTCGTAAACTTGTTTTGCTTTTTAAATTACACATATGAGTGAAATCACACAGTATCCATTTTTCTCTGTTTTACTTATTTCACTTAGAATTACACCTTCTAGGTTCACCCCTGTTCTTGCACATGGCAATATCTCATTCTTTTTTATTACTAATACTCCTTCATATATATGCTATATCCTCTTTATCCATTTATCCATCAATGGACACTTGAGTTGCTTCCATATCCATGCTATTATCAACAATGCTGAATCAACATAGGGGTGTGTATATCTCTTTGAATTAATGTTTTTGTTTTCTTTGGGTAAATAACCCAGTAGTGTAATTACTGTATCATACGGTAATTCTATTATTATTTTTTTAAGGAAACGCCATAATCTTTTCCACAGTGACTGCACCAATTTACATTCCCACCAGCAGTGCAGGAGGGTTTCTTTTTCTCCAAATCCTTGCCAACAGTTGCTATTACTTTTCTTCTTGATCCCAGCCACTCTGACAGAGGTAAGGCGATATTTCATTTCACCCGCCAGAATGGCTAGAATCAGAAAGACAAGAAAAGTCCTACCATTCTTTTACTAAACCACATATATTTTTTGAAGATTTTATTTATTTGAGAAAAAGAGAGGATGGGTTGGGGGAGTGGGTACGGGCAGAGAGAGAGAGAGGGAGAAGCAAATTCCCTGCCAAGCAGAGCCTGACGCGGGCTCCATCCTGATATCCCCAGATCATGACCTGAACCGAAGGCAGATGCTCACCCGACTAAGCCACCCAGGCGCCCCTTGACTAGACCATATTTGTATTTGACTTAGGATCTTCTGAAATTTGAGGTTCTTGGTGTTCAGAATTAGTGGCAGTAGATAGAAATGCATTCTTCAGGCCTTAACATCTATAGTTTATCACATATATTAGAAAATATTACTTATTAAATAAAAAATGGTGTGAAAGTAGAAATGCTTATGTTAGACAGCAGCAATTAGAACTCAGAATGCATTTGAATTTCTCCTTTTTAGCCATTTTCTATTGGCTCTTTTATGCCTTTGTCTCATAATTCCCAGTAGATTATATCCTAGATGTGTAGGTTGTAATTGCAGAGTGTATTGACTCTAACCAGTTTATGTTAGAAATATTTAAACATATGTAATTAGTAGAATGTATCTAAAAATATACATTGCAAGTAGTGTCTCTTAACGCACAACAGCTGGCAATAGGCTTCATAGATTTCAAGTGGTAACTGCTTATGATTAGCTATATGTTATGCTTCACAAATACATGTTATTTTCATTTGAATAACATAGATGATTACTTCTTTAACTAGTGAAGCATTCTTATATAAAAAATAAAGGAAATTCTGTTTTACCAGGAGATCTGTAAATGGATATTTTTTACATTTATGATTTGATAATTAAGGGGAATGGAATACAAATCATAAACAAGAGGTAAGAAACTAAAAAGTGTGTTTCCACTTAGCAGTGATCTTGGGGTCCTGGGATTGAGCCCCACGTTGGGCTACTTGCTCAGCGGGGAGCCTGCTTCTCTCTCTCCCCACTGTCCTTGCTCTCTCTATATATATCACCTTCTCTCTGTCTCTCTATCAAATAAGTAAAAGTAAAAATAAAAATGAATTAAAAAATAAAGTATATCAATTAAAAAGAAATGGAACACAGTCATATTTCAGAAAGAAGTACATTGAACCCAAAAATCAGATTCACATTAGAACTGCCATGGATGGTTGGCCATTTTTACGTTGGGTCCTGTTTTCAATTAAAATGATAAAATCTGTTTATGATTGTATTGATATAAAGACGACTATAATGCAGCCTGAATAATGTTTATTTCATATTTTATTCTGATTTGGAAGTGGATTAAAACATTTTCTGGACCCCTTAAGTATCATGAACCCTACTGATTTTTCCAACTGTAACTAAAAGACAATTTAGCCCTGGAAAAAATTATTTCTGGACATTACCAAAGCTTCCAGGGATGAAAGTCACTGCTGGGTTAGTGCCACCGACACACACACGCATACACACACACACACACACACACAGGTGGATATGTGTAGATAGTAATATAAAGTTCACAGTGTAATAAATATAAATGTCAGGGCGGCCATGGCATATGTATCATGACCTTTAAAAAATTGTCAGTGTAGCATTAAGAAATGCATGAACTAGGGGGGATCCCTGGGTGGATCAGCAGTTTAGTTCCTGCCTTCAGCCCAGGCCCTGATCCTGGAGAACCGGGATCAAGTCCCACATAAGGCTTCCTGTGTGGAGCCTGCTTCTCCCTCTGCCTGTGTCTCTGTATCTCTCATGAATAAATAAATAAAATCTTAAAAAAAAAAGAAATCCATGAATTAACTTAAACATTTTAAAGTTACATTTAAATAATATCACATATTCTTTAAAAATGTAATTACCTTAATCAAATTTGATTTTTTTTAAAAAGGAGATTCTAAATTTCTACAATTATTTTTTTTCAAAATATTTTATTTATTTATTCTTGAGAGATAGAAGGAGAGACAGAGCCAGAGACACAGGCAGAGACAGAGCCAGAGACACAGGCAGTGGGAGAAGCAGGCTCCATGCACCGGGAGCCCGACGTGGGACTTGATCCCGGGTCTCCAGGATCGCGCCCTGGGCCAAAGGCAGGCGCCAAACCGCTGCGCCACCCAGGGATCCCTAAATTTCTACAATTAAATAAAATATATGCCAAATCGATATCCTCTTTTCTGCATCCAATGTCTTGTAGAACTGGATCAAAATAGTTAAATTTCCATGACGATTATTAGAAAAGTTCCATATGCATATAGAACTATATATTATGATTAATTTCACACGACATCATGTCATCACAATGCCACCTCTATAAAATTCAAATGTCATGTTTTGATACACGAGTTTTCTATTTCAAGGAAGTCGTGATAAAAAATGTTCATAAAATTATCATTTTGACAATATTAGATGACAATTGGGACCTTTCCTTGCTGCACACTCAATTGTTAATTCAGAGCTGATAATGACATTAAAGATATCATATATTCTTTTCTGAAAAGCTTGGCCCTTCCTTATCCTTTCTACATGATTTATTCTCTCTTTAACCTCAAAATCATGTATTTGATTTGAATCTATAGCACTTCATATCAAAAGAGATGTGAATGTTCTCTTTTAAAGAAAGAAAAAAATATATAGAATAGTGGCAGTAAGAGTGATGATGAGAGGAGAATTTCATGCGCCGTATAGAAACTGATCCTCATTAGGGAATCAGATATCTTGCAGTTCCTTCGTTGGCGCTGCCATAACTAATCCCCTGAATAAGAAGAGGTCACTTAACTGCTTTGAGCAGAGAGTAGAACTCTGAGGAATGAACAGTCAGGCTGATATCTAAGAATGAATAGGATCTAATCATAATCAGTCCAAATTGGTGGTGTGCTCACGACTACTGGGAATGGAGGCGTGTCCATTGTGAAGGAATGACGCAGGTAGAGATTCTGGCAAGAAAAGGACTCTTTGGATTTGAGGTTCATACAAAGACCCGGGTGCCTATAATTCATATTTAGAGAGATAGGAAGACAATTGTTGACTTTTCAGAAGAATATTACATGGCATCATTGTATTTATTATCGGGCAACCACTTTGTTCTATGAACACCTGAAATGCAGGGAAGAAGTTTGGGAAAATCCAAAGCAGTTGAATTTCGGTAAAGGAGTTAATATAGAAACAGAAAGTAATAGCGTGTAGTTTGGGGACTTTTCCCGTAATGATTCCAGGGATGATGTATTCATGGACTGTATCATGGGCTGTGGACTCAGGAGAAGACTGAGACATGGATATGAGTAACAGTGGTGGAAATCACATTGAAGAGGTAGCCTTGACTCTTCTGCTATATCATCATTCAACCTTGGCAAACCCAAACTTTCGAACGGAGTTGTAGTGTGCACATTGATAAGGCAGGTAAAGGGAATGATTGCAGGGATCCTAGTCAACTTCAAAAGTTAGTGCTTCCACATGAGTTCAGTGGTTTTAAAAAATGATAGTATGTCATACACTGTGCTAGATGTGGAGGTTACACCTAATGAAATACAGTCCCAGTAACTAGTGAAATTAATGAAGAGGAAGCAAATTCAAGAACAGGTGATTGCATCCTCTTGCTTAACGGCACAGTAACAGTGCTAAGCGCAGGGGATGGTGGTACAAGAAGAGATGCGACATATTTGACCATATTTGACAATGATTCTCAGAAGAGAAAGGGCTTGAACTGACATTTTGCTATTAATAGAAATTGAGATGGCTGGAGCATCCTGGTTCAGAGCTACAGTGGCGTTTTGGGAACGACTTATCAAAAGTAGGGAAGTAACATTCGGAAATGGGTAAGAACTATAGTGGGAGCATTGACTGCAGTTTGAGAAACAGGGAGTGAGGCTAAAGCTAGAGAGGATGATGGGTCACAGAGCCCTGACCTGGCAGGAGATGCAAAGGAGGCTTTCCAGAAGTGTATGGGAATGAATGAATTGAAGGATTTTTCAAGTGGGAAGTGATATGAGATATTTAGAACAGGTTAGGAGGCAGAGAAGATACTTTACCAATGGACAAATCTAAACTTAAATTTGGTAATCACAGAATTTCATTTTTTTTTAATCACAGAATTTCAGAAGAAGAAATAAACCAAACATTTATTTTTATTTTTATTTTTTTAAAGATTTTATTTATTTATTCCTGAAAGACCCAGAGGAGAGAGAGAGGCAGAGACACAGGCAGAGGGAGAGCAAACATTTTTTTTTAATTTATGTATTTATTTATTTATTCATTTATTTATTTATTTTAGGATGTAATATTGACAGACATTGCCTTGACTAAGAGTGAGAAATAGGATGTAAAACCTTTTGAAGATAGTCGGCGAGCGTCTTGCATCCAGGGGCTACCGAGGGAAGGAGGAGGGATCATGTCTGATAGTGAGGGTGCTGGTGTGAGGTTGGAACTGGCCGTGTCCAGGGTGCTTTGTGGGCACACAGGTGGGCAGGTGCAGAGACGTGCCCTCGAGGGATGTGAGCCGCGTGTAGAAATGGGAGACACTGGAGTTTAGGTGGTGATTAAAGCCATGCATGGAAATTTAGGAATAATTATCTGGACTGTGGGCATGGAGTTCCCGGGAGCATGAAATTTTAAGAGGAAAGAAAAAACTGGGTCTCTATAAAGAGTTGGACAATGACATTCTACCGAGAAAGGAGAAACAGCAGAGCGGAAGTGGAATCCTAGTAGATGAGGAGGGAGAAAGTCTCAAGGAGGAGGAAGTGGCCAATGAGCTCTTGCTTGAGTGAGGATAAAATACCCCTGTGTTGTGTACTTAAAGGTATGTTAAAGGGTAGGTGTCCTGTGAAATGTTCTTACACCACCACTGCCACCACCACCACTACGAATGAGGCTGGGAGGAGACTTTTCCAGGTGACACATCTATGGCATAGATCGCAGTGCTGGGCTCACAGCTGTATACACAGCCCCAGACTCATCAGGTTGTAGGCTCTAAATATGGACATCGTTGGTATGTCAGCTACACCTCAAGGGAGTGATTAAAACAACAACAACAACAACAACAGGTAACCATAGGGGTGCCTGGGTGGCTCAGTCTTTCCGCCCAGGTTCAGATCATGATCTTAAGGTTACGACCTCAGGGTCTTGGACGAGCCCCAAATCGAGCCCTGTGCTCAGCGGTTGAGTGTGCTCCAGGATTGTCTCCCCCTCTACCCCTACCCCTGCTTGCTCTCTCTCAAATGCATAAATAAATCTTAAAAAAAAAAAAGATAACCATAAAATATGACAAAAAAAATGATTGAGAAAAAAAAATGATTGTTTTTTTTTCCTTCTTTTTTAACCTATGTGGTTATTTTTTCCCGAACAGCTTTAGTTGTGTCTAGGGGGCTGACACACATGGAAGAGCGTTGAGTAGTCATAGAAGAAAAAGGTTATAATTTAGTGTGAATCTATGGATTATTTACTGACTTTATTTGTAGCACCCATTCCTGTCCTTCCGCCCTTTTATCCGTGGCCTCTAGCCATTAATTGTCTACAGCGTGTACAAATTTACCTATTTTATATTTATGTATATATATGTAGGCCTGCCACTAATCCTGAACTCTTCTCACCTGCTTTCCTGATTGACACCATGTCTGTTGGTTAGGAATTTTCCTGCTGGTTGTTGAAGGAAACCCTGTGAAATTAGTCTAACAATGGGAAATACTTTGCTAGTTTGCATAGCTGAAGAGTGGAACAGGCTTCAGGCAGGAGCAGAATCAGAAATACAAAAGATGTGATTCGGATTCTAACCAATTCCCCGGAGCTGCAAACGCATAAAGTCTGTGAAGCCCAAGACCCAAGATTTGCAGGCAACCGCTCAGTTGCTTCGCTCTGTTATAAAAAGGACGTCTTTGCTTGCAGCTAGATATAGAGGGATTCTAAGTGCCCAAATATTTCTCGATTCCACGTGTTAGGGTCTGTCTTTTAAGACCTTCCATTTCTAGGAACAGGTTTCTCTTTCAGTCAGAGTTCTTTGATTGAAAACAATCTACGCTGGTTAACAGACAAGCAAGCACAACGTAAAAAAAAATACAAATATAAGATAAAATGGATTCATTTTATGGAAAAGGTAGACATCATTTTTTTGAGCTTTGTCGGACTGTTATTGTTCAAGCACCACGCCAGACTAATGACTGTCAGCCTCTGCCAAACAACTTAAGTCTGAATTTCTGATTTAACCATTCAAAGGATTGAATTATCATGTGTTCAGACAAATGCTGTCCCACAGAACTTTCTGCAGTTGGATCATGTTTTTTTTTTAATCTGTGCCGTCTGTGGTGGAAGCTGCTAGCCATACGTGGCTATCAGACGTCTCAAATGTGTCTGGTGCAGGGATCCCTGGGTGGCTCCATTGGTCAAGCAGCTGACTCTTGATTTTTGGCTCAGGTCATGACCTCTGGGTCCTGGGATCCAGCCCAGTGTGGGGCTCTGTGTTCAGCAGGAAGTCAGCTTCAGGATTCAGGATTCTCTCTCTCTCTTTGCCCTTTCTCCTGCTTATATGTGCAAGTGCTCTCTTCTCTCTCTCTCTCTCTCTTTCTCTTTCAAATACAGAAATAAGGGATCCCTGGGTGGCGCAGAGGTTTGGCGCCTGCCTTTGGCCCAGGGTGTGATCCTGGAGACCCAGGATCAAATCCCACGTCGGGCTCCCGGTGCATGGAGCCTGCTTCTCCCTCTGCCTGTGTCTCTGCCTCTCTCTCTGTGACTATCATAAAAAAAATAAAAAAAAATTAAAAAAATACAGAAATCTTTAAGAAAAATAAATGTGGCTGGTGCAATTAAGAGACTGAATGTTTATATTTTACTAATTTACACATTAACAGTCACTTGTAGCTATCAGCTACCATATTGAATAATATGGGTTTAGACTGATCAGAGAGGAAACCCAGCCTCACTTGCAAATAATATCCAGAAGTATGAGTCTGTGAAAGTCGCGTAAAACTAGGCATAGAGAATGAAATTAAACCCTCTGGGATCTAATAGCCTGACTCTAATTGTAAAAAAAATTATGAAGACCAGGAAAGTCAAACCTGATTATCTTTTCCTTGGTTTCAAGTAGCAAGTGTTGCCAGTGTCCCATTTACTTGTACGTATGGCGGAGTCGGTGGGTGCTCACACTCAGAGGCATGATTTAGTAAATCACCCTCTAGACGCCAACAGAATCTTACAATGAGTAATTTAAAGATAAAAGGAACTTTCCAGATGGATAGATCACAAGAATTGGCACAAAGGCGGGTGCGTCAGCGTTGAAGCAGGAGCCCGAGGAGGCTCAGTGGTTGTAAATGCGAGCCAAGCGGATACCCAGCAACAGCTAAGTCAGAACATCATACTTCTGCCCCAAGATTTGGATTGCTCGTGTCCCTGAGTTCTTGATAACACGATCACCAATAACATCCGACCTGCCCCTTGGTCTTCTTGTCCCTTAGTGAAGTTTCAGAGGTCCGGTAAGAGCTTATGTGAGCGTAGCCTGGGTCGTGTGCCCGGAATCTGGCTGCCCCAGGAGGAGAGACATGGTCTGGCTTCTGCAGTCTCTATAATTGAAACAAGAATCTGCTTATACCAAAAGTCTCACAATGGGGTGTCGATTCTTCAAAAATAAGGAAGGGGCTCGTGAAACACACACTTGCATACTCACACACATGCACACATGCCCAGAATCTAATCCAGTACAGTTCCCTGCTATACAGGAAAGTTTAATGTATTTGACTTTTGTTTTACTTCATTATTTTTATTTATTTATTTATTTTAATTTATTTTTTATTGGTGTTCAGTTTGCAAAACATATAGAATAACACCCAGTGCTCATCCTGTCAAGTGCCCCCCTCAGTGCCCGTCACCCAGTCACCCCCAACCCCCGCCCTCCTCCCCTTCCACCACCCCTAGTTTGTCTCCCAGAGTTAGGAGTCTTCATGTTCTGTCTCCCTTTCTGATATTTCCTACCCATTTCTTCTCCCTTCCCTTCTATTCCCTTTCACTATTATTTATATTCCCCAAATGGATGAGACCATATAATGTTTGTCCTTCTCCGATTGACTCATTTCACTCAGCATCATACCCTCCAGTTCCATCCACGGTGAAGCAAATGGTGGGTATTTGTCGTTTCTAATGGCTGAGGAATATCCCATTGTATACAGAGACCACATCTTCTCTATCCATCATCTTTCGATGGACACCGAGGCTCCTTCCACAGTTTGGCTATTGTGGACTTTGCTGCTACAAACATTGGGGTGCAGGTTTATTTATTATTTTGTGCATGATGTCTCCAAGATAATGATCATCCATCCTATTAAAAAAAAGACAAACTCAGAATAGAGATCACTATCCTCCTTTTTTAAATTTTTTTTTTACTATCCTCCTTTTTTGAACTCAATGCAATGATGTCCATTTTTTGACTTTTTGAAGAGATTTTGTATATAATACCTATATACACTCTAAAGGTAATGATTCATAAACTTCTTCTGGAACATCTTGTCTGCTTGGTAATTTCTTGTTCAGTTCATTAGCTGCTTTGCATGCATGGGCTCTTTGTGTTGTTATATCAGAATTATGGGAAGTATTGAACACATCTATAGTATTCAAGGTAATATAAACTACTTTTAATTAAAATAAGAGGGCTCTAAGCAGAAAGGAAATGCTATAAGAGAGAGACCTGCATGTACTTTCCTGGGATTTACACTCCTCTCTCACAAATGACTTACGTTATGAGTTTCTGCTGGTTTTTTTTTTCCCCCTTCTTCCAGCATTGCCATCATTACTCTGGTTCTTTGAACCCTGTTATTACTGTTCCATTGAATTAAATTGACCATGAGGAGTTTTCAGTTTTATTACTATTTTTATAAACATAGAAACGGAGAAGAGTAAAATAATATCTAATTACACATCAATTATCTGCACAAACAACATTAACTAAATATTTATGTTTCTGGTGGGGAGGAGTGTCCATGTCCAACGCAGCTATGGGAAACTAAAGATTCTTTCTGAAGAGCTGTTAATTTGCATCCAAGTAATTTCTATTCTGTGCTTCCCAGCTGCATTTTCCTTAGTGTCTGTAAGAAATGATGAAAATAACAAGGAGATTAGTATAGGCTACATTTAGGTTACGTATTCAAAAGAAAGCTTCCATCCGGTGTGTATCGCTAGGCACAAATAGTAATAAGGCACATAGCTGTAGTTTTCAACTTTGTTTGGTTATTGGGTGGAAAGCTTCAGAAATCTGGGAACCTAGACTCCACGTTAGATTGATTCGGGCAGGAAGTCTGAGCAACAGAACCTGGTTTTCAGTATATTTTAAGGTCACCGAAGGACCCTAAATTCGTGCCATTCAGAACCACTGGTATTTAGGTTCAGTTTACAAATGTTCCACAAGGATCCATTGAACAGAATGACAAGAATCTTTAATAGTGTTGGAAATTGTTGCTTTGATTAAATACCTGACATCTGTAAAATAATGATCATCGTAATTAGCATGCACATGCTCAATCTCTTAAATACCGCTAACACTTCTAACTGAAATTATTCTCCCTCTTTAAAAAGCATGTGATTAGACAAGATGTAATAATTTTTCTCCGCATAGATATTTTCACGTCACCATTATTATTTTGTTATGTTGACTCTCACTTTTATTGATACTATACACGTACCTAGTGAGAAATGTCAGGTAGTACAAAAGCAGTCTTAACAGAATTGGTATTTCTCTACAATTCCCTTCTCATAGCCATTCTTTACAGATAAAAACCAATCTGTAATATTTTAGTTCTTTTCTATTAATATGACTGGGCTTTATTTTAATTGCCTGCTGTGTTATACGAAGACCAGCTGGTTTACTAATCTTGTATCTTTTTTCCTTCTCCCCACATTATGTTATCAGTAAGTTTTAATTTTTTATTCATCTTTTTACCATAAATAAGCACTGACATCTTTATTTCTTTCCTTGTTAACCATAGATAGGCTATGATTATTTCCCATCTTGCGGGGGGAAGGGGTAGATTACGGTGTAGAAAGCCCTACCATTGGCTTTAGAAGGCATTGAAAGAGGTGAGAGAATTTGGGCTCCTTTTATCACTAGCTCCCTGGGTTAGTTCTCCAAGATCTCAATTTATGTTTTTGTTAAAAATGTTTACTTTCCATTTTCCAAGAATATTCACTGTTGTTGGGAGAGGCTTATGAGTGGCTGTTGAGTATTCTGCATGGAGACATCAAGTACTTTTTTTATAATTTTTCCATTAACCTTTATGACTTAGAACATTTCACCCCCACCCTCCATTATACTCAGCCTTTTTGTCTCCTAAGCTTTTCAGGAAATATGCAAGACAGGCATAGCAGGGTCCTTCTACACATATCTACATTTTTTAAGACTTTATTTGCTTTAGAGAGAGAGAGAATGAGAGAGAGAGCGAGAGCATGAGAGAACACGAGCAGGGCGGAGGGGCAGAGGGAGAGGGAGAAGCAGATCCCCCGTTGAGCAGGGAGCCCTAGAAATGTGCTCCCCGTCCAGGGAGCTGGAATAGTGCTCTTAGATGGTCAAGAAGCAAAGAAACTTAACATCCAGTGACTCAGAGCCCACCTCAGAATTGTGCCCCAGGAGCCTGTCCTGTTTGACTGCCTCATTGCTGAGAACATTGCCTACGGAGACAATAGTCAGGCTGTATCACAGGATGAAATTGTGAATGCAGCCAAAGCAGCCAACATACATCCTTTCATCGAGACCTTACCCCATAAATATGAATCAAGAGTGGGAGATAAGGGAACTCAGCTCTCAGGAGGTCAAAAAAGGAGGATTGCTATTGCCCGAGCCCGCATCAGACAACCTCAAATCCTATTGTTGGATGAAGCTACATCGGCTCTGGATACTGAAAGTGAAAAGATTGTCCAAGAAGCCCTGGACAAAGCCCGAGAAGACCGGACCTGTATTGTGATCGCCCACCGCCTGTCCACCATCCAGAACGCAGACTCAATAGTGGTGTTCGGAATGGCAAAGTCAAGGAGCATGCACACATCAACATCTGCTAGCACAGAAAGGCATCTATTTTTCCATGGTCAGTGTCCAGACTGGGACACAGAACTTAGGAACTCTTGCTATATCTTAAAAACAAATACAAAATAAAAACTTATTTTCTGGAAAAAAAAAAAAAAAAACTGGATTCCAGGACTCCAAGATCATGACCTGGGCCGAACATAGACACTTAACCCACTCACTTACCCAGGCGCCCTTCTACACATTTTAAGAATATAGTTTCCTTTGTCCTTAAATGTCAATCAGCATCATTTCATTTGAAATTTATCTTAAGAATCTACAAAATGTCTTTTGTGTTTAGAGAAAAACTTAGAAGCTGTCCTTTGCATAGTGTGTGAATCTTTTAAATATATATATATATGTATATATTTTTTTAATATAAAATAGTTTAATGAGCCTTCAAGGAGCAGAAAACTTTTTGTGTTCAAACTCCCATTTTGAGCAGAAAGGCTTTAGGGAACTTCACTACACGAAGCAAAATGTGAATCATGTTATAATGTTTCTGGAAAATTAAAGACTGTTTGCAACTTTACGTGGGTCAAGATGGGGGCTATAAAAACACATGAAAGATACTGTGTGATGCACTATGGTGTTAGCATTTTTATCAGAGCCAACTGCATAGTGGCCAATTTTAAATAACATACTGACTTCATTGTTTTCCATTTTGTTAGATATTAGACAATAGGAAAACCTGGCATAGCTACCAAGCAATGAAGGTGTTTTCATACATTTTAACATCAGTAAATAGTTGTGTTTACATATGCTATGTAATTATTCTATATTCTATTCTTTTTCATAGTTCTTAAGATGTTTTATTATGTCATATATGCTTTATAATGTATTTAAATACCCAGATTATATAATTCAATCAACATCTATAATTAAAGATTAGAGGAAAAGTATAGCTTTAAGAGACACTAAGATGTGTCCATTAGTTTTGGAATGAGTGGAAATTAATATCTTGTTCATAAGATTTTATTTATTTATTCATGAGAGAAACAGAGGGAGTCAGAGACACAGGAAGAGGGAGAAGCAGGCTCCTTGTGGGGAGCCCGATGTGGGACTCGATCCCAGGGCCCTGGGGTCACGCCCTGAGCCAAAGGCAGATGCTCAACCACTGAGCCACCCAGGTGTCCCAAAAATTAATATCTAATATAGTTTATACTCAGGTATGGTAAAAACATTGAGACAAATATGAATTCTAGATATTTCTGAACTTGCTTAAAGATAACGACTTAGGATGAAGAAATAAGCTTTCTTTATTCATGCTAGTAAACAGAGGCTCATTTCGTGCATGTTCCTTCCCCCCCTTCTCAGTTAACAACAAAAATACTTGCCTGCTATGAGTATTTTTAAGGTTCTGAGACTTCATCTTTGCTTTTGTATTTTCAACGAGGTATACCCTTTTAATTAAAATTTTTATTGAGGTAATTATAGCCTTACATATATTTGTAAGAAATAATACAGAGAAATAAATCCTCCCCAATACCTCACAGGAGCAATATTTCACAAAGCCAGAATTTATTACCACTACCAGGGTTTTGACACTGATAAAATCCACCAGTTTTATTCAGATTTCCCAAAATGTCCTATGAGCATTTGCGTGCATTTGTTTGTTTAAGTTCTGTAAACACATTGTCACCTGCACAGGTCCATGTGTCCACACTGCAGCATTCACCCCACCAAACAAACCCCACAGGCTGGGGTCCCTCAGGCTGCTCTTTTGCAACCAGAGGGATTTTCCTCCTGCCACCCGCCTGTCCTCTCACCCCCCTACCATCTCTAACACTCGACGCACATGAATCTGTTCTTTTCTATGATTTCGCTGTTTCGAAAATGTAGAAATGGAAGTATACAATATATAACCTTTTTGGGATTGACTGTTGTTCAGGAGGCATAAGTCTTTGGAGATTCATTCAGTTGGTGCAGGTATCAAGAGTCTGTTGCTTCTCATTGCTGCGTAGGCTCCATGATGGGCTTCCTACCAGGTAGTGGTTCACCATCTGCTGAAGGACATCTGGGCTGATTCTGGTTTGGAGCTATCACTGATAAACCCGTTATGAACCTTCATTTAGAGGTGTTTGTGTGAACATAAGTTTTCATTCTTTGGGGATAAATTCCAGAATGTGCAATTGATATGTTACCTAGCAGTAGCATGTTTATTTTATTTTATTTCATTATTTTTTTTTGAGAAACTGCCAAACCGTTTTTTAGAGTGATTGTGATATTTTACATCTTCACTGTCAATGCACAATGGATCCAATTCCCAACATTTAGGGGAATGTTTTTTTTATTATTATTTTATTTTTTTATTTTAGCCATTTGGATCTCATGTGGTTAAAATTTTCCTTTTCCTAATGGCTAGCAACATTTAACAACATTCTATGTGCTTATTTTCAGTCTGCATCTTTGGTAAATTGGCTGTCTAGGTCTTTTACTCATTTTCTGTTGTTTTTTTTTTTTCTTTTAAACTGTTAAGATTTAAGAGTTCTTTAGATATGCTAGACACATTTGTTGGATGCATGGTTTGCAAATGGTCCCAGTTTCTAGAGAGCAATCACATTATCTTGTGATTCTCTTCACATAGACTTTCATGGAGAAAAACTTTAATTTCAGTAAGATCCAACTACTTAAATTATTCTTTAATGCATCATGTTCCTGGTGCCAAGTCTCTCAGGATTAGATACCAAGATTTTTTTCCTCTCCACCCAAAAGTTGTGTACTTTTAGGTTTCACATTTGTGTCTACAGTGCAATTTGAGGTAGTTTTTGTATAGAATTTCTTGAAAAGGCTGTCCTTCCTCCTTTGAATTGGTTTTGCACCTTTGTTAACATTCAGTTGAGCATATCTGCGTGGGTCTATTTCTGGGTCATCTATTCTATTCCATTGATCTGTAGTTTAGTTTAACTAACTTAGTGACTTGTCTTCCAATAGAAATTTTAGAATAAGCTTGTTTTTAGACCTATAAAATACATTGCGGGAATTCCCATCAGCATTGAATTAAACTGATAGATCAGTTTTAGAAGAATTGACATTTTACTGTTTGAGTCTTCCAGTTCATGATATGAACATGATATCTTTATTTATTCTTTGATTTCTTTCATCAGCATTTTGTACTTCTCAGCACTCATTGCATAAAATATCCTCCACATCTTTTATTACCTTGCTATTTTTAAATGTATGGCTTTCTTTAGAGTGATTGTAAAAGGGGTTGTGTTTTAATGTTAGTTTCTGCATGTTGATTATTACTATTGACTTGTGTTTGTTCATCTTCATTCTTGGAGACTTATTGAACTCACCTATTAGTTCTAGGATTTTTTTTTTCTAATTTGTTTGTAGGTTTTCTGCCTTGATAATGATGTTCTCTACCAATAGGAGAATTTTAACTCTATCCTTTAATCTGTATGTATGTGTTTTTTATTTCCTTTGCTTGCCTTCTTGCTGCACTAGCTAGGACTTACAGTACTAGTTTGAATAAGAGTGATGAGAGATGACATTTTGCCATGTTTCTAATCTTATGGGAGAGGAATACAGCTCTTCACTGTGAGGTATGATGACACTTGTTGGTTTATTATAGATGGCCTTCATCAAAGTTAGCTAATGCCTCGCAACTTCTGACTTGCTGAGAGTTTTTATCACACAAATAGACATTGGAACTTCCCAGGTGTTTTTTGTCATCAATTGATATGACCATGCTTTTCCTCCTCCTCCTCCTCCTCTTCTTCCTCCTCCTCCTCCTTCTTCTTCCCCTCCTCCTCCTCCTCCTCCTTCTCCTCCTTCTCCTCCTTCTCCTTCTCTTCCTTCTCCTTCTTCTTCTCCTTCTTCTCCTCTTCTCCTCCTTCTTTAATTGACTGATGTGGTAAATTACATTGGACAAGTTCTATCATTCTGCCCTCAAGTTATCTGACTCCGTTCCCTGTCTTCTCTACTCCACCATTAAGCCAACCAAGTGTTTTTCCCTAGTATTGTATTTTTGTATTTACTGATTCTATAATTTTTTAGCTACTTTTTAAAAACTTCTTTGCTGAGATTATCTATTTTTTTATGTGTTTCAACATAATTGATTATTGAAGCATTTTCATAAAAGCTACTTTAAAATCCTTGTCAGTTATTTCCGCCTATCAGTTCACCTTAACATTGGCATCAGTTAATTGTCTATCATTCAAGTGGTGGTTTTCTTGGTTCTTTATGTGGAGGGTTAGTTTCTATTACATTCTAGATACTTTCCCCCTCTTATTATTATAGGAGTCTCCCATTTAAATGTCTATTTTAACAGGCCATAACCCAACTCATGTTTAGCAAGTGGGTCTTGGCCTATTTGTATAGCCCATGGTTCAAATGGTAGTAAATGTTCAGGGCCTCTGTGGTATTCTTCTGGTCTGCTTCATTTATATGGAGTCACCAGGGTCCACATTCATCCTAGATGGTGCTGCCTGTGAGCACCTTTTACTAAGTAACTCTTGGTGGGGGAGTGGTGACCTCCTGCTTCTCTAGTGTCCTTGGACCGGGATGGAGAATCACAGAACACCATTAAGACCATAAAGACCATTAAGTCACAGAAGCTTTGTGGTCTAGATCTGAGGTGGTTGGGTCCCTCCAGCCTTGCTACTCACCTGCCTCAGTAGATGTTAGTGGAAAGAGGGAGTCTTGAATTCTGTGAGTTTCCATTAGCTGATTTGTGGGTTTCCCAAATCAAAAAAGGGTTTCCCTAACCCTTGTCAGGGTTATCTGCTTATCTGATAATATGAGAGGGACTTCTGTTTGATCCAGGGGAGAAATCAGCCTCATCGGGTCCCTTCTGTTATCAGGGTTATGAGTCAGAAAAAAAAAAAAAAAAAACAGTTCTGGGTGGCATTTGAGTTGGAAGATGTAACACATCCCACTGCTGTCCTGTTCCTTCAGACCCAGGATCACAAAGAGGCTCACTCTTCTTACCACCTTTTAGTAATCACTGATGATTGTCCCTTTGCCTTTCCATGATTTATGATTCTGCTTATGAAGCAGGAATAGGAGGAAATTGAGTCTGCACTATTTTTTGTTGTGCTGGAAGTTTAGCCTACATTTCATACATTGAATTACCTTATTTACCAGGGTGAACACTTTGTCAATTTATCTTTTTTTTTTGGGGGGGGGCGATATTTCTTGCATACCTATGCCATTAATATATGTTATTAAATCTAGTTAGAATTCATCTTATTTCATGATGTAATGCTATTTATAGCACTATTTTAGAAGAAATAGAGTTGTTGGGTTGTGGCCGAATCTTGATAATTCCATTTGGATTTTGAGAGAAAATATCTGATTGCTTTATACATAAATATTCAAATGATTTTCTGAGAAGATAAATATTTTAACCTAGGTCACTTTTCCAGTTTTCGCATCCTAGAATTTATTTAAAATAGGGGTTATTTTAATATCAAATGTATTTCCTATATAATTGAATGCTTTGTGTGTGTGCAGAGGTTTCTCTAAGTCTTCTCTCCAAAATGTTTTGCAGTGGAGCCTTACGTTTTCCAGAATATATTCAAACCAGGGTTGGATTTTCAAGCCCCCTTCCCTCCCTCACTCCTAGACTCTCTCCTGACTCTTAAGAATGCAGAACCGAGAGACTCTGGCTTATATTTGTTTTACTACCTCTCTTTTCTAAGGCCGCATTGAAGATATTATGTGTGTTCTTTTGTCTTTCTAAACTTACATTTCTTTTATTTTTTTTTTCTTACATTTCTTTTAAAATGGTTATATTGCTCTCCTTGTAACACCAACAAAACCCACAATGAATGAGATGGGATAAAAGACAGCCAAAATGATTTTATTCTAGAATTCTTCTAAGTCAACCATACTTCTGTTTTACCTCTGATGGGCCTGGTTTACAGCTACTTCATAGATGCTCTCTCCAAATAAAATAAATATTTGATGATGAATTTTAAGGGCCATAAATATTTGCTCTTGATATAGTCCCAAGAATATTAGTAAAATGGCTTAAAATGCCGCTTAAAAATTACAGCAAGTTACATAAAATTTGTTTAATAGTTTACTTACACTACTTATTTCAAAGTTAGTAAAGTGTTAGTTATCAGTAACTACTTTGGTCCTAGGCTTAAGGTAGGTAACAAATAAAATCATATTTCTACAACTAACAGCCCAGATCACTATCTGAATACTGACTAGTTTCTCCAAGGCATACGATTTGTCCTTAGAAGAAAACAACAACATATGAGTGGGAGGCAGATGAAGAAATATGGAATTGTAGAGTTTTCTTCCTTAGTAAACAGACCAGTTATGAAAGTTGTAGAAGTATGGTAATTATCACTTATTGATTATACAAAGCCAGACTCTAGGGAAGTTAAATGGTCTTTTTTCTGAATGTCGTGCTATAAGGTCATTAAAATACTAATGAAATAAATTTAACATATAACGCTTATAATCTGATTTCATTCACAAACATGTCTCAATGATTTCTCCTTTTTTTTTTTTTTTTTTAAGTAGAAGTAAAGTTTCTATTAAAGTTGATTCTATGGAGCAAAATCACTTGTTCACGTTGGGTTGAGTGTTTTGTGTGTTGCCTGTAAGTCAGTACTCTATCTTCTGATGTCATACTTCTTGTAGATATTTAACAAAATTGTGCTTTACCATGCACTTGTGATCCAGCTTATCTTGTACCCTAACAACATTCTAAAAGCCCCATCACGGAAACCTTCTTCAGGCCCAGGTGGCTGAAATGCAGAAACCCTGTCCTGTCTGACACATATAATTGTTTACCTGCCCTATGGGGATTTAAAAAACAAACAAACAAACGTGTGTGTGTGTGTGTGTGTGTGTGTGTGTTTGTGTGCATACAAATAAAAAATTGCTCAATGTTCATCCCAACGAGGTCTCTTGTGGACCAGCACACATCGCCCCAAAGGGATGCTACGAGCTGTGGGGACGTGGGAAACCTCTTGCTCCATGTCTCCCAGTATTGCCTCTGCCTGAGTTACTGTCAGTGGATGAGTGAGGAAACCTATTTCTTCTTGTGAGAATCTGATTCACATTCGGAGTTTGAATTGGAAAACAAAAATCGAGCACTGTTGGGCGTCTGCTGTGTCAGATAATTACTTTCAGAATTCTGTAACTGAAAGCCAGTTGGGATTGGAACCGTGTTCTCTGTTCCCATGAAACAGCCCCTCAGTCCTGAGGTCTCCAGGCCCTGCTGAAGCTGCTAGAAGGGAACTTTCTACTCAGTGAGCAGTGAGGGTCTGGCTCATCCAGTGGCAAGCACTAGGGCGGCTGTGAAAGGGCAGATGATTCCCGAAACTTAATGCATGTTCGCCTAACACAAGTACTATCTATGCAATGCCTTTCTGGTTTTGAAAATAAAGAACAGAGCACACACCTTTAAGGGGCAAAGTTTTCTTTCTGCTCCTACTGAGTACAGGCTGGAGAGTGTGTGTCTCCTGTGTGTGTGTGCCCGTGTGTGCAAATGAGGAGACGTTTACGTCCATGCAGATTGCCATCCACATTTTCAAGCAAGGAAATGGACTTTTTATGTGTGGTTTCATAGAGTGACGATCTAGAGATTCATGTTTCTAACTAAACCCTCCTTCTGAGCACCACTCTCCTCTAGGGGATATAAATTTAACGGATGGGTTTAAGGGCTTTGCTGTCACCTCAGAATTAACCTATGGAGAAGTGAGCCATAAGTCTCTCTCCCTGCATCAGCCCATCCCTACCTGGTTCCCCCCACAGACCCCTCTCCTCTCAGCAGTTACACCTCCACCCACTCAGGTGTTCACACAACACACCTGAGAATGGTTCTTGACAGCTCATTCACACTCACCTTGTCCCTAGACCCAGTCTGGAGAGAGTCCTTGTCAGCTCCTCATCTAAAATGCAGTCTTGGCTCATCTTTTCAGCCCACTCCACGCTGATTTATTTTGCCATCACCTCTTACCTCAGATACTGCAGTAGCTTCCTAAATGATATCCCACTTTTCCTCTTGCACCATCTAACTGCTTCCTTATCTGGCAGCCGGACTGATCCTTTATAAACAGAAATCTGGTCCCATCACTCTAGGGTGTAGAATCCTGCAGCTTCTAAGCACATTGAGATTAAATTCCAAGTCCACGACACAGGCTGAGCAGCATGGTCTGGCCTCTGGATGCATTCCCAGCCTTGTCTCTTGCTGCTTTACTTGCTTTTTCTCTCCCCTCATGGCAACTTCTAGTGTTTCTTTATAGAACTTTTCAAATTAGAAGGTTTTCATCTGTGTATTAACAGCTAGATTCATCAGATCCCCAAATCCTTAAGTACAGGTATGATCCATCTTTTTTCCACCCATGTACCTCTGCGTGGTCAACAGATAGCCAAGCACGGGAGCTCGTAGATAGTCAGTCATCATTATGGGTAAAGGAAAGTAAAAGGAAGTAGAATTTCAGAATTTGTACACATAGTAAAACAAAGAACTGGAATTGAAACACAGGTCTCCTGGTTTCTACTGCTTCTGGTTTCATCCTTTGTAGTACATTGAAGAATCTAATTAGAGTTTTGAAAAATGAAGAATATTTAGGGAAGAGAATAAAGAAGACTTAAGGACAGCAGGGTATTCTGATCACATATGCAGCCCATGAAACACTTGGAAGGTAGTTGAAATCACAAACCAGTGCAATGTGCCTGGTAATGTTGACATTTGTGGTATGTGTGTTTATACTATGTAAATAGAAACGTAACAGTGAGGGCAATTAGATATAAATGTGTGCAATGATTTTTCTACATGTACTGAAATGATCGTGCTTTTTATCTTTTGTTCTGTTAAAGTAATGGACCATAGTGATTGATTTGCGTATGATGAACCATCTGTGCGTCCCAAACTTTTGTGATGAAACCAGCATCAACCGATACCAACACAGGACAGACAATACAAGAACAGAAAATTACAGACTGATATTCATAAACATGGATGCAAAAATCCACAGTTAAATACTAGCAATATTGTGAATTCAATAGCACATTAACAGGGTCATATACCAAGAGGAACACCTTTTTTAAAATAATAGTAAAAAATAATACGAGTGCAACTATTAGGAATCTGAAAATTGATGAATAGGCAAGAGGAGAGGAGAATGTGAACTCCTATGCCAAATAAACATATGGGGAAATTTCAGAGAAAGTATGAACTAGCTGAACTTTTCTCATTCCTTGCACTGCTGAATTTATAAGAAGTGGTGTTGGCCAGCAGTATTATTTTCATAATTCCATTTATGGTCATAAAGTAGGAATGTCAGTAAAAACAGTAAGTGATAATAGCAGTTATATATGTATGTGTCCATAACATATGCATCTATGTAGAGATGTATCAATTTTAGATATTTTATATACACAGATTATATTCTTTTGTACATATAATTATGCATTATATATAATATAGAGTAATAAAGTGCATGTGTTATATTTAGTATTTGCCTCCATATCGATGTGTATTTACGTGTATATTTATATGTTATATACACACAATAGGATTTCTTTAAATATTTTAAACAATTTCTTAAGACTTTGTTCTTAAGTTTTTAATTCCAGTTAGTTAACAGTGTTATATCAGTTTTCCATAGACATATAGTGATTTAACACTTCCAAACAACACCCTGTGCTCCTACAGACAAGTGCCCTCCTTCATCCCCATCATCTACTTCACCCATCCCCCCACTCCTCTCCCCTCTCGTAACCATCACTTTGTTCTCTATAATTAAGAGTCTTGATTTGTCTTGCTCTCTTTCTCTTTTTTTTTCCTTTTGCTTGTTTGTTTTTTAAATTCCACATATGAGTGAAATTGTATGGTATTTGTCTTTCTCTGACTGACTTATTCCCTTAGCATTATACTAGGTAGTCTCTAGTTCCATTCATGATGTTGCAAATGGCAAGATTATTTTTTATGGCTGAATAATTTTCCATTATACATATGTGTGGTGTGTGTGTGTGTGTGTGTGTGTGTGTGTGTATGTGTGTGTGTATCTACCTACCTACCTCATCTTGTCTATCCATTCATCTATCAGGGACTCTTGGGCTTCTTCCACTACTGGGTATTTACCCAAAGAAAACAATAACACTGATTCAAAGAGATACATGGACCCTGATGTTTATAGCAGTGTTATTTTACAATAGCCAAAATATAGAAGCAGATTTTAATATATATTTTTACGATTTTATTTATTAATTCATAACAACACAGAGAGAGAGGCAGAGCAGAGACACAGGCAGAGGGAGAAGCAGGCTCCTTGCAGGGAGCCTGATGCAGGACTCAATCCCAGGTCCTGGATCACACCCTGAGCCGAAGGCAGTGCTCAACTTCTGAGCCAGCCAGGCATCCCACTTCTCCCCAGATTTTGAAAGACATAATGAAACCCAAGGTTGTTTTCTCTCTCCCCTTCTGATAGCTTTTGTTGGTTCTCATGCTATTTTAAAATAATTTTTTCACGATAAAAGTTTGCAAAAGATATTAAAAACAATACTTTTGTGTTTTGCATGTAAGATCTAGCAAAGTTGTTTTGAAAATTTTTAATGGCCCTTGTACTCTTGCTTTTGAGTTGACTACTGAGTTGAACACTTTGCAATTGATTTCTTAATTGATTGGAGAGTAATGTAAATGAAATTATGAATGTGTTGTTAGTAATAATCACTAACATTAAAGGGTCTATTATTTATTAAGCAATTATTAACATTAAGCTTTGTTTTAAATACTTTATATGCTTAGATGCCTATCCACCTCCTTGCGCACTTTGAGGGAGATTGTACTATTTTTAGTTTGCAGATACAGTAACTATAACACAATGAGGTTAAGTAATTTATATGAATTTATACAACCAGCAAACGAAATAACATTTGCAGACATGGTCTGGCCTCAGAACCCTGAGAAATTAATACTTGTAAAGGCAATTGCCTGACAATTAGGGACATAACTATCATTTTAATTTTAGAGCAGTCTAGACTGCGCCCTTAGATACTTGAACTCACTCAGAACACAGGGAGGTGGAGATGACAGATGTTCTGCAGATATAGATGGCCCTTCCCTCCGAAGCAATTTTTTTTTTTTACCATTGAATGTAAATTTATTCACACTCTCACAACTCATCCTTATTTGCTAAGCAGACAAAAAGCCGCTAAAAACCCCAGCTTGGGGCAACAGGAGGGAAAAGCCATGGTGAATGTTGAGATATAAATATATTTTTTAAAAATCCATTCAAAGAGTTCAAATTTCTCTATTAACCACAAATCACTATTTTAGTTCATGACTAACATGTAAGGGAAGTCTCGGTTCTCCCGGCGATGTGAGTAGAGAACCCTCCATTTACTCCACTGAATGGCATTGATAGTTTGGTCTTACAAAACTGTCCGTCTTACCTTGTCAATGACAAAGCACTAGCAATATATAATCTGATAAGAAGCCCATTATTTTCAAACCAAAGCTGCAGGTAAGAGGGATCTCATAAGTCGAGATTCCAAGTATAAGTTGGAAAGAATATAAATTATGGTAAATTAATAGCATCGGTTTCACGGTTAAGTTAAATGATGGAAGTACCCCTGGGATAGTTTCTTAGATTACAGTGTTTGAAGGACAAAACCTATCAGTTACTGATAGTGAGGGGTTACATCTACCCCTCACTCCCTTCCAGCCACACAGAAGCTGGACTTCATGTGAGCCAGAAGTTTACCAGGATCCTGGTAACACGGAGATTTTAAGGTTGGTCGTAGTTGTGGTCTCAACTAGTAAATCCAGTGTGCAAGGTGTGGTTCCATGGCATACCTGGTACCTGTGTGGAGTGCAGGGAGGTCATGGGAGAGTCGGAGTTCAAGTGTGTGATGTCAAGAGCATCGAGGGGGGATGCATTAGAACCTCTAGGAACCTAGACAAAGCTGCCTCCCAACCTGCACTTGACCTTCATTTTTAGGGTTCCAGTGGATATATTAGGGAACTGATGAGGGATCCAGGTCAATGGCTTTTAGGAGTGAATGTGAGCATTTAGATAGCAATTCCCACACCTTATTAGCAAACCAGGAAGTATTACATTGACTTTAATAGATTGGCTTTAAAAAATGAGGGTGAAACAATTACTCTATGCCTCTGAAATCAAATTCAAAGTAAGCTACTGTATTGTATGGCCATGTGGGGGGCCGCAAAGAGTACACAGTGCATACTAAGAAGCTGTCGTCTTGACCCGCTCCCTCAGGAGTGACCCAGCAGGGCCATGTTCGTTTAGAAATAATAGGAGGCTGTTTACATTATTTTTGGGATTCCTTATTGACTTCCTCTTTGTTTCCTTTAATTGATTTTTCTAGTCTAATATATTCTTAAAAGTGTTCCATGGAGAGAAAGCTGTGGCCTAAAGATTTTCTTTTCTTAGCATTTTGTTGTTGTCACTACCTGAGAAACAAAACAAAACACAACACACACTATTTTTGCGATCTGTGAGTGCTGCAGATTTTTCGTCTTCTGAGTCGATTGTAGTTCCTAATGTTTTGGAGAGAGCAGTGCTCTACTTGTCCA
This sequence comes from Vulpes lagopus, assembly GCF_018345385.1. NCBI lineage: Eukaryota > Metazoa > Chordata > Mammalia > Carnivora > Canidae > Vulpes > Vulpes lagopus. The sequence continues at coordinate 3,695,073 of NC_054826.1, read as the reverse complement.
TGTGCCAAGTGCCCAACACATGTTTCCTTGTACTTTATACTGCTTTTTGAAATACAAAATCAGAATTGAATATGCATTATTGCTGAGTTTCTGAACTTTACCAGGGAAAAACAAATCACAGTGTACAGATAAGAATTATGTTAGTTATGGCATGTTTTAATTAATGACTATAGATATACGTTATTTGTGTTTATTTTATAAGTAATGTATTGCTGTAGGAACATGGGAAAATGCAAGAAAAAATAACACGAAATCACCTTTTGTATTGTATTAAAAATATTTCCCATTAATATTTTTTAGGTCATTGTACAGCTTTTTCTGTGTCTTATACATATTAAACTTGAAAAAATTGATCATTCCTGCCCAAATTATTTCTAGGTTTCTTATTTTACTATTCAAAAACTTACATCATAAACTTTCCATCAATAAATACTTTGATTCATTATCATCCTTATTTGCCAGCTAATATTCCATTTTCAGATATCTCATAATTAATCATTTAACTGGTACCTATTATTCAACATTTTGTTTTCAGTGATTCATTACTATATAGAATATGGCCATGAATCTCATATACACCCAACACTGGAGCCCTGTTTTAGTTTACTTATTTGTGTTTTTTCATTTGACTCCTCTTATATGACAAGGAAATGCATTATGACTCCAGACAGGTGCCAGCGATCTTAAGAGTGCAGATTCAGGAGTTATATCTTCTATACATGAACGATTTGCTAGCTGTGTGAACTTGGGCAAGTTGTTTATTTTTTTTCATGTTAATATATCACTGTAATGTGTGGTGATATCAATCTTTTAAAAGTGTTGAAAATATTATATGGGTTCATTCAGAAAAACTAATTATAAACTTTTGGTTCAGAAAAAAAAAACATTGGATCACGTAAAGTCTAGTTATTGTTTTTTAATTAATAAGAGAAAGAGTATTAAAAATTAATATGGTGCAGTGAAAAAACACTGACTACAAGATATTGAAACTGTTGACAGACAAGTAGAAGCCAAAGACACAAGCCTCACAACACTGAGAATCCCAGTCAGGACAGGGACCAATTTTAATTCACTACAGTGAATGAAGCAGGTGGAAACATGTATGGTTATTTCCAATAAAAAAAAAAAGAACATGGTGTCCTAGAGTGAAGACCAGGGTGTTGCTGTTCAACAATTTTTTTAGATTATTTTGTTAAATTAAAATTGCTGACTCAAGAGCTATGCGTAATTTGCTGGCTTTTCATTCCTAGTGCCAAACATAGGAGCCTTTATTTTTTATTTTTTTTTTAATCTTTTTTTTTAAATTTATTTATTTATGATAGTCACAGAGAGAGAGAGAGAGAGAGAGGGGCAGAGACACAGGCGGAGGGAGAAGCAGGCTCCATGCACCGGGAGCCTGATGTGGGATTCGATCCCGGGTCTCCAGGATCGCGCCCTGGGCCAAAGGCAGGCGCCAAACCGCTGTGCCACCCAGGGATCCCACATAGGAGCCTTTAATATGGGCTCAGGTATGTACGCCCTGACCAAATACAAAATGAAATATATTTTTGTTTTACTTTATATCTATTTATGTATATATATTATATATACATTTATTGAGATATAATTGACATACAGCATATTAGTTACAGGTATACAGCATGATTTAATATTTATATGTCTTGTGTAGCGATCACAAGTCTGGTTAAAATCCATCACCCATATAGTTACAATTTTTTTTTCTTGTGATAAGAACTTTTAAGATCTACTCACTTAACAACTTTCAGATTCACAATACAGTCTTATAAACTATAGCCAACGTACCGTACGTTACATCCCAGTGACTTGTTTATATCTGTTCTTCCTGAATTCTCTATCACTTTTCTAAGGCTTACATGTTTATTTTTTCTTTTCAAATTATTAAATGTATAGAAAATAAACCTACAATTTAAATCTACCAAAAATTTACTCCATTTTTGCCTTGGTTTATTTTTTATTCTTTTACTCAGATTTATTTTTATTGATATGAAAATATATTAATGTATATTAACATATTAATAATTGGGTTTTAAGTCAGTCTTTTCCCCTACTCTTTTCTTTATAATTTTAAGATTACAAATTATACTTGAAAGACTAATATCAAACCAATATTTCTTCTGGCTTTTTAATATTTATTTTAAATTTTAATACAGTGGAATTCATTTTGGATATTCTATAAATAACTTTATTTTTTCCAAGAAAGGAACAGTATTTTTTAAATTAGTCCTTTAAAAAAAATTTATTCATTTACTTGAGAGACCATGCAAGAGAGAGAGAGGGAGGGGAGAACAGAACCAGGGAGAGGGAGAAGCAGACCCCTGCTGAGCAGAGAGCCCAATGTGAGGCTCAATCCCCAGAACCCCAAGACCGTGACCTGAGCTGAGGCCAGACGCTTAACCTACTGAGCCACTAGGTGCCCACAAACACTAAATTCTGTGCCTACTTTCATCAATTACATTGTCTTTTATTTTCCTTCCTCATTTAAGAGTTCATCTTCATCATAATTTAAATTATACCATATATATGTATGCTTATTCCACTAGAAGAGTTTTCCTTCTCACCTTTCAGTAATATCACATCACAGCACTTTACCCATTTACTGATAATTGATATATATTATGGTTTAAACACATTAATATCACACATTTCGGACTAGAAGCCAATGACTTTTGATGACGTTTACAGTCTAGTAACCACTCTTTCAGTAAAGGTATAGAGATGCCTTGTTCAATACTGTGGCATCTACTGAACAGATGAAGTATTGCCAATTAAAATTCAAGATAGTCTGTAGTATACAATGTGTATCAGATGTTGAAACTTTGTGTAAAAAACGCAACGTATATCATTAATTCTTAAAATGTTGATTATGAGTTGATAATATATACGAGTTGATAAAATTTTGATTATGAGTTGATAATATTTTGGATACATTTTACCTTCTGTAAAAATGCAACATATATCATTAATTCTTAAAATTTTGATTATGAGTTGATAATATTTGGATAATATTTTGATAATGCTTGTTTCACTTTCACACGTTTAAATGAGAGAAAGGTGTAAGTTGCGTATATGGCCTGCATTATATTTCAGTGAGCCAGCGTTGACCGAGATCATTTTCACCTCTCCAGGTATTATCTATCCCTATAGGTTTTTTTTTCTACCTATTCTAGAAATTCATGTAAATTAAATCACGCTATATGTACTTTCTTGTGTCCAGATTGCTTTGCTCCGTTTCTCTTTATTTTTGTTTGTTTGTTTGTTTGTTTATCCCTGTTGCTATATACATCAAGGTATGAATATATCGCCTAGGTTTATAAGTCTATTTGCTGAGAAGCATTTGGGTCAATTCTAGTTTTGAGCTCACAGGGATAAAAGCTGCTATAGCCAGGGGTGCCTGGGGGGCTCCGTTGGTTAAACCTCTGTCCTCAGCTCAGGTCATGATCTCAGGGTCCTAGGATCGAGCCCAGGGTCCAGCTCCCTACTCAGCGGGGAATCTGCTCTCCCTCTGTCCTTCTCCCTTCCGCCTCTGCTCTTGCACTCTTTCACTCTCTCTCAAATAGATAAATATTCTTTTAAAAGAAGAAGAAGAAGAGGAAGAAGAAGAAGGAGGAGGAGGAGGAAGGAGGAAGGAGGAAGGAAGAAGGAAAAACAAGAAGAACCAGAAGCCACTACAGCTATACATACACAAGTCTTTATGGACATATATATTTTTTTTCCTTTAGGAAAAGTGAAATATCTGGGTCATATGGTAGGCATATGTCTAACTTTATAACAAACTGCCAAACTGTTTTCTAGAAGTGTTGTACATTTCACATTCTTGCAGAATGTATGACAGTTCCTATTGTTTGGCATCCTCACTTGGAATTGTCTATCTTTGATGTTTGCTATTTTTAGGGTGTATGAGGAAGTGTATCATTACGGTTTTAATTTTACTGCTGACATCATTTCAGGTACCTGTTGTCTATCTTCTTTTATGAAATGTCTGTCCACATAATTTGCATATTTTTTATTGGAAGGTTTATCTTACTATTGCATTACAAGAATCCTTCTTATAATCTGGATATAAGATCTCTGCAAGATGTACGTGTCAAAAATATTTTCTCCCAGGATATGGAGTGCATTATCATCTTCTGAATTGAAGTTTAATTTTGATAAAATCCAATTTATGGTTTTTTTTAATGTAGTTAGTAGTTTTTCCCTGATCCTGTCTCAGAATTCTATGGAAAAAATACATATATATGATCCTCAAAATTTGCCTGCTTTCTTGTTTAAGTCTGTGATCCTTTTTTGAATTGATATTTGTCTCAGGTTGTGTTTAATTTTTCCCATGCAGATACATAGTTTCTCCACTATCATTTGTTAAAGGAATATGCTTTCTATTAACTTTAACTAAGATAAGTGACCATATATATGTGTGTGTGTCTCTTTCTGAACTCTCTTACTCCATTCTTTGTTATTTATTTCTGTGTATGTGTGATAAGAGCAAACCATAAGATCCTCCCGGTTAATTTTTAAGTGTACAGTTGAGTCTTGTTAACTGTAGACACCGTGTGACACAGAAGATCTCCAGGACTTATTCACATTATACAACTGAATCTCTGTACCCTTTGATCAACACCTCCTGCCACCCTCGTCCCCCAGCTCCTGCTAACTACCATTTCACTGTCTGTTTCTGTGAATTTGACAGTTTCAGATTTCTCACCTAAAATCAGTGTTTTCTGTGTGTGTGTGTGTGTGTGTGTGTGTGTGTGTGTGTGTGTCTGGCTTATTTCACTTAGCTGTTGTGACTTAGGACAAACATAAGTGATGCAGATCAAAAAAGCTAGCTGCTGTATAAAGAGAATGAAATGCTCCATTTTTGACATTTCAGGTTATTCTTCATCATAACAATAATTTAACTATACTGGGAAAATCCAGATAATGTTTTATTTACCACTACACCTTCCATGAACTCTCAATTTCAGACACAGTGGCTGCTTTTTTATGTTTCCAAAGGAGCACTCCTACTGCTGCTTCGTATTTCAATATTTGGCCTTATTTCCTGGTGTCTAATTACTGCTACAATCCAACAACAACAACAACAACAACAAAATGGGGGGGGGGCATTCACTATATCAAAACAGGTTCAGAGTTTCAAAATTTTGGCAATGACTATTGCTTAGTGAATGTCTGCTATGACACTAAGTGTCTCTCTCTGTCTCTATCTCTGTCTATGTCTCTGTCTCTCTATATGAACCATTTGGTTACATACATCAACTCACTTCACCATCATGAAAGCACTAAGATCCCTCTATCTTAATCTGCATTTTAAAAATGATAAGAAGTCAAGTTGATATATTTTTTTTGTTTCACTTATGCATAAAGTGTCTATGGTGTATCTATTATTTTGTGTTTTGTCCGTATATGTTCTGATAGATTCTAGAGACATGACAAGAGAGATAAATATCCTAAGTTAATGGAGTAGTGAGTCAGACAATAAGTAGGCAAACCAGTAATAACGACAACACAAATACACACACACCCATATATGCATGCAAGAGTAAGGATGGGTGTGCGCAGAAATACAGTCTGTGACTATTGGAGTTTTCAGATATGTTTGAAAATACTTTGACATTCTTCTCCTAAGAGGAGATTCCAAGCTGATCTCAGTGACTTACTTATGACTAATGGGAAGTATTGAGGGTGATGCTATGTGATTTCCAAGGCCAGGCCACTAGAGATCATGGTGTTTCCTCTCAGATCTGTTGGGGTAAGTTCACCCTGGGGCAGGCCAGGGACCATAAAAAAGTCTGACTACTTGAGACCATTGTTTAGGGAAGCTTCTGCTCCCACTCCCAGTCTCCGGCTGGGAAATCATGTGCCCCACTAAAATTCAGAGGCTATAACACTATTTGGAAGAAATAGACATATTTGGGGTGGGGGGAGCAGTCTTTCCCATAATACAAATATAACCCAAGCCCTTAACAGTAGTATAGGATTCTCTTAATTCTTTATTTTTGCTTATTTTAGTCTCCTGGATATCTTCGCTTTGCTTTTTCAAAGTGCCCTGGGTCAGCCTGTTCTAACAGAAACCCCTGTCACTCCAAACACGTGTGCTTTCTATGGTCATTGATTAAACATGACACTGTGCTAATTATGTAGTGAACTTTCTGTTCCCCAATTTGAAAAATCCCGTCTGCGATCGCTCAGTCATGAAGGCTGGAGATACTCATTCACTTGAGGAGTATTGATTCATCACCTACTCCGTGATAGGGTGATACGCTTGGTACTGTGGATATAGCGGTGAACAAAGTACAGGATGCCTTTATGGAACATATGTTTAGTGGGAAGACAGGCAAGAAACTAAAAAAAAAAGCAACATACAGTGAGACGTATGATGGTAATTGATATAGGAACACAGGCAAGTGCAAGGGAGAGCGGGGCGTCTGTGGTTAGGGATGGCATTTTTTTATTAGGATGGTCAGGGAATAATTCACTAATAAATGACCTTTGCATGGGGACCTGAGGCTGTGGGAGAGAGGGAGCCATGCTTAAACATAGCAGGAGAGCATCACAGGTGTATGGAGCAGAACACGCAAGAATTAACTAATAAATGAACTTTGCACAAAGACTTGGGATTGAGAGAGGGAGCCGTGCATGCATGTGTAGGGTAAAAGCATTACAAGTGTGTGGAGCTGAACACAAGGAAGCCTGGAGGCAGGATTCTGGCTAGAGTATGAGCTGATGGAAAATTAGGTTGGAGAGACTGTGTGTAGTTAGATCACGAGTCCTTGTAAGAAGTTGTAGGAAGAAGCCACAGCGACCTGGACTGTGTAACTTAGCTGGGAGCTTGAGAGCTTTCAGTTTTCCACCCATCAACCTCATAGCGTCACCTACTATGTAGCATTCAAAATCTCCAATGGATGGTGGGGGAAAAAAATATAAAGATATTGAAAGAAAGAAAAGATATTGCAGAAGAACAATGATCACAAAGCTTTAAATACAAAATTGGAAAGAAGCCATTTTTATTCACATGGATGGTAGCCATGGGGGAAAATGATTATCAACTCAGAATGTCTCTAAAGTTCTTGACACACTTAACCGTACAATAAATAGTCAATATGGGCAAAGGTCTGAAAAATGAATTATATTTTGCTGAGCTATAAATAAGGAATGTAAATTGAGAAATCACAGTGGGGAGCAATTTGACAGTTACTCATAAAATTAAAGGTTCTAGTCAACAACCCACTTACAAGGCACACGGACATGTACACAGATGAAATGTGCAAATAGGTTTGAGCTTCATATTTTTTTGAGCTTCATTTTAATACTAAAAATTTTGGAACAATGTAAAGCAGAAGAGCAAAGGCAAAGTGTGGCGATCTTGCACGATGGAATGCTATATATAACAGCCCTGTCATATCAAAATTAATATAAAAGATGATGATTTTCATGTCTCAACATGACCAATTGTCAGAAAGATAGTGTTGAATGGAAATTTCTAGGTATAAGAAGGTACATAGAGAATGGTATCTTTTTTAATAAACATGTTCAAGCAAAAGGAGCAAAAAAGGGCTATATTTTGCTTATAGATGTATAGTGTATAGAAAAATTGAGTGTGTTGAACATAGTTACATCAGGGGAATATAAGTTTGAAGATTAAACTTCATCTTAATGTTTTGATTTTTCCTTAATAAAAGGTATATGCTAATACATTGTATTTCTCAAAATTGGTCAGTGGATTCAAAGGTAATTGTATAATCATACCGTTTTATCTGGAGTATTTCATAATATAAAATTAAATTAACATAACATGATTTTTTAACTAACCACATTATATAAGATATATGATATTTGGATAAACACATTGTATATTATATATATAAATTTGTTAGTTTATGCTTGACACATTTTGAGTAAATAAAATGAGTTTAGCTATACATGCATTATGCATATGATAGACCATGAGTATAATATGTATGTACATAGTATGTATAATATGCATTATATATTATATATACATGTACAGTTAGTTGTAAATGCAGGTACCTAGTGTTGCAAATAATTGTTTCTCCCTGATTTGCAGGAAGAAACAATGTGGGTTGAAGAGAGAGATTTAGTCGTTAAGGTTATATACAGGATCTAAAATAGTTCAAAGTATCACAAAATATATTTTGAAAGACACTAGCTCTATGACATGCTACACATATACAGAAAAGAGGATTATGTCTGCAAATACAGGAGGGAAATCTCACATTGTATTTTATCCTCTTGATTTCCCAAACACATGAACAAAAATTATTTTATCTTTGGTAGTGTAGGAAATACTGTTACCCAAAATGAAAACATGCATTTATTTACCAATGTATCATTACATGCTATATGCCAGATATTTAGCTCTTTAACAATTGTTAACTTCTATATCACCCGTTCTCCCTAAACTTATTGATCAAGTGAAAATTGCTCTTGAACTCTTGTGTAAACGCAGTTTAATCCTAATGTAACTCTCCTTTAACCTCAGTTAAATAACAAGCATTTATAAAATGCTGAAATATAAAATATTTTATATTGGCAACTATATAATTTGTGAAGCTAAATTAAAAAAAAAAAAGTAAATCTACACTGTCAATTACAGCCCACATGATTGCCTAAATAATTTATCTTGTATATGTAGGAGTTCCATTGTCAGACATTGTAAGGTGAATTCTTGGCTTACAAAACAACAGAAATAAATAACTTTTCTAGATCTTTTCTAGTTATTTCCTATACTGTAACGTTTAGGAATATTCTTATACTTTTTATTGAATTTTATACTGTTGCATTTAGTTTTTGTGTCCATATTTTCTCTATTTAGCCATTATAATCTTTAGAAACCACAGGCTATGACTTTTTTAATAATGTAAATGTGCTTAAAGCCTTACACAATATTATAGATATGTCATATAATTAACATTTACTAATGAATATTGAATGAATTCATGAATGAACTTTTTGAGGACAAAACCTGGAAATATGTTTTTATTCACCTGTACGATGAAGACAATAGCACCTACTGGTATTGTTTTTATATAAAAAGGAGACGGGACTGTATCTCGCAAAGAATATGTACTTGATAAATAACAGGATATTTTAACGTTAGCGTATGAATAAGATTCACGAAAGGCCCATTACTCATGTATAAATCCTATCATTTTTCAAATTCCTCTAGTAAATGTTTTCCTGTCTTCTGAATTCAAGCAGGATGTCTGTCATTGTACTCACTGTAATGACCTTGCGTTAATGTCCCAAGGTGAACACGATACATGGAAGTAGGACTATACAACTCCTGTCGAAGTCTAAGAAGTGAGACAGAAGGATTCCTAATAATATGTGGGGAGGGGCTGGGCAAGGGGCAGAGATCATAGGCTTGCATGGAGCCCATCTGGTAAATGACTTTTCCTTAATAGAAGACCTGTTTGGCTTTACCAGCCAGGAATTTCTCATTGAAGTGGTATTAAGTTTGGAATGTAAGAGCAACGGCCAATGCAGATGGATTTACTATGAGTTGTAGTTATTTAAAATCTAGGCTATTATCATTATTATTAATCAATTATTTCACTCTAGCTGGTTTGAAAGTTGAAAACACCTAATGTAATAATATGTAGTTATCTGTGTCTTGCAAATGTTAATCCTTGCCTTTTATGATTTTATCCTGTACGATCCGCTCTTCCCGTGGCCATCGCGTGCTGTGGAACCCGTTTCAGAGAGGTTAAGAGTTTTCTTACCTAATGCCTCGTTAGTACCTGGTGGAATCAGGATGTGGACAGGAAGCCTGTCAGACTCTCAAGCTCACATTCTCTCCATTGCTGCGTCCTGCCTTCCTGTTATGTAGAGCAGTGCAGCAGCTTAATTAATTAATTTATTAATTTTATTTATTTTTTATCAGCTTAATTTATGATTCTGGCACATAAACCAGCAAAACCTTTCAAAATGGGTCTATTGAGATTTGTCCATACTTATTAGGTAAAAACAAAGTCAACGCAGCCCCTAACAGCAAAGGACTTTCATTCAAATGCATTTTGCATTTCTAAACCAAGTGTCAGATCCAAAATTCTCAGACCCCACAAAATATTAAGCTGCTGCCTAGGATAGTGAGGCATTTAGGGAAATTCAATGTTGTACATCTGCAGATATGGACATATCTTCCATGTTTGTGGGCAACGTGAAGGAAAAGCCTAGTCTCATCAGCTTCCCTGGTCAACTGAGTAAGGCCCAAAGTTACAGGAAGGTTTAGGTTGCCTTCTCCATGCAGAGCTAGGAGAAAAAATGATTTACATTATTATGAATGGATCTGCCCCTGTATACCTGGGAGGTGGGGAGAATTAGTACCATCCTCATTTTACAGTCCAAGAAACTGAGTCACAGGGAAGTTCAGTAACTTATTTCGGAATGTACCAGGCAAGGAAGTGGAAAGTAGCCTCATGAGAATTCAGAAACCCTGGTGCCAAGGTCTTGACCATTATCCTGCTATGTTGCCTTCGCCGTATCGTAATCTATCCAGAAGGACATCCCTTTTTATTGCCTAAATATGGACTTGCTTTTCTTCACAGTCTCACTAGATTACACCCCAAACATGTCCATTTTGCCCCCACCTACCTCCAGGATAAGGTGTTTTTTTTTTTCTTTTTCAAAGTCTTTATTTATTCTGAAACACAGAGACAGACAGAGACACAGGCAGAGGGAGAAGCAGGCTCCCTACGGAGAGCCCAATGCAGAACTCGATTCCAGGACCCAGGGTCATGACCTGAGCAAAAGGCAGATGCTCAACCACTGAGCCACCCATGGGCCCCTCCTCCTGTTTTTCATGTAAAAGGACACATTGCCACCATTCTTCTCTCTCTGCTCCCGTCGAGGTTTCCATTTGCACCTGCACTTTGCTCTGGATTTCATCTTTCTTTTTCTCTCTCTCTTTTTTTTTTTTTTTTCTTTAAGGCTGAGACATAGGCAGAGGGAGAAGCAGGCTCCATGCAGGGAGCCTGATGTGGGACTCGATCCCAAGACCAAGGATCACACCCTGAGCCAGGGGCAGGTGCTCAACCTCAACTGCTGAGCCACCCAGGTGTCCCGGATTTCATCTATTTTGAGTGTTTAATTTGTAGCTAGAAATTTTAATGATGAAAAAGAAAAAAATGTGAAGATATCAAATCATTTAATCATTCTTCATCTGTGAGGCAATATCTCAAAACAGTTTCAGTAAAACTCAATCTTATGTGAAAGGAAGATCAATAATCCACCAATTAATTAAAACTTATTTAATTGATCCGTTGGCACTTACATAGAGCCTGGTTTCAGACAACTTGGGTACTGCTTATGTTATCTGTCGTTTTGTTCTTTTGATTTTCATGATCATAATTTAAGGAGGATCTAGCTCATGCATGTGTTTCTGTTTTCTGATATCTTCTATGGAGTTATCGGTACTTATTTCTGCCGTTATATGTAAATTTTATTTATTTATTTTTAATTTTTTGTTTTATTTTATTTTATTTTCATATGTCAATTTTAAACAATTTTTCTCAACTGTGACTCGGAGTAACACATTTATTTGTGAAGTTTTTTTTTCCTTCTAAAGGCATTTTATTTTTTAATTTTTTAAAGGCATTTTAAATCTTTGATTTAATCAGTTGATTTTATATTATTCAATAAGCACAAACTCAGCAGATCTGATTTGACCACTGGTAGCATTATTCTCTGTTAAGAAGTATAAGCTCCTCCAGTTGTGCCATGACAGCCCCTATCCCAGCCTTTGTCCAAAGTCAGCATAAAATGTGACTTGAAAGTAGCTATAACCCATATTTTAATTTAGGAGCCATTCTGAACAACCTAGACGTTGTGGTCATATAGAAAACAAGAAGAGATCACAATAATGCTAAGGGAAAGAAAAGGTAAATTTTATCTCTAGTGAATTTGCAGCTGGTGATGGAAAATCATTTCACTCTTCAGGGACATTATTGAAGCGGAAATGAAAAAAAGAGTCAACATGAACCAGGCTAGATGCAGTGCTATTTGGTAGATTAGATAAACCAAGAGGGGAAAAAAAATATATAGAAGCAGTGTAAAGGATTTCCAGAAAAAAAAATGTTTTCTTTTGTCTTTTATTCTTTAATCAGATATATTTAAATATATTGTGAAAAATAGTGTAGAATATAGTGGCAGCCTAATTTAATATGTAAATAAAATAATTTTTAAAAAGTCATGAAAACGAGATACTATTGTTTTACAAGAAATGGGAAAATTATTTCATGGAAAAAAAGTACTGGCCTAATAAGGATTCATTCTTATTTTCTGTTTAAGAAACACATAGATATTGGTTTTATACAATTAGGCTTCGACATGAGTCAGGGAGCATTGGTTCTGCAGCTACATCCAGATAAATGACAAATACCTCCTCTATTTGTGAAAGTGGACGTGGTACGTGAGGACACAGGTGACTTGACGGATGGTTAAAAGACCCGCACAGGAACCGCAGTTACGGATTGACGATTAGGTGGCAGAGGACCATTATTACCATTAGTTGTTGAACCTGCAGGGATTTGCGGTCTCTTCCCCTTCTCCCTCCATTCCCGTCCTCGCTCTCTAAGTACAGCAGAGGCTGTGGCTGACCCCGGATTCCCATTTCCACGGCACAGGGGCGTTGAAAGGAGTTAGGTGACCTGGGAAAGGTAGACATGAGGACACGGCATCTTACCCTCCTGGGTTTTTACTTCCAAACACCCAAGATCCATTCCTGGAATTCCTTCTAGGGGGGAGACCAGTATATGGGACTACACAGATCCTGCCCAGTTTTCAGCCTTTAAGTTCGTAAGTAGTTAAGGAGTTTCTATTAAAAACTGAGAAAGTTATATCAGAAAAAAAAACATGAACTGTTTTCCCTCCTACAACTTTACCAAGAAAGCTGGGGTCTTGGGTGATACATGACACGTAAATGCCCACTCTTATATGGAAGCATCTATACGTTGGTTTATCATGCAGAGAGAAATGGACTGAATTTTTTAGTCTATGTCATGTGAGGGGAAGAAGGACTTGGGTTTTGAAATCAGACACAGCGTTTGACTCTGAATCTTGAGTGTTGGGTACTGATGGTGAGGGTAGATGGCCCCGTGTACCCCCACGTCTGATTGCCTGTGTCACCTTTTAGTGATATAACCCACCCCCTACACATCTCCTGGCTGTGGAATATCTTACCCAGCATTCATTGGCCATGCATGACCACGGTTAAGGTGTGGCGACGTGCATGGTAGCGTGAGGGCCAAGTGTTGCTTTCATACCGGCCTTAAGATGGAAACTGCAGATTTTCCAATTTCTAATTATTTTGTCCTTTCCCTGTGGCTCAGACACGGCCAAAGCAAGAATGAAAAAACTCAGACCCAGGCATGGAAGCCACCGAAGATGCCTTGCTAGGGATAGATTGCTTCCATGTGCACTCAGTGAGAGGAAGGGTTAGGGTTATATTGTATTTCACCTCTATCCGTTGCAGTGATTTATTCTCTATTTAAAACAATGACCTCAGGCAAGTTACTTCATCTGTCGGGTATTAGGTTCCCTCATTAGAAAAATGGAAGATAAAACCAGGTTTACAATGGTGTTTTGATGAATGAATAACCAAAGGCATTATTCGACTTACACGTAGTGATATTATCCTATGACATTTAAGACTAGAGATTTTGGTGTTGTAGAGTTCTTGCTGCTTGTCTACCTTAGCTTTTCATTTGCTGTCTGAAAAAAAATAATAATAATAACTTGCTGTCCGACCTTGGTCGGATAACTCTCCATAGAGTCAGTTTTCCCCAGCTGTGGACGGTGTAGTACCCAACTGATACAATGAATATAAAAATAAAATTGTTAAAATATGCCCATATGTGTTATTAGACTTATGTAAGATCTGTAAGATTTATTTATTTATTTATTTTTTATTTATCTATCTATTTATTTATTATATAATATAATATATGTATGATAAATATAATTATATATTAGTATATAATATATTTATTTATTTATTTATTTATTTATTTATTTATTTATTTATTATTCCTAACCACAAGGGAGCACACCTTTTGTGTATGCAGAGACCAAAGTTTTGAGTATGCGGCCTAGACAGGAGAATGCATCCTCAGATCTTTGGAGATCTTTGGAGATCCCTGGAGGTATCTTTGCAGAATTCAAGGAGAAAGGGAAAGAGGAACCGGGTGTTCCTTCCCACATCTGTGGCCAGGGATGAGATGCCAGGAAGAGAAGATGGGCCCTTATTAGCTATAGAGCCCATGAGGGACTAGTGGGGAACAGGGCAAGTGTTATTCTCTGTTGGTGTCTTTGTGGTGTCCTCTGTGTCTGTTGGGTTTCCATTCAGAATCACTTGTGAGTTTGTGCACCCTAACGCAAGGTGATTCCTCCCTAAGGATGTCTCCTGAGTGTAGCCGTAAGACTGGCACGGAGGAAGGTGACAGACAGGGCATCCATACATGGACCGTCTCATTGGGGGACAGCTATCAATACTAACGATTAAATACTACCTATTATAGATCTGGAATAGCAGTGACTCAAAAATACCTACTAGTTATGGACTAATAGTTACCTTAATATGAATATACTATGTAAACGTAGCCTTTGTCTCTACGTCCTATGCCGTGTGCTCAGAACATCGATGACCATAGCCACACCGTGATCTTTTGGAATGATTTAATAAATGAATAACAAATAAGTAAATATCAATGAGCTATCAAGTCTAGGATTAAGTAAATAAAAGAAGGAGCAAGGATGACTGAGGAAATGGATGAATAAATGTTTATCAAGGTACGAATTATGTAGATTCTTGAATGCGAAGAGTGTATAACTTCATGTTAACTTTTTTATTGCTTTCACTTTTTACCTATAATTGATATATATTGATATATAGTAAACTCACTTGAAGCATGAGATTTTGTAAGGTTTGGCATCTACACAATCAACTTCAAGCCATCTGCCACCCCAAACATTTCCTTATGCTCCTTGGGAATCCTCATCCACTCCTGTCTCTTCATCCCTAGGCAACCATTTATTTGCCCAGTGTTACTAATAAATTTGCATTTCCTAGTGTTTGTAATAAATGGCATCTTGCAGTAAGTACTTCGTTGTATCTAGCTTCTTGAAATCAGAATAATTATTTTGAGATTTATTAGTGTTGCAGCACCTATAAATGTGTGTTGTTATTGTTTTTTTGTCTTTTTCTGAACACTCTTCCGCAATGTGTTTATCCACCTATAAATGGAGAGAGACTTGAACTGTTTGATGGGCTTGACTAAAGTAAATAAGTTGCTATTAAAATTTATAGACACGTCTTTATATGGACACATGCTTTCTTTTCTCTTAAAAAATCCCTAGTGGTGTCAAGGTTGGATATATGGTAACTCTATGTTCATCATTTTAAGAAATGGGCAAACTAGACCATTTTACATTCCCACCAGCAGCGTCTGTGAATCCAGTCTTCCTTCACATCCTTGCCAATATTTGATGTCATCATTCTTTGTAATCGTAAACGTTTTTAGTGGTATCTCATGGCGGTTTTAATTGAATGTCGCTAATGACTAATAATCCTGAGCATTTTCCTTTGTGCTTGCATTTTTCTTTTATGGTATTGGACTGATTTCTTATTATTGATTTAGTTTCTTATATATTCTGTAAACAAGTTGTATATACATAATTTGTACAGAATTTCACCCACTGTTTGACTTCTCTTTTCATTCTCTTAACAGTATCACCCAAACAACAATTTTTTGAAATTTTTATTGAAGTCTAATTTATCAGTATGTTGAATATATTGATCGATTAGCACGGATTAGCAATATAAGCACAGATCATATTTCTAGATCAATTTTTTCCCTAACCCAAGGTCACAAATGTTCTCTTTCATTTTTTTTCTAAAGTTCTACAGTTTTAGCACTATGGTCCATTTGAGTTAATTGGTTCATATATGTGAGTTTTGGAGAAAAGTTCACTTAATTACATATGTATATCAGTAGTTACTGCTTCATTTTCTAAAAAATGATGATCAGTTCTCCCTGCATTTCCTTTGTACATTTGCTGAAAATCAGTTAGCCATAGATGTATGGATCTGTTTAAGAATGTACTATTACTCATTAGTGTATTTGTCTATGTTTGTGCAATAGGACACCATCTTAATTACTGTACCTTTAAAGTTAGTCTTGGAGTTAGTATTAAACCTCTATTTTTTTTCTTTTTCAATATTATTTTGTCTGTTCTTGGTTCTTTGCATTATCATTTGAAATTCAAGACCAGGTTATTGATTTGTAGAAAAAAATCCCACTGGGATTTTGAATTATATTAAGCCTATGGATCAAACTTGAAGAATACGCATCTTAAAATATTGCATGTTCTGTCCCATTGTTCAGTTATTTTTCCTTACAATAAGATTTTATTTAGTGTTTATGGCCACATTTAATTTCTCTTAGTCATGTACTAGTCCTTCATGTCTTTTCAACACTTGTTCCTAATTACAAAATACTACTATTTTTAAAAATATGTTTGATATCCATTTTTTTTTGTTGGTTACTTGTATACAGAGATAAAAATGATTTTAATATCTTGAGCTCATATTTTTCCATCTGACTAAACTGACTTACAATTTCTAATAGAGTGTAGATTCAGAATTTTTTTTTACTTAGAGAATATGATCATCTGTGAATTATACAGGCTTACTTCTTCCTTTCTAATACAGAGACCTCATATTTATATTTTCTGCCCTATTTCCTTGTCTAAAACATTATATAAAATGTAAAATACAAATGGTGATAGCATATACCTTGGTTATGTTATGTTGTTATGAAAGCTTTCATCTTTCATAATTAATCACAAGGTTAGATGAAATTTTTCATAGATCGCCTCCAGGTTGAGTATACTTCCTGCTGTTTCTGGTTCTAGATGTTAGATTTTGGCAAATGCTTTATGTATGTCTATTGAAATATTTGTATTTTTTCTTAGTTTGTTACAATGAATTACATGTGATTTTCAAAGGTTAAATCTGCATTGCGTTACTCAGATATTCTCAACTTGATCATAACGTATTAGCTTTTTAATACATTGCTCAATTTGATTTGCTTATATATTCTTTAGGATTTGTCTCTGTCCACAAATGACATTTACTTATATTTGCATGGCAATATCTTTGTCTTATGTTAGTATCAGAATAATGGTGGAATTACAAAATGAGTTGAAAAGTATTTTAGTCAAAGCTTCCAATTTTCTGGAACAGTTTGTCTTTATTTTTAAAGTTTGATTGAATTGGCCAGTGAAGCCATCTGAGCCTGAAGGTGTTTTCATATTGGATGATGGATATTCTTTTGAGAAAGTTCAAATTACAAATTCAAGTTTTAATAGGTTCAGGGCTATTTGTATTATGTATCTTCTTGAGTGAGATTTGATAATTTGTATTTTCAAGGAATTTGTTCATTTCATTGAAGTTGCTGAATTTATTGAAATACAGTTCATACTATTCTCTTATTTTATTTTTAGAATTAATAAAATTTAAATGATCTCCTATTCCTAATATTAAAAGCTTTTGCACTATCTTTTTCACTCAGTCTGGCTAAAATTCTAATAATTAATCTTAATTATTTTAATTATTTTTTAAACATTCTTTATAAAAGATCCCTAGTGTTTTAAAGAACTTCAACTGTAAAACCTACTTTACTTTGGAAATATAGAAGACACCAAAGGTCAGTCTTCATGACAACTGAGAGCTATATTTAATTGGTGATTCTCTACCTATTTTTACTTTGATCAAGGGGGAATAGAACTTTCATCTCAATACCTTTCATGATACCAACAACTTGGACCATAATGCCTTTGAGACACAATGTCTAACTCTTTGTTCTATGTTTTTCGATGCTTTGGAAGCAAACAGAGGCCCATGCCAACCTACTTGACGCTTTCTTTCATTATTTGTCTCAGGCCATTATTTAGACATCACCTGTACTGGTATAACAGTACATTTGAGCCCAATCTATAATGACTAATTTGTCCAAATTGCATTACTTTTGCCTGCGAACCTCTAACATCTTTAATATGCATTGTGTAGAAAAAAACAAAATCAACAACAACAAGTTATCCGTGTAAACCTATTTCTGCATTATATTTTTGTATTTTCTTTCCCAACATGTGTGACTACAAATGTATTATGTTATATGATATTTTATTAATAACTATTTTTGAAGCACTGGTCTTTTTTATTGAGCATTGTAGTAAGTGATTCACTGGCATCGCAATTCTTATTCCATGATTATTTTGACTGCTTCAATTATTATTCATACTTTTTAAGTTAAAAAAAATTGAAAATATAGGATATTTCCACTATCCAGTGCTACAAAGATATACTCCAAATTACCCACTTTATGGTCATGTTTTTAATATGGTGTTAATATAGTCACATATTAATGTGGTATCTATGTAAGAAAAGTCTGTGGGCTTATTTTATTTAAATGTAACCAGCTGTTCTTTGTCTACTAATTTTCTAAATTATCACACTGACAGCATATGACACTGTTCATCACTCCATGTTTCTTCCTCCATTTGACCATTGTTTATCGCTGGTCCCTGTGTGAATTCCCCCCCACACTCTGTTTCCTTTCTCTGTCCCTCCATCCTTCCCTTCTCTCTCTCTCCCTCCTTTTTTTCCTTTTTCTTCAGTATTGAGTACTTATGAATAGATCATGTAAATAAGTAACACATAAGTCATTACTGATGCTTCCAGTCTATCTGTTCCCACTCTAGGTAGTGATCCCACCTCCACTGCATAAATGACGAGTTTCGTCAAATCTGATGCCTAATACTGTAGTGTTTGCCAGCCGCAAGGATACATTTGGAAGGTAGAAAAGAAACTTGCTTTGGCTTCTCTTTGATGCTGCTCACCATGCCCCTACCTTCCAGTGTACTCTTGCTTTCTTTACTGTGTCAAATTCACTGTGTAGTTCATCTGCTAAAATTTTGATTCCTGTAATGTTTTTTTTTTTCACTTCCAGATGGTATTTTTCAAAAGTCTGATCATTCCTGATGATTCCTTGTTATTTCAGCATCTTTGTACTTACACCCTTTTTCTCTAATCATTTTGTGTGTGCCGTGAATTCTCTGTAGTCTGATTGTACATCTGCAGTTGTTTGACCATTAAAAAAAAAAATCAGCTGTTTCTCAACCTCAGGTCCCACTTGTGTTCATCTGCCTTTTCATGTGTTTCATATGTTTTGTTGCTGCTGTGAAGACATGCTTAGTTTGCATAGATATGGTTCCTATGGGCCCCAGTTCTGGAAACTGTCTTCTGCAGAGCATGCACATCTGTTCCAGCTGGTGATGAGGGCATGCCCTGCCCCCGGACCCTCCACTCCGCTCTCCCCCACCCCCAGTTTTGGCAGAGAGGTAGGGGAGTAGACATTCAGGCATCTTCATCTTCACAGCCTGTGGTTCCGCCCTGACTCCTTGTCCCTTCTGGCTCCTGGCTTTTCTGATTCACTGCTGCTGCTGCCCGGCTTCCCAGCATCTGCCACCTTGGCTCCAGGCACCCCCCCCCCCCACCGTTGTCCACACACTCCTGTCCAGGTTCCAAACATTTTGAGCCATGGCTGTGATACGCAGGCATTGATTGGTCTGCTTCAGCTTCTCATCACCTCCCACCCTCTCGAATTCATACTGTTTTGGAGGGATTCCTGAAGACCAACAGTAGCTCCAAGTGATACCTTGGATCTTGTTGAAAAGAGAAGAGGTTTCACAAAACTCTCCAGAAGGTCCTTTCTCTTTTTGTTTTTCTCTCTTTAAAAAAAAAAAATTTTTTTTTGATGTATGTCTTCATTTATCTGCTCTTCCTGTAAGGATTGCCGGTGCCAACTTTTTAGAAGCATCTCTGATTCTCTGACCTGGATTTTCTGTTCTGGACTTAACTACCATCTAGAAAAGCCTTTAGGCTTATAAATATCTCTTACTTTTGATGTCAGCTGCCCAGGTCCACTTACGAGTTTATAGATAGCTCCAAGCCCAGTCATCCCCAACGGTCAGATCATCTTCTGTATTAAACCCTCACCTACCTTTCAGTATGTCCTATATTATTTTTAAACTGTAAAAGGCATAATTATCCCCCTAGTTCCCAAGGCAGTAAGCAAATTGCCACCCTCGACTCTACTTCTCCCTATTACTTCTCATGGTACATAAAATCAAGCCATTTTGAGGTTTCTAATATAATGCCTATTCACTGTCTCTGGAATGTGTACCCGTGTTGCATCCTGAGGCCCGCCCCTCCCCACCCCTTCACGTTCTAATGTAGCCTCTGCACTTGTCAGGTTCTCTGCAGTCTTGCCCCTTTTAACTCAAATCCCACATTGCGTTATCTCCCGAGAATTCACTTCTGTGTCTATCATTTGCAGGTTTCTCTCTCTCTCTCTCTCTCTCTCTCTCTCTCTCTCCCCCTTTCTCCATCTCCCTTCCCAGGTTGACACATTTGGACAGATTTTTGTTTGTTTTTTTCCAGCAAAAACTCTCCACAATTTGACATGCCATTCAAAAGGAAACTTTTTTTTTTTTTACAAGATTTCATTCTTTTTAATGGCTGAATAATATTCCATTGTGTATATGTATTACCTCTGCTTTTTTTTTTTTCTATTGGTGTTCAATTTGCCAACATATAGCATAATGCCCAGTGCTCATCCCATCAAGTGCCCCCCTCAGTGCCCATCACCCAGTCTCCCCCACCCCCTGCCCTCCCTCCCCTTCCACCACCCCTAGTTTGCTTCCCAGAGTTAGGAGTCTTTATGTTCTGTCTCCCTTTCTGATATTTCCCACTCATTTTCTCTCCTTTCCCCTTTATTCCCTTTCACTATTTTTTATATTCTCCAAATGAATGAGAACATATAATGTTTGTCCTTCTCCGATTGACTTACTTCACTCAGCGTCATACCCTCCAGTTCCATCCACGTCAAAGCAAATGGTGGGTATTTGTCATTTCTGATGGCTGAGGAATATTCAATTGTATACATAGGCCACAGCTTCTTTCAAAAGGAATTAAGCCAGGACGCCTGGGTGGCTCAGTGACTTATCACCTGCCTTTGGCCCAGGGCATGATCCTGGGGTCCTGGGATAGAGTCCCACATCGGGCTCCCTGCAGGGAGCCTGCTTCTCCCTTTGCCTATGTTTCTGCCTCTCTCTCTGTTTCTCATGAATAAATATATATATATATATATGTTTTTTTTTTTTTTTAAAGGACTTAAGCCATACGTATCTCCCAGACTTGATCTGATCTTGTCCTGTAGGCTCTGGAGCTGAAGCATGAATGCCACTTATTTTATTTTATTTTTTTTTTTTTTTTTTTACTCTTGAATTTATACTTCTGTTATATTCCCTGGTCCTTACAATAGTTTAAGTTAGCTGGTGTGTAGGAAGTGTTCAGTGTTTACAGCTGCTGAAATAGGAAGCGGACCGAGAATCACTTACCTGCCCCTGCAATCATGCACATGAGAACTCTATAGATTATATAAGATACATTTTGAGTATGAGAAGGAAAAGGAAAAACGTTGTGCCATAATTCATCATCCCTCAATTGTTGACTTTTATTGAAGAGGAGACCCATGATTAATGTTTAGACTTAAGTCTGGTGTTGAATGGATGACTATTGCAGAAGATGTAAAAGTATGTCGACAGTTTTGTACATTTAGTTTTTATTAAAGTTTTTATTAAAGTTTTTATTAAAGTTTTTATTTGAATTCTAGTTAGTTAACATAGAGAGTCTATCTGTTTCAGGAGTAGGAAGTCGTGATTCATCATTTACATCCAATGCCCAGTGCTCATTTAGTCTTTCCAATAAACATGTTACCGTGTGTGTACGGTAATGCCATTTGGCTTTAAAGTGTAAGACTCCAGGTTCTGAAGTTAAATCATTCAAATTTAAATTCTCTTGCTTAATAGCTTTCTAAATTTGGACAAAGTAGCAACAAGATTCAGTTTCTTGGGGCACTTGAGTGGCTCAGTGGTTGACGTCTACCTTGGGCTCAGGGCATGACCCCAGGGTGTTGGGATCGAGTCCCACGTCGGGCTCCCTGCATGGAGCCTGCTTCTCCCTCTGCCTGTGTCTCTGCCTCTCTCTGTCTGTGTCTCTCATGAATAAATAAATAAAATCTTTAAGGAAAAAAAAGAAAAAAAAAACACAACACCTTAAAAAAAAAAGATTCAGCTTCTTAATTTAACCAACATGAGGATGATAATAACATCCACCTCAAATGCTACGTAAGAAAATATATTTATATTTCAGCAGGATATATGTCACATGTAACTCCATCATCTTCCTCCTGCTGCTGTGACAAATTGTCACCAACTTTGCAGCTTAAATAGCAAATTTATTATCTCATAGGCCTGGAGGTCATAGGTTCTAAAATTAAAGTATCCACATGGTCGCATTCAGTTTGGACACTAGGGAAAAGCCCTTTTCTCTTCAAGGTTTTAAGTGTCTTCCTTAGTGTGTAGCCCATTCTGGAATCCGTAAGCCAAGCAGCGTAGTGTTTCTGGATGTCTCTCTCTGTCTCTTCCATTGACCTTCTGCTCCTGTCGTCGTATCTTTTATCCGACCCTCCCTATATGTCTTACGAAGACACTGGATAACTGGACACACCAGGATAATCAAGAACAATCTGTCTTTCATTTTTTTTCACATCAGCAAAGAAAATAACGTCATAGGGCATAGACATTTCAGGGAGCAAATCCAAAATAAAAGTAGGATGTAGCATGTATGTATGTATGTATGTATGTATGTATTTGGTAGGGAAAACACTAACAGTCATGTTCTATCACTCCAAAGTTTGTTCCAGATACTCAGATACAAGTGGATTGATTGCCAGACCTTAGTTGTTTTTGTTTGTTTGTTTGTTTGTTTTGTTTTGTTTTTTGTTTATTTTTTTAACCAGACCTTAGTTTTAAAAGAGATTGGAAGGAACATTTTAAAGATATCTAATCAGACCCAATGCGGAAAATACAGAATGGAAAGAATTTGAATATTTCTTTATCAAGCTACAGAAAAGTCATAAAACTCTACTTCTGGAGGTAGACAGTTTATTTTAAAATTTAAAATTTAAGGTCCTTTGAGGCAATATGATGTAATTCGTTGTTCCTACCAAACTTTCAAATGTTCTTCTTCTTACCAAGCCTAATATAATTGGGGGAATATGTGGGTACAAGTAAAACATTCTTAAGATCATATTCAAAGCCTTGTTAACATTGCACCTGAAACCACAAATCATTTTTCCTCACTCATTTTCACTAAAATCACCATTTCAACGTTGAGGAAATTTTGAGCATTCTAGTCGTGTCTCATTTTTTATCGTAAGCTCAATGGCAGGGATGCTAAATCAATAATGACGTTTCACATAGCAACCACTGCAGTGTACCCTTGGTGCCTAATAATTTTTTATAATTATTAACAGCAAAAAGGGGTAGATTTTGTTTGACATATAATGAACATGTAATACATGCATACTTGCTAACCTTTGTAACTTCATAAAGAATCTCAAGCAAGATAATGAAAATATTGCAACCACTAACTTGCACCTCTGGTCCCAACCACCGCCGACGGGATTTTTCTAACCACGGCTTACATTTTGCGTGTCCAGTCACCTACATTCTATGCATTTTCATTTTGAGATACATCCTTATACATCATCACTGGATTTATTATTGCTCAAGAATTCAGTGACTGAAAACAACTGATATTATCTTGTAGTTTCTGAGTCAGCAATCTATGACTTCTTGATCTTGATCTGATTCAGGATCTCTCATAAGACTGGGATCAGCTTGGGACACCTGGGCAGCTCAGGGGTTGAACAGCTGCCTTTGGCCCAGGGTGTGATCCTGAGGTCCAGGGATCAAGTCCTGCATCAGGTTCCTTGCAGGGAGCCTGCTTCTCCTTCTGCTGGTGTCTCTGTGTCTCTTGTGAATAAATAAATAAATAAATAAATAAATAAATAAATAAATAAATAAATAAAATGATGATGATGATGATGATGATGATGATAATTAGAAAAAGAGAGGATCAGTTCGTGCAAGGGGGATGCAGCTATCTCAGGGATAAATTATGCTGAAAATCCACATCCAAGTTTGCTCACCTGGCTGCTAGTGGACTTCAGGTGCACGCTGGCTACTGGCTGGAGATGTCACTTTCTTGTCCTGTAGGGTGCTTTGTGGGATTTCCCACACAAGCAGCTTGCTTCTCTCAGAGCACCAAGCAGGAGAGAGTGCAACAGAGTCAGAGATGACAAGCACGGGCAGGCCTTACAGAAGCCAATATCTTTGTATCATCTACTTTGCGAAATGACGACCCATCACTTCTAACTGATTAGGAGTTACTCTGTCCACCTGCACTTAAGGAGAAGAAATCCTACATGTGTGTGCGTCGCTTGCGACAGAAGTCATCCTGGGTATTTGCAGTCGCTGCCCTCTGGCACCCCGGTGGCTCGTCTTCCTCCTACAAAACACACTCATCCCTGCCCGAGGTCTTCACAACTATCATCCCATTATGATGTCGGCTCAATACATAGGATCTCATTATCTGACCCGTCCCAAATGTGGATGAGGCTCTTTGGCTGTAAGTCCTTAAATCCCTTTTTGATCTGTAGGTATATAAAACCATAAAAACGTCCTATTTTTCCCCTTATTCCCCCCTTAACACACAATGATGGGACAGACACACCCACACAACAAAATAAAACCAAACAAAACCACTATATATTCAAAAAGGATGAAGTTAGAGACACAAAGGATTCTCTGCTCTGTGGGATTTTGAAGTTCAGTCAAGCAGATACTAGAAGTTCCTTAACTAGTTCTCAAGATGGAGGATAATTTCCATGAATCCACCCTTTGGGTTCTTTTTTTTTTTTTTTTTTTTTTCCCCTACAGCCTGTGTTATCCTTCCATTTCTCATATAACAGTTAGGATGCATTGACTCATGAGCGCTTTTCTTAGCCGGCATCCTGCTATTAGAATTTTGGAAATCTGTCTGCTTCTGCCTAGAAGTTTTGAAGAAATGTCCCTATTACACTGGGTCACTCAATTAAATTTTAAAATGACATTAGAACCTTTGTTAATGCAGGTTACCATTAATCTGCGTGGGGTCTGTTTTTGGATTCTCCACTCTATGCCTCTGATCCGTAGGCCTTATTAACACCAGCGTGGTTTTCTTGTGAAATCCGAAATCAAATAGTTTACATGTGCCACTTGTGCTCTTCTATTCTAAAACTATGTTGGCTGTTGTAAAGCGTGGGTGATTTTCATATAACTTTTAGCCTGTCAATTTCTGAAATTGACTGGAATTCCATGTACCCTATGGGTCAATTTTGGGGAAGATGATAACTTTATGGAGACTTCCGATTTTCGACTGTGCTGTAGCTTTTTTTTTTTGTTTGGCTTTTCTTATTTTTCTAAGCAGCAGTTTATAATTTTTGGCAAAGAGATCTTCACACAACTTTCTTCAAGTTTATTCCCAATTATTTGGGGTTTTTAATGGCATCATAAATGGTATTGTTCAATGTCTTAATTTTATTTTTAACCGTTTGTTGTTAGTATGTAGAAATGCACTCAGCTTTTATTTTTGTATTTATTTTATTTTATTTTTTTTTAGCACTCAGCTTTTATATGTTGTCCTTGAATACTCTGACTTTGCTAAATTCACCAGTGGAGGTCACCGTGTGTGTGTCAGCAGGGAGGAGGGTGAGTGAGTCTATAGACATAGTTTTCCTTAGCATTTTCTAGGTAAACAAATATATATATATATTTTGTGTGTGGAATACAGACAGATTTACTTTCTTTCCAAAATATATAGTCTTTATTCACTTTTTGTTTTATTGTAGTTTAGAATTTTCTTATTTTTTTGTTTGTTTGCTTGTTTGTTTATTTATTTATTTATTTTTAGTTTAGAGCTTTCAACTCAATGTTGAATATACATAGTAAAAATGGATATACTTCCTTTTTCCTCCATGTTAGCAGGAAATATCTGGATATTTGTCTTTCATGGCAAAGCATGATGTTAGCTTTAGCTCTTTGTGAATCCTGCAAAAGCAGGTTGTGAGTTTCCTTCCATTCCTGATGTGCTGAGTGCTTGTGTCATGAATGTGAGTTCACTTCTGTTGAATACCTCTTATGAATTTATTGAGATAGCTCCGTAATTATCTCCCTTGCTTGTCTTACCATGGTTCATTCCATTGTTTAATTTTTGAATGGAAAGCCAACCTGTGATGGACCTCACCATGCTATTCATTTTACATAATTCTGGATTCTATTTGCCAGTATCTTATGAAAATATATGTCATGTATTTCCATAAGAGGTATGGATTATTGTATTTTCTGGGTTTAATATCATACCCTAAATAAATAAAAATTTTTAAAAAATCATAGTCTGTAAGTTTTTATTCTTTTGAAATGTATTGAGACTTGCATTATCAAATATATGCTCTCTTGGTGAACCTTCCTCATGTACTTGATAAGAACGTGTTGTATGCAGTTGTCAGGCTTCGTGTTTTGTAAAGTCAACTTGGTCAAGCTGGTGGATAGCACACGTTTTTCTCTCTCTCTTTATAAATTCATATGTTATATTAGTTACCGAGGGTGAGGTGTTAAATTTACCACCGCTGACTATGTATTTCCCTGTTCTTCTTATTTTGTCAATTTCTGCTTCCTGAAGTTTTGTGTTCTATAATTAGGTCTGTGTGTATTTAGGATTTTTGCATGCTCTTAATAAATCATGAAATTTTCTCCTGTAACTCTGGTCACATACTTTGTGTTGAAATAGACTGTCTGATATTCATAAATTGTACTTTTTTCATGTTTATAGTTGGCTCATATAGCATTCTTCATCCTTTCAACCTTCATAGACATTTTCAGTCAAAGTACATTATTTTACTTCCAACTCACAATTTCTGCCTTTTAATTGGTGTGTTTAGTACATCTGTGTAGTTTATTAATTTTTATTGAGCTGTCATTCACAACATGTACATCCCTTTAAAATGTACAGTTCATTGGCTTTTAATACATTCGCAATGGTGCACAGCTACCGCCACTCCCTAATTCCAGAATATTTGCAGTGCCCTGGAAGAGAAACCTCATCCTGCATAGTAGTCAGTCTCCATTACTCCCCCTACCCCCAGCCCTTGGCAACCACGTTTGTTTAGAGGTTTTGGCATCACATACATTTTTGTATCTCTTGAGTATGCACGTAAGACCCCCCACCACTGGGTGAGAACTAGGTTTGTGTCTCAAAGAGTCAAAGAATGAAACTCACTGACAAAGGAGAGTGAGTAAAATGAGAGTTTTATATGGCAAAGTTACAGAACAAGTTCTGCAGAGTGAGAGGGGTCCTGACCAGGCCAGTGAGGCCCTCCCCAGACAGTCTGTTACTTAGAACTGACTGGGGGGGAGTTTGTGGCCTTCACCATCCTGTGATGTGTGGTTCGAGTAAGGACTCATGATGAGATGTTTAATGACTTACTTCTTCTTTGGCATCTGGTTATTTCTTTGATGGACACAAGGTAACTGTAATAAAAAGACCCCGCCTCTGACACCAAGGCAGGGTGGTCTGATGTGTTCCCTCTTCTGTGGTTTCCTTATGCCTCAGCATTTCTGGGATTTCTGTGAGCCTGAGCACATGACCCTCTACTATCTCTCCCCACCTAGCCCTGTGTGTCCCTTACTCAGTGAGACCCCCATATGCTTGAGGGAGGATCCCCAACATGTGTCTTGAGGGGTAGAGATAAAGCAAGTTTCCAAAGGAATTTTTATATGTTAAAATAAACTTACAGGATCCTGTGGGGTGAGCTAAGGTTGTCTTTTGTCCATAGCAAAGCGTCCACATTCAGACAATTGAATCCCTAGGGGAATGTCATTCTACTTATTCCAAGAACTTATTTCAAGGACTTGTTTCAAGAACTTGTTTCAAGGACCTTTTTGCCCTTAGCAAAGCATCTACATTCAGGCAATTGAGTCCTTAGGAATGTCACTCTGCCTGTTTCAGGACTTGAGCTGCGAGTAGTCAGGAATAATTTAAAATTTAATAATTTTTCTTCTGTCTTGGTTTGCCACATCAATATGGTAACGATAGGGTGACATTTTGAAGAATCACCAAATGTGTTGCAAAATGGCTACCCCATTTTAAACTTCCATCAGCATTGTGTGAGGGTCCCAACTTCGATACATCCTTGCCAACACTTGTATTTTCTATCTTTTTTTAGACTTTTAGCCATCCTAGTGGGTCTGCTGTGGTAGCTCATGGTTTAATTTGCCTTTTTCCCTAATGGCTAATAATATTGACCATCTTTTCATGAGAAATCATGTTTCTCCTTTTGAGAACTGTATAATCATTTTTGTCCTTTTTTTTCCTCAATCAGGCTATTTGTCTTTTTACTAGTTTGCTATTTTTAAATTCTAGATACTAGACTCATATTAGATATATGGTTTATAAATAATTTCTCCAATTTCATGAGTTGTCTTTTCCCTTTCTTGATAAAATGCTTTGAAATGCCAGAGTTTTTAATTTTGGTTAGTTCAACTTATTTATGTTTTATTTTTAGTTGTATGTGCTTCAGGTGTCATTGCTAGAAAAATATTGCCTGTTCCAATGTTACAAAGATTGCACCTAAGAGTTTTATAGTTTTAGCTCATATTTTTATTTTTATTTTTTTAAATATTTATTTATTCATGAGAGACACTGAGAGACAGAGGCAGAAACATAGGCAGAGGGAGAAGCAGGCTCCATGCAGGGAGCCTGATGTGGGACTTGATGACAGGACTCAAGAATCACACCCTGAGCTGAAGGCAAATGCTCAACTGCTGAGCCACCCAGGCATTCCTAGGGTTTTAGCTGTGAAATTTAGTTTTGTTTTCTTAAATCCACTTTATGTTAAATTTTGTCTATGATCTGAGCTTGAGATGCAAGCTTGTGCATATAGATATGGAATTTGTGCTTTTAAGATTTGTTGAAAGAATTGAAGTTGAATTATCCCAGCACACATATTGAAAATCATTGACCTTAAACATATGGTTTTATTGGGGAGGCTGGGTAGCTCATTCAGTTGAGCATCTGACTCTTGATTTCACTTCAGGTCATGATCTCAGGGTTGTGCGATCTGGCCTTGTGTCAGCTCCGCATTCAGTGGGGAGGCACTTGAGATTCTCTCCCTCTCCCTCTGTCCCTCCCCTGCTCTCACTCTCTCTTTCTCTTAAATAAATAAATAAATAAATAAATAAATAAATAAATAAATAAAATAAATAAATATTTAAAATGGTATGGGTTTATTTTTGAACCTTGATTTCTATTCCACTGATCTATAGGATTATTCTAACCTGGACCACATGGTCTTAATCACTGTAGCTTTGTAATAACTTTTTAAATTTAAATATCCAATCTTCCAATCTTGTTCTTTCTCAGTACTTTTTGGCTATGTAAGTTACTTTGCAATTCCATATTAATATTTGAATAATTTGTTAATTTCTACAAAAAATTGAGATTTTGGCAGATAATCCAATAACTAAAGACTACAATACTAATATTTAAATTTTCCAGTTAATGAGACCAAGTGTCTTCCCTTTTATTCAGGGATTTATTTAAGAAATTCCTTTTACTTACTTTTTTTTTTTCAGGGA
The DNA here is from genome assembly GCF_018345385.1 of Vulpes lagopus. NCBI lineage: Eukaryota > Metazoa > Chordata > Mammalia > Carnivora > Canidae > Vulpes > Vulpes lagopus. The sequence goes on along the minus strand of NC_054826.1, from coordinate 3,665,394 downwards.
TATTTTATAGTTTCCACTGTGTAAGTTTACTCTACTTTTATTAAATTTATTTCTAAATATTTAATTGTGTTTAGATACTATTTTAACTTTCTTAATTTAAATTTTGGATTCTTTACTGCTCCTCTGTAGAAATGGAATTTATATTTTTATACTCATATTGTATCTTGAAACTTTGCTGACCTTTTTTTAGCACTATTAATTTTTGGCAGACTGCTTGAGTTTTTGTTTATAAAAAGTCATGTCATATGCAAATAGAGCTACTTCTTTTCTTCTCTTCCAAACCAAATGCTTTTTTTTTTTTTTTTTTTTTTTTGACTTATATAGCTTTGCTAGAACCTTCAGTAGAGGTTGAATAGAAGTACCAGAGTGGATATTTGTAGTGCTTCTGATCCTTGGAAGAAAACTTAAAATTTTCACTATTAAATATAATATTAACTTCTGGGCTATTTGTAGATACACTTAATCAGGTTGAGGACTTTCTCTTTTATTTATAGTCAATTGACTCTTTTATCACAAAATGGTGTTAGATTTTGCCAAATGATTTTTCTGAATCTATGAGATAATCTTATATGTTTTTTTATAATACTTATACATCATCTCATATTGGTTGATTTTGGTATGTTTTAAGCAGACTTCGTTTCCGGGATAAATCATGCTTAGATGTTATATAATCCTTTTTTAAAAAAAAATATGTAGGATGCTGGATTTGATTTGCAGATATTTTGTTGAGGATTGTTGTTTGTTGTTGTATAATACTTACCTCGTATAATGAATTGTAAACTGTATCCTCCTATCTTTGGAGAAGTTTATGAAAGAATGATGAGAACTATTTCATCTTGGATGGATATCACCAGTGAGGCCATCAGGTTCTGGACTTTTCTTTGTGACTTCTTACTATAATGTTAGGATATTGATTTTCAAGACTACCGTGGAGCTGTAGGGGTTAGGGAAAGATGGGAATAGGACACATCAAAATACCACAGAGATTACTTTTCACACCAAGATTCAGCTGTTTTCTTGCTTACATTCTCCCTGGATAGCTACAAGTCATTGGTTAATTTCCCGAGATCTGAAAAAGTTGATTCTTATAATTTTTGCCAATATTCTCATCACTTTTATGGAGGAGAAATATTTTGAAGTCCTTAATTCACCTTTTTTTGTTGAAGTTTCCAACACATTTATATTTAATATAGTAATCGATGAGGCTGGTAGACATCAGTATTTTTGTTCTTGCTTTGTCTTTGTTTTTGTTCTTCGCTTTACCTTATTTTACATACATCTTTCAAAGTAATTCTTTTTAACTCTTCTATAAACTTTTTAAGCTATTCATCCTTTATTAATTTATAGTACTGGGATGCCTTGGTGGCTCAGAGACTGAGCATCTGCCTTCAGCTCAGGTCAGGATCCCAGGGTCCTGAGATAGAGTCCTATGTCGGGCTCCCTAAATGGAGCCTGCTTCTCCCTCTGCCTGTGTCTCTCCCTCTCTCTCTCTCTCTCTCTGTATCTCTCATGAATAAATAAGTAAAATCATTTTAAAAAGTCTTGTGGTCTTTGTCCTTGTCCTAAACAATATGCCTAAATAGCACAGGGCAGTCTCTTTTGGAATCCAGGTTGCACCACTTCACATCTGACACTTCCCATTTGCTGCTCTATTTCCTCTGCCCGCCTGACACTGGATACTTTTCTACTTTCCAACTTCCCCTTCACTGTTCATACATTCCCCTTCACAAATGCAGTTCCATAAATTCCCGTCTGTTTCATTTATTTTTTTCTACTTTTGTCATGTCTTTCAGTCAAATAATCCTAAAACTCATCTTACAATGATACTTGGCTTTACATAATCAGTTGTCCATTTAAATTGAAATTTTTGAAACATAGTTTTTAAAATATTTATTTCTTCACTGACCACTTTGGGATCTCATCCCTTCCAGTTGAGCCATGTCCTCTAGGTATTATTTTAGTATTCTGACTCCTTTTTTTTTGTAACTTTTTAATCTCCTTATTTATTTTTTATTTGATATCTTTATCAAAATATCATGAATTTCATGATTCATGATATTCATCTATATCATGAATTTTTATGAAAAATCCCAATTATCCTATTTCATTCTTTAATAATAGCTATTGAAAATCAGGTATCTATTGTATATTGGAGACATGGCAGTGAATAAATCTTGGCTGCTGCCCTCAATGGGAATCAAGTAAATCGGGAGATGTGGGACATTTCATTGGAAATATACCATGAGATGGTAACTACTGAATGATAAGCGAGGAGTTCTTTGACATCACCAAAGAAAGGCAGATTATTTGGATGAAAAATTCAGAGACAACTTCACAGAAGATGGGAAATGACTTATTTCTGGGCAGCTAAATAGAAAATATCTAGTTTGAGGAAATGTAATGTGGATGTTGGGCACCTGACCAGCTAGATTATCCAGTTTAGTTTCCCTACAAATTTGGTGTGAATGGTGAGGTGCCCAATGATTAGGTTAGACGCATAGATAGGAGCCAGGTGGAGGTGTGTCACATCTGAAGGCTTTGGGGAAGTCTCAAGTATTTTATTTAGGAAAGGATAAAATTTACATTAACAACACTAAACTATAATGTACATGGAATGGGCATGGAACAGAAAGAGGAGGACAGGTGATGAGACCCCTTAGGGGAAACTGTGATCGTCTCAGAAATTATAAGAGCATGAATTAACTCTAGTCACTGTGATGGAGAGAAGGAGCAGAGTTGGGGAGATCTCTAAAGTGATATAATCACAAGAATTTCAGAAGTTTTTAGTGAGGAGAAATGGAAAAAGATAAAAATCATCATTAGTGCTTATGATTTCATACTGAGTGACCAAAGCGGTGGTGGCTCTGGTTGTTCAACCAGAAACAAGAGAAAGTAAAGAATGAGTTCAGACCTACAGCTGAGTAAATTGGTCTTTTTGATTCAAGCATCTCAGACAGAACAGGATTCCATTCTGAAAAGCTTAACTGAGAGGAAAAACTGTGCACGATTGCAGACCACAGAATTTTTATTTCCACCTGCAGAGTTCTGTGTGCTCAACTCTGAGTTGAGAAGCTGCATACATCACAGAAAAACTTAGCAAGACACTTTGCATGGTCCCCTCCTTGAGACTCAATCCCCAGTTTCTTTCCTCCCCATTGAAAAAGCTTCAGCATTTCCATTTCCCAACTTAGGATCTGCTATTTGAGAAGTTTGCATTCTGCTTGCTTGTCTGGAGGGAGCTTTATCCTGTATTTTTACAATTAGCTTTCTCAAAAAAAAAAAAAAAAAGGTTATAACTACGCGGTGTTTGGTAACCTTAGAGCCATTTATGTTGAATTGATAAGATTAAATCCAGAACACAGATGAATAAGGTAAAAGTTGGATGAAAGTTAAATTTTAGGAAGAGTTTTATAAGTTTTTTTTTTTTTTTATCCTTCTATAGAAACAGAGAAACAGGAGTATAGATTGAGAACTTTGTGTCCTTTCCTCTGGGTAAACTTGCCAATGAGGGACAATTAGTTTCAGCTCCTGCATCTGTTAGAACCATCTCTACTCCATGGATCTGTCACTCTTTGTCGCTCACTGCACTAAACACTTCTTGGGGGTAAGGACCTGATTTATTCCAGAGCACTGCTTGGTGGGTAGTAGGATGGATGCGATTGTTTCTCCCACGCAGTCACACTTAATTGGCTTTACACCCAGAGTGAACCCAAGTCCTGTGCTGATTCAGGCCAGAAGAGCTGCAGAGAAATGAGGAAATTGCAGGCTTACCTGAGAGACATATGAGATAGGCGGGGATACAGATCCGGAGATTTCTAGACAGGCTTCAGCCAGACAAGATAGCCCACTGAGTAAGCATGGCCCGGCTTTACCTGGGCCCCCCAAAGCAAGCACCTGGGAGCTGGAGCTAGATTCAGGACAGGATGTGGCAACCTGAGGCGTGGCCGGGAGAAAATGATCAAGTTCTTCAGCATCTCAGACCGTGAATCGAGCAAAGGTCAGAGGCTGCACTTGGGAATGCGATGGTACCTGGGATTTCCTGGTGATTCTTACTGTGTTGAGAGCGGGCCGCAACATGGTGTGATTTTCCATGTAACTGGCCCCCAAACAACCCAGAACTGTTGTTCAGTCACAAGAAGAACATTCATGTAAGAAAAGTAAGAGAGGAACACCTGGGGGGCTCAGTGGTTGAGCATCTGCCTTTGGCTCAGGGCGTGACCCCGGGGTCCTGGGATTGAGTCCCGCATCGGGCAGGCTCCCTCTGCCTGTGTCTCTGCCTCTATCTATGTCTCTCATGAATAAATAAAATCTTATAAAAAAAGTAATAGATATTTATGCAATCAATTAAAACTGAAAGATATATAAAAGGAGATTGACACACTCCCTGCAGTGTAGACTTCCTTCTGCCCTCCCTCAAGTCTCACTGGCTTGGATTCTGTTCTTTTCTAACTCTCCATGTGTCCACGTTAATAAATACGAATATTCTATACAGGTAGCTTTTGCTATTTATACTTTGATAGAAGTCAGACCTCAGCTTCTATATTATTCTATATTATTCCAGCTTCTATATTATTCTATTCTACATTCTAATGGCTTTCTCAGTCCACAATGAATTTGTAGGCTGTCCTTCAGAGCTCACCCATTCATTTTGTCACTTTCATGATAATCCATAATCTATAAAACCATCCCCCTCCAGTTGGACCTGGAGATTCTTCTTCTTTTTTTTTTTTTTTTTGCCTCTGAAATAATCAATAAGCATCGTTCATATACAGGCTTCCTTGTACACAGATGTTCTAGTTCCTCTTGCTCGCCAGGACACTGGCATGTGTTTGCTTTTCCTTCTTCCTCTTTGTCTTTCTGGTCTCTCTGGCTTTTTAATTTTGCAGCATTACATGGTTAAGTCCTCCCTTCTACATTTATTTCATTGGTAATTGCACCCTGCTTCATTGCCTTAAATGCCACTCTTGTGCTGGATGTGTCTGAAATTTGTAAAGCCAACCACTTGTGTCTTTTGAGCGACAGATGGCATGTGAACATGGCCTCTGCATCTCTACTGAGATTGCCAAGAGATATACCATGGTTAGTATGTTGGAATTAAATTCCCCTTCCTAGTTCCTGTACCTGGTATCCTTACACATCTCCTCCAACTGCAATTTCAAGCTCTTCATAACCGTGGGAAAGAATCTCAAGCAGATGCCTTGATGAGTGCAGAGCCTGATGCAGGGATAGCTCTCACAACCCCCGAGGTCTTGACCTGAGCCAACATCGAGAGTTGGATGCTTAACTGACTGAGCCCCCCGGGCATCTCCATGATTGCACCGTTTCTGATCACTGTCACTATCACCCCGGTCTGGTCCACTCTGTCATCATCAATCACCTGTTACTATGGTGGCCAATCTACGACTTCTCCTGTTTTCATTTTGTTCTTCTATTTTCTGTTCTCTGCAATGAAGTAGACATGATCCCTCTGAGACATACATCAATTATACTATTATGCTCAAAACCCTCCAGTCTCCCTTTCTCTCAGGAAGTAATCCTCTGAGATCTTGCTTCCATCCATGAAGGAGACGCTCCAAGACCCCCAGTGGATGGCTGAAATCTTGGATAGTGCCAACCCCGGTATACACCGGGTTATCTTTTATACATATATACCCTTAGTAAAGTTTAGTTCGTAAATTAGGCGCAAAAAGATTAACAGCAATGATGGAACTATTATAATAATTGTGCTGTAATAAAAATTATATGAGTGTGGATATGGTCCCTCTCTCTTAATGCATCTTACTGTATTGTGCTCGCCCTTCTTATGATGATGATGCAGGAAGATAAAATGACTGCATGATAAAGACAAAGGGAGGTGAATGATGTGGGCATTGTCACACATCATCAGGCTACTGTTGACCTACTGGTGATACATCGCAAGGAAGATCAACTGCTTCTGGACCACAGCTGGCAGTGGGCAGCTGAAACCAGGGACAAGGACACCACAGACAAGGGAGGATACGGAATTTCTCTGATATTTTCTCCTACTGCCCTTCTCTGTCCATGCAACTCTGGTCACATTGGCTTCCTCCCAGTTTCTGGAATCTGCTGGTCATGTTCCTAATGCAATCCCTTTGCTCTTTCTGTTTTTCCTTCCTGCAGTGCTCTTCCCTAGACTATGCACTTAGTTAACTCCTTCAACTCCTGCAAGAATGTGTTAAAATGTTATCATTTTAATATGTCTTACCTGACTCCTTTATTAGATTTCTTTGTTACTTTAACAAATCACTGCAAAATTAGGGCCTGAAAATAACATAAATTTGTGGTGTCTGAGTGGCACAGTTGGTCAAGTGTCTGTCTTCAGCTCAAGTCATGATCCCGGGGTCCTGGGACCGAGCCCCATGTCCAGACTCCCTGCTCAGCAGCAGCGGGGGGGGGGGGGGGGTCTGCTTCTCCCTCTACCTCTTTTGCTCCTTGTGTGTGCTCTTTCTCTCTGTCTCTCTTTCTCTCTCTCAGATAAATAAATAAAATATTTTTCAAAATCCATACATTTATTTTCCAACACTTTAATAAGATGTTTAACATAGTTCTCGCTGGGCCAAAATAAAAGTGTGGGCAAGACTTCATTCCTCTGAGAAAGAATCCATCTCTTTGCTTTTCCCAGCTTCTAGAGGCCTCTTTTAGGTCTTGCATGGAGATGCTTACATTTTAGAGCCAGCAGTGAGGTGTTGAATCTTTCTCACAATTCTGTCTCTCTCTCTCTCTCTCTCTCTCTCCCCCCCGCTCTCCCAGCTGGGATCATTTCTTCACTTGTAAGGACTCATGTGATCAGAAATGTCCCCTCTAGAGAAACCAAGGTAATTTCCTTGTCTTAAGGACCTTGACCTCAATCACACATGTGAAGTCCTTTTTGCCATGGAAAGTAACACATTCGCAGGCTTCCAGAGTAAAGACATAGACATGTTGAGGGGCCCGCGTTCCGCCCACCATACTCCCATGTTTAATATCGAGGCCTCTCTACACCTGCCCAGCCACCTCTGATCTTTCTTCTCTTTTACTTTCTTTCTCTCTGCTTTGTGTGAGTCTTACCATTTCCAAAATATTATCTATCAATCATGTGTTCTGCTTACTGTATATTTCTCCCCCCTGGAATGAACACAAACTCTTCCAGGGTCGGAATCTCTGCATTAGTGATGTATTTAAAATACTAAAATGATGTGTTTACGTAGTGATGTATTTCAGTACCGTATTGAAGTACTTAACTTTAGTACTTTAACCCTGAGTACTCCAAAAATATTTGTTGGATATGTACTTCTGAAACTGATTGCCAGATCAAATGATAATCTCACATTTTATTGTCAGGTGAATTTTCTAAATGATTGAAGCCACTCACATTTCTATCATCTTCCTTCCCTCTCCCTTCGATATGTAATTACTGCTTTCTTATTTGAACAAAGAGCTAAAATGAACAGTAATGACAGAGTTTTAATGGGGATGAAAACATAACACATGCAAATGTGTGGACAATGGTTTGGGCCAGTATTTTTCCAAAACTGTACTAATGTTAGTACATGCTGAGGTTTTTTTTTTTTTTTTTAATTTAAAACCAGCTGCCAAGGCTGTCTCTCTCTCAGCTGGACCCTAACTGGCAGGTAAAGGAACACAGATGAACTCTGATAGAGAATAGGTACTCCAACGCCTCAGATGTCTCCAACTTTAATTGATTGGTTAGCACTTGAGATTTTCCAACAAAATATTAATAGGGAAATTCTCCACCAGCGACATGACTCCTGTAGTGCCCAAATATTTAGCACCCCCGGATAGGACTCTCTAAGTTATAGCTCATGGATATGCAATTATGACAACTTCAGACTTCAGAGATATTTTATAGCTTTTTATTTTGTATATTAAAATCTCTAATCTGGGATTCAGGAGATATAATAAACCTGTACTTCTCCTGTTCCTTTTCTCTCTTCCTCCTCACTCATTTGTTTCCTCGGACTCTAAGGACACACAGTGAGAAGTTAAATGCTAAAAGCCGAAATTCAACAGGAGACTTTTACATGTTTGCAAAGACCTCTGCTATTTCCAGTTAAACACATACCTTATTTCCTTACACACACCTAATTTCTTAACATTTTAAACAATTAATGTTAGATTCCCGGTTGAACAAAGTGTCTTATCACTACTATTTTTAATGTAACTTTTTACATATTAATGGATGCATAATTAAAACCAATGTTTATTTATTGTACAGGACCGATATGTTACCAAGAGACTATGATGATTTGATATGTTTTTTTCTTCTTTACATCAATTACTTATTAACAGTTCAGTGGAGTATTGTTTCATCGGCTTATGGTTTAAAATATAACACATTCCGTAAAAAAAATATAACACGTTCTGGAATCAAGGACACATAATAAATTTTAACAACATGCATTTTCTATGATCCTCACATTGCATTACTTGTATTTAATGTGTTGGGAAAATAACAGTAGTGGAATTGCTATCAAATATTTCTGACTTTATTCCTGAATTCCACCGGAATTTGTAAATACATGTTTCCTACTCATAAAAAACATACATAAAGCATGTAGCTTAAAATATTACAATTTTAAGTCAGTGGCCTCTCTTTTTAACATAGCTTGAAGTCCTCACTAAAAGCAACTTTTGAAATTAATTGCTCTGCCACCATCTTCTTAACCTTTTAAAGTTATTCTTCCCGAAGGGATAGAATATTTTCTTAGCGAGGGACTCTGCTTTGGAGTGAAAGCTATAAATTTTTAGGTCCTGATCCTAATGGGATCTGGGGTGAATAAATAGTTTTCTAGGAGGAACTCATGTGAGTCGCATGAGCTTTCTAAGTGCCATAGGTTACTACTTAACACTAAGAAGGGGACAATTTATTAAAGTAATGCCAGAGAAGTGGTCATTTTGCTTTACTTGGGTGATTATATTTTTTTCCTTCATTCTCCTCCCCGTTTCTGTTCTCTAAAGAGCAGTTAATTAGCCCTACTTTGTCACGTGACCACAAGCATCATCTCTTCTTGCTTTAGGACAATATAACATCTGTCCTTCAGCACAAAAATATCACTTACTTTGCAAAATCTCAGGACTCCAAAAGTATATTCCCACCGCCGTGTAAGAACCTGACGCTGTTCTCTCTGTGGTATTTCCAAGCTGTCTACTAAAAGGAGCTCATATATATGACTCAAATCAACTTTGTCTTCTAAATATTTTCACATATGTCAGTGTAAAATACAATGAAAATCCCTCTTAAATAGTCTAATAGCTAGCTCGACTCACAACATCCTATTTCACTGTTGCTAAATCAGCACCATGTATATGTCCAGAGTATTTCCCACCATATGTCCTCTACTCCCAGTTCTTTTGATGGATGTCTCATTGCTGCCTACGCCCAGAGATAGCACATTTGTATCCTGGTTATCTATATCCTGATTATCTGTATCAAAGAGCTGTCTCTCCATACCTTAAGATTTTTAAATCTACTACTACCATTATTGCTCACCCATTTCATTCATTCATTCACCCATTCGTTGTTTCTTCCCTTAAAAAAACCCTAATATACAACATGTGCTCTTCCAGGATCTTGAAACTCACTTATTAAGCAAAAGAAGTACAGCTGGTGTTTCTCTCAGGCTCCATCTCTGTTGTAAAGTATGTATTCCAACTGAACATTTGAAAATGGGTGGATGGTGGACAAGAGCTAAGCCTGAGAATAGACCACTTGTTGTTGCACAGATGGTTATCATCATAATCCTATAAGTTATTGATTTGACTACATGCTACTGTAATAGTTTCCCATCAGTGTTAACACATAAACTAATCATTCCAAGATTCAACTAGGCCAGATAGAGATTTTTAAAAATCCAATAATGAAATGATTATTGACATTGTATTGAAACACTCAAGCTAAGCATTACCAACACCTTATATAATTCAAATACATGTTTATAACATTTTATTATACATTTTACTATGCTGTCCAATAATATAAATACTGCTGAATTACAAATCACTGATTTTGTTGCACATCTATTTTCAAATTAGACATAAGTTCTGAAATATTTAGGCTTAGTTATTTATTAATCACAAACACTTTATGAATGTGGAACCAGATTCAAGTCTTAAAATCTAGGGCAGCTCGGGTAGCTCAGCGGTTTAGCACCTGCCTTCAGCCCAGGGTGTGATCCTGGAGACCTGGGATTGAGTCCCGCTTCGGGCTCCCTGCATGGAGCCTGCTTCTCCATCTGCCTGTGTCTCTGCCTCTCTCTCTCTGTGTCTCTCATGAATAAATTTAAACATTTTTTAAAAATCTTAAAATCTAAAGCCATAATATTACTCACATTTTTTTCCTTTTATTTGAAGTGACTACCATTCTATATAAAGCATAGAGGGTGGATTTTTTTTTAATATTTTATTCATTTATTCATGAGAGACACACAGAGAGAGGCAGAGACACAGGCAGAGGGAGAAGCAGGTTCCCTGTGGGGACCCCAATGTGGGACTCGATCCCAGGACCCAGGGTCATGGCATGAGCCGAAGGCAGATGCTCAACCACTGAGCCATCTGGGCGTCCTGAATGTGTTATATTTTTAATATATGCTTTAGAATGACAACTTTACTATTTCTCTTAGGTACTTCCATTGCTGGTCTACATACATAAGCACATTCTTTAAATATGATTAACTTTTTAATAATAAAACCATTAAATTCTACATAAAGTAAACATCAAAATGACCTCATTAAGAACATAGAAGAATATAAAAATATAACTTGAAAATAAAAGTCAATTGTCATCATTGCAATGTCTTTCTGAAATTAGTTGTTAGAAGTGTAGTACATTGCTCCAAAAGGATTTTAAATTAGTTATATAGATTTGTAATTTATATATAGCATAACAATAGCTAATAAAAATGTCTCATGGTTTATTTAAAAGCAAAAGTGTTTGAGAAAATGTTTTAAAAAACATTTGTTTAATAAATATGTTGCTTTTGCATTTTTATGATATTTTGCAGGTGTCTGCTTCATAAATAATAAATCCTTCTTCTAGGTGTTAAAAAAGATATGTCAAACAAACACAAAGAAATTACTAAATACATTTCCATCCATGCATACAACTATCTCCACACAACTCATTCTGCATTCTACATTCAGTAGTTAATTTACTAATGAAGTGTGAATCTTTGAACGCTATGTTTTTCATATTTTGCTAATGGATTTCTTCCTCCTCTTTATAAAGCTGAAAAAAAAAAATGTATTTTCAAAGGATATAATTTGTTGAATCTTGCTAAGTTATTCCTATCAGAATTTGTTCCTGTTTATATCTTATGTGTTTTTGAGAAAGAAATAGGATTATTTTTGATAAACTATTACTTATATTTCAGTTGCCTTCATTTTACCATAGAACAGTCCTTTGTCATAGTTTATTATATTTTTCCATATTTTATCTTTTTAAAATAAGTCTTCTAAGAGTTCAGAGACTTTAAAATAATCTTTGAGAAATTTCTCTTTATTATGGCAAGAAACTTAAAGGCTATAGGAACAAGGTTATATTTTTCAATGTTTCCAGAAATGAGCTAAACGTGAGTGATTGAGTTTTTATAACCAAAAAGGTTTCATATGAAGTATAACTGTTCACATCTCTTGGGAGAAACAATTCTTCAATTATATGTTTGAGATATAAGAAACTATTGTGTTTGTTTCTAGCAGTGGCACCTATGGAAATATTTAACTAAAATGCTACAAGTTATAATAGATAATGAAATATGAATTATATAAAGTTTAAAAGCATTTCCTGGGGTGCCTGGGTGGTTCATTCGATTAAGCGTTCAACTCTTGATTTCAGCTCAGGTCATGAGATTGAGCCCCATGTTGGTCTCCATGCTGCTTGGGATTCTCTCTGCCTCTGCCCCTCCACCGATGCTCACTCTCTCTCACTCTAAAATAAATCAAATCTAAAAATAAATAAATAAATAAAGTTTAAAAAGCCTTTCCTGATATTTAAATGACAAAAAAGTGTTTTTTAATTATCTTAATATGTATTTTCTTTCTTACTAAATAGTTCTCTACTGAAGCATTACTTTTGTGATATTTATCAAAAGATATTCCATTATTTTTATTTTAATCAGTGATAATTTGTCAGTGTATTTTAATTAATTAAAAAAGGCCTATGTATTGGTTAAATGAATCACTGTTATTTAAATTTCTAATTAACATTTTCATAATTAAAAAAATAACAATAAAATAAAAGTGCCTGGCTGGCTCAGTCAGTAGAGCATGTGACTTCTGATCTCAGGGTCACATGGGTTTAGAGATTATAAAAATAAATAAACAAATAAACTTAGAAAAAAAGAAGATACTCTATTTTAATGTTTTTAATGTTCTATATCTGAACAATTAATCTGGAAAATATTATTTTTTACTTTTCAAATCATAAAATTAATATGTTTGAAACAATAAGTGTCCCTCTTCTGGAAATCTTTAATAATTTAATAATAATATTTAATAATTTAATTTATTTTCTGAATCTTCTCCCACCCTGTATATTTTTCTTTTTTTTCAATTCTAAATTTGTAGTAAAGTGGCAAACAATTAATTAAAAATAATTATTATTCCTGGAAGTATTGAAAGCAATAGTGATTTACTGGTAATTTCTTTTTCCAGTTCTATTTTCTGTAGTTAGTGAAGTTGTGATATAGTAGAATTACGTCAAGGGTTATAATTTTTCTTTTAATTAGTTTTGTTTATTAATTCCTCTTATGTAAATAATTGAATATTTTAGATCATGATAAAAATAGCCATATCAGTACCAAGTAAAGAAAAATTGCAGAAAAATAAAAGATTATAGTAACCTGTGGGACACTGTGGAGAGAAGAAAAATTATAATCAAAGTAAGTTAAAAAGTATAGATATACAATTTTATGGTAACACAATGTTACGTTGGAATGTAATTGCGTGCTAAATTATTTATTTTTTCTTTTGCAGCTGCATTCCAATTCTGACAAAGGCGATGGATCTGTCAAGTACATCCTTACTGGAGAAGGTGCTGGGACTATATTTATCATTGATGATACCACTGGTGATATCCACTCAACGAAAAGCCTAGACAGAGAGCAGAAGACCCACTATGTGCTTCATGCCCAGGCTATTGACAGACGAACAAACAAGCCTCTTGAACCTGAATCCGAGTTCATAATCAAAGTACAAGACATCAATGACAATGCTCCAAAGTTCACAGATGGACCATACATCGTTACTGTTCCTGAAATGTCAGATATGGGTAAGAAAAATCACTCCTTACTTTAACAGTTAATATATTTTTGAGAATCCCAAAAAATCATCTTTGAAGACCAGTTTTTCATTTTGTGTGCATGTGTATAAATCTGAAAAATTTTCAAAGTATTTTGATGTTTACATGTGGCTTAAGGTGTTAAAGAATATTAGGTCTAGATATTATAATATGTATTAAATTAATTTCTGAAATTATAAGTAATGGTTTGGTGTCAAGAAAAAAAAAGTAAACAATCATTAATGGGAAAACACCTGCTATGTTTGCTTGATACAGCTTTTAGACCATGTAGTTTCTTCATGTATCTTGCTATGAAGATACCAACACATTCAAGGCGATAGTTTGCATAAATAAAAATAGACAATATAATGTCTGAAATCTTTTGCTACATGTCTTACTTAAGCTTGCAGCTTATGACCAAATTGTAATAGCCTTGAAAATGCAAGTAATTGCTGCAGTATTCAATAAAACTTTTTAGATACTCGTAAGCATTTACATACTTTATCTATTTTAAAACATAGAATAATCCTTAAAGTCTTTTGGGCGTTATTTTAAAGGCGTATAAGCCAGCATACTGCACTTAAGTGACTTTCCCAAATTCATATGTTGACAAAATGGCCAAGAAGGAGTCAACACTATGTTATTGTGAATGTAGAGCTTATCCTTCATTTGATGGATCAGGAAATCTGACGATTTCACTCTGATGATCTGAAGCTTTCTCATCACTTACAGATCTCTGTTGTGCAGCTATTTTATTTTATTATTTTATTTATTTTATTTTATTTTATTTTATTTTATTATCTTTATATCCTATGACAAATTGTCTAAACCATTAAAAGTTCAGCCATGATAATTTTTTGACTACCTCTGTAGGACTCTAAGCTGGGATGTAGAACACAATTTTTTGAGTAAAGATTTTATATATTTGAGCTTATGTATGAGTATTACATATGTAAGTATATATGACTACTAGTTTGAGCTAAGGTTATTATTATAGTCATTAATCAAATTTTTATGTATTTGGATATATACATAAGTGGGTTTTTTTAAGTGGGTTTTTTAAGTTTGATTTTTAAAATGTTTTAGAGATATAACTTGACATACAGCACTGTGTAAGTTCAAGAGGTATGGCATGATACCTTGACATACACATATCGTGAAATGACTACCACAGTAAATGTAGTTCATGTCCTTTATGTCATAAGATTATGGTTTCTTCCTTTCCCTGCTCCAGTCCATTTTATTTCTTGTGAGCTAGGCAGATGGCTCCTGAAGCTGTTGGGGAGGCAGGTTAGAAAGAGGAGACTCATTCTTCTTGACCAGAATCTCAGAGTAGAAAGCAGTTCCATGAGAGAACACAGGGCTCAGCCCCAGAGAGCCTGTGCAGAGGCCCAGAGGTCACTCAGGCTCATTGTTCTCTAAGGAAAATCGGAGGGAAACTGAAGGCCCAACACCATAAAGCCTGGCAGGTGAGAGTTTGTGTAGCATCTCTAGGACAGACTTCCTTCTCTCGCCTTGTCCAGGAACTGACACCCCATTTGCCAATCCCTCTATCTCACAGAAGTGAAGAGTTCTGTGACACCATCATTGGTGAGAAAGCCATTGATAAGGATGCCTCCATGAGAGCCCCAACGAGCACCCATGAAACCACCATAAGCAGGGGGCAAAGCACCAGAGAAGCACAGGCAAAGTCGTCGTCCCCAAGAAAGTGGACTGAACAGTAGATCACAAAGCACTGGGGTTGTCAGGATGCTACAAGAGATTTCTGTGGCTCAGAGCCCGTGCTTGCTCCAACTAGTAAACAACAAAATATCAGTAGATGATTGAGACATGGATGGTCATTGATAAGATCGAAATTATTGCCCTGGAAGCTGAGAACATATGGGACTGGAAGAAGTAGCTCAAAATCAGAGAGGAAAACAATCCCCAAAATGTGGGAATTGTGGTACAAGATGAGACTTAGATGATACGTTCATTAGACCTATTGTGTGAATGACATATGTTCCCACACAGCCAAAAAAGAGTAGATGAAGAAAAGAACAGTATTTTTTTCCCCTTGAGGTAAAGAACATATTGAAATTATGAGTTTAATAGTCTTTGACGGAGGGTTAAAATAAGAGTCAAACCTAGGTGAATCCTGGCAAAGTACATACAGCCTAAAAGAGAAAATTTTATAAAGTTTCAGATATATTTTAATTATCTACTAATATATATATATGTATATATACATGCATATATATAATATGTAACATATATAATATATAAATATATATAATATTTATATTATATTTATCACTTGAAATACCGGATTCTGGTTGACTGTTAAATATATAACCTATGGAGAAAAAAAAAATACTCGAGCCCTAAATCCTTTGTTCATCAAAATATGATTCATCTATCAAGGTAAAAAATAAATGTTTGGAGAAAAAAAAATAAAAAGAAATGTTTGGAGAAGGATCCAGAAAGTAGATTGTCACCTTATCTAGAAATATATTTGAGAAAATAGTTGAAATTAAAAGTTATCGAAATGAATCCAAACAGAGATCCTCAAAGTCAAGGAAAATGACAGGGAGAGGAAAAGAAATATTAGAAATGTACCCTGAAATATTTGTGTGTGTGTGTGTGTGTGTGTGTGTGTGTGTGTGTATACAGTTGAGTCTAAGTGGGTACATTGGGGGATGCTGAAGGATATTCCGCAATCTAAGGATCATGAAGCTTAAAGGAATCATTGCGGCACAGGCTGTAGTTTTAGGACTTAGGAAAAAGTCACAACATTTCAAAGTCCTCATCCAGGTCTTGAGAGGAGGGTGAGAATGGGAAATAGTTACTATTCTTAATTTCTTTCACTGAGATGAGTACCCCTGAGGTGAAATATTTAACATCTGAAAGAAAGAGAGGAAAAAGAACAAAACAGTAGGTTTTAAGTCAAGGTATTACTGTGCCTCTAGGCCTGATTTCATGAGGGAAAGAGAGAACTCACTGAGGGGAAAAAATAGATGAAAAAGCATCATCGTGGCATCTAATGTGCTTTTTAGTCTGAACGTATAGAAAGTGGAAGCTAATGGAGGGAAGAATTCACTTGGCATGCGTGCTTGGGGGGGGGGGGGTGCCGTGAGATTTTGCACTGATTCTGAAGTTAGGATTTCAGAGCTAGCAGGGAGGTGGAGGAGGGACCAGCGGCCAGTGGCAGGGGTCAGCCCGCCGTCTGGTTCTGTAAGTGACGTTGAACTGCAACACAGCCGCCCCCGTGCCTTTAGATATTGCCTGTGGTAATTTGGGCAGGACGGTGGCTGGAGTGAGAAGATGCAGTGGAGCTGGTTTGATTCCCAAAGCCCAGAGTGTTTCCTGTGTTGCCCTTTACAGAACAAAGCTTGCCGGCCTCGTTGTAAGGGCTTGCAGGGGGTGACACTGGAGGCAGGGGGATAACTAGAGGACAGCGTTGGGGTTCGCATAGGCAAGGCATCTGCTGCTCTAGGCAGTTGGTGCTCTGCTGACCTGCTGGATAGACCATGTACAGGAAAATGTGCTATTTGTTAGAAGCCACTGGGATGGGCTTCTCCCCTTGGGGTGAACACAGTTAGCGATACAACCAACACCCGGCCTGCCTTTTGGTGTTGCTACAACTCAGTTTTGCTCAGGGCCCCATGATGCAGAATCAGAGAGTCACCTCCCACATTTCCTTTTTCATCTAGGAGTGACTGTGTGACCTAACTCTAGCTGACAGGACAGGATGTAAGTGGAGGCCGGTGGGGTGGGGTGGGGCCTCCAGAAAAAGAGAGAAGTTTCCTGAGAAGAGCTAGCTGGCACACCTATTTCACCCACAGCCCATAATGCAGACGTGGTGTGGAAATGCAGCAACTACTTGCGCCATCAGGAGGGAAGCCTCCTGCTAAGTGAGATGGGGCAGGAAGTTAGGAGGGTCTAGAAACAATGATTCTGTGGCAGAATGGATGCTCCAGTGGAGGCCTGCCAATCCCCAAGCCATTCTCAACCAAATAAAACCCGTTTCCATTTAAACTCTTTTGTTGGATCTCGAATACATGCCACTATGTTGACTCTGAGTTGGGTACTTGGACGACTTCTAGATGTAACAAGGACCTCAAAAGCAAAGAACTAAAACAGATACTGAATCCAGAATCGTGAGAATGGTTTCAGCATCAGATAAGACACGAGGTTGTCATCGTTGATGAAGTGCGCTGATTGGGGAGCGACACAGGAAATCATCCCTTCTTTCCCTTTCTGGGTATTGTGGTGCTAGATGATGTTTGCCATGGCAGCAATCTTCCTGGTTGCCTGTGTTGCAGCTAACAGTTGATTTCAGATATTTAAATCTTGCCTGCCATTGACTGCAGAATTCATTGCATCCGTAGAGTTTTGATCAGCAGGGAAGACGAAATCGGACATTTGAGTGTTGACTTTGAGGTCTTCAGAAAATATAACATTGATTATTCCAAAACAACCAGTTAATTTTACCAGGATGTGAGGTCACAAGTTGTCCAAGCGGTAATGATCACTGGCACAGCATCAACAACATCGAGGGATGTTTATTGAGCGCTTACTGTGTGCCAGGCTTGCATGCCATTCGTCATGATTTTGTGTCCATACCATCAAAAGGGCAACGTTATGGTTACCCTGGTTTTGCAGAAGATAAAACTGATACATAAAATTAAATAATTTGCCAAAGACTACATGGTGCATAAGAAGTGCAACTGGGAAAGATTTCTAAGCCAGACAGAGATTCAGCTTTTGAGTTCCCGATTTTTTAATATGGTTAAAAATGTAAAATCTGGATCAAGCTATTGGTGAAGTAATTATGACCAAAATAGTACATGTTCCAGAACCCATATGGTTTATTGAGCCAGAAGTGGGGATTTCCTTCTTAACATGTGAAGCTAATTCAGTGCTATTATAATGTTCCTTTTGGTTTTAAAGGATTGGATTTGGGGATGACTGCATACCACGAAAAGGAAAATGAATACTAAATTGCCAGAGAGTAAGGGAACAGACATTTATTTTAACTAGAAATCTAATCTCTAGGGAATCCTACAAGGAAACGCTTTGGAAACAAAGATATTTTTTAATAACTCCAAAATGTGTATATTGGATATAGTGTAGATAAAGACAATGGACAGTTTCCAGATTTTTGTGCCAAAAACTAAGATAATTATTGTGATGCACATAGTGTGGGCAGTGAAAGGAGTGAACGTATCAAGGAATGGGCAGTAGCCTCACTCACTAAGCTGAGGAGTGGGACTCAGGTGGAGGATGCTGAGACAATTGGAGAGTGTGGTTTTCCCCGAACTGAAGGACAGAGGAAATAGTAAATGAATCTGTGACCAAACTATAAAATCTAAAACTTTGAATCTACTAATGAAACTACAACCACTAAAAAAACAAAACAAGTGTATGAAGGACTTTTCAATGTGAGATAAAAGACACCAAGGCCACCATCTATAAGACATGAATTTGAATGAATAAACATTTGAAAATACAGATGTCAAATCATAAGGTTAGGCCTAATGAGATGAAAGATGAACTGAAATACTGGTAAGCATGCCTGGCTGTCCAGGGGCCTATCTTTTTTTATTTCATAAGGGGATTTTTTAATACCAAAAATATGTTACAATCAAATAAAAAAAATGGGAAAATTGCATTAGCATGGGATTCACAGGAAAAAAAAAAGAACCATGTTAATTCTCCAAAGTAAAACCTCAAATTTCACTAATAAATTAACAAACCATTAAGGAGAAGGTGAAACCATTGTTTGTCTACCAAGGTGTACACGTTTGATGATTCACAAAGTTGTTCCTGTGCAGAGCCGTTAGCAGAAAGGTGAATTCCCACAGGCTTTTTTTTTCTTTTTTTTTCTTTTCTTTCTTTCTTTTCTTCTCTTTTTCTTCTTTTCTTTTCTCTCTTTTTTTGTTTTTATTTTTGGATAGCAATTGAACAGTATTTTAAATTGAGAACATATCCTTTGGTGGGACAATCTGTATTACAGAGAACTATCCTATAGGTGCGTTCACATGGTTGCACAAAGACACATGTGAGAGGATGCCCACTGCAGTATTACTCATCACAGCAAGACATGGGAGCACACTTAGAGTCTGCTAATAAGGAAGTTTTCAGGTAAATGACTCTTCAAAAACATGCAGATTCCCTATGTAGCCCTCAGATGAATGAATTTGTATGTATACACTGACCGAGCATGATCTATATTGATTCGGTGAAGAAAAATTTTCACAAATGCACGTGGAATAGTCTACAGTTTATTTTAGAAAGTAAAGGTGTGTTGTACAGTGGATGTGCCCGTTGGATGTATCTGAAAGGAACATATATACTGGGGAAGGTGATCACTTCTAAAAATGGGTTGTGGCTTTATCTGCTATCAGAGAAATGCATTTTTCTTTATCAAAAAATATATATATTATTTATGAAGTGATAATAAAGAGTGAAATGCAGACTTGTGATAAAAACATTTTAAATAACAGTAATGCTTAAAGGTATATAGATTTCTAATCATAGTAATGGCTAATAGTGCAGGTGGGTGACAAAATTTTTCCCAGCATATGGTGCCTGATAAATTCATTGCTTTCATCATATACTCATTAATTCCACTTTGAATTACCCAGCTATTAAAAAAAAAAAAAATTCCAGGCAGCCCAGGTGGCTCAGCGATTTAGCACCTGCCTTCGGCCCAGGGCGTGACCCTGGAGACCCAGAATCGAGTCCCAAGTCAGGCTCCCTGCATGGAGCATGCTTCTCCCTCTGCCTGTGACTCTGCCTCTCTCTCTGTGTGTGTCTCTCATGAATAAATGAATAAAATCTAAAATTAAATTAAATTAAATTAATTAAATTTAATTTAAATAAAATTAAATTTAATTTAATTAAATAAAATAAAATCTCCCTTTTTGAATCTCTTTAATTCTTTTTGGAAAGAAAGAGAGCAACAGAGGCAAGGCAGTTTATGTGCTGAGAACTAATAATGGCTAGTAATAAGAAAAAAGAAAAAAGAAAAAGAAAAGAAAGAAAGAAAGAAAGAAAGAAAGAAAGAAAGAAAGAAGAAACAAGATCCCTAAATTTGAACAGGCTGTGGACATAGAAACAGAAAATTTCAATAGAGCGTTTGATAAGCGGGTGTAACGGGAACATAAGGATGGACAGTGATCCAAGTTGCAGACTGAGAGACGTCGTCAGTTAACCTCCTGTAGCGTTAGACAAGGGTTGTGTGTAGACGACACAGTGATGAAAATAATTTTGCCTTCCCTGGGGGTTTATGGTCTACTAAGGTGTGTGTGCGTGTGCGTGTGCATGTGTGTTGTTAAGGGGGAAAAGAAACAGGATTGTCCTGCAAATGATGCACTCCCTTCCCCTTGAGCAGAGCCTGCTATGGGAACCCAGGGAAGCAGCATGAGAGAGCCCTGGGGGAGGGGGGAGTGTCTATCAGGCCATGGGTCCCTGGGTCCCTGCAGTGCTAGGTCATAGCCCCGGAGCCCCCCACATAATTGCCCTGTGCTCTAGTACCTATGAGCAAAGCAAAAGGTGCTTGCATGTTTCTTGTTAGTGGAAAATAATCGGCAGAGTCTGTGGTGTCCTGGGTGGTTTAACAAAGATGCATCATGAGCTGGAGTGTTTGGCCATGCTTTACCCTAAGGTTTTTCTTTGCCTCTTAGGTTTACGTCGTGTAGTTTGAACCGTCATCCAGGGAATCCTACCCCTCCACAGCAGGTTCCCAACTGTGCTCATGGTCCTGTTGGACTCGGTGGGTCTTTGCTGTGGAGGACTGTCCTGTGCCTGACAGGGTGTCCAGCAGCACCCCTGGTCTCACACACTAGGTGTTGGTGGCATCTCTTCCACCACCACCATGCGACAGCATCTTCAGATAGTGTCAGACGCTCGCTGCAGGGAGACTATTTTTTTAAGTCATTCCCAAATGGAAACATGAGTTGGAGAATATGATTTTGGTTAAATTTATAGTCCCTTCCAAAGGGAATCTTGTAGTGTTAAAATACTCATATGTTTCATGACTCAAGATGACTTTCCACTGCCCGGGTCAGCAATTTTCATGGTTAAAAGTTATTGCGATATTCAAATGTCTATTATGAAAACGGTGAGGTATTCCAGGGATGAACGTTAGGTTATTTGTGCTCACAGGACAAAGAGGAACAGCATGGCTACTTGATAGTCACTATGGCTCTCATTTTTAAAAGAAAATCTGCGGGATCCCTGGGTGGCGCAGCGGTTTGGCGCCTGCCTTTGGCCCAGGGCGCGATCCTCGAGACCCGGGATCGAATCCCACATCAGGCTCCCGGTGCATGGAGCCTGCTTCTCCCTCCGCCTGTGTCTCTGCCTCTCTCTCTCTCTCTCTGTGACTATCATAAATAAATAAAAAAAAAATTTAAAAAAAAAAAAATAAAAAAAATAAAAGAAAATCTGCTTGTCGTTATAGTGTTGCTAATTTAGATAAAAACCTTTGGGGTTATGACAAATGCCTTGTAAGCTACTGGCTGTCAAAGTCTTTTTTTTTTTTTTTTTTTTTTTTACTTATTAAAAATTTGATCAAATAAAACAAAAAGAACCTGTGTGGACAGAAACACATGATAATATTATGGACTGATTAGGATAGTGGAGACACTTGTACACATTTTATCAATGAATATTTAACATTTTTTTTCTTTTTTTCCTCCAGTACATTGCAGTACATTATCATGCCATCTTTATGATTTCACCACCTCCTAGAAATTATTCTGTGCAGTAATTGTCTTCTTTGTCCTTTAAACAACTTTAAAGAAATGCTTCTTTAAATATTATTTTATGTAACTTTATTAAAAGTCTAAGTTTTTCAGAGCTGAATTTTAAGAATATGAAATAAAAAGTTAATAATACTGATTATCATGGCACAAAGAGGAAAATAACTATGAGATTAAATTATACCTGCTTTTCAAGTCAGTGGTCTAGTGCATGTGTGGCATTTAAGAAATGAAAATAGGATAAGTAGAAATGTACTTGTAAACAACATTGCCATTCTCAGAAAGGACATTATAAATGTCTTAAGACATTTAGTGATACTAGAATGTCATATTGTTATAAAAAGCTGGTAAAAGTGTTTTTAGCATATATATTGAGAAATCTCTTTAAAAACAACTAGGACAATAATTTTAAAATAATTGAAAACAATAATTTTGTCTCTTCTATTTTTTATAGAAATATACCTGAATGTTTACAATCATAGTCTCCTTTTACCTACAATCACCTAGAATCAGTAGTTTTTAGTATGTTTTACTTTAATTGCTTTACTGTCACTGTAAATTTTCAAGAATAATTACCTTATATCCAACAATTGTTTTGAGACTAACTCTACTAGATCATAATGCAATTTGCCTGAAAGTAAATTTCACGTCTTTTTTCCCCCCACAACAACATATATATAAGGAATTTTATAAATCTCTACTTTTCTTCTGTATATTAATAAAAGACACCTAGAACTAAAAATCATTTAATAATATTTAAGATATTATAACAGACTATAGAAATAATGAATTGCAATTTATGGGAGAGAGGACTAATACTACATTTTATTAAGATTCTAAGTATGTAACTTATGAACTTAAAGTTCAGAGGAGCACTGATTCTTAGTTTGACATAAAAAGAAAAAAATATAAAGAAAAAGAAGGGAAAAAAGTTTTACTATGTGATCCTTAATAGCCACGAGGTGCCTTGTCCTTGGAGATGTATTAAAACATCCTAGTCTTTTTTGTGTCTTTGTTCTTCTCCAATCTCTAACTCCCAGGCCTATTTCCACTTGCAGCTGTGTTCTTTGTTGCAGAGCAACAAGAAGAGACACCAGCTGTGCTTACTTTATTGCACTGCTTGTTGGGGGACTGATTTAGTTCTGGGCAAACATCTTGGGAGCTTCACCCTGGATATCTTCCAGGATTCTGGTAGCCATTTTAAAACCGTTACCCTCGGGGCGTAACTTCAAGAATGAGATAATTTCAATCAAATGAGGCAGACTCTGCTTTTCTGCATGGTAAATTAAAAGTGCATGTGAGGAGTCACATTGGACAAGTAATGAAGTGAGAACTGAACACAAATTTCTGAGTTTCATAACTTTTTTCTTCTCATAAGTTTCCCCTTGTGTTGGTTAGCTAGTGTTTTGTAACAAATCAACCCACTGCTTAGTGGCTCAAAACAGCATCCATTTTACAGTGAACTACAAGAGAGATTAAATTAAGAAAACAATCCTATTAATCATAGCATCAAAAAGAATAAAATACTAAGGAATGCGTTCAAGGAGGTGGGAGAAAATCTGTACAACATTGATAAAATGCACAGAAAAGGACATAAATAAATGAAAAGGTATTCCATGTTCATGGATTGGAAGAATTAATATTACTTAAATACCCATTCTATCTAAAGTGATCTACAGAGTCAGTGTCATCTCTAGCAAAATGTCAGTGGCAGTTTTCATGGAAAGAGAACAAATGATACTAATATTTTTTTATGGAACCTTTAAAGACCCCTCATAGCCAAAGCAATTTTGGGGAAAAAAGAATAAAGTTGCAGGCATCACACTTCCTGATTCCAAACGATATTACAAAGTGATAGTTATCAAAACAGTATAGTATTGGTACAAAAGCATGCCTTTATCAGTGGAATAGAAAGAGAGCCCAGAATTGATCATTGTCAACTGTTGACAAAGGAACCAAGAATGTACAATGGAGAAAGGATATTCTCTTCAATAAATGGTCTTGGGAAAACTGGACGGCCACATGAAAAAGAATGGAAACTGGACAATTGTCTTACACCATAAACAAGAATCTATTCAAATGGATTGAAAACCTAAAATTATAAAGTTCCTGAAGAAAACATGAGACTAAGTTCCTTGACATTGGTCTTTGTCATGATATTTTGGAGTTAACACCAAAGGCAAAAGCAAATAGAACAACAATAAGCACCTGTGACCACATCCAACTAAAAAGCTTGTGCACAGCAAAGGAAACATTGATAAAATGAAATGGCAACCTATGGAATGGAAGAAAATATTTCATATGGACTCTTAGAGCAGCAATTCAATAGTATAAAAGTGCAAATTTCAAGGGTTTTTGAAGAGATCTGGGAGTTTTACTTTTGTGTTTATCGTAATAACATCACTTGAAACTATATTCTGTCAATATTTATTGAATAATTATATACTGGCCCTTTTCACCTGTACTTTGATTGGAGGAAATAGTTTTTTTTTGGAGAAAGATTTTGAAGAAACATTACCTCTTAATTTTTCAAATATTACTGATTCTTATACCTGGTAAAAAATTATTGCTTCATTGAATAATGATTAATTTTATTTTTCTGCATAGGATGAAATTTCTTGTAAATGCAAGAAAGGCCACAAAAACCAATAGAGTTTCTCATTTTTATTCAAGGACAGATATGATTCACCAGATTACATTTTATGCTACTTGGAATCCCTTAGTTTCTCCATTTACTCTTTATAAAAGTAGACTAGACCTTGATTTCCCCTAAGAAAACTGATCAATTTATAGTGAGAAAATACTTCACTGGAATAAATTTTTTCAACATAAGATAAACTTAATTCACAAAAATTAAATTTGTACATCATGTTTTAAAAAATGTATTCAAAGAATGCTTTTCATGTGTATACCCCTCAGTGAAGGAAACTGGAATATACAGCAAATGAATCAGAGATTTGGCTGTTCTACATGTGTGTTGTATATATGTAATTGTAAAAAAATTAATAGGTGAAATTTCCATAGTGGCCAGTGGAACATTTTGTTATATAAATTGACCTTGGAGCTTAATATGTCTCTTGGTGGGCGTAATGTTTTTGTTCTTAATATATACAACTTGAATTTCTTACTAAAAGTAATCTTAAAACATCCTGGGCTTATTGTTTTATCACTTATCACCTTGCATTTATACATGACTTTGAACTTTTTTTTAAATTTTATTTATTTATTCATGAGAGACAGAGAGAGAGAGAGAGGCAGAGACACAGGCAGCGGGAGAAGCAGGCTCCATGCAGGGAGCCCAACACGGGACTTGATCCCGGGACCCCGGGATCACGCCCTGAGCCAAAAGCACACACTCAACCTCTGAGCCACCCAGGCACCCCCATGACTTTGAACTTATATTTTCCTGGTCTGTTGGTTTTTAAATATTTTTCTTCTTTAATTTCTTTGTCATAAGAAAATGTCACAAGTATAATAAACAATAAATAAACTGTACATAAAATAGATACAAACTATATATACTTTTTATAAATATTATTCCATGTGGTATTTTCCTATAGTGCTATCATTTAAATTCATTAGTATAATTATTTTTCAATTAAAATCATTCTTATTTTTCACAAAAGTTCACTAGCATTTTATACAAATTCACACTAATAATGTCCAATTTTGTTGCTGTTTCTTTCTTTCTTTCCTTCTTACTGGAGGAATAGCCCAAACCAAAAATCTCATAGTAAACACTTGCCATTACTGAATTATCACTGATATTATTAATTTATGTATGCTATTGCCCATGTATTTTAACAAAAGCACATAGGTTGAAATTATTGTAAAGTTTTAGAAATTGAAAAAAATATATATATTTGCATGTGAAATCCCTATATTAGGGCATATACTGTGAAATTTCATTCTCAAAACTCAGGCATGCAATAAATTCAACCTTACTTTTTAATTGAACTTGACTCCTAATTCTATTATGCATTTAAAATTTCTTTTTTGAGATACCATTTTGGATAATTTTCTTCATTTTCTAGGATCCTTATACAGAGCAAAGGAACAGTAACCCAGTATAGTGCAAAAGCATAGAAATTGGATGTGAAATGAAAGCTCAGTGTCCAGGTATAAAGAGAAGGCTCAGCATGAGGTATGGTAGGCCCAGCAATCAGGTATAGGATAAAATCCATAGCGGTCAAGTGTAGAGAAAGTCTTAGTGATCAAGAATTAAGTAAAAAAAAAAAAAATGCAATAGGGTTAAACTTAAGGTATGAAGGTGAAGCACCGATGGAGGGAAAGTGATCAGGTAAAGATGGCACAGTGAGGAAGAGGAATGGTTTTGCCATTCTGGATTCCTGCTGTCATCTCCCGCAAGTCTTTGTTCCTCCTAATTTTCAGTAACCAGTCCTTGATGGTCATGGACTTTCCGGTTCATTTGCAAATCACCTTAAGATCCATTGAGTTTCTCTTGGCTGAATTTCACTTTCCACCTTAGGAAATGGGAAATATTTTCTTGCTCCCATCCGCTGGTAAGGAGAGAACTCAGAACGTCAGACCCTTCTTGCCTTCACAAGCTAACTGGCCTCTTAAATCTGCCGTAATGCCTCACTGAAGCACCGTGGAATAGTGTAGAAGCCGTGCTCCTTCAGAAGAGGCCGCTACTCTGAAAGTTTATCACAGTATTGTGTGTATGTAGCAAGAGACAAACAAACGCCCATAAATGCAAGCAAACTTGATGGCTTTTGTTTTATTCAACTGTTTGTGATGATTTGTTATGCAGCTATAAAAATACAACAAACTAGAAAAAAAGTAAATATGCATTCAAAAGCAATGTGGAATGTCATGTAGCTATTAAAATCATATTGTTTAGTTAGCAGGGAAATATCCATGACATATTATTAGGCACAGAAGAAGCTGCGGTGTTCTGAGTAGTAGGTACATAATTACGTGACAGACTCGGATGAACCAAGATAAAGTTAGGGAAAGACATACGAAACACTATTAAGATTTGCTTTTCTGGAGGGAAATGACAGTGGAGTTATATTTATTTTTCTTCCTTAAGATCATGTTGTACTTCTCTCCTATAAAATGCTCAGTTTGTCATTGTGGCATAACTTAACCTCTTCTTGCTGATATATCTCCCCTTGGCGCGTCAAAGAGGATATTCCAAAAAGAAACCATAAATATTTCAAGAAGGAACCATAACAACAAGATAGAGTAACAAAAATGAGTCCGAGATTCTGAAAATTCCTGCGGCATTGAAAACATTGAAAATTGAATAGGGGAAAAGAGACAGGCCAAATTTATGACCCGAAGCATTAAAGGTGAAAATTATTCTACCCATGAAAGTCCTTGTGAATTCAGGGACACAGAAGGACCTGGGGAAGTCACTCAGGCAACTTAATAAATTAAAGATTTTATTTATTTCTTTTATTTATTCACCAGAAAGACTTTTTCAACCTCATCTGTGCGTACAAAGAAAATGTGTCTTTATTTTATTGTAAAGACTTTGATGATCTGTTTCCCCCTTAGTATGACTTACATAGGATTATTGGAACACTGGACTAAACAGGAACAAGCTTTCAATAAACCAAAATTCCACATCATAGAGGAGCAACAAATAAAGAGCAAAATAAGTTTTTCCAGTGGGCAAATATCACAAAGTCTCCTGATATAAACCAATCCTCTCCTCTTTTGGGGGAAGGACACAAAAATCCTTGACCTGCCTGGCAACTCTCCTGACCCATCCAGCCCCAGGTATTTAGATGTAGGGTTTCTATTTTACAGGGATAAGCATCAACTCAATTTTGGTTTACCTTTAAAATTTTTCACCTTAAAAAAATAAATAAAAATAAATAAAATAAAAATTTTCAGCTTTGCCGAGTTATAATTGACAAATGGGGGTTTTGTATATTTAAGGTGTGCAACTTGATGTTTTGATGTATGTATACACTGCGACGTGATCACCATGCTCAAGCTGATTTACATTCTCAACCCTTTATTTAATGTTTCTTTCCTTCTTCCTCCCTTCTTCTCTCTTGCCCTCTTCCTCTTTCTCTCTTTCTCTCTGGTGACAATGCAAGATCTATGTTGTTAAAAATTTTAAATACACAACATATATAGTACTGTGAGCTACAGTCACCATGCTGTTTTCTAAATCTACAGAATTTACGCATCTTGCGTAATTGATATTGCATACTGGTTGACCAACGTCTTCCCATTTCCCTCACCTCATAGCCCCTGGAAACTCTCATTCTACTCTTCTGCTTTGAGTTTGAATATTTAGATTTTACACGCAAGTAGGATAATATATCTTTCTGTGCCTGGTTTATTTTCCTTAGCATAATGACCTACAGGTTTTTTTCTACAGTGTTGCAAATAGCAGGATTCCTTCTGCATTAAGGCTGGATAATCTCCCATTTAGATGCCATACAGTTTTTCCCTTCCACATTTTCTTTAGTGATTCATCTGTTGATGGACCTTAGGACATTACGGTTGTTTCTAGATCTTGGCTGTTGTAAATAATGCTGCACTGACATGAGAGTATAGATAAGTCTTTTAGATAGTGATTTCATTTACCTTGGATTTATTTACATACTCAGAAGTGGGATAGCTGAATCATTTGATAGTTTTTTTTTTAATTCATTGAGGAAACTTTCCACTATTTTTTTATAATGGCTATACCAATTTCCACCAATAGTTTGCAATGCCCTTTTCTGCACACCCTTGCCAAACTTCTTATTTTTTTATTTTTCTTATAATAGCCATTCTAACAGAGGTGAGGTGATACCTCATTGTGCTTTTCATATCCATTTCCCTGATAATTAGTGACATTGAACACCTTTTCATGTACCTACTAGCCATTTGTAAGTCTTTTGAAAAATGTATATTCAGATCTTTTGCATATTTTTTAATCAGATTACTTGATTTTTTTTTTGGTTATTGAATTGTATGAGTTTATTTTATATTTTGGATACTAACTCCTTATCAAATACCTATATTTTGGAAATATTTCCTTTACTTCTATTTCCAATGTTTGTAGTTTCACTCTGTTGACTGTTTTCAGTGCTCTGCAGAAGCTTTTTGAGCTTGATGCAATTTCATTTGTGTGTGTGTGTGTGTTTTGATGTCATATCCCAAAAATCACTGGCAAAACCAATGTCAAGAGGCTTTCTCTATATTTTCTCCTAGGGCTCTCCAGGGTTCTTTATTCTGTTTTACTCTATATATCTGTTTCTATACTGCTTTGATTATTGTGACTTTGTACTATATTATGTAATCAGAAAGTGTGATGCCCCCAGTTTTATACTTTTTGTTCAAGTTTGCTTTGGTTATTCAGGGTCTTTTGTCTTACCATGTGAATTTAGGGGTTTTGAGAGAGATTGCATTGAATTTGTAGATCACTTTGGATAGTATGGACATTTAAAAAATATTAATTCACCTTAATTTTTAAATGCAAAAAATAGGAATTAAAATAAACAAATTGAGTAACTATCCATTAGAGATAAATAGAGATAATTCAAATAAAGTGAAAATTTTAAATTAAAAATCTAATTTGCTTACACTAGGAAATCTGAGATTTTATTACAGTCATTAAATAAGTTGAAATGAAGAGTAATCTTTTCAGGTAGCAACAACAAAAAGATTTCTAAAATCAAAATAAGAGGCTGAAATTAAAACAAATAATAATCCATGGATGAATGATGTGATGGGCATAGCAGAAGACTAAACTGATAATCTAGCAAATAAAATCCAGAGACATCTGGCACTGTGTAGCACAAATAAGGCAAAGTAGAAAAACATATGCATTATAGTAACAGACATGGCAATCAACTGGAAACATTACTGTTTTGGGGGGAAAGAAGATATTGAATAAAATAAAACCTAATTTTCAGCTTGAAGAAATATAAATAAGCATGAAGCAGGAAAACTAATTTACTAATTTGAAAACCCACATCTCAAATTTCCTTGGATAAGGAAGAAAGTTTAAAATATAACATAAATAAGATACACTTTTAAGGACAAATATGTCTCTATATTAAATTTTCATGAACAAAGATAGAAATGAAAAGAAAATGGCAAAATATACAAAAAATTCTACTTAATTCCAGCAATAAGATTATCAATCAAATACTAGAGAAAATATTTTTTTCAGACATGAAAGGATTCTCAGACACGGAAAGACTAGGAAAAATCAGGAACCACCTCTAGTGCCTAAGCATGAATGAATACACTAGAAGTATATGTTATGAACTTTAGCAAGTTACTCAACTATACAGTATTTCTAGAAAGAAAAATATATTGGACTTAGAAAATGAATAGAAAATTTGCTGTTTGCACTAATTATGAAAAATCATTTGATCTTGACACTTGTAATATTCTCATTTTGTGACAAAGCTTAGAAATGTAGACTTTTGCATCTTTTCAAATAAGTCACGTTAACTGGTTTTGCAAAGAATATTTTTTTATATAATCACATTGTAGTTATTCTTGATTTTTAAAAATAATTAATAATGGAAATAAATGACGACCGGCCCAATGATAATGAGCAAAGGCTATTTGTTCAGAATGTGCTGTAATAAGAGGGCTGACCAGTCATTTGCATCTTGGCAGAGAGTCAAGAGCAGGCGGAGAAATGGAAAAGATTTATAGTGGACAAAAGAGGAAGTTTTGAGTGTGCCATGGTTGGAAGCTGTTGTCATAGGAAGGCTGATGAGCTCCCAGAAGCAGAGCATCCTATGTGATTGGTTAGGAATATGTGCTTTGCCTTATCTGATTGGTTTTAAGTTGGAAGTAGGAGAAAATGGTGAGAAACTATAAGTTTTTTGATTAAGTCCTGGTCGTGTGGGGCTGAATGTTATTGTTTGACTTCCTGGATTGGTGCTAAGGAGAATCCTTTAACTTCCTACAGGTATGATTTATGGAAAATATGTGGCCTGGCTCCTGGGCTGTTTATTGTAGATAACAAGGTGATTCCTTCAGCTGTTTGCTACAGATTATGAGTCAGAGTTCCATTTTTATATATGGCCCAGACATTGTCCACTTATATCTAGCCTCTCGAATAAGACCATAGAAAAATCACAAAAGTCATTTTTAATAGAGGAAGATCATGATATAAGTCACTACAATGACTTAAAACATGTAACTGACAAAAATTAAGAGTGAAAAGATGGCAAATTATGTATATATATGTATATATTATATATATACATATATATATATATAAGTATTGTGTTTCTTTAAATGTCATTAAGGGCATATTTGCTGCCTAAAATTATTGCAGCAAATTATAGGAATTTAATTAACCATTTTATCCATAGTGATAAAAGTAACTATTGTAACTAAAATTAATAATGTAATTAAATTGCGTGATACGAGAAGTATCGGGAGGTAATTTTGATGCAGTGAATTCTTCATTTTCAATAATGGTATTCAATGAATATTTTTCAATTGTGAAACAGTCAGAAAATATTACATTTTAATGACAGTATAAGCTGGTAGGCCAGACATTGATACACTTGAACAGAGAATCTGGCGAGGGTGGGCATGGGACCTGAGGAGCAAAACGCCTTCTAATTGTATGTGTATAATTTATTTTGTTTTCTGCTACTTAAAAAAATATATAGACTGTGCTACTCTGCTATTCTAAAAATCTGTTTTCCCATCTAATTGGCTAAAATAAATAAATAAATAAGTGGGAGTTATTTCGTCAATGGTTGAAGTTAGTGGCTAAATGTCAGCTGTATGTGTGTGTATATTTAAATATGATGCCATTTACAAATATGTATGTATAACACAGAGTGTATATATTACAAACATATGCTATAACTTTTCATTAAACTCTTTTGAACTATAATTGACAATTTTGTGAGCAAACAAGGACAAAATATTTTTATCCCATTTTGTGTTATTTGTTTTATTTTTGTTTTTTTTGTTTTTTTTTTTTTTGGCTTTGTTCTGGCTTTTGTTGTATTATTGAATGAAAATTCAGCTGAAATAATGTTGCCTTACTCAGAACAATGCTGAATTTGGTAATTTTTTTAATTTTTCAAATAGAGTCTTTTCCAAGCAGTGAAAATTAAAGCAATTTCAAATTTTTTATAAGAAACTGATATGAAATCAGCAAGAGTACCTAGACTTAACTACCACACATGGGAAAGAAAAAAAAAAACTTTTCAATACCTTGAAAAGTATTGCAGTTTTTAATTATGTGTGTATAGATATATATGAAAATTTTCTCCACTTCAAAAAACATTTTCTCTTAAATTTTCATGATTGTCTTCTGCCAACAATGACCAACTCTCCAAGTGATGTTTGTCAGATTCCAATATGTTGACTAATGTAAAGTTTGAATGTGAAGAACACCTAGATTTCCACCGAAAAGCACTAACTGCGTTAGAATCAAGTACAGAACCTAACTTTTATATTTGGTAAAGTCTAGTCATATTACTCAGAGAAGCAATGAGGGATGATTGGGGAGAAATCTGGTGATACCTTCTGTATCACACAGAGTTTTAAGCAGGAAACTAAAGGCCGCTTGTAGTTGGATGGAGAGCAGGAATTACATACATGGGATGAGTTACACAAATGAAAGAAGAAGAGAAAAACCAGGTCATGGTCCGTGAGGCAACCAGGAAGGAGTTTAGTGTCCCTGGGGATGAAAGAAGTCTTACCTGACCTCAGGAGCTGGGCTCCATCTCAGGGTCCCTGGAAGAGGGTGACTCAGAGGGAGCTGAACTGTTGTGGAAAAGCAGACACAGCCAGAGATACCCCCCCTAAGTCCGAAAAAGGGAAGGGGGGAGATGGAGAGGTAGACACACCCTGTTTTCTGTATTGCAATCTTCTTCCAGCATCTGCTTTTGTTTAGTTGGTAAAAAGGCTGGAGAACCAAGGAACCGAGTGTGGTTGGGACGCCTGGGTGGCTCAGTGTTTGGATGGCTGACTTTGGCTCAAGGCATGACCCTGGGGTTCTGGGATCGAGTCCTGCAGGGAGCCTGCTTCTCCCTCTGCCTACGTCTCTGCCTCTCCCTCCGTGTCTCTCATGAATGAATAAATAAAATCTTAAAAATAAAAGAACCAAGAGTTCTCAATGCCTGGAGATGGCTTCCCTTAACTATTCCATCACACACTTTTATTCTACAAAATATTGTAGAGCAATTGTCGACCACACAACCTCAATGCCCCCATCTGTCAAATGGAACTAAGTGGATTTTTCTGCATAGGTTGACATCGTTATTAAATTAAATGGCATAGAGTGGAGCTTTTTTCCACATCACTGATACTAAATGAATGTTATTTCCTTAATTATTATTATTTTCTACTTAAGGACTGCAATATAAAATTTACTTGAATAATGGGAAATTTACATTAAGCAGTTCCCACAAAAAGGATCTCATTGAAAGTACACAGAACTTAATGTTGGCTATGATTCAAAATACACGGTTACAAACAGTGATTTTTGTTTTGGTACCAGATGTTTCAGAAGTGTTCTTGCAGAAGGATTTTTTTAAAAATCCAATGCCTCCTGGGTGAATACTCAAAGCTTTATCAAATTACACAATGACTGGAATCCTGTGTTATTGCTCTGCTGGTGAAATTACAGTCCTCCTGTGTAAAATGAAATTTAAGTTGTATCTTGATGACTATTGCTTTTTCCCAATCCCTGGAAAAAATCTTCTGAGAATTAAGCCCCAAGAGATTCCTTCAGAGAGATACTCTCTGCCTTCATACTACATACATCTTCAGCTGATTTTTACTGAAAAGTCTTGCTCGACATTGATTCACTTGAGATTTTAAAAGAGCTGTGAGCCCTGGCAAGTCATGCATAACAATTTGCAATCTCAGAGAATATTTGCTTGTATTAAAATGCCTTATTAAATATTTCAGATTGGTCTTGAGAGACTTTCAAGAAAGTCCACTCTTTCTGCTTCTCCGTTGATATGTAATTTTCTAAAATGTGTGCTATTTGGAAAGCACAGTACAATCAGAAACCAAATGAAAAGAGTGACACAGGGCAATTCCCCAAAGAAATAAGGCCTAAGTTTTATTATAGAAAAGATATCTTGAAAGCTTTTTTATGTACTTTGATCCTTTTTTTCAGATTTGTATAAAACAGCAGCTGAAAGGTACTAATCCCTAGCATGGGAAAAGCTAAGTGTTTGCCACAGGAAATATTTAACATGAAAATATTGTGCGTGCTCTAGCCAATGAAACTTTAAAAGTCAGTATTTCTGAGGTTGTTTTTCATGTGAAATTGTAAAAATTAAGGGAACTTCTAAAGCACTTTGAATGTTTTCTTTAATTAGAAACCAGTTACATAGGGGCTACTGGTCTAATATCTATTGACCAAATGTATATAATAATTTCCAGAAAAAAATAGATTCAATATTCTATTTAATATTTATAGATTAAATATTAATAGATTTAATATTCTAGTAGAATAATGGACTTTTGGGCATTACTACATATATTTTTCATTGGGAATCTAGTGTTATAAAGAATAATAATTATCTTTTTTTTACTTTGTATACAATTAGGGTACATAGCATGAATAAAGGAAGTGAACTAATACCTTATTAGAATAGATACATACTGATTTTTTTTCTCTTAAACTGTTGACCAGGAATAAAAATCCTTCTTTCACATAACTAATATATCTTATTAATTTACTTAAAAATGCCAACAAGTGTATCACTAGTGGTACCAAGTATATCACTAGTAGTACCTAAAATAATCAAATATCATTAATTCTACCGAATTTAGTTTTATCGACTTGTGAGATTAACTTTTTATTTTATCTCATTTATGATACAGCTGGCATCAAGTAGCAAAGGAATTACCTATCATTTTATTGTGACTTGTAACTTTAGACTCTTGTCTAGATTCAGTTAAAGAACACCTGTAAATTCTGAGAATAAATGTAATTTCTTTCCACGGCGACTGTAACACATTTTATTAGTTTGCTAAGGCTCTGGACTAAAGTACCGCAAGCCAAGTAACTTAAACAACAAAAATGTCCTCCCCCTGTCCCCAAAGCTTGAAGTCTGAGGTCCAAAGTGTCAGTAGGGTCATGTTCCCTCCTAAAGTACTGGAAGGAGGTCTGTCCCAAGCATCTCCTTCAGCTTCTAGAGGTTCCTTGGCAATTTTTGACTTTCCTTGGCTTGTAGATGAATCACCCCAATCTCTGTCTTCATCTTCACATAAAGTACTCTGAGTGTGTTTCCAAATTTCCATCTTCATAAGGACACCAGTCATATTCGATTAGGGACCCACACTACCCTAGTTTGACCTGATCCTAATTAATTACATCTACAATAACCCAATTTCCAAATAAGATCTCCTCACGACCCGGAATCTAGAACTTCCACACATGAAATTTGAGGGCAAGTAATTCAACCCAAAACACACACCCTCAAGAGTTCTATCTTTTTGAGTATCTATTTTTAATTAAAAAAATGTTTTTTTAATTAAAAAAAATATTTTATTTACTTATTCATGAGAGACACAGAGATAGAGAGGCAGAGACACAGGCAGAGGGAGAAGGAAGCTCCATGCAGGGAGCCCAGTGGGGGATTTGATCCCAGGGCCCTGGGGTCACGCCTTGAGCCAAAGGCAGACGCTCAACCCCTGAGCCACCCAGGCATTCCAGACTGTTTTCTTTTCTTTTTTTCCCTAGTGTAAAAGAACTTCTAACAGCATTAATGGTTCCTAAAATGTTTCCATCAAGGCTTCAAGTTAACTTAAAGAAATTAAGATATGTGTATTTTTTTTTCTTTTGGCCTGACCCCCCCACCTCCCCCATTACCAATTCTCCTTGGAGAGAAATCCTTGAACAGTTGGCCCAAGGCCTTATTTTCCTTCTGTGCTGTTTATTTGTACCCTTGCTGTGTTCAGGGGCAGGCTGACCTTCATCTGGGCTGGGCGGTACGGAGAGGTGCGTGCCCCTCAGCCAGCAATCTGTGTGCTCCAAGTGGTGGCCTGTCACCTTCAGATGCCACCAAGATAGACAGACAGAGGTAATTTGCTCTACTTTACTTCACACAAACAAGTGGAATGGGCCAGGACCTGTGAGGCCTGCTATATAGAGACGTGTAGCTGTTAGGGACCAGACACTTAGACCAGGGGAGAGAGTTAACATATTTTCTTTATCTCCCCTGGATCCCCTCTCTGCTCACTCTGTGCTACTTTAAGCCATCACTCAGTCAACAACACCAGGCTACCTTTTTTTTTTCTTTTTCCTTTCCTCGTTGTTCTTTATTATTATTATTATTATTATTATTATTATTATTATTATTATTATTTTGGCAGGCGGTGGCTTTATTTCAGAGCAAGACTCCCCAGCCTGCACCCCCCCCACCTCCCGCCCCCATCCTCGTTGTTCTTTATTTCACTTGTCTCGCCATTCATGCTTTTCAGCTTTCACTTAAGGCTGGAATTTATAGACAGTTTAAGCCAAGCAGAACAAGTGTCTTTTTGTTTGTTTGTTTTTTGTTTTTTGTCATGTGGTGATCCAGCCTATTACCACAAATGAGGTGTGTTTTTGCGCTCCGTCTTTCTCAGCTGTCTCTATGGAATGCTTGCTTGGGGATTGTTTTTAAGACATGAAAAGCTGTTTAAACCTAAATAATGATCGCAAAGTCCAGAGACAGTTTTAAAATCGGAGGATTTTATAAGTGTGACTTCTTCAAAAATGACCATTATTTTATTTTATTTTTTATATCTCATTTAAGTTCAAATAATTAGCATATAGTGTATGATGAGTTTCACATGTACAGTTGCTATTCAACAGTTGTTTATAACACCCAGTGCTGGTAAAAGGTGACCATTATTTTAATGCTTCCTACCTGTACTATTCTCTCTTTTCTGAATCTCAGTAATCCCTGTATGCCCCGTATGATCAGCATTTTTCCTTTTAGATTAAGGATTTGACTGATATGATTTTATAATACTGTAGCCACAATATAGGCTTTTTACATTTACTTGTCTGGGCACCTACTACCTATTTAATCTTTTTTTTTTCAATGTGGTATCAACAAAAATTCCACCTAAACCAACTTTATTTGTAGATATCAACCTACTGATATTCTCTGAACAGGCTGAAGAGATGAATATGAGGTTTGGAACAAGTGTTGTGACATCACAGAAAAAGTCTTCGATAGTTTGTTTTATAAACGCAATAATAATAATTTCTTCTTCTTTTCTTCTTCTTCTTCTTCTTCTTCTTCTTCTTCTTCTTCTTCTTTTTCTTCTTCTTCTTCTTCTTCTTCTTCTTCTTCTTCTTCTTCTTCTTCTTCTTCTTCTTCTTCTTCTTTTTCTTCTTTCTTCTTTCTTCTTTTCTCCTTTCTTTGACCTAGGAGTGAAAGAGGTAGCGTACACTGACTCTACAAAGTTCAGTCAAGTCAGAAAGTGTAGTGCTGTAATAGGAAAAATCATGGTACACAAGCAAGCCTAAATAAAGCTAAGAATGGAATTTCATTGAGGCAAGAAAACATTTCTGTTTTTCATTTAAACTTTGATTTTGAGATTGTGACATTCAGTCATGAGAAATGCTGTGGAGCCATTCTTTGTATCCTTACTCCATTTTTCTCAATGGTACCATCTTACAAAATTACCATCTTATAAAACTATTATTTTTTTTTTATTTTTTTATTTTTTATTTTTTTTATATTTTTTTTTATAAAACTATTAAAAAATCATAGTCGAGTAATCAATGTTATTTAATCTACCAATCTTATTTAGAATTCTCTGCTTTTATTTATGCTAAGTTCTCTGTAATTTGTCACCCATGCATGTTTGTGTATCCAACACCATAATTGAAATACTGAACATCATGAGGACCCCTCAGGTTCCCTTTTGTAACCAATCACCCCCAAACTGCATCTCTGCTCCCTTCATCGGGTAACTACAAATCTGTTATCCATTTCTAAAATTTCATCATCTCCAGAATATTAAATAAATGGAATCACACCTTTTGGGACTGGCTTTTTAAAAACTATTCTATTCATCTGACGGTGAGAGTGCACGCATGCACACAAGCAGAGGTGCAGCAGGTAGAGGGAGAGGGTACAGGGGCTGGATCCTCAGCTTAACCAACTGAGCCACATAGGCATCCCTGGGACTGGGTTCTGTCCACTGGGCGTAATTTCCTGAAGATTCATCCAACAGGCTGTTTATTTTTATTGTGGAGTAGTATTCCATACTATCAATGTACCCCAGTTTGTTTAACCGTTTTCCCGGGAAAATACATCTGGGTCGTTTCCAGTTTGTGGCGACTACAAATAATGTTGCTGTGAATATCTATGAATATTTGCAAGCGTGGTTTTATGGACGTATGTTTGCATCACTTTTGCATAAATGCCCAAGACAACAATTTGTTGTGTTGTATGGTGAACGTGAACGCAAGGTACAAGTGACCTAGTTTCTTAGTGTTCTTGCAGGCATTTACTGTCATCATTTTGTTTTATTATTCATTATTAGAGATTTCTTTTAGACATCACACAGCCCTCCCCTCCTGAGTATGCATGATTACTAATCATATCTCTGCTTATAATTTTAACGTAAAAACACTAGAGGCCAGAATCATAACCTATCATTAGAAGTCCATATACATTAATAATCTGCTAGTAAGGATTGTCAAGTGAACATGGTATACTAATTCTGTTAAGTTTTCTTGAATCCCTTGAAGACAAAGAATAAGCTTTGCTTAAAGTTCCATTTGCATTTCAACACACAGAAGTAGAATCATTGTAGTTAAACAGTTACTAGGCCCTTATAAGTGTATCATACCTAAATAATTGAAGTAATTATTAAAACTAAAGATTGGAAATTGTCTGGGCTTCCATAGTCAAGTATGAGCATGAATGCTGAATTTCATACAGACTTACTTGATTGTGGAAATAGTTTTGTTTGCTACATAACCTGAATTAGTCGGTGGAATTTTTGTAGTTAGGCAAAATAAAATATCAAGTATGCACTATTAGATGACTCATTAAGCACATTTCATGAATGAATGAGAGCTCTTAACCTACTGATTTTACAGTGGAGTTATATAGCCCTTAATAGAAGGTTATATTGCTATACCTGGATCAGATTTCATTTGGGAATACCTGAAATATGATATAGATGTATCTAATTATGCAAATAGTATTTGAAGGATATAAACGTAAAAGAAATCAGCATAATGCATCCTCTAGTTTTATCTCAAAATGCACTATTTTAAAGTTTATCAATTCCTTTAAAATATACCTTAATTTTCCAAAATTCAGTGCAAAAGGCACATTCCGATGCCCATTGTAGAAAGATGATTATGTCGGTACTGTGTAGAAGAACCTGAAGAAATGAGAACTAAGCCCTGGAAACCAGTGAGGAGACTCATTAATAGTCCATGTAAGAAATTAAAAAAGGGCATACATGATGGACAAGGGTTTGAATGTGCTCTCTTTTTTTTTTTTGAACATGCTCTTTTGATGCTGCTGATAATTTAATGTCAACCCTCCCACATTCTCACCTAATCACAAACCATCCCACCTCCTATTTTCTGAATAATTATGTAACATGCAAGGTCTGTTCTTGTCCTACCTTTAACTTTACTGCACAATTAAACACCAGTTTGATTCTTGATCATCAATCCAACCTAACCCTGATTATGTGTCAAAAGAGACCTATTGCAATGTTATTGGCACATAATATATATATATATAATATATAATATATTATTATATATAATTATATTATATTAATATAATATATATAGTTTATTATATACATAATATATAATAATATAATATGTATATTATATATGTAATATATAATATATATATATATATATATATATATTAGAGACCGAATATTCTCTTTTGGTCTTTCATCTGGTACAGTTGTTGGCAGGGGGAAAAAAGCAAGGGCTATGTTTGACAGATAAATACAAGAATTAAATTTAGGAGGGCACATCTATCATTGCGTTCCATAGGAATGTCGACATAACCTTTTTGTGTGTACAAGTCACGTGCTAAATGTTACCGCACACTAAAATTTGTTTTCCTGAATGCACAGGTACCTCTGTTCTACAGGTGACAGCTACTGATGCGGACGATCCTACCTATGGAAACAGTGCCCGGGTGGTTTACAGTATTCTCCAGGGACAACCCTACTTCTCCGTAGATCCTAAAACAGGTGAGTGCATTTTTGTATAATTTGTGTGCATGTGTGCTAGAATAAAAGAAAGCAATATGTTTATTTCTGTGTCTTCTCGTACATCAGACAGTGTTTTAGCACAATTTAAAATGTCCTCGCTTTTTCTAAAATGGTATGATTGAATAAATGAAGAGAAATTCACTGTTTTCCTTAATATTTTTTCCTTAATACTTTTTGATTATCCATCACTTACTCCAGTAAAAATTTCTTATCTTTGCACAATCCTGTAGCAATTACTTTCTGCTTAAGACGAATATGGAGTATTACATCAAATGAAATTTTCTAGTGTATTATTTGTTGTGTTTACACCTTAGGTTTAATTCTTTGCCAAAGATGGTAAATAATTTATTGAGAGTTTCCCTATTTTATTTGAATTTGATTGTCACATAAGTTGTTATATATTACGTTGGGGGAATTGTTATGTTGAACTGAGATTTTTTCCTAATGATAAAATTCTTCAGTCTTTAAATATCGTGTTAGGTAGGAGAAATTAACTGAGCATAAGGAAAAACCATAAAAACTATTTTTTAGGAAAAAATAAGAATTCTCTCCTTCTTCTCTTTTTTTTTCCTGTCCAAAACAATCGTATCATATGATGTGATACCAAAGAGGGAATGGAAGATACTCAATACTGCATTATATAATAATAATTAATTATTATTATTAATCAGCAGCATAATCTAAAAAACACATAAAGCTCATGGTCTCACTGAAAAATAATTTGTTAATAAAAAATTGAACATAAGCCAATTATGAAGGTAGCCAAATGTTCAGGAAAAATGAGTTTCAAGCTTTACTAATAATTTCAAAGATCCAGGACATTCCAGAGGTTTAGGTCCTTTCTAGTTACATTAGATTCATTCTGAATCAGGTTAACTTGTGAGAATACCAAGTAATGGGCACAGACATAACACAGAAGAAAGCCACCTTTGGTTGTGAATATCCCCTACTCTCCCATAAGTCTATGGATTCCAGGATGGTTTACCATTAGGTTGGATGAAGTGCACCCAACTGAGGAGATGCCAGCATGCTCTCCATTGCCAAGGCCATATGACAACTAGGAGTATTGTCATTATCATGTTTTCAAGAGGAACCCGCCAGGTAAACGTGTCTTCTTCGCTCCCCAGGTGTGGTCCAAACATGAGTACACTCATGAACAGATGCCAGGCATACCGTTTAACTCCTTAACTATCATAATTTATGAAGAAAATAAGGAATTAGAGTGATTTCAGAAAATCTTTTTATCAATAAATACAGTTGACATATAAATTGCATACATTTAAGGTATACAGTATATTTGATACATTTTTATATTATAATATACGTATTGCTATTCCAGCCATAAAAACATCTTAAGACAAATGTAAATTATTATTTAATATTGGTGTTGCTCATTTTGTTCTATTTTCCCCAAAACCATGATGATTTTATATATGAAATATATGCATTTCTCATTTTCAATGTCTGGATGGCTCAGTTGGTTAGGTGTCTGACTCTTTTTTTAAGATTTTATTTATTTATTCATGAGAGACACACAGAGAGAGGCAGAGACACAGGCAGAAGGAGAAGCAGTCTCCCTGCAGGGAGCCCGACATGGGACTCGATCCCAGGACCCTGGGATCATGACCTGAGCCGAAGGCAGATGCTCAACCACTGAGCCACCCAGGTGCCCCTCCGCCCACCAATTTAAAAGCTTCTTTTTTGTTGTTTAAGATTTTATTAATTGCCTGACTCTTGATTTTGGCTCAGGTCATGATTCTCAGGGATGTGACATCAAGTTCCACAATAGGCTCCACACTGAGAGTAGACTGCTTAAGAGTCTCCCTCTCCCTCTGCCCCTCTATCCTGCTTGCATGCTCTCTCTCATTCTCTCGAAAATAAATAAATAAATAAATAAATAAATAAATAAATAAATAAGCATCTTCTAAGAGGAAGGGAATTAGGATACTGTGTTTCAGTTACCCCCCCACACAGACCCTCATGCACAAATATGCAAAAGCACACATGGCTTCAGTCTCTTTACTTCCTATGCATAACCAAATACTGGTCAATATTATAGTTCTTAATAGAATATTGATCATATATAGAAATCATACACAGATTTTTTAAAATCTCCATATACTGAATTTGTTTAAAAAGTACCAATTCTTTGTGTGTGTGTGTGTGTGTGTGTGTGTGTGTGTGTGTGTGTGTCTGAGCATCTGTGACTGTTTACACGTTTGTTTGAGGACATGCATGCATTTGCATTTGTGTGCATGGGTACTCTGGATGGATAAAGCACACCACTGAGGACAAGATTTGACTAGTGTTGGACTCTGCTGTTGGGCTTTAGTGAAGAAGGTATATCAATAACAATTTTTTTTAAAAAAATTGCATTTGGTTATATATATTTATCATAGGTTAAGTATGTCATTAAATAAATAAAATTGTCTAAAACATAAATAAGCTGCTATTCAAATACTGCTCTATGAAATTGCCATTACATTCCTTTGCTCCTTTAAGCAAGATGATTTACTAAAGCAAGTACCTCCATTTTCATGTTTTAATTTCAATATTATGTTGACTGAAGCATCATAAGAACCTATGGATATGTATCCTAACATAAAGATCCTTTAAATATGCCAGTCTCCGAGATAGATGTTTGTAGAAAGTGCTAAGATGGATTATAAAACAAAATGTTCATCATTCTCTTTAGACAATAAATATTTGGTAATTTATACTTGAAAGATATTACTGTGCAATTCAACATCCTCAGAACTAAGGAATTTAGGGGAAATTGTTCTCTTTTTTAAGATTTTATTTATTTACTCATGAGAGACAGAGAGAGAGGCAGAGACACAGGCAGAGGGAGGAGCAGGCTCCCTGTGGGGAGCCGGACCAGGACTCGATCCCGGGACCCCAGGATCACAACCAGAGCCAAAGGCAGGCGCTCCATCACTGAGCCACCCAGGCATCCCTAGTGGAAATTGTTCTTAAAATGACTGGAGCAAAATAAAAATGTACTGAAAACTACAGGATCCGTTGTTATGGGTAAGGTGTGATATAAGAAGTGTTGAGATAATAGTTGTTTAGAATAGTACATTTGCATAGTCTCATTTTTATTATTTTGCCCTCTGATTTGGCATGACTATTTCGGCATGTCTCCAGTTGCTTTCACTGAAGACAAATTATACTAAAGGAACTTTTGTGCCCAAATAGAACTGTGGGGCTTATGGTTAAAATCGGGACTTGGGTTCCCTTGTTTCTATCATGTTAAGAGATACATTTGGTCCTCGCCACGGCTGTCCAGTGAGTTGCCCATGAGGCCTTGCTGCCTATTATACAAGCCATTCATGAATTGCTGTATCCAGAGAAATGGATTATGTTGCTCTTGAGTTGCTATACTATTCCTAACTGGCTTCATAAGTTCTGCATTGTTTTACACGGAAAACTTGCTAATCAGCATCATGAAATCTCATGAGAAATTTATTGTTTTAAATAAGTTCGATTGTGTTGACAATGTCATGATGTTTGCTTAATGTATAAGAGAAGAGGAGCGCCTTTAAAGTCATATTTTAACATCACGCTTTAAAAGATGCGGAAAACTGGAAAAGAATAAACTGGAGGAGGTGACAATGACATATAAAAGACATAATATTTCTGGCCAGGTTCATATAGAAGAACATGTTAATGTAGGCTTAATGAGTATAATTCTAGTTGAAGATATGGATTTTAATTAGGCAAGG
This sequence comes from Vulpes lagopus, assembly GCF_018345385.1. Lineage (NCBI taxonomy): Eukaryota > Metazoa > Chordata > Mammalia > Carnivora > Canidae > Vulpes > Vulpes lagopus. The sequence goes on along the minus strand of NC_054826.1, from coordinate 3,621,442 downwards.
ACAGACTTCCAGAGTCAGTAAATGCAGTCAGCATTTTCACGTTCATGAAAACAATTAGCCCTCAGCAAGGCAGGTCGAGGAAGGCCGGTGAGTGAGAAAGCCACGTGACATGGTCAGAAAACCAACGTCAAGAAATCCTGGGCTGATCCTCATCCAGTTAATATAGTGGCAACTGCATTAAAAATAAATCAATAAATTCAGGGTTTCTATTTTATTTTTAGAACCTATGAAATTTTTATTGGGTGGTGACGGCAAAAGCAGAATAATTGAGGTGGTTTTTAAAAAAGGAGCCACTTCCCTTAACTTAATTCAACGACAAAGCTAGCAATCCAGCATCTGTCTTTCCAGGGTCTTTGGAACAGAGGTGGGGGGTTACACAAGAGGTGGGTGTGCAGTTTTTAACCGAGAATGAAAACCTCTTATTGCCCGTGGCATTTATAGCCGTTTGATGATTCCCTCTGTTATTTTCATAGTCCATAATCTATTAATTACTTCCTGTTATCGCAGCCAGTGCCTGTATATCTGTCGCCTGTTTCACACTAATTGTTGAAAATGACGATGGTCAGTTCAGAACACCTGAAAACCTGGATTAAAACCTGAGGTCGGGGAAAATAGAGGGTTGGGCTGGTTTACAGAGTCCCAGATCAGCTTTATGCACAGATGTTTGTAACGCCAGCAGTGGTGAACTTGACCATGTGATATGACATGTATAAATCAGCAATAGTCAACAATGGCCTCTCTGTATCTGCGTAAGTGGTACTCGTGGCGAGTTGTTATCACTCCTCATAAAGATAAAGACTATTGGAAGAGTTATCTACTTTGTATTTTAACGGGTCATTTTTCATGTATGTTTCATATATTTTTATGCATTAAGTAATGACTATTTTTTTTAAGTAATGACTATTTAAAAGAAAAATATGGCCACTGAAAACATTTTGGTTGATAGATTCTACATTTAATTTCCAGGTACATGAAAAAGTAAGTCTAGATAAAGCTACCTTTTATTTTTATTTTTTAATTTTTTTTAAAGATTTTTATTTATTTATTCATGAGAGACACACAGAGAGAGAGGCAGAGACACAAGCAGAGGGAGACACAGGCTCCATGCAGGGAGCCCAACGTGGGACTCGATCCCGGGTCTCCGGGATCACACCCTGGGCTGAAAGTGGGGCTAAACCACTGAACCATTGGGGCTGCCCAAGGCTACCTTTTAAATATATATATGAAATGCAAACTAGATACTCTTTTTTTTTAAATTTTTTTCAATACTTCTAGTGCATTTTAGCTCTCTAATTGCTTCTGCTACATGTTGCTACAAAAGCAACATGGGTTGCTTTGGGTTTCAAATCTTTTATCAGTCAAACACTTCTTCACTAATAGCAGCCATTCCACGGGTAACAAAACACTTGATATCAAATAAAATCTACTGCATCTAGTGATGCCTGTGGGTTCTAAAGTCACACATGTTGTTAGTTGTTCTATAAGACATTATTGTAAACAAAGAAATTGTTTACTTGGCCTTCCAATGAAAAGATTAATGTAATTAGTTATGTTATAGTTGAATTAATAGAGGGTAGTGCAGTAATTCATATTTATTACTTTCCCAAAATACTAAATCATTTATTCCAAAATGATTTAGTATACTTCATGATCAAATCCTAGGATGATATTTAATATCAGTAAATTAATCAAGTCACTTAAATTCTGTTTACTTGTATATAAATTTAGAATAACAACTAAGTCCAATGAGAAAGTTAATGCAAGGCTCTGAGTCTGGTCCTTGAAAAGATATAGATAGGTAGTAAAGTTCTCGTGTTCACCTCCTCTTGCCTTTAGGATTAAGAAAAATGTCCAAAATTGCAATGGTGTGCAATGACAAGAGTTTGAAATAGTCTTACCTGAAATAGGAAAAAAATTAGTTTTGTTTGAAAGGATTTTTAGTCCACAAAACTATTCAAAAGTGCGAGTTCCACATATTAGCCTGTATATAACTAAATTACATTTCTTTTCAGGCATTCATTCACTTATTTTTTTTATTCTCCTTTTCAAGCATTTAAAGTAAGCTTTATCAATAGTTTTACTAAGAGAAATATACTTGTAGAAAATTTCAAATGACAATTTGAAAGGAAGTAAATTAACCATTAAAATAACCAATCTTTTATCTTCAGAATTCACTGTCTCAACTCAAAATAGCGTCTCTAGATTAGATAAAGTGGCATGCTGTACATGAAACAATTGTCATTAATGCACAGGTCTTGACCAACAATAGCTCTGATTCTTGAAAAAGACCTTTCCTTAACATTTTGTAGCAGAAAGCAGTCAGATATAAAAATGCAGTCAGTAGAAGGCCTAAGTGAGTTTCTTAAGATGTGACTGAAAACAAGGTTTTCAACATTCTCTGTCCACTGTGCATGATGTAATTAAATTCATCAACAACTTTATTTCTATTTAGCCTCTTCCAATTTTATTGTATTTCAACAGTGAACAAAAAAATCATTTGTGGAAGATCACTATGTATGTTTGGATAAAAGATGTAAAGTATGTCTTTTTAAATTTCAATATTAATTTGTGTAATTCCAATGAAAACTAAAACTAACAATGAAATCTGCTTGAAAATAATTTTATTTTCCCCAAAGCGGTATTTCATGTTTATTAATACATAAGCAATGGGGATCCCTGGGTGGCGCAGCGGTTTGGCGCCTGCCTTTGGCCCAGGGCGCGATCCTGGAGACCCGGGATCGAATCCCACGTCGGGCTCCCTGCATGGAGCCTGCTTCTCCCTCTGCCTGTGTCTCTGCCTCTCTCTCTCTCTCTCTGTGTGACTATCATAAATAAATAAAAAAAAATTAAAAAAAAATACATAAGCAGTTAAAATATATAATGTATGGTCCATAAAATCTGCATGAGGACAAAAAGCCCATAATAGGAGACACTTTGTCATTTTTTTCTTACCCAGAGCCCACTCTAATTGATATAACCACACTAATAATTACACAAATACATTTTTAAATAATTTCCTATAATTAACTGCATAATAGACAAAAATAGTTAATTAGTCAGCTCATTGGCTAATGAATTTGCTTCTCTTGGAGAAGAAATCATGCATTAATTCAGAAGTGTGTCATGTTGCCAAATTACTGAAAGAAACATCTCACTTGATTTTCTTTGTTTTTGTTTTTCTCACTTTATTTTCTTTAAGGAAGAATTCTGAATAGTTCCTAAAACGTAGCAGAGTGTATGGGGATCCACACTAGAAGTCCATTTTATATAGCATGAAAATAAAGTCAATGAACTGGAGCCTAGTGGTTCTCCACTCAATATCGATTTCTCACTTTGCTGGGCCTATTAGAACTCGAATTTTACTCATTGTAGCAACATTCTCAGTTACAGAGCTAGACTTCCCAGCTGCCCTGTCACTACGGGGACATAGCTCTAGCCAGGGAAAGAGAAAGACCATCGGAGGGTTTTTGGTCTGTCCGTGTAGGTGCCAAGGCTTCCCCTCCTTGGTTTCCCATCTTGCGGGTTTAAACGTATGTGTAATTATTGCAGGTGCAGCAGCTGTCTTGTAACCATGTGGCAGTGAGCACATAAGGTGAGAGTCACATGCAAAACTTGGTGAGCAAAAATCTAGCAGGGAAGTCACTCTGTCCGAGGAATTTCTTGTGCAAACACATGCAGCACTGACACCTGACCTTGGTGAAATGTGCTTTGCGGTTGGGCGGGTCACGGTCACAGCCCAGGGCATCGCCTACACAGGTGTGGGGCGGGCTCACCTAGACTACTTTCATTCCTTTCAACCCCAAATCCAGGGTCCTGAGAGAGAGCACAGTGCTTTGTACTGCATATAAGTAGCCATTTGGCAGGTCTAGGGCCCATGCTACACTAGAAAAGGAGATTCTTCACACTGACTTGACTATCAAAAGATATATTAATCATTGGTATTGGGGGAGATCAGAGAGTGAAACCAAAGATAATTTTCTCTGACATTCCATTGAAAATGTGTATCTGGAAAAATAATTTTAACTGTCATCAAGATGTAGTGAATGTACTGTTGACATTATGGATGTCAGAGAGCTCTCCTGCTCCACGGCAAGGAGATCATCGTGTCCTATTTACATTAACAGAATTAATAACATCTATCAAACTTAATTGATACAGGTATAATTCTAATAAAAAACATAGATTAGCGTTCTATATTAGTTACACTATTTGCTACAGCCTAGATAGAGCCATATAATAGAGCCATATAATTGAAATACTTTGAATTGGACACTTAAATGAAATTAATGGTATGAAAACTACATTTAACTAAAGTTGTTAAGCAAATGAAGAAAGGAAACCAATTGAATCCATTTTTTTCCTCAAATATCAAATTCCTGTAACTATATTAACCAACTATTACGAGAAAGGGAAAAAAGTAATCTCTTTAAACATAAAATAGTAGTGATAGTTATCAATGTTGGTTAATTTTAACATGTTTTATTACTATATTTTTCCTGGTAAAGAAAATAGCTTTATCATATGTAATTTCTGATTGCTTGTTGTTACATTGTAGAAATGCAACAGATTGGTGCCTATTGATTTTCTATCCTGCAACTTTACTGAATTCTTTTATTATCTCTACGTTTTTGGTGGAGTCTTTAGGGTTTCCTATATATAGTAGTATTTCATCTGCAAGTGGTGACAGGTTTACTTCTTTCCTTCCAATTTGGATGCCTAATTTCTGCTTTCATTTCTTTGGCTTTTTGTGTTACAGTCAAAAAAAAAAAAAAATCATTCCCACAATCTATGTCAAGAAACTTGCTGCCTATGTTTTCTCCTAGGAGTTTTATAGCTTCAGGCCGTATGTTCATGTGTTTAATCAATTTTAAGTTAATTTCTGTGTGTGGTATAAGATAGTGGTCCAGTTTCACCTTTGGGATATGGCCGTACAGTTTTCCAGACACCACTTATTGAAGAGACTATCCTCTCCGCACTGTGTATTCTTTGCTTCTTTGTCATATATCAATTGATGACGTATGTAAGAGTCCACGTGTGGGCTTCTTCCTCTGTTCCATTGGTCCATGTTGATTATATGCCAGTACCATAGTGTTTGGATTACTATAGCTTTCTAGTGTAATTTAAAATCAGGGCATATGATACATCCAGCTTTGTTATTTTTTCTCAAGATTACTTTGGCTTTTGGAGGTCTTTTGTGGTTCTATACAAATTTAGAATTGTCTGTTCTATTTCTGTGAAAATTTCCATTGGAATCTTGATAGAGATTATATTAAATCCAGAGATTGCTTTACATGCTATGGACATTTTAACATACTGATTTTTTTAAGCCACATGCATGGAATGTATTTCCATTTACTTATGTCTTCTTCGATTTCTTCTACTGAAGTCTTATAATTTTTAGAGTATAGATCTTTCACTTTCTCAGTTAAATTTATACCTAAGTATTTTATAATTTTTATGCAATTATAACAGATCATTTTCTTAATTTTTCTTTCTTATTGTTTTGTGTTACAGTAAAGAAATACAACAGGTTTTTGCATATTGATTTTCTATCCTGCAACATTACTGAATTTTTTTTTTTTATTAATTTCAACAGGTTTTGGTGGAGTCCTTAGGGTTTCCTATATATGATAGCATTTCATCTGCAAATCATGACAGTTTTACTTCTTTCTTTCCAATTTGAAAGCTAAAATCTTTTTCTTGCATAATTGCCCTGGTTAGGACTTCCTATACTATGTTGAATAAAAGTGGTGAGAGTGGGCAACCCTGATTTATTAGAGGGTATTAGTACTAATACCCTTTAGTATTAGAGAAAAGCTTGTAGCTTTTCACTATTGAGGATTGCAGAAGTGCTGACAGCACAGACTTCGTCTTCGGCCTTCCATCTTGTTTTCCCATCTGGTGCATAGATGCTGCCATGTAAGATAACCAACAGAGGTCACTAGGCTCACAGATGGTGCAGCCTTAGGTAACGACCCTGTGACCTCATCACCATGGTCATCACTCCATAAGGGCTAGGGGTTAAGGTCAGGTACGAATAGAGAAGAGCGGCTGCAAGTAGCTGCCTGGTGCTCTGGATCATCCATCTGCCTGATTGCTCCATCAGTAATTTACCTCAAATAAAACTCTGTAAAAATGTTATGGAGAAGTGTGGTTGGTTTTTCAGTATTAAAGTGTCTTCTCAGTCTGGACGGTACATTGCTGACCCTCCTCCACCTTGAAATAATTTGCACAGTCAGCAGGATACAGTAAAACAGAACAACCATGCATAAAGGGACATTGTCAGGGGAAAGCTCCTTGTCCATGTCCAGGGTGGGGAAGGATAGAGCCTGGGAACTCAAAGAAGGAAAGGGGAAAACCAGGTTGGGCAGCCACCTCCATGTGGGGAGGCTTGGGCAGGTTTTGTGTGTGTGTGTGTGTGTGTGTGTGTGTTTTGGACCAGTGTATGATTACAGGAACACCCCCCCCCCAAATGCCTAAGGGATGGTGACATATCCTATTCAAAATAGTAAGGAAAAGTAAATAGAGACGTGAACGTGAACAAGCCATCGCCGTGGTGGCTTGGGCACTCATCCACGCCTTAAGATACATCACAGAAAATGACTTATGAGCAAGGAGAGAATTGGACAGAGCCAAGAAGCACTGGCTTTGGGATAGGATGTACAAGCTGCATATTCCTCTAATGCAGGTATTATATCCAAAATAATTCAAAAGCAGGAGGAAAATTTAGAAATCATGGCAAGTAAAGCGGCAAAAATGTATGAGCACAGATTGCCGCACACTAGAGTGACAATAATTCAATCTCAAGAAAATTGGGGCCCTAAATCATGAGACCTCTGGAGTAATGACTCCTCTCATGAGGACATTATCAAAGAGGAGGTAAATGGTTTCCAGGCATGACTTTTGATTCCAACAAAGACCAGGCCACTCATGAGCCTGAGGATGACCAAGAAGAAACTCCCACTAGTCAGTAAACAGCTCTGAGGGAATGTGCTGCAGACTGGTGGAGCTAACCAAGTAACTTTAAGCAGAAGGGCTGAGAAGGGGTGGTTGCTTGGATGTTACCACTGTGGGAAACTGGGGGGAGAGAGTATTATTATGTTAAATGGGTTTCAAACCATCCAAAACAGCCTCAGTGACTTCTGGACCTGCCTTGTGACAAGACTGTATACCGTGGGCGTGGGCGAGGATCCCACATGCTTTTAGCTGATTTGATTGATTAGGTAAATGCTAGCATTAAGATGAGCTGGATTATTGAAGGGGGTGTTCTCTTCCCTCTGTTTTGCTGGATTTCTATGGAAGAACCACAAGAGATTATACATGAACTGCCATTCATGAAACATGCCATTTATATTTAGTGTTTTAGAAGCCCACGCGGAGCATTGTTTTCGCCTGGTATGGAAGACTGCATCTTAGAGTCAGCCCTGGGGTCATGGGCTAGGACCTTAGTATCCTGCCCCCATGGTTAATGGGCCCACTGTTAGAGGAGTAGCTATGGTGGCTGACTTAACTGAATCTATAATGAGAGAAACAGATCGAAACATGGAGGAAAAGAGATGATTCTGCTGGTGATAAAATGGCAGCAAGGGGCCCCCTCAAGGACCCTTGTAAACACTTGTGACAAGATCTAATATCATCAGGGACCCCAAGAGACAGTATAAACAGGCAACCTGGTTTGGTCTTGCTAATCCTATGGAAGGCATGGCCTAAGGGAAAGCAGTTTACTCCCTTGGAGGAAGGCTCCAAAAAGCCAGCTGTGTCACCAGAGTGCTCCTCACTAATAGTGGAATTTCAGGGGTAAATACCCCATGCCCCTAGAGGACCAGGGGTTAGGCTAATGTTGCCCTCTAGTGCATGCAGTAGGGGATGACCCCAGGCCCCGTGCGGAGTTCACCGTTTATTGGTCTTGCACTAACAGACTGTACTATGTATACATACGTATTTGAATAATGCAGCCATTATGTGTATGTCTATACTATATATACAAATAAATTATATTATTCTTGAGAGGAAACATGCCTATTTTACCTTTGTTTATCCACACCTCCTGGCATACAACACTGTATTAGGATCAGTGACTAAAACATGTCTGTTTCTACTTTGGGTTATGTGTATTAACACAATTTTGAAAATTGAAAAGAAACAAATGTTGCCTTAAATTAACTTTCTTGTCTCCTTAAAACCTTTATTTCCTTTGCTCATTTGTTTTGTTTCTTAAATTCCACATATGAGTGAAATTGCATGGTATTTGTCTTTCTCAGACTGACTTATTTCACTTAGTATGATATCTCTACTTCTATCTGCATTGCTGCAAATGGCAATATTTTTTTCTTTTTATATGGCTGAGCATTATTCAGTTTTATTTAAACCACATCTTCTGTATCCACTCATCAGTTGATGGACACTTGGGCTATTTCCATAGTTTGGCTGTTGTAGGCAAAGCTGCTCTAAACATTAGGGTTTGAACTAGTCCCTTTGAATTAGTATTTTGGTATTCTTTGGGTAAATACCAAGAAAAGGGAAAAAGAGAATGAGACAAACCAAGAAACAGACTCTTAATTATAGAGAACAAACCGATGGATACCAAAGGGGAGGTGGAGGGGGATGGGTTAAATAGGTGATGGGGATTAAGAAGGGTACTTGTTGCGATGAGCAGTGGGTCAGTGGGTGTTGAGTGGAAGTGTTGGATCACTATGTTGTAGACCTGAAACTAATATTGCACTGTATGTTAACTAACTGTAATTTAAATAAAAACTAAAAAAATATATATTTTCTTGCCTTGGATACAATGTTTCAGTTTTTAGATATGTGCCAAGGAACAACATTGGTGTTATTTGCTCCATGCAATGTAACACAGGTATTTTTGGCAAACATTTGAAGTTTGATTCATAATTTTTATTCATAGGACAAGCTGTACCGAATCTTAGTCACTCAGAAGCTAAATAATTTTGATAGGTCATATGATAATGACTACTTTAGCAAATAACTGCACCTGTCTTTTTTAGAAGGTAAAATAGGACACAGGGATATTTTGAGGGAAAATGTTGTAAGAGTACATTAAATGATATCTAGAATGAATTAAAGACACTTTAGTTATAAAGATGGATCTTCAGAACATGGACTATGTTCATACTAGAAAGAACACTAGATTTAAAAGCCTTTACACTATGGTCTAGGTGCTATATTGGAAATATAATTTGTTCGTTTTTGTTTTTGTTTTTTCTTAAAGATTTTATTTATTTATTCATGATAGACATAGAGAGAGAAAGAGGCAGAGACACAGGCAGAGGGAGAGGCAGGCTCCATGCCGGGAGCCCGACGCGGGACTTGATCCTAGGACTCCAGGATCACGCCCTAGGACAAAGGCAGGCACTGAACTGCTGAGCCACCCAGGGATCCCCCAGGAAATATAATTTGGAAAAAAGTATTTAGCCTTCCACAGATCCATTGCAGGGTATTTAGGAAAATTTTGCAAGACATCCAGGATGAACATATATAACCCGATGCAAATGAGTGTGATAAGAGATTATTATTGATGCACATAGAATCAGTGAGTATGCCTGTGAATGCATCTGTATTGAATAAATGCTGAATTAACCTTAATAGGTTAATGAAATTTATTAATGAAATTTTGATAGCTGAAATATTTCTACATTAGACAAAATAAATTGTCCTGCTAGAATGTAACTCGTGTACTATTTCAGGACAGAAGGAATCCTGATTAGGGTCCAGCCAGTGCTCTACTCTGCTATGGTTGGAAAGGAGGGGGCTTCATTGGGGGTCCTGTAAAGAAGAAGACTCCTTATATTTGGGATTGTGAACAGAAGAGAAAGAGACTGACATGGCTATCCTAAGGAATATTTGTGAAGGAAACCAGAATTATATCCTAAACCAAGAGTGTAGAGTTGCTAGTCGTGTGGAGCTATTTTACCTTCATGTCAAATCTTAGATCATTAAGCATTCCTCTCAAGCCCAAAGGGTCTCATCCCCTATCATGATCTCTTCAAAGCACATAAACTTTGAAATATGTATATTTTGAACTCACTCTTTCACTCTCTATCACCACTTGACCCTTAATTTTTTGTAAACATATCATTTATAAAATATATAAATTATAAAAACATATAATCTATATAGACATACTATTAGATTTCACACACAAGTATCTAAAGTATTCAACTTTTTGATGGATGGAGATAATGCCTATTTTCAATTTTTACAATTTCCTATTTTACAACATTCTACTCATCCCAGGATTATGAATCTGTGGCAATTTTAACTTGTATGTCATAATTTGTTCAAACATAGAGCCATTTTAAAGATAATTATCAATTTTTTGGAAATATGTTATTGAGTGAGATTAGCTTTTGCCATAGTCAAGTTCCACATTGAGTTTAGAAGTCCACTTCTTTCCTGACCTCTGGATTCCAAGGACTACTATATATATTTCATTATTTGATATATTGACTAGATTGTAACAGAATGGACTATAGCGAACCTTTCATCCCAAGGTGCACAATTATAAAATGATAATAATGTTCCTAGAAAAACACATTAAATAATTTATTTTCCGAAGACTTTTAGATTTTAAAATTATCCTCATCAATCATTTCACCAAAATAATCTCATAAGCACAAATGTGATCTATTCTGAAATACAGGCTAGAATTTGTGGTTCCCAAGTGAATATAGCTCTTTGCAGAAGTGACAAAACAGGCTCCGAGTTTGATCAGACAGGCATATATAAACAGGCAGAGATGGGATTTATCTGAGATGGACTAGCTGCAGCATTTACAAAATTTAAAGATGTTTTCACTTGCCAGGGACAGAAGGAAGATTCCATGTGGATCTCCGTAAGGCATCCCTGACTCAGAGATCTGGAGCAGGGAAGAGTAAAACACCTTCCCTAGCCGGGGCCCATGTTCATCTGAGGAAGACGGAGGCGGATCCCTGAACAGGCACCATAAAGACTTAGATGGACTGACTCTACTTTCTCTCTCTGGGAGCTCATGGAATATACTCAAGGCTGTTCACATCACTTTTGTTTTGTTTTCTGATCTTGATAAAGCCTTCATATCACCACGCCATCATGGGTCCATTAGAGTGAAAGGCTTTCAATTTTTCTTCTTGGGACCTAAAAAGAAAAAAAAATTGTATTCTCTTATTCTAGAAATATTGAACTTTCCTCCTTATATTTTCTTCCATTGTTCCAAAGCCAGGGCCTTTTTTAAAAGAGTATTCAATCAAAGCACTGTATCAGATCTTCTTCTGATGATTTTCTATAGTATTGTGAGAAGATATGTCAGATTTAAAAATGCTACTTGCATATAATTATTCGTGCTTTATAGTTTGCTAGTGCCCTGACTAGTTAAATGGAATTCTCTAAACCATATATTAAGAATATAAACCAGTTATTATAACTAGTATGTCTACAACCAAAATGAATACATATTTAATATACAATTTTGCACTTAGAAATGCAATTTAAATAATGTTATCAATGTGCATACTTCTAACAGATGATAGGAAATATGAAACTGAGATTAATCTATAATTATTTCATCCCAAATAAGCAATGAGATTTAATTTTATATTTGAGAAGTCAGAATCACCTGCAGTAGCTACTAAATATTGAGATATATGTGGGTGGGGCCTCATAATTTAGGGCATAAAACAGGCTATATTTTCTACTGTGGACACATTTTCTTCTCTCTCTATTTTTTTTAGTAGACATTACATTATGTGTTTCAACTGGACCTTCCAAGTATTTCTATAACATATAAAAGCAAAATTACTCATAAGATTTATTTCAATGGATTCATTCATTCATTCATTCAATATTTGTTGCTTGTACTGTATATACAAGACTGTGAACTGTTAAGTTTTGTTCAGTTAATGGAATAAAATCAGGGCCTAGATTACTGACAACAGCTTCCTTACCAGATTAAAAATATATTACGAGGAAACAAACCAAAAATTCCAAACTAGCCCTCTCAAATATTCACATCAAGAATGTTCATCACATTTTCCCAATGCAATAAGACAAATATGTTTAATTTTTTGAAGCCACTTTTACAAATAGTGAGTGTGTTCAGTCTTATTGAGAACAACTGGGTGGCTCCTGTGATCTCTTTCTAGATGATAAATCATGTTTAAAACAGAATTCTAGTGAAAAATATTGTCAGTGTTGACAGCATTTAGACAAATTCAGCCTTCTTCCTCACTAAAGCTGACGTTGGTTATGAAATGCCCCATGCTCTCCGTGGCATACTTTCTTGCCGATAGAGCATACTGCCACTTTCACAGTTCCTTCTAGATTTATTGTGCATACATTTTTAACCTCAAAATCAAGATACGCATTTTAAAACTAACGGTGTTTTTTTTTTTTTTTTTTTTTTTAGAACTTACTTAGTTGAAAGCTTTAGAGATGTGAAAAAAGTCTATATTGAAGCTAATGGTCTTTGTTAAAAATTAATTAAGTTCCATGGAATCATGACTCCCACAGCCTATTGAACCATTTTTAGATCATAGCCAAACAGAGTAATGAGATTTCTGCATCCCATAAGATATTTATTTATTTGTTTATTTATTTATTCCATAAGATATTTATATGGTACAAGGAATGTGGTTACTCCAAGAATAGGTCATCCAATGTGGTTAACTAATATACTCACAAAGGATCTACAGTTACCTAATTTTTGAAGTCTATGAGATAAAACAACTGATTTGTTTTTACTAATTACAAAATCTTTTCCAGGAGGATATGTGAGATTATGTTAGTGGAATTACCTCAGATTCCAATAAAGATACTAGGTCCAAATTTGCTTCTAAGAGTTCAATTTAAAGAAACAGTTACTTGAATGAGTTGTAATATTATACTTTTTTTTTTTAAGTTCAGTCCTAATCTGTTAAAAGAAAAAAAAAAATTACTGGTGAGCTCTAGAAGTAAAAATTTATAGAAAAAAGAACACCAGACCCAGATTCGTATGATAAAGGTACATTTCTGCTCCACTGTGTACTCCCCTTGTGGCCTGATTAAGTCAATTCATGACTCTGAACTTCAGTTATTTTGCCTATAAAACTAAAATAAATATGCCTCCTCTAATTATCTATGAGGACAGCTGTGGATATTTTTTAAACTTACACGGTATTAAAGGCAGGTTCATGTACAGCTCTATGCATTTCTTATCTTTTTTTTTTAATTTTTTTTTAAATTTTATTTATTTATGATAGGCACACAGTGAGAGAGAGAGAGAGGCAGAGACATAGGCAGAGGGAGAAGCAGGCTCCATGCACCGGGAGCCCAACGTGGGATTCGATCCCGGGTCTCCAGGATCGTGCCCTGGGCCAAAGGCAGGCGCCTAACCGCTGCGCCACCCAGGGATCCCAGCTCTATGCATTTCTTTGGAAAATTGTCTATTCGAGGCCTCTGTTCATTTTTTAATTGAATTGTTTGGGTGTTTTGGTGTTGAGTTATGTACTTTATGTATTTTGACATTAATCCTTATTGGATATATCATTTGCTATTATCTCCTCCCATTCAGGAGGGTTTTTTTTTTTTTAAATGTAGTTGATGGTTTCTTCACTGTGAAAAAGCTTTTTTATTCTGGGGTAGTCCCAATAGTTTATTTTTGCTTTTATTTTCCTTGGCTCGAGAGATATATCTAGAAAAACATTGCTATGGCTGATGTCAGGGAAATTGCTGCCTGTGTGCTCTTCTAGGAGTTACATGATTTTAGGTTTCACATTTAGGTCTTTAATCCATTTATTTTTGTGTATGGTGTAAAAAAATGGTCCAGTTTCATCCTTTTGTCTGTAACTGTCCAGTTTCCCAGCATCATTTGTGGAAGAGACTGTCTTTGCCCTATTGTATATTCTTGCCCCCTCATCCATAGATTAATTGAATATATCAGTGTAGAATGAATCTATCTATCTGTCTATCTATCTATCTATCTATCTATCATCTATCTATCATCTACCTATCATCTATCATTTCTGGGCTCTCTATCCTGTTCCATTTATCTATGCATCTATTTTTATGCCAGTACTATCCTGTTTTGATTGCTATAGCTTTGTAGTATATCTTGGAATCTGGAATTGCTATACTTCAACATTGCTTTGGCTATTCAGGTCTTTTGTAGTTCCATATGAATTTTAGGATTGCTTGTTTTAGTTTTGTGAACAATCCTGTTGCTATTTTTGTAGGGATTACATTGAATCTGCAGAATGCTTTGAGTAGTATGGAGATTTCAACAATAATTGTTCTTCTAAGCCATGGGCATAGAGTATCTTTCCATTTGTCTGTGTTGTTTTGGAGGGGTTAAAAAAGCTCTTGCACATTACAGAATTATCATTATAATAAAATTTAATTGCCATGAACTTATGCTGCAATGTGTTATAAGTAAACAAGTGCTAAAACATCTGATCCGATATGGAAGTAAGTAAAAAGAATACTGCAATCAACTGGATTTTGACTTTCATGTTTGAGGCTATATTCCAGTCTTTGAGTGGTGATGTTGAAAGGGAACTCACTTCTGGAAGCTATTTATCCTCCGTATGTGCATAAGGATGTTGAAATTTGGTCATAGTTGGAGTCAAAGGTTGTTGTACCCAGTGCTCACAATAAGTTGTGGCTTGAACTCTTAGAGTTGGAGTTATCTGAAGTGTCAACTCAGGGAGCACTAACCTATTCCTGATTACAGCACCCAGGATGCTGATTGCAGTGTGGAAACCGGTGTAAAGGACAAGCCCATGCATCATTGTCAGTGAACTTGGGAACAAAAATTGTGATTTTGTGACTATTTTTATAAGTGATTGCATGTCAGGCAAGAAAAAAAAAACTAATACATTTTTAGGCTTTTAATGTGTTCTAAATTTCACATAGACTGGCTATTTCTGTTGTATAAGCAGATCACTAATCTTTCATTTTGTCTCTTTCTGAGTAGCAAGATGTTATTTAATATTCAAGAGCCTGGTATCCTTAGATTTAACACTGCAGTGATGTTTTTAAAATTACCCTTTGTAGCAAATACTCAACATAACCACAATTTATGCCCCTAATTTGTACTTGTTCAATAAACAAATCATTAGTTTGGAGACAGAAGGTCAATGCAGAAAAAAAAATAATTATGAGTGTATCCTACCAGCAAATTGATGCATTGTTTTCTATGCATACACACAGACTTGGAGCTATAATTCTATTCCCCTTCCTTCTCACACGTGCATGCATGAACGTGTGCACACAGTCATGCGCCAGGAAACAGGTATTGTCTGGTGTCACAGGCAATGGAATGAAATAAAAGGACTGAGTTATGAGGTCATTCAACACTAATGACCTGAGCCTCACTCTCAGGGACTGTCCAGGCTACTTCCATGTACTGTTCCTGAGCTGTAGCAGGATCTTCTTTTCTCTGACCATCTTTTCTCCTGGATGTCCTTCTCGAAGTGTGACCTGAGAGCCTTCTTACCTCATTACAGTACGTCATTCATCGTATATAGTTGACCTCATCATTCATTCACTCATTCACCAAATATTCACTTACACTCAATAAACATTCATTAATTGTAATCTTCCACAAAAAAAAAAAATTGAAGAAGGCAATGGGGTACAAGAGGAAGATTATGTCCCAGCTCAGACACACACACACACACACACACACACACACACACACACACACACACAGCTTAATTGTGACTTATTTTGAGAATTTATCTATCTACTGGGCATTGTATCAATATGACTTTTGGGCTCATTAAATGTATATGGACTCAAAACAAATTTATGTTTTGCCTTCTTTAAGATTAAGTCTGCTTTAAAATATGTCCAGTTATTTTCTTTTATTTTCTTGCCAGATGATTTACAAATCCAAACTCTATCTGTACACGGAAGAAGCTACTTCTTAGTTAGAATTTTCTATTACTTTTCTTTAAAAGTATTTTATTCAGTTTTGTAGAAAGTGTTTTGTTTTTCCATCACCATTTCTCAGAATAGAATTTAAAACACTAGAGGGTAGTGGGAAGAATGTGGAGCTTGAGAAAATATCCTGGAAACTTAATATCTCCTTGTAGTAACTATCAAGGAAACTCACCGATCAATGTGGTAGAAATGTCTTCCTGTCTATGGAGGCTGGTGTGTCAGATTTTGGATGCATATGTGGAAGTCCCTGCTGTGGATATGAAGTGTGCAGAATAGGAAAATGGACGATTGACCTCACTCTGAAATGGATTACATGAACTTTGGAATAGGACTTGATTCAGATTGCTCAGCTTCAACCTTCCTGGTAATATTTCCTAGTGGCATCATCCAATTACATCTGGGAAGGATTAAAATAAAATGTCAAAGTGAAGATGCCAAGAATTTTAAGGACCAGATAAGTAGGGAGGTACAGATAACTAATTATGTGGAAATCATAAAATATTTCCCAATCAGAAACTCCCAAGAAAGATGCCCTTTAATTAATGTAGGTGGTTGTAGTAGTTTTATTTTTTAACTTTTAAAACATTAAGTTGATTTCAGTTCTTTTACACAATTTCTAGGAATATTTGTTGCTTGAAATTGAAAACTACGGTTTATCTTTTACTAATTCTAGAAGCCACAATTTAGACAAATGAACAAACAGTAAGATTGCTGTCAAAATAATTATATGTATCGAATCTAAATTTTTAAGAGTTGACTATAAACATTGTAAACTTTAAAGATGATTCAAATGTTATTTAACGGTGATCTTTTTTTACTGTTCTTTGTATTTTTGAAGAATTTCCTTTTAATGCTGAATAGAGGTGCACCTGCATGGGCTCAGTAGGTTAAATGTCTGCCTTTGGCTTAGGTCATGAATCCTGGGATGGAGCCCTACATCATCGAGGTCCCTGTGCAGCAGAGAGTCTCTTTTTCCCTCTCCTTCTCTCCCTCCCTCTGCTCGTGCTCTCTTGCATGCATACTCTCTCCCTCTCAAATAAATAAGTAAATAAAATATTTACAAAAATAAATGATAAATAGAGCTCTCTGTAGCTCAGAAATCTAGATATAAGCTTAGAGTTTATAATACTTGATATCATGTAACCAACTTCCTCTTCAGAGCTGTAGGTATTATCTCTCCCCTTATCCAAAGTATATATATATTTTTTAAATTTTATACTCAATTCTATGAATACTGAATCACTTTCCTTCTTGGTGATTTTGAGGACTTTAAATATCAAGCTTTCCTTTCCTCCTTTTTCAAAAAAATTAATTATTATAGAGTTATCACTACTTTATTTTTAATTAATTAATTTATATAACTTTATAACTATTATATATATATGTGCATGCCATAGGGATTCATTAAAATTGCACCATTTTCTAGATAGCCACCATATAATTTATTTTCCTTCATCCTTTGTTGTTTCTAATCCCCCACACACTTGTCTCCATAAATTATCATCACTAACTTTAGGTGATCCTTGTTTGGGTGTTTGTGGTCAGGAAGACATTTGTGCTATCTCTAGTTGTAATTACACATTGTCTGTTTCCCTGACAATGCAAAAAGTATCAATTTGATTAATTTTAAATACAATGAGTTTTGCTGTAAAGCTTGTTTTATAAGTACAAATATGTTCCAACATGATTGATACATTAAGAAGCCATTTTTGCATAATGCAAATTTTGCATATACTCATGTCCTACTCCATCCATGAGAAACTAGGAAAACACAGAGAACTTCACCAAAGTGAACGCACAAAATGTGCACACACACAAGCATACACTTCAAACACCAAGTAGCTACCTCACTGCACGTGTAATGAGCCATACCTATTCACATCATCTGTTACCACTTTCCCATCCAATTTTAGAGAAGCTTCCGTCCTCTCGCTGACACATATTAAAATGTCCCATCTTCTCTTGCAGTAATTATGGGGCTGCTACCATTGGACTGTGGAAAACTATCTATGGTACTTCCAAGTCTGGTACTTAGAAATTACCCTGTGTATTCCTCCAACCATCTCTTCTTCCTTAGTGATGAGTCAGTGTCCAGTCTGAGAATATTTTCCTTTAAGTAGAGAGAGCTTAACACAAGAAATTGGATATATATTTGTATTTGGTCTAACAGCAGAGAAGCCAGACACGGGATGATGGGATGAGGGTTGGGGGTGGAGAGAAAGATAGAAACAGAGAAAGAGATAGAACTAGAGCAAGTGGAGCAGAAGGTGATGTTGTTGGAGCCTATGAATCAGGGAATTGGATTTTGGCACCAATATATACCAGCTTGGATAGATCTAAACCCATGGAGGAAAAATTCCCCCTACCCCAAGTTTGCCAAAGAAATAGGAGGCAAAATCTTGGCAAATATGTTCCCATTCATGGGTCTTTTGACAATAGCTCTCAGGAGCCAAGCACAGGAAAGTCTCAAAGGCAGTGATAAGGGCTGTAACTGGATCTGAAAGCAAATAGAAAAATGACCTACAAAGAGGGACGCTTGAACCAATTTGTCCTCGATTGCATGGTTATAAAATGGAGGTAGTTAGGGCCCTGCTTTGAAAAAAGCTGCTCAGTAGACGCACCTGACCAGCCCCGGAATGCTCTGTGATGAATGAACATTGAACCTGTTAAGTCACTGAAGTTTTAGAATTTGTTTCTCGTTGCTTAGCTGAGGCTGTCGTGATTGTAAGGATTTTCATTTTCTATAGTGGACATTTGTGTTTGCAGCCTTATCTCCTTCTGAGACCTGATTTCTCTTTGTGTCTGAGGAGGCGGATTAAACCCTTAGATACCTTTAAGGGTTGCGTGACCTTAACTAATTCAACCAGCTGTTTCAGAGCAGGACATGCCATTTAAACAAGTCCAACCAGAATCTTTAATTTGTCCTTAAGATATTCTTTCCTTTTGATCTAAATGAAACAGCATGTAACCCCGGAAATTCCTGACAGCCATGTTCTAACCGGAGATGTGTCAAGCCTCTAATAAAGCTGTAATAAAGAAAGGAAAGTGGGAAAATAATTAGATCTTGGTGATATCATTAAATTTTGGATTCAAACAGTGTCTACCTTGAAAATTATGGGAGATCAACATATCGCCTTAAAGAATAAAGGGAATATATTTTTCTCCTCCATTCATTATTTCTTTCATGTTATATAATATATCTTAAATTCTAAGCTACAGCTATTTTTAAATTAGTATTTTTATAAATATACAGGTTTATTTCAGAAAATCTGAAAAATATAGAAAAATCTGAAAATATGAAATATAATTTCATCATCTTCCCATCTGAACAGAGCTATAACTTTCATATTTTATCCTACTTTTATTATTCCTGTGCACATATTTAAGTATACATTATACATATAATAGAATTAGATCTATGGCTGAATATACTTATATTTTATTATTATAGAACACTTATTCTAGTAACAAAGGTTTTCATTCCCTCCGTACTTTGGTCTTTTAAATAATACCTTATCGGGGCACCTGGTTGAGCATCTGCGTTTGGCTCAGGGCGTGACCCCGGGCTCCTGGGATCAAGTCCCGCATCAGGCTCCCTACAGGGAGTCTGCTTCAGCCTCTGCCTATGTTTCTGCCTCTCTCTGTGTCTCTCATGAATAAGTAAATAAAATATTTTAAAAATCAAACCAAAACAAAAGCATACTTCATCAATATATATTTAAATAAACTTTTCAGGATTTCCTGGGTGGCACATTCAGTTAAGCATCCAACCCTTGGTTTCAGCTTAGGTGGTGATCTCAGGGTCCTGAGATCGAGCCCTGTGGTGGGCAGCATACTCAGTGTGGAGTCTAAGACTCTCTCTCTCCCTCTGCCCCTTCCCCTGCATTTTTGCTCTTTTTCTGTCAAATAAATAAAATCTTTTAAAAATGAGAAATAAATTTTCCATCTATCTCTATTTCCTAGGTGGATATTTTTAAATAAATTAAGCCATTGCTCTTCTAAATAAAATCACACATTTTACAATACTTTGAAAATTAAAAGCTGATATTTGTGTAAAATATAGACAATTCCATTTGTCTTACTTTCCTGATAAGGTAAAAGTAATAGAGCAATGGGTCTATAATTTTGTAGGGAAGAGTGGAAGTTTCTCAACAGGAAAAGAAAATGATCTGAAGAAGAAACAATTAAAAAGTTATAGAAAAAAAAACAAATAAAATTGTGGCACAGAAAAATTGATGGAAAGGAGTGATAAAGCTATAAACGCTTCTCTGGGTCAGAATGACTCGATATTCATTTCCCACTCACCATTTGCCATATCTTATTTCTTTAGGACCTCCTGACAACCTGGGCATGCAAGCATGGCATAAATGAAATGCATAGTGGTTTGAGCAGTAGTAATGCAGGGGACAGAGATTAGGTAATACATAGACGAAGAAAATTTGAACCCTCTTGGAGGAAGTTTAAAAAATGTGCCCAAGGAAATTTTTATTGAATGTGTATTAGGAAACTCTTGCAGATGATAATTCAATTGTTAAATTTGAGGATCATGAAATATGGAGCTGAATGAGTTCCAAAAATGAGAAATAATTTTAGTAGCAACCACCTGTTCATATACACCCCTTTCATGACTAAACACACGTTTCATCTAATATTTATTAAAACTCTGTGAGATAATGATACTTATCAGATCATTATTAAACAAAGAGTGAGAGAGTTGAATGACTTCTTTAAGAAAATAGACTTAGCAAGACTGAAATTATTCTAAAATGATCTCTGACATTCGGAAGTCCATGTTGCTAACCAATAAAAATACTACTCTTTCTTCCCCCATCCCTGCTTTAGGCACACTGCAACTACAAATATGTAATAAAAGAGGAGGGAAAGCTTAGATAGAACACAGGGAATAATTGCTAGAAAGATACAAGATATTCCTAAAAGCAGCAATGTCATATGACGGTCTGCTCCCCATTAATGGAAATGGATTTGTGATTAATAGCACAGTACAAATTCCAGAAGGATTTAAGTCAAGCGTAGATGAAAAAGAACCTTACAAAATGGAAGAAAATATGTGAAATTGTTCAAATATCAAATATATCAAATATAAAACGAGAGAAAGAATTTGCTAAGTAGTGAAGTATTGGAGAATATAGGAAATAATAAACATATAAGGAATGAGTAACCTCAGTAGTAATAAATGGCAGTGGTGATGCCTTTTCTCCACCTGTGAAAGGAATTTTTCACCTATCAACTGATTTAACATGATGTAGCTCAAGAGCTTGATGAAACCAACACCTCATGTCCTGCTTATATAAAGTTGACAGTATCAATGGATATCTTGTCAGAAAAGAAAAAGTCATTTAACAGTTACTTTAACAGAGAGAAAATGAGATAAGAAATCTGCCAAACGATGTGTTAGAGAACTATAAGGATGGACAAGAAAATGATCATGAATAACTCAGCATCAACGTGGGAAACAACTACCCTCTCCTTTTACCCCCCCGCCCCCCACCGCCCAGGGTGAGGCAATACAGGGAGAGATTGGAATAATGAATCACAAAGTACTTAGAGAAGAGGACTCTGCTAACTCTGGTACCCTGCAGTGGGGAAACATGCAGGAAGGTGCCCTCCGGCTGCTTTCAATATGGCAGAAACGTGCAAGAGGGACCTCCTCCTGGAGGATGAGGGACTTCAAAGCAGTGATGGGGGCTTATTAAGGCTGATACCACTGAGGTAGTTCTGGAAATGCCAAACAAAAAAGCAGAATGTCAGGAAGGGAGGTAGGCACAAAGTGATGGAGTCAGGGTCATGGGTTCGGTCTAAGGACGTGCTAGTAGGAATAAGAAACAAGGAGCTTGTCCTTCTGCCTCCTTCTGTCTCCCTCTTCTGTCCCTGTGGACAGAATCGAAGGGGGAGTCGCTGCGAAAACTGAACTGTGCTTTGCAGAGTCTGAGCCTGCGCATCTGGAATCGAAGTACAAAGAGAAGTGTCCACACAAATCTGGAGCTAAGAAATAAGAGCTTACAAAAACAAAAGCTTACAGTTACAAAATAATAGCTTACATGTACGAAGTACCTGAAATCCTTTCTACTCCCTTTGAGGATTCCATCTTCACAAAGATAATTAAGAGCTTGAAGAAAAATATGTGAACCAAGATGTTTTCTGTGGTCCTGGGTATAAGATGAAATATTTCAAAGCAATATAAATCTTTAAGTACAGGACAAATTAAAAATTAATGGACATAATTTTATGGGATACAATACTATGGTCATTAAAAATGGCAGCAAAACATTTTTATGACAGAAATTATTTAAGGAAAAGGTGAATATTCTAAATTAGGGTAATGTTAGTGTGCTGTAATATAGAGAGTGAAAATACAGTATATTAGTGAAAATACGTTCCTTCCCTCTCAGATAATAGCCCAGCTGCTTTGGGGTTGGCAGGGCAACTCAACTTCATGTGGTCATTCAGAGCGTCATATTCTTTTACCTTATTACTTGGCTATTTATGAAGCAATTTTTCCAAAATGTATTTCAGCTCTCAGGTAAAAGATGCCAATGTCCTGCGAATGTGGCAGGGTTTTTTTGTTATTTTTGAGATACTGCCGCAATATAAGGAAGTCACTTCTAGTGATTATTATAAATACTAACTTAGGAGGACCACACTGGTAGCCTGACGATTCAATTCGAGTCTTAAGTGACACTAACGAGGGATTTGCACATAAGAAAAATAAATGGGTTAGAAGGCTAAGTGTCCTCCTAAATTTAAAGTTCTGCTATCTAACAAACTATAAAATACGACTATTTTAGAGGCTTGCTGAACTTTACAAATCAATGATGAAGTTTTATTTACCTGGACATTTCCAAACTGAAATTATCAAAGCATTTGGCTTTATTTCATTCATGTTCATATTTGATATGTTTCATATCCTTTTTACCCATATGTTGTACGTATGAAGTCTATGATGAGCATTGACCAGTGATCAATATACCTAATGTAGTTGAGAGACAATCAATTGGTGAAAAGGATCATAGCCCATAAAGTTAAGGGGGTTAAAGTTAAGACATGCAGGTACAAATGATAAAAACCTCCGTCTGAAGAGAATTTTTCAGAGAGAAAGTCCTAACTTTGTTGGAAAACACAGACATAAAACATTTTGTTATAGAAAACAAACTTTAAGACAAGTTATGGGTGAGCACTACTGATTTTCTTTCTTATTTACTCGCTTTCTTCAGATATTTTTGGTAACAATATTTGGATCTTCTTCATTAAATCTTTAACAAAAATAATTTTTTATATAGTTTCTTCATTTTACAAAGTCAACTCTTAAAAATACTCTTGTATTTGCAAATCCTTGTAAGGAACATTTATATTTTCTGCCCATTGAGTTAAACCCTCTGTTTCTGACCAAAATCACTATAATGTAGACTTAACAAGTGTGGCATTGTTAAGTGTAGTATTATCTCTTCTGTCACCTTGGGGGAAAAAAATCAGAAGCAGAAATCTAGAAAATTCTTCCTTTTCCTTCGTCAGTTTCTATTTAGTTTGTGAAAATAGTGTGAAGTTTGATTTGCATAAATGATTTTGTTAAAAGCGTGATTTGTGTAATGATTTTGAGGTCAGGCTGCCTGGACCTGGGTCTGACTTCATACTTTCCAGCCATGTGAACTTGAGCAAGTAATCTATGCTGCTGATGGATCCATTTTCTCTGTGAAATGGCAAAGACAAGAGCACCTCTTGCATAGATTTATCGTGACAAATACATATGTCCATAATGCAAAGAGCTTATTGCATGGTAAATTATCGTAGTATTTTAAATGTTAGTCTGATCACACGAGCAAGACACACTTGTGAAATTTAAGCAGTGAAATACTGGAATACAGAAACCTGGTTGAACTTACTTGAGTTAATCAAAATAAACATTTTGGTAAAAATAATTTTATAGAGAAATTGAGACTTTATATCCAAAGGCACAACCAAAGGAGGGGCACCTGGATGGCTCAGTAGGTGAAAGATATGACCCTTGATTTCAGCTCAGGTCATGATCTTTGGGTCCTGGAACGGAGCCCTGCATCAGGCTCCCCACTAAGCGAGGAGCCGGCCTGTCCCTCTCCTATGCCCCTCCCTCTGCTCATGTGTGCTCTCATAAATAAATAAATAAATAAATAAATAAATAAATAAATAAATAAATAAAAATAGAAATAACCACAAGAAATACCTGGTAATTTATATTTCTTTTTAAAATTATGTTTTACCTTAGGTTATACATGGGTTAAGAAAGATTTCGATTCATTAAATTCTGGATAGAAACCAGAACTACACTATTTCTCAATTATAATCATCTGGTTTTATCAACAAAATATAGCTTTAATTGTACGAGCCTGGCTGGCTGTCTCGGTTCATGGAGCATGAGAATCGAATCTTGAACTCAGAGTTGTAGGTGTGTGCCTCGTGTTGGGTGTACAGATTACTTAAAAAATATAAAATCTCTAGGAAAAACATACAGCTTTTATTGTTAAAATAAATAGTTGAAAATACATAGATAACTGTTGGCTTTGTAAGTATTTCCCTAAGCTATATGCTATAACTCCTTGGTAAATAATTTAGTTTCTGATGATATTTAAGATAATGACATTTAACCTATTCTTAGTAATTCCTGGCCTTTTAAGAAGAGGTCAAAGAGATAAAAGAAACACATAAAGCTTTCATTTCCTTATTGTCTCAAATTGGAAAAAAAAATAATTTGTTAATGTAACATAATATTGCATGCATGAAATAAATCATTGCTTATTCTTGGATGAATGCAAACGGGCATTACCTAAAGAAATTCCTCATTTAATTGTATCCCAAACTACATGTGTCTAAAAAAGCGATTGCTGAAAATAATTGTTGAGAGTTCTTTATAATATTATTGTCAAGAATAATGAGGAGGTTTGAATCTAAAAATATCTAAAAAGAATTTGGTATCTAAAACACACCTGATTGGTAGATTAAAAAGCAAATAATACCTCCAAATATTATCACTGATAATATTCTCTTCCTCAATAACTTTATACTTTAGTTTTTCAACATAGATATCGACAAAAAATTTCTTAATAACTTCTTACCTGTCAGATAATACTTATACTATTATCATTTTGCTTCTTTGCAGACACATCACTAATACTGTAGGGTTAATCGTTCCTAAACTCTTCCGAACTTAAAAAGAACCTTTAGGGCATTAACACCACCAACCAGTAAAGACTCTTGTAGTAAATCACCTGGTCCTTCATGAGCGTTTTTGAGGATTACAGTGCCAATAGGAATCATGGAGACAAAAATCGTGAACGTGGGTCAGTTACCGAGGAGAAAAGGAAGAGTCGCACCTTAGTTTTCTCAATGAAGCCTCTCAATGTCAAAGACATCAGTCAGCAGGATAGCATAAGGGACATTGTCCCATTGCATGAGGCCAGGGGTCACCATGTATTTATTGGCTGGACACTCTTCCAAGTGATTTACATTAGTGCCCCCAGCAGCCCGATCAATGTTATAAAATTATTATATAGATTTTATTGATGAGTAAACTGGAAGACAAAGCAAATGAAAATGCTAACCCAGGGTCATGCAGCTAAGCCATAGTGGAGAGCGGTTGGTTCACAGTGGGCAGGTAGGCCCTCTACCGCGAGGCAATGGGCTGTTCCATCAGCCTGTGTTCTTCCTGTATCCAGAGGTAGCTGTCTTCTTACGGTACAGATTTGTGAACACCACTTGGTGACTGAGATCTTAACAACTATTGTATGTTTCTTGATCTTCCCAAGACAACACATTGTTTAACTTTATGAGGGGAGGAAAGCTAGGGCCATCCCATGGGGCAATAACAACAAATGTGTTTCATTGTGGAATGTCTAGTGATTGTCCCTACACTCCAGCATTCCTTTCCCCATCACTACTTTTGACTAACTTGTGACATAAAGAAATCATCAGGGCAGCTTGGGTGGCTCAGTGGTTTAGCGCTGCCTTCAGTCCAGGGCGTGATCCTGGGAACCTGGGATCGAGCCCCACGTTGGGCTCCCTGCATGGAGCCTGCTTCTCCCTCTGCCTGGGTCTCTGCCTCTCCCTCTCTGTCTCTGTGTGTCTCTCATGAATAAATAAATAAAATCTAAAAAAAAAAAAAAAAAGAAATCATCAGATATAGTGCATTAGGGTCCATTCTAGTCATGCTCTGGGCCTGCCTTCTGAATCGGGCAAGACATATATCTGGTTCCACTTGCATTCACTGGAGTTTCAAAATTAGATTTCTCTCCTGTCAGTGTGGTTCTGCCTGCATTCTTGTTTATGTTCTCTGTTTTTGTGGTCTAGTTTATCCATCATATACTTTTCTATTAAAAACCAAGAAAAATCTAGAAACTGAGTTATTTAAATTGAAAATGATTGTTTTTTAAATCTTCGATTTGGGACGTTTCCATGTCAAAATTATGTAATTCAACGTCATAAATAGAAGGTTCAGCAGTTTTCACCAGGCAAACTCTGTCTACTTTCATACCTCGGAACCACAGAGAGAGGTGGAAAGTATCAACTTCATGTCAACCTTAGATAGTCTATGGAAGTACTAAGAAGTTAAAAAAGATGTACTAAGTAAAGGAAGTATCAGTGTTATATTTATTTGAAAGATTTTATAAGCAATACTTTTAACCATAATACTTTTAAAAATATTTTTTTTATTTATTTGACAGAGAGGGAGCGAGCACATGCAGGGGAGTGGCAGGCAGAGGGAGAGGGAGAAGCAGGCTACCTGTGGGGAGCCTGATGTGGGACTTGATCCCAGGACCCAGGAACATGCACTGAGCTGAAAGCAGACGGTCAACCACTGAGTCCCCCGGGCGTCCCCAGAAGAGCTGATTTTATTCAACTAATCTTAGATTTGATGAAACTGAAGCAGAGCAGATTGCAACCTGAGAGACCATCAGTTCTCATCAATTATTTCTTTGAGTGATTGCTTAGTCCCTAAACTTGACCCCTTTCTTAACGCTGATAAATTACTTGAGAAACATAATTTATTCTTTCTTTTTAACAAAACCTTTTCCCTATGCACATAAACCTTGAAAGAATTCCAGACTGCTGTATGTACGTGCTTGCCAGACATGCCTACTGAGATCAGGACTACAAACCATAAATGAATTAAACTGAGAAATAAGAGACTCATGGTATTGCATTTTATTTTCCTTTCTTGTCGCTCATTCACTTGCCTTGGACATTCTTCTAGACTTTTTCTTTTATTTCACCTCCTTGTAGGTGAGCTATCTTTCTGCATTATTGGTCTGTTCTCTGCAATGCATTCTGATTCTGTCAACTTTTTATTTTTATTGGGAATATATTGTCTGTATTTGTCATTTTACTTAAAAGTCCCCCAAATGGTCTGAATCCCAGGGTGATTTTCCTGAGTTCTCTCATATTTCTTGAGCAGAAGTCCTGGAGTGGGCCTCAAAAGATGTATGAATCTCTTGAAACTTTTTGGAAATATTGCTGTTTCCACCTCCAATCATACACTTCTGCATATTCACGCAGAGCTAGAATGACCTTTTTAGTGTATAGCCATCATGTTACAAGCCTCCTTACAATTCTTCAACAGTTCCTCATCCTTGAAGATAAGAGTTGAATTTGTCCTAAATGTCATAGTAGCCCCATCATGTCCAGATATTTGATTCAGCCTCTAGCCAGACATCTAAGCATCCTTCAATGCAGTATTACAAACTCGTGGCTTCCATTTTTTGCTCTCCTTTATAACAAGTGTTTATGTTCCTTAAAATCTATGGTATTATAATGTACTTTCCCCTTGGCACTAGTAGAATTTGCCATTAACTTAAATTTTCTGTATTGAAAGCATAACTCATTTGCAACATTTCTTTAATTACCTTAAACCACTAAATTCCATATTGTATCTGAAAAAAACTAGCAACTTTTTATAAAAAAAAAAAAACATTAATAAAAAGCATCTTCTTGGAGTTTACCAATACAAGCTTCTTTTTGTTCTTCTCTGATAGTCCTTTGTGCACAATTTTCTCTGTGTTGTTCCCCAGACTTACAGGGGAAGATACCTCTCCCCTCCTCACTCCCACTCACTTTTCAGACTCATTTCAAATGTGACTTCCAGATGTCCTTAGGTTCCCATTTCACTACTTTGGAAAGTACTGGACCCTGGACCAGAATAAACAGCTTTGCCTGAGAAGTTAGACATGCAAATCCCTGGGCCCCACTCACAAACATGCACCTAGACACCAAGATCCAGAAAGTAGAAATTTATTTTTTTTTTCATTTTGATTGCTTTTAACCATTATTTTTGTTGTATTTGTTTTATTTGTACAGGCCTTGTATAGGGTAGGCAATCAGTAACTAATGACTATTTTTATTTTTTCCCTTCTTGTTATAACCTTATTGCTCTCTCTATGTATATGCACACACATATATTATACATCTACATACATAATTGAGATATACTGAATTTTTAGTAATACATATTTTCTTTTCCTTTATTTCAGGCAAAATGACCATTATAAAGATTGCACATCCAATCTTTTTCTTAAACCACCATTTTTAAAAATATTTTAAGTAAACTTCCCACCCAATGTGAGGCTCAGACTCACAGCCTTGAGATCAAGAGTTGAATGTCATATTGACTGATCCAGCCAAGCACCCCAAGATTGCATATTCAATCTTGATATTTTTTTTTCTGAAAATTCAGTTACTTTACTGAATGTCTATATAAACACAACATGTGTGTTACATTGGTGTGTGTTACATTCAAGGAATCATGAAAAGCTAGCTGAGTGGGAAAGGACCCAGAGTTGTTGGTATTTTACTTATTAAAATATAGCCTCAAGAATTATGGTTTGATTCAGCAAAATAGATTAGTTTGAAACCAACAGATATTACTAAAATACATATGCAGTATTAACACAAGAAAGTGAGTTTTTACTGGTATGAATACTCCATAGCTGATGTCATCTTGTCAGGGAGGGTACTGTTAGTGTCCCTTGCAGTCACCTTCATCTCATATTTTTGACAATTAATTAAGAAACATCATTCATTACAAGATTATGTTCAATTATTTTAAAAAATCCCTTTCATTCATACATCTTTTAAATCATACCGAGCTCTTTGACTTTCATTTATTTTATTCAAAACTGAGCTAAGCTGATAAATCTTTTATTATTTTATTTAATACAGACTATAATTCTCTGCAGCCATA
Source organism: Vulpes lagopus (assembly GCF_018345385.1). NCBI lineage: Eukaryota > Metazoa > Chordata > Mammalia > Carnivora > Canidae > Vulpes > Vulpes lagopus. The sequence goes on along the minus strand of NC_054826.1, from coordinate 3,592,305 downwards.
CTCATTAGACAGTTATCTCTTATTAATTAAATGGATAGCATTTACATTTTAAATTACTCTAACAGGTCTTTTGATGATAGTGGTCTAATGCCCTAGAAGAATAAAGAAACTTTTAAAATAAGTGGAAGGTCATTATCATCTTATTTGTTTTTTTTTTTTTTAACACTAATGAGAATCATAGGAACTAATAGAATATTAATGAGGACTTTATGTCAATTTTAAACTCTGGGTGAAAATAATATCACAATATATATTCAGATGCTTCCACCAGCGCATTCAAAGGCCATACACTCCCGGAAAATATTCAAGTGTTGTCTCATTCAAAACACATACTGAAAACAAAGTGTAATTGCACATAAAATTTTTAATTTGTAACTACCCAGGCAGTCATTTCAGGTAATTTTTCCCATTTTAAGTATTTTAATTGATATTTTTATACTGTGAAAGTCTTTATCATCATCCCAAAGAAATCAGTAACCCAATCATAATTTTGAAAGGAAATGAAAGTGCTTATAACTTCTGATTAGCTTTATTATTATTATTGGTAAACCTGAATATTCAAAATATATTTTAACTTATTTTTTAATTATTGTGTATGTCACATGGCTAATTAGGGAGTAATGAATGCAACTAAAATAGTGCTCTAGCATAGAAAGCAAATTCCCGTTGTAAATGGATTTATAAGTGTACTTGCTAGATGTATCAGCCACATTAAGCTGAGAACAATTATCCATTGGATTTTAATATAAGGCTAAAATAATTATTCAGTATAAGGACATTCAAATATATAAAACTTTATAAAACAGGATATTTTAGTAAATATATTCAGTAAAATTAATATATGCCTGTTTATCAGTTATTTTAAATGACCAGATAATATATAGTACCTGAAATGAATCATAATATCTAAATAGCTTAATTACTTTGAATATTATTCCTGTGTTTTTGTCATTCAAGATTAGCAGACCAGTTTACATATGTGTTTTATACAGTCACCTAACCAAAAAACAGTATAGTTATAAGTCTCATGAAATGCATTAGATTTTAAAATCCTGAAAGATATTCCTATGGTTTTAGGATGAGAATGATACATAATATATTTTAATAACTAATTAAATATTAAATGCATTTGTTTACAATTGCAAATAATTTTGACAATAGATCATTAAATATTTAATTCATTAAACAGCTATACGGTAAGATACCGTTTGATCTATTTTGTACATATAACCTATGAATCACTTGAATCAGCGTTGGTGTATATTTTTGTTAATTTTGTACTTATACGTAGATCTGTATATCATAGTATTTATTTCTGTAACTTGTCAATTTACTTTTGGGGGAAAATACATTCCTGAGTGAAATCTTAAATTAAAAAAAAACATATTATCCAAACACAATAGATAAAGTTATTAGGATTTAATTCAAAACTTTATTGAAATTTAATGAGTTTGGGATTAGAGAAACATATCTGAGTATCAATTTATACTATAATTTTAAACTAAAAATTTGTGACTGAATTAATCTTTCTTTGATACACCTCTTCTCTCTGTGTATCTCCCCCTATCGTCCAACAGAAACTTAGACACAGATAACTTTTCATTAAGTATAGTGGCCTCCATGAGCTCGTAACCACCCCTCTCTTTCCTCCTCTTGCCCTTACTTCTTGTTTCTTCTCCCATCCCTATTACTGTGGGTTCTGTGACATTGAAATATTCCAGTTTTCTCTGGATGCAGAACATGCTGCCAAAAACAAAACAAAACAAAACAAAACAAAAATTTGCTTTGGGGAGATTGGTTTGAATCAAATTGATTCCTGGAAAATTGACCTAAAGCTATTTCCATCTGCTTACAAAACAAGTTTCTTAAACATTTTATTGGTATGACAGTTTAGCTTGAATGTTCAAGTACAAAAGCCACATCTTCGCCTTGAAATAATTTAGTCACATATTCTTCATTGACTGGTATTGTAATATTCCATCTGTCCTCCCAGACCAGACATTGAGAGTTATATTGGATTATTCCCTTCCATTTGTGCTCTAGAACACATCAGCAAAATGCCTTATTTTTCCTGTAAAATATGTGATGCATGATTTTTGTTTCAGTTCTGTTGAAGGTCCTTATTACATATCCTTTAGCTCTTCTCACTAGTCTAAATTACTTGAATTTACGCTCATTTTCCTCTCTCCATCCTGCCTAACACTAAATGCTTTTCATGTGAAATCGCTGCTTCGTGTATCACATATTGTGTCACAGTATCTTATTGCTGGTATTTAAAACCTAGAGTTCTATAAATCTCAAGATGTTTCTTAAATTCTCACCACCATAATAATAATTATTTTCATTGTATCATCACATTATTTTTCCTTAGGTTATTTATTCATCATTCCTTATTTAATACTGCATTTTCCTGGGCAAATGATTTCTGTTTTCAGAAGTACCTGTTTTTATGTTACTATCCAAATCCATTCTCCCTTTCCATCCGTAACTTACATATTTCCTCAGCTTTGAAAACTTGAAGATCAAAACAGTTTGCCTTTTTAATGAAAAACTGTAAGGACAGAATGAGTAACAGAATTTGATTCATTTATGCCACTACTGCCTAACCAACATAATTGAAAGGTGCTGATAAGAAGAAGCCTTTATTAAACTACCAGGTGTCTTTCAGTCTTCCATTCTAGAAGAATAGCACTGAACATATGGCAACTATATGAATATTAATAGATCACTTTAAAATTAAAACTTTTTAAGCAATGAAGTATATGTATATTTTGGTTATTGAATAATTCATTCCCCGGTTTATTACTTTTACAGAAAATAATTTTTACTCCAGAGAACAAAATTGAATAATTAAGAGGATTTAGATTTTTTTTTCATTTTTTAAGATAGTTTACATAAATTTATAATTATATTATTTCATACTTTACAATAGAAAGTGGGTACATTTTCCACAATATTAAAAAAAGACATATAAATTCTTTCTATAACATTCTTAGTAGGTGAATAATATAGGTCTAACATTTATTCTTCTTTTAAAATATTTACCTTTATAAATATGTTGGGAATTCTTTTATGGGAATGTTGTAACACTTATTGATGATCATGATTGTTGTCTATCCTGTGCAAGTTTTCTTGATCATGTCTAGATTTCCTTAAGCCATTCATTTCTTCAAATGTGTTTATGAATACCCACTCTATATCATTCATTCTTCTACATAAGGGTATAAAGATAAAAAAATAAATAAAACTAGGATGTTCCTTGCCCTCAAGAAAAAAAAAAAATACAGAGACTTGTTTCCAGAGTTGTAAATTAGAGATAATGGTACCAACCTTATGGTTGTTTTGAAAATTAATTGATTCAATGCAGTGAAGAGTATGGCATTATGTCTTGTTGTGCATAATGCATGTTCAATAAATGTTAATTTATTTCAGTGCAACCTATGATGGCATCAATATTTTTGATGGCCACATCATAGAAGAGACTCACTTTGAACATCTATTTCATTAGACATTCTAAATGTCTTTGCAAATGCATTGGGGCCATTTTGAAATATGTGCAGTTGATTTCTTTGCACCTAGGTTTGAAATCTCACATTAGTTTTCATCCTTTCAGATATGGTCAGTTTTTAGATTAGCTTTTGATTTTATGAACCTGGAATTTTTCTCAATTTTATATAGTATAAGCGTTTTATCAGCTTTCTACCTATGTCAGCATATGAATCACAAATAATAAACATCACAAATCCTCAAAAGTCTTTCTAAATGCTGCTAGAAATTTATCTTGAGTTTCACACTATTTTTTCCATAAGAAAATTTGATCATGGGAGATTAATTTAGGATATTTTAAGTGCCCTAAATATAATTTTCTCTGGAACAAATTCATCTATTTATTTAAAGGACTATTGGGGTGATCATGTCGAATACATTATTAAAATCAAAGTCCCTCTACATTTTTAAAATTCTGTGATATAATCAAGTATCATGTGCCATGACTTGCTGCTGAATACAGATTACTTCACAGTCATTAATTCATTTCTTCAGAATTCTCACATGCTGTTACTTTAATAATTTATTGTATTGTACAGAACCATGTCATGTTTGACATTGATTTTGTAGAATCAGTTTCGGGAAATAAACTTGACAAACTACTGTTTATAAAGATTATTCAAAATTCTTAAATATCCTTTTTTCCTTCCCCTCAGAACTTCATGAACTTATATGTAAAAGTTAAGGCAGTAGAGTATCTAACATCTTTTTTCGAGTTTTAAAAGTTTCTGTTATACAAGGTTAATGAAAATTTACTTAAGAAAGAATTCCATTCTCTGACATAGAATGTCAACTTTCAAAATATTTTGTGTGATATTAAATAGCTTACTGAAAATGAATAAGATGAAAAAAAAGTTCATTGGTCAAAAAATTGAGAATTGGAGTTAAAACAGATTGGATAACTTTATTCAGTGTAAGACTTATCAATGCCTTTAGCATGTAAAATATAGTGAAATAGTCCAGGGGAAGGTCTGGTTCCTTCCATTTCTTTACCAACCGAGCATTACTCATTAAGCAATGGTCTCATTTTCTTTCCTTCAGAGATTATCTCTCAAGCTTGGCTTTTCTCCTAAATTCATTGGAAAATTCTGCCTTAGGAGATCTTTAGTTGAAAATTGCTCCCAGGACCACTGTAGCAGGCTAAGAATTTAGGATATAGGTGTCCAGGCCCTCAAAATCAAATGGCTTTCCTCAATCAGGGTCTAGGTACTTGAGAGGATTTGATCATTATAAAATTTGAAGGTACAGGGATGATCAGGTTCATAATCATTTGTAAGTATTATAGCATCAACATATATTTTGTGTATGCTAAAGCATTGCAAAAAAAATGTATATTTTAATTTTGCAGGGGTATAGGACCATTTTATTTCTTTATTAAGGCATTTTCCTGTGATAAAATTCTGTCATTATTTGAAAGTTCCAAAAATGCCCAAATGCCCATTAGCGGTATCGAGAAAAACAATTTTTGAAGGCATTAATTTTGTTAGTTTTAATGTACAGTTGCATTATTGTAATTTAAATAGCTGGGGAAAAAAACCCATAAAACTGTCAGAGGAGTACTTTAGTGTAATTTTCAGCCTCTCAGAGTTCTGGATGACCTTTTCTGTCAATGTTACAACAAAATAGGGAATTGAAGTAGATACATTCATTCCTCTATTTTTTTTTAAATCAGTTTCCCCAAGTGCTTGTTCATTCTGCATTGTTTCTAAAATTATACCAGCTACAGAAGCCTACCTACTTATTATCTCACACACATACTATTTTATTTGTTATGGGAATGAAAACATAGGTTCAGTACATTATAATTTTAAATACAGCTATACACTTTTTATTGTGAACATTTTGTATTAATTACACACACTATGCATGTCATGGGTAAAGTAAAAGCTTATAATTAATACAAAGACAGAGGAAAAAAGGACAAATCCAGTGGTATGTGGCTTGTGACCTATCGCACTATTATAAATTGTATAGGAAGGGTAGAAAGATAGTTAATAGGCAAGTCGTTTGAAGTATTTTATCAAACAGGATGGGGTTCCCAAGCTTCTAGAACTAAATGAGAGATAATACAAGCCGTGCAATTTTGTACTTTCCAGGTGATAAACTATGTCTCTGTGCAATGACACATAAAGTTGCAGCGAGAATTCTTGTATGTTGGTATTTACCTCTATTACACACAGTAAAAAGCAGCACACCTGGAGACCAGATGACCCATTTGTTCTTTTTTTTTTTCTCCCCTCAAAATATCTATGTGGCATTTCATCAGTACTACTGTTCATATGAGTAGCATATGCTAGCTTGGAGTAAATGCCAGCATATCAAGATAAATTCTAAAGATGTAATAGCATCTCGAACATCCCAGGTAACTGCTTATATTTTCATGTGTAAAGAATGGCCATTTTAAAAAAAAGAGCAAACTTTATCATGAGATTTAAAAACTCTATAAAGAATTTTAAAAAAATAATACATCGGTAAATATGTAGTACATAAAAAAAAGCCAAGATATCAAAATTTGTTAAAAAAAAAAAATCAGTGAGAACTGTAAGCCAGAGTGATGACTGCATTTTATTAGAATCCGTATGTTTTGGTCATCCCATGGGCCTGGGGGTGTCAACACACATGAATTTGAATTTGAGCTGAGAAATTCTTATCATAAATTATTTCTTCCCCTGATGTGACATGAATGAAAAGACTGACTTGTATATTGTCCCCGCTGGGTTTTGGCTTCTCATAAACCCAGAGTCTAAACTAGGCTTTATCAAGGAAGTGGGATATCAAGCATTAGGTGGTCCCTAAATTCAAGGACTGATAATAGAGACTAAACTCATTACTCAACTATCCTTCTGAGCTTGAATGTGTGTAACTTAGACTCTGCGAACGGTCTCATTTCCCCTTTTAAAATCCTTCTCATCTCCAAATTACAGCATCCCACTTGATAAAGACTTTTTCTCCCAAACCCCATTCTACAGGGCACTCTGCGCATTTTATTGTAATTTTATTTCATGTTGCAGTGTGTTTTCAAAAATGTAACTACCAGCGTGAGACCTTGAATTTGAACTGCACTTGACTAAGTAAATTAACTTTTTAAAATCTCTTCTCGGGACGCCCGGGTGGCTCAGCAGTTGAGCACCTGCCTTCCGCCCAGGGCATGATCCTGGAGACCCAGGATCCAGTCCCACGTCGGGCTCCCTGCATGGGGTCTGCTTCTTCCTCTGCCTATGTCTCTGCCTCTCTCTCTCTCTGTCTCAGGAATAAATAAATAAAAATTTAAAAAATAAATAAATAAAAATAAAATAAAATCTCTAGTTTTTTGAAAGGGACATATGGAAAGGAAAAAGTCGAAGAGACTTAAGTATTTCATCTTGAAATATCTTCTGGTCTCTGAATGACATTTTGTAAGTGTCACGTATTTCGTTTGATCTGCAGGAAGACTAAGAATTACCATAAGCTATCATTCATATTTTCTCTTGTTTTATAAAAAATGAGTTAAGCAATAGACTTAGTCCCACAACTTCAATCCTTATATAATCTTAAGTGGTATATTTAACTGGAAAACTAAAAAAGCAAAATGCAATTTAAAAGATTAGGAAATAAGTACTGTTCAAGTTCGATGACCTAGATGTAGTAGTAGGAAGTTTTCCTTCAAAGCCTAAAGGACAATTCTATAGTTAATATGATTTGTTGCCATTTCTACTAGTTCATTTTTTTTTAAGTTTTTTGGTCCTCCTATAAGAATTGAGTTTTACATCCTCAGTCTCCTTTCTTTTCATCATTTCTGGTTTTAGTGTTAGTTTTCTGTTGTTTCCTAACAAAGTACCACGAGCTAACAGACTGGAAAAATAACATTGCATATCTCACATCCTGTTCTGCGGGTCACAATCCTGGGTTATCTGCTTAGCCTCCCAAAGCTGAAATCCAGGTGTGAGCTGCCTGAGTTCTTATCCTGAGACTCCCGAGCTCTGGAAAGGAGCTCATTCAGGTTGTTGGTGGAATCTAGTTCCTGGGACTGGGGTCCCTATTTTCCTGCTGACTTTGAGCCAGGGGACAGCTCTGCTCAAAGGCCACCCTCAAGTTCCTTCTGGCTGAAGATGCTCCCTCTCTCTTCAGATTTTGAAACAAAATGCGTCTATCTTGTCAGATCTTTGCAACTTCAAAACTCCATGTTTTGTACAACTCTGACGACTAGCCAAAAACAAAACAAAACATGAACAAAAAACAAACAAACAAACAAAAAAACCCTTTGCTTTTAAAGGGCTGCAAGATTTGGTTAGGGCACCTGGATAACCTTGATATCAGAAGGTCAAGTGTGTAGTAACCTTAATTACACCTGCAAAATGTCTTTAGTTTAAAATAACATAATCACAGGAATAACACCAGGGAGCCATCCTCAAAAATCAGTTATTTCCCAAGTCCAAAACTTTGAGACTGTTGCACTTTTTGTACATATTTAATTTACTTCAAGGAAAAAATGACTACAGAGGAATCATATCTATGTGGACACACATTCTAAAAAAATAAGCAGTGATGTATATGTATCTGAAAATGTGTTAATTCTTAATAAATATTTTAAAAATTATGACTTCAAGATCGTTAAATATTGTTTGCATTTGTATCTCAAAATGTGTTAATTCTTAATAAATATTTTAAGAATTATGACTTCAAGATCATTAAATAGATATTGTTTGCATTTTTTCATTTAGGATAATTAAGAAAATATTTTATAGTTTAGTTAACAACCAGTCAAATAATAGAGTCATAGAATATCATGTATTTTTCTTCCTTAAAAAAACAGTCATTTCTTACTGAATGTCTGTTACAAACCAGCTTAGTTTTTGGTGGTGAAATGTTTCTTTTGCAGTTGAACTGCATTAAATTGAGTTCCACAGATACAGAATTCTGATTATTTGGGGAGCGTTTATGAATAGCTTAAAGGCTAAAGCAAATTTACAGATTTTTAAGTAGTTAGGGTTCTGAAATAGTAGTTTTTTAAATAGTAGTTTTTTAAATAACACTGATTATATATCATCTCAAACCTATTTATTTATTTTTTTTCAAACCTATTTATTAAGGAAATTCTTCTAATGATACTTATGCACTATTATTTAATTAATGTCTGCAATTCAGTCAAAGTAAATACATATTATAATCCATACCTATGTCATCAGAGAAGTGCAAATTAAAACTTGGAAATACCATAGCACCTATGAGAGTGGACAAATTCTAGAACACTGACATCAAATGCTGTGAGAACGTGTGGCAACGAAGCCCCGTTTCATTGATGGTGATAATGAAAACTGGTACGGCCATCGTCGAAGACTGTTTGACAGTGTCTATCAAGACTAGACATCTTCTAACCATTTGATCCAGCAGTTGTGCCGCTTGGTATTTACCCAAAGGAGCTGAAAATTTACATCCACACAAAAATCTGTACATGGATGTTTATAGTGGCTTTATGCATAACTGACAAAATCTGAAAGCAACCAGCATGTCATTCAGTAGCTAAATGGATAAACTGTGACATATCCATACAATTGAATATTATTCAGTGCTAACGGAAAATAAGCTGTCAACCCATGAGAAGACCTCGAGGAAACTGAAATGCATAATACTAAGTGAAGGAAGCCAATGTGGGACGGCGACATCCTATAGGATTCTAATTGTATGACATTCTGGAAAAGGCAAACTATAGATACAGTTAAAAAAATCTAAGAGACACAGTGGCTTCCAGGGGCTTGGGGTGGGGAAATACATGGACAATATGAAGCAAAACAGATTTTTAGGGCAGTGAAACTATTCTGTTCATTACTAATTTGGTGGATACATACATTTTTCGAAATCCATAGAACGTTAAGCGCCAAGATTGAATCCTAACATAAACTATGGACTTTGAGGGATAATGGTGTGTCATTGTAGGTTCATCAGTTGTATTCATGAATAGTCTCCTCCTCCTGACCGGTGTGGTTTCTTTGTTAAACACTGGTGAAATTAATTAATTTTTAAAGTAAGCTCTATGCACAATGTGGGGCTCGAACTCACAACTCTGAGATCAAGAGTCAGTCACATGCTCTACGGACTGAGCCAGTAAGGTGCCCCTTGAGTTATGTTTTAGTAGACTATTTTTTAGAACTTATTTTAAAAATCAAATTAATCAATTAATTAATTAATTAATTAATTGTTAATACAACAAAATATAGGTTAAAAATGGGATGTTTTGCAAAACTTTGTTTTCCATAACTTGAATAATCTAAGACAAATAGCTGAGTACTATGTGGCTCAATATGAAGTATTAAAATTGCATTTGACTTCTATTTTTGTTGAAATAAAATTTACATACATTAGATTTCTTTCATATTTTTGATGAGCATTTCTACAATTTTGACAATATATGTCATGTCCACTAACATAATCAATAAAAAGAACAGAATTGTCTTCCTTTAGGTTCACACCTGTTTCTAAATAGTTAACCACTCCTTTCATTCCAAGCTCCTAGTAACCTTTGACCTGTGTTCTATCCCTGTAATTTTGACTTTATTTTTTTCCAAGTGTCATATAAAAAGAAGACTCACGTTATTTAGTCTTAGGAATTTGGATTTTTTTCAATTAGCATAAAGCCTTTGAGAATTATTCACAGTGAAACTTTCCGTAACTCTTTTTCTTTTTATCTCTGTGTGGTATTCCATTTTAAGAATACATAGCTTTTAGATTTACTAGCTTACATAGATTTACTAGCTCAAGAAGTGTTGGGATTTGGGCAGTTATTAATAAAACAACTACCCTTGCTTAAGTACAGGTTTTTGCATGAACATAAGTTTTTATTTTCCTTCAATAAGTACCTAGTAGTGGAATTGCTGAATTGTGTAATAGGAATATGTTTAATTTTATAAGAAATTAAATAATTTTATAAGAAATTACCACTGGTCTTCGAGAGCGGCTGCAGTATTTACCACGCCACCATCAACATATGAGAATGTCAGTTGCTTTATATCTTTCCAAGAAACTGACATTACCATTTAAAAAAATAATAATTTTAGCAGTTCTAACAGAAGATGGTTTTCGTGATTTTAATTTTCATTTCCTTCATGACAAATGATGTTCAGCATCTTTCCATGAGTTTTTCCACCACTGTATATATTCTGTGATATAGTATCTGCTCAAGTTTTGTGCCTATTTTTAAAATTTGAGTTGTTTCATATTATTAACTTCAAAAATTTCTGTATAAAATTCCTTTACCATATGACAGTCCATGTCTTATCTTTTCATTAGCTTAGCCACGTCTTCCAAAGAGCAGACATTGTTTATTTTGATATACATCTTATTAAACATTTCTGTCTGGGTTGTATTGTTTATGCTCTGTTTCCTAACTGAAGTGAATTTTTTCCCCCACGGATTCTATTGAAATGTTACCGTTTTAGGCTTTATCTATAGGTCTATGCCCTAATGGTTCCCTTCCATTCCTAGTTTGCTAAAAGGTTATTATTAGTTGATATTGAATTCTATCAAATGCCACTTCTCTGTCTATTGAGAGAACCACATTGATTTTCTTGGCTTAGCGTGTTGGTAGTGGTGACTAACTTTGGCCAATTTTAAAATGTTGAATTAGTCTTGCATTCCCAATTAAAACTTCATTTGGTCACTATGTGCTATTCTTTTTATATATTGTTGTCTATGGTTTGGTAATATTTTAGAGGACATTTGTGCTTTATACTTATATGAATAATAGGTCTCTTGTTTTCTTGTGGTACTTGTATTTGATTTGATGTCACTTTAACTATATAAATATAGTAAAATGAATTGGAAAGCATGCTTCACCTTATTTTCCAGAAGAGTTAGTGTAGACTTACTATATTCTGTTTCTTAAAAATTTTGACAGAATACGTCAGAGGAAATGTTTGACCTTGAGGTTTCTTGTTACACAAGCAGTTGATTTGATGGAATTAGGATTTTCAAGTTTTTAGCAGAGTGAAACTGTTCTGTTAGTACTAATATGATGGTTACGAGTTTTCAAGTTTTGTCTGGAATGAGCTTTGGTAGTGTGTACCGTTCAGGAAATGTTTCTCTTTTATCTAAATTTTTGAGATTTTAGCAATAAAGTAGGTGACTTATTCCCTAATTACTTTTTATTTTTGTAAAATCTGGATTGATATCCATATTTTATTTAATCTGTTGCTTGCTTTCCTTTTAATGGCCAGTTTTGCCGAAGTTTATTGATTTTTATTAGTTTTACAAAAGTTTCAGCTTTTTGCCTCCATGATTTTGTTTATTTTTGACTTTATTGATTTTTGTCTGTATTATTTCTTTCTTTCTGCCTATTTTGGGCTTGATTTGTTCTTATATTTATTATCTCAAGGTGGAATCTTGGATTTTTTATTTGAACCGCTCTTTTCTTTCTAACGCAATCATTTATTGCTATAACTTTCTCTCTATGTACTGCTATAGTTGCATTGCCCAAATTTTGAAATATCATGTTTTTGACTCAATTTAAACTATTTTCCAATTTTCCTTATGGCTACTTCTTCAACCTTTGGGTTGTTTAAAAATATGTTGTTCAACTTCCAAATACACTTAACTATTTCAGTATCTGTTATTGATTTCTAATTGAATGTTGTTAGTTTGAGATCTTACTCATTATGTAGGATTTCAATTCTTGTAAATGTATGAAGATTTGTTTTATAGCCTTGCTATGTATTCCGTTTTGTTAACTGTTGCATGTGCACTTGATAAGAAAGTATATTTTCTGCTACTGGGTGCAGTGTTTTATAAATATAAAATAGCCCAAGCTGGTTAATAGAACTGTTTAGATCTCCTAAATCCTCACCGACATTTTGCTCCAATCTCCAGTTTCAAGTGCATAGTTTCCCGTGTAACCTCACGTCTCTGAAGTGATGAAAGAAAGTCATATTCTTTTTTTTTTTTAATTTTTTTTTTATTTATTTATGATAGTCACAGAGAGAAAGAGAGGCAGAGACATAGGCAGATGGCGAAGCAGGCTCCATGCACCGGGAGCCTGATGTGGGATTCGATCCCGGGTCTCCAGGATTGCGCCCTGGGCCAAAGGCAGGCGCCAAACCGCTGCGCCACCCAGGGATCCCAGAAAGTCATATTCTTGACCAGCCATTCTTTGTTGTTATTGTTGTTTTGGTGATGGCAATGTTATTCCTAACCTCATTCGTTCATTCATTCATTTATTCATTCCTAACTTTATTCTAAATGAAAACCAGAGAAGTCACATTTTTAGGAAAAATGGAAAACACCTCAGAGTTCTGCCTTCTATTTTTTGGTAGGTTTGCACATGCTGCATTTTGGGAATTCTTACTAACCCACTGTCAGCATTTCATTGTGAAAAATGAAAACTATTCACAATGAAGTAAAAAAAAAATTATCTTAAACCTGCTTATGAGAACTGAAAAGTTAATAAGTATTCTATTAGAATTCTTGTGGAAAATGTGATGTGAGACCATGTAGAAATTTGAAAGGCAGTGCTTATCTCTGTCCATTTTGGTTTCAAGGGCACAGCATAATGATTCCATATTTGTATGTATTGCAAGATCATGAGCACAATAAATCTTAGTAATATTTTGAATTGCTTTACAGTGATTAGACAATCTTTTAATATAAGAATAATGGGAAGTTAGAACTGCCAAAATCAAGAAATTAAATCCTCCCATATTAAAGTAAAGAAAAAGCAACATTTTAGTTTGCCATTTTTTTCATAAGATTCCCAAATGTTTCTAACATGGTATTGACATCATCAACAGCTTAAGAAGTGACAAACTTGATAAAAAACAAGTGTGTTATTCTGTATGTTGGCAAATTGAACACCAATAAAAAATAAATTTATAATAAAAAAGGGACAATTAAAAAAAAAAAAAGGGACAATTGAACGACCAAATCTGAGGAACAGAAAGAAAAAAGATTGAAAAAAAGTGAATAAGCCTATGAGATGCAAAAAAAACAAAAAACAAAAAACAAAAACAAACAAACAAAAAAACAACAAGTGTGTGTGTGGTACTGGATTGTCCTAGTTTTCAACAGAGTCTAGAAACATTTGGAATTTGTGTAGCACATGCAGTTCCTCTCCTACCTATCAAACTACCAAGGGTCTAATTTTTCTCACTCACTATTTATTTACTCTGAGATCCATACATAGTAATTTAACGGTTTTGACAGTTATTTGTTTCACAGAATTTTTGATCCAATACCATGTCCTAAAAATCCAGAAAGAGTATACTGCAAAGCAACTTAACGAGGCACGAAGAGAGGCGCTCCGCCCACCCCCTAATACTTCTAATGATGTGGTCACTCTTGTTTTTTTATCTATGGAATTTAAAAGACAGTTTATGTGACTTGAAAATATTAACCTGGTTTTCTAAAAGACAGATTATTAAAATATTCTAAAACTATTTCAGAAGTCTGTAATTAATTATCAGATAAACATACCAGGCAAAAGAAATTTACTGGTACAGTTTGTTATTCGCAATGTTATCAGCAATTAAGCCTTTATTAAAAGCAGTTGGTACTGTTTATCATCAGCGTTAATAATCACCAGCAGGAGTGTCCTCTGTATTCCGAACAGATCCACAAACAGTCTATGCACTTTATATAAGTAAATATTCCTGAAGGCCAGGAAGGTAAATAAATTGGCCCTTGAACAATACTGGTGCGGACTGCCTCGGTTCGCTTACATGAGGAATTTATTTTCCAGTTAATATAGTATAACACCGTACATGTGTTACCTGCATTTTTTCATTCTTATGATTTTTAATAAAATTTTCTTTTATCTACCATACGCTATTGTAAGAATATAGCATATAATATGTATGACATACAAAATATACATTAATCAACTGTTTATGGCCCCAGTAAGGCTTCCCATCACCAGAAGCTACTAGTCATTAAGTTTTAGGGAGTCAAAGGTCATCCATCAGTTTCAACAACATGGTGAGTTGACTCCCCTCTCCCCCAGGTGTTCAATGGTCAACTGCGCTGTCATTACCCTTTTAGAGTTTGGGAGACCAGGGGTCTTATTGAGAAAATTGCTCGGAGACACAGTTTGTAACCTGTTGTATTTAGAGGTCAGTGTTGCAGGAAGTCACCTTTTTGAAAGCTCCTGAGGTGTGGTGCCCACGGCTGCTCTGTACGGGCAGGACACCCACAGGCTGTCCCTTTCCTGGGGGAAGAAGAGGCTTCTTAGCTCCTGCACCTGGAACAAAAATCATCACATCTATACAAGCAAAATACCTGCAGATGCTGTTATTCAACTACTCGAGGTGGTTGAATCGGTGAGTAACAGCAACAGCAAGGAAGTGACTCTGAGGATGGGGAGGGAATAAGCCCAGAGGAGTCTAGAAATATTTGCCGCAGTAGCTTGGCTGTTGAATGAAGGAAGTGGTCTAGCAGATAGACTCCTCCCCTGCCCCAGGGACCCTCCAGTCCCTCTCCTGCCCTCACCCCTGCAGAGGGGGTTCGCACGGGTGACAGGGGTTGTGGTTGTCAGAGGCCCTCCTGCTCCAAACCTCAGCTGGCTGGACGCAGCCCCTCTGGGCAGGCTGCAAACCTGCCCCAAGGACAGACTCCTGCGGGGTAGTTGCTATCCCTCACCTCACCCCAAAAACCCCGACTTCCCAGAGTGAGAATAATGATTTTCAGGTTGTTTCAAAGCACAATTCTCTTGAACATAGAGAGGATGTTTTATTGAGATGAATGATATTTGGTTTCTCAGTTGAAACAAACAGACAAAAATGCATTGAAAGCTGATTCAGCAAAACTCTCTTTTAGATCCATCGGCTGTGACTTTATAATATTTAAAAGAAATGGAGAACTGTACATTTCTTCAGAGACCACGGATCCCAATGAGCGTCAAATATCGAAACATGCGTATTAACACTAATTGATAAATGGCTCTATTACAAATCTCCAACTGTATTGACCACAATGTCTTAAAACCATGTTATCGTCTAAGAATATACGAGTCCTTCGTAAGGCGTTTATAGGATAACATTGGCAAAACCCTGTCTTGATTGTAGGATCCATTTCTCAAAGTTTTATTTGGAGAAACACGTAATTGGAACCCTGGCATCTTTCTTGCACACATTATACAGGTTAATGTATTTTTCAAAGTGTGGTTTTAAATGATTGCTTCTAATTGCACCCTAACATTTTTTTCTTGCTTTGATACATTCTCTCTTATGTAAAAAGCTCGTAGGTCCACATATAGGTTTTGACCTAGCCACGTAGCACACTGTATATTGATGGGACAAGAAGGCACACCTTTATTTATTTTTTATTTTTTGTTAAAGATTTTATTTATTTATTCATGAGAGGCAGAGAGAGAGGGGCAGACACACAGGCAGAGGGAGAAGCAGGCTCCACGCAGGGAGCCCGACTTGAGACTCGATCCTGGGTCTCCAGGATCACACCCTGGGCTAAACCGCTGAGCCCCCCAGGGATCCCCGAAAGCACAGGTTTAATTAAATTCTCACCTAGCTTTTATACATCTCACCCCTAAAAATTGCTATTGCTCTCAACCTTGACTTTTAATGTATTCCATATTCTTCAAGTCCCAAGACCAATGATAATTTCTCCAAACCTGAAGACACTTGGTTGTCCCCCCTGCTCATCTTCCCACCATGCTGCTTGTATCTCTGTTATAAAATCACTGTAGCCCTGCCGGTTCTTAGGGGGCTGTATCAATAAATGGGAGTCCTCTGCCAGCACACTGAGCAGCACACACATCCACACACAGGCTATGTGGGCATCTGTCTTTCCTCCCAGCTTTCCTGAGATGTCGTGGACATAGGGCGCTGTGGAAAGGTGAAGGTGCACAGTGATGGTTTGACGCACGTGTATATTGAGAAACGATTACCATGGTAGGTTAGCTAATACCTCTGTCATCTCGCATCATTATCAATTCTCTTTTGTGGGGGGAACGTGCCACATCGACTCCCCTGGCGACACGTAGGTCCGTAATGCTGTATTGTGAACCACAGTCATCGTGCTGCACGTTATGTCCCCAGACATGGATCGTGTGACGGAAACTTGTACCTTTGGCCAACTTCTCCCCATTCCCGTCCATCCCCGTCTCGTAGAAACCACTCTCTGTTTCTGTGGGTTTGGCTCTTTTGGATTCTGTGTGTAGCTGATATCATAGAGCATTTGTCCTTATCCGCCTTATTTCTCTTATCACAAGGTGCTCAAGATCCATCCATGTTGTTACAAAGGTCAGGACCCCCTTCTTTCCCGTGGCTGATACTCCCCTGTGTGTCTACACTGCATCTTCTTTAGCCCTTCGCCTGTGGATGGGCACAAGCATTGATTCTGTGTCTTGGTTATTGTGAAAAACACCGCCGTGGACATGGAAGTGCAGGCATCACTTTAAGATCCCAGTTTCCCGGGACGCCTGGGTGGGTCAGTGGTTGGGCGCCTGCCTTTGGCTCAGGGCGTGACCCCGGGGTCCCAGGATCCAGTCCCACGTCAGGCCCCCTGCATGGAGCCTGCTCTGTCTCTCTCTTTGTCTCTCACGTATAAATAAATAATTAAATAATTTAAAATTAAAAAAAAAAGATCCCATTTTCATATCCTTTGGCTACATACCCAGAAGTGGCATTACTGAATTATGGGGTAGTTCTGTTTTTACTTTTTGGAGGAACTGAACTTCCATACTGTTCTCCTGGGTGACCGTACATCCTACCCACAAAGATGCCCTTTCCCGCACATGCACAGCAGTACTTGTTACCTCGTCCCCTTAGTGATAGCCATCCTGACAGATGGGGAATGATGTCCTCGTGTTTTGATTTGTATTTTTTGTTGATTCATGATATTCAGGATCTTTTCATGGACCTAATGACCGTTTTATGTGATCTTTGGAAAAAAAATGTCTTTTGAGGATTATTTACCTATTGGATTGTATATGTTGCTTAATAGCTTGAATAATAATCCCTTATCAGATATATGAATCGCACATATTTTCTCCCACTCTGTAAGTTACCTTTTTTTTATGTGTGTTGACTATTTCTTTTGCTGTGTGGAAGCTTTTTATTTCTATATAATACCACTTACTAATTTTTGATTCTGTTGCCTGTGCTTTTGATACCACATCTCCTCCCCCACCCCTAAAAAATGTTTCCAAGATCAATAGCAAGGATATTTTCCCCATATTTTCTATTAGGAATTTTGTGGTTTCAAGTCAAATTAATTTTTGTGAATGGTTTAAGTTATGGATGGTATTTTATTATTCTGCACAGGAGTATATAGTTTCCCCAGCACCATTTATTGAAGAGCTTAACCATTCGTTATTCAGCATTCTTGGTTCCCTTGTCAAATACTAGTTGACTTTTCATGCATAGGTTTATTTCTGGGTTCTTGATCCTATCCCATTGGTCTATGTGCCTATTTTTACGCCAGTCCAATACTGTTTTGATTACTATAGTTTTGTGATACAGTTTTATGAGGAACTGTGATGCTTTCAGCTTTGTCCTTCTTTCTCAGAATTGCTTTAGCTAGTAGGATTTTTGTTGAGTGGATGTGAATTTTAGGATTGTTTTTCCATTTTCTATGAAAAACGACACTGGACATTTGATAGTGATTGCATTGAATCTCTAGATAGCTTTGGGTAATACGGATATTTTAATAATATTAATTTGTCCAATACAGGAACACAGAAAGAAAATGTCATTCCCCATTTGTTGGTGTCCTCAATTTCTCTCATCCTGTTTACAGTTTTCAGTTTACAGATCTTTCATTTCCTTGGTTAAGTTTTTCTTTCTAAGTTCTTTATTGTTTTTCATACTATTGTGAATGGGACTGTTTTCTTTAATCCTTTTTAGATATTTTGTTTTTAATGTTTAGAAATGCAACTGACTTCTGAATGTTAGTTTTGTAGCCTGCAACATTACTGAATTTGTTGGTTATTTCTAATAGTTTTTAGTGAAGTCTTTAGGATTTCACATATATAAGATCATATAATTTGTAAACAAATGTGATTTTTACATCTTCCTTGTTAAATTGGGAACATTTTATTTATTTTTCTTACCCGATGGCTCTGGGTAAGACTTCCACAACTATATTGAATAAAAGTAGTAAAAGTGGGTATCCTTAACTTGTTCCTGAGATGTTGACCCTTTAACCATTGAGTATATGTTATGGGATTGTCAAATATGCCTTTTACTATGTTGAGGTAAATTATTTTTCTACCCAGTGTGTTAAGAGTCTTTAACATGAAAGGGTGCCATATTTTATAAAATGCTTTTTCTGCACCAACCAAGATGACTGCGTCATTTTAACTTCCTATTAATGTGATATATCACATTTGTTGACTTGTGTATGTTGAACCATGCTTGTATCACAGCCATAAATCCCACTTGATCATAGTGGATGATCCTGTTAATGTCCTGTGAGATTTGGTGTGCTAAATACATTATTAAAATATTTGTTAAAATATCTGACATCAAGGATGTTGAACTGTAGTGTCCTTGTGTGGCTTTTGTATCGGAGCAATGCTTGTTTTGTAACATGAATTTTGGATTATTCTCTCCTTTCCAACTTTTTGGAAGAGCTTGAGAATGATTGAAATTAATACTTCTTCAAATTGCTGGTAGACTTTGCCAGAGAAACCATCTGGATATCGACTTTTCTTTGGAGAGTATTGGTTACTGATTCAATCTCCTTACTTGTATTGGTCTATTCATATTTTCTGTCTCTTCATAACTCAGTCGTGGAAATTTGCATGTTTCTAGAAATGTGTCCATTTCTTCTAGGTTCTCCACTTTGTTGCTGCGTAATCCTTCAATGTAGTCTCTGATAATCCTTTTTATTTCTCTGATATCAATCATAATGTCTCCACTTTCATTTTTTATTTTATTTTTTGAGGCTTCCCTCTTTTTTCCTTAGCCTCACTTCCCTGAAGTTTTGCCAATGCCATGTATCTTTTCAAATAAACAACTTTTGGTTGACTGGATCTTTTCTGCTGTTTTCCTGGTCTGTTTCATTGTTTCCTGTTCTGATTTTTGTTATTTCCCTACGGCTAACTTTGGGATTAGTTTGTTTTTCTGGTTCTAGTCCTTTGAGGTATAGAGTTAGGTTGTTTATTTGTGATGTATTTCTTCTCCTTCTTCCTCTTCCTTTTCCTCTTTCTTTTCCTCCTTTTCTTCCTCTTCTACTTCTTTTCTTGAGTAGGCTCCACACTGGATGTGGAACCCATACAGGATTTGAACTCATGACTCTGAGATCAAGACCTGAATTGAGATCAAGAGTCAGATGCTTAATGGGCTGAACTACCCAGGCATCCCTGTATTTTCTTAATTTATGTTTATCACTATAAACTTCCATTTTGGAATAATTTTTAATGCATCCCATAAATTTTGGTATGTTCATTTTTATTGATTTCAAGAATTTTTAAAATTTTAATTTCTCTTTTTATTTCTTCTTTGACCCCTTGGTTGTTCAAGAGTGTTATTGAGTTTCCACATATTTGTAAATTTTCCTGTTTCCCTCTTGTTATCGGTTGTTAATTTTATATCATTTTGGTAGGGAAAGATACTTGGTATGATTTGAATCCTCTCAAATTTGCTAAGACTTATTTTGTGACCTATCATATGATTTTTTTCTTGAGAATATCCTATGTATGTTAGAGAATAATGTGTATTCTGCTGCTGTTCAATAGAATGTTTTTATATAACTGTTAGGTCCATTTGATCTACAATATAGTTCAAGTCCAATATTTCCTTATTGATTTCCTGTCTGGATGATTTATCCATTGTTGAAAGTGGAGTATTGAAGTCTGCTGTGATCATCCTGTCTGGTTCTTTCTTAGATCTGTTAGTATATTCTAGTTTTTTTATGTATTCAGATGTTGGGTACATATTTATGATTATTATATCCTCTTGATGAAGTTACCACTTTATAATTATATAGTGAATTTCTTTGTTTATTATTACTATTTTTAGTTTAAAGTCTACTTTTTTTTTTCCTGATACCAGTATAGCTACCCCTGCTCTTCTTTGCTTTTCATCTGCATCAATCATCTATTTCCATCCTTTTACTTTGAGGTTATGTATGTTCTTAAAGCTTGAGGCTGCATATGGCTTTGTCAGTCTCTGTTTGCTTGTTTCTTTCTTCCTTCCTTTTCTTCCATTTCAGCCACTCCATACCTTTTAGTTAGAGAATTTAATTCATTTACATCAAAAGTTATTATTAAATGTAAGAATCAATTAGAGCCATTTCATTTTTTAGGGGATGTTTTGTAATTAACCTTCTTCCTTTTGCCCTCTCTGCCTTCCTTTGTAGTTGATGATGATTTTTTGGTGGTATGCCTTGGTTCCTTTTTCTCTCTTTCATGTGTATCTATTTGAGGTTTTTGCTTTGTGGTTATTGTAAAGCTTACATAAAATATCTATTGATATAAAGCTGCTAACAACTTAACTTTGATCACATGCAAAACCATTACCACTTTGGACCCTCTTTTATGTTTTAATGTCACAGTTAACCTGTTTTTGTATTATGCATTCATTAATAAGTTGCTGTAGCTATAGTTATTTTTAGATGTTTATCTTTAGCCTTTGTATTACAGTTACTCTTTAGCATCCCACCCTTTTACAGTATTCAAGTTTTCTGAAGTTGATGGCATACTTACCTTTATCATTATGTTGTATATTTTCATATATTTTCATGTCACTAATTAGTGTTTTTCATTCCACCTTGAAGTACTTCTGTCAGCATTTCTTGTGAGGCAGGTCTAGTGATGATGAAATCCTTCAGCTTTTTTTTTTTTTTTCTGTTAAAGTTCCTACCTTTCCTTAATTTCTGAAGTATAGCTTTCCAGATAGAATATTCTCAGTTGGCATTTTTTTTTTCTTTCAGCACTTTGAATATATCACCCCACTCTTCCCTAAACTGTAAGAATCTGCTGAGAAATCTGCTGATAGCCTAAAAAAAAATGATGATCTCTTTGTTTTTATTTTTTTTTCTTTGTCTATAATTTTTAACAGTTTTATTATAATCTGGCTTGGAGGAAATCTCTTTAAGTTACATTTGTTTCATTATCTATGACTTTTATGAACTTCAATATGCAAATCTCTCTATAGATTTGAGAAGTTCTCAGCCATCGTTTAAATAAATTTTCTGTACTTTCTCCTTATCTTTTTCTACTCCAGTAATTGTTTCTTTTGATGTTACACCATTCATCACACAGGCTTTCTTCATGCTTTCATTCTTTTTTCTTTGTTCTTCTCGGAATGGATAATTTCAAAACTTCTGTCTCCTAATTCACAGATTACTTTTTCATTCTTGATACATTCTGCTGTTGATTTTCTCTACTGCATTTTTCACTTCATTTATTTACTTCTACTCCACAATGTGTTCGTTTTCATGATTTTTATGTCTTTGTTAAATTCATTGTTTTGTTCAGGTATGATTTTCCTAATTTTGCTATCCTGGTTTTCTATAATTTCTTGTAGCTAACTACACTTGTTTAAAACAACTATTTTGAGTTCTTTATTGGGTAAATTGTGGATCTCCATGGCTCTAGGGCCAGCTATTGGAAGATTCTTGTCATCCTTTAGTAGTGTAATATTTCCTTGATTTTCTCTATTTCTTGAAGTCTTGGGATGCTGTCTTTGGATTTGCAATATAATTAGCTCCTCCAGTCTTTACTGACTGACCTTAGGAGAGAATTGTGTTCCATTAGTCATGCTAGAGATTCTGAGACTCTCTTGGCCCTTCTGTGGCTAGGCATGATTCACACATCTTGGTCCCTCTTGTGGTAGATTTCTTGAATTTGTATGCCTTCTCTTGATGCGGTAATATATCAGGCTGAGTGCTGACAGCCTACCTTTGCTTTTCCAAGGGCAAGCTAAATCTCAGGTTTGTGGCTTCTTTGCGGTCCACAGATCTAGGGCTGTTTTTATGCATGTTCTCACTAGCTATCTGCCAACACTTACTCTTTCCACCTCTGTGAACATACATAGTGAGATACAGAATGGGGGAGCATTAGGGTGAGACAGATGTAGTACGGGGGTACCTATGGGTCATTTGAGGGAATCCACGGGTAATGCATCTCAAATGGTTCATAGGCCAGCTTCTTGATGGAGTCTGTGATGCATTTAGTAGGATCTGCTTCCCTTTAATGCTCTCCCATAACCTCATTTGCTGCTCCCCCAGACTCTTTACCTCCAGCAGAAGGAAGCCAGCAGGGAAGCCAGGCACTCACTCACATGCTCTCACTTTCCCCCGTGGGAAAATCACACGCTGAGAAGTTCTCATTTGAAACAAGGGTGGGGCAAGGGTGACTTGGGTAAGGTCAAACTATTGTTTTATCCTCTTCAAACTGTCTAAATTCATAGTTTTTATTTGTTTGTTTTTGGTTTTGCTTTTCTTCTGATGATATTGGAACTTCTCTGTTGGAAATAGGGACTTCCACAAAGATGCATTTATGGGTAATTGTCTAAGACAGTATTCTTCAAGAGCTCCCAGGCAGTGACTTACAGGAGCTGAAGCCAACTCATGGGCTACTGTAGGGTTCACTGCTGTGGCTGAAGTCTGCAGGGAAGGTGTGACTACCCAATGCATGTGTAGGTGTGACTCCTCCCATGTCCCTTGGTGTATGGCACTAGGCCTCACAGCTCCCATAGACACTTTTGTCCATGGATAGAAGCCAAATCATTGTTGTTGAGAGGGATTTACTGAAAAGGATGCCTTACTCAGCCATGTTGCTGATGTCATTCCAACTTCTATCTTTAATTTAGACATTAGCTTTTTACTTAGAAGCTAACCTAGCATTAGACACTCTACAGGACTTTACAAAACTTAATCCCATTTGTTATTCTCTGTACAAATGTCAAAGGAGTAGGCAGCATAGATGTTATATATTTGTCAGATGACATTTAGTATTTTCTATACTATTTCATCAGTGTCTATTTTTGTTTGAATGCTTGTTTCTTTTCTTCTTTGGTGGCCTTTGGTCACTCCCACCTGGCATTTTATGTATTTATATATATTTTAGCAAAATCTAATTCGCTTAAAATGATCTCTTAAATTCGTTGACATATCTATGCTGCTTACATAAATGGGGAAAGAAAAGGCATTCCTATAGTTGGCCTCGATAGAACTTTTTTAAGTGGCAACACAATCTACCTATGGTTGTTTGGTTGATTGAAAATGATCTTAGTTTGATTTTGAGATATCTTCTCTATTAAAAGTTTATATTTTAAGAAAAAGTTTATTAAAAGATTTGAAATGCTAATTCTAAATTTATTCAATTCAAGAAAAAACAAAATTGTGATTATCAGTAGATTTTTTGAGATGTTATAAAATAAAATTGCATTTGATAGGATATCCTGACAGTAATTTCAGGTAAAATGTTATACAGAATTCCTTTTTTTTTAAATTAATGTGCTCAGAAAAAAAAAATAGTTACTCAGAAATAAATTTCCTGCCAACCTGCATGGAAGGTAACTCTAAGGGAAATTACATTCATGCTGGTTATGCCTGAGTGTGCTTCACAGGTGGAATTTCAATTACTAAGGACCTTATATTAGTGAGCCAGGAGAAATCTGTCAGTTAAAAAAAAAAAGTAAGTAAACTAAAAGTATCTGTTCTCTCAAGCTTCCTCTATGTATAGGAAGAATCAATTTGCTTTCATCTTAATCCCAAATAGAAGGAGCAATTGACTTTGGGGAAATCCTGTAAAATTTATTGCTGACAGCGTGTTAGAGAGTACTTTCTAAGGATGACAGGACACAGGAATTGATTTTGCTTCCAGTGACACCAGGATAACTGATTCTCTCAATCACATAGCATAGCTCTGGGGTTTGTTGTCACTTCACTCTGCAGTTTGAAAGGTTTATATCAAACATGTGGGAGGACAGTTTGAAAGGAGATATCTAATCTGGTACTTAATTAGTATGATGTATCAACTGCTATTGCCCGTATTCAGATAATATTGCAGAAAGTTAGTCTACTAAATATATAAGAAAGAGAAATATTGACTTAAATATAATAACAGTATTTAAATATTAACAAATAGATGAGTGGACAAAATAGTGTGTTTATTCTCCAAATATTAACTACAGTTAATTTTAAGAAAAAGCCCAATTTTGAAAAAAATACTCTCTTATTAAATGGCATTACATGTAACTTATATGTAACTTTAATGTTCATAATATACAAATGGGTTTAATTATCAAATACAGTGGTTGGTTTTAGAAGACTAAAAGGAGCTTTTTCTTGAGTAAACAGTATTTATATCTTGTTGATTTTAGACTAAAAGGAGCTTTTCTTGAGTAAACAATATTTATATCTTGTCACTTTCATGGAGTGTATATTACAGGTATATGTGCATATACATGTATGCATATATGCAGTATGATTACCTATATATAAATATACCTGTATGTGGACTATGTTGTATCATTATATGTTGAAACCTACATGCATGTACAGTCACATACATTTAGAGATGCACATATATATTCAATTTAATATGTGCACACATAATTTACATATTGTAAAGTACTTTCAAGTACCTATGATGTAGGCAGGGATGTGTTAGCTAAACAATACAAGAGAAGGAACAGAATATTACAGATATTTTATCACTTCTTTTCCTCCTTACTTTTATACCTTCCCTCAAAAAAAAAAAAAAAAAAAAACGGTTTTGTTTGAAACAAAAACAAAAGCACAACACAATTTTCACAGGAATCAAAACCAGGATCAAAATACAGACATTTTATTTTTAAAGGCCTCTATAATAGATTGTAAGTGAGCCTCCTCCTATTGTCTCAGAGTTTTCACAGAGGCCACTGAATAAAAGCTGAGGGAAAAGTAATAGTGCCCAGTTTATCACTCTCTAATTAGAAGTAAGAGATATCTATGCATTACTTCCAAAGGGAATGACTCAAGCATCATTTAGGGAACTTCATCCAGCCACACACCCTCATCCTCTAAGAGAGGTGATGGTTGAAAATGTGGAGGAGAGGTCCTTATTAGACAAAATTGTCAGCATATTGCCCATTGACCTCTTTTTTGTATTCCATCTCGGACAAAGGTATGGAATATTTCTCTTCACCTTAAGCCAAATAAAGAACAGTCCAGGGTAATCACAGCAAGAATGTGTCCAGCTCACTGTAGCTTGAGGACCCTGGAGACCAGTAGGAGAAGCTATACAAGCATAGGCTAAAATGGCAGAGAGAAAAAGCAAAAACTTATGCAAAATGAATGTGTGCCATGGACAGCAAAATTGGGAAAATTGGGAAAACCTTGGGAAGATTCTCAAGAGTATTGACTGAAAATTTAAAGTAATCCTCCATGAGGAAAAGTTAGATTCTCTTGACCTGAAGGATGAGAGAGAAGTGCTGAGTTGCTGGAGAAGCTTTGGACATTATCTATGTTGAGGTGACTGCTCTTTCAGGTCCACAAATATGATGCCCAAGAAAGATCCAGCAAGGGAACCTGGAAGGCTCAGTTGGTTAGGCATCTGCCTTTGGCTCGGGTCATGATCCCAGGGTTCTGGGATTGAGTCCTGCATTGGGCTCCCTGCTCAGCGAGCGAGGAGTCTGCTTCTCCCTCTGACCTTCCCCCAACTCATGCTCAATCTCTCTCTCTCTCTCTCATTCTCTCTTTCTCTTTCTTTTTCTCTCTCAAAAAATGAATGAATGAATGAATGCATAAGAAAGATCTAGCAAGGGTGCATCAGTGATGACAGGGCACCAACCCAAGATTACAGCCAACTCTTCCTTGTATGATTTTGTTGCTTTTAGCAAATCCTCCCCTTATTTGGGTAAGGTTCTGGAAGGGTTTACATTAATGGTTAACTAGGGAGTAGGAAAAAATGCTAAAAAGAAAAAAAAAAGCCAATAAATAAATAAAAATATAGATAGATAGATAGATAAATAAATAATAAATAAATAAATAATAAATGATATAAAAATAGAAAAAATAATTAAAAAAAAAAGAAAAAAGCCAACTAGTTTATATCTCAGTAGAGGCTTACCGGCCTTGACTAGATCTAGTTTTGGGTCTGCTATTCTGGACCAGATTATTGTTACGTAATTAATACTGGTCTGGAATTTTTATGCCTAAGCAAGGAACTATTTATAAACTATATTGCATGGAGTGCCTGAAAAACTATGGGGTTGTCTGAGGTTTTACCTGAGAGCATAAAAAAGAAAGGATTAGCCCACAAATCAGATATAAAGGAATCATGGGAGTAAAAGTAGTTTGGTTTCTGGTTACAAGCCAAATCTAGAGCTTTCAAAAATCCAATGTCCAAAGGTATGAAGTCATTTCATTATCTAGCAATTCTCCCTTTAAAGAAATGCATTATTTTATCCAAATTCAAAGAAAATAGATATTTCTAATCTAGTTATAGATTAGAACCTTCTTTGCCATGCCTGGTACCTCCTTAGCTCATACCCCATCACGTTTCCATGGCCCCTCTGAATGGTTTGTTACCTATGGTCTCAGAATTTTCAATCTATAGTCCACACGTTCTCCATGCTAGTATTTTTAAAGATCAGAATCTAGTCATTTCACTTTTGTTTCATAAACTCCAGTCTTCACCTCTCCCTGTCCTCCAGCGCCTTCAGACCATGAGCCATACTTTTTTAGAGTACATATTGGGCCCTTTGTGATCTGTTTCTTATTCACCTTTGGGGTTCATGTTTTGCACCACTAAATAAGCTCCAACATTTCCTCCAAAACACCATGCCTACACATCTCTTTGTAAATGACAGTACTACTGCATGACTCTTTCTGCCATTTTCTTTACTTGGCTCATGTCTACTTTCCCATCAAAATTGGTCTCAGAGGCACATCTAACCGATGATTTCCTTCAAAGCCCTCCCTATTTTTCAGCCATCACTCTGAGCAATACTTCCCTATGTTAACCTCTTGCCAGTTTCTATCGTAGCACTAAGTCTGCCATTAGGAGATAATAAATTGAAGACTCACTGTTAATAACATGAAAATGCCAGTAAAATAAAACTTCTAAAGAAAATGATATTTTAATCATTTGCTTTCACCAACATGTGAATGTAATAAAGATGTTAAAAGATGAAGTAAAATTTAAGTAATGAAGTTAATGGTAAATCCTATCTACCAGTTAAAAGGCAAAAAAAATGAAAATGTATAAAATGTTAATAGTAGCAGGGTTCATGAATTGCTTACTTAAATCTCAGATAAGTTTTATAACCTTACCAAAAAAGCTTTACATAAATTATAAAACCTATAAAAAACAAAAGAGAGAAATTCTTATTTTTATTTTTCCATTCCCTAAATGAGGAAACTGCTTTTCGGAGGGGTTAAGTGAACTCACAGATCTAATAAAAGAGCAAGACAAAGAGTTATCCCTATTTCTGTTTGATTCTGAAGTTCTTACAGTTAACTTCGAGGTTTTACAAAATAATCCATGTCACCTGCAATTCTTATTTTCATTTTATCTTCCTATCATAGGCTTTTATCCCCTCAAATAAAAACAGAAATGCAGATTGCTGCTTTTAGCTGAGTTCCTAAATGTGCTCACAGCGTTCTTCACCATAGATTACAGAGGCGGGCAAAGTTTTACCTCATAATTTGGATGAGACTCACACAGAATTTCCATTTTGGACAGACTTTAGAGGAAACTGTCTCTGGCTTCAGTTTTCTTGTTCTCTCTCAACACCTCAACATTTTCTTTGAGAGAAGGTGAGTTATTGTGCAGCTGCTACTGATGGGGTGTTCTGACCTCTAAACAATTATGATGCTGCCACAGAGGCCCAGGTCTTTCTACTTTATGTCCTGATATTTTCAATGACTTTTCTGAAGAATTACATATGCAACTAGCTATGGGAAAATGTCTTTGACAACAAATTCTATTGCAATTTGCAATGCTCTTTTTTTTATTTTTTTTTATTTTTTTACCAGAGATATTTTCTGGCAATTTTCTTCCTACAATATTTTCTGGAAAGTATTGCCTTAATGTATTCATTCTTCCCACCACACTGACTTAGAAAGTATATAATACAAGGATAACGTAAAAGGAGGCTTACATATTTGTTCATGTTAATTTTTAGTTAATCTTAGTTGGAAGACTCTTTGTTTTACAATTACAAGCATATCACTAAGCCTAGGCTTTTCTAGGTGGATATGCAAAAAAAATTTCTAAGAAGCTGATTTTTTTTAAATTTTTTTAAGAAGCTGCTTTAGTGTTAGTATTTACTATGTGAATATTTTTACTATGTAGGTTAGAACAAGTAGTTTATAGATTTGCTTGTTATGTGTATTTCTTCCTGCCATAATTGAAAACTCTTGAGGAAATTTTAGATTAAGGAAATATCTGGAGGGTGAAAAGTAAATCATAGAGAATTCTTGATTTAGCCTCTGCCATAAAATTATCTTGCTGAAAAAGTAAGTAAAATATGCAAATGTATCAAGAATATATAACTAGAGTCACAAAATAAGGCAAATCTTTTTATTACATTCAAATAGAAACATTTTTTCTAACTCAAATTAAAGGAGAAGTCCCCCATGTACAAAAATGTAATTTATTGTGAAGATTAAGAAAGAAGTAGAATATTTGAAGTCGTTAAACTGAAAGTGATATAATGTTGGTTCCAAACCAGGATTGTTTCTTTAGGATACTGTAAGTCCTCGTTAGTGTATGAAAACCCTTTTGAAGATTTCCTTTCTCTCTACCCACCCACCCCAACTTAAAGTTATATAATCAACCACTTCTCACAGTGCAGCTTTCTGTCCATCAATCCTATCCATGTGTTTTAATAAAAACACCTTTTTGCACCAAAAATAAATACTAAACAACAAAACAACCACTAAGTTTTTTTTATTTAATTATTGAAATGATGAACAAAAGTGACATTATAAAACATTATAAAACAATTTATCATCAGGAATAAAGAGATTTCATGTACGAATAATGTGAACATCACTAGAAGAGCTAAGAGGTAAAAGAGGAAAGAGGAAGATTTAATTAGGCAAAGACTCGTATTTGATTCAAAAGTTTAATCTGAAAAGAAACAACAAACAAAAAAATGTGAGAATTAATTGCTAATGTTTAATTACTTAACCGACGTTCCAGAATGTCTAATCTGACTTTTTCCCTCTAGAACTAAGACATTAAATGTACCGGGCGTTTAGCTGAGATATGTTTAAACCTGGTCCTAGAATCCAAGACTCTATTCGAATGGAGGGTTCTGTGGGCAAGTTTCTTTAAAACGCATCACATCATCTTTTGTGCCTCCACGGCTCTATTTTCATCTAACAAAAATAGCTTATCGATTTTCTCAATTTTCTTATACTGATAAGTGAAACTAAGGTTTTCCGACATGTGGGATGGACTCCCCACTCCCCTGTAGGCCGTAGCATCATCAACGCAAAACTAGTGGAAGAGAATGTGGGGACGGAGCCAGTCCTGTGTGATCAGTCTGTGGTCGGGCCGAGTTGGCCTAGGTTCTGAGGCGCACTGACCCTCCAATTTCCTGGCCCTGTTCCCTGAGCAAGTGCTGCTGCACAGAGGAGATTGCTGCCTCTAAATTGCCTCTGCTGTTTGGGTCAGGCCTTTGAGACCCACTACAAAGCCATCCTTAAATTTACATCTGTCTCTAATTGACTAAGGGATTCAAAATGTTGCATTTCTTGCCCTTAAGTTAGGAATGTCAGTAAGCACCGTAACTCCTCTAATTTTATCTTGTGAGACCACATGTCTTTCCTGGGGAGGTGGGTTTGTAAATATACCCAAATCTGTGAATGACTTTGACATTAAAAACAAAACAAAAACAGCAAAAAACTTGCATCAGTGTTTTCCAAGAACTCCCTTTTATTATTGTTCTCACTCTCAAATTAGAGCATTTTTAATTTTTTAATTTAATTTTTATTTTGGTTTTCTTAGAGTTGAAATTTTTTTCATAAGTTTTTATTTTGATTCCAATTGGTTAACCTGCAGTGCTGTATTAGTTCCAGGTGTACAATGTGGCAATTCGGCAATTCCATGTCACACAGCGCTCATCTGGACCAGTGTACTCCTTACTCCCCATCACCTAGTTCACCCATTCCCCCCACTTACCTCCCCTCTAGTCACCATCGCTTTGTTCCATGTAGCTAGGAGTCCGTTTCTTGGTTTGCATCTCTCTGTTTTTTCCATTTGCTCCTTTGTTTTGTTCCTTAAATTCCACATACGAGTTAAATCATGTGGTATTTGTCATTTTCTAACTGACTTCCTTCACTTAGCATGATACTCTCTAGTTCAATCCATGTTGCCAATGGCAAAACTTCATTCTTTTTATGGCTAAAGTGATATTCCATTGTGTGTGTGCGCGTGTGTGTGTGTATCAGTTCTTCTTTATCCATCCACCTATCCATGGACACTGGGGCTGCTTCCATATCTTGGCTATTGATGCTGCCATACACATAGTGGTGCATGTATTCCTTTGAATTAGTGTTTTTTGTATCCTTTGGGTAAATACCCAGTAGTACGATTCCTGGATCATAGGGTAGTTCTATTTCTAACCTTTCAAGGAAACTCCATGTTTTCCAGAGTTTGTACCAGTTTGCATTCCCACCAACAGTCCATGAGGGTTCCCCATTCTCCACATCCTTACCAACACTTGTAAACTAAGAGTGTATTTGATCTGAAAATCCATTATCTTCCAATTAGAAAGTTTTCTCCTTTACCTGATCTCCATCAATCTTTTCTTCTTTCTTTTCTGTTTTTGAACATGGCATGTGCTATATTTTATCACCTTTAATGATTTTATTTTCAGTTATAAAATATGGGAAATTTTACCCTATATCAACTTTTCTCTCTTATTTGTCTTTTCCAAATTCTTCTCTATATTTCAATATGTTTTTTTGATCATTTATTTAATTTGGATTTTTCAGTACTGGTGCTGTAGTTTATTGCTTGTAGACTTTTAATTTATTTTTTTAATTAATTTTTTAGTGTAATTTTTAAATTTATTTTAGAGAAAGAGAGAGAGCATGCAAGTGGGAGAAGGGGTGGGGTAAAGGAATAAGGAGAGAGAACCCCAAGCAGACTTCCTACTGAGCACAGAGCCCAAGTCTGTGCTCAATTCCAGCTCCT
Organism: Vulpes lagopus; assembly: GCF_018345385.1. NCBI lineage: Eukaryota > Metazoa > Chordata > Mammalia > Carnivora > Canidae > Vulpes > Vulpes lagopus. Next base: position 3,560,696 of record NC_054826.1, on the reverse strand, counting down.
TGATATCATAATCTGAACTAAATCCGAGAGTCAGATGCTCACTGATTGAGCCACCTAGGCACTCCAGTTTTCAATTTAATTTAGATTCAGTAATTAATTTCATGTTTTAAACTGCATTTTTTTCTGGGCAGCCTTGGTGGCCCAGCAGTTTAGCACCTGCCTTCAGCCCAGGTGTGATCCTGGAGACCCGGGGTTGAGCCCCACGTCAGGCTCCCTGCATGGAGCCTGCTTCTCCCTCTGCCTGTGTCTCTGCCTCTCTCTTTCTCTCTCTCTCTTTGTCTCTCATGAATAAATAAATAAATAAATCTAATAAATAAATAAATAAATAATAAATACATTTTTTCTTCAGATAAGCCATATTTTACTTTGTGTTCCAGTCTTCATCTTAGCAAATGACAAGTCCATTCTTCTTGTTCCTCAGGGCAAAAACAAAATAATGAAACAAAAACAACCAAACAGAAAGTCATTTTGAGTTTTCCCCTTCTCCCACATCTTGCCGCCAATCCACTGGCAAATCTCACCAACTCGAGCTTCATTATATATCCTCGATTTAATTCCTTCATTTCACCTCTACTTCTACTACAGGTATACCTCAGAGATATTGCAGGTTCTATTCCGGACCATTGTAGTAAAGCAAGTTGATGATTTTTTTTGGTTTCCTACTATATTTATTTTTTTAATAATACATTTATTTTTTATTGGTGTTCAATTTGCCAACACACAGAATAACACCTAGTGCTCATCCCATCAAGTGCCGACCTCAGTGCCCGCCACTCAGTCACCCCCACCCCCCTCCCACCTCCCCTTCCACCACCCCTAGTTCGTTTCCCAGAGTTAGGAGTCTTCCATGTTCTGTCTCCCTTTCTGATATTTCCCACTTATTTTTTCTCCTTTCCACTTTATTCCCTTTCACTATTATTTATATTCCCCAAATGAATGAGATAATATAATGTTTATCCTTCTCCGATTGACTTATTTCACTCAGCATCATACCCTCCAGGTCCATCCACGTTGAAGCAAATGGTGGGTATTTGTCATTTCTAATGGCTGAGGAATATTCCATTGTATACATGAACCACAGTTTCTTTATCAGTCATCTGTCTATGGACACCAAGGCTCCTTCCACAGTTTGGCTATTGTGGACATTGCTGCTATAAACATCGGGGTGCAGGTGTCCCGGCATTTCATTGCATCTGTTTCTTTGGGGTAAATCCTATCCTGCAGTCTGTTAAATGTACAATAACATTACGTCTAAAAAATACAATGTGTATCCATTCATTAAAAATACTAGATTGCTAAGGAAAATGCTAATCATCTTCTGAGCTTTCAGGGAGTTATAGTCTTTTTGTTGGTGGAAGGTCTTGACATTGTTGAGTGCTGAATGACCACAGTGATGGTTTCTGAAGGTATTGTTGCAATTTCTTAAAATAAAACAATGGTTAATCTTCATATAGACTTCTGCCTACATTTTTATTTTATATATATATTTTTATTGGAGTTCGATTTGCCAACATATAGTATAACCCCCAGTGCTCATCCCATCCAGTGCCCCCCTCAGTGCCCATCACCCAGTCACCCCATTCCCCTTCCCACCTCCCCTTCACTACCCCTTATTCGCTTCCCAGAGTTAGGAATCTCTCATGTTCTTTCTGCTTACATTTAGTGAGTAGTTGTGACATGCAAGCACTGTTCTATTTCCTGTGTTTCACCTCACTTTATCCTTTCAATAATACAATGAAAGAGCTATTGTTATCTGAGTTTACATCTCAGGAAAATGAAGTTCAAAGAGGTTAAGTAATTTCTTGGTAGGGGGGGCCAAGGGTGGTGGCCCTGGGTGGCTCCCTTTGGCTCAGGTCATGATCCCGGGGTCTTGGGATCAAGGCCTGCATTGGGCTCCCTGTTCAGCAGGGAGTCTGCTTCTCCCTCTCCCTCTGCTCCTCCTCCAGCTTGTGTTCTCTCTCGCTCTCTGTCTCTCTCTCTCTCAAATAAATAAATAAAATCTTTTTGTTTAAAGTATTTTTTTCGCCAAAGAGGTTAAGTAAATTAACCAAGTTCACAAAGGATTATGTAAAAGACCTGGTGCAAACTTGGGCATTCTCATTTTAGGGAAAAGATTCTTTGTATGCTAAACTAACCTGAAATTGTCTTGAGTATATGGATGACTTCCCTTTGGGGCTGCACACTCTTCATCTGAAGGCTGTTGAAATTCCTTACGAAGATCAGAAGTTGAAAGTTGGTTTGATAGAGCCTGGCATTATGACTTTAGAGTCTCAGCAGCCTTAGGAAGCAAAGATACTACTGGGACCAGAGCAAACCTGAACAAGGGAACAGATATCCTATTTTTTTTTCCTTTGTAGGTATGTATGTATGTATATTTTTGGTTTGGGTTTATTGTATTTTTTGAAGGATCCACATACAGAAAAATAGCATTTTAGTATCTGGTATATTACAACTTCCATGGGATAATTTTATCCAACTTCTTCCTAGCCCTGACGCACAATGTCAGAGAAGACCTTTGAACTCCTCCGCAAGGGAAGAAGGAAGAGCAGTTCTAACGAGTTGTCTGCTTTCTGTTTATTGTTGCTTTGCTAGCTCTAGGCTTCCAGACACAGGTGATTCGGAATGATTTAGCTACACAGCACAAAAAACTTGTCTTGCACATATTGCTTTCATCTGTCTTATAGCACCTACTCATTAGAGTCTGTTGTGAAGTAAAACTGAGACAATGTTTATGTGTTTTCTGTGACACATGCCATAGGATTAGGAAAAATGTACACTTTATCCCTAAGAATTTTCCCATCATTTTGGCTTTCAAGCTGCATTAAAGATTAATCACTAAAAGCTTATGTTGCCTGGATGGCACTTTTACAGAGTTGAGTAGCTTTTCCCCTATTAGAACATTTCTTTGGTCAATTCAGTTGGACTCTAAGTGAGTGGTTTCCTCAATTTGCACTCTTTTCCAAAAACCACAGCCAGTAATCACTTACTCAGAATAAAATTTGGACCTAAGTCGAGAAGCTGGGTATAACTGGGTCAATTACCTCTTATCAGTCAAGTGAGAAGGAAAGACACTGTTTGAACTTACATAGTCCATGCAAAATATTCAGTAAATACATGCACTAAAGGAGTGTTTGATCTACATGCAGTTACCACCTCACTGCATACTGACAGAGGAGACATTGGAGAGGAATTTCTTCTATAAAACAAGGCAAAGGGGGAACAAATTAGCAAATGACCCATATGAGCTGCATAATAAAAGATTTCTTTTAAATGGCATTACAGTTAAGTAGAGGGTTTCATGAAAATGAGAACACAGATTCAGAATTGACAGGTCTGGGTTTGTGTTTCCAGCAAGTTCTCAGGTACTGCCGAGGCTCTGACTCCAAGCACCACACTTTGACAATAAAAAGGTCTAAAAAGCTTGAGAGAAACTATGATGGTTCTGGTTCGTATGCTCTGTGCCACCTTAATGATCATCTTGCCATTAATTAAGGAAGTGTTTTATTTAACAAGTGTTTACTGACAAACTTGTTCTATGTTGTACGTCGGGCATTCACTACGGTGCTTGGTACATGTCAGGAAACAAAACAGACCCGTATCCATGACCACCTGGCTTATAGTCTAGTCCTCAGGGGTGGTGAAGAGAAGATAGACAATATACTATAAAACATAATAAAAATAAAATTACGTATAATTCTAGACAGTGGTGATTGCAGTGGAATAAGAGAAGCTATTAGAACGAGACATTCGGACCAGGAGTGTGGAGACTGGGACCAAACAAAGTTCAGTATTAAATAAATAAAGCCTCAGGGTTAACATTGGCTTTTATAGTATGCCCAATTTAACAGGAATAAAACAATCTCCCAGGGAAAAAAAAAATCTACCTGCAATTTGTAGATTTCCAAAAGCTCTACTTTAATTTTCCTCAGAGGAGCAAGACTCCATTAAGAAAAGAGGCACAGATGGTTTTGATTCAGTCTTTTTCTCTCAGTTTTGCTTGAGAGGAGATGATATTTATTCCATCATTTCTGGCTGAAAGAGAAGAACCACATTGCTTATAAAAGGTAAATCCATAGTCATGTAAATAAGATTAAAAAAAAAAACCCTCATGCTTGCAAATTGCCAATAAGGGTGGAGAGTCAGCTAAGAATACACATTGTCATGATCTTAGCTTTTTTTGTTGTTCTTTTTATTTTTTTAGCAACTATGGTAATTCCACAAGTTTATGTAGGTAGTTTTGTCTTTCCAAATGAAACAGTTTGAATATGATGTGTATTGAAAACACATTTTGGAGATTAGAGATTTCAGTACATATGAAAATTGCTAATTGAACTTATAAGTAAATAAAATTTAAACCATAAATGTATTTCTCTTTCAAGACACATCATGTGAACTGAACATTTACAAAACATAGAAAATAAAGTAAAACCCTTTCACCAAGAATATCATTCAAATAAAAAAAAAGTATATGCATTTTTGGTTGGAAAAATGTTTGTGCATGGTTTTTGAACCATTAAAGTAGTGATTAATAAAAAAAAAGTGATGAATGCTTATTAATTAAGCTCCAAACCTAGTTGTAAAATTTGCAGCTTATCAGCCTTTTCTGTAGTGTTTATTGCCCTAAGTGAATCAGACTATATAAAAATCAAGGGAGGGCTTTTTAACTCAGTAATTGAAAATCATCGATTGAGTCAGGTCTATTTCAGCAAATAGTGGTTTTATGGGTAATATTTCACAATTCATTGGCACTTTACTAAGAGAAAAATTCGTCTTTACTTTTAGGAAACTTTCCCTTGCTGCCATCACCTGTAATAAATACACATTTTGACCAAAAATTAATCGGAATGTCTATTTTTTCCTCTGCCAAAGCACATAAAAATGATTGTAACTCTTTGAAGCAATTACTTTGGAGAATTATATTCTGTAAAACCATGTTCAACTTGTTAAACATATCTGCAAACTCCTCTTTCAAAATCATTTTCAAAGATAATTTGTAATGCAAAACAAAAAAAAACGGATAAAAGATGGATGGATACATATATGCAGACATACACGCACATAAACAGCCTGCTTTATAAGAATTTATACCTGTTTTCTTCTTTTTTGGCACAAATACATCATGATCGTTCACCTAAATCTCTAATTAATTACAGAAAGCCTCAAGTTAGCACATACATTTCCAACCATCGAATACAACTTCCAGAGACAAGGGGCTGTATTATTATGGGTTTGACGAACATTTACTCTCGTTTCTTATGGTCTTCCAGGAGTGATTCCACACAAAAAAAAAATTAGATAGATAGATAGATGATATATGATAGATAGATGATGGATAGATAATAGATAGATGATAAATAGATAGATGATAGATAAAAATAAAAATCACAATAGCAACATCTTTCCCATGAAAATTAAACCAAGAGAAGACAATTTTTGGAGTTCCCATATGTTTCTACATACATAAATTTTATTTTATGCAATCTAAAGAGAATCACCTAATGACCAACATCAATATAGATATCTGATATCCTTATGTCCAAACAGTTGCCTACAGTAAAACACGAAGTACTCCGGTGGGCAACTCTGGTTAGGCTGGCCTACAGATCTACGTAAGGAACGTGCTACATCCATCCATTTGCTCTGGAAAACAAACCTGGCATCAGTAATTAGTAGAAAGCTCTGAACAATTTTTAACTAATCTGGATGAGTTATTTGACATTTTGTGTCTTTGCCTTTGTCAACAAATCAGGATTCATGCGCAAATATCCTGTCCTACCACCTCACAGAGCCATTTTGAGTTGAAAGCTAGGTTATGTTGCCAAGCTTGGTAAATTTCAAACTACTAAAATAGTTCTGAGAACAATGTTCCTCCAAGCATCTTCTTTAACTGATTATATTATCTGGTCATCCTGACATATGACAATATAATAAAAACAGTAAGAACAATACTAATTTTTGCTTCTGATTTTGTTTATGCTTTCCCAGGTAGTTATCTAAGTGCTTTGCATGTGCCTTTATTTATTTATTTATTTATTTATTTATTTATTTATTTGTTTATTTATTTTTAAAGATTCTATTTATTTAGAGAGAGAGGGAGTGTGTGTGTGTGTGTGTGTGTGTGTATGTGTAGGGTAGAGGGAGAAGGAGAAGCAGATTCCCAGCTGAGCAGGGAGCCCAAGGGGAAGCTTGGGGCTCCATCCTAGGACACTGAGATCATGACCTGGGACCAAAGTAGACACTTATCCAAGCAGGCGCCCTGCACCTGCCTTTTATTTAATCATTACTATAGCCTTATGACAAGATAAGGACTCATGACTCCCCTTTTCTAAAGGAGGAAACTGAATCATAGAGAATTAATTTCCTTAAGGCCAGTTAATCAGTAAGAATAGGATTTGGACTCTATCCAGTTTGTCTTCAGACCCCGTGTTTTTAATCGATATATTATTTTCAGTACTGCTTAGATTTCTAGTGTGGGAATAGAAAAAAAAAGAAAACAATAATAGCTTGCCCTATTAGACAGTGATATTGTTATGTATCAAAATATAATTATTCACAAGCTTTTCTCTTCACACATTATAGTTCTGCAAAAATCATGTTATATAATAATTTAGATGAGAGAAAACTTTCCGTTCACTTAAATTCCTGCATACCATTACAAGAATACTTCAGGGAAAGGGACTTGTTTTGAATTTGACCAGTATTTCCAAGTTACAAATAGGAAGTTACTAGAACAGAATAATTCCATCCAGGGTCTTCTCACTCATTTCTGTCAAAGCCTACATGTTTTGGTAGCCAGAAAATGATGTGAATATTAGCTAGGAGATATCCCACCCTTCAACACCTCGTTCCCTAAATAAGTTTTTAAAACCATGCTTAAAATAATCCAGATTGGGGACGTCTGGGTGGCTCAGCGGTTGAGCGCCTCCCTTCCACCCAGGGCCTGATCCTGGAGTCCTGGGATCGAGGTCCGCGTCAAGCTTCCTGCATGGAGCCTGTTTCTCCCTCTGCCTGTGTCTCTACCTCTCTCTCTGTGTTGCTCCTGAGTAAATAAATAAAATCTTAATAAAATAAAACAATCCAGATTGAACTCACATGGCGGTTATGTAACAATAAAATAAAAGTCGTGCTATTTAAGTGTGTGCAGATCTGCTTCAGGATTGTTTTCTGTACCTTTTGTGTTCTGAGTACTTACAAGTGATAATGCAATCAATACTCACCAAATTGATTATTTCATTGAAGGAATTAACAGGATTATTTTCGTGATTTGTAATTTGTTTAGAATGTAGTCATATTAACATGTAAAATGCAAACAGAGGGCAGAGGCTGCATTTAATAACTGTTGACAATATGGAGGTAACGGCTGATCTCTTTGCTCCAGTGAGTTCTGTTTGACAGCAGGGCTGCGATGTAAAATCTGAGGGCGATGGATAATCTATAAAGAGACATCACAGAGAGCGGGATACGTAGGAATTTTCTTGTGTTTCTTTAGAGCGAGGAGCTAGGTAAGCACACTGGAGACCAGCGAGTGCTGTATAGATGACTGCAACGCACCGGCCACTACTTAAGACATCCTTGTGTTCTTTTACTTAGAGGCCTCCAGCAATCAGAGCAGAGTCTGCAGCCTGCTGTGAATCCGCCAGCAGCCAACGGGAGAAAGCATCCACAAAGGCGTGGGTGCAGTGCTTCCTGGGAGGGCCCGCACCTGCAGGCACCCACAGGACTACAGAACGCAGAGAGGGTGGGACATGATCAGTAAAGTTCAGCTTTTCCCCTAATTACAGGTGCCCAATTTAAGAAGAAAAGTTGGAAAATAGTAGACTTGTAAGTGTTCCGTAATCCTAAATTTGGGTAAGGAAGGACCTGGATCACAAGGCAATTAAGTGAAACAAGTGCAAAAAATCATATTTAACAGAATGCCCCGCACATGGAAGGTGTTCACGGCTCTGTACATGTGCATGGACCTAGAGATAAATGGGATTCATGACAGTATGTACTAAAGACCTGCTGATAGACTTAGGGTTAAAGGAAACTCTAGGGAAGAGCCCTGGGTTTGGAAGTAACACGAAGGCTCTTACAATCAGCAAGAAGATCAGAGGGAATGAAGGGAAAATGAATGTACATCTGAATGAGAACCTGAGGAAAACATGGTTGGGGGATGCATTTCTAATTGGAATTGGAAAAAAAAAAAAGGAAACCTCTGGAACTACAGATTGAGATATTGCCAATGCTGAGGCAAACAAAACAAATAGCTCACTGTTCTAAATCCTCTAGGGGAAAAAATGCAAATCACAGAACACTTCTTGAACTCTGAAGGTTCTGACTTGCATATTTGCTTTGAATAAAGAAACACATGCCCATCTTTGAACAAAACTGAAAAACACAAATGTGTGGGGTTTTTTTTAAAGGTAGGTGATAACTATATTGAGAATTTGCTATGTAATATGCATTGTTCTAAATGCTTTCATCAATTAAGTCACGCAAGTGCACATCAGTCAAATGTAATATTTACTGGTGTTTCCATGTTATAACAGAGGGAAGTTAGGCAAGAATATGGTGGATCCAAATCATGAATGTAGGCAACTGACTTTAGTCCCCTAGGCCCTAGTCAACCGTACCGTACTACCAAAGTAAGTGTGTCATTTTTGCAAATTAGTCTACAAATACAGCTAAGAGAAAATCCCACTGACTAGAGCATACTACCGATGATCAAAAAGCAGCATTTGAAATACAAAAAAGAAAGAGTAAAATTTTTCAAAATATTAAAGACGAATAAGAAATAAATACTCTTAATTCATTTTTAGGGATGTTACATGTCATTTATAACTGGTATGACATGATTTAATTTTTAGCTGTGCAACATAATGACTCAACACTATATATATTGTGAAATGATGATCCCAATAAGTCTAGTTGACACTTGTCAACATACATAGTCACAAATATTTTTTTTTTCTTGTGATAAGAATTTTTGAGATCTAACTTGCAGGGACCCTGATGTGGGACTCGATCCCAGGACCCCGGGATGATGACCTGAGCCAAGGCCGATGCTCAACCACTAAGCCACCCAGGCATCCCAACTCTCAGCAACTTTCAAATATGCAACACAGTATTACTAACTGTACTCACCAAGCTATACACGACACCTCCATGACTTGTTTGTTTTATCACTAGGAGTTTTTCCCTTTCCGACTCCTTCGCCTGTTTCACCTCCCCTCTGCCACTTCTCATCTCTCACAACCAACAATCGTTTTTCTGTATCTCTGGGGTTTTTGTTTTTGTTTTGTCTTGGATTCCACGTATAAATGAGATCATACAGGATTTGTCTTCCTCTTATTTCACTTAGTACAGTGCTCTCAGGGTCCACCCATGTTGTTGAACGTGGAAAGATTTCATTCTTATGACTGAATGAGCTATTTTTTAATTAGCCTATTACAAATATAAATTTCAGTGACGTTAACAGCATGTGGTCCTTACTATCTCTGAGTGATTTTAAACACAGTACTGGATGATTATTATCTGTATCTCTTCAGTAATTCAAAAAGACGATATTATCTTCCCTTCAATTTTTATGAATAAAATGTAAGTAAGTTCCTTAAGACACTTTATAAGCCCTTTAGCAAAGCTCTGGAAGTTTTTGTGGCATATAGCAAAGTTTTTTGATCCAGCCTATAACTTGAAAATAGCCTCAGAGTTTGAGAAATGGCTGACTTAGTGTCCTTGGTAAAGTTACCACAAAGGAGATATTAAGAGCTAAAAAAAAATATTTTTTAGATTTGTTTAAGAAGTAAAATAATATATTTTTATTTTATTTTTTTAAATAAATTTTTATTTATTTATGATAGTCACAGAGAGAGAGAGAGAGAGACAGAGACACAGGCAGAGGGAGAAGCAGGCTCCATGCACCGAGAGCCTGACGTGGGATTCGATCCCGGGTCTCCAGGATCGCGCCCTGGGCCAAAGGCAGGCGCCAAACCACTGCGCCACCCAGGGATCCCAATAATATATTTTTAAATCAAGCACCTGAGAGAAAATTTCTGTTATAAAGCAAAGCAAAAACTGATAAATGTAGAATCACTTTGGATCTCAGCTGACGTAAAGAAAGAGTAAAATTAAAGGAGTTAGGTTCATGTATATTACTCTGCTGCTTCTAAATTAACAGAGAATATGCCAAAATTCCAACTTGATACACCTTCTCAATTATCCACATGCATTAAATATCTCAGGCCTATGGCTTACCTGGGCTCACATTCGGCGCTCTCCCTATAGTTAATTCCTTTTAGAATTATTTCTGAAAGGGAAATACTGCCAAGAGAGATGTGTAAACTCTTACCTCGTGAGCTCATGCAGTAACTTTGATAAATGGTACTTGAGTCAGTGGAAAGACATTTATAGGTTCTCTGGGACCCTAAGAGTGAACGGCATTGAAATAAGCAGCGAAAGGTGCTAAATCAACAAAAGTGATATGATTTCTAGGTTTGTTTTAATAGAAAAGGTCTCTAAATAACCAAATCAATGCTTCATTTGGTCTTTCTTCCTCAGCCATCATTTGCCATGTTAATTCCCTTCCTGCTTCAATTCTTGTTCTATATCCTTCTCTGATTATGTCTTGTTCTCTAATATAAATCACTCTTCAAATTATAAATAACCCTATACAAAGAATTCCCAACTATTTTAAGGAAACCAGATCTTCATATTCCATCTGCAGTACATTGCATTGATTAATGCAGGGTTTTTCTACTTACTTCATAGGCCTCCTTAGGTGCTTGCACCATTTTTTTCTGCCTTGCCCGCCTACTAAGAAACAAAAGGAGAAAGTATTGAATGACAAGTGTTTGGTTGAAGAAACATCTTGGGATGAGAATTAGAAAGTAGCTACTCTCAGACTGAAGGATCCTGGTCCACTTCGCAATATACCAGCATTCTTAGCTGCAAACACAAAACACATCCATATGCACAAACCAAAAAAACAAACACCCCCCCAAACCAGTGGATTCCTACTAACTCTGGGTGCTATTTCATAGGATTCAGAAACAACATTAAAACCCAAAAAGCTGCACTAGGACACAGTTCATATGTATTAGTTCTAGTTGGCAGGTCCCATGTAGGATATAGCTACATAGGAAGGGTCACAGCAATCACTAATACATGAATGGCCAAGGTGGGATGTGGCTAGATTGCTTAAATCATTAATTGAAAAAAAATCAAAATAATCCACTCGCCCCTTCTTAAATTATTTTTTTTCTCTACAATTTGTTTCTTTTACTTTTGGGACATATCATCTACTTTTCTAAGAGTCTCTAAGTGATCCTTATATTGTGCAAAAAAATCCTCCAAATTTGGTTGAGGAAAATTCAGTGTAGTCCATCTGTTATCATACTGTCTAAACGTGACTCAGATCTTGCTAACACAAAGGAGTAATTCTGCTAATTCCACCCATCCAGTAGTTACATCTATAGAAGAAACAAAGCAATGTCAAAATAGTCTTTTATCCCTTCATATGCATCAAGATTAGACACACTGACTTTATCCCACTTGCCTTTTCTCAATGAAATTTTTTTTCTATCCTGATTATTAACATTTTAGTATACAATGCAGGGAATGAAGACTCAGTGAAGAGCAATTTAGGCCATTAATTGTAATAAGTGGCACTCTCTTCATTATGTTGGGCAAGAGTGAGTTTATATCCATCCATCTCTTTATAACTATCATTATTATCCTGATTTGCCAACCCAGAGCTTTCTACTGAATGCCATGTGTCCAACTACTCATCAGTCTTTTTCACATAGATAGCTCTTAAGCACATAAAAGTCAATATATCCATGAATTAACGCCCTCTTCACTGATCTTTATATCATCCTTCTAATCTTGTAGAGAGACTCGTCACTGACCCAAGTCCTTAAGCCAAATACTCGAGTGACATTTGAATCACTCTATTTCCCTTATACCCCATTTCCCATCAGTAGCCTTGTCCTTAAAAGCTTACTCCCAAATGTCTCACATGTCCTTGTCTTCACTTCATATCTGCTAAGTTTAGATCTGACCTCCATGTTTCCCATTATGATGTCCCTGACATCCATTCATTTCCTGCGTTGCTCAGATCACATCCTACTTGATGTAACAACAGCACTTGTCACTTGGATCAGTTTCTGTTCCTTGAAATACATTTCTGGGAGGCTGCACCCTCGCGATTTTCTTCTTTCCTCAATGGCCACTGGTCATGTGTTGCTTCTGTATTTTCTCCCAAACTCCCTGGCATATGCCAGTGTTCAATATTTGAGCTCCTTCTAGTCACTCATTCCTTTGCTAATCTCATCATGCTTAATGGCTTTAAGTATCACCTTTATGCTGACCACATATACAAGACTAGGCTCTGGACTGCTCCTCTCAATACCAGCATATCGTGTGCCTGGTGTCTAGGAAGCATATCACTGCGCATGTACAAAATCAAATTCCTGAACTCTAGCCACTCCTCACACACGGTCCCCACAGTTTTCTGTAACTAGTCCAAAACCCTTGAGTCATACCCCATTCCTGTTTTGCTTTCATACTACAGATCTATCTCATTGGCAAGCACTATCTTCAAGACATACTCAATGCCTAGCCCCATCTCCTCACTCACTCTAGCTCTGTCATAAATACCTCCTAACCCATGTCCTTAATTCTGCCCTTCTTCCACACAATCTTTTCCCAACCCAGCAGCCAAAGCAGTCACATTAAAATAGATCGGATCATGTTATTCTTTTGCTCAAAACCTGCTGATGGCTTCCCATCTCATTTATTTGCAGGCCTTACAATAATGGGCATGTCTATAGATAATCTGGCCCATCGTGTCATTCTGATCTCATCTCCTCTTGTTCCTTTTGCTTTCAAGATGCTGATTTTACAAATTCCCCCCCTATAAGCTAGAGAGTCCCCACATGACAGCACTTGCACATGTGACTCGTTTTGCCTGGAACTCTTTTCTCTCATTTCTTTCAAGTCTGTGTATCCCTAGCAGGCAGTGGTGTGCTAGTAAATATTTAACAGACAGAAATATACATGCATGTGCATAAGTACATATGTTTATTGTCATTTTTACTGGTACAGAAGACATGTAGCACCCGATTTACAATTATAAAATATGCATTGCTATTTATTGTAAATTCCATGTAGCCTCTTGATGCTAACAGAATGCTTGCATTGATCTTAGCCAAACTTTTGCATCCATATACAACCTATTGTTGCAATTCAATGAGTATTGACATAATGCTATCATAAATAATGCTTGAACACTATCTGATTCAGCAAAGATGTTGCTCAGGTCATTGACAAATAACTAAGTCTAGTTCTGGTGTGAGTATCACGTACTATTTTTGTGGTTTTTTTGTTGTTTTTTATTTGTTTGTTTGTTTGTTTTACACTTACTATTTTTGATTACACGAATGTGTAGGTAAAAGATGTTTGTATGAACTTCGATTTTTTATCAATGACATGAATACTTTCTTCTGCTAAGTTCTCATTAGAATATTTTTTTCAAATTTTGAATTATTCAGAATGTAATAGTTACACATTGAGCTTATTCTGTTTTATTTATGCTCTCTCTTTTACATCTTCAGGTCTAGACAGTCACTAAATCAGTAAATTAAACCTCAATTTAATAGCATTTCCTGAATCCCATGGTGAAAAATACTTCTACTGCCAATGATTTTCAGATTGATGAGATGACATCATTGAACATGAAATTAGGAAAGGATGAGCAGTATCACATCATTCTGCGGTATTTCAGTCATATAGATTAAAAAGACATAAATGACATCAAGAGCATAAATAATAGTAAAATATGGTAATTCAATTAGAAATTGATGAGTTTTCATTATGTATTATTTTTAAATTTGCTGAAGTGTAATTTTATTATTTAATTTTAGCAATGGCTGTATTTACTAACCAGCTCTCCAAATTCTTGAAATTTTAGCAATCTATTCTTGTGATCCAGTCCTAGGTAACTCCAACCCACCACTATTACAGTCCTAGTTAAAACTCTAAGCCCAAACCAAATGCTTCATCCCTCCCCAACCCCAGTAATCATTACAACCTAATATGCTTTAAAAAATGTTTTTCAGGGATGCCTGAGTGCCTCAATTGGTTAAACATCTGCCTTCACCTCAGGTCATGATCTTGGGGTCCTGAGAATGAGCCCACATAGAGCTCTCTGATCAGCAGGGAGTCTGCTTCTCCTTCCCCCTTTGTGCTCTCTCTCAAATAAATGCTCTATGCTCTCTCTCAAATAAAAACTTTTTAAAAATGTTTTTCAGTAATCTGAAAATTCTCTAGAATCTTCTCTAGAATGTAAACTTCATGAGGGCAGTGATTTTGTCTGCCCCTAGGACAGTGCTGGATTCTAGTAGGATCTCCACAACTAGTAGTTGGAGGAATGAATGGCTTTATAGATAAAGGGGTGAAGGAATCAATCCAGAGCCACTCTTTATTGGTCATATGCTTGTATAATCTCTGTCCTCAGATCAGACTGCAGTCACAAAAGTCCTTATCTATCTCCATCTCACTTTGACTTTATGTCCTTTCACATGTATTTTCATAGTGTGTGTTCTTTACTTAGGATCCTTCATGAATCACTTTTTGGTCAAAGTATTCCTTATGATTTGCTTAAAGAATTTCACTAGTATAGGCTCAAAGATCAGCCTTACATATTAAATATATTCATTTTTTCTTGGTGCAACTCTTTCTTTTTTTTTTTTCTTTTTTTTCCCCTTACTGTCAAAGGTTGAATTGTTCCTGCTCTCAAATTTATATATTAGATTCCTAACACCCACCACCTCAGAATGTGACCTTATTTGGAGTTAGGGTCTTTACAGCAGTAGTCAAGTTAAAGTGAGGTCATAGGATAGGCTATGAGACAATATATCTAGTATTCTTATAAAAAGGGCGAATTTGGATGTAGAAATACTCTCAGCGGGGACATGATTTGAAGGTGTGGGGAGAATGCCATGTGAGCATGAAAATGTCCATATATGAGCTAAAAAGAAAGGCCTGGAGCAGATCCATCCCTCCCAGCCATCAGAAGAAACCGACTCCACCATTGATTTCAGACTTTTAGCTTCCACAACTGTGAAGCAGTAAATTTTTGTTTTTGAAGCTTCACAGTTTGTGGCACTTTGTTCCAAAAGCCCTGGCAAGCTTATTCGTTTAATATTCAAAGGAGGTAAATTAAATTTAGTAGCTTTATTTGTTTTATATCTTGCCTCATTTTATTCTAAATTCAAAACTTGATGCTCGGATGCATTTCTATGTGTTTTGTAGCTCTCCATTCATTGAGCTAATATTCATTAAGGATAGCTGTGGGTCTGGGATTGTTTTAGGCAATAAGAACACAGCAGTGAAAACACAACAAATAAAAATCCTCAACCTTGTGGAGCTTTTATTCTAGTGAAAAAAGGGCAAATAGTTGTCAAAATTATTAAGTTAGTATATCAATAAGTAGATGAGTGCGATGGCAACACAAGAGAGTAAAACTGAGAGAGACAAAATAAATGAAGTCCTTGGGAAAGGTAGGATAGTGCACTGTGGCCGGTTTGCTAATGGAAAGATGAAAGCTGACATTATCCAATGGATTTGGCAATGAGAGAACTATTAAATGTGAGAACATTTTTAGTATAGTATTGAGCTTCAATAAAGCCCAGAAGGTTTCAACTGGAAATAAGGGAAACAAAGTCTATTGTTCAGTAGACATAGATGCTTGATGCTGACTCTCCTTTGAGGAAGGACTTACAGCCGGGCTGGGGAGTACATTCAGCACCTCACTCCTAGCTCTCAGCCGCTTCAAGATCTATCTCAGGTGCCCAGCACCTGAGTGCCACAGTTGGTCAAGTGTTGGATTCTTGGTTTCGGCTCAGATCATGATCTCAAGGTCCTGGGATCGAGCCCCACGTTGGGCTCCACACTCAGCATGGAGTCTGCTTGAGATGCTTTCTCCCTCCCCCTCTGTCCCTCCCACTATCTCTCTCTCTCAAATAAAATAATTATTTTTAAAAAATCTAAAGTGCCAATAGGCACCTTGCTGAAGTCACATCATTTCCAGGACAACCCTCATCTTAGTGGCATAGCGAGGTGGGATGTATAAAGGCTGTCAATATGTCCCTGCTGCATCAGCCTAAACTGTTATGTGTGCAACCCAGGGTCAATATCTTCCTTTTCTGTGTGTGTTCTCTCTCCATTCCTTCCATACCTTGCACCCAAATCCTCAGCTCAGTCACAATTCTTACTATATGAGTGGAGTCTTGTTTTCACAGATTAGGCTATAAGAATTTGCATAAATTCAGGTTCTGCATGCTTTTCAATGTTTTTTTTTTTTTTTCCCTAAGATCTTATTTGTGTATTTGAGAGAGAGTGTGTGTGCAGGGCAGGGGGAGAGGGAGAAGCTGTCTTGCTGCTGAGCAGGGAGCTGGATGTGGGGCTCGATCCCAGGACCCTGGGATCATGACCTGAGTGAAAGCAGATGCTTAACCGACTGAGTCACTAGGTGCCCCTGCTTCTCTCTCTCTTTTTTTTTTTTTTTTTGATGACAGATACTATAGCATGTGATATGCAAAGATGAAAGAGGCGTTTTTATTAGTCACGGTACATGTAGGGAGAGATGTAAGAATTCTAATGCCTGTTAGCTTTCACTGATCTATCAGTTTACGATTTTCTGATCGCTGTAGAAACAAAGTCAAAGTTAACAATTGGTGGCAATTTTCTATTTATCTGTCTGGTTTTACTGTTTGGTGATTCATGTCCCTATTCAACATTTGCAAGATACCATCTTTCAATTTTTTGTCTGCTATGGAGGAAATTCTCAATAAGTCTATTTTATTAACACAATTCCTTTTTTTGAGCAACATGTCAAATTATCTCATATTCCCAGTAATCCACAGCATGACATATTTATCATTATTTACCATTATTTACCATTCCTTCCTTTTCCATGGTTGCAACTTCACTCATCAACAACATATTACTCCTGGAATCATATAAGAAAAATCCTTCCAGCCTCATCTTTCATGTGTTTAGGGCTTTTTGTTTACTCTGTTTATCCAAGGACCAAATATCTGTTCATGTATTGGTGGATTCAGCTTCCATTTCTCGAGTTATCAAAAAACAATAAATCCTATGTCATTTTTCTATCACACATAAAAACAACAGCATTTTGCATTTACATAACTCAACAAGCACTCAAGCATTTTGTGAATACCATTTAAATTAGAACATAATACCTACCCCTCTATGTTGTACATTCTGTTATTATCATTTAGCTGCTAGTTAAATATGTTACCAGATTACTAACTTACTGCATCACTTATATCTAGGAAATGCGAATAATGTATCCAGGCTACTGTTGTTGTTCACTTGAACCATTCGTGAGTGTGAACAGATGAGGCTTTACCACTAGAGGAAACCTCTTTCCCAGGAATAAAATTCTATAAAATATTCTTGTTTCTTTGAGTTACTTACTGTTCCTATTACTTTATGTGACCCACCTCTGTGCTTGTAAGGGATATTCATAACTCGTGTCCCTATTCACGAGATCTTACCATACTGCCTCTCTGTGATGCTGAAGTAACAATAGGTTCTCATTAGTTACTAATTAATAATAAATTTACCTATACATTAATGACAACTAGATACCTAAAATCAAATTATCCATCACATTTACAAAATCATTGTGATATCTTTCGCCAAATACTGTCAAACATGTTACACTCTTATCATTCCTAAACTTTCCAGGAAAACAGTTAGTGTCATGGTTAAATGATTAATTTTGTTACAGTTTCACTCTAGACTTATATTTAAAAGATCGATGGCAGTAAAAATGCATGGCCATGCTTGAAAGCCAAGGGATTATTTTTCTGTATTTTAAAATTGTTTTGTACTTTTCTTATGTTGCTTCTTCAATATAGTGTAGCCATCTGACTACATTCCCATTTTTTTCCTCAAAACTTAATAATCAATTGAATTGTCCACAGTGCCTTAAGGATTCAGTGGTTGATTATGTGCCAAAGGCAATAAACCTACATATGCATACCCTTGAGTCTTAAAGATAATTTTAAGGATTAGGTATATGAGTTTGCCTCAGTATTGCATATTTGTTATATGTGACATATATAACATGTCTATAATATATACACGTACATACATGTTCATATATATAGCATGTATCATGTGGTAAACAGCTTATTGAAAATGACAGCACATTTTTAAATTATTAAAGTATGACATAATGCATCCTAAAATAAAATGACACTCTAAAAGGAAAATAAAAATTCCTTTTAAAAAATTAAGAAGGCAGATGGCATAATAAATAAACTAGTACTATAGGAGAAATCATCAATTTTGAGCTATTTATAGATCTATTGTTAAGTAAACCATTACCAATAGAATTAGACAGTCATATGCATGTGTGTGTGTATATACATACACACATATATACACATATATGCATGCTTATAAAGCAGTGTTTTAATATTTTTATTCAATAATGGCTTTAAATATAGTTGGTTCAATAAATATCCCAAAAATTTTCAGTACATTTGTATTAAGTACCCATTCTCAAATAGTAACTGCAACCACAAAAAAAAGTATAAAACATCTTACCTTTTAAAATTTGTTTTAAGCATCATAAACACAAATTAAAGAGAAAAAAATAAATTATAGAGTAAGAGTAGAACAAATATGCCAGTGTTTAAACAGGCATAATATAGCAATGAACTTATTTTTTTTTGTATTTGCTCTTTGAGCCCATCAGATTTTTATAAATCATGTGAACAAACTGGGGATGATCATATTTAAGAAGTAGTTCTAGATTTATTTTGATTATTTTATCATGATTTTCAAAACGCATTTCTATGTAAATTAGAGTATTTCTACAAACATTCAATATTTACTAATAAAATATCTCATTTAAGGTCTTAAAACTTTAAAATTATCTTTCTAATTGTCTTTATTTAAAAATCTCATAAATATCATAGATAATCTTATTCAGCATAGCCTGCAAATTTCTAGATGATAAGAATCTCAAAACTTCACTTTTTATAGGAAATTACATTCCATGTGTTCATTGCATACAAATTATATTGAGGTCAGTTTCATTTTACCTCTTCCCTTTATTCTCCAAATACTGCTCTTACCTAGACTGATAAAATACATTTACATAGATCATAACTGAAATATTTGAAACGTGTGTTTCTGTATATGTTTGTGTATACACACTCCAGCTCTGGAGAGAAGGGTTGGGTGGGAAGGTGTGAGAGAGAGAGAGAAGAAAAAATAGTATTTAGGAGATACACAGTCTTGATTGAATGGTGTTGGGGTAGCTCTAGAAAGCCAGCTATGAGTAATAAGTGTGTATGTTCATGTATTATATGTGTATGCATGTGGGCATGTGTATCTGTGTGTGCATATCCAAATATGAATGTCATTGTTGTGTAGCAAACGACCGCTAAACCCAGAGCTTTCAAAACAACCATAATTTTGGAATTCAGGAGGTTGAAAAGCAGTTGTCTGAGCAATTCTTGGATCCATGTGGCATTGGCCTGGCTATTTGGTACATTCAGCTGATCCCTGGATTGTGTGGATATTTAAAGATGTGTTTATTCATGTGCCTAGTGCTGCAGTGGGAAGAGTTGAAGGGTCTCAGATGGATCCTTTGCCCTTTCTATATTAGGGCTTCTCCATGTGGTCTCTCTAGCCGGTAGCTAAACCACTTACATGATAGCTTAGGGCTCTCAAAGACCAAGGTAGAAGTTTTCAGTCCTCTTAAGTCTGGGGCCGAAATTGCAATAATGTGACTTCCGTTGTACTGTACTCATCAAATCAATCATAGTTGAACCCCGATTGGTGATATTTATACTTGATTCCCTCCGTAAAGAAGAACCTTCCTCCCTACCCTCTTTTCCTGTCTCTCTTTCAAAACCAGCCAAGCCTATAGATTCCACAGGTAAATTTCTTGAGATAATGCCACTGTAGCATCAGGATTTTAATGTCAGGGGACTCCTGGGGGGCTCAGTGGTTGAGTGTCTGCCGTTGGCTCAGGTCGTGACCCCGGGGTCCTGAAATCGAGTCCTGCATCGGGCTCCCTGCATGGAGCCTGCTTCTCCCTCTGCCTGTGTCTCTGCCTCTCTCTCTGGGTCTCTCATAAATAAATAAATAAAATATTACACAAAAAAGAAACTTAATGTCAGAAGTCCTGGGTTATATTTCAAGTTTTGCAAGTTTCTGGTCTGGGCAGAGTGACTTAAGCTTTGAGCTTCTTCTCTCGTGGAATGTAAGGCCAAAATATATGAGATATATACCTGAAGGGAGTGCCTGAGTCATAGTCCATACTCAAAACATGTGAATTCTCCTTCTTTTTCTCCTCAGGAGATATAAAATGCTTCACCATCAATTTTAATGGTAGTAAGGGAAAAAAATATAGAGGAGGAAAAATTGAATCTTCCTACTAAAGCATAAAAATGTCTTCCTTCATGAATTTATGGTTGTTAATTCCATGAGTCATAGCTTGAAGCTAAATATGTCGAGGGTTTCTTTTTGCTTTTGCTTCAATTCTGGGATGCCAGTGTTTTATATAATATTACATAATTTTTCTTTAAAAATAAAATCAATTGTATAACAAAAATATAAATAAAAATTCTGAAGTTAATCTGTTACCCACCAGAACTTCAGAGTCTCAAATGTGCTAAATGTAGCAGTAGAGATAACCTCATCTGCTCAGCCAGAGTCAGTAATAACATCTGACAAGTAGTGAAGCTTAGTCCTGACTTTCAACAGGGGCAGCAGCAACAGGGCTTTTCAAATTTTCTGTCACTTGAGGAACAGAGAAATATTCAGAGTATTTTAATTACTGAGCACCTAATCTCCACTATTTCCCAACAATCGTTTTGCAGTAAATCCAATTGTCTTTAAACAGACATGCCCAATCCCAGATCCTCAGATTGGTTATACCAGATACCCCTTCCGTGGATATCCTATCTCCATTCACCCTTCCATAATCTACAAATATTCCTGTGGGTCATAAAGTACTCTTTGGTCATAGTCATCCATTTTGATAACTGTGACTTCTGAAGTCTGGGTTTTGTTTACCATTTTATGAAATATATTTTCCGTATTGCTTAACTTTCCAGGTTTGCCTATATGCTTCCCTATCAGTAAATGCCCTAATCATAACATTCTAATGTCATAAGCTCTGCCCTGTATGTGTCTGTGCCCCACATTTTTTACAGAGCTGTATCACATTCAGCATACATTGGATTGGTGATGGATGAAGAAAATAGATTTCTGGAGCTGTGTTGCTGATGGATACATATAGATTCGATGCCTAAACATTTTTTGCTTTAAATGTAGACAAGACCTTATGGAAGCCGCCTTATCCTTACGATGTCAGTAGGGAAAATTCAGAATATGATATACTAAATATTGAAACAAACAGCAACTGAACATAATGAATCTTCCAGATACCTAGAGCACCATACATACTCAGGCAGTTGGAAAGATGAATTATTACTGCCAAGATTTCAAGTGCCATCATGTAGAAAATGATTAATGAAACTTATGAATATTTCTAAATCTCTCAGTGTTCATATTATTTTAAAGAAACATCTTCCAATGAAATATGAGCATCTTGAGGACAGATATCTTGTCTTCTCACCTCTAGGTGGATATCTCAAATTTGATCATTCATGAAAATCACAGAAGGAGCTTGCCATAAATACTGATACTTGGGCGCACTCTCCTTGATTCTGATTCAGTAGACATCCTTAAATTTGCATGATAATTGGCACTCCATGTGAGTTTTGTTATTAGGTGGCCCTGGTGCCCCATTAAAGAAATACCAGGACTCCAGTATATTTAAATATACATTACATAATGATATAATAGAGTTTAAATGAATGAATGAGCAATTGAGCAAATTAAGAAGGAAACATTCTATTGAGTCAAAGTGCAGATGGTAGTTTAGACATGGAAAAAAGCAAGCCCATTTCTCCTCTAAATGCATATGTGGACGTTGGGTATTTCTATAGGAATCTGAATGTGCATGCCGGTTTATTTGCTCTAACCTTTACAAATTTTATTTTGCAGTCTTGTTTGGTATTATCTAATGAACCAGATTTATACATCCCCGTCTTAAATTCTTTTTAGTTAAAAGGGAAAAACGCAAGAACACATTTTGGAGGATATATTGCTCTATATGAATGGATATTGCCAGTCAGGGAACAAAAACATATGGTAGACCAGTGAGCTGGGTTCAACAGGTAATGCTTATAAACCCAGATGAGTTTTCAGTCTTATGAACTTGAATTCAGCAGAGAGTAATTCCCAGTTACTAGCCCCTACATATCAAGGCGATTGGGAAGCAGTAGTCAAAAGGTAATTTGCAGGCAGTAGGGCACCTGCAGTCGTTTACCACTAAGGTAATAAGAAACAAAACAAAATGACACAAGGCTAATCACATCCTGTTGATTCAACCCAGCATCACAAGAGAATAACAGGCAACACTCTGCTTAAAATTTTTGAAGTAAACATTGCTAGGGAAGCTTTAGCCAACAAACATTCAGAATAAGGGCATTTTTTAAGTAAATTTATTTTTTATTGGTGTTCAATTTGCCAACATATAGAATAACACCCAGTGCTCATCCCATCAAGTGCTCCCTCACTGCCCGTCACCAAGTCAACCCCACCCCCTGTCCACCTCCCTTCTAACTTCCCCTAGTTCGTTTCCCAGAGTTAGCAGTCTCTCATGTTCTGTCTCCCTTTTTGATATTTCCCACTCATTTTTCTCCTTTCCCCTTTATTCCCTGTCACTATTTTTTATATTCCCCAAATGAATGAGACCATATAATGTTTGTCCTCCGATTAACTTATTTCACTCAGCATCATACCCTCCAGTTCCATCCACGTCGAAGCAAAATGGAGGGTATTTGTCATTTCTAATGGCTGATGAATATTCCATTGTATACATAAACCACATCTTCTTTATCCATCATCTTCCAATGGACACCAAGGCTCCTTCCACAGTCTGGCTATTGTGGACATTGCTGCTAGAAACATCAGGGTGCAGGTGTCCTGGCGTTTCATTGCATCTGAATCTTTGGGGTAAATCCCCAACAGGGCAATTGCTGGGTCGTAGGGCAGGTCTATTTTTAACTCTTTGAGGAACCTCCACACAGTTTTCCAGAGTGGCTGCACCAGTTCACATTCCCACCAACAGTGTAAGAGGGTTCCCTTTTCTCCGCATCCTCTCCAACATTTGTGGTTTCCTGCCTTGTTAATTTTCATCATTCTCACTGGTGTGTGGTGGGATCTCATTGTGGTTTTGATTTGTATTTCCCTGATGGCAAGTGATGCGGAGCATTTTCTCATGTGCATGTTGGCCATGTCCATGTCTTCCTCTGTGAGATTTCTCTTCATGTCTTTTGCCCATTTCATGATTGGATTGTTTGTTTCTTTGGTGTTGAGTTTAAGAAGTTCTTTATAGATCTTGGAAACTAGCCCTTTATCTGATACGTCATTTGCAAATATCTTCTCCCATTCTGTAGGTTGTCTTCTAGTTTTGTTGACTGTTTCTTTTGCTGTGCAAAAGCTTCTTATCTTGATGAAGTTCCAATAGTTCATTTTTGCTTTTGTTTCTCTTGCCTTCGTGGATGTATCTTGCAAGAAGTTACTGTGGCCAAGTTCAAAAAGGGTGTTGCCTGTGTTCTCCTCTAGGATTTTGATGGGATCTTGTCTCACACTTAGATCTTTCATCCATTTTGATTTTATCTTTGTGAATGGTGCAAGAGAGTTGTCTAGTTTCATTCTCCTGCATGTGGAGAACAGGGCATTATCAGTTACCTAGCATGTATTGAAAGAAGAGAGTTTACTTAAGCAACAATAACAAAAACAAAACAAAGAAAACAAACAAACAAAAAACAATGAACCAATTTTAGGTAAGTAATTTAGCTGCTCTGTATTTTTTCTTCAAAATTTACCTAAAGAAAAGACCATATGGTAGATAAGTCCTTTTTACTTAGTTTACTTGGAAGGCAAATTAAGTTACAGTACAATCACGGGGTACACGGATACATGGCAGAAAAAGCCAAACAAACATCACTTCTCACTTGGACCGTGCAAATATGTTTATCCCAGCCTTGTACATGAGCGTAGGCTTCACAGTTTGAAAAAAATGGATGTTACCTTAGCATATTTCTTGTTGTCTGTGTCGTGTGTATCCTCATATGTAGTTCTGTCTTCTCAAACTATGGCTTGGCCCTCTTTCCCTAGACTCACCTAAAGGAGTTGTTTTGGCTATTGGGGGTGGTCACTAAGAGGATATGAGCTCCGTTGACCCACACGCCAAACCCAGGCAATCAGAGATCCCTCACCTCCTTCCTCCCTTGTCCTGGGAATATGCTTTGTACCCACTGTTCCCATAGTGGAAGCAGTTTTTAAGAAAGCAGCCTGAGAGACAGCTCAATTGTTGTGTTGTTGAGGATATCTAGACCGTGTGTGTGACTGAAACCAGTTAAAGCTTCTCTATAAACTTATAGAGAATATTCTGGTGGATGGTGATGGAGATACACTCAACTTTACAGCTTCCCAAGACAACTCTTATATTTAAGTTCCTTTGCTTATTAAACCTGCCACCACCTACCAATCTGGAGTGGTCCACCTCTTTCTTTGGTCTCTGTGTATGAGGGGCAATTTTTAAATTATCGATGGACTGAGTATTTATGTACCACCAAAGATTCATTTTGTGGAAACCCTCCCTCCCAATGTGATGTATTTTGAGATGGAGCTTTAAAAAGTAATTAGGTTTATATTAAGTCATAAGGGTGGGACCCTCATGACAGGATTGGTGGATTGATAAGAAGCACAGGAGAGCAATCTTCTTTCTCCTTGCGCACAAACTGGGGGAAAGCCATATGAAGTCAGTCTCACGGGGAAACTGAAGATGAAAGTCTTCATCTTCCCAGTCTTCCCAGCCTCTGAGAAGTGTGTGGAATACATTGCTGTTGTTTGAGCCACTGAGTCTATGGTATTTTATTTTTTTTCTTGGCAGCCCTAGCAGACTAATGCAGTAACCAATTAGAGCTGTAAGTATGCCAGTCCCGCTGCAAATTACTAAATCAGAGTTTCTGAGACCTGGATCCAATGAATTTACCCTTTAAGACAATCTCAAGGTAATGTTGAGTCAGAGTCATGTTTGAAAGCCACTAGCAATACTGTAAAACCTAGGCACTCAGTAATTGATCACCCATTGTTTAGAATGAAAGAGGCCCTTTAATATTTGAGCAAAGACAGGGATATTCTGAAAAAGACTTGGGAAAATCAGAATATAAAGTCACTTTACGTAGATAGCTTCACATTTAACTCATATTTGATTTTTTAAGAGTTATTTTGCTTAATAATGTCACTTTTTTCAAATATAGCTTCCTGGATAGAAGTAGGGGGAAATTGTGTGTGTGTATGTGTGTGTGTGTGTGTGTGTGTGTGTGTGTGAATGCTTATTCAAAATATATATTTAATTCTGGAAAAAAAAAGCCAGCTATTGCACTAAGCAGAAAGGATAATAAGTTATGATCACTTTTTAACTTGTTTTTTTTTTTCTTTATTTCTTTCTCAGAATATTGGGAAAGTGCAAATATTTGTCACTTTTTTCCTAACTTCTTTCAAAGTTGTTTGTGTTTTCTGATAAATTTATCAAATCAGAATATTTATAAAAATAATGATTTGATATCCATGCAGATGTTCACCAAAATAGACAAATGATAGTTTATCCATGATGGTAAAATTATCCAGTCAAAAATGGACAGAACAAAAGGAGTTCAAGTTGCTGTCATAATTCGGGCAACTTGGAGCATGCACAGAAGTTCTTCAAGGTAGAAGGAACCAAGGAGCAGGAACATTCAGATTTTGTCACAAGATCTTGTGATCTTAGACAAGGGATGTTAAAAACTGTTTGACTCAATACTATCCATTTGGTTCAAGTAATAAGGTAATATAGTGGTACTTTAGACTATAAAATTAGACTGTGTTTTAGATCTTTTAATCATAATAATTCATCTGGAACACATTTGCAAAATTTGCCTAAGAAATAATTCATTCACGGATGCCATTTATCATTTACTTCTGAAAAATGCATAATCGGAATCAGGAAAGTCATTCTTCTCTGAAAGTGCTAAGAACCTCTTCTGCTAAAAAGTACATTCCCAGTTTTTAAAAGTTACTGTGCGGCAAACTAAGAAATTTATTCAACTTGTTCAAGATAATTTACAAAAACCCTACAGCTAATTCCATGCTTAATGTGAGACATTCAAAACTTCCCCATTGAGATTAGGAACAAGGTAAGGATACCCCCTCTTACCAGTATTTTACTTTATTTTTTTATTTTTTTTTATTTTTCACCACTCTTTTTTTTTTTTCCTTTTTATAAGAGACAGAGAGAAAGGGCAAGAGCATGCCCAAGCTAGAGGTGAGGGCCAGAGAGAGAAGGAGAGAAAGAATCCCAAGCAGGCTCCATGCCTAGCATAGAGCCCAATGTGGGGCTTGATCTCATGACCCTGAGATCATGACTTGGGCAGAAATCCAAAGTTGGATGCTTAATGGACTGAGCCACCCAAGCACCCCCCTTCACCACTCTTTTAGAATGTCATACCTGAAATTTTAGCTAATGCAGTAATTTATTTCTTAGAAAATAAAAGCTATACAGATCAGGAAAGAAGAAATAAAGTGGTCTGTGTTCACAGAAGGAGATTGTTGTGTACTGGGATCATGTTCCTACAGCAGTTTGGCAGAGCATTCTCCAGTTACCTGTGGGCCCTTGGGGGAGGCCAGAGCCAAGCACATGCACTGAGCCATCATCCTCAAGAGAACTGTGAATTTAAATGAGTTCTTAGTCATTTCTGAAAAGTCTGTGTCAACTCTGGACATACTGCCTTATTTCCATAAGCTAATTTGGCTGACAAGCTTCTTCTCATGTTGTGTCAGATGTAGCTGTGTTTATAGAAGAAGGGCTATAATGGAGTTAAATTACTGAAATTCATACTGTAAAACAGGGCTTGTACTGATGTCTTTGAGTCTCTTAAGTGAATAACATTCAAATCATATAAATACATCTATCTTTCACTTTGTGATGATTGATTTTACTGTTATATTTTTATATTCAGCAAATAGCACTTAAATGATTTCATTGTCAAACATCATCCTGGACAATAGTCTCAAACTTCTACACACCAGAGGCAAGGCCCATTTGTAATGTATTTTTTTCAGAACATCCTTTTTTTTAAGATTTTAGTTAAAAAAAGATTTTATTTATTCATGAAAGACACACACACACACACACAGAGAGAGAGAGAGGCAGAGACACAGGCAGAGGGAGAAGCAGCCTCCATGCAGGGAGCTCGACATGGGACTCGATCCTGGGACACCAGAATCACACCCTGGGCTGAAGGCAGATGCACTTAACCACTGAGCCACCCAGGTGTCCCTAGAACATCCTTATTTTTTTTGCCAGTATTAGAAAATATATGTTTCTTTCATAAAATATTTTCATAAAATCTTAGCTTGTTCATTAATTCAATTCTTTCTTATATAATTATCATGTGATAAAACATTGTTCTGTTTCATAAGGATGCTTGAGGCCTTTTTGTAGGCATGAATTGGATGAATCATTTATTATCATATTATTGTAATTTCTTTTGATAGGAATGATTTTCATTTTTATTTAGCCTCAGGAAAATTTTCCTGATCTCCTTCAATTAAAAATTCACAAATATTGAAAGTTGTGGGATCCCTTTTCCTGGTTCCTGAGGCTCTCCTCTCAAAGTCATTACACATACAATCAACTTAATAAAACAAAAGTACTGCTTCAGTGTTCTATGTTCAAACTGATGGACTAATCCTTTCCACTTCTAAAATACTATTTTTAACTTGAATATACAACCTGATTTTCTCTCATTGTGTCAATATATTGTCTGTGAAAGAGCTTGCTAAACTCTGTAGTTAGCAGTTATTAAAATTGGCATTACCCCTCTGAATTGCTCTCCTAACTTATCGATTGTGTGTTTGGTTGAAGCCATTGGTACCTTTCTCAAAAAGTGACATGATCTCCGGGGTACATGGGTGGCTCAGTAGATTAAGTGTCTGACATCAGCTCAGGTCATGGTCCCAGGGTCCTAGTATCTCATGATCTCTCTGGGTCCTGAGATCTCATGATCTCGGGTCTTAGACTGAGCCCTGCATCGGGCTGTGCGCTCAGCAACGAGTCTCCTTGTCCCTCTCCCTCTGCCCCCACCTTGTCCTTTCTCTCTCTCTCTTTCAAAAAAATAAACAATTTTTTTTAAATGTGGCCTGATCCAAATATTTTTAGCAGAAGTAAAAAAGGTAGTTTTAAATGTTGACCTGCGTATGGAGTAGCAAATATGTTTTTATGCATATATGATATAAATGTAAATATATACGTGCATATATGTTTATACTTATTATAATAATTATAATCTTACTATCATAAGATCATCTACATGAGAACTTTTTTAATGACATAATTAATAATCCTGGACCCTCTGGAAAATATGTTTCAGTTTTGAAATTTAAGGCTCTATTGACAAAACTCTCTAATTTATGTGTACCTATGCATGATGCAAATGGAGATATAACAACATTTTTTACATCTTTATTGAATCTAAGTACTAGTTCATTAAAAAAAAATACCTTCAATGTCTCCTTTGTCACTGTGAAATAAAGAATGTGGCTTTTACAAGAGATTTTGGGAATCCATTTCATACCTTTATTTTGCTTAGGTACTTAGATCTAGTTCTTATTGTAGTTGTTATTTCCTGATAAAAAATAGTGACTTTCTTAGTCTTGATAAATGTTAAAATTGTAGTTGTTATTTCCTGATAAAAATAGTGACTTTCTTAGTCTTGATAGATGTTAAAATGACTCCTGACTACAGTCTTTGTTCAAGTACCCACGATTCTTCAATGTTTTCCATCATCCAACGTTGACAACCCTGTCAGGAAACTATGTAAATTGTTCTGTAAAGAGGAAAATTAACCTCTTGTCAAATCATCTCGTCTGACACTTGTGAGGCACAGAGCTAGTGAAATATTTAGCATGCCAGCAGAGGAACACACCTGGGCTTTGGGGTCACCCTCCGAGGCACCCCAAGGAACCCAAAGATGTGCATCTTAATTGCCACTAATAGAATGGTTCAGAACCTGTGCTTGTAAATAAAGGATTCAAGGAGATAGTTTTAGTCACATTTTAAGGTACTGTTAGTCTCAGAAGACTGGCTTTCTCACAAAAGTATGTCATTTAAAAATGCACTTCTTAAAAGAGGGAAAAAAAACGAGAGAGATATCTGTGCTGCTTCTCATTTAATATGTCATCTATACTGTTTTGTTTAAAATATGTATTACAGGAGTTATTAGAACTGCCTTACATAATATGGACAGAGAAGCCAGAGAACACTATTCGGTGGTCATTCAAGCCAAAGACATGGCTGGGCAAGTCGGAGGGCTTTCCGGATCCACCACAGTTAACATCA
Source organism: Vulpes lagopus (assembly GCF_018345385.1). Lineage (NCBI taxonomy): Eukaryota > Metazoa > Chordata > Mammalia > Carnivora > Canidae > Vulpes > Vulpes lagopus. The sequence goes on along the minus strand of NC_054826.1, from coordinate 3,531,145 downwards.
CCCTGACTGACGTCAACGACAACCCCCCACGGTTTCCTCAGAGTATGTACTTGTTTCTTACGGTTCACATTGCACACTCTTCGTTTGCATAAGACAAAATGAGATACTTCGCGTGCAACGTCACGTTGCTGTTATCCTAAATGGGGGTATTTTATTTTTGTGCTGTATGCTTTCCCTTCTATACCCCAGAGTAGAGAAGTCACTCTGCTTATGGTCTCCGGAACCGGGTAGGTGATTGGCTCCGTGTTTAAAAAATATATATGTTTCAGTTGGCACCACACTTAAATATTTTAAAAAGTGATATAGTGGTACAAAGTACCAGTAAGTATATCTTGCATTTGCTAAGCAGCTGTGTATTACTAAAGTATACAGGGAGCTGCCCAATACACGGAATGTTCTGATGGTGACACTCTACTCTTGCAAAAAAAAAAAAATATATATATATATATATATATATATATTAAATTGCACAGGTGTTTTGGGTGACTAAAATAGAAAAAAAGTTCATGTTAAAAATGAATGCTTTCCACACACACACACACACACACACACACACACACACACACCCCATCCCACAGCAAGGTGTCGCTCGGATGATAAGGCCGGCTCTCAGTGTAGAATATGAACCTTGTGCGTGGTGGGCACAGACTTCCAGGCAATCTGGGGGAAGAAGGTGTCAGTTCTGTGAGTTTGTAAAGAAATGGTGATCCTCAGAATGGGAGACAAATGCATTTCAGCATTTCTAATGTGGCCAATGCTGTGGATGACACTTGCTAGACTAATCTTTAATTACCATTAAAATCCTGAAGAGGTGCTCCCCTTTTGTCCTTTTGACACGTGTTGTGCAAAAACTATATAATAAAACAGACACCATGGCGTGTCGATTCAGGAATTTTTGTGAAACACCTTCCTGAACTGTATCTTCATATTTTTCTTGGTAGGCTCCAGGCCTAGCCCTAATGGAGTACTGCTGGTTCCCAAAACACAATAGCCTTGCACATTCTTAATTCAACCCAGAATTTTCCATATTCATATTTCTCTATTTAAAAGCCCTGTTATAAATTTCTCTGAAATGTGTTGCTGAATTAACATTTAATCCTTGTTTTCTGTTACATGGCACTTTCATGTTATATTTATTTTTATAGGGACATATGGCTTCTACAACTAAGCGTCCCTCTACGTAAGAATGATGCTAACTTGTTTTTATAACCTTAAGTGTTCAGATCAGTGCCCAGCCCTTGACAAACAATTGCTAGATGAATGAGTGAATGGGTTGAATTTAAATACTCTGTCAAACTATCATTGTTAAATTAAGACATACAGGTTGAATTCATAGGTAGAATCCATTTAAAATATTGGTTCTAGAGATGGAGGCGCTTGGGTGGCACAGTTGGTTGAGCATCCAACTCTTGGTTTCCCCTCATTCCTGATCTCAGGGCTGTGAGCTCAAGGCCCACATTGGTCTCCATGCTCAGTGCAGACTCTGCTTGAGATTCTCTCTCCCTCTCCCGTGGCCCCTTCCCCCTCCCACTCCCTCTTTCTAAATTTAATAAATATTTTAAAAAGTATATTTGTTCTAGAGACAGATTCTGTGGCCTGATTCATTCATGTGGCCTTTGCTCTATGAAGCAGGCAGGCTTATTATATTATAAATCACAGATAAGGGATCCCTGGGTGGCGCAGTGGTTTGGCGCCTGCCTTTTGCCCGGGGCGTGATCCTGGAGACCCAGGATCGAATCCCACGTTGGGCTCCCTGCATGGAGCCTGCTTCTCCCTCTGCCTGTGTCTCTGCCTCTCTCTCTCTCTCTGTCTGTGTGACTATCATAAATAAATAAAAATTTAAAAAAAAATAAAAAAAATAAATCACAGATAGTTCACAATACATTAAAACACAAAATCCAATTTTGTCATCTTACAAATTACAGAGCATTTTTGTATTTATTTTATCGCTTAGTTCACACAATGGGCATATACACATATACCACCCTACAGGGGCTGTTCTTATATATGATAAAGTTGCTGAAGTTCAAAGATCTGTTTAATGTAATGAGCAATCATGCTAACTTCAATTGGACATAAATGTATTACAGTTTACAAATGCAACTTGTCTACCTAATTTTTAAGTAAATACTACCATTACTATTTTGAAGAGCTGTATTGATATTACCTCTCTTAACAGAATGAAACTCGAGGGATACACTGCAAAGATTCAATAAATGCTTAGTCATGATACAAATAGCATCTCTCTCTCTCTCTCTTCTTTTTTCCATAAACTAATTTTTAAATTTACAAGTCCATTAAAGTTGATTTTAAAAATCAACAGAAAAAAATGTGTTTGTAATAAATATGGAGTAATTATTCCTAATTTTATTATTTTGATTAATAACAGGTTTATTGCTGAAACATCAGTTAATACTGATTAATTATTATTAATGCTAATAAACTCTCTCACACTGTGAGATGGGCTCAGAGTTTTGAAACGGAGTCGATGCACACCCAGAATCTCCTACTCCGACGTGCTTAAGATACTATAATCTGACTCCTTGCACTAAACACAAGGCTGCTTTCAGAATAATTAGTGTCACCTTGACAAGAGTGGTTTGCAGTAAATTATTTTTTCAGTTTATATATAAACAACATAATTTATCAAATAGCTACCTATATAACAGGAAACTGTAAATGCTTAGAGAAAAATGTGATTTGGTTATGAGGACTTGTGTTCATGAAGCACCATGAAAGGCAGAAATCTCTATACAGCTTAGCTTATGCAAAGATCATACCCAGTCATCAAATGGATCCAGTGGTTTGTTTCTCTTAAGAGGTGACATTTTTATAGATCTCGTTCTAACGTCTTGCTCATTTCACCAATCGCAGAGAGCCTTTGTTCTCACACCACTACTGTGATTGACTCTAGTATAGGCATCTGCACACAAAACTTTGCAAAAATATTCCTTCAAAGCATCCCCCCTCCTTTTTTTTTTCTTCTGTTAACCTACCATGCCCTGGAAAATGAATCAGTCTATTTTATACTTTAAAGTTATCACTGTGTTTTAATTTGAAATAAATTCACTCTGAGTGTTTCTAGACTGGTAATTTGCTTTATGAAGACTTTAACCTCCTATGGCTTGAGTATTTACTCAAAAAACACAAGGGATACCCAGTCCTCCTTTACAGAAAAATCTTGAGGTGTAAAATTCCTCAGTATTAGTCCTGTGGAAAGGAATGTATTCCACTTCCTAAGATTCTTGCTCTGCCCTTTTCCGGTTTTAACTATGTTACAGTTATATTGAGCTTATTGCTTAATTTGTTCTCAGGTGGGTAAAAAGTCACTGACCTCCATTATTCTGTATAAATAATATGCACATAAAAATCAATAGCGTCCATGAAAATTCATAGCAGACCTTCTGTACTCTGAATGAAAAGATCTGTATTTTGACAATTGTCTTTGAGTAAGAATAAATAACCTATTTTGGGAAAGAAAAACACACACACACACACACGTCAAATAATCACAATAAAATGGTAAGAACTTGATTATTTAACAAAATTTGCCCCAACAACCTGAAATGACTGCAAAATTGTACATCATCCAACAGCTTTTTCTCACTTGTGACTAGAGTTGATGTAATGTGGTGAAATATTTGGAGGATACAAGGCCTAAAATTTCGATAGATGGCAGTATTTCATATAATAGTAAGAGTTGCAGGTGTTTACCTGATTTGAGTAAATCTTAAGGTTGGAGAAAAATATCACTGATGAAGATACTGTTGTTATGATTTTGTTGATAACAAAATATTTTAGAGGAAAGACCATTATTTTCAATTTACCATTTATAGTTTCCTGAAAAATCTAAATGGCACGTAATATATTCAGCATTAATATTTTATTTAAAACAGGAATAAAAAGAAACAAAACAAGAAAGCTTCTCCTTTGATCAATCGAAATGTGAAGTGTATGTTTTAATTACCAACAAGTTGACATTTCTCTAGTGTACTTTAAAAAAATGATATCTAGTTCATTTTTTTTCCCTTTTGTTCCAAGTGTTTATTTAAATTCCATTTAGTTAACATGCACTGTAATATTAGTTTTAGGTGTAGAATTCAGTGATTCATCAGTTACACTCTACACCCAGTGCTCATCCCAAGTGGACTCCTTAATGCCCATCGCCCATTCAACCCATCCCTCCCCCCACCCCGCGCCCCTCCAGCAAGCCTCAGTTTGTTCTCTAGAGTCAAAAGTCTTGTTTTACAGTTTGCCTCTCTCTTTATTTTTCCATCCGTTTTGTGTCTTGAATTACACATAGGAGTGAAATCGTATTGTATTTGTCTTTTTTCCTGACTTACTTTGCTTAGCATGATGCTCTCTAGCTCCATCCACGTCATTGCAAATGGCAAGATTCCCTTCTTTTGTATGGCTGAGTAATATTCCAGTGTGTGTGTGTGTGTGTGTGTGTGTGTGTGTGCACGTGTACACCACTTATTTATGCATTCATTAGGCCATCGGTTGATAGACATTTGGATCTTTCCATAGTTTGGCTGTTGTTGATAATGCTGCTATAAACATTAGGGTGCCTGTGTCCCTTCAAATCTGTATTTTTGCATCCTGAGGGTAAATACCTAGTAATTCAATTGCTGGATCATAGGGCAGCTCTACTTTTAACTTTGTGGAACCTCCATACTATTTTCCAGAGGGGCTGCACCAGTTTTCATTCCCACCAAGCGTGTTAAGAGGCTTCTCCTTTTTCTGCATCCTCGCCAACATCTGTTTTTCCCTCTGGCGCTACTTTTAGCTGTTGTGACAGGTGTGAGGTGATATCATTTGAGTCTGGTTACAGGTATATATTTTGAAATTTGCTGAAGGTTTTTCTAAATGTCAGTATGTATTTCTTTGAGATCGTGCCCCTATGCATTTTAGAAGAATGTACATTCTTCAGCTTCATACTTTGCTGAAATAATAAATTAGTTCAAATTTATTGATTGTGCCATTCAACTTTCTACATCCATATAGAATTTTTTTTCATCTATTAAGAGATGTTGTGTTGTTGTATCCCACTATTTCACTAGATTTTTCTGTTTTCCCCTTTATTTTCTTTTGGTTTTGAGTATTTTAGATATAGTTTGAAATCATATCACTGGATGCACAAGATATTTGCCTTAAAGATTGAAGGCAAGATATCTTCCTCTTATATTGAAAATGTTTCATTGTAGAACATCTCTCTTTGACAATCACCTACAACTTAAATTCCATTTTATCTATGACTATATCAGATTTTTATAATTTTGATTAATGATTAGATGGTATGATATTTTACATCATTTTACTTTCAAAGTTATTTTTTTAAAGTTTAATATGACCCCCTAAACTAAGTTTCTGCTTTTGTTTTGTTTTATTTTAACCTTGTTTCACAATATCTGTTTATTTTGATTTACTTACAATTAATTTAATTACTGATATATTTCAAGTGTACCATCTTGCTTTCTTTTTTTTTAAGAATTGTTCCCTTTTTTCTTCTTTTAGATTCTTTTAATTAGTAATGTATTTCACAGCCTTCATTTTCTCCTTCATTAACATTTTATTTTACTTATACTTTTCTTACTATTTGCTCTACATATTACAATTTATTTTATTCCAACTTAAATTATAATATTATCATTTGAAACAAATGGAACAACTTTAAATCTATCTAACCCCATTGCATAGAATTAAATGATAATTTTTAAGTCAATAATTATCCTTTTTGGTGGTATTCTTCTTCCCTGGGTTGCTGTGTTTTCAAAGGAAATTCTAAATTTTCCTTAAAAATCCCTTTCTGCTGGTCCTTTTAGTACTGGTCTACTGTCAATTAACTCATTCCTTTTTTTTTTTTTTTAACATATTTTTTCTTACTTTTTTGAGTATTCCCACTGAGAGAACTCTAATTTGAAGGATTTTTCTTGTTTTAGTAATAAATGATGCAATTTAACTGTCTGCTGACCACCATCTTATCTGTTGAAAATCAACTGTCTTATTATTGCTTTACTGTAGATTAGTTTATTCTACTTTATTTATTTTTTTTTTAGTTTATTCTACTTTAATTGATCTTTCTTACTTAAAATATTTTTTGTATTAAATATTCAAAAGGTTGACTATGGTGCACTTAAGAGGCACTTACTTTCTTAAAAAATCTGTTTTCAGTTGTAAAGAATTTTTTTAAGCTATCTTTTGTTAGTTCTAGAAAATTTTGGTCAGTATTTATTCAAATATTTATTTTCTTTTGTTTCATCATTTATTGTGCAAAAGCATGCATGTTAGGTTTTTTAGCTATGTACCATAAATCTATTGTTCTTTTTTTTCTGTGTGTTTAATTATTTTTTATCTCTCTTTTTTTTAACTTGTATATTTTATATTGAGCTACATCTAGTACAATAATCTTTTCCACTGTGTTTATTCTCTAATAACTTGTGTATTAAACCTATAAATGAACATTTCAGCACTGAAATATTTCAGTTATATAATTCTTTCTTGATTTATTAAATATACATTATTTATATCTGCTAAAATTCTCTTTTAGTCCATGTGCTCTTAAACATTTATCATGATCATTTCAAAACCCCTTTGTAATAACTACTGTCAATATCATATCTGAGTATTTTTATTGATTTTGTTTCCTTTTTGTTTTTAGTAATTTTCCAGTTTAAAGCATGCTTTGGAATTATAGATTGAAAATTATGTATAAATACTTACATAAGTCCCTGACTATGTCATCTTCCTCCAAAGAGAGTTATTTTTTGTAGATATATAGAATTTTGCTTACCTAGGTTAGTTAGATTTTCTTAGAACTGCTTTGTGTCAACTTCCCCTTACTCCTGGAAAGAAGCTCTTACTCCTAAACACAATCTTTTCTCTAGTGTCAACTGAAATATTTACCTGTTCTAATTCCTAGTGTCTACTGGCTGCTGAAATTTCTATTAGCAATTTTGTCATCCGGCTTTGCCTTGTGTTGGTTTCTTCGAGTCTCCACATTGCATGCGTGTGTGTATATCTGCAATTATCACAGGAATATTGCTTCACATTTTGGCACTATTTCTTGAGGTTTCTTCTTTTTAAGACTTTGTTCTTATTTGAGCTACTATGCCAGCCCTGAACCCCAGCCTCTGTCTCCACAAACTAATTGTTGCTTGAATTCTTTCCCCTAGCACCACAGATGAAAAAAATGCCCTGAGTCATTGTCAATATAAAAATCCACTTCCTTTCTCTCAAGGATCATATCTCATCTGAGCCTTTTTACATTCAATACACTCCAATGACTTGAAAGAGTCTTTGTATGTATATTTGATAGCTGTATTCTATGGGAGAATTAGTCAGCTACACATCACCATCTTGATTGGAAAGAACCAACCCACTGAAGTTTAGATCGAAAGAACATGGATGATAAATGAATAGTATGTCAATTTGATATGCAGTATGGTTAAACTGAAAGTACAAATTCAAAAGATAGCTGGAATTCTCAAATTAACTGTAATACCTGCAAGTTATCAGTCTATCATATTTTTTCATCCTACTTTGTTGAGATAAAGTGTGTTTATTTAATGTTATGAGATTTAGTATATAAAATAAGAATAACAGAAAATTATTATATATTTATCCCATTAAACGGGATATGAATACCTTTAGGATATATTCTTTCATACAAGTTAATAGCTATAAGTAAATAAGGCTGTGACACTCTTCTAATTTTAAAGTTGAGTATCTTGAAATATTTAAGATTGTCTATTTAGTAACTTACCAGTTATAAAATGTCAATCATTTTATGATTTGTTTTTAATCTATTTGGCTGTAGGCTATGGCAAAGTTACAGATTGATTGCTTTTCTTTTGCTTACCTGCTTTGTATGGATTTGCATACTTATGATAATAAGCATAGAGTTCTTAGAAATTATGTGATTGTTACTAATTAATCTTCACAAATCATTTTTTTTAATTCTTCACAAAATATTGGAAAAAAGTAGGAATGTTCTTCAATTAAAATTCACAAGTTTACAGTTTCTCAGCTTTTTATGAGTCATATTTATGAATAAAAGTGAGAGAACGCCAAAAAAAAGTGGCCCACTTTACTAGTACTTTGGAAAAAATTTTCTTACAGGATAATCAGCTTTGTAGTCATGCATATTGACACATGGTAACAGCAAATGTGTTAGCATAAGCAATTTTCTTTTAATGCTTTTTATTTTTTTAGGTTAAGCAATTTTAAAGATACTATTCCAGAGTACAGTGGAATTCTACTATAGGACAGTTGTCCTTTTAAATGTGTGGCATTGTAATGTGCATTCAGATGGCTATAGTATTAGTCATACTTTATTTATATAGTAAAAATATTTCAGCCAGAGCTTTACATAATTATTAATGATCAATATTTAATACAAGTTTTTAGATCCATATATCCCAGATTCCTTGTTCTGTTTTTTTTTTTAATGTGAGAGTAGCATTTCCAATGTAAACTGCAACTGCTGCATAAAGCAATTTAAAGTAGAGATTTAGAAACTTTCTGGTTAATCTTATCTATAATGTCAGACATTCTGGGTAAGTCAGATATCACAGCCTAACCACTTACGTGTCAATCAGTCTTTCCCCAGAATCATCTACAAATAAATACTTATCTAATATAAGTAGTCATTTCCTGAGTAAATATTATTAATGTAAGAAAAATATTAATTAGTTCAAATAAATATAAGTATCAAATTGATTACAACTTTTGTAGGCTGAGACCCAGGGTTAATTTTAAGGAATGATTTATCTACTGATCTGGCAAAGTTACTGAAGCAAAGAAACAAGGTCTTTTAAAAAACAATTAGAAACAATATTATCCTGGGGTGGGGGGAGTGTATAGCAAGGGGCTAGCTTCAATAAACCAAATGCCCCTTTGTCATTCCCACCAAGTCTTCCTTTCTTAAATGTGCTTTATCTAATCATTAGCATTTCATGATATAGTCTAAGAAATTATGTGAAAGAATCACATATGGCATATGAAATTATGGTGCATTCAGAAACAGAAATATGAAATAATGATATCTGTATCTCTCTGTCACATAAAATTACATAGTCTTAAAACCAAAGTGGATAATTACAGCACCACTTAAAGATGTGTTTGAAACTGGCTAATGAGGTAGAGTACAACTTACAAATTACTCATGTATATTAAACCTAAGAAAGACAAAAAGTAAAAAAAAAAAAAAAAGTGTTTTTATTTTAGGTACCAAGTAACTTGGTACCTAAACTTCTGAAATACATATTGTATCACCTCAAATCTCAACAAGTCCAAGCTTCATATCCAGGTATTTAAATCATAATTATTTCAATATTTTTACCTTTCCATATAAGAGAAAATTCTACCTAGAAATAATTCCAGTCATCAAAATGCTATAGATCCTGTAGTAGACATTTGATATAACAAATTTTTCATTTAGGGAAAAAAACTGGGGCACCTGCGTGGCTCAGTGATTGAGCATCTATCTTTGGCTCAGGTCATAATCCCAGGGTCCTGGGATTGAGTTCTGCCCTCCCCAGGGAGCCTGCTTCTCCCTCTGCCTGTGTTTCTGCCTCTCTCTCTCTGTGTCTCTCATGAATAAATAAATTAAAATCTTAAAAAAAATTCTCTCCACACACTTTCTAATTTTTTTCCATGAAAGTTTTCTAAGACCAGAAATTTAGGTGCATAAATTATCAACATTTTACTTTGACAGTAATTAGCTTCTAATGAGAAAAATAAACTTCCATGTAAAGGATGAGGGGAGACAAATTGTGGTGAACCTCAATGCTCATTTCTGCATGTTAGAAAAAGTTTGGCTCAGTACATATGACTTAGCACTAGAGTATAAACTGACAACGTCTACCAAACTTCAGAGTCTCCTTCTTTCTAACACAGTCACCTCTGAAGCTGGTGAGCTTTCATTTCTGCATGTATATCAAGGTGCTCTCTGTCCTCCTGATGCTGAAACAATAGAGAACATTATGGAAGTCAAGGTTCCCTTCTCTTGGAGCTCTGTTGTAGACCTCTGAACAGCCTAAGTGTCATACTCTAGAATAATGAGGGTTTAGGGAATTACATATACTCTGCTACTGATATAATTGTATGTTTCCCCCAACAGACGTTATATTTTTGCACGTGATTTAGTGATGTTGTGCCACTTGCACAAGTGGCAAATTGGCAAGCTGATGTTGTGGAAGTCCAGAGGGAATGTAAGGCAGATTGTAGGCTCCAGAAGCTGGCAACTTAACTTGTTAGCCCTAGAAAAGGGAGGGAGTATACAATTATAGGAATTCTTTGGGGATGTTACTAGAGTTAGGTGCCTGGTATGAAACCAGGGCTTGCTCTGAAATGGAAAATGGAAAACTTCACTTATCAGTCAACAGAAACCACATCATAGACACCGATGTTAAGAATTGACATGAAGAACTCAAACAAACTGGGGGAAGAGATTAGATACAACTGAATGCAGAGTAGCTAAATTGGAAGACAAGTCTGAGGAAGCCAGCCAGAGTGCATAAGAGAGGCTAAAATTTAACAAGTAAACAAACAAACAAAAAGGATTAAAATACATAGCAAAAAAAAAAAAAAATACATAGCAAAGGAAAACAAATCTTCAATGTATAATAACAGGAGTTGCAGATGAAGACAGCAAAGAGAATGATGAGGCAATATTTAAAAAAAAACAAACAGTATACTATGAGACATTATGCCTTAGACAAATAATCATAAGACATCTCAAATGTAGTGGAAAAATATTATCACCTAGATGTGTTATGATGAAGTTCAGAATTTGAAAACCAAAGAGAAAGGAATTTGACACACTGTGAGCATCTCATCGACAACAATGGAGTACAGATGACAATAGAGAACTGTCCTCAAATTTGATGAGATGAAAAATAGCTATTATTCTGGAAATCTTTAACCTATTTAATTGCATTAAAATGAGGATGCAGGGATCCCTGGGTGGTGCAGCGGTTTGGCGCCTGCCTTTGGCCCAGGGCATGATCCTGGAGACCCGGGATCGAATCCCACTTCGGGCTCCCGGTGCATGGAGTCTGCTTCTCCCTCTGCCTATGTCTCTGCCTCTCTCTCTCTCTCTCTCTGTGACTATCATAAATAAATAAAAATTTTAAAAAAATAATAAAATAAAATAAAATAAAATGAGGATGCAATAAAAATATATGTTAAAAAGATGAGTTCACTGTTCAGAGAATTTCATTGGAAAACTGCTGAAGGTGTAGGCTATTTATTGAAATCATTCACAACATTCATTCTCATTTGTCTCATTTCCCTAGGAAATTCTGTTTGGAACAGAATTTTCCTGACTTCTCATCTTCAAGTACTTGATTTCTCTCTTACCTGCCCTGGTGTATTTAATTATTTGTTCACAATTATCCATTTTCTCCCTGCCTTTGAAATACTTTCCTATAAGGAGAAGAGATTTTTCCTGTTGAATTTGGTATTGGCCAGTTAATTTGCTTTGGCCAATGGTATGTGACATGTCATGGTTTGAATCATATCTGAGCTCATAATGAGCTTGCATGGTTTGGCTCAATTTCTCTTATTCTGTGCCTTCACTCTGATAAGAACATAATCTAGAAAGAAGCTACTTTTTTAGTCTAATGAGAAAACACTGGTGCTTAATGATGAGCACCCCAGAGCCCAACCAAACCAGAGTTTTTGGATAATGTGAGAAGAGATAACGTTTGTGATTACAAATTATTGAGACAGAATTAATTTTTAAAGCAATAGAAACTAATAGACAAAATTAGTATGCATTCTATATTATATCTTTCTAGAAGAAAGATTCTGTTACCATCACCACTACAACAAATTATGTGACATTTGTGTTTGAAGAAGCAAATAATATAAAGTAAAACTTGTAGGATGCTAGAAAATGACTGTGTTCTCCTTTGGTGAGCATTTTCATGGGATAATTTGGAAGGTAGAAAATGTACTTAAGAATCCACGCATCCAGAGAAGAGGTTTTAAGAAAGAATGCCTGTAGTGTGAGTTGATTATTATAAGCTGCATTTAATAAGATACTACAAGAAAGAGATGAGTACAGGAAAAAAAAAAAAACACATTGATCTCTTTCCAACATGAAAGAAAGGAGGGAAAAAATTAAGTCTCATAACTTTCAGGGCTGAAAATGCAAATTTAAGGATTCACCAAATAAGTTAGCCTCAGAGCCTTAAGGACAGAAATCCTCATAATGATTGCACAGAATAATTACTGAATTACCATGAGCCATTGGCATTCTTTTCCTTTCAAATAAGGCCTTTATTTTTATTATTTTGTCTTTATTTATCCCTGATTATATGTTGAATTTATGGAAGCCAAACAATTTGTCCTTCTAAATCGATGGTCTCTGGATCAAGAGACATACTCTGATATGACTGTATCACATGATTTTGAAATTTAAGTCTGGTTCCATTGTTTAAAGAGTTTTGATGGTATCAAGGAGGAGATAAATGGGTTTCATTTATTTTTTAATGATTTTATTTATTTATTCATGAGAGACACACAGAGAGAAGCAGAGTGATAGAGGGAGAAACAGGCTCCCTGCGGGGAGCCTGATGCTGGACTCTATCCAGGGACTGGGATCACACCCTGAGCGGAAGGCAGACACTCAACTGCTGAGCACCCAAGCGTCCCAAGAGGTTTTATTTATAAGATGCACACAGGTGTTTGTGACTGGAGGATGGACTGTGAACAGATTGTATTGTTTGTTCACAATGATTCGTTCCTTCTTCTCTTTCCTCATGTTTCCCTGTGGGTGGCAAATATGTCCCCGCTACTTTATCTGCGTGCTTTGCCAGTGATTTTGCCAACAGAATATGCCATGTTTGAAGGGAAGCTTTAACTGCACTTCAATGATTTCATTCTATGTTCATGATCTTGCCTCCTCCCAGTGGTTGCTTATTCAGGTCATCATATTCTGGAATGAAAATGCATTTGGATCTGAGCCCATCCCGGAAGAGTGATAGTTTAATCATAGTTGTCTTCTGTTTCGTGTGTGTGTATGTGTGCATGAGCATGGGCATAAAAAAAGGTGGTTTTTATTGAAGCACGAGATACAACCCTTTAGACACAACCCTTTAGACACCATCCCTCCCCTGGGATGGTGAGGAGTGACTCATTATGTGCTTTTTAGTTAGTGAGGGTTAGGGATGGCTTAAGTTTGTAAAAAATTCAGAAGCAAGGCCTACAGGACCATGAGGAGTTAGCTGCTGTTAAGATGAGGCCACTTACTACTGTCTAGTAAAACTTTAGTCATGAGACCCTTCAGATATATATGTCAGTGGTCCATATGTTTGGAGGATGATTGCTAACCTAGAAGTTTATGTAGAGTAGAGATCAATGAGTAAAGATCAAAGAAATTTCCAAAGGGATTTGATATGCTAAAGAAGACTTATGGGATCCTGGAGGTCAGGCTAATGTCAAGCTAAGGTTGCTTTTTGCCTCCAGCAAAGTATTAGCATGAAGGTTACTCTGCCTGCCTCAAGTATATGTCAATGTGCTGCAGTTTGTAAGGATCTTTCATCTTTTCCTACATTTCTTTTGTCTTTGTTTTCTGCATCATTTCCCCTGAACAACTTTTGACCCTTAAATCTTTAAAGTTGCTAAGGGTGGAAAGACTTAACTTCTGTAACTTTTTCCTGCTGAATGAAGGGTTTAGTGATGTCGTGGGTCTACCTATGGTCACATTGGATCTACATTGGTCAGCTGGGGACTTACACATGGGCGTTACAGGGGCAGCTAAATCCAAGGTAGACTACATGCATGGATCTCTCTGCACAGAAAGGATCATCTGTCAGCTTGAAGTCGTGGCACTGAAGGAGCCTCAGCAGCACCAGGCAGAGAGGCATGGGAGAAAACAGCAAAACAGAATTAGAATAACAAAAAGAAAAGGAAATCCAAATAAGAGTCCTTAGATATTTGACCAAAACTCTCCTCCAGTTCAGTAGTTTAGTCATTAAAGGAAAGAGAGGAATCGTTTAAAGTGCCAATTTGAGTTTTCATGTCCTTTAGTAACCCTGTCACATTTTTGTGGTATCTGGAGTATATGCAAACACTCTGTTTTAATAACGCATAGGTTACTCCTTGAGCTGCAGTGAGACCATCAAGGCACAACTCAGCCTAGGAGGACCACCTTTTTAATTTGTGCATGTCAAGCTTAATTAAAGATGGCCACTGTATGCCCAGCTAAAGCCTCAATTTGCAGTTTTACGTCAACAGAGATGGCTCCTGGGACCAAAAAAAAAAAAAAAAAAAAGCTAAGGGATAATACCATTAAAGAAGCCCTCTTTGATGCCTAGCCTTAACAATATCTTCATCGTGAGGAATCACTGGCAAGTGGGAGCTGACTTGTCTGGGGATGGGGCATCCCTAGATTTATCATCTAATCCAATCATGAGAAAAAATGGGGTCATCTATTATTTTCATAAATCCATAGCTAACCCCATGAAGTCGGGTATTCTCTAGCTTTTAAGGGGCAACTTTGTCATCTTGACTATACAAAATTGGTCAAGGCAATAGCTGAGTTGTACAATTTTTGGGGAATCCATCCCATTTCTCAGCTGTTCAAGTAATATGCCCATGGGGTCCTATTATTATCCCCATGGAGTAATAAGCATGAAGACTGTCTATACATGAGCTACTATGGCAATTTCTCTGAAGTGTACCTCAAGTTGTGTAGTTAAGGCAAAACATTCAAAGATAATCAAAACTGGAATTTAGGAATCGCAAAGGTGTGTTATTGAAACATAATTTTTCTCTCTAAAATTACCCTCATTTCCAGAGATGGCTAAATCAAGACTAATTCTTTGTAAAAACAAGTCCAATTTTAACCAACTTGGCCTAAATATTTACATAAGCTCAATTAAAATAGTGATTGACCATAAAGATCTTTTAAAATCTGCTGTTCTGGAACTTTTTATAAGGAATCTCAATTGAGGGGATCCCTGTATGGCTCAGCAGTTTAGCACCTGCCTTCAGCCAGGGCATGATCCTGGAGTCTTGGGATCAAGTCCCGCATCAGGCTTGCTATATGGAGCCTGCTTCTCCCTCTGCCTGTGTCTCTGCCTCTCTCTCTCTCTCTCTCATGAATAAATAAGTAACATAAAAAAAAAAAAGAATCTCAATTGAACTTTTAGTACCTTCTCTAGGCCAGAAGCCAAGCCAAATACTGGCTGTCAGACATGCCTGCAATACCTATGGATTTGGGTGAATTCCTCTTCTCAAGGTCCCCAAATATCCTGAGGCTCCTGCACCTGCCAGAAAGTGACATTCTTTCCTCAACTGGTAAGGCTGTTGAGAATTCTGTAAGCAAGTTTTCAAGCCATTTCCAAGGGCCTTTATGGTTCCATAAAGTCAACCTTGGTTCCTTAAAGCTATCTGGTCATATCTGAGTCTGTGCATGACTGTCTCAAATATGGCATCCCAGTCAAAACCTTGATAAAACAACCAATGTTTCCAATTGGTGTCCTGTTATAAGGAGAAGAGATTCTTACTGAACTCACACAAATAACTCTAACTGTCCTGAGACTTTGAGTTTCAGAGGGCTCAAGTAGGGAGAAAAGTTAAATGTCTCAATCTGTTCACATATGAATACTTTACCACATTTCTGTTAAGACATAGATATTTTAGGAGAAAATTTATTTTATCTGGAAAAGCAAACGTTAGAGTCACAAGAACTATAAGCATCTTCCTCAATTCATTTAGTTCCATGTAACCAACTTTATTCAGGTTGAATGCAGGTTCTAGAAATCCTCACCCAGTTTGGTTTTAGGATTTTAAAATAACCTTTTTAAATAACAAGTAGCCATATTTGTTAAAAGTCCTTTTTGTGAATCTGGGGCACTTGGGTGGCTCAGTTAGTTAAGCATCTGACTCTTTGATTTTGGCTCATGTCATTATCGTAGGGTCGTGAGATCAAGCCCCACATTGGGCTCTGTGCTCAACAGGTATTTCTAAAATAAAAATAAATAAAAATAAATAAATAAATCTATGTGTGTGTGTGTGTGTGTTTATTTTTTTATGGGAATTCGATTTGTCAACATATAGTATAACACCCAGTGCTCATCCTGTCAAGTGCCATCCTCAGTGCCCATCACCTAGTTAAATAAATCTTTAAAAAAAAGTCCTTTTTATGAATCTCCTTGACGATGAAACATATTTCATAAGAGTATCAGAACAGTAACTATAAATGACAAAGGTTCTAAAATGGACATGGTTAAAAATTTGATATGAGAGTTCATTATAATGCATTTGACAAGGACATTCAGTTATATGACACTTCAATCATCAGAATATCAAGTGATGACCTTATACTAGAACATAACACCAAATAAACAAGCCTAATTAGTCAAAGAGACATCATTTACAATTCAAATCCTGAGGAAGTCTGTTAAAAACCTTAGAAAAAATTTAAAGCACATGCCTGAATAGGGTGTCATATCATCCAAGACCTGATAAAGACAAAACATATAAATTAGCTTTCCTGGGCAGATAAAAAAAAAAAACAAAACAAAAAACAAAAAAAAAAACAACTTTGTAAAGAATTTTTTTTCTTTATCTGTTCTTAGTTTTTCTTATCTGCTTAAAAAATTTCATTATAATGCAATGTAGAATTAAATATTTGCTGTTGTAAGCTACTGAGATGTTTAGATGATTAATTGCATAAATAGCTAATAAACATGCTATATATGTAATTTTTAGAATTATCATGGTGTCATATACTATATATTTTTTACCATATATATGACTCATTTTGTCTCTCCTTTGTAAAAAAATACTCTTGATAAGGATGAGGACTTGTGTCTGTTTTGTTTGCTGTATTCCTATTACCTGAAATTATGCCACTATAAGCTAAGTGACATTTACTGAACAAATTGACAAACCTAGGTTGACCCAGCATTCCATATGGGTAAGTACAAATTCATAAATAATGAAGAACTTTTAAAGAAAAAAAATTGGAATGTGGCAGAAAAACAGATATGAACATCCATTTGGTTTGACAAATAGATGAAGTACACTTCACAGAGTTCTAGAAAACTGAAAATGCTGGTACATGTCCACATGTAGAAAATGGCAGGCACTGTCATGATGGACCATCAGTGTGAAAGTAGAAACCTTGATATCCTGAAGTTTTACAAATTTATTAAAGGGTTATATGCTGTTTTGCTTTCAAAGAAAATACAAGAGTATTTCATGGTATTTGTAGATGGAAAGATTCAAGAAACATACATTAAACATAAAATGATCGCGATATTACTACATACACATTATTTAACAAAAGACATAAATTTCAGGAAATGACAAGTTATCTGGTATCTTAAAAACTTTAAGAGTTGTGGGGTGCCTGAGTGACTCGATTAAGCATCCAACTCTTGATTTTGGCTGAGGTTGGATTTCTGGGTCCTGATATCAAGTCCTACTTTGGGTTCTACACTCAACCTCAGAGTCTGCTTGAGATTCTCTGTCCTTCCCAGGCCCCTGCACACACTCACATTTTTCTCTCTCTCTCAAATATATAAAATATTTAAAAAATGATAGTTATACTAATTATATATAATTTATGAGGTTTATTAAAATCAGAAAAGGTAGGAACATATGGAATTATGGAAATAAAAGGAAAGGTCATTTTTACAGAATGAGGATAGAACAATGATAAACACCCAACTTTCTTTCTAGAACAAGTTACCGTTTTTAATAGAACAGAAACAAACAATTTCAATGTACTAATAAAAGAGCACTCAAAGTTTCTGATCTAAATATATTTTTGTTGAAATAATTACAAATAAAAACAGACTCCATGATCATGTGTAAAAGGAGATATAGGAAATAAATGAGGAGTTCTAGAAAACTGAAACTGCTAAATTAAAATCAGTCTTGGAAGCAATGAATATCAAACGAACCAATAATATTAAAGACTGATCTAAAATAACAAAAGTAGGGTAAAAGAAATATATATATATATATATATAAACAAGGAGACAAATATGTGGGAAAGGACAGGGAGGGAAATTATGAAATGTGAAGTGGTAGTCATCACTTCCCAACCAATAAAAAATAAACGTTTAGAAACAAAGCTTTTATGATTGAAACAGAAAATATTCAGGACTCGCATTAAAACATCTTAACATATTCTAATATTAAAACACTATCCAGAACTCAACATATATTGGTAACATATATTAGAAAGATCAAAATAGGGGCCCTCGGGTGGCTCAGCAGTTGAGCGTCTCCCTTGGGTTCAGGGTGTGACCCCAGGGTCCTGGGATCGAGTCCATATCCCTCTACCTGTGTCTCTGCCTCTCTCTCTGTGTCTCTCATGAATAAATAAATAAAATCTTAACAAAAAAAAAAAGAAAGTCTAAAATAATTATTAAAGATAGGAGTGAGGGGATCCCTGGGTGGCGCAGTGGTTTGGCGCTTGCCTTTGGCCCAGGGCGCAATCCTGGAGACCCGGGATCGAATCCCACGTCAGGCTCCCGGTGCATGGAGCCTGCTTCTCCCTCTGCCTTTGTCTCTGCCTCTCTCTCTGTCTCTCTGTGACTATCATAAATAAATAAAAATTAAAAAAAAAAAAAGATCCTGGGAAAAAAAATAAATAAATAAAGATAGGAGTGAAAGAAAACAACTCATCTAACACCATTAAATCAGTGACTCTATCCTCATCTCCTCAGAATATATGCTGGTGTCAATGTGGAAACCTTGGTTGGTTTGGGGGACGTTTTTGTATCACACAATCTCCTATCAAGTCATTAACTACTTCAACCCTCAACAAAACAGAAATTGGTTTTACCATGAAGGATTTTTTTTTTTCAGAGACTCTTTACTGCTACACAATTCTGATAGAATATCCTTCCTAGCTGATGACTAATAAAACAATAGCTAAGTCTGTTCTCTTGCAGTTTATATAAATAAAACCAAAGTTCTTTATTATGAGTGCACTGGGGTTGCACAATTATTAGATGTGATTATATTTTATAAAAGCAGAACTACATAGAAGGCAGTACAATGACTGCTTTGCTTACTAAAGAATTTTAAAAATGAATTCCCACATTTTCAAAACAAATATTGAATGACTTGAATTTTTTATACATGATCTATTATCTAGCAGGTATTGTTTAAATCAGCTCTTTCATTATGTGAATTAGTTCTATGATCATATCTAGGACATGATATTTTTAAGTGTATAAGTACGTTGTACCTATGTAGTATATGTGGGATATATAGAAAGATATCTATCATCTCTCTCTTTCTCTCTCTCCTTCTCTCTCTCTATAAATACAGAGAAAATAATAATATATAATAAATAATATATTATATAATGTATAATTACATATCACATATAATATATAATAAATAATATAGTTATATAGTGATAATATTATAATAAATTACATTAAAATGTATGATTATATTATATTATATAATATAATTTTATATATAATATATATTTTATATGATATATTATTATTTTTTATATAATATTATTATATAATTTCTGAGAATTGAATCCATGATCTCTCTGTCTCTCTCTGATTATCACTAATACATAAATGGGATGGACAGACGCCTCCCTATGACATAGGTGTGTTACACAGTCGCACAAAATGTGTGAGCAAATACGTGTATATGCTTAGATGCGTGTCTGAAAGTGCACTGAGGTTTTTCATCCTTTTTCATCCTCTTGCAAATGTGTAATGTTACATAGCATATAACCTTCTTATGAACTTGAGCAGAGTACTCTGAGGTATATTTTGGCAACCCATAGAGGTGCTGATTAGGCTGTGCTATAAATTATCCAAGATGGTTATTTTTTTTTCCCAGAGGGAGTAATTACAGAGTGAAAATAATATGAAAGGCAAAAGATCATGCACCATGTATTGCAAGATTCTAGGAGTTATGACCTTCGTTAATCTTATTTAGATAAAAGTGCATTTTTTTCCTAAATAGTAAACTGACTCCTTCTATCCAGTTGAGGCTGTTAGTCAAAGATTAACATCTTAATTCGTACCCTTTAAAGTTTCTCCCAAATGTTCTTCAAATCTATAAAGAAGGCCAATTCTCATAAAAAAAAAAAAACAGGTAAATGAAGGTTCATATGCAATTATTATTATTTAAGGATGATAATACCTAATAATTCATGGGCTGTTGGCTCTCAGCTTTCAGAATTCTTTTTTTTCTTTTTTCTTTTTTTAGCTTTCAGAATTCTTAAAGGTAATTCTATATGTTAGATGCCTTTGTAAGCAGTATTTGCATTTTTGTTAGAATTAGTATTTAGAGGAAGGATTTCTGATATTTTTCTTATTTTAGGATAATTCAATCTATTTCTTCCCGTGGTTAATTACACAATACTAAAAAATGTGACACATAAAGTTATTATGTTGAATTAAAGTTACAATGGTCCATGTGAATGTAGAGTTTATGGTAAACTCAAAAATTAATAAAACACTTAAGCATTAAATGTATACTAGGCCCTTTAAAAGGACCCTGGTCCCAAAGATCTTGGTTTCTGTAAAATTGTTTAATTTCTGGCAAGACTGTTTTTGATATTCTTTGTGATCTTTATTATCAGAGACATCTAAAAGTCATTGACTTAGTCTCCATTTATCCTAATTCTAATTTCCTCTCCTGTTAATCCCATAATTCTCTCACTAAAATATCACCTTTTACGCACACACACACATGCACACACACACACACAAAGGTTTTATTTTCCAAATTGCTAGTACTTTATTCATTCTCTTTATTGATTTATCTATTGATGGCAACTTGAGTCGTTTCTGTATCTCGGCCTTGTGAATAATCCTACAATGAACATGGTAATGTAGACATTTCTTGGAGATTCTAATTTCAGTTCTTTGAGATATGTACCCAGCAGTAGAATTGCTGGATCCTAAAGTAGTTCTATTTTTGTTTGTTTGTTTGTTTGTTTGTTTGTTTTTTGAGGAAGCTCCAAACTTTTTTATAGCTGCTGCACCATTTTACCTCCCCAGCAACAGTATACGCGGTTTCCAATTTCTCCACAAGACCACTAATATTTTTTTATCTTTTGTGTTTTGATAATAGTCATTCCACCAGGTATGAGGTGATCCCTAAATGTAGTTTCGATTTTCATATCCTTGATAATTAATGATGTTGAACACCTTTTTTATACAATTGTTGGCAATTTGGAGGTCTTCTTTGGAGAAATGTCTTCTTCAATCTTTTGCCGGTTTTATAATTGGGCTTATTTATTTATTTTTTATTTACTTTTTGCTATTGACTTTAAATTCTTTATATATTATGGAGATGAACACCTTATTAGATTTATGGTTTGCAAGTATATTCTCCCATTCTTAGGATCCCTTTTCATTCTGTTGATTGTCTCCTATGCAGTACAGTAGTTTTTTAGTTTGGTATAGATCCACCATCCATTTTTGCTTTTGGTGCCTGATTTTTTTTTTTTTAAGATTAAATTTATTTATTCATGAGAGAGACAGAGAGAGAGAGAGAGAGGCAGAGACACAGGCAGAGGGAGAAGCAGGCTTCAGGCACGGAGCCCCACGTGGGACTCGATCCTGAGACCACGGATCACGCCCCAAGTCAGAGGCAGGTGCTCAACCACTGAGCCACCCAGTCATCCCACAATGCCTGAGTTTTTGATGTCACATCCAAAAAACAATTGCAAGCTAATGTCAAGAAGATTTTCCCTATGTTTTCTTTTAGGAATTTTATATTTTCAAGCCTTACATTTAAGTTGTTTCATTTTGAGTTTTTTTTTCTTATATATATATATATATATATATACATACTGTAATGTAGAGGTCCAATTTCAGGTTTTGTTTTTTTGTTGTTGTTGTTTTGTTTTGTTTTGTTTTTTTGCATATACATATCCACTTTTCCCAGTACCATTTGATGAAGAAACTGTTTTTCCCATTGTTTACTCTTGAAACTCTTACCAACGTTCAACTGCCCTTGCAAGGTTGGGTTTACTTCTGGGCTCTCTATTCTGTTCCATTGGGCCATGTTTGTCTTTATGCTGTTTTAATTACTGTAGCCTTGTAATATATTTTAAAATCAGGAAGCTTGAAGCTTCTAGTTTTGTTCTTTTTTTCTCAAATGTTTCATTAATTCTGCATCTTTTGTAGTTCCATATTCTGAGATATTATGTCTATTTCAGTGAAAAAGCACTGTTGGAATTGTGATTGCAATGCATAGCATCGACCTAGTCGATGGCTTTAAGTAGTATGGGTCTTTTAACAATATTAAGTCTTTCAATCCTTAAACATAGGATGTCTTTCCTTTATTCGTATCTCCTTTAATTTCTTTCATCAATATTTTGCATTTTTCTAGCACAGAGTCACTTCACCTCATGGGTTAAGTTTCTTTATTTAGTGTGTTATTCTTTTTAATGCTATTGCAAGCTGGACTGTTCTCTGGATTTCCTTTTTGGATGGTTTATTAGTGTAAAGAGACACAGCTGATTTTTGTATTTTGGTTTTGTATCCCATAACTCTACTGAATTTGTTTATTCTAATACTATTTTTTTTTGAGTCTTTAAGGATTTCTACCTATAAGATCTTCACATCTACTAACAGATAATATTGCTTCTTCCTCTGTAACTGGATTCCTCTTTTTTTTTTTTTGTCTTTCTAATTTCTCTGGGTAGAACTTCCCAGTACTGTTCTGATTAGAAGTGGAAATATTGGGCATTCTTGTCTTCATCCAGATCTTAGAAGGAAGCTTTTTAATTTTTCATCATTGGGCATGATTTTTAAGTTATGAGCTTATGGGATCCCTGGGTGGCGCAGCGGTTTAGCGCCTGCCTTTGGCCCAGGGTGCGATCCTGGAGACCCAGGATCGAATCCCACGTCGGGCTCCCGGTGCATGGAACCTGCTTCTCCCTCTGCCTCTGTCTCTGCCTCTCTCTCTCTCTCTCTGTGACCATCATAAATAAATAAAAATAAATAAATAAATAAAAAGTTATGAGCTTATTGTTATGGGCTTTATTATGTTCAGGTACCATTCTTCTATACCTATTTTTAAATAAATAAATATGTATATATTTAAATATATATAAATATATACTTGGCATATATTTTGGTATTTTATATATGTAAAATAGATATATAAATATATAATATAATATAATATAATATAATATAATATATATATATTTGGTATGTGTTTTCTTGAGGAACCTCACCATATTTATTCTCCTGGAATTTATAGCATTTTCTAGTGCCTGGCTCTTGATTCAGTCCTTGGAAGTTCTAAAAATATCCTAAATGTCTTTTGATTTATAAATAAATCTTATCAGCTATTTCCAGTTATTAGGTGACATTTTTTAAAAATATTTTATGTATTTATTCATGAGAGACACAGAAAGAGAGAGAGAGAGAGAAAGAGGAAGAGAGAGTCAGAGACACAGGCAGAGGGAGAAGCAGGCTCCATGCAGGGAGCCTAACATGGGACTCAATCCCAGGTCTCCAGGATCACGCCCTGGGCCAAAGCTGGGGCTAAACTGCTGAGCCACCCAGGCTACCCATTAGGTGACATGTTAAATGCAATTTACAACTCAAAAATTTTCAACTTTATGGAAGTGTGTAAGTTGAAATACTAATATGCTCTTATTTGTCTAATGGGGCATAATGAATGGGAAAGACATAATATACTTGGAATTCTTATAATGTACCAATAATATTAGTATCCTCTTCCAGGGGTATGGTTTCTCTTATAAGATGGGACCTAGACGTTTTCTGGGACGTGAGTCATTTACGACCAACTTACACAGTTTTTTGCAACTTTCTTTGTAAAAACAACCGACTTTGTAACATTACCACCAAAATAATTCTGTGTTTTGCTTATTTGTCTCTGTGAACTGAGACTTCTTTTGTTTACAAATGTGTTATCAGCTGAGAGTCCTTTGGGAGGCTTACAAATTTGTGGAAAGTTGAGCTGCAACTTAGAGACCTTAACAACCAGAAACTTGGCATCCTATCCTTTCTACTTCAGGAATAAAAAAAGGAGAGATATGTTGTAATTTATTTCTCTCTCTCTCTCTCTCTCTCTCCTTTACAGAACAATGTCCTATTTTATACATAACTGCCTGGGAACATTTTGATAATTACAGAGATTCTAAAAGTTATGGCTTTTTTTCCTGATATTAAATTTGTGCCCTGAGATTAGGTACTTCAACATGAATTCTGGAAATATGACTCTCGTCAGAAGCCCCTTCCAACATTTCATAGCTTTGCCACCAAAGAGAGACTCAAGTTCTTTCCTAGTTCCAGTTCCAACATTATGGGGAATATACTCTCTTTGGATCATTGTGAATCAACTGCCTACCCTTTCACAAATCAACTTCAAGCAGAAAGGTGGAGTCTTGTAGAAATTGGGCCTCACACCCTTCAGAGGTCAATTAAATATATCAAGATGGGTAGAATGTTTAGCAATATGACAAATCCTGATAAAAATACATGATTAAGGTTAAGGGAATATGTGTTTCCCAGAGGAGGTCTACCCAGGAAATGCTCAGTTCGTGAGGACTGGTGAAGTAAAAATTAATGTCAGGTAACATCACAAATGTTCATCACAGAGAACTGAGAAAATCTCTGTTGAGTAATGAATCAACACAGATATATAAATCAATCTTTAGTATCCAATATAGCACTTTAAAACATACAATTGTATCTTTAGAATAAATTTGAGTAATCCATATATGTACCAGGTATATTAATTTAAAAATATTATCATACCATATCTAACAAAATATTGGTTTAGGAAATTATTTTCATGCAGGTTCCACATTCACTTATCTATATAGTCTAATTGTATCTATGCGTAGTGTTAAATCACCATTTAGTCTTGGTTGAAACTCTTATACAATTACACTTTAATTCAAGGTTCCTGCTACTTGTGTTTTTATTTGAGATTTTCTATGGCAAATAAATTGTTTTAATAGATATGTTCCTAATTTGTCAGTAGAACACTTGGTAATGAACATTTATGCTTCTTAACATGTATTTCACAACTTTCTATAAGGGAAGATTTATGAGCTCTCTCTGAATTTAGTATCAGAACAAACTGAATTTTTTTAAATTGTTCAGTGTAAACATATAGTATCAGGACATGCTGAAAAATATATTTCTGCATATGAGGTCTTGAGATTTATATAATCAACAGCGTTTTAATATATATAGTCTAAAAATTAACTCAAACACAAATACTACATCATCTTATGAAGTCATTATATTTATTTTTCTCATTCTTTAATTTTGTCATTATTTTTTATTAATTTTATTTTTTTAATTTTTAAATAAATTTATTTTTTATTGGTGTTCAATTTGTCAACATACAGAATAACACCCAGTGCTCATCCTGTCAAGTGCCCCCCTCAGTGCCTGTCACCCAGTCACCCCCACCCCCCGCCCACCTCCCCTTCCACCACCCCTAGTTTGTTTCCCAGAATTAGGAGTCTTTCATATTCTGTCTCCCTTTCTGATATTTCCCACTTATTTTTTCTCCTTTCCCCTTTATTCCCTTTCACTATTTTTTATATTCCCCAAGTGAATGAGAACATATAATGTTTGTCCTTCTCCGATTGACTTATTTCACTCAGCATAATACCCTCCAGTTCCATCCACATTGAAGCAAATGGTGGGTATTTGTCTTTTCTAATGGCTGTGGAATATTCCATTGTATACATAGACCACATCTTCTTTTTATTACTTTTAATAATTCTATTTTATTTATGACTTTATTATATAAAACCACTTCAAAATGTTTCCAGAAGCTGACCTAGAATACATGTTAATTAAGTGCATAAATACATTTATTGTCTCTTTTTGTCAGGAACCTATACATTTTACTAAACTTAAGTTTGTTGATTGGAATAATAATCATATTTACAAATATGCTATATTCTTTTATCTATTATCGATTTGAATTTTAAATTTTGAATATCAAGTTTTTGAACTCATATTTTTAATTTCACATGCTTCTTGGAAGGAGAAATGCATTGGGTATTACACTAATACTTAAGTAATTTAGTTTTTGCTCAATATGAGAATGCAAATTTGCTCTCCCTTATCTTTTTTTTCTATTGCTGAGGGATGTAGAGCTAATAAAATACTTTATATTAAGATATCTACAATTTTTTTCATGTAGGTTATTTTACATATATTTTAAAGTTTATGTTAGTCTAGTATTTCACTACTGATCAATTTACTCGTATTTAAAAATTGAAAGCACATCCATTTTATATACTACTTAATATGACGTTCATTTGAATGAGTGGTCTAAACATTTTCATGTATTTTTCTTGTAAAACTATTTTTTGTGAACTATACTATCATCAAATAATTTTAATATGAAATCTTTTTCAGAGCATTATCAACTGTATGTTCCTGAATCAGCTCAAGTTGGTTCAGCTGTTGGGAAAATCAAAGCAAATGATGCAGACACTGGTTCAAATGCTGACATGACTTACTCCATCATTAATGGTGATGGTATTGGAATATTCTCCATATCCACTGACAAAGAGACCAGAGAAGGGATCCTTTCTTTAAAAAAGGTAAAAAGAACATACTTTTCTCTGATTTAGGCAATTTATCCATTTTTCCATGAATGATCCATGTTGGTATGAATAATCCATATTGTCAGCCCACTAAAATGATAAAATATTTCCTTTTTTATTGGCTATGTCTACTATTTTGGAGCTGCTCTTAGAAAAAAAATATATATATATATATTGTGGGAAGATCTAACGTAGAGTATACCATGAATGTGCCCATCATTTTTGTTTTCAGATAACAGCTTTATCATGATTGCCGGTTCTGTTAGTGCCATTCCTCTATGTTGTAGTAACCTAAGTAACATTAAGAGTTTTTCTAACTAGCGTAAAAATCTTTATCATGTTAGCTAACACTCACTGGGAGACAAGGTTTTGTTTGACAATCATGGATTCATCAATATAGCTTTAGTGGAACTATTAACTGACCCTGACTCTTTTTATTGTGAAGAATTTGTTAGTGGACTAAATCTATCTATCATTTTTTTATTTTAGGAGTACAATATTTTTATGTCCTTATAAAAATGAAATAGAACATAGAAAATATCAACAAAGGATTTAAATATGTCTCCTCTTGCAGTGTGCCTTAAATGTTGAATAATTTCAGCCTGGAAATCTAGTAACATTCAGATCCCTGGGCTTTACTTTTTTTTTTTCTCAGAAAGACTGAAGTGGGCCTGAAGAAACGGCCTTTTTTTAACAAAAACTCCAGATGATTCTACTGTAGAATATATTCAAAATACAGGCTGAGAAATTTTATTCTGATGTGCTCCTGTCGATGTTGAAATAATCTATCATCTATCTATCATCTATCTACACAATTATTTACTTGTGTGTTTTGTATATATTTTTCTATTTGATCTATATAAAATTGTATTAGTTCTTCTAATATCATTTTATGTTGATTACAATTGAGGCTTCACTTATTTTTTAGTTCCTTCAAAAAAGACCTGCAAAGTAGATTTTAGAGGGTGTAAATAGTTACAGAACAGTAGTCATCACTAACCTATGAAAAATATTGATGTCTTCACCTAAAATACTTCTCATTTTAATCTTTCTTTCCTGAAATTTTAATGAGAAATGTTATGAAACAAATAAATGAGAGGGTCACCTGGGTAGCTTCATAGGTTTAGCATCTGGCTTTGGCTCAGGTCCTGACCTCAGGGTCCTGGGATGGAGCCTCATGCTCACTGGGGAGTCTGCTTGTCCCTCTCCCTCTGCTCATGCTCTCTCTCTTTTTCTCTCTCTCTCTCTCTCAAATAAATAATAAATAAAATCTTTAAAAATAAAACCAAAAACAAATAAATGAGAACATTATTAAATTAGGATTTTAATTATAAGTGGAGAGACTGAATGTGTTTCTATGCAGATGACTAAAGGTCAGTAGAGAAAAAAACTGAGCAAAGGAAAGAAAGGATAATTGATATAAAAAGACAGACTAGGGTAGAGATAACCCTGAATAGGATTTGGTCATAAGTGAAAAGGAATAACCCATGATGATCTGATTCCTTCCCTGAGAATCAAACAAGAGTGCAAAGTAAATGGTTGCAGATAAATTTGTAATGCTCCAGCTGGTGTGGGGAAGTGGGAGAGGGGAGGAGCTCTTGCCTATTGAGCACTATGGTCTTTATAAAGTAGGAAGTTACAGCATATTTGCAAAAAGTTAGGGTGATGGATGGTTTGACTACATGAAGGATCTGAAATGCAAGTATATATCATGGGATTAAGAATAATGGGGATTTTAGCATCCCACATGGCCTCAATTAATTTGATGATGTCTGTAAAAAACAAAGGCAAAACAGCTTATGTGCATATATGAACATATATTTAATTATCATACAATCATTATTTTCAAGATGAGAATTGTTTCAATTGTGTAAATGGTAGTGCAATATACTCAAAATAATCTCCACAATTAACAAGTTCAAATTTATCTTCCACTGTTTTTCCATGAATTATGTCTTAATCCAATTTGCACTTCTTCCAAAATGCATTCCTGTTTGTGTCCATCTAACTTTTCAGTCCTTCAGATTAAGATTACTAATCTGAGTGACTTTATTTTGCTACATATCATGCATTGCAAATAATTGCAATTTGAAGAATACACTATGTGACTCAGTGCATTTTAACTTTTAAGAGGTGGCAGGAAACGGATCAAACAGTCCTTTAAAATCTGTCCTTTACTTCATCTCTGAGGCAGCTCACCTTAGGCAGCAAGGCACGACTGCTAATCTCCCCAAAGATCAAACTCAGCACTGCTTTCTAAATCGGCTTGCGGAGCACCTGCTCATTCCTGTCCTTATAATTCCTTTATCAGAAAATTGCCAAGTTGAAGTCACCGGTCCATGGTGAGGTACATTGTAAATACACTCTGATAACTTTCATTCATTGTTTAATGGAGCCTGACTGGGTGGAAATGGTGGAAAAAAAGATAAGGATGAATGCAAGTTGATGCACTCATTCCTCTGGTAGGAACCTCTGTTCCTGGGAATGTGGGCTTCTCAGATTCTCTTCTGTGGCCTCCATGTAAATGTTCACTCTTTATAGGACTCATTCCACTTGTTTTCTTTTCAATTCAAGGATCCAACCCTATTGGCTCTCCTGACTCTCAGCAAATATCATCTGTACTATCATTTTCTTTCTTCAAGTGTGTTTAAATACATAGACAGTGTCTCTTATCTTAAGCCCGTACACTGAAGTTTGGTCTTCAAGTCAGTGAAGAGTAGTGGGAAATACGATCCTTACTGTCGGAGGAAATACAACGTTTGGTCCTGCTGTAGAGACACTTAGGGCATTAGTTCAAGTCTTTGAATCTGCTCTTTTCTTATTTAAGTGCTTTACAAGATAATTACTGAAAAAATGGATAAAATAGGATGAAAGTTTTGATCTAAGCTGTGTCTGCCTAAAAATTACAATGATTCCTCAACTTCTACTTTTCTTCCTGTCTTGCTTTTTCCTCTATTTGCACCGAATTTTAATTATACTTTTCAGACCACTCCATGTAGTTATTATCGTGCCCTCCTTTTTCTTAATGTTATCTAATTCACTGATAGGTATACAAAAATATTCTGTGTATATGAATTTTGCCACATAATGCATGTTATCATTCATGTGTTTGGTAATCTTCTCTTTCCTTCTTCTC
This sequence comes from Vulpes lagopus, assembly GCF_018345385.1. Taxonomy (NCBI): domain Eukaryota; kingdom Metazoa; phylum Chordata; class Mammalia; order Carnivora; family Canidae; genus Vulpes; species Vulpes lagopus. The sequence goes on along the minus strand of NC_054826.1, from coordinate 3,501,428 downwards.
TAAAAGATTTTTTTCAAAGTTCAAGTTTAATATTATCTTTGTAGTTTCATGTTTCTAGGTGTGTTTCAGTCACAAATATCCTTCTTTGGATTATCTTTTCTATTTTGTGCATTGGAGTAAGCATTTCACTAACTTCTCACTGTAGAAAATATAGTAATTCTATATCCCTCTTAAATCTACTATATCTGATAGAGTAGGAAGGCCTCATTCTAATTAATTCACTGTGAATGCACTGATAATTCCCTTGGATATATATCTACCCATGCAATAAGTGTATCTCTATCTAGCTAAATAATTTTGCAACGAAAAGCCTTATGCTTTTTTAATCTTCATACTATTCAGTGTGTAAAAAGATCACCATAGTTTTATTTAACAATGATTTGAAATGGACCATAACATAAACATAAAAACTTATAGAAGCATTCTTTTAAAGTTTAAATTAATCCTATGAGAAAAAAAATGAAATATGTTTAATTATAACCATACTAGGTCTATTCCAAATAACCACATTTCTGGTTGTTTAGTGGATTATGTTTATTGATTTTTTTTCTTGATTATATCTTTGCCTTGCATTGACTGATAAAGTAAGAATCAGATTGTTCCTTGCCATTGGATTTTTAAAGTTTTGGAGCTCTGAGCCACAAAGCACAATAAATAACACATCCCAACCTATTGCGAATGCCCATAGAAACAAACGCATGGACACACTTTGATTTCAAGAAGAAACAGGTTTCTGGAGCACCTGGGTGGTGACGTCAGTTAAGTATCATACTGGACTATTGGTTTCTGCTCAGATCATGATTTTGAGGTCTTGGGAGTGAGCCTCACATTGGGGCTCCACACCCAGCGTGGAGTCTGCTTAAGACTTTCTCTCCCTCTGTCCCTCCTCCCCATTGCTTGCTCTCTCTCTCTCTCTCTCTCAAAAAAAAGAAAAAAATTATTTATATATATATATATATATATATATATATATATATATATATATATCTTTGAATAAGAAGAAGAAATAAGTTTCTAATTCTACTAATATTTATAAAACCTGACCATTAAAAATAATAATAAAAAATTAAAAAAATAAAATAAATATAAAAAACCCTGACCATTCGCTAGGAATTTTATTATCAAAAAATTCAGGGACACCTCGGTGGCTCAGCAGTTGAGCAACTGCCTTCAGCTCAGGGCGTAATTGAGTCCCACATCGGGCTCCTGCATGGAGCCTGCTTCTCCCTCTGCCTGTGTCTCTGCCTCTTCTCTCTGTATGTCATGAATAAATAAATTCAAGCCACTATTTTTATTCTGGGAAATAGTTCCACTTCAACCAGGAGCTAAGAGAGGATTCCACATTTCAATTCAGTGAAATCTATCACTATATTTGAAATGACTTTTGTCAGAGGACTGCTTTGAGGCAACTTTGTTCTTACTATTTGTACAGAGGTATGGCCATGAAATGATAGATATCAGCTGAAACTACTTTGGATGTTAATTGTTTCTTACACATATATTTCTGTAATATAATTTAGTACATTAGTTGGAAATTGATAATCTATTGAAACATCTTGATGAGTTAAGCTATTCATATCCATAGACCATTGGCAAGTTTTCATATGTGTGGGCATTTGGAAATACACCTATGTATATGTTTGTATGAAATATATACATATTTTATATATAGTCTGATATATAAACATACTTTATAATATAGTATAATATATAAATATACTTTGTATATATTACAGAGTATATGTGTATTTGTTATTTGAAATTAAAATGTCCCATTTATTCTTGCAGTCTTCAAATGACAGTAAGCAAACATGTAGTATTTGTTTGTATCGATATCCTTGGAATTATAAACATTGAATGAGCATGACACTCTTCCACACAGAGAAATTTATAACAAGAAAGCTTGTACATGGGTTCTATACTCCACAGAATGTGTACCATCCAAGAAAGATCTCTGACAAGAACCACAAGACATGGCATAATAAGAAAAACTAACTGAAGAAACAGTATTCAAATCCATACCATTTTTCTTATGTTTTGCCAAAATATTGTCATTTTAAAAACTTTTTTTGGTAATTAAAAAGTAATAATAATATCAGTTACTATTCCAAGATTTGGCCACTTTTTGGCATTACTGAAATGACATTTGCAGTTATGAAACTACAGATATTGATTCCATTATTATCCTCCCATTCTGCATGAAAGAATGAAAGAGCAATTTAGCAATTTGACCAAGGTGAGATCATAAGGAGTCTCTTGTTACTATAAAGAGAAAGAAAGAAAAAAAAGAAAGAAATAAGGAAAGAAAGAAAGAAAGAAAGAAAGAGAAAGAAAGAAAGAAAGAAAGAAAGATGAAAGGAAGAAAGAAAGAGAAAGAAAGAAAGAAGAAAGAAAGAAAGAAAGAAAGAAAGAAAGAAAGAAAGAAAAGAAAAAATAATTTTACAAGCTTCTTGAACTCCAAGAATTGATTCAGAGCAACTTGACTGAATGCTGTTTTCAGTATCTTTCTACTTATGGTTGTGTAAGTCCTGAGGAAGAATATACCAGTGCGATTTAATGAATAGTAGACGTGATTAATGAGAAACAATTAAAAAGTCCCAAATATGTAGAGCTGGCAGGAAAATGATTGATGGGAATGAGAACTATCTCCAGTAATGTGAAATATGTTAATATTAAAGAGAAAAAAGTATTTTATAAGTTAGAGAGAGCAATGATATGTAAAAGTAATTACTAGGAATAATAGGATGAAATTAAGAAACTAAAATTTAAAATGAAAATTGGAGTCAACTCATTGACAGTGAACTGCATTAGGATAGTGAGCAGTAATTAAAGAAAAGTAAGAGAAGCCCCAGTGGCTGGAGAAGTTAAAATTATACCAGAATAAGCCCTTCTAGAGGCACAGAAGAAATAGAGGATTTTCTATGAAAAGCATTTAAGTTTCTTAGCTCTGTGAGGTTTTGAATTAAGGAAAATGATGAAGGCACTCAGAGTTCTGGTAGCCAGAATTAATGAAATTTTAATTAATGAAGTTATCGATTCATTTTCAGTGTTATAACAAATACTTAAAAAGATACAGGGACATTATATGCCACTAAATATCTGTTCATCTTCAGCCACCAAACTGGAACCCTCTATTAGACTATTTATGTGCTAAAGATTTCAGGCCGCATATAGCATAGCGCTCCGGGGCCTATAGAGAGTCCCACTGCCCGAGATCAAATCCACGTATGCCACTTATTGATTGTTGTTCCTGGGCAAGTTTAACTTTTCTGCGCCTTGATTTTCTCACTTGTAAATAGGAAAAAATATTAATAACTCGTGGAAACGTTGTGATGATTAAATGAGTTAATATATGTTAATTGTTTAGGTTGCACTTAAGTGTCAGCTACTCATATTTTGGAAATAATTCAGAATTTTTCATCCTTTGAATGTAAACCATGTAATAGCACTTTTCTGTTCTCTAAATATCACTATATTTGAGGTTGAGGAAGAGCTATTAATCACCCAACATGTACTAGGAATTAGGCCAGATACCTGAAATATGAAGATGAATGAGATAATATTCTTTCTCTTAGAGAAAACGGAGTAGATGTGAAACATTATTATAATACAAGATGTCAAATGCTGATAGTATGGGTTTACTTAAATTGTTATGAGCTCACAGATAAGAGGGCCAATTCTTCAAAGATGAAAGAGGGTCAGGGAAAACTTTGTGTGGGAAATTACTTTTAGGTCTACATGGAGCAGTATGTAGCAGATACTAAGTAAAATAAATGTGAGACAAGGGCTTTTTGTTTAACTGCATTGTCCTTCAAGTGTGGAGATCACGGCAAACATTTCTGAACATTAAAATGAGGGAATATTATATTGGGGAATACATCATCTAACCAATAGAGCTGTGGCACCAATTACCTGAAATCCATGTCTTTTCCTTACCTCTATGGCCCGTAGCTGCAGAGTGGAAATTTCTGAACACCAACCCTGGGGTCTCATCCTACAAGCGGCTGAATTCGAATGTAAATTGAATTCCCAACCATGCTGGGATATTTTCTTCCCTGGGAATACCGGGGAAGTCACAGGCTTTGGGACGGATGAGGAACAGATTATATTCCCTAAAGCCCTGAGACAGGTCAGCCCTGGCAAATTTCAGACTCTGTCTGCAGAATTGGGAGAGAATAAATTACTGTTGTGTCAAGCCACCTCGTTTGTGGTAATTTGTCATGGGAGTCCTCAGACACTGAACACGTGAACACAAAAACCTGATAAACCAATAGAAAAATATTAAGCAACCTTATTTCTGAATATCTACAGAATCATTCTAAGCACCATTCCAGTAAAACAGAGCACACCACAAGTAGGATGATCCCAGGAATGTTTGGATGGCTAAGGTTAGAGAAATAAATATCTTACACTGAATCATATTTAATTATCTTCTGTGTATGCCATTCATTGTTGATGTCAGCAATTTCTTATGGTCAAAGCTCATTTAATTTCTTTTTTATAGTTGAGATTTGTCAATACATATCCATGTTGTATTTGGAGTCATTATGTGTTTCTTTTATATTTAATTAGCGACTCTGATTGTCATGACTGTATCATAGTTAACATTGCCAGATAAAACTCAGGACACCTAATTAAATTCTAATTTCAATCAAATTGTAATTTCTTAACTAAGCATGTCCCATGCAATAACTGACACATTCTCTATCAAAAATAATTTCAGTTTACTAAATTTGGTAATACTAATCATAGCATTTCATAAATGTGAGCTGATATGGAAGTTTGTGTTTGTGACTCACAGAGCTTGAACCACAACTGAACTTGTCTAGAGAATTAAACGCAAGGCAAAATCTGTGAAAATGCAAAAAAAAAAAAAAAACAAAAACTTGATGGTGTTCCTGAAATATTTCTTCCCAAACATTAATATTATATTAGTAATCTCCAGTAGAATACCTTTTTCTCCTGCTTACTTATTAAACGCTAAACTGATAATCCATACTTAAATTTTTCCGAAACGAGAAAGTTGAAGTAGTTCTGCAGTTTTGTTAAATGAAATAAACTATATTTAAATTATAAATTCTATGCCCTACACAATATATCTTGGTGAGGCAAAATTTATGGAGCAGATAATGGGTGAGCAGACCAAATTATCAAAGACTTCCCTTCCGAAGCCTCTTCAGATAGCTCTAAAAGGAAGAACTCTCCTCAATATTTTTATTTAGCTTGAGTGTTTTGATCACTGTTTAGTGTGAATGGTGTCAGAATAGAGTAAGAAAGTCCTAAAAGCAAAAACGGTTGGTATTTTAATATAGAACTGGAAAAAGATTCTTATTCTCATCAACAATACCCTCTACCAAGTTCATAAGCATTGCCTCATGTATGTGGAGTTATTTTGTATCCGTTTTTGTTTTGTTTTAAGGCAGGAAAAATGTACTCAGTCATTTAGCATCTGCCTTTGACTTAGGTCATGATCCTGGGGTCCTGGGATCAAGCTCCGTATTGGGCTCAGGGGACCCTCTTCTCCCTCTCCCACTCATGCTCTCTCTCACTCTCAAATAAATATGTTTTAAAAAAAAAAAACACAAAAAATCTATCAACCAGACATTTCACGTTTTTGCTTTCAGTGGTAATTCAATGGCTTAGGACATTTTCTTCCTTTCCTTTTTTTTTTTTTTAAGACTTATTTATTTATTTGATAGAGCATAAATGGGGGTGAGGGGCAGAAGGAGAGGGAAAAGCAGACTCCCCACTGAGCAGGGAGCCCAATTCAGGCCTCCATCTCAGGACCCTGAGATCACGACCTAAGCTGAAGGCAGATACCTAGACTGAGCCACCCAAGCGCCCCTCCAGCTTTTTCTTTAATCATTTTCCCTCCGCTATCTCACCAAAAACAAGCTTTAGATGAATAGATTTCACCATTCCTGATATACTGTATTTGATATGCTATTTTTAGGTTAAAATATATGGTAACTATAGAAAGTACAACCATAAGCAGAGTTCTAAATAAATTACTAGGACTAAATGATTACTAGGAAATTGCTGGAAGATCAGTTTAAAATACGTGGTTACTCAGCCATTAGAAATGACAAATACCCACCATTTGCTTCGATGTGGATAGAACTGGAGGGTATTATGCTGAGTGAAGTAAGTCAATCGGAGAAGGACAAACAGTGTATGTTCTCATTCATTTGGGGAATATAAATAATAGTGAAAGGGAATATAAGGGAAGGGAGAAGAAATGTGTGGGAAATATCAGAAAGGGAGACAGAAAAGACTCCTAACTCTGGGAAACGAACTAGGGGTGGTAGAAGGGGAGGAGGGTGGGGGGTGGGGGTGAATGGGTGACGGTCACTGAGGGAGGCACTTGACGGGATGAGCCTTGGATATTATTCTGTAAATTGGCAAATTGAACACCAATAACAAATAAATTCATTATGAAAAAATAATAAAAATAAATTTTAAAAAAAGGAAAAAAATAAATAAAATATGTGGTGATGAGTATTTGGACAGCTTTGCCAAAATTGGAGAAATAGCAAAAATGATAATCCTAATCTTTTTTTTTTTTTTGATAATCCTAATCTTAATCCAATATCTATATACTGTTGTAGTTTTAATGCAAAATGGTTACTTTATATGCTATCTATAATCCTACCATTCAAGAAAAAATGGTATAATTTCTTCCCAGTTTTTCTATATTTGCAATTTAGCACCACAGATTTTCTACATAAGTTAAGTTGTTACAATATTTCCATTTCCATTAATTTATTTGCTTCTAAATCACTGTCTCCACCTTAAGTAATCTTCTCATTCCTTAGTGGCTCTAGCTGGATCCCTGTCCATCCATCTGCCATCCATCTTGTAGTGAACAAGTCCTACAAAATGATTATCCCTGCCTTGGGATAAATATACAGTAGGTAATCATAAGCATGAAATCATGTGTCCACATAAACAGCCTGTACCTTAGCAGCAAGTAGGCTAGTGTTAAGATAAACGACATCTAAGTTGCCAAGGGACCTGCTAAGACAAACCAAGAGATTCCTGTCATATTGAATGCACAGCTTGATAATAATATTTGATGGTGTGGAGGTGGCCAAAATTACCCCTATGTATTTCATTGAGAGTCACAAAGAGGTAAAAGCCTACAACAATGAATGAATGGAGATGACTTTTAAAATCCAGTGTGGGGATCCCTGGGTGGCGCAGCGGTTTGGCGCCTGCCTTTGGCCCAGGGCGCGATCCTGGAGATCCGGGATCGAATCCCACGTCAGGCTCCCGGTGCATGGAGCCTGCTTCTCCCTCTGCCTGTGTCTCTGCCTCTCTCTCTCACTGTGTTCCTATCATAAATAAATAAAAAAAAATTAAAAAAAAAAAAAATAAAATCCAGTGTGATAATGAAGAAAAGATGTTAAACATTACTAGTAAACAAACCCTGTGTTTTGTTTTGTTTTGTTTGGTGTTTTGTTTCATTTTTAAGGTCTCAAAAACTCAAGTCCAAAGAGAAGACCCTCAATCATTATAAAGTTTACCAGATGCAGGAGGTTGACTCTAAAAAAATTACGTTGATCTAAACATATGTTGCTTTCCATGAACAAAATACCTGGATTCTGATAGCTCGTGTTCCTCTGCACCTAGCAAGGATCTTATTCATCCACCCCATTCCTAATAGGCAGCAAGTGGGTACTGTTTCTAGAATAGGCTATTTAAATTTGGATGAGATTCACTGAATTAGTTAAAGACGGATTCTCATTTACTAATGTTAAGGGGAGAGAAATCAAGGAAAGTGAAAGGGCAATTTATTTCTAGTTTAAGTTCCCTCAGAAGGAAATGACTCCTGATTGGTGGTCATAAACTTCAGAACCAATTAATTCTTCTTTAAAATATATGCCTAAAACATATAGTCAATTATCATATATAAATGTGTATATATGATATATGTGGTCTACTTTGAAGAATTTGAGTCTTTAAGATTTTTTACATTTTTACTTTACCTTATAAAAACTTGTAAAATATTGCAATGGCCCAGTCTCATGCATGTCCCTGAGATGTATGAAGAGGATTCAGGTTCTTAATATCTCATTTGGAAATTAAATGGTTGTTTTTCCTTCTATGCAATCTTCAGTCTCTGGGAAGGCCAATTTTCCAAGGCAATTCAGGAGAGATAAGGGGAATAATCATCAGGAGGATTGATCGTTCTGTTTATAAAATCCCATTAAGGACACTCTTTCTAATCAGCTTCTCCTTGGCTCTTTGAGTAAAGAAAATTATCTGAGTTTCTCCATGGGAAATAATCATTCTCTGATGCTGCCAACAATGAATGCTTCAAGACTGAAGCGTGCTAGGGTAAAGTTAGTGGCAGAAATAGGTATGAAAAAATATCGGTTTCTTCATGTAAATATTAATCAGGAAAGTATCAACAGATACTTCACCAGGCACTGAAAAGGCTGACATCTGGCTCCTTTGCATCAACATCACTATGAAATCTCTGACATTGTTAATCCTAAATCGGAGCTCATTTTAGGTCAGGGAGTCTACTCTATGCATCATGTCTAACACTTCACATTCAGTAATATGAAAAAGTACTTCCTCTTACGAACAATACCTAGCTGCTTACAGGTACCCCTATTTCTGATTTTATATCCTTATTATATCCTTATTATTTTCATAGTTTTTAGTATGTTTTATGACATTAAATATACAGTGATATTATTCTATTTACTATTTTATTTTCTATATTAGGCCATGTAGGGGCACCTGGTCTAATATAGAATATAAAATATTTAGGCTGTCGGTAAAGTGTTTACGCTCAGCTTGGGTCATGGTCCCAGGGTCCTGAGATCAAGCCCCACGTGGGGCTCTCTGCCCAGCGGGGAGTCTGCTTCTCCCTCTCCCTCTGCCCCTCTCCTGCTTGTGTGCTCTTTCTTTCTCTCTCTCGTAAATAAATAAAAAATATTTATTTTCTTGAAATTTTTATCCCTTTGGACAAAACACTGAAGTGATGTTATTCATTATTCTAAGTTGAATTCATGACTCCTACCTATATTATCAATAGAAGAAAATTATATATTTCCTGGGTGATTTTAAAAGAATGAGATAAAAAAAAAAACAACCTAGAAGGATTATGAGAAACTATTGATATGGACTCAAAGATTTAAAAAAATGGCATAAACAAAAAATAGATTATAATTTAAAGAACAAAATTGATCAAAACATCATAATATATTAAAGAATATGGAAACAAAACAAATATATGAAATGGTATTATCAGCAAAACAGAAAATAAATACAATTAAAACAGTAAGCATAAGATTCAAAGTCTATATAAAATATTTTGCTAAGATCTAAGAAAATAATGTTGAATTGAAAACTTAAAAGTTTATTAGATTGTAAAATAAAATATCAAGTTTAAAATAAGCAAAGGAAAACTAAGAAGATGATAGGGTAAAAAAATCAATGATAGCACATAAGCTGTTTAAATGCAAAACAAAAATATGTTTTTTAAAATTAAAAAAATTAGTAGCAAATATTTTAAGATTGTTAATGCAGACTGAAGAGAAGATAGAGGTTACTAGAAACTAAGAGAGTCTCCAAAATGGGGTTATTTTTTCGCCTATGGGAAATATGTCTTTGTTTCTAGTTATTGTCGTATTTATGGCTGTGAAAAATAACAGTTGATTCAGACTTGACTTCTCATGATTTTTGCTTTAGATGTTATTGTGAAGACAAATTGCATAGCTTGTTGATAAATGATAATAGATTGACTGAAATCTATCCATGGATGTTATAAAAAAAATGCAGAGAAAAGTGCTTGTTTGAAATGTAATGGCTAGTCGTACTATTGGAAATCTTATATATTCTTTTTTTTTTTTTTTCCACACAGCCACTGAACTATGAAAAAAAGAAGTCATATATTCTCACCATAGAAGGAGCGAACACACATCTTGATTTTCGCTTTTCTCACTTGGGTCCTTTTAAAGATGCCACCATGCTGAAGATCATTGTTGGAGATGTGGACGAACCACCGCTCTTTTCCATGCCTTCCTATGTCATGGAAGTCTATGAAAATGCCAAGATTGGGACTGTTGTTGGCACAGTTTTGGCACAAGATCCTGACAGTGCTAATAGCTTAGTAAGGTATGAAATGCTCTAATCTTGTAGATGTACAAAGATTTTTTACTGCCTCTCATAATACCTTAAAATGAATAAAATAAAATGTGAAATATTTTATTTCTATGTTATTTTCTACTAAGGTAATTAAATTATAATATTAATTGATTTTTTTTCTGTAATGTAGTGGGTGGGTTTCTGTCAAATTTAGAATAAATGTAGCTATCTCCTTGAATGTGGTTGACTCTTGAACAACATGGTCTTGAACTGCACAGGTCCACTTAGAGATGATTTTTTCCTGATAATCCTATTGCAAATGTATTTTCTGTATGATTTTCTTCAAATTAATTTATTTTCCTTAGCTTACTTTGTTGTAAGAATACACTATCTAATACATATATGAACTATGTGTTAATCGACCATTTATGTTATCGGTAAGGCTTAGTATTTAAGTTTTGGGGAAGTCAAAAGTTACACGTGGATTTTCAACTGTGTGTGGGTGGAGGAGGCCAACACCTCTAAATCTTGGGTTTCCCAAGGGTCAATTGTATATTGTTGACCACACTGGTTACATTTTTCATTTCACTTAAAACACGTGAGCATAAGTGAATGGCAAAGTTACGTAGAAATATTTAACTACAAACTTGAGAATTTTTAGTCCTTAGTGATAGGAAGCATAGCTAAAGTACAGAATAAGAACTTGGGAGTTATTACCCATCTGTGTCTCCTGGTTCTGTCACAATAGTTTTGTGCATTTAGGAGATCATCTACCCTTATCTGTAAAAGAAGATTAACATCTATCTCTCAGAGTTATTGTGAGACTGCATAAAACAATGTTCATGAAATGCTAAACAGAGTTGCTTGCACCTAGTAGTCACTCAGCAAACTCTAACCTGTCCAAGACACCATTAAAGGCTATTTAGAGAAATACTTACTCCCTGAAGGTGGGAAGAGCAGGGCGGGAAATCTGGTGTCTTGATTTACAAGACTCTTTAGTTACCTTGTATTTATACCCTTGCATAATCCTAAGGTCCTAGATAGTTTGAAATCTATAGCAAATGTGTCTGCTTTTCTCCTGTCAAGTCCATAGTCTCAGATGCTTCATTTATTATCTTTTTCAACAGGAGCTATTTATGGCAAATATTCTCCTTGATATCGATGTAATGTTTGTAAAGGGGTTCAATTTTCTTTCATATAAGGATTATAATTTCAGTCAAGAAAGAAATGCCACAGCACCCATGCATGGACAGAAACAGTCTTCTGCGCACTACCGTATATACTCAGCAATCCTATTCCATCTGCGAGTGCAACAACCTTGTCCATTGATAACCCCTCTGTCACACTGATAGCAAGGATTAAGCGTTGCTTGAAGCTGCAGGATAGGCAAACTATACAAAATAATATGCATAAACCCAAGTATAGAAATTGATCTCTGATTAAGGAATGGAAACATAAGACAGTAAGTTTAGTTGTCAAATGAGGGAGAAGTGCATTATGCTTCATTATTCCGTGGAATGCCGTATTTCAGCAATTTTTTTTGACACCTAATGATAAGTAAAATTCTTCTAACAACGTTAAAAACTCTAGCAGTGTAGAAGATATTTGTAAGTGTGGCCATCCTTTACCAAAAGGAGACAACACACTTTGAGAAAAATATTTCATGTTCTTAGTTTGATGTGAAGATAGTTGATAAACATTGGTAAGACTTCTTTTAAAAACTGAAATTTGATATTAATGATGTATTCTATAATTTATTTTTATGAAATAACAAATTATCGAAGAGGGTTAGAATGTATGTTCCAAAAAACTAGACTAAAGGGATGAAAAAATGGAGTCAGTGTTGTTCAATGTACCCTGATATGCACAAAATAACGCTCATTCCACAGTTAACAGGGTTCTTGCCCTACACATACTATCTTGGCAATAACTCAGGACGTGTTTGGTTGTCACAACTGAGAGGGGAATACTGTCACCGGTGGGTAGAGGTCTGGGATGGTGCTAGAGCATCCTACAATTCATGAGAGTCCCCACTTCAGAGAAGGAGCTGGTCTAAAATACCAGTAATGCTGAAAATGTGAAGTAGATCATACTGGGTTGTCCATTGGACTGGAGGAGTAGTTATACTCATGGAAAGAAATTCTGAAAATATATTTTTGGGGATCACATACCAGTATGTATGTTTTACATATGTGTGTAGCCATGTGGATGTTACAACATACACAGTTCATTTAATAAAATAAATTATTTGTATATAATTAATTCCCCCATGATATTATCAATTGCCTCAATAATGGCTCCATATTATTAGAAGCTTTTATTTTTATTTTTATTTTTATTTTTATTTTTATTTTTATTTTTATTTATTTATTCATGAGAGGCATAGAGAGAGAGAGAGGCAGAGACCCAGGCAGAGGCAGAAGCAGGGTCCATGCAGGGAGCCCGACGTGGGACTCGATCCTGGGTTTCCAGGATCATGCCCTGGGGCGAAGGCTGACACTGAACCGCTGAGCCACCCAGGCTGCCCTATTAGAAGCTTTTAATTGAACACCTGCTCTGTGACATACATTCTCCCAGTTTCTGGGATGCGAAGATGATTGACATATTGTCTCCAAATGCTAATATTGGGACGTACAAATCCATCAGCATCCACATCATACATTATCCTTTTTGTTTTGTTTTGGTTAAAAAACTAAAATGAATCCTTCCAAAGCTGCCTTAAAATAATTAGACTCCATAGCTGCTGTTTGGGGGCATAATTTACATAATATTTATTCTTGATTTTAATAAAAATGTGTCATTCACATAGGCCTCTAGGTGTAAACAGTGAATAAAAAATAGAAAACATTAACAAACACAAAAGCAGGCTATACCTCCACCTTTCTCAGGGACCAAATGTTTGTACTAATTAAGGAAACGTACTTTGAAAAGATGTACCTCGCAATGTGCCCTGAAATGCAATTAACTCCAAGTTTGTAGAATTGATAATGAAAGGGAGTTTGAGTCTTACAGGCATCTGTGCAAAGCTTCCTGACTTCAGTCTTTGTGTTTCAATTTTCTAAACTATTAGTAAGATTCTTCAGATTTCTGAGAGCATACCAGGTCTAGCTTTGTCTCTTTTAACTCAAAACAAGGATGTGCAATTTGCAGCAACATAATCATCACCTTGTATTTTTAAAATAAAATCAGAACCAGGCTATTTACTAGCAGAGAAAAAAAAAAAAAAACTTGATTTAAAAAGGCTGTACTCACTTTCCGATGCATCACAATTAGAATTCAGGAAATCCCCTACGTAGCTACGGAGAGACAAGCAATCCTATGCTGGACGCGAGAAGCTAGAGACCTTTCTAGAAATGTGACCTTACATCATGTGACTATTAAAAAATAGGGGACACAACATCTGAGAATGTAAAGGGACTTCAAGATGATGGAGGCAAAAAAAAAAAAAAAAAAAAAGATGATGGAGGCAGCCCGGTTCTTGGAAAGATGCGGATATCTTAGATGGAGGAAACCGAGTGACTCCCATAGCCAACGAGTCAGAGAGGATTGGGAAGGGCCTGGCCACTTTACCATGCTGCAGGAAAGGCATGAAGACTCCTGCAGATTTTTTTTTTTTCCATTTGGGGGCTCAAATATACCTAAAAGCCTAGGGTGTGGTGGCACCCACCCCAAATCACAGTCCTGACCCCAGGAGAAGAACTTATTTCCTGGGTGGGCACACATAGCTCCTTTAGCCCTGGAATGAACACATGAGGCCTGGCTTAGGGAGGCTTTGCTAGTCTACTGACTGGAGACTAAAGGCCCACATAGTTTTCATGTAACTTTTTCAAAGAAATAATAAATGCTTCACCTGGTTCCAGAGCATTCTATTTTTTTTTTTAAGATTTTAATTTATTTATGAGAGATGCAGAAAGAGAGGCAGAGACACAGGCAGAGGGAGAAGCAGGCTCCCTGCGGGGATCCCAATGTGAGACTCGATCCCAGGACCCCGGGGTCACACCCTGAGCCAGAGGCAGATGCTCAACCACTGAGCCACCCAGGGGCCCCGGTTCCATGGCATTCTAGAACTCAGGAGTATCTTAGTCACTTGGAGACATGGATAACAAAGGGAAGCATAATTTTTTGCATGGAGATTTTACTTCTTTAGATGTTTTTTTTTTTTTCTTTTTTTCTTTTTTTGGATCAGGATCTTGGTTCAGGAAGTTTAAAAGCTTTCTAAAACATCTGTGTGCTACATGTGTTGCCCATTTTATTAAGCACAATACAACCAAGTGGCAAATGGTCCTTGTGTTTTCGTTTGTTTTGTTTTGCTTTTGTTTTTGTTTTTGTTTGTTTTGTTTTTCAGAAAGATTATTTTCTGGCTATATGGATTGTGGAGTATTTTCCATCCTCAAAATAAGCCAAGGGAACCTTAAATCTTTTAATGAATCTAAGCTATACTCCAGGTGTGTGACTTTTTATTAAATTTAAGATGAGGCCACGTCGCTTTAATATCCCACGGGGGGTGTATTGATTAAGCTTTATCCCATCTATTGATCATAGTCAGTAAAACTTATAAAAGCTGCAGTTTGGGAGGCAAAAATCTCAAATAAATTTGCTTTGCCCTCACATTGTGTATCTACAAGTATCTAAAATGTGGCAACTGAAAGAGGTCTATACTTTTAGCCAACTGATGTTTCTCTCGGTAAATCACTGTAAAAATAGATTTCTACTACATACGTTTTAAATTAATTTCTTATAGTGACATGGACAGGGCATAATGAGAATAATAGGTGCCTCTGAGAACTAAAATTTTGTTATTGAAATGTGAAGTAGCATTCCAGTGCATTTTCACATGGCGAGTAATTATCCGGAGTTTATATCCTCATAATCAAAGGGAAACTGAATGCCCCATGATGAACTGGGTAATTGGCTTAAAGTTGCTTCTGTTAAGGAAAATCCTTGAATAATTATCGAGACTGACTGTTTGCTATGGTCAGAACTTGTCTGCATATTTGTTGATCCACAAATTCTAATTTGAATGATGAATTTCCATCACACTTCAGTGTAACGCATTTTCTCTTTACTTAATGCATTAATGCACACACCAGAAATAAATGATGCATATGTTGTAGACAGAAAAGAGAGTAATTGTAGGAATAAAAATTATTACCCAGAATTATAGATTATGGTGGCAACTTTGCAAGAAGCTCTCCTATGCTAAATGGGCCCTTGTGTTTGTGCCACTGTGATATAGGTAAGATTTGCAAAGGGAACTGGTCCGTTTGAGGGTCCTTAAGGACCACGGACAAATCTGAACCGCCCCAAAATAATTGCACTTTCATCGATTTCGCCAGAAGATTACCAGTTCCTCACGGGTAGTACCTTATTGACTATTGATCATATAATTTTCCAAATAGTGCTTAATGTGGATGTTACCTGGATGATTATTCCATGCAGGGTGCAGTGAGCACATATAGATAGAGGTGGTAGGGACATAAGGGTGTGTCATAATCATGTCAGAGTAGCCTTGTATCTGCCTCAACATTCCCTCCCACATGACCCTCCCTTTGGCCACTTATACCTGTAGATTGGTCCAAGACATTAACAAAATATACTATGGAATGTCACTATATTACATATTAAAATTGTATCTGGAACGATGAGTTCAGTGAAATACTGTGGGAAGTATAAATGAATCTGCCCTTTTTTTTAGTGTTTTAAGTATCTCTCAATGACAGAGGAAAGTAAGCTAAGCACTCACTCTTTAAGAAAAAAAAAAACAGTTTGTTTCCTAAATCTAACAAATTTCAAAAATAATATTAAGAATGTGTATGAAGGATGCTAGTAACCCACAGAAACTATCTCTATATGAAAATATACTGCTCTGAATAAGTGAAATATGAGGACTTACTGGCCTATGTCTACCAAAATGAATATATATATGTATATATATATAAAAGTAAAAGCTACTATAGGATGCCTTAATTAATTTCACATTAGGTATCAACAGGTTCTTCTTTATATTTGTTGAATAATTGATTTATTGATTTATTGATTGATTGATTCACTGATGAAGCAAAGTCATACACCTATGATATAATGGATGAAAGCAAGAGTTTTATTCTCATATAGTTTCCAAATAAAAATGACCCCTATGCTCTGAATAAGGAATCATAAATAATTTAATTTTCGGATAGATTTTTTAGAAACAAACCGAGTTCATGCTGTTTGTACGGAGACCCTTGTTCATTCCATAATAATCCTTATTCAGATCTCATTGTGCTTGCAACACTTTGTCAGAAAAAAACAACACAGGAAAGGACTAACAAACAGAAAAGCAGCACTTAGCATTCGTGAACCTTCTCATCTAAATGGACTCAAGGTTTCCAAGAGAACAGACCTTCGTAAAAGATATTAAAGCAAGATATTTATCTATGAAGGCCTATCATTTGATACTCAGACGTAAAATGGTTTAAAAATGACTCTGCTTCATCCTCACAATAAAATTAGGATGTGGGTCATATCTGCATTTGGCTAAGAAAGGAAGTTCAGGGAAGGTGAGTCGGTGATGGAGTCACAGTGGTCTAGCTCCGTGAGCATCACATTCACTTGGTTTCCAAACCTGTGCTAATTCCCTCCCTGCGTAACACCGTCTCCACACATCTGCTAGATCTGTTTTAGACACAGACTAAATAAATGAATAAATGAAGGCCAGGAACTACATCTTGTAACGGAGAAGAAGAATACAGATGTTTCTCAGTGGCCTGAAGACGTAACGGTCTATAAGGTACCTGAAAATTGGGAATTTTGTTCTTGTTACAAAGGCCCCATACGCATTCTTCTTTCTTTTCTGTGTATCTTCAAGAGCCGGTGTAGTCGGCCTTGGAAGGTTCACCTCTAGTCATCGCTGCTGCAGAGTAGTTACATTTTCCCACCGGTCACTGGGTGATGTGATTAAACCAATCTTCATTCCCCACCTACGGATATTTTATTTCACTGTAAGCTCTTGTCACCCAAGCGTAACACTGTGTGTTTGGGGCAGGAATGTTGACTGGGCATCAGGGCACGGGTGAAGGAAAGAACTTCTCTGTGTCCCCTGTACAAGCTACGACAGGAAGCTTCTCCGTCCTTTTTCTCTTGCTAACCTCGTAGCCGGTAGGGGAACAGTGGTCGGAAAAATGCCACTTATTTCTGCAACCAGATGTGAGATCTCTCTCCCTCTCTCATAAAATTACTAAATTTTCTCCTTCCTAGATGATGTATAACGCACCTCTCTCTAATGCTTATACTTCCAGACTGATCGAAACCACTCCTGAAGTCTTGTTTCACTCAGAATTTTACTCTTGTCTCCTATTTTAAACTCTGAATATCGATCATGTTGGTTTGCCAATTCTTTTCTTTTCTGTCTGTTTCCCTAACTAAATCATATCCAATTCCCAAGTCTTATTATTTCCTCTTTTAAATATCCCTCATTTTTTCCTTGTGTTCCTTCAAATAAATACATTAGAATGAATAGATAAAGCCTTAAATATTATCTATCATTTTTTTAAAAAAAAGAGAGGTTATAAATATTACTGAATGGACCTAAATTGTATTTTAATCACTTGACCTACCTGGCTCTGTAATGTAAGATAAAATTCTTCATCTCTCTGTACCTCACTGTCCTCCTTTGTAAAAGGGGCTATTAATAGTACTTGTCCCATGCAGTTGTTTTGAGTTTACATTATGAATATTAGTTCATTAACTAATTATATAGAAAACACTTAAAATATGGTACACCCTGAGTGCTCCATGAATGTGAGCTTTCTTTATCTCTTATGGTTTTTGTGAATAACTCATGTCTGAGTGGTCCCTCCCTGTATAGTCTTATACAAAGAGAGAAAGTAGAATTCAAGGAATAATATTTTTAAACATCTTGCCAATTTACATATACTCTTGTCTCAGTTTGCTCTGGTTTATTTTTTTATAGCAATGGATAATAATTTCAAAAAAAATTCTCAGAACTCTATTTTCTCAGATGTTATCATTAATCCCAATTTAGAACTAACAGCATCCACACAAATGGATTACTTGACTTTTGCTCGTTAGATATCCCTAAAAATGTCAAATTAACATTAGCATTGTGAAAATTCTAAGTATTTATATATGAGTTCATAAAGTGTTAAGATGCTGTGTTGACCTTTTTGAAGGTTTTAAAAAGGAAACATATGGATTTTATTATGAAAATATTTTTTAAAATTACCTACTGAGAATATTTTCATCTATTTTTTATTTGTTTGATAAACAATTTTAGGGATCCATGCTATATCTCCATCTTAAATAATTAGCACTGGATAATTCTACATTTAAAACCCCAAATTAGTTTTAAGTAGTTTCTTTTCTCTTACATTTCCTGTTTGGTTTTTTGTTTTGTTTTCCAATTTGTATTTGTATGGCTAGGCAGAAATCCAGGAATAGAGTAAAGCAGAACTATTTAGTTCTACTTGAGTTGAAATTCAATTGCAACTCCACGTTCAAGACTCTGCATCCAAGCATCCCCTAATATCTAGCCCTTACATTGTAGATTTCCCAAGAGAGTTAGGTCGCAGAGAAAGGTAAGAAGTAAATAACATGGAACTGAAGACACATACCTAGCATTATACCTACCACTTCAAAAAAATATTTGAACATCGTTTTTTTTTTTTTTAATTCAAATAAAAAGTATTTTTACTCTAAATGTATTTAGGCACGGCTGCTAACATTTACATTAGAAAGTCTGTATGACGTGCCCAAAAGGGAACAGATTGCCCTGATATAAACACTGTGCATTTCTTAGTCTTAATTTAGCTGGGAAATAGAAGAATTCCAATATTTTTAAAGACTGTTTATTCAAGAGAGAGAGAAAGAGAGAGTACCCAAGTAGGGGGCAGGGGGGCAGAGGGAGCCGGACAAGCAGACTCCCACTAAGTGCAGAGCCTGATGCAGGGCTCAATCCCAGGACGCTGCCATTATGACTTGAGCTGAAATCAAGAGTCAGACACTGAGCTGCCCAGGCGTCCCCCAAGTTTTTTTTCCAGACTGATGGTTTTGCAGTGATCAGATTTCTAAGATGGGGCCTGTCATCCTGTATTTCATAGGGCCGTGTTGAGAACAGTGTAATCTGAGCTTCGCAGAAAGTCGATGTAGGAAATTTTGGAATTGAATGTGTTTTGACTTTAGATCTAACTTTCCAATACAAAAGTCGTGGTTCTTAGGGTACCGAAAAGAATGGAAAGTATCTCTAAGACAGGTTAATGACAACTCACTTTAGAGGATGGAATAACCAGATTTCCAACTGATGACATTTTAAAGGAAGTAAGCATTTCTGTGTGACAAGACTTCTCATATCTTTGAAGCAATCTAGCCCTCATCTTCAGCATCAGGGCCTCCAGAAAAAGAATATTATGCGAAGGATCTTTTTGTGATAGGAACTCAAGTGAAAATCAGTTCACTCGATGCTTTGGGAAAGCCCGGGGGCATTGGTCTGTCCCACTCTTCTCTAGCGTTGGATCTCCTGTCTTTTCTCTGAATCAGATTTGCTTTATACCTGTACCTCTTCCCATTTAAGTTCCTTCTTTATGTTGAACTTTCTTCAGTTGGCATGCAGTTATTTTTAGAACAATCTGTGCAAAATGGCCTATTTCTTGTTTTCATCACACAGCTGCGAGGGTTATATTCTAGTTCTTTAAGGTGTTATTTTCATTAAATGGGATTTCTTAGGATGCTCTATAGTTTCGATCTGCATGATGCTATTAATATCTTCCGTCACGCATGTGCATGTGTATCCACAGGGTGTTATAAGGTTTCACACCTGAGCACGGTGCCTACTTACTCTTTTAACACATTACACGTAGGAGAGGCATGGTATCGTACTTCAACTACATTTATACTCTGTTCCAGAAAGCATGATGAATTCCAAAATATTCCCATGAGCACAATCACCTATCCTTTATGATTCCCCAAATTCTGAGATTTTCCTCATGCCAAAAGGGAAGAAGTGTCTCTATTACTTTCAATGGGAACTCTTGGATTTGTTATCGGGAACCCAGTTCTCCTCACCTTCTCAGAAGTTTTACCTCTTTACGTATTTCACTCTTTCAAGAGGATCATTCCCTTCAGCAAAGACAGTGCTTACTATCCCCAATATAAGAAACAGATGATTTGTTGAACCACTTCTCTGATAATACCAGGCACCATTTTTCTGATATTTGTTCTCAGGTAAAGATGTCCTATAAAGTGTCTCTTGGGCTTGGTATATTAACTTTCAATCTACTCTTGAATCCACCATTAAAAAAAAAAAAAGAACAGTTTGTATTTTAATGAAACTATTGTTTTCAAGGGAACTAATGATGTCCATCTTCCAGATCCGATCAACCCTTACTAACCTCACTCAACCTTTTCAGGATCCAGTGTATCGTTCACTTGAAATACTCTCCTGTGCCCTAACACTCCCATTTTTCCTTTCCTCCTTTCCTCCTTCCATCCTTCACCCTTTGCGAGCACCTGCTCGTATACAGTTGGGAGGCTGCTCTAGGCTCCAAAGGTTGGGCGCTATATCGCTCAATATTTCACTTTTCTCCTACGGTTCTCTCCCAGATGAAATCGGGCCACTCCCAACACCTTAAATTTGGGCTGATATCTCTCCAATGGATGTTTCCTGTCCAGAAAAAGCACTTGAACTCTGCACCCATATGCAGTTCTCTACTTTTAATTTCACGTGCTTATTGAGTTGGCTCCTAAGGCATAATGTGTTCAAAATCATTGAATTCTCTCAAATCCTTTCTCTCCCAAAGGGAATTGTTTGTTTGTTTCTTCTACCTCTATCCAGCTCAGTAAACAAGCTTAGCAATTACATGGTAGATCAAACACACATACACACGCAAAAAACAAACCAAAATGTTTTATTTTGTATTTCCTTTATAATTTCTCTCACTTACTAATGCCTCTCCAATAAAGAGTTCTACAGGCTGTATCCTATATGTAGCATTATTTTATGCAGTTCTGTCCATTTTCTTCCTTTTTTTCTACCTATGTTCAATGTGACATCATTTCTTTTCTGAAATTCTTTAAACTGTCTGCCATCTAAGAAAGTAGCCATTGTGAGGTTGCCTGGGGGGCACAATTGATTAAGAGTCCAACTCTTGGTTTCAGCTCAGGTCATGATCTCAGGGTCCCGGGATCGAGCCCTCTGTCAGGCTCTGCACTCAATGTGGCATCTACTTGATATTCTCTCCCTTTCCCATGCCCCTACCCCTGCTCATGTTTGCTCTGTCTCTCTCATTCTCCCTTAAATGAATGAAGAATGAATGAATGAATAAAGTCTTCAAAGTAGCCACTGTGATTTTTCCGGAATAGAAATAGATAGGTTAGTTCCTTTGTTAAAAAATTCCCCTATTGCTTTTTTTTAAAAAAGGCAAGGACTCTTTAGCATGTGCTACGTGGATTTCTTGTCCTGCCCCCAGCCACATATCTCATCCTTTCCTGCCTTGCCACGTTGAAACATACATTGTTTTTTAAAACAAATAGAGATCTGTCTTTAATTTGCATATTTCCACTTTGGTTTCCTGTATTTCAGATATTCTTCCCCTAGTACTTGTACCGAATTGATTCATTTTTGTTCTGCAGCGCTAGATGAAACGTTACTTAAGCTGAGATTAAGGAAGAGGAGAAGTATTAGAGATTAGGAAAAAGGGAAACGTTCTTCCTTAAATAGTTTTTAGAAAGTTTGAAAAATAGTTTTTAGAAAGTTTCCAGGGCATAGGATGATTGTTTGCTATATTTTTAATTCATATTTATGTTAGTAAACTGTTGCTGGATAATGTAATTTATAACCATAGCGTATGTGTCTGAGCTAGCTGAGGATCAGCTGAACGAGGCTGGTTTTTGTTTTCCAGCTCTGCTTAACTCCATGCATTCAATCATGCATCTGCTCACTTAGTAGGTAGCTCTACTCTAGGATGGGGCACTGAACTGGGACAACTTTGTCCTTGTGTCTCTCATCTTCTTTCTGAGACCAGTGGACTAGTCCCAGCACGTTCTTTTTTGTGTCAGTGGCAGGACATAAGAAGGAATAGGCAAAATCTTATGAAACCTTGTCCCAGATAGAGAACAAGACACCATCCCTCTCAATAATGATGATCACTTTCGATCACTTTTCATCTCATTCTCTCTTTTTTTTTTTAAGTTTTTATTTAAACTCCAGTTAGCATACAGTGTAATATTAGCTTCAGGTGTACAATTTAGTGATTTGACACATACAGACACCCGGTGCTCATCTATTTCCTCAAGTAGGCTAGAAGCAAAATCTAATATGAGAAAGCTCTGCAAATTTTTATGCATTGGAGAGGAAAGATGATGTGTGGCCAGTAATGCAACTTGCCGGTCATTCAGTTGTCTTTTCATTTTTTCATTCAACAGTGGGGCTAGGTGATGGAGACACAATGTTAATTAATTGAAATGTTTTGGTTTTGATTTATATTTATCTTCAAATATCAGCTATAATGAAACTCCAGGATAAATTAATATCTGACATCTCCTATTATCCTAAAAATTTGTACCTGTAGCAATGAGAAGTTTCATTAAAGGTTTAGGTTTTTTTTTTTTTTCTTCCAATGTACTATAGACTTCCCAGAGGCAAATTTTGTCTTTCCCTTATTAAACCTTATGTTCCTACTACCTACTGTGCTATTTATGGAATTCAGAAAGGTGTTTTTTATTTGAATTATTAATGAAAATAATTATTAAGTGTTGACAGATAAAAATAATCAATGTCCATCTGATGCAAAATATAAAGTTGCCAGGCAAATCCTAAAAGTCAACTATAGAAACTAAAAATATGTATTTAAATATTTGAATATATTTGATCTAATCCTGCCCAAGTTTTAGTTGCACTTTCCTCCTTCTATTATCAGGCGAAAAGAAGAGTTATCTGTTTTTTTCCTAGATACTTCATTGACTACAGTGCTGAAGATGACAGATGTTTCAACATTGATGCCAATACCGGAACCATTAGGACTACAAAGGTTCTTGATAGAGAAGAAACTCCGTGGTACAACATTACAGTTGCTGCTTCAGAAAATGGTAAACTACTTTATGTATCATAAAAAAAAATGTCACTTGTACATGAAGATTTATACAGAAATTCTCTCGGGAGCAGGGCTCTCACCATTTTTATTTGTGGTGCCAGCATCTAGCATCTAGCAGAGTATAGAGAACTTATTAGATGCAGTTACTCATTGTCAGATGCAGGAATAAATCACATATTTTTTCCCCACTTTAATCCCAGCATACTGGTGGAAAATTGACATCACTGAACACTTCATCCCATCCCTGAGTCAAATTATCTGGTTTGCCTCCTAACCGTGAGGCCTGCTCCGTGGGTTGTTTCCACTGCTTGCCTATCATGAACAACACTGCTATGAGCATTAATATGAAAGTTATTTGTAGCCATGTTTTAATTTCTTCTGGGGTGTACAACCTGAAGTGAGATAGCTCAGTCACGTAGAAACTCTGTATTTAATTATTTGACGAACTGCCTATTTTCCAAAGGAGCTACGTTTACATACCCAAAAGCAGAAGGGGGTTTCAACTTCTGCATATGATTACCAGTATTTATGGTTATGTATCTTTTGATTATAACCATTCTAGTGGGTGTGAGCTGATGGATCCTCATGGTTTACGCACTTTCATGATGTCCTCTGTTACCAATCAATAATTAGACTGCTCCAGCCTTTTATATCCTGCTTGAATTTTTATGTTTTTACATCTGCAAAATTAGCTCAAGTGGCTTCCATTTAGATAATTTTTTCAACACAACATTCTCTTTGAAAATAAGCATTCACTAATTACTTTTAAATGAGTGTTATAAAGAATACATGAGTGGGTTCATTTATGATCATTCTGGTTAATTTTCATTTTCAAAATAACCAGACTAGGAGTAGAATTGCATGCTCTTTGTCACCTAATGACAATTAAATGACTGTTAAATGGTAAGAGCTCATTCAACATTAGTTGAAAAAATAAAGGATTAATGGATTAATATATCCAAGAAATGATAAGGACATTGAAAAGATTCAGAAAAGATTGTGCACTTTGGGGAACAGGCTCTGTGTACAGAAGATGGAAGGAAAGAATCCCTGTTAGGAAAAACAAACAAACAAACAAACAAACAAAACAAAACAGAACAAAACCATGAACTTACTTTAAAATAATTGCAAATTTAATCCAGTGGCATTTCATCAGAAACCATACATTAGATTCTAAATCTTGTCTCATCTCAGTCCAAATATTTGCATCAAGTAGAAACTAATTTGCAAATCAACATGAGTTTATATATACCATGAAAATTATATTATTTGCAATGATCATTAAATGCTCATTTTTACTTAAGTAACATATTAAATATATACTTAATAAGTTCTTTTTTTATTCTATTTGTTAGTACTTTGTGTGGCAAATTAGTTAATACATATTTACTAAGTAAAGCAGTAGAGTAGATCATATACTGTATTGTAGCCTTAGGGACACCTCAAAAAAGCATTGCTAAAAATAATGTTATCCTAATTATAAATAGATATGTAGAAAGAAAGAACAATAGTTGATATTTTGAAGCCATCTTGGAGACTTGTTTAGGGAGTGCACAGTCGCACACTGATTGCTTGGCGTAAATGCCTTATTAAATATCACTGGGGGCTCTTCTACATACCTTTGTTTGTAACATTAACCTCAAATGCAACCACATTACCAAAGCACTTACTATCATATCCTGTTCTGGGAATGTTCTTGCTGTTTTTTTTATCCAACTGGATTTTTTAAGGCTGTATTTTTTTTTGTAGAGCAGTTTTAGGTCTACCACAAAATTAAGAGTAGGTGCAGAGATTTCCCAAACAGCCCCCACACCTACACATGAGTAACACCCTCCGTCGTCAACATCCTCCACGAGATTGGTAGACTTGTCACATCTGTGACACATCATAATCCTCCAAATTCTGAAGGTTAGTTTAAGTCTCATTCTTGGCATTCTGTGGGTTTAGACAAATGTACGGTAGTACATATTCATCATGATAGTATCACATACAGCATTTTCCCTGCACTGAAAGCCCCATGTGTACGCTTATTCATCTCCACACACTGATCTCTGGTATCCACTGATTTTTTTTTTTTAACTGGCTCCATAGGTTTTTCCTTTTCCATATAATTTGGATTATACAGTTTGTTGCCTTTAAGATTGGCCTCTTCGGCTAGTAATCAGCATATTTAAAGATCTTCCATGGATTTTTATGGCTTGATAGCTCATTGCTTTTTAATACTCAATAGCGTTGCATTGTCCAGATTGTACCACAATTTATGTATCCATTCACCCACTGAGGGACATCTTGGTTGTTTCCCAAGTTTGGGCAATTCTGAATAAACGGCTATGATAAAAACATTCATGTGTAGGTTTTTGTCTGGGTGGAAGTTTTAAATTTCTTTGGGTAGATACCAAAGAGTGTAATGAGTGCATCATATGGTAAGGGTATATGCAGTTCTGTAAGAATCTCACAACTGTTTTCCAAAGTGGTTATCCTATTTTGCCTTCTCACCAGGAATGGATGAGAGTTCCTGTTGCTGCACAGCCTCATCAGCCTTTGCGGTTCTTAGCGGTCCCCAGATTTGGGTGACTCTGAGGTATAGAGTGGAATCTCACTGTTGCTTTGATGTGTGTTTCTCTGATGATGAACACATGGAGCATCTTTCCATACACCTATTTGCCATCTGTATGTCTTCTTTGACGGGGTGTCTGTTAAGGCCCTTGGCCCACTTTTGAATCAGATTTTGTTTTCTCATCAGTCAACTTTAAGAGTTCTTTGCATGTCTTAGAAAGTAGCCCACCAGGGATCCCTGGGTGGCGCAGCGATTTGGCGCCTGCCTTTGGCCCAGGGCGCGATCCTGGAGACCCAGGATCGAATCCCACGTCAGGCTCCCGGTGCATGGAGACTGCTTCTCCCTCTGCCTATGTCTCTGCCTCTCCCTCTCTCTCTATGTGACTATCATAAATAAATTAAAAAAAAATTAAAAAAAAAAGAAAGTAGCCCACCAGATGTGTATTTTACAAATATTTTCTCCCAGTGTATGTCTTGTTTTCTCCTTCATTTGACATGGTCTTTTGGAGAATTGAAATCAGGTGTTTAAAAACCCTCTTAATGTAAGTTTCTGAGGAACTTGGTGTTCTATGGAACGACAGAAGTTAATATTTTAAAGAACTTTTTTTTTTACCCTACCTAGAGTGCTGTGCAAGTAAGAGAAAGGGGCCCCTTCTGCACAGATGAGCAAGGAAACGGGATTCAAGAGTAAATAAAGCAAACCAGTTCCAAGCACAGGAAAAGAAAGGAAGACAAAAAAAAAAAAACACGAAAGGCCCTTCTTGCAGATGAACAGGCCACATGCTAATGAGAGTATGAGGTGTCATTAAAAAAAGTGTCTGGGCCTCTGAATGCAGCTCTTATTTGCATGGTATTCGATTCTGCTTTCTTTTATCCTTTGATTTTCAAAGTGACTCTACAGCTGCCCCGTCATGTGCTGAAGGCAGAACACATGAGTCTGATCTATGATATAGTTCCTGCTACTGCTAAATACAATTGATAGCAATCTTGCTTTTGTATGGTGTACTTGTGGAGACGTGTCGTCCTAATAAGATTCTCTGAAAGAGAGAGGACAAGTATGATTTTCATTTTATAGGTAAGGAAAATGAGACTCATACAGAATATGAATCTGAATAGTCTGGCTCCTAGATCTATGTTCCTCCTAATATGGACCCTTAGGGAAGCTCCTACTCATTGAATACCAAGTTTGGGTCAGATATTTTAACTGATCAAAGTTTATTTTATTATTTATCTCTAAAATTCATCCTGTGGAAGATTATTTCTATGATTTCAAAGAAGACACTGAGAATCAGATGAATTCCATGAGCTGCCTTCGATTAGAGAACTAGAAAGTACTGTATTCTCATCACATATCACAGTTCATTTTTATTTTATTTTTCTAAAATTTATTTATTTGTTTGCTTGTTTATTTGAGAGAAAAAGAGAGAGAGAGAGAGAGAAGCACAGCTGGGGGAGCAGCAGAGGGAGAAGGAGATGCAGGCTCTCCACTCACTAAGCAGGTTGCCCCATGTGGGGCTCCATCCCAGGACCCTGAGATCATGACCCAAGGTGAAGGCAGATGTTTACTGACTGAGCCACCCAGGTGCCCCACATATCACAGTTCTTGAGGAATAGAGCTATCTAATAAAAAACCTGGAATATTTCTGTGCAGATAATAATGCCTTCCCTCCATGTAATCTACAATTCAGATAATTAGAAATTTCTATTACATTTCTGGGTTTCAGTAACAAATGGCCACATGATTTCCAACCTGGGGGCTCGAACTCACGACCTTGAGATCGAGAGTCACATGCTCTACCAACTGAGCCAGCCAAAGGCCCATTTAGTCTAGTAATTTAAATGTTATATTTTTTAAATTTTTTTTAAGTTTTTTTTTTTTATTTTTATTTATTTATGATAGTCACACAGAGAGAAAGAGAGAGAGAGAGAGGCAGAGACATAGGCAGAGGGAGAAGCAGGCTCCATGCACCGGGAGCCCGATGTGGGATTCGATCCCGGGTCTCCAGGATCGCGCCCTGGGCCAAAGGCAGGCGCCGAACCGCTGCGTCACTCAGGGATCCCTTAAATGTTATTTTTATTTGAAAACACCCTCATAGAAACAAACAGAATAGTGTCTCTTATATTCTAAACCAAATATCTGGGCATACCATGAATTAGAAACTTGCTGTAGTCCAGTATCGAGGGTTTTATCAGGCTCCCTAGGTGATCTTCATGCACCCTGAAGTTTGAGAACCATTGGCTTATGTGATACAAAAGTAAATTATTAAGAAGCATTGCTTCCAATCACAACTTGATTTATGCCATCGCTCCGTTTAGTACTCATCCCTAAGGCGTGGATACACACATATGTCCTGAGTGTGTACGAAATAAATTCTGCATAGAACAAAACAAAACAAAATTCTACATAGAACATATGTGGCTTTTTGTTCTTTTTTTTAAGTAAAACTTGCCCTTCTCTGTTCTCAGCTCAATTCTCAGAAAAAATATATATCATACTTTTAGTCCCAGATCCTCAAACAGGCCACGTTCTTTCAATAATTGTATAATCCTTTCATCTCTCAATCCCCTCTGCTCACTTTGTTCTGGCTTTACAAACATCTATTTACTCTGAAAAGCTATTTCATATGTCACAACATCTGTGAGATCTTCTTCAATCTCTCAGGCAAATTTTACAGCTCCTCCTTCCGTCCTCTAACTTTATGCATGCTTTAGATTGTGCGCTTATCACTTATTAGATTTAAATCCAGCCCATATCACTTTTTAATGTAATCCCCCCCCCCCCCCACTAGATTGTGAACATCTCAAATCGGAAAATCAGGTCTAGTTGCCCTTTGTTGACCATCGTATTCACAAACACTAAGAACATTTCCTGCCATGTCAAATGGTGCTGGATACATGAATCCATTTGTCCTTTCTTTCTCTACCTACCTAAGCTGCCCAAGAACTGCACTACTTACTACACAGCTCAGTGATCACTAAATTATATATATTTCCCCATTTTGCCTAAATATGTTGTTCTGTGCACTGTGAGAGCTTATCCTGATTAATACCCCAAAATGGGACCCCCATTGTTCACTGCTTGCCTGACAGTTGTATTGCCAAAGGAGCCAAAGTTGGAGAGCTGCTCCTGTAGTCATGCTCCTAATGAGTCTGAAAGACTCGGCTCTTACCAGAACTCACGAATTAAATCACAACACCGCTAGTTTCCGCATCGTTACCGTGTTCGCCTCGGCTCTCTGTCTCACTTCCCTTAAACAAATCATATGCATAACTCGGTCCAGGAACCTGTTAATTTGTTGTGCTCTTTATTTGTTGAACCTTTCTTGTTTTATTTTTTTTTCTCAATTCTCATGCAAACACATCCAAAGATTAGGATCCACAAATTTCAAATGTAATCTAATTGCAACTTTAGGTGATGGAAATTAAATTTAGATTTTATGAACTCATTCCTGGTTGCCTTTCAGTCTGAAATAAATCTTTGTTAGCGGCTGCATCTAACAATACAAAATGCCACTACTGAAGAGTGGGTGTCTTTAAGTCCTTCTAGCTTCTACACATTACACATTTTGCTATTGTCAATGTGCTTATTTTGATATATGAAATTTGCTTTTCACAAGTGTGTTCGAATGAGTAATTTCCCTTAACATACAAAAGGATCCTATTTGACACCTTTTCCTTAGCAGACAAAGGGAAGAACACCCAAAGATGTTGGTATTGCTTTAACCAAGGATTGAAAGTATAAAACACAATACTTTTATGAAATCCTGGTTTATAAAGTATACGTCTGTTTATGAGTTACCTGTTGCCACGTAACAGATAACTACAAAATATCTAAAAATAACTCCATTTGTTCTAATATTTAAAATAAATTTATTGGCCCACATGCCTGTAAAGTTCACAGGTAAATTAGGTTTCAGGATTACTTGGATCAGGCCCCTCTATTTCTCCTTGTTTTTTTTTTTTTTCTTTTCTGCATTCCTTGTTATCTCATGATTTAGTGTTGCTGTATTGTAGAAACAAGCAACAAGTACTATGCTAACTTGCCATATGTTGACCGGATGAATGCCACCTGCAGTTGGGGTGCTCGTCCTCATTCACACCCAGGCTGAGATCAATTGTCACTTCAGACATGCATTACAAATACTGCTCCGGGGCGACGGGGTGGCTCAGTCCATTAAGTATCTGCCTTCGGCTCAGGTCATGATCCCGGGGTCCTGGGATAGAGCCGTACATCAGAACCCCTGCTCAGCGGGAAGTCTGCTTCTCCCTCTCCCTCTGCCCCTCCCTCCCACTCATGCTCACTCTCTCTTGCTCTCTCTCTCAAAGAAATAAATAAAATCTATATATATGTTGCTCCAATTAGGCCTGAACTTCATTCATTCATTCACTGCTTTTAAATAATAGTATTTTTAAAAAATAAAAAAATAAAATAAAGAATAGTATTTAATACATAATATGTGCCCATAAATAAGTAAATTATGGCAAAACATATGGGATTATTCACATTAGCTCAAGACCAACCATCAAGGACCATTTCTTATCTTTATTTGCAGGCCAATTCCATTCCAACCTCTCCTCTCCATGGGGAGAATTTTGGTGAGGCATTTATACACTAGAGTCTGTTTTTTGTTGTTTTTTGTCTAGTACATTGATACATTTGAGTTCTTATAAATAACCTTATCCCAATCTCAGTATCAAATTCTAGAAGCATTAGAACATTTTTTTTATTCAAATGGAACTTAAATAACTGAAACAATGACTCTGTCAATTAATTCCTCTCCTCTATCTTCATTTCCCCCCTCCATAATTCCTCTGTCCTCCAACTTAGGCTTTATTTTCTATCTGAAAATAAAGTTTACTCAAGCAAACAAAAACTGAGAACCGACCTTGATCTAACGTTTCCCTCCAGATACAATTTTCCCACTCCCTTTCCTGATAAACTCCTTGAAAGAGTTGCCTGTATTCACACCGCACACTATCTCCATGCTCTTTAAAATCCACTCTTAAAACACTTATCTTTACTACTTCACCAAAATTATACTTGTCTTCCCTGTTCCAAAATATGAAGTATAATCCTCTCCTCCATTTTCAGCAAAATGGCACCATTTGGCTCAACCGATAGCTCTTTCAAGAAATAGGCTCTCACTCTGGCTCAGACACAGCTCCTCTAGATGCTTTTCTTCCTTCCCTGGTCCTTCTATCTCATAGGCATTTTAGTTCCTCATCACCCCATTCATTGAATAGTGGGGCATCCTGATTTCCAAGAATCAGATCTACTTGTAGTCATTGCCCATGTAATCTCATTTAGTCTAATGGTTTCCTGTAACATCTACATGTAGATGACTCTCAAATTTACGTATGTATCCACTTTTTCCTTGAATTCCATTTTAGCTGCCCTAATATCTCTTCTCGGAGATCTCAAACTCAAAATGTTCCAAGTAAACAGTTTCCGCAAAAATACAATTTCTCTCTAAATCTACTCCTCCAGAGACATTATCCATCTCAATAATGATGGCTGTAGTCCAGACTGCTTGAGAAGATCACTCAGTGTTATATTTGGTTCCCCGTTTTCTCTCAGGCTACACGTCCAATTCATCAGAAACTTCTACTAGCTATACTTTGAAAAATATCCATAAATCAACCACTTCCTAACATTTCCTTCATTCCTATCCCTGTCCAAATAACCATCACCCCTCAGCTGGAGTCCTGCAGTAACTTCTGAAATAGTCTTTTGCACTTAACTGTAGCTTCTTTTAATCCATTATCCAGAGATGTACCAAAAGATTCTTTTTTAGGAATAAATAGTAACATGTAGCTCTCTTTTTCCAAGTTTTTTATTTAAAGTCTAGTTAGTTAACATACTGGGTAAATATTATTTTCAGGAGTAGAATGTAGTGATTTTTCACGTACATACGACACCCAGTGCTCATCCAAGTGCTCTCCATAATACCCATCAACCACTTAGCCCACCCCCCACCCACCTCGCCTCTCATAGCCATCGGTGTCTTCTCTATACTTAGGAGTCTGTTTCTGGATTTGCCTCCCTCTCTTTTTCCCCATGTTCATCTGTTTTGTTTCTTAAATTCCACATATTCCTAAAATCATATGGTATTTGTCTTTCCCAGACTGATGTATTTCACTTAGCATAATATGCTCTAGCTCCATCCATGTTTTTGCAAATGGCAAGGTTTCATTTTTTTGAGTAATATTCCATTATAAATATTTATAAATATATACCACATCTTCTTTATCCATATAGCAGTTGATTGACATTTGGGCCCTTTCCATAATTTGGCTATTGCTGATAATGCTGCAATAAATATCGGGGTGAATGTGTTCCTTCAAATCAGTACTTTTGTATCCTTTGGGTGAGTACATAGTAGTACAATTGCTGGGACGTAGGGTAGTTCTATGTCTAACCCTTTAAAGAACTTCCACACTGTTTTCCAGAGTAGGTTACACCAGTTTGCATTCCTAACCACAATGTAAGAGGGTGCCCCTTTCTACACATCCTCTCCAACATCTGTCGTTTTCTCTGTTGTTAAGATAAGATATTCCCAAATAAATTAGGATTCCAAAACATGACATTCCTAATGAATGACCCAAGATAGACACACATGTATATGCTGCCAAACAAAGAATAAAGGTAATACGTGCCTTCTGTTGTACATATGAAAAAAGAAAGTTGTACATATGAAGACACCTTTCTTTGTAATAACAAAATGTCAAATTTGACGGATTAGCAAATCCACAGGTACCCTTAGCAGCAGCAGCCCCAGCATCACTTATAGGCATAAATTTGAGAAACTTGATCTAAACTAAAGCACTTAAAAGCTATTACCATATTTGGAAAGAGAGTAAAGATGTTTACTGCTCTTATATTTTCCAGAGATACCCAAGCATGTTAATATTTCTGAGTTAAGGAAACAAATTTAGTATACAAATTTAAAATTCGACATGACAAGAATAAAACCTTAAACAAAATACTGGAAAATAATATTAGAAGAGATAAAAATATTAAGACAAATTGGAAGCACACAATAAAGTGGTGAAAATATATATTAATGAGCCAAAGTGGCGTAATTGTAAGAAACTCTTCTGTTAAAAAAAAATTACCATAAGGAAGTAAGGAAAAATAAAATCATCTTATGTAACTTGGAATAGGCACATATGAGATCTAAAGATATAGAAAGTTTTAAAATAAAAGAATACAATACTAGATAATTCCAACCAAAATAAATCAAGCAAAACTTAATATTAGACAAAGTAGGGCAGCCCGGGTGGCTCAGCAGTTTAGCGCCACATTCAGCCCAGGGTGTGATCCTGGCCTGGGATCGAGTCCCGCATCAGGCTCCATGCATGGAACCTGCTTCTCCCTCTGCCTGTGTCTCTGCCTCTCTCTCTCTCTCTGTGCCTCTCATGAATAAATAAATAGAATCTTTAAATATATATATAATTAGACAAACTATACTTTAAAACAAAATGCTATTGTGAGGATGTGAAGGTCATGCCATACTGAGTTGTAGTGTATGTCACCAGAGTGATATAATCATTTGAAACTTATAGGAGCCTAATAAAGTATCTTCAAAATGAACAAAACATAATTTCGGATTAAATTGCTAATACACCTCTCTCAGAAATGTTTTATTAAGCAGGCTAAAAATGTCAGTAATGATAAAAGTGTTTCATTAAACAATGAAATCACTTGATATTTGATTAACTGTCAAATACACAAATATGAAGGTTTTACTATATGTGTTATATATGTAATATATAATGAAATAATTTAATGAACACCTATCATTTTCAAAGATTTTTTTCTATATATTTATTTTAGAGAGAGAGAGAGAGAGAGAGAGAGCAAGCAGGGGGAGGGGCAGAGGGAGAGGGAGACTCCTGCAGCAGACACCCCACTGAGCGTGGAGCCCAACGTAGGGCTCCAGGCCAAGACCCTTGAGATCATGACCTGAGCCAAAATCAAGAGTCAGGTGACCAAGTGACTAAGGCACCCAAGCATCCTTAAAGAATAAGAATCATCTTCAAGTACATGAAGCAAAATATATTGACATTAATGACACACTAAACGGCATAGCAGTTTAAAAAATGTGTTGATACAGGTGTATATTCTAAGAACCATAGGGTCAGATTGACACAGGGCGGAGTTGTTTGCGAGTCAGGAGGGAGGACCGATGGACACTTCGACCAACAGGTGAAGACAAAGCTGTGTTACCTGGCTCTGCAAAGGAAGTAAACTTACTGATCTACCTCACAGCCATGCGGAATAAGTAATTCCAGTGTATAGGAGGTGAAAATTAAACATTAAATGAAACGTAGGATAACATTACTATGACTCCAGAATAGAGGGAGTTTTATGAAAATATCAGTTGCACAACCCATAAAGGAAGACATTGATAAATAAAACTACGAAATTGTGCTTAGTTGGAAATTAGACCATAACATGATGTAATGAATGCAGATGTGTACACACGTGCATAGGTTATGTGTTCACACGTATATCTCTTTTAATATTTGGGTAAAGTCATCGTACCAAATGTCTTCCAATTAGAATTAAAATATATCAAATGCATTAATATCTTAAGTATGTGGTCAGTTTAAATAATAAAATGAACACCAATTTAAGAGCCACTCTCCTCAGAGAAATAAGCTTTAAATGCACCTCACGAGGGATGCATGGGTAGCTCGGCTCGTTAGGCATCTGACTCTTGGTTTCCACTCAGGTCATGATGTCAGGGTCGTGAGCTCTAAGCCTGGAGTCAGCTAGAGAGGCTCTCTGTCCCCTTCTCCTCCTTTCTCAGTCTCTCTCTCTCTCTCTCTCTCTCTCTCTCTCTCTTCCTCCCTCCCTCCCTGAAATAAATAAGTAAATAAAATCTTAAAATAAATAAATGCATACACCTCACTATTCATCCTTCTTCATTACCACTAGAGCTTGTAGATACTGAGTTTAGTATTATTTGTTCCTGTCTTTTCTTTATAATTTTACCAAATACATTTTGGATATCCATATATCTATATTTATGTATGTAACTACATCTTTGTCTCATGGATATTATATATGGAGAGCTTAATAGTATAAGCACTTTCTGTAATTTTTTTTTCTCAGTGCTCTGTTTTTAAGATTCATCCAGGGAAAGAAATACAGCTGAATTTTTTTTTTCATTTTCACTATAATGAGAAATCTATTTTAATTCATGCTTAAAAACTCCAGAGTAGGTCAATTGTTTTCAGTTTTTATAGCTTTATATATTAATATGAAGCAATTAATTAATATTGCTGATATAACATGTATATATTTCCTATTATAAATATGAAAATCTTTTCAATATGTGTAACTTGGGTATGCATACCATGAGCATATAATCTATTCTTAGAAGTATTCTCAAATGTTTCTCAAAGGGAGAACGTTTAACATGTTTTTGATAAATGCATAACTGTAATCGATGAATATATGAGTTAAAGCTCTCTTAGTACATTTCATTTTATGCAGTAAAATTCCACTCTAAAGTTTGCTTGTATTCAGTTCCACAATTATATTAGCTGTCCAAAAGTCACAGCTTTTGTGTTACTTGCAATTTTAAGAATTTAAGGGTTCCAGAAAGGATGTTTTAATATCTTATACATGAATCTGAACACATTTTAGGAAATTCTTTACTAAACACAAAGTAACAAAATATTTACTCCCTCTGTTCTTATATATTTAAATTTAAAGTTTTATGTTTTGGTCTATGGTTTACTTTGAGTCATATTTTACATATTATCATAAGGGCCAGGTTAATTTAGTTCACATATAGGCATTTCCAATGGGTCCAGTATTTGTTATAAGTGCTATTATTTCTCTATTTAATATTCATGACAGCTTTGTCCATTAACACTTGGCCATTTTTGTTTTGATTAATTTCTAGGCTCTTTTGTATGTACCATTAATCCCATAAGCATATATTATATAATATTATACATAGATAGTCTTATGCTAATACCATTGTCTTGATTATTGTGGCTACTTACTAATACTTTAAATAACAAAGTGAGTTCAACATAATTATTTTTATCAAAATTGTTTGGGCTAATGTAAAACATGATCTTTTTCAGATAAGTTATAGAATCAGCTTGTCAGAGTCTTCAACAATATCAGCTAGAAGTTTTATTGGTAGTTCAATTAATCTATAGTTCAAGTTTGGAGGAATGGATGTTTCAGAAATATTGAGTCTTTTATCTATGAATATAATGTATGTTTCCAGTTATCTAGGTATTTTAAATTTATCTTAGTAATATTTGTAGGTTTCAGACATTGAACACATTTTAATTACAGTTTTTTTCATGTTACATGAATTTAATATTGATTTAAATGCTTCCTTAATTTTATTGTTTTAGAAATAAATGTTAATATAAGCTTTTATTCTACAGTATGACTAACTCTCATTAGCAGTAGCAGCTTTTTGTAGATTATTTTGTCTTTTCTACATGAATGATCCCCTGTGAAGAAATATAGATTTATTCCCTACTTTGCAATTGACATAATATTTATTTATCTTTCTGTCTAATTGTACTGACTCTAAGCTTTAATATGATTCCCAGGAGAATTGCTACAGGCTATACCCTACCTTTTATTTTTTCCCCCTGATTCTTAGGTTAAAACATTCAATCTTTCACTTGTAAGTATGACAGTCGTGGGTTGTCTTTATACAATTATTCAGATTGAGGAAATCTCTTCCATTCTTACTTTACTGAGTGTTTTTTTGTTCTTTACATCAAATACAGGTGTTATGTTTTGTTTTATTTTTCTGCATCTATCAATATAATTGGGGCACCTGGGTGCCTCAATCGGTTAAGCATCTGCCTTTGGCTCAGGTCATGATCTCAGGGTCCTGGGTTTGAGTCCCACATCGGGCTCTCTGCTCACCTGGGCGTCTGCTTCTCCCTCTCACTCTTTCTCTGTCCTCTCTCTCTCTCTCTCTCTCAAATAAATAAAATCATTTTTTTAAAAAAGAAAGAATTATGAGTGGGGTGAATTATATTTACAATGTTTAAATGTTAAACAACCAGCCTTTCCTTCCTGAAATATATCCTACGAGGTTATGATGAACATAATCAAGGCTGGAGGAAATCATTGCACTCGGCTTATGGATCTCTCCTCTCTCAAGGAGCACAGTTCTTCACTGTATGCCAAACTATAAGAAGAGTATCTTCATATAATTTCAGTTTTATAGTCATATATAATAGCTGGTTAGTGTGGTATCAGTTGCTACTTCTGGCTAAAATCTGGTTTACTTTCTTAAATTCTATTTCAAAACTTGTTAATCTTATCTTTTAACTACTTAATTTATTTAAATATTACACCAAAGAATGTTGTAGATGTGCATAATGGAATCAGTTCAGACGTAAATTTTCTTAAGATTTGATTTTAGCTAAGAAAAAATAAAATGTTGCAGTTTAGGAGAAAAATATGACTATTATAATATTTCAGGGAATTTCATTAAATTGCTTGTGTGCTTAAACAGTTTTGGACATGACTTCATGTTTCTCCTTCCCTTGGAATAAATTTGGGGCCCATAGATGATGCAGTGAGTGTGATTTTTTTCAAGAATGGTGATGTTGAACTCCAAGCAACAGCAGATCCATTCTCAGAGATAAGACCTTATCCCTTATTTGAATGCTGATTGTATCGGATAAGAAAAAAATTAGTATCCTTACATTGCTCACCCCCAAAAATGCAAAATGATGGTCCATTCTATTAGTGAACTTCTGGCAGCATAAACAATATGATTGCTAATGTAGTTCAAAGGACATCATAATAATCTATCACAAGCTGAATTTGTGGGGACTCAAGAAAGATGAAAACTTGATGATCACCACACTATAGATGAATAGATCATGATGGAAAACAAATGTAAAAATTCTGAATTATCACAAAAATTAGAAAATAAATCTGCTTTTGTTAGATTCTTTCATGCAATTGAATGGGCCAATTTTAACAGATATTTAAAAAAACTATTTTTCAATTTATTTTATAATCAATAACAAATATATCATCCCGATGTAATTAATTTCACTTAAAGGTGAATTACTTTAACTTTATGGTTCCAACCTAAAGAATAAAAGTGTTTATTCCTAAAATCAAAGACATAATTTAAACTTTTAAAGCTTAACACTTAATGTAACACTTATGTGAGTCTCAGGCAAAAATACCAAGACATTTTGGGAATTTTTGGAGAATTTATGAGTTAGAAAAAAAAATGTTGTTTTCTTTTTAAGGTGTTATTGATTTAAGAGAGACACAAAGAGAGGCAGAGACCTAGGCAGAGGGAGATGCAGGCTCCCCCGTGGGGAGCCCTACATGGGACTCGATCCCAGGACTCTGGGATCACACCTTGAGCAAGAGGCAGATGCTCAACTGCTGAGCCACCCTGACGCCCCCAAAAAAATGTCTTAAGAGAGTTGAGACTCCTTTTGGGTGATTCACTTCAATGTGACATCTTTATAATGACTGGGCCACTAATAATATTTTATACAGCAAACTGACAAAAAAAGTATATAAATACATTGAATGAGTTTGAGGTGATATGTTTCTAAATGCTTAGTAATTTTTGAAAAGCTTCTAGATGACTACCAGGTTTTTTGAACTAATGTAAAATAAGTTAGTGATCCAAAATGTATAGGGTCAATTCAATTTTTTATCCTATTAATGTCATAGAATGTTTTATTTTACACCTGTTTATCTGGCAACCAGAAAGAACTATTTAAGAATTAACCCATTAGATGCTAGATATTAATTATAACTTATACATTATAACAGATTATTTGAATACAATATTTGGATTCTCAATAGTTAAACAAGATACAGCAGGGAAGGATAGAGAGAGAAAGAACATCTGTAGCACACCAGACTTGTACAAGGCATGGTGATAATTTTATCCATAAAATATTTTCTTAATAAATACATTAGTAAGGAGTATATATTATTCATTAATTATTTTATCTTAGTTTTTTGCCTAAAAGTTATACATGACTTCTATATACAAAATTTCAAAATACTAGTTAAAGAGAGCAGAACTCTCTCATTTCAAGACAAGTATGTCAAACAAGAATTTTCAGGGTCACCTGGGTGGCTCAGCTGGGTAAGTGGCCAACCCGTAGTTTCCGCTCAGGTCATGACCCTGGAATGGTGAGATGGAGCCCTACATCAGGCTCCATACTCAGCGGGGAGTCTGCCTCAGGATTCTCTCTCCCCCTGCCCCCCCTTTCTAAAATAAATAAATAAATAAATAAATAAATAAATAAATAAATAAATAAATAAAAATTTCAGTTTCATCTGAGCACTAGTTTGCAAACTTTATTGTATATATTTATTTTCACTTAAGGGAATGTTAATAATGTTTTTTGTTAATAAACAGAATATTAGCATCTTAAAATAGTCTAGTCTCACTTTGCAAGAATGATTCACAAAAGTTCAGACTATTTGGTTTATAGATAGTTGCTTATAATGTAAACTTATAATAGAAATCAAATACAGACCAAAAATTAAAAAAAAAAATTAAACACATTTGTAACCTACAGGTGGAAACACATGTTCGTAAGTGTGCACATTTATAAATCATAGATATAAATATAATTACTTAATTAAATGCATAATCACTGCAATTTACTGTTGTAGTAATATATAAGGTTTTTCATTGTGACTGAATTTTCATAAAGAAAAGAATGGAAGCACATTTTGAGCAAAATAATCTACATTTTATAGATAAGAAAATTGGCACTTGTCTAAGTTTATATATTTAAAAGTACTTAGGACACCTGGGTGGCTCAGCGGTTGAGCGTCTGCCTTGGGCCCAGGGCGTGATCCTGGAGTCCCGGAATCGAGTCCCACATCGGGCTCCCTGCATGGAGCCTGCTTCTCCCTCTGCCTGTGTCCTTGCCTCTCTCTGTGTCTCTCATGAATAAATAAAGTCTTGAAAAAAATAAATAAAAGTATTTAATACTTACTTCCAAGTATGAATATTTAGAAATCTGTTGAATTCCGTAGTAAGCTGCACTACATATACTAATGGTCATGATTTAGAGTTTTAGGAGGGGAATATCTAAGTCATAATGACTTTGGGATACGGATAAATTGAACACTTACATCACAATTTTAGAGAAAACAAATTGAAAAAATATTAGTATTTGTTTTCTTCACGCCTTATAGACAGTGGGGCATCTGGAGGAGTGGCATATTTCTCTGCTCTGGGTTCTCTAGAGCCCATCATGGTGGCATGCACCTATTGGACTTTTCAAATGAGCTCACTTGGATTAAGTGGATTGTTCCTTGAGTTGTGGAAAATCCTCTAAAAAGCATAGTGTCAAACTTGAAATTGTGCTGACCTACCATGTGCCAATACTTCCATTGCATCACGATGTGTGTAGAGGGCACTCTGCTAATGTGACTTGCTTTTATATTGGTCTTGGGTAAAATGTGGATGATTTTCAAATAGTGTGGTTTCCACTAGAAATCATGTGTCTAGGATTGGCGGCATGCGGTGTGTATTGTTTTTGCTTCTGTTTTGTTTTTCATCTTCAGAAAGGATTCAAATGTGCAGCCTGCTTATTCTCAGGGTATTTTAAAATTTACATAATTTCCTTAATGATTTCTCAAAAACACCATTTGACAAGTCAAAGGACTCAGTGAAGATTAAGTAGCATAGAAATAATACATGACTTTCCAAATGTCATGTTCCTAAAGAGTGCTAGAGAGGGGGTTCATTGACTCTGCCATCAAAAAGACTTAAAATCGAACAAAGACAGAAACAGGCTCATAAATATGAGAAAGAAAAAAAAAAAACTGGTGGTTGCCAGAGAAGAAGAGAGTATGTAGGAAGACGGTGAGCAGGCAATACAGGGGAATGGATTAAGTACAAACTTCCAATTACAAAATAAATAAGTCACAGGGATGAGAAGTGCAGCCTTGGGAATATAATCAGTAACATTATACTAACCTTGTATGATGACAAATCGTGATCACACTTACCATAGTGAGTATTTTGTAATGTGTGTAATTGCCAAATCACCTTCTTATATTTGTACCTGAAACCAATATAATACGCATGGCAATTATACATCTATTAAAAACAAACTGCTTGCTAGAATTAAAGCATGAAGATAAAAGTAACAATAGCAATAACTGAAGTGTTGCATTAATGACTTCAAGAACATTGTCTATTTTTTGCCAGAGAAAAATACTTCCAATGCACGTATGTTCACACTTTATAGGTAAATTCATTGTCATTCAAGGGGCCCCATCCTAACGCAATGGCTGTGGGAAATAAGAGAAACCCAAAGGAATGTGCCAGTTTGCTCACTTAGAAGTAGCTCATTTTCTCATTGAGCAGGAAAATACCAGAATTGACACAGGTAGACTGCAAGCGGCGGTGAAGCCATAGTGGGTTTTCAGCCTCTAATTATCAGAAGTGAAAGGCAGTTTTTGTACTTCATGCTACTCTTAGTAAATAGGAGGTATTCAGTTTGTGCGGCTCATGACCGTGAGCTTACTCCAATATTCTGTTTTTCCTGACCCTTCGTCCAGATGTCCCGCAGTGGCCCCTGGCAGGGCAGGGCGGTCGCATCCTTAGTCCCAAGCACACGAAGATTACATTCGGTTGAGCTTCCCCACAGGACATGTAACAGGAGTAGGTCCACAGATTATTGGCATTTGTCTGATGCTGAACGCTGTGCTTTTAGCAAGTAATGGAATAGGAATTATACATACATCGGAATAATAAAGTAATGTCCCATCAACATCGAGTCCATTTCCATCGAGAAGAATTGAGCTTCCTGTACCCCCATGTGCAATGAGTGGGAGTCGACTCGAGTCCAGAGATCACATGAGCAAGAGGCAGTGGGGACAGAGAGAAGGTGAATGTCTGACAACCGTCAGATTCCTAGTTGTCCTTTAATTCTAGCCTTTCGATAAGATGTAGTCTTTCCAGCATCTTCTCCTACAAAATAGTTCCCTTCCTTCCTTCCTTCCTTCCTTCCTTCCTTCCTTCCTTCCTTCCTTCTTTCCTTTCCTTCCCTTCCCTTCCCTTCCCTTCCCTTCCCTTTCCTTCCCTTCCCTTTCCTTTCCTTTCCTTTCCTTCCCTTCCCTTCCCTTCCCTTCCCTTCCCTTCCCTTCCCTTCCCTTCCCTTCCCTTCCCTTTCCTTTCCTTTCCTTTCCTTTCCTTTCCTTTCCTTTCCTTTCCTTTCCTTTCCTTTCCTTTCCTTTCCTTTCCTTTCCTTTCCTTTCCTTTCCTTCCTTCCGTCTTTTTTTTCTTTCTTCCCCTAACTTCACTAAGGTTGCTTCAGAAAATGAGCAGAGAACTATTTACTCAGGGACAATGAAGGCTGCTGATACTGATGATTAGAGACAATAAAATTATTCTTGTGTCAGATTTCTAGAACAGATTGCTTTTGTCTGCTCTGAAAAGGTGAGCAAGTACCTAGTTGGGAAATCCGAGAATACATGAAAAAAAAAATCACTTATGACATTTGGGGCAGAAGAGATGTATTTATATAGTGGCCATAGTAAGGCTGCAAATAACATATAATAAGCCTGGGTAAATTGTTGAGCATGTTTCTTTATTGTTCTTTTCCATTCCAATCTCAATAATCCTAGTACTTATAAATTTTAGAACCCGCTACTAATTCTATGAACATTGGGGTTTGCAATAGATTACATTGAATACACACATCACGTTGGGAAGGACGGTTTTATCTGTGGTATGTTGTCTTCCTAACCACACACATAATACAGGACTTAGTTTCTTTAGACCTTCTTCAATGAAGTCTAAATAAGCTGAACTAATAGAACACTTCAATAAAGCCTTCTGCATGTAGGTCGCTCACATCCTTTGTTAGATTTATTTCTAGCGTCCTTATAGCTTTATTAACTCGAGTTAGTTTTTTACCATTAAGAGTAATGCGCGCTGTAGTTTTGTTGTTGTTTATTTCACGCACCCTTAATCAGCTGGAGAAGGTACATCTCTACTTCTAGTTCACTCAGAGTTTTTCTTTCTGTTATATGTTTGTTTGGTTTGGTTTCGCTGTGTTTATAATATATGGATATTGTGTTCTATTTCTTGGTTCTTCTATACATGTTGAGATGATTATTCAGATTTTTGGTCCACCCTTTAATTTATTAACTTTGTGAATAATTTTTATGCTTTTTAAAATGTCCTTCCTCATGTCTTCTTTGTATCTTCCTTCCTCTCCTTGTTTCTTCCTTTCTTGAATGTTAAACTAAGCAAGCATGGAATTAAACTGATAAAGATATATATTTTTACTATATTACATAGTAATTATATTTATAATTATATAGTATATATAATTCACTATATAATTATAATTCACTATTATAATTATATAATTATATATATAATTACTATATATTCCACCCTAGTGGAATGGGTTTGCTATCATTTTGTTTAGGCTGTTCACACCTAAAATCTCTCATGAGTGGGAACTTCTGGTATTGATATTGATGTGTCACAAGCCACAGAAAACAAGCTTTCAAGTATTTCCTCCTTCCTCTGTTTTATGGGAAAAAGATGTATGAGACTGAAATTACCTGCTTCTTTAGCTTTGGGTAAAATAATCTAGACCTGACCTTTTTCTCTTTAGAGAAATTGTTTCAGATGAAATTTGATTTTTTTAATTACTCAGATTTTCTATTCCTTTTGGGACGACTTATGGTACTTTTTATTCCACCCATGTTCTTACTAGTTTTAGTGTTCTCTGTATATGTCTATGTCTGTCCATATCTCTTTTTTTTTTCTAATATGTCTTCTCATGTTCTGCTTTGATAAATTCATAAATTTGTCTAGATTTATGTCTTTTTCCAATAGTCTTTTTTAAAATTAGTATAAATTTAATTTTGGATTTTTTTAAGATGACAAACACAGCAATAAAAAATATATATTTAATTTTCTCATTATCAATTCTGCACTTAAAATGTAAAATAGAGCAAATATCTGCCTTTTCCTCACATCGCAGAATTAATGACTTACTGAAAAATGGGAAGACTGCATTTAGGACTTATTTTGAGGTATTGACTATAATATTTTGATATCTACCAGAGTTATATATTAATTCTATGATAAGTTCTGA
This sequence comes from Vulpes lagopus, assembly GCF_018345385.1. Taxonomy (NCBI): domain Eukaryota; kingdom Metazoa; phylum Chordata; class Mammalia; order Carnivora; family Canidae; genus Vulpes; species Vulpes lagopus. The sequence continues at coordinate 3,457,554 of NC_054826.1, read as the reverse complement.
TTTAAATTATTATTTCTCCCCAATTATGACTTAACATCACACACTGAATACATTTTATCCAGAAGAAAATTATCTTTTGTGTAAAGAAGTTTTCTTTTATCTTCTTTTTATTTTCTCCAAGTGTATTTAAATTTGAAAACTAGAACTTTTCAAAGATTATGTAATTTTTTTTTACCAACTGCTATGCTTTTTAGATTAATGATGAAACCAATTGTTCATCCCTTAGACTCTGACAGCATACAATGAATTCTGACAACTTTCTCCCACTCCAGTTCCTGAATAACATGTAATTTCCTTGATATGACAAAATATCATTTTAGCATTCATGTCATGCCTTGGTGTTCATTTTTCATTTTTCTGTAAGTTAATGAGTTCTAGCAAAGAGTGCCATCATAAAGTTGTCTTTTGCCAAAAGTCCTGTTGAAGCATATGGAGCTAGTGACAAGCTACGGTATTAAGGAGATTTGTTTTAAACCAAGCCTCTAAAGTGTGCATGGAAATACTAAATATATCCCTGTGTGTTTTGCAGACAATCCTGGTTTGCTGAGCCATGTCACAGTGGGTATTAGAGTTCTGGATGTCAATGACAATCCACCCGAACTTGCCAGGGAATATGATATTGTTGTCTGTGAAAATTCTAAGCCTGGCCAGGTAAGTTAATTGTTTCCTTCCTATCATTGGAATGGAAGAGAAACAGCAGCTCTATTTCTATTATTTTTAGGTATAATCCTCAAAATCCCTCAATGTTATTTTTGTGCTCAGTGAAAATAATGTAATAAAGCTTTATTTTAAGTACCAAACATATTTTTGAGAATCATTGAAAATAAATTCTCTTGACCCCAAATGTAAATCAAAGAGTGAACTCATTCATGCATACATCCACCATACCAATAAAATTATATTGAATGGTTTTGCAAAGCCCTCTATTAAGTAAGGAGGAAACTGTGAACTTTCCACCTTAATAAAGATTTTAGATGAGGTTACAGAGAAGGGACAGGTTGGTCTATTTTGGATGTCCCACAGGAGTGACATGTGAGTGACCATTGAGTAATATTGGTACTAAAAGACAATTAGGTTTGAACAAAAGAGAGTGTGTGTACTAAGAAAGTGGAGACAGTGGAAGAAGGAGTGAAGAACTTGAAAAGGATCGTGAGTCGCATGTATGTAGCATGGCAGCTAGCTGAAGGAGCACGGCAATCCTGAAGGAAAACCGGTGTGGCTGTGGAACATAGAGCAAGTGGAAATCTGAAAGGGGACATACATTAGTTTTTTGTTTTTGTTTTTTTTCTGCTGTATAACAAATTACACAAACTTAGCAGATTAAAACAAGACATATTTGAGGAAATCTTGACCCCTGATTTCCTGTAGGTCAGATGTCTGCTCATGGCTTAGCTGGATCTTTGCAGGGGTCTCACAGACGGTAATCAAGGTTTCAGCCGGGACCATCTTATCTGAAGCTTGAGATCTCTTCTAAGCACACCTGGATATTGGCAGCATTAGGATACCTTCAGCTATAGACCTCAGAGCTTCAGGAGTTTCTTCAGCTCTCCCATGTTCCCTGGAGTTTTGACACGCTGTCCACAGTTTTTTGCTATATGTATAGGCTTCCCAATGTAGCCAGTTACTTCATCAAACACAGAGGGAGAGATCTGTTAAGTCTGCTCATGTCACCAGGTGAGTGATATATCAACACTTTTTGGCCATATTCTATTGGTCAGAAGCAAATCACAGGTCACATCCAGACTTAATGGAGAAGGCACTACATGGAGGCATGGATCCCATGAGGAGCATTTAAAGTCTGTCTGTCACAGGTGAATTTAGAGAGGGAGTAAAGGTCTAGGTCTGGCTGAGTCAGATGGTCGCTCTACTGTCTTTGTAAACCAGAATGACTGTATCATCCAAAACTACTTCATTTATGTATTTATTTTTAAAAAAATGTAGTTGGGGGGGGAGAGATAAAGCTCTATACCTGATGTGGAGCCCATCACAGGGTTCAATTTCACAACCCTGAGATCATGACCTGAGCCAAAATTGAGAGCCAGATTCTTAACGAGCTGAGCCACCCAGGTACCCCCACTCCACACTATTTTAAATCATTTTAAAGCTTCTCCTAAAATTATAGTACTGAGAAGCATTGCCTGTGTATTTTTGTAGAAGGGACAACCAATACAATGCTAAAGCAAACATTGCTTATGTTTTAATACCCTCTGAAAGGTATTTATGTATACGTAAATGGACAACCTTTTTTTTTTTTCATGATTTTTTTTCAAATTCATTGCCCATAAGAAAATTAGAAAGCATGATAAGGAAAAAGTGGATGGAAATTATATCTGAAAGTACTTAGTTTACGAATTATATTGTATTAATTATTTTATGTAATGGCATATAATTAATATATATTATGTAATATGTTAAGATAATCACTTCGGATGCTTAAGCATTTTTCTGTATCATCATTTCAAAAGCAGCAAGGAATTTTTCAGTATAGGTATATAATGATTTATTTACCAAAGCCTATTTCAGTCGTGTCAAAAATGGGTACACACATCCTAAAATTAGTTTCTTAACCTACATTATAAATGTATGAGAAATATAATTGATGAGAAAACTATAAAACTTTCAAGTGGAAAAATTTAGATTTTTAAAATATAGTTACTGAATATAGATTCGAATTCTCAGTAATAGCACAAAGCAAGAGAAAATAAGTTAATTGGAAATAGGTCAGAATAAAGCATCCACATTGAAGCATACAAAGATAAAAAAATAAAATCAGAATGAAACTCCTGAGAATTTTGCTGAATGGAAAACACACACACACACACACACACACACACACACACACACACACCTAAATGCCCAAAGTTTCATAATAGAAAATGTCAGAGGTTAAGGAGAGGGTGAGGGTGGCAGGGAAGTGTATGTGGCTATAAAGGGCAGACTGAAGGATTTTTATGATAACAGAAATGTTCTGTATTGTGAGTGTGTCCATGTCAACATCCTCGCTGTGATATTGTACTGTAGTTTTGGTAGATGTTCCCAGTGGGATAAACTGGGTACATAGCATCTCTGTATTTCTTATAACTGAATATGAATCCATACTTACCCAAAAAAAACCTTAAAAAATTAATGAAAAGTAAATCATTTTAAGAGATACAATACTTTAAAAGAATACTACAAAGTTAATTTTTCATCAAGAAAGATAAACCCCACATAAGTGTCTCAGTCAGTTGAGCATCAGCTCTAGGTTTTAGCTAGGGTCGTGATCACAGGGTGGGGGATTGAGTCCCGAGATGGGATCTGCACTAAGTATGGAGTCTGCTTGGGATGCTTTCCCTCTTCCTCTCCCTCCCCTCTGTTCCTTGCCCTCCACCCCCCCCCCCCAACTTGCCCATGTGGGAGTACACACACGTGTGTGTGCATGTGCACACTCGCACTCATTCTCTCAAATAAATAAATAAAATCTTTTTGAAAAAATATAAGACCCAAAAAACAATGGAATGATAATTCCCAACAGTTGCAAGATAATAACTGACAGCCATGAATTTTTTTCTACCAAACATATCCCACAAAAACAAAGAACAGAAAAACTCAGAGTTAGGTCAACAAAATGTGAAAAGCTCTTACCATAAGATACACTCTAAAGCTTTTATTGGGTAAAAAAATAAATAAATAAAGGAAAATAACTATGCTGGCAATGGAATTCATGAGGAGCCTCAAGCTAAATGCAATAAATAAATATATTCACAAAAACTAAATTATTGATGAATATATAGAAATCTAAGGAACATCTTCCAGAGTTTCAACTATCCATTATATACATGGCAACAAGAGGTCATAAGTGGGAAAGACAAATGAAGTTAAAATATTCTAAACTCCTGAAATTCTGGATCCTCAAAATTTGAGTAATTGATTAACTACTAATATATATTTTATATGTCCAGAAAGCATGCTGTATCCTCTAGATCAATTAGTAAAAAAAGGTAAAAGAACATGTAACTAACAAGATAGTAGAAACTGTAATGAAAAAGATTTAATCTTGGTGGCTCATTTGGTTAGGTGTCTGTCTTCATCTCAGGTCATGATCCCAAGGTCCTGGGGTCAAGCTCTGAACAGGTCTCCCTACTCAGGAGGGAGTCTACTTCTCCTTCTCCCTCTGTCCTTCCCCATCACTTGTGTGCTCGTTGCTGTGTAGCTCTCTCTCAAACAAATAATATAAAGAAATCTTTAAAAAATAAATTAAAATACTGAATCCTAAAGAAATATTTACATTTCTATTTCTTGACCTTAACTCTCTTCATGAAAATGTTTGTTACTTTAAAATAATTCATATACTTGCAAACTTGTTGCATGCCGTTTTGTTTCCAACAGGATTATGTTTTACAGTTCAAATATACAGGTAAAAAAGCTTTTCATATAGGAGTGACCTTCATGGATTCTAGAAGGACCATTTCACAACTAACATACAATCCTAATAAAATATGAAGCTTATAACCAATAGTAATTCCAAAATAATCCAGAAAATACTGTGAAGTTTGTAAAGCCCAAACTTGAAATGAAAAATGCTCATATTTGCTGCTGATATATAGATTGTCACAAAATAGGAAAAATAAAAATAAAGCTATAGTACACAGAATTCTAATAGCTAGGTAGAGGTCATCTGATTTTAAAAATCAAAAAAATAAGACAAAAATAAATACAGAATAAGTGAAAAGTAGAAAGTAAATAAAAATAATGTAAATTTAAAGTGTACGTTATCACCTATGTTGAAATAAAGTCACCTAAACAGTCATATTAAAATATGTGTTTTGTCAAAATAGAAAAAAAAGCATTTAAATTTTTTTATAAGAAGTGTTAATATAGGGGCATCCGAGAAGCTTTGTTGGTTAAGCCTCTGCCTTCTGCTCAGGTCATGATCTCAGAGCCCAGCGATTGAGCGCACCCCTGGCAGGCTCCCGGCTCAATGGGGAGTCTGTTTCTCCCTCTCCTTCTGTCCCTCCCCCCACTGGTGTGTAGGTACACTCTCTCTTTCTCTCTCAAATAAATAAGTAAAATCTTAAAAAGATTAAAAGTGTGAAATAAAAATAATGAAGGAAAAGAGTTTGAAAGAAAACATATATAAAAATATAACAAATAATTACTTGAATAATTGCTATATCTATACTTACCCAGCTACACACACACACACACACACACACACACACACACACACACACTTCATCAAAGGAACATTATTAGATATAAAGGGGCACATTCATTGTGATAAAGACAGTTTATACATCAGATAGAAATAAGAATTTTAAATTTATATATACGTGTCAATGTTGCCTCAAAATGAACAAAGCAAAAAAGTATAGAAATATTAAAAATGAGGGATCCCTGGGTGGCGCAGCGGTTTGGCGCCTGCCTTTGGCCCAGGGCGCGATCCTGGAGACCCGGGATCGAATCCCACATCGGGCTCCCGGTGCATGGAGCCCGCTTCTTCCTCTGCCTGTATCTCTGCCTCTCTCTCTCCCTCTGTGACTATCATAAATAAATAAAAAAAAAAAAAAAAAAAAAAAAAAAAAAAAAAAGAAATATTAAAAATGAGACTAGCCCATTATTGTATTGGGAGTTTTGGTATCCTTTTACCAGAAGCTGATAGAATAAGGGCAAAAAAATTTTGGTAAGGATATTGAAAATTGAATACCACAATTAGCAAAATTTATGATCTGACAAATTTAGAATAATACACTAAACAATATCAGATCATGCATTCTTCTGAAGTTTACCGAAAACATTGACCAAAAATTTACTATATGTAGGGTCACTAAGCAAGTTTTAATAATTTGCAAAGGATCAGCCTCATTATCTTCTGTATGTAAAAAATAAATAAAGCTAGATACGAATTCAAAAGTATTGTTAGAAAAAAAAATCCATTGGAAACAAGGGCACGTCTAAACAAGCTAAGAATCAAAAAATAAAAATAAAATAAAATAAGCTAATAATCAGTTAAATAATAAAAAATAAAACTATTTCAATAGAATGATAGTGGAAATATGCCACATTAAAAAGTACAAAATGGGGGAATCTGTTTTCTACACTTTTTATAACGAAACATAACTTTAATATCAAAATCAGACAAGAATATAATCCCTCATAGAATCTTTTTCTTTAGTCCGTAGGTTATTCAAAGAATTCAGAATTGGGTCATTTGAAATGTGATATAAAGATTTAAAAATGCAAACATAAACTCATGATTGCATCAGCTGTTTTTAGATGTTTTCTTCTTAGGTGGTATTTTCTTTCTTTCTTTCTTTCTTTCTTTCTTTCTTTCTTTCTTTCTTTCTTTCTTTCTTTCTCTCTTTCTTTCTTTTGCAAATAATTTCAAAATTTGTAGGGAAAATTCATACTTGCTACTCCATAGCCACCTTTGCAGATGAAAGCATTGAAAATCTGGACAAATAATAGTCAGTCCTTGCTCTTGGATCAGTTGATTTTTCTCCTATGAATGGGAACGTGTCCTACCAAATCTAAAACACTAGTATTAGTTTTCCAGGTTGAACTCTTTTCATTTAGCCCATGACTTGGACTTTTTCTATTGACCTCCCATATGCTCCACCTCTTGATCATGAGAAAGATCCTTCAGGTCATGCTCTCCTGTCAGTGCCAGTGTGGGAGCATGGGTCCCTCTCTTTTACCCTCCACACTGACCACCCAAGCTTCATAGCATTTCTAAGAAATGATTTATGTGATTTGATAAGTGCTTTCTTCGTGTCTAAAATAAAGAAATTTATCAGAATTTCAGGGCCCTTCCAAGCCTGAAGTTCTGAATATACGACTAGATGAGTCTCTAGTGCCTTTAAATGTGGGTTACTGTATTCTCGTCACAGGGAAAGCCATTCCATTTTTCAGAGAAGGCTAAATTTGTGACAAAATGTATCTTTATCTTCTGAGTCCCATTAACCATTTATATAGTATTTTTCTTTTCTTCAGAGAGCTGTTGCCGTTTTAGAAAGCAATCACTAGACTTAGCACCCCTAAGTTCTAATATCTATCAATTTATTTGTGTGATTATAGTTATTATCCTTTAAGAAAACAACATTCATAGTTAGCATCATTGTTGTCTTTACTACTGTATGATTTTAGATGTCACTTTAAGAGACTTGGGTTCTTTATATTGCCTAAGTATCTGCTTCTCTAAACATTTGTTTCACCAAAATGAATTAAAACTTTCTACTAAGGGACTGAAAAGTCATTTGAAAATATTGTTTATTGCACCCTTATTTAAACAAACCATTGTCAATCTGTGTGGTCAATTTGTATGATTAACCTATTACAAGGGAAATGGTCTGAATCTTTCTGTTGTTTAATTTTGCCATCTTTGGTTCATTTAATCTTATGTCTGTAGCATTTCTGGAGAAACTGTGTTTTGATGTGGAGTAGGAATAGGGAACTCTATTTAAATAATGATTTGTGAAATAGGTTTTCTGAAGCATATTTGTGTTGCCCAGCTGTACAATGGCTCCTCTTTCTATAACAATTGCTTTTAGAATTACAGACATTTTTATTATGGATGCTGTGCATCTAAATATAACAGCATGTGGCCATGGCAGAGAGACGTGTCTTTTGTGAAGCCGCATAAACGACATCTAACAACAGAGTTCATGTTGAATCAAGTATCAATACACCTGAACTGTAGCAATATATTTCTCTGAGTTAATATATTTCCCTGTTCTGGAAAAAAAAATATTTTAAGTACCTTGCATGAAAAAAATATTAAGAAGAAAATCATACATGCATGAAATTTGAAGTCAGTTCCCAAAGTAAAGTGAATTCATAATAAATGCAATGGGCCTACACATAGAAACTGAAACATAAATGATGAGGGTGCTTTCTATCTTATTTATATTGACTTTTCCCTCTGTGAGTATGTGTGTGTGTGTGTATGTTTTATTACAAAGTAAACTTAGGAAACATAACATATATTTTTTTAAAAAATGTATTACCTAACACCAGCCTCCTCCCATCATGTCCAATTATTAACAATATAGCTTTCTAGGAATAAAGTACTATCATCAGTAAAGATTTTACACCGAGATCTTACAAATATCAAGCTCACTGAACTAACAGAAGTTAGTATTATTATGAAATAAATTTATGATCTCATTTGAGATTATATTATAAAGTGATTTCATTGATTAATTTAAGGAAGATATAGTCTACTCCATAGAACATTCTTTTTAATATTTTAAAATAGTTTAAATATTTAGTTAGGACCAGCTCATTTATCTAACGGAAGACTACATTATTTGCATACATCTGTGATACGGACTAGTTTGATGCTTTCCCCCAATAAAGTACTCAAGACATAATAGACTATAGAAAACACATTCAAACAGGGTGATACATTGATTTGATAAAATAAATACAAAATTGATTCTAATTAGTTTCTGCTAAAATGAATCCTTATTATTGGACATTCCCAAAAACTATAGCTGGTAACTATTTATAAATACCAACTATTGATGCGAGTACCCTTCCCCTTTAGTAGAATAAATCTGTGACTGTATTTCTCTCAGATATTTCCAAATAATCACTTTATGCACAAGTTACAAAATATGCACATAATAGAAAACATCTAAGTTCAGTGAGAAAGAATGAGAGACAGAAAATAAATTGTTATGGACTGTACACCACTAACAAATTGCACAAACAGACGGCACAGGTAGCCCAGTGTAGATAAATCACACCTGACAAGAGGGTAGAAAATACTCCTCTGGAATACATGGCACTTATTTAGATATCTGCCGGGGGCCTCAATATTTTAACAAGCACAAACATGTTCACTTCTGGGGTGATTTTCCTAATAAAAATCTAAGGAACCAACACATGGAAATCTATCTCCTACTGAAAGAGAAAAGGTGATTAGTTACAGAAAAAATTAATGAACATTTCCCACCAAGAGAATATCTTTGAGTTCTAGATAAAAGCAGAGCAACAAGATGCCTGGGTGGCTCAGTTGGTTAAGCATCAGACTTTGGCCCAGGTCATGATCCCAGAGTCCTGGGGTCAAGTCTCATTCGGGCTCCCTGCTCATGGGGAGTCTCCTTCTCTCTCTCCCACTCCCCCAATTGTGCTCTGTGTGTGTGTGTGTGTGTGTGTGTATGTGTCAAATAAATAAATAAAACCTTAATTTAAAAAAAAAGCAGAGCAACAGTCAAGGCTTTTGGAAGCATTTTTCAGAAGTATTATGGAAGAATAAGTATAGATGCATGAACGACAATTCTGCAGGAATTTAAGACAAGTGGTTTACTCTTAAACAAAATGTGACAATCAGTTCATCACTTGTTATGTACACAAGATCAAGAAATCTTTGAGAAAGACAAATTTGCCATGATTGGGCAAGTCAGATTTGAAATTACTTGTATAAAAATGGAAAGTATGCTGTACTAAAGATAACAGTAAAACAGTAACTGTATAAAATATGAATTATATCAGTGTTTGACAACTAGAATAAGCTTGTTTATAAAAATTTAAAATAAGAAGAAAATAATTGTCCCAAAGAAGTAATAAGAGGAAATGTAAAATAATTTAGTTGGTTTAAATTAATTGTTCTGTGCCAATCTCTTCCAAAATCAAACTCTAGGATAATAAGTGAATTTTCAACTGTGTCAGTACATCACGAGGTATCGAGAACATAGGATTGTGTTTTGGAGAATGACAACGAGCAAGGATTAGGGGAGATAGGATGTTTATTTTCAAATAGAAAAACACATATTTATTTTATTTAACCCTGAAAACAATCTCGAAAAATTGATATTTTTATTTTGGTTTTATATTAAGTACCTGAGATACAGAGAATGTGGGTATGTTCCTCAGATTACACATACTCTGAACTCCACGAATCTAGAATGCACTGAAGAAAATTGTCAGATTGTTTCTGATTATCCATCGATTTATTCTATCAAGTCAAAAGCCAATAACAAGGGGTGGGGGGAGGATCTATTCAGAGACTTGCTGCAATTTAAACAAAAAAGAAAGCAAACAAGGAGATATGTAAACTTTTCAGCTCATTAACTAACAGTGTGAAGGGAGGTAAAGAGAAGAATGATAGAGACTTCTTGGGATGTGTGAGTGGAGGGGGAAGCTTTTACCTAACTTTCTTGCTGAGAAAGTCCATTTTGAGTAAAAGAGAGCCATATGCAGATAAAAATGGAATGGATCACGTCTGTAGCTCGAAGCACTTTCTTTGCTTCTACTTCATGGAGACACGTGCTTTTCTGGTCTTCCTGTCACTGATGACTCCTTCTTAGTACTTTTACACTCATCTTCCTCTCCCTGACCAACTAATGGGCTCAATGCATGCCCAGGAATTTAGGTTTTAATGCTTATACATATCGGTCTGTTATTTCACTTGAAAAAGATTGAAATGGGATGAAATTGAGTAAGCTGTTTTTAGAAATCATAACAATTTTTGTGGGTTTTTTTTTTAAGATTTTATTTATTTACTCATGAGAGACACAGAGAGGGAGAGAGGCAGAGACACAGGCAGAGGGAGGTACAGGCTCCCTGCAGGGAGCCTGATGTTGGACTTGATCCCGGGTCTCCAGGATCATGCCCTGGGCCTAAGGCAGGTGCTAAACCACTCTGCCACCCAGGGATCCTCCAGAAATCATAACAAGTTTTGGAATGAACACACTATTTCACATGCAGGAAACACTTTTTTTTTTAAGATTTTATTTATTGAGAGAAAGACTGTGTGTGAGAGCATAAGTAGGGGAGGGGAGAGGAAAGAGGATGAGGAGGGGGGCAGAAGGAGAGGGAGAAGCAGACTCCCCACTGAGCAGGGAGCCAGAGAGGGCAGGGGATCATGACCTGAGCCAAAGGCAGACACCTAACCAACTGAACCACCCAGACGCCCTAGGAAACACTCTTTTTATGGCTCCTTTTCCCTCTTTTTCTTTTAATTTCTTTAAGACAGGGCTAGAAAAAGGACACCTAAGCATTAGGATATTACTTTTTAAAAGAGGAAATATTGTCTTGCATATTAGTTTGGACATTTCCTTTCAAAGAGTGTAAAATGGCCACAGCTATTGGAATTTGTGTTCTGTTCTTAAGCCACCTGGAATCCTTCATTTCTATGTTCTAACTGTCTCTGCTCCATAATGTGCATAGCCTGATTTTTAGAACTGTTGTCTCCCAACCACTGCATATGAGAAGAATTCCATAAAACTCTGAGTGGTCTGGATTTGCTTCTACCACAATTTAACAGTTTGGGGGCACATCACAATCCTTTGGGGTCTCACATTCCTTATCCCAACTATGTCAAAATAGAGGGGCTGGATCATGCCCTCTAAAGGTCCCCTGAAACAGTAAAAATAACATGACCCCTGTTTTTGCTTCTACTTTACTGAGAACAACCTACACTGCGAGGCTGTTCTACGTGAAACTTAGATGTGTCTATTTGTGCAAACAACACTTCGCGTTTCCTCAAACAGGTGTTCATACAAAATCTTGCCACTAATTGGCCCCATTGTACTGTGGGTGATGAAAAAAGAAATTAAATGTTGGTGCTATGCTAGAAAATAAACTGTGAATGATTATAAATTGTTCATACTGTGTTTGCTAAAATTTCATGCAAGAACCAGCCAGGTAGCTGATGCATGTATCATCTGTTTGAAAATACTCAAGATGGATAATGGGGTCTCTTAAAAATCCTTCTGTGATGACAATTAAAAATCTCATAGTATAATTAAAAATAAAAGAAAAAGTCAAATTAAATTCCCTATTTAGTCTTTGCTTTTTTCTCTTCAGGTCATTCATACCATCAGTGCCATTGATAGAGATGATTTTGCAAATGGACCAAGGTTTAACTTCTTTCTTGATGAACGCCTATCTGTAAACCCAAACTTCACTCTGAAGGACAATGAAGGTGAACATGAATTACATATACTTTTAAACCTATGCGATACCTGTTTTGACTGAATGTGGAATAGGCTCGAGCAGTTTTTGCTTTATTCGTACATACCCATGAACAGCTTGCAAATCAGCATTCAAAGTCAGTTTGATGTTAATGTGTTATGATCTCTGAATAAATAGCTTGTATTTAAAATTGAGCCATATGTACAAATAACTTTCATTGAGTTTACTCAGAAGCATCCCTTTAAACAAGAAATGTACATGTAATATGCTCTCGGGCAAATTTTAAGAGAAATCTTAGCTGACAAACATGTTTATGAGAGCTGCTTGCAATTGCTAGGAGGTAGAAAAATTTTAAATTAGGAAAAATGAAAAATATGTCCTAGGGACAGTTAGGAAAGGAAATGTAATGTTTGAGCTCATCTTGCATTAGCAAGGCTATCAAGATGTGGTGTACAAATTGTATTTCCTCTTGTTATTATGAATATTTTTCAAAATATGGGTAGAAAATATGCATAATTGCAGAATATTGTGGAAATTTTGAATTATATTTCTTTAAGCTTCTGTATTGTGTAGCGGAAAAAGAATACCGTAATTCAGTAACTAGAGGAGATTCTCATGTTTCAGATTCCCCATTTGGTAGATTTCTCAAGGTTGTGTAAAACTCCACCTTCTATATGTAAAGGATATGTTAAATCAGTCAATATGTGCAATGTTCTGATGTGTATCAACTTTCTTCTTCCCCCAAACTTTCTTTGATCATGTGTATCTGAAAATGTTATTATTTAAGATATAACACTTGCCTCAGAATCCCATGAGAGAAACAATGGTGCATACGTTTAGGAATAAACATTTAATTCCCTCTCTGTACCCTTTAGGGAGAAGCATTTTCATATTTATATATATATATGTATATATATATTTATAAATATATATATAATCACCAAATGTCAACTCACTAAATCATTATGTCCATTATTCCTAAGCTTCTTTAAATTATCATAACAAGGATAGCAAATTGTACATGTGGCCATAGCAAGATTTATATGAAAATACAAAGATTGTTTGTCTCTCTCTATTGAACTACCCTATGGTCAGCTCTCCCTATGGAAATACATATTTGCGCATGTTTGTGTATGATGTATGATGAATTGTACTGATTCATTATATACATTTATGTACATATGAACATCCCATTCTACAATCCCAAATATGTCTAATGTAATTAGCTATGTGAAATATGTAAAAAAAACCTCTAGTCATATTTCCCATATTTCAAATCAGTGCATAATTTGTGGAACAACTTTCTGCCTTAGATTAAAATCATATCTAGATCCCTATACTTATATTTTATTTGTTCCTTTTGCCATTCTCATAAGGATTTAATTTTACATTGTTACATTTTTAACGTAATTTTAATTTGATGATGTTATCATGAAAATTTGACTTGGATTTAAAGTGTGTCACATTCAAGTTATTTAGCCTATGTAAGTATAACTCCAAAAGTATTTTTTAAAAAACAAGAGAACTTTACTGTTGTTGAGACCCACTCAGTTACTAAAGTCCTTTGTACAAAATTTTTATATCTGACATTTATGAATTTAATTAATCAATATATTCAAAAGGGCTCTTAATTCAATGATTTGACATCACCAGTGGTGGGGGCTCATTTTAAGGAATTCTTCTCAAATGTGTGCACAATTTTAAAAGGGTTGATGATGATGATGTAAATTTTCTAACATTTCTTTTACCATATATATGGATGCTTAAACCAGCTATACCATGTCAAGTATGTGAGGCCTGTGGACAGTTGTGTAGAGATAAAGATGTTTTAATCTATTTGTAAGAATATTTTTAAAAATGTTGAGAATTGATAAAATTATAAATAGCATAAGAAAATTCCTTTTGGATAGGTAATAGCAATTTCCAGAAAAAAATCAAATGCATAGTTGAAAGCCTATGCTTATTCAAAGTGGACTTTATTATGCTATAGATAAGCCAAGCCACCTAAACTTCCCAAGCTTCATGTTTTTTTCCAAGCTTCATTTTTTACATTCATAAATTTTGGTTTAAAATACTCACTTTTGGAGCAGCTCAGTGGGTGGCTGGGTGGCTCAGTCGGTTAAGTGTCCAACTCTTGGTGTCAGATCAAGTCATGCTTTTGGAGTTATGAGATTGATCCCTCCATGGGTCTTGATGCTAGGCAAGTAGTCTTCTTGAGATTCTCTTTCTTCCTCTCCCTCTCCCCCTTACCCACTCTAAAAAGTAAATTAATTAAATAAAATACTTACTTTGGAACATTGTGAGAATTAATGATACCATCTATAACGATGGCCTTTTCTCTAAAAGGAAGACAGCAATGGATAATAATATGTAAAAAAATAGTATGTAAAGATGAAATTAAAAATTAAAAATGGAATAGTCATACTGAAAACCTCACACATATAAATTCATGAATGCATAAATAAATTCTCTGGACAACATTTCATAAAACATGAATAAATATTAACAATCTAGGCCTGCTGAAATCCTGGTCATTTGGGGTTTATATGCTCCCAGAACATAAACAATAAACCTAAAAGAAACAATTAAAAACAATTACAATTATTTTGTGTGTGTGTGTGTGTGTGTGTGTGTGTGTGTGTGTGCTTACTGCTTACATGAAAGTGCACCTTCAGGGAACAATAGAAGGAGGATAGAGCCCCTAAGCCAGGGTGAGTGATGAGGAAGCCACTGATTTAGTGGCATCTCCAAAACTGCTAAATGGTAAAGAATGAATAGAGAGAAAACGGGATTTCCAAATAAGAGAGAAAATGTATATATTATTGTTTACCCGAAGGCTACAAATCAGATTAAAAGATAGACAATAATCTAAAGAATGTGTCAGAAAATGAATTCACTTTGAATAATATAAAACACAAATGATCAGAAGAATAGTATAACTATATTTAGGACTCAAAATTTAAAAAAATAGCAATAATATTTTTACAAAAGAGATCAAGAAGTGATTAAGTGAAATTAGACAATGGAGGAAAGCAAATTTGTATGAAAATAATGTAAAATCCCTTATCAAATCCCCTAAAATAAAAATCCTTAGTTTTTGCATATACAGAAAGTATATAGAGATATATAGAAATATGTACTAAGTTTTATATGTACTCAGTTTTATATATATACCATATATAAAATTATATTCAAAAATTTAAATTTAAATTTAATTATATATGTATGTATATATAATGCATATCTGCACATTATATGCATAAAAAACTAAAGCCATTAAACACATAGAAAAATATAGACCTATATTTCTATATATAGAACTATATATATAGTTCTATATATAGAACTATGTAGATATTTAGTTATATATAGAACTATATATATATAAATTTATATTTATAAGTTTAAAATGTAATTACATACACATATATGTGCATATTTATAATATAAATGTATATGTGTGTATAAATATACACACATAAACACAGATTATAGAGAGAACAATTTAAATTAATAGACAGCCTTACCTCTAGCCTGGACACAAAGAAATTTTAACAAGTCAAATGTAAAATTCAGTAGTTGAAGCAGATAAGCTCAAATAGATAAAAATGAGGAAACTTTGTAAAGCACCTGATAGATTGGAGCATAATGTTCCTAGAAGAATTAAGAAGAAATTATGGCCAAGAGCAGTATATATAGATAAAATTGCATGACAGCTCTATATTTGAAAATATATGGACCCTTATGATGAACATAAACACCAAAGCCAAGCACAAAATTAAATCTATCCTTGGATATGATAGTTTAAAACTTTTAAGCACCAAAGATAAAGAGAAAAAAAAAAAAACCTTACGCTATCAAAAAGGAAACGCTAAAAAAAAAAAAAAAAAGGAAACGCTAAATAATAATAACTAGATTTTTTTGAAGATTTTATTTACTTATTCACAAGAGGCACAGAGAAAGGCAGAGACATAGGCAGAGAGAGAAGCAGGCTCCCTGCAGGGAGCCTGATGTGGGACTCGATCCCAGGACCCCAGGATCACAACCTGAGCAGAAGGCAGACATTCAACCACTTGAGCCACTCAGGTGCCCTGATAATTAGATTTTTTAATGGTTTGTTTTTAAGTATTTAATTTATTTATTTTAGAAAGAAGGAGAGTGGAGGAGAGAGGCAGAGGAAGAGGGAGAGAGAAAATCTTAAGTAGACTCCATGCTGAGCGTCTAGCCTGACAGGAGGCTCTACATGTGGAGGTCATGACCTGAGCAGATACCAAGAGTCAGTCGCCTAACTGAAAGTGCCAGCCAGGCACCCCAATAATTAAATTTAAACTAAATTACTGTCTTAAAAAAACAGGTGGTAGAAGTTGATAAAAACCATCTTGTCAAAATGCTGATGGAAAATAATTTGCTATTACCAACCTTCTCTGGAACTAGTTAAGAAGGGTAGGCTCTCAGGACTCGAGGAGGACCCATTATTAAAGACTTTCCAATGTGTACAAATAAGTTTCTTACTTTTATTTACTTACATTTTGGTAAATATTGTATTAGTGTTTGCCTTTAGGATCTCTGCAGAATGTAATAGATAAGAAAGAATCTTGTAATTCATGTTTCATTCCATAGGTTAAAATTTGAAGTATAAATACTAAATTAGCAGAATAAAAATCTGTAATTTCCAAAGCAAGGAACAATTTTCAGAAAGTTAAATAATAAAACTTATGTTATCAATAGAACAGAAAGCCAGGAAGGAGAATGAAAAATGCAAAGTAAAAGCATGGAAAATGAAAGAAGTAGAAATTAGTTCAAACACCTCATAGCCATAATCAGATTAAATATCATTTTTAATCAAAGCTATATGATATTTAAATATATATAAATATATATATGCTGCTCAGAAGAGATATACCAAAATTAAAATAAGATAGAAAGTTTAATATAAAAAGTTAGAAATATTTAGCCTGTTGCTTCAAAAGAAACAATTATTTCTGGAAAAAGAAAACAAATCCAAAACTTGGTGTCTTAAAATAAAAGACATTTATTTAGGTCACATTTCTAAGGATGAGCAATTTCTGAAAGGTTCATATAAGCAATTCTTCTGGTCCCAGGATACCTTCAGCCACTACAACTAATCAACATTGTACAGAATGTTCTTGATTCAAAAAGAAAAAAAAAATGAGAATAATAATTAGAAACAAAACATTCGATTATCCTTCTTAATAGATGATGATATTGACTAAATGGAAATTTAGGAGACTCTACATAAACACCAAAGTAATACTTTGCCAATTTTTGGAATACAAATAAATGCCTGAAGATGGACAGATTTCCTATATTTAAAATAAACATGAATAAATAGTAAATCAGGTACAATATCAAATGGGAAAATAAATAAATCAACCCAAAACACTTCTAAAATCATTAGGGGAAAAAAATAACAATATATAATGTTCAGGTTTACCCAATCTAAAGAACAAAGTTACTGAAAATATAAAACCATGCAAGAAAAATAATATATTTACCAACTTAGTGAATCAGAGACTCAGATTTTCATATTAATCTATAAATTATATATAATTTTAATGACAAACTGAATTTAGTAATTGGTTAATAAAAATACAAATGGCAAAGGATTAAGAAAAGCAAGAATGTATTGAGAAAGAAGATGAACGAGATACATCGTCAGCAGAAAGAGAAGAAAAGCGGGCATATCCTAGGAGATGTTAAGACATTATAATGAAGAAAGTAATGAGTGAAACCCAGATACAGTTGGTTTTCCTTTTCTTTTCTTTCTTTCTTTGTAATGCATGTGCCTGTCTTACTCTTTGATTGCTAAGGCTCCCATTTCAAAGAGGCCTCCACTTTGGGGAAGGTTAGCTGGAATAAGCACAATGCCAGCCACAGGACCAGATAAAGGTCCGGGCTGCCTTCCCCCGTCCCCTGAGACTCTTTGTTTTCGAGATCTTAATTGATCCTGATAACTGATCATTTGTCCTTCTCTCTCTCCCTCTTTCTCAAGCTCTTCTCTCTCTCTCTCTACCTCTTCTTGTTTTTTAAATTCCCACTCTTATGTTTTAAATTCATCAATAGAATGAGCCCCCAAATCCTTGGCACCCACCATCGACCCCAAAGCCCCCATCATTCTTTTTCTCTCTACCCTCCACCTCTCTCTGTGGCCCCACATGTGCTGTGTAATTTCCAAACATGTGAGTAATCAACCTTCTTTCCAGAATTTCTTGAGGGTTATTGTTGGAGAATGTCTTGCGATCGTACTAAGGATAGCAAGGGTTCATCCAACCACAACATTGCTTATTGATAGGCTGAGTTCGGCACGAAACAATGAAGTACCCCTTCAATACAGTAGTACTGCAGAAATGGAGAGAGAGAAGGGAAGAACCAATTAAGGGGGCTTAAATAAAATTGTTAGATATCTAAATCTATATATACACATAGAAACTTTACAGAAGACAAAGGCAGAATTTTTAACCGTTGTGGAGAGCGCAATCCAAAAAGTACATAGAAAGGGACCAACATATTTTATATAATTGGGGTAGAAGAGGGTTTCTATAAAAGAGTATGGATTAGTATCATGAATATATTCAAACATCCCACAAAATGAAATAAGCATCCCAGATAGGAAGCAAAATAATTAAGGATACAAGTAGATCATTAACAGAAGAGTAAATAAACCTATGAACATATGACCATGTGTTCAAGCTATTAATGGTCTTACACAAAAACGTAAGACAATCATAACATAAATGTCACCTACATGCATCCCATTAGTCAAAAATAAAAACAAAATCTGGGAATGTCAATGGTTCAACACCCGAGTAGCTGCTGAAGATGTGTCATAAGAGCCTTCACATGTCGATGCTTAGATTGTACTTTACCTCCGTGGTAAGCGGTGAGTCTTGACCCAATTTCGTGGGTTCTGGCACAAGGCTCCATACTCCCGGGTCAGGGGTAGATGCTCCATTTCCCATGGCACAGGGAGCAATAGGACCTTCATGTTTTCTCTGATTCCCTTAACCCCAAAGTCTCAAGAGAGGGACCTGGAGCGCTCCAGGTGTATGGTCTGCATGCAGTGGATTTGCTTCACAGCAGAGAAATCTTAAACTGGGGAGTCCCAAAATTCTATAAAGGGCAGCAAGGAAGTTAGGTCGGACTTTGCCCCAGAGGTTGTCCTTATATTTAGCAAGTAAGATTGTCTTCCTCTGTCTATGTCCTGGTGGGATTCGATTTGCCACTGGATCTGCTTACTAAATAATTAAATTTAAGACATTGTTCCATGTGTTCTCAGTTCTTCACCATCTTCATTAGATCTTTTTTTGCCAAATGTTTTCTCCTTCATTAATTTGGCATTTTCTAATTTACCTGAACATTGGAGAACAAATGTATTTTTTGGATGTTTCATCCCATTTATGTAAATGACTCTTTATTTGGAGCCTATTTTTCAGCATCCCCTGTAACATTGTGAGTATATTGGTAGAAAACACCAGCATGAAGCTCAAAGCATTTTCTGCTCAAAGAAACAGGAATCGTATCAAAGCAAATACATCCATGCAAGGAGTGTAGCTCAAATGCTGAGTGATTTGGCTGATAGCACTTTTTTTTCCTTTTACACAGAGATAAATCTCTAGTGAAACTATCTGTCCTTTCTTTCTCTCTCTATTTTTTAAACATATTAATCTTAACAATTTTACAATCACTGTCAACTAACTCTAGTGTCTCAATAAGATGACAGGTTTTTGTTTTTCATCGGGGACATCGGAGAGACAGCACTGGGACACATGGTCTTGTTGCATGATTTGTCTAGTAAGTTTTTTGCTAGATGTCACATTTGGCATATAGACCTTGGAGAGTCTCTCACATGACAATGTGTTTCTTCAGGGAGTATTCACCATTTTCTGACACGCATTGAGGGGGGTGCGTGATTATTTTAATCCAATGAGAGTTGAACTAAATCAAAGTCGATTTGTAATTTTGTTCAGATTCTATCTCTGTCCCGTTGCTGGAACATAGTCCTCCAGGACTTTCAACTGGGAGCTTGCTTGCATCCTGGGCCCACCACCTTGGTCTCTAACTTTAACTACTATCAATTCAATACAAAGAGAAAGAAAAAAAAAAAAAAAAGCTTTTCTTTATCTTCCAGGGCTTTTCCACTTAAGAGTTTTAGATTTCTTCTCCACTTTCGATTTAAATTCCAATTTAAACTTTCAATTTAGCAAGTGTCTTTAGGGAAAATCAGCCATGTGTTCAAGCCTCCTCAATTTCCAATTTGACTGCAGGCCCAAGAGACTTCTAAAAGTTCTAGTTTCTCTGTCCCAGGTTGGAATTCCATCCTCTTATTAGTTTCTAGTACAAGCAAATGAATTGCAATCAGCAGCCCCCTGTTCATATACGTCCTCTCTGGAATCTTGTCCGTCTGGTCATCTTGCTCCAGGAGTTCTTGAACACCATTAAACAGATATTTTCTTGGAACGTACAGGCTTTTCTCTGTATTATCCCTAAGAGTATTTGGTCAGTCAAAAACCATTTTACCTTAGACCTCCATTCTATAAGACAAGAACTGTTTGGCACCAGTTTTGTTAAATAGGTGGGATATAAACTGGGCTCAGAAGAAAGGATGCTGTTCAGAAATAACCTAATTATCATAGAGATGCTGGTTCCTTGGATATTCACCAAAATGCTGAGGATATTAGTTCCTTAGAATTTAATTAAAATTGGCTCAGAACACCATCCTATATACTGAGCAAAACCAAGATCCTTTGCAAAACTTCTGAAAGTTGGATTGGGTGCAACATTGTCACTCCCTGCCAGGTAGCACCTCAACTGATGTTTCGTATTTCTCAGGCTTTGATTTGCCCTCTTCCTCTCCCTTGCCAGCTATAGGCCTTCTTCCAAAATACTATGTGCTCAAAGCCCACACTTATTTCAAAAGTATGGATGAACAGGGTATGATGCAAAAACAGCCCAGTTTAGCAGATAACTGGAAGGAATAACAGATGAAAGACATTGTAGCCTAAAAATAGATTTCAGAGTCATTCTTCTAAATATTTTCTGGGCTAACTATGTGCAGCTAAAAAAATTCGGCCTGAGGAGAGATCCTGAAAGTCACCCCTAGAGCAGAGTGGTGTTGAGGTTCATAAGAAGATATTTAAACACTGGCTCACATCTACTCACTACTCCCTCAGGATGTTGGAGAAATCGCTGGGGATGAGAGCTCAAAGAACTTCCCTAAGTGGAAGAGCAGAGGGTATTGCCAGGGCAGGTTGAAAGACAGAGCTGTTAGTGTGCATTGGAAAGCACTTACTATTAGAAAGCGAAAACCATTCTTAAATAACTAAAAAAAGACTTTTTGAGTGGACACATGAAAATACTGCCGCTTTAAAATTTCTGGTAAGATAAGAAAACTCAAAAGGACACCTCTGAAAACTGAATTAATATGAAAGATGGAAGAAGAAGCAATACTGCCCAAGAGAACAGTGCTTGCCCCACACTCAAGGGCATAGAGAGGTGGGATCCGAGTCCTCGGGCACCTCCTGCTGTTTTGAGTCCCGTGGCACTTTGCTTCCCCTCTCCTGGTTTCTATCACCTACCGAGTCTCAATGCCTTCCCTCTTTACACCAAATTCTTGGGAACCCTGATTCCATCCATCCTCTGAACCATGACTAGAAAAAGTTAATGCCCTTAAGAGCAAATTGGTCAGCACCTCAGCCACCCCACACCCAGTACCCAACAGTCATCAGCGAGACTGGATCTTTTTTTTTTTCTTAATGACAGATGATTGTAGGATAACCAGCACCTCTCGAATCACAGCACTTGTCACACCGTGGGCTCTTTGTGCTTTGAAACTCTACAATCCAAGAACACAAGGACTTTTATCTGATTTACTGACCTGCTCTATTCCCAATCCCACTGTGATGTCTGACACAGAGGACCATATTAAGTAAATATCTGTTAAGAAAAATAAGAGGGGGCAGTGGCGCAGAAGAGTGTTTTAGAGGTAGATCTGGAGATAGGTTGCCTCTATTTAAAACGTGGTTTCTCTGCTGATTGTGTGTGAGACGACCACCAAGTCCTTATTCTCAGTGTATCTCGGTTTCCTCTTTCGTAAAGTGGAGACATGGAGACAGTTATTACTGTTTCATGCTCATGAAGAGAGATCAAATTTTAAAGAATTTGAAATCACATATGAAGGACTACAAGACATAAAGGGCACATAAAAGGTAACTAAAAAATAAATATAGATGGAAAAAATAATAAGAAATATCCAAATCACTCTGAGTAAAGAAATATTTAAGATTTAAAGTTTATATACATATATTTTATTATGTATTTATTATAATTTTATAATGTATTATATGTAAGTTATATATAATAAAATCCCCAAGAAATTCTTGAACTTGATGGAAAGGAAATAATTTTACCAACTAAAATCCCCAAGAAATCCCCAAGAAATTCTCGAACTTGGTGGATAAGGAAATAATTTTACCAATTTCCAGACAATGAATTTAAAATATAAAGAGAATACATAGTCCCAAAGTACTCATTTGCAAAATTGCAAGCTGATAGTCAGTGGGTCTTCTTTAGTGACATTTGAAGAAAAGACCTACAATAAAATATCCCTCTTCCTATGAGGATATCACTCATGTGACAATTAGGGAAGAGTACTTTAAGATGCTGAATGCATCAGAAAATATAAAAACTATCAATTATAGTAAAATTCCATGGATACAATATTTGGAGCTACAGCAGCCAAATGAAAATAAGATAAGAATCAATATCTGAAAAGGTAAAGACTATAAAATGAACAGTAATAATTAAGCATCAAGTAGATATAATGATTCAGGTGTAGAGTTTGATCACATGTATGAGCAACAATGATAATATAGCAAGCTTGCTTCATAAATGTTTATGAAATGGATTTCGGATATTTTCAATAAGAATGTACTCATTTATTGTATTTAATTTAAAAAATGATAAAAAGCACCTGAAATATGCAGAAACACACACAAATGCACACACACGGAGCTTTATTTCATTGCTTGGCATTTACACTGGCTGTCCAGGGTTCTACAGGAGACTCACACCATGTTACTACTCACGACCATTCTAACCGTCTCATCCTAGAAAGGCTTTTTTTTTTTTTCTCTAAAAGAAATTCTGCAGTCAGCTCTTGTTGATACTGTGTTCCTCCTCCCACCTAACCTGGGAGGTGGCACACATTGTCCGGGGGGTGTCAGGCAGTGAGAGATCTAAGCTGTCCAGAATGTTAGCAGTTAAAACACAAAGCTCCTGCTCTCAGGGGACTTGCCATCTAGTTGGGGAAACAAAGGTATTAGGAAATGTAACCTGCACCTGAAGGCAGCGACACCTGAGTTAACTTTAAAGACATCACTAAAAGTCATGTTGTTAAAAGAAGTGGGACATGATTTGACTTTGAAGGATGGAATCCGTCCCGCTGGGTAGAGTGGATCTGAGAATGTGTTCCAATCCGATGGGGGACTGAGACAGCATAGATGACGACGTCCGAAGAGTCTAACCAGGGAAAAAGGGCAAAGCAGAGACACAGGCACGTTGTATTCACTACTGAGAACATACTAAGTATTAAACACTGTGCTATATTCTGTTTAAATATATATATATATATTCTGACATTAATCATTTAGTTGTTCTAGTACCAAATTGTGGTGGATAGAAAATTTTGGACTCAACCAAAATCCTCAATATTCATCTTGAAAATCATGGCCCTTACCTATTAAATACTTTGATTTGGAAAATAACCAAGTGAAGGATGTCTATTTTTTTTCTTTTTACAACATAGACGGTGAAATATATATTGTTTGTTGACCTTACTTATCATTAGCATATCGATAAGATTTATTTAAAATTAAAACGAGTTCAGAAGATAATTGTAAGTCACAACATTTAAAAATTATATCACTCTCAAGCAAGGGGAAAAGGGATGAACTACTTCCTGACGAAAATGAATTTTTTTCCTCTGACCACCTAATCTTTTACAAAAATTTATGTATTTATTTTAGAGAGAGAGCGTGGTGGGGAGGAGGAGTAGAAGGGGAGAAAGAGAGAGAGACTCTCGAGTAGACTCCCCGCCAAGGGCAGAGCCTGACACGGGTCTCGATCTCAGGACTGGGATCATGATCTGACCCAAAATCAAGAGTGGGACACTTCACCAACTGAGCCACCGGGTTGCCCCCAGCCAACCTAATCTTTAAACTGTAGTAGATAAACTTAATTTTAGCCTCACAAACTCCATCATTTAATTCTAACTTCTTAACCGATATAGATATTTTGGTTACCTGTATCAATAGCAAATGAGCTGTAGCCATAATGTCACAAAGTCCTTGAGTACAAGCGTACACCAGGGTTCTGTGCACACAATAACTTTTTTCATTCATTTTGTAATATAAAAGTGTAATCTAATCCCCCAATATAAAATTATCATTAGCCTTCCAGGTAAATCTGTTCTGCTTCATGGTCTTTATGCTGCCTCTTGAGGGACTAGGTTTTATCTGATGCACAGAGATTTGCCAGCCTAATTCCTAGGCTTAATTCTAATTGTCAAGTGCATTTGTAAATCTTGCAGATTTTACTAGGGGAAGAGATCATTTATAACTATCTGTATACTTGTATTTCTGTTTGTTTGCAGGGCTCTAAATCACACTTAATATGCCTTTCAAATTTGAAAATCCTTATAATGTTGTCGATAATTTGCTTTCAAACATCTACTCGTGTCTGTCTCTCAGATTTCTTCTTTAGATACACATCTCATTATGTTATTCTATATGTTGGCAAATTGAACACCAATAAAAAATAAATTTAAAAAAATATATGCATTTCCCACTTTTGCAGATAATCCCGTTCTTTAAAAATGAATGTGTCCGAATACCACATTTTTAAATGCAGGAACTTCACTGAAAATTATCATTTTAATCAGTTAAACAAAAGAATCTGTAGACTATCCTATTCACCTTGTTGCAGCTTATTGAAGATTTTGTTTTTTCTTTATTATATTTATAAATATAATATATTTATATATTTAATTTACTACCTCATACTATTTCTTTGTAATATTCATTCATGCTTCTAAAAATGAAGGTCATATTATTTGTAAGTGGTTTTATGATTTTTAGCAAAATACTTAAAAGGCAATGCTGGAAAATACTGTTTTTCCTTGTGGCTATTTGCGTTTGGTGAAAGGACATCTAAGTTTACAGTGAGTTTAAGATAAGGAGTATTTTTAAATTTGACTGTGTGTTTAAAAGTCGTTAAAAAGGTGTCTTTGGGGAGACTTTTCTTTCAGGTATCATATCCATTGGTAGTGAAATTCAGTTACTTAGTTGATGATCTCGAAACCACTAGAGATTGTCTGTATATTTTGTAGTTCTTTGGCATTATCAGATTTGTAGTAGTCAATATTCCCAGAGTTTATTTTTGTCCTTCAAATGAGAACTCACAGCTGGTGTGGTAATGCGCTTAATTTCTCTACAGAGTATAACCATTTAGAATTCTGTTTTTATCCACAGGGCTTCAAGAGACCATTTAGCAGTTTCTCCCATTCCTAAATAAAATAACACACACACACAGTCTGAACTGAGACTATAGTCACAAATGACCCCTCAAAGGGGCTCAGTCAATTAAGTAGCTGCCTTGGGCTCAGGTCATGATCTCTGGGTCCTGGGATTGAGTCCCATGAGCACCACGAGTTTCTCCCTCTCGCTCTCCGCCTCCCCTCGCACCCACATGCTCTCTGTCTCGAATGAATAAATAAGATCTTTAAAATATAATAAAAACCAAAGCAAAAGAAACAAACAAAAAATCAGGTGACTCCTCAACATCCTTTCCTGGATGTGGGAGCAGCTGTGCCCTGCTCGGTCACTCCCTGCAGTCTGGTGAGGCTGAGACTCGCTGTTTGGTTCTCCTTGGCATCTCTTTTCCCTCCCAGTCAAATCTCTGTCCTCCTTCCTAACATGTGGGCTGTCACACCTGATAGACTCACACTGCCCTTTAGGAGAAGAGCGAGACTCAAAACATGACTAGTGAGAAGGCAAATATTTCACCTACCATCTTGACCCTAAAATGGGGACGTGTGACTTGCAAGTGTAGTGACTTGGTTTAGTGGCCCTTTTGCTCTAGATAAGAAAATATTCTTTTGTTTTCTTCATATCTCTGTTGATTTTTTTTTTCTTTTTTACTCCTATATATTTTTCCTGATGTATCTGTGGACCTCATGGCCTCTTCCTTTTCTGTACTCCTACTCACGGTGACAACAAAAGGTCAGCTCACTCATATTCCCTAAGCAGAAACATAAAAGCAGAAAGAATAAAAATATGACTAATTGTACCAACCCCATGTGTTTTTACTTTGGTTTCTGTTTGTGAAAATGTGAATTATTC
This sequence comes from Vulpes lagopus, assembly GCF_018345385.1. Taxonomy (NCBI): domain Eukaryota; kingdom Metazoa; phylum Chordata; class Mammalia; order Carnivora; family Canidae; genus Vulpes; species Vulpes lagopus. The sequence continues at coordinate 3,431,236 of NC_054826.1, read as the reverse complement.
TCTGCCTTAATGTTTCAAAGGACGTAATGACTCCAATAGGAGTCACATACTCCACCCTCTGCCCTCAGATGGGAAATGTTAAGCAACTTCATAAATAGGATTAGGTGTTCACTTTTTAAAGTCAAGGATTTATCCTTACAATTTCCTTCAGCATCTATAAATTTAGTGATTCCAAATATATCTTCTACTTTGAGTCATCCATTCCCTACTAAAAATGGTATTATTTGTAAAAGGCATGTGATAAATAATGGATAGAGGGTTTCTCTTATAGGTCACACAGTATTTAAAAAAAATTGTAAATTTACTCTTATCCCTACCTCTACATTATTATTTTGAATTTTAGGTTGGATTTCTATTTTGAAAGCTCCTTTTTTTTTTTTATCACCTCCGCTGTTATTAGCACTTATGCAAATTCATATGTGTTATTCATGAGCAGATTTGCTGATATTCTTCAAGATTCATATTTTTGCCTGAGATGTATTTATATTCATTTTTAAGTCTCTGATACATAGTCTTGTATATTCAGAGAGACATAATTAATGGCAAAGAGGAATTGAGCAGTTTCAAACGTGCTTTCAAAATGTTGATAATAGATGGTAGCTTCTTTTTGGGAAAGATGCTTTCCTACTGTGAGTGGAAGATGAGGACTCAAAAGAAAATGGCAAAAGAAATTCAGAATAGCTACTGCCTGGCATCTGATAAAGAATGGATATTAATAGATTGATTACTCATCTCCTTTGAGAGCACAGTCTAAGTTTCTCTACATATTTGGTGGAGCCAATTGAGGTGGTTATAACTATTTTACACATATATATGTCTATTTAGCTTTTTTTTTAATGAATCTGAAAGCAGAAACCTTAAACATTGGTTGGTTGTGTTTATCTGGGATTTAAAGATTATCAAGATGGAGTGTGGCAGATGGTCAAAGGGATGACATTCCAGGGTGCAAACTCAGAACATAATGACATGTTGGATCATTCATTTGTAATTTGGCAGAAATGCAAGCGAGGCCAGGAGGCTGTTTATAAACTTAAATAAACAGAATCAGAGTCTGAAAATTGATATTAGGACATTTCGAAGATAAAAGAAGGGGAAGTCAAGAAGCAAGAGAGAAGGAATGAACGGTTAGTAGAGAGCATGAGGAGATAATGCCGCTCAGGTGTTACAGGTTATAAAGGTTCATTTTCACTTTAATATTTTAATACATGTCAACATAATAAGAAAAAGTGTAACAGAAGACAAGTTCCTGCTGAGCATAGTTCAAATCATTATTTATCAGGTGCCTATTATGTGAGAGGAGCTTTACAGGGGAGCAAAAGAGCATTGTTTCATGCATGGGCTCCAATAATAGTTAAATTATGAGTAGATCTTATTGCTGCTGGAAGAGCAGAAAATAAATGAAAACAATATGAACCCATGCATATTTATCTGTCTGGTGAAATTAAGTTTCTCTTTCCAGGCTTTCTCTTCAGAAAAATTAAAAAAAAAAAAAAGTTTAGTTCAATTAGAAATCCTCATCTGGGGATCTCAAATACTTGTGGTGTTGTGATGGATTTGGAAATATTATTTTAATAGTCTGTTGGCCATGCTGGAGATAAAGCATATCTTTATACCTACATCATCAAACAAAGAACCCTATGAAATGTCAGGGAGTGTTTAGGTGTCTAATGATTTAGGAGTTTTGAAAAACACAGTTTTAATGTTTACCAAGGTACAGGCAATTTTGGACTTTAATATAGGATTTGTTTCTGCCCCAGGGAGTATTTTAAAAGCATCCCTTATTTTAACCTAAATTGTATACAAGGATACAAGTAGCACAGAGATTAGAATCTTTCAAGGTCTCTCAAAATATTAAGCAAAAAAGAGTACACCACATATTTTTTTTTAAAGAGTACACCTGTGGGGTTCAGTCGATTAAGTGTGACTCTCAATTTTGGCTCAGGTCATGATCTCAAGCCCTGGATCAGGCCCCAAAAGCAATGCAGAGTCCCCCTCCCTCTGCCCCTTTCTGGGCTGTCTCTCTAAATAAATAAATAATGCATTAGAAAATATATTTGTTTTAGAAAATATTAAAATAATAAGACACGTACTGTAGTTTCATAACTAGTGTGCAACTCTCATTGGACTATCATATTCTATAGCCTTCTGTCCCTGTAGAAGCGTGGAGGTCACAAGTGCACCTATCTCTTCAACAATATCTTTTACTGTAAATAGTTTTATGAATTATTAATCAGCTATAAATCCTTAGAGTTTTCACAGCTCCAAAATGAATTTATTCATATTATAATTGCTTTTCAAAGGACTCCAAATCTCACTTCTTTCACTATTTTAAACGTGTCCACATGAGTCAGAACTTACATATCTGCACAGCAGTCTCCTTACCTCCTCCTGTATGTGCTCATACCTTTTAAGAAAAAGAAAAAGAACACTTTGCCATCTGTTTTGAAAGATTAAACTATATTCAAGGCTATTTCCAAATTATGCTGAAGACATGGTTGCTGGAAATATTACGAATATATTGATTATATTGATTATATTCAGAAAGTTAAGAATTACTAAGAGGGTTTCCCAATTTTTCTGGCCATTTTCTGAGACCCTTTGGTTCCCTGAATCCATATGGGACATGTAGAATTTTCACACTGTTGCTTCAAAGACTATTCATGTGACATATTTTTCTAAAGTTTTTCTCACCCCTAAGTCTTCTAAAACACCCCATTGGGGTAAAATAGCACTTTCAAGGTACTAGACCCAAAAGTATGCACAGTATTCAAGTGCAGTCTTCTCAATAAAGAGGTTCATAGACACTCCATACCTCTATTGAATGATTCCAAGACTCTTTTACATTTTGTTGTTGTTGCTGTTGTTGTTTTGTTTTGTTTTATTTTTACCTACATATGACCTTATTCCTGCATTCAGAGATACTTATTGCAAAATAATCGCTGTTACTCAAGATCTCTCTTAGATGATATTTTTATCATCCCATATGCATCTGTGCTTCACATCATTTTAGTTTAAGGTCTTTGTGCTAACCGCTCAATATCTTTTTGAATCCTAACAAAATATACTTGCTTGGCTTCCAAGAGTTCTATGAGTTTCTGTCTCCATCCAAACTATTGAGAATTGGAATTAAGAACCAAACCTGAGTACACATTATTAGAGACTATCCTTTATTTGGTGTTGGTGATTTAGCACTTTTCATTCACAGATATTCCATCCTACAACAGCTGCCCTTTATTCAGCTCATATTAATTTTTTATCCACTTGGAAGTCAAGATTTTTTTATAATACTTGGTTTATACTTTTTTAATTATACTTCAAGTTTAGAGATTTGTTGTTTCTCTTGACACCCAATTTTGTAGTTTCAACAAGACAAATTCTGTTCTCTTTTATAAGTAAATTTGTATGTGCAGACATACACATATATATGTATATGTATGTATATAAATATATCTTCTTGCCTCTTTCATTTTAATTCAAAGTTTTCTTGTTCAAGTTCAGTGAGCATTCAGTCAAGTACATTTTTTGCAGTTCCGGTTAGGTACACAATATCCCTTTTCAGGAACTCATTATTCTGCTCTGCTAAATCTTTCTAGGTAGGAAGCTCTTTACTTTTTGAATCTTCTTTTCAAAAGTCAAAACTTCAACTGGAAAGAAAAAGAAAGAATATTTTTATGTTTCTGTGTCTGAGAGCTTCCTATTTAAGAACTTACGGTGTACTAGAAACATTTTCTGGCTTTCTCCTTGTTTCTGATTATGTTTCTGATTGCATTTCCAATAATAATTCTGAAAGAGAGTATGCCTCCACATTAAGAATGCAAAGTGTACATGAGGTCAGAACCACAAAAGGGAGTCCACACCTACCATTGCATGTTATGTCACTCTACAAATTATTAATCACATTTATCAAAATCAAGGACAAGTGTCTTATGTCTCTTCTTCAAAGCCCAGCAGTGAGATTCTCAAACGTGTTTGGCCTGTGAACACTTAGGTCATACCTTTTCCTGAGACTAGAGAGTTGAGCATGTAGGCAAGTTTACATTAATCATGATGTGACAACTTAGAGCCAAGAGATGTACTTCCTCAAAGTGCAGGTTTCTGGGAGAGTGCTTGTGACTGTTGTAGGTTTACAAACACATAATGGAATTTCTGCTCTTTTTCTTTCTCTATTCTCAACTTTCTTCAGAATAGAGAATTAAAAAAAAAAAGAATAGACAATTGATACATTTTTTTTTTCTTTTCTACCAGGTAAGAAAACCTTTTGTAATCTCTCTTTAGGTTATTTATGCTCTGTAACAACCCTTCAATTATATGTATAGGAGGACCTATATAAACCTATGTGTATGTGTGCATATGATTATAAATACATATATGCAATCCATGTGTTTTATTACCTTATTACATTGACTATTTGAAAATTTTATTACCTTTCTGTTGCATTAATTTGGCAATGTAAAATCAAGAAAGCATAGCTGTAGAGTATTGTATCATGGGTATCTTAAACATACTCATATGTAATAGAATTCCAATTTTCAGAAGAAAAATATTGATGTGGTAAAAGAATTCCTAAATGTAATTGTTTGATGAATCACTTTTTAGTGAAAAGTAATTAACTCATAGGTGTAGGTGCAGGTTAAGCTCTGGAAGCAGACTCTGAACTGGAGTTTAGAGGGCAGGTTGTTTACTGAAGAGTGTGCTTGGGACCAACACCTGCGGGGCAGTGGGAGGAAGAAGGTTGAGCAGTGAGAAATTGAGCTGTTATGCAAATGTCATGCCTCACGGCTGACCCAGTAGTAAAGCTCTGGAATTAAACCTCCCATTCACTGTGTCTACATTCAGGAGAAATGGCTCCACCTTTATAACCTTGGAGCAATGAGTCATTGATGATGTGCTGCTCCAGAAAGATGCAACACAGGGCCAGGTGATAATCTATAGCGAGGGCAACTAGTTATTCCATGCAGGGAATCTGCATAGCACATCTAAGTGTGAACCAGCAGGGTCTTTTGACCAATATACTTGCTGGGAATGAGGAATAATGATGCTAAGATAACCATATACTGTGTGTACTTGAAAACATTAGTATAATTGGAGATGAATAGGTAAAAAGGCCGCACGACACTGTAGTTTTGAGCAGGGTTTTAGAATGGATTGAGGTTGTATATTATTCACTAGCTCTGTGACTTTGGGCAACTTATACTCTGGGTCTCAGGTTATTTTTTAATTATTATTTATAGTAAAAATGATTTTTCCTAAAAAAATAGAAATTTAATGTATTTGCCCTTATATGGTTGTGTGGTTGGATCGAAATCTGTAGCCCACACATTGATCATGCAGGCAATTAATGTAGTATACGGCATTTTAAAAGTACATAAAGAATAGAATTAACTATTTTTTTCATCATTAACTTTTCATGGTGTGCCTACTATAACAAGAACACTTCAAATCACAACGAAGTCTGAAAAAAATTATCAGTTGATCTGGTTTCTCCATAAATTTGTCATCTCTACCAGTGGCCCTTGAGCTTTTTTGTACATTAACGTCACTTGAATAATTTGCTAATAATACAGATGTCTGTTCCTATTGCTTACCTTGAGGCACCAGGTTTGGGGTGGGGACCCCTATAAAGTTTGGGACCTATTCATTGGCTTGAAGCCATCTGTATTCTTTTAAATCTTTTCACGATTACGTCCAGGTCCCAAGTGTTGACTGCTTCTTCGCTCTTCTGTTTTCCACTCTCCCCCTTCTCTTCTAGTTTGGGCTCAATTAATTTTTCCAAGTCAGTATCTCAATTTTCGGAACATATGTTCGTCACTCTTTAATGATCACCCCTTCATGTTCCTGTGTCCATTTCATAAACTAGAAATTAAAAAAAAATCACACATACCCATTTTATCCATTAAAGGAAATGTGCATCTTGAATGGCGGCCTTACTAAGTACATTTTGTTTTGCTTATGTCTGTCATAGATAACACAGCCAGCATTCTGACAAGGCGGAGGAGATTTAGTCGAACTATTCAGGATGTGTATTATCTCCCCATTATGATCTCTGATGGTGGAATCCCCTCTCTCAGCAGCAGCAGCACCCTCACCGTCAGGGTTTGTGCATGCGAGAGAGATGGGCGTGTGCGGACCTGCCATGCAGAAGCGTTCCTGTCCTCGGCTGGCTTGAGTACAGGGGCCTTAATCGCTATTCTGCTGTGTGTTGTCATTCTCCTAGGTAAGTCGTCCTCACTCCTAATGTCGTATGATGGTGATTCTGAATGCACCCTCCGAGGGCCATCAGTGCAATGGGAAGAGAGAGAGCAAGAAAGTCGTGTTGGCTTAAAAATCAGGCATGCAAAATTTGGACCACAAAACATAGCTGCACAGACTTCCTTTTAAGTAGCTTTCTCAATAGCACAGCTATCTAGAAATAACTTGATTCAACTGAGAGCAAGAGTTGAAACATCAGAAGGAAAGATATGGCTATGAGAGAAATCTTTTGGCAAAAGCTCTGTTTCAGAAAGAATTGATATTCAAAATTCTAAATACCATATTAAAGGGGCTCTTATCATTTATTTCAAAGAACATGAGAGATATCATTCTAAAATAAATCTAAACACCAAATAAAAATTGATTTCTTGCAGAAATTTCTCCTCTTGACAATATTATTTAATCATCAATGCTAGCTGAATTTTAAAGTACTAAATCTAAATTTTGGCCTTAGACATGTTAAATTTTATTGAGTTTCACAAAATGTTTTACTTGAGATTTGCACTATATTTCATTTTAATAAGAAATAAGATACTTTCTCCGATTATTTATTAGCATTTTCATAGTCTAAGTCTCATCATGACCACATTTGAAACTATGACTATAAACTCTTAGAACTACTATTTCGACAAGATCACAAATCCAGATTTTTCTCTAACAAGAGAAGTAGATGTAAGGAATCTTTTCTGTTTCATTGATCAAAGTAGGTACATATTTATTTTCTAGCATGTCCCCTCCCCTCTTCCCTCCTCTTAGCATCCTTCTCTTTTGCTCATTTCTCAGTACTTTTCACACATGGGGGAAAGAGACAAACGAAGCACACAAACAAACAAAAGCTATATGCTTTGTTGAGAAAAACTACTTTGCAAGAAATGTTGCTTGTTTTGTTCCTGAGGTAACAGACAGACAAATCACCGGTACAGAGGAGTGGAGAGCAAGGTAGAATGAGGCTCAGAAGTGGGATGGTTATTTAGGCAGCGGTGAGACAGTTTGGGGCTTCATTGCACATGGTAGATGGTGGGCCTTGATCTAGGATATAAAGAGATACTTAAGGCAAGAAAGTCCCATCATAAGATTTGTATTTTGAAAAAAATATGACTATAAATGAAGCAGAGAACTAGTCTCATGATGGAGAGAGCCCATAAGCCATGCAAGGAGGGCAGCAGTTCAGTTGTCTTGCTCAGCACAGTTTGTACTAGCGTAGTTAGAGCAGAGGTGACGAAGAGTAGATAATATCAAGATGTCTTCAAGGAAATAAAAGTGATCCTGGATAATATGATGCAGATCCCTGGATGAAAGCTTTTTCATCAAAATTTTAACACACTGTTTATAGGAAGTCCCTGAGATTCCATTTGAAAGCTACAACATTGATAATTTCATGTCAGTGAACAAATATCCAGTGTTGATGATGTGCTGTTTCTTTCTTAGAACAAGTTTCCAAGGGCTAAAAATAAAACAGCTGGAAAAAAAAAATCGTGGATAAGTTAGGTATTGTTTGAGTTAGCACAATTTCAAAGAGGATTTTTTTCATCTCTTGCTGAATGTGGGCCCTGATCCTCACTGAGCTGGAGGCACCGTGGTGCCCTTTGTTGAGATCACTACAGCAGGGAAATATGAAGAGAGGGATCATAAAGTAGGCTGAAGTGTGATGAGTTTCAGCTTGGTCACGGTGTCAAGAAGGATGCCAAGCAGGACAGAGCAAAGGGGAAATCAGAGAAGAAGGAGGGTTGAGGAAAGTATAAGGTCATCAAGTCAAAGGAAGAAAAGTACATCAAAGAGGACAGAGCATTCAACAGTGTCAAAGTGCTCTGAGGTTAAATAGATTGTGTGTCTAAATGTACCAGTGTCGCCGGGTCACTCAGGGGTTAAGCATCTACCTTCAGCTCAGGTCGTGATCCCAGGATCCTGGGACTGAGCTCCCCCTTCGGCTCCCTGCTCAGCTGGGAGTCTGCTTCTCCCTCGCTCTCTGCCCCTCCCCCCACTCATGGGTTCTCTCTCTCTCAAATAAATGATCTTTTTAAAAAATTTAAAAAAATAAGTGTACCACTTACATTTAGCAAAGTGGAGCATGGAGGTCCCGTGCCCCACCACTGAAAGTATTTCACTGTGGTAGAGTCATACAGTACATGTGAGGTGAAGGAAACCAGGAAAATTAAATAAAATCTCTAGATTTTACTTATTGATATACTGATTGTTTACAACTGTTATTTGCTTAAGACATTTATGAATTATGTCTTTTTGTGTTTGAAAATGAAAACAAAAAACTCACAGACGGAACAAAAATGCTAAATAAAACAAGTACAAACATTGATCCCTCCAGGGTTCCTAACCTAAACTGCAAAGAATAGATCCCTGTGACATTGTATAAGTTCTTCCAAAATCCTGACTTTGAAAGATAGTTTATTTGGAGGAGTCACTCATCTCTGGCTTTTGTTTTCATCTATCACCATAAAACCATTATTGTATATTAAGGTAAAGGCTTAAAAAGTCAATTGAAAAATGTTAAGATACAGGTACATTTAAGGTATATCATGCCAAATCACATTTTATTATTTCATGAAATAATACTTCCCTTTAATTGATTTTATCAAAATGTCATTTCTCCTTTAGGGTAAATGAGGGAGCACTCTAAATTTTATCCTCTCCCTTAGATAATGAAGCAAAGGTGCTATTTAATATGTTTACTCCTTCAATTTTTATTGAAATTCAAATACGTTTTTACAGATTTATCCAAAGGCTGCAGAATCATTCCATAAGTTTGGGTTTAAACAATCATTCTTTATAATGTAATTTTTATTTATTGTGTCATTTTAAGAATTTTTATTGTTTTATTGTTATTCAGAATTTATTGTTATACCTAACCGGCAGATTCAGAATATAGTCATGTGTGGTTTTTTTTTTTAATTTTTTTTTTTTTTACTTATTTATGATAGTCAAACACAGAGAGAGAGAGAGGCAGAGACACACACAGGCAGAGGGAGAAGCAGGCTCCATGCACCGGGAGCCCGACATGGGATTCGATCCCGGGTCTCCAGGATTGCACCCTGGGCCAAAGGCAGGCGCCAAACTGCTGCGCCACCCAGGGATCCTGTCATATGTGATTTTTAAGATAGTATATTAATGTGCAAGCTCATAATTTTCAAGGAAAATAACACCAGAGGTAGCAAAACTTTATTTTAGAAACTTTTCATAATTCTGAAGTAACATTAAAAACCAACGGCTAAAGAAATTGTGAAAGCAATACTTTAATATTGAAAAATGTTCTAATTATCAGTTGTTTGTGGAAATGACTTGTATAAACCCAGCCCTACTTTTACGGCTAATTAACTATATGATCTCAGGCCACTTGCACAGTCCCTTGTTTCTAATTACAAATCTATAAATAAAGTATCAACTAGAGAAGAAACAATCATGTTTAGCACAATAAACCATTGAGTCAGGCTCTGACTCAGACCTGTCCCCTGTGCTTCAGTCCACACATCACATATAAACAGGTGACTTGGATGGGTCCACCACCTGGATTGCTCCTGCTCTTGCATATCATTCCTGATAAATGATGATTGGGGTGGATTTGATGTGAGGATAGTGAAGGACTAGGAGCAAAGGTGGAATCGATGAGGAGATGAGTACCAACCTGTTTGTCAGCTGAGCTACCTGATGGGGCATCCTTTGGTTTGAAAAAATACATTTCAACAAGAAGTGCCATTAACTGGTAGAAACAAAAGCACTACAGGAGCTAAAAAAAAGTAATCTCCCTGACGGGGCCACCTCATTTCTGCCAAACTTAGTACCAACTAAGATTGTGTGATATTAAAAAGAATAAAGTGATAAAAAAAGAATAAAGTGATATTTTTCAATAAAAGTATATCTGCTATGAAAAGTATTTTGGGGAAATATGTTGAGAGTCAGTATATGATGTATTTGAATGCAAACTATATGACGGTTCAAGTTCTGAAAACTCAAAACCCCTTAGAGCTCCAAGTGCTTTGGAATTGTGGATGGATAAATGAATAAATGAATGAGTGAATGATATGAAAAAGGAAACATAAAAATGTTTCCCCAAATTTGAATTCTTTCATGAAGAAAATAAATGGGTAGCACTCAATAAATTCATTTTAAGTTTCTTAAATAAAACGAATAAAATGGATTTAAAATCCTAACCAAACTCAAAGAGAAGAGAGAGAAATATACTAACCAAGAATAAAATAGTCATTAGAATAAAATCCTCCCCAATTGTTACAGTTTAATATTTGAATCCAGATTATATAAAATTTCAAAATACTGAAAATCTTGTATAATTTTGAACAAAGGGATAAGCACCATATCTCATTTACTTTGCAATGCCACTACTCTGTCAAATTACCTCTTCCCAGGTGACCCACTTTAAGAACACGTACCTTGTTTCACGTGTATGGGTTGGTAGACTGGGGTGGGGGAAGGGGAGTCATTTGAATATATTCATTTGGCTGCTATTTTTTTAAAAAAATTTAATTCTAAAATCTATGTGTGTAATTATCTTCATTCTCTAAAATATATTTGATTTGGGGATTTTTTTGGCAAACATTTAGCTTGGTTTTCAAACATTAAAAATGTTATCAAGCAAAATTAGACGTTTGGTACTATTAATGACCATAAGCTGACTTAAAACTATATATTTTTTTTAATTTAAAACTATATTTAAATATTATTTTCCTAGTGTGGCTATGCCACATCCTCGCTTTTACAGAGATTATTCTTTTGTTATAATGCATAAGAATTGTTTACCGAGTATCTACCGTGTGCCATCTGCTCCAGAAACATCTATTGAACAAACATGAATGTAAAGTAATTCACTGGAAACGCACCTTATTATCTGTGTTACCACATTCTTCTGAGTTTTTTTTTTTAATTACCTTTGACTAGAGGGACCATATGTTCATATTTGCCCTGATATTCTGCAGTAATTGTAAATAAAATCCCCTTTCACTCTTAAAAGTTTCTCAGATTATATGGTTAATTATATGTTGATTCTTATATTAAATAGATATAGAATAAATCTAGAAATCATTGGTCACTAGCAAATGACTCTCTATGCCTAGGCAAGAGAGAGATGTAAAACCTCAAGGTTTAAGCTTTATTAGTATCTATATTTTGAATTGAAATACATCAGGATTTTTTTTTAATTTGGAAAAATAAGCAAATATAAGCTATCTTAATAGTAAAACCCAGCTTTATCCCCTATATTTCATTAGACAAATATAGCACTGATATTGGTGAAGGACGCAAATCACCTCCTTATTCTAATAGTATTGAACACATTCTCCCTATTAGTCATGCACAGAAATTCCCTTGAGATCAACAACCAGCCATTTTAACATGAAAAATGACTTGATTTATTGGCCAAAGTAAGACATTTTATCAGTAAGTATATTATCAGTAAGGTTGCCAGACAAAATACAGTATACAGAAATAAATAGATAAGATACAATATAGAAATATGAAATTCAGGTAAACATACATGTCTATAGGTATATATCTGTGTGTATATAGGGCATAAGTATGCCACATGCTATCTGTATAAAATCTGTTTCTAGGGCAGCCCGGGTGGCTCAGCGGTTTAGTGCCACCTTCACCCAGGGCATGATCCTGGAGACCCGAGATCGAGTCCCATGTCGGGCTCCCTGCTTGGAGCCTGCTTCTCCCTCTGCCTGTGTCTCTGCCCCTCTCTCTCTCTCTCTGTCTCTCATGAATAAATTAATAAAAAATCTTTAAAAAAATCTGTTTCTATATATGTATATTTATGTATGTTATACATATGTATACTTTATATGCACACCTTATATAGATGCCATTTGAATGTACTTCTTTGATTATATTATAAAGAATGTTTAAAATAGCAATGCACCTGAGAACTGCTGTCATAAAACCTGGAATATCAGCCGACCAAGAACATTCTGTAGAGCTGAAGTAAAGGATATTGGGTCTAATAGCACAAAGTAGAAGTGATGTAATTCTTTCTATTTAGTAATGGCTTAGTATCATCAAATAGAAAGATTTGAAAATACTGAGAAACAGACAAACCAAAGTGCCCAAGATCCATTAACATCATTTCATCTAATGGTTGTGACATTACCGGTAATAATCCACATGCCCAACTCAGTTCCTTGTTCCACATTTTTTAAATAACAAAATGGAATATGATAATGGAGCTAGGTCACCTCTGGTTTGAGAAGTCAGAGATGACAGTCTAAGGTCTTCCATCTGCCAATTGTGTGATCTTAGACTTGGATCTTAGTTATTCATCTAACCTCCTCTGAGCCTCAGTTTCCTTGGGAAAACCCTGTACATTGTTGTGAGGATTAAATCAGGAATTTATGTAATTGGTAGCCTAAAAAATTCCTATGGAACATAGGTACAAAAAAAATAACATCTTGTGCAGCGTGATAGTTATATGCAATTATTAATGCCTGCTAATATTATTCTAAATGATAATGGGCGCAAGAGACCAACCGTGCAAAATACTCCTGCTTTGTTTTCCTACAAAGCATCAAAAGTCAAGTGTTTAAGGGAGGGGCTCCTCCTTCCTATTTCACAGAAACTTAAAATACCCGCCCCCTAGTGTGTCCATCTAGGATCCACACAGAGAACAACACACCATTATTCTTCCAGACCAAATTGGCTACTGAGGTCCCATCATTGCTTCCTTTGGTGTGAGGACTGGATGACAGACCTCGGTGAGCCAGGAATCCTGAGTGCATGAGCCTGACCAATGAGAATATTCTGTTTTTCTAGAGAAGATCAGTGATTCCCAAGGCCTTGTAGAGGTCACCCTTTTTTCACATTCTTTGAGATTAAAAATAGTAATAAAGATAACAATCCTCCAGTTATCCAGAGGGTGCAGAGCTCAGGCTTGAGTGAGGATGTGAGGCCCAGTGGAACCTAGCGGCTGATGTCAAGTCTCCAAGAACCTCCTTCCTTGTTTCTAACTCTCCATCCTCTTTCCATTTCCCTTCAGCGATTGTCGTGCTTTTTATCACCCTGAGACGCAGCAAAAAAGAGCCCCTGATCATTTCTGAAGAGGATGTGCGGGAGAATGTGGTCACCTACGATGACGAGGGGGGTGGCGAGGAGGACACCGAGGCCTTCGACATCACGGCCTTGAGGAATCCGTCTGCAGCTGAGGAGCTCAAGTATAGGAGAGATATCAGACCCGAGGTGAAACTCACCCCCAGACACCAGACACTGTCCACCCTGGAAAGTATAGATGTCCAGGAATTTATTAAGCAGAAACTGGTGGAAGCTGACCTGGACCCCAGCGTCCCCCCTTATGACTCTCTTCAGACTTATGCCTATGAGGGCCAGAGATCTGAGGCCGGGTCCATCAGCTCGCTGGACTCGGCCACCACGCAATCAGACCAGGATTATCACTACCTTGGAGACTGGGGACCTGAATTTAAAAAGTTAGCTGAACTCTATGGAGAAATAGAATCCGAAAGAACAACTTAGGGGGTTAGTTCATGCGACCTTCTAGAATTGGCTTCCTGAGCAAGTGGAGCTCTGGAAACCTCAGCAATGGCAAGGAAGGAGCGTGGACACACAGTGCTTGGAACTGAGCAAGCTGTACACAGCTACTGTGGAAACAAGTGCCCTTTTCATGATGGAAACTGGGTGATTTAATGGGAAGACAGTCAAATTAAAAAAAAAAAAAAGAAAAAGAAAAATACAGAGAAAAAGCTATTGTTCCTTGTGTATATTTTCAGTTGCTCAATAAAGTCTGTGGTACTGTTCAATTAAGAATACCTGAATTAAGCCAAACGATGATACGTGTTTCAATAGTTTGTGATTTCTTTTCCAAAGCAAAGCCAAACCGAAAGATTCGAAATTGCTTACGACTAGGGGCAGTACACTGCGACAGGAAACTTGTGCGGGTGATTGGGACCTCTTTTTTCCACTTCTTGGTGTGGACCCTTAAGACCCACAGTCTGTTATCGTGACAGATCTTATTAGCGTTGTCTTGTGTTCAAATGACATGGGGTATCTCCAGGATACCGGGTCAGGTCATCATGGACTTGTACGTATCATTTTCCTTTGCCCTCCCCACTTCTTTTCTCCATACAAAACTGATGGAGCATGGGGATTTGCTGCTTGCACTATAATGTATGCAATTTCTGTGCACCACGTGTGCACTGCTCTGAAGCACGGAGACTACCATCTCTGTCCTGCCTGCCCTCCTTTATTTTAACAAAAGAAACCTCCCCCCGCTCCAGCCCCAACCCTTTTTTAATGGATAGAATGAATGGTTTAAGTAAGATATACTCAGATAATCAGATATGTCAGGGAAAGATTTAATTTTAAAAAAAAATAGTCACAAACCTTACACTGTATAAAATGTGGGACTACTCAATGATCTGTTCCATTCCATTCATGGTGGTCCATGGACATCAGCAGTTTTCATCATCCCAGGACCTAAGATGAGTTTTCGGAGGTTTTGCTGGTTGGTTTATACCTCGGTCTAACTTGCTTGTTTATAAAATACAAGTAGTCTTCGAAAGTATGTACCTCACGTGAGAACAACATCATCTGAGAAGATTAGACTCCAGTTTACATAAATCTTGTAGACTTTGGATTGTTTTACCTTTAGTCCTTACCCAGGTTCAGGTGGTCCCTATCTCACTGACTGCTTGGCCCTTATCTGTTTGGGATCTGTAGGAAAATGTATAAAACAGAAGCCAAAAACAAAAACAGAAAAAAGAAAATAGAGATTCACATTTAGTATCCTCGGAAATGTGCCTGAAACTCTCTGAGCTTCCGGGCCCCAAATCACAAAATAGAGATGGTGAGACTTCCCGCCCATCTCATAGGGTTGTGTGAGGATCAAGAAACATCTGTAAAAATGCTTTGCCAACTGCAAAGTGCTCTGTTATGTAAAGGCTTGCAGACACTATCTAATTTTCTAATTCTGTTAGCTTACAAATAATATAGTTACATACATTTTGAATAAAACATATTATCATGAGAGAATTTCATAAAATCTTCAACAGTGTAGCAACTGCTAACTAAACATAATACACAAGTTTAATTACTTTGATATTTTCCCAAATAAACCAAGTTTCTTCAAATTTCTTGGATTTTTTCCCCTAAAATGTTTAGATAACATTTCACTGTTACCGCTATTAGTCTTAAAACAAGTATAATGGTCCTATTCTCCAAAAATTACCATATTTATGTATTTCAGATAGATTGGAATTTTGAAACCCATTAATGAAGAATCATCTCAAGGAGGAACGTTTCCTTTGTTCTTCGAATTTATCATAATCAAGAGTCCTCAAAAATTACATTGCATTTTTCTGTCTGATTCTACCTATGTGCAAAATTTGAAATTTTGCCTTTGTTTGCAACTGCCCTGTGCTATCATGTTTCAGTTTTGAGGTATGGCAAGTAAGGAAGCTTAACTTGAATAATTCTCAATGTGTGTTCTAAGCCTGAGGAATAAAATTTAATTTACGTTTTTTACAACATTTTAGCTTTCCTGATGCTGCTTTATCATTTTTTAAATCATAATGGTGTGCATTGCCGTATAAAGCTGTATCAGAAGAAACACTCAGGGGCCCTGGGGAATAACCCCTGGAGACACATACTCTGATTATACTAATATTGGACCACATTCACCCTGAAAGAAAGGTACTTTAAGCCTTTGGAGAACCAACACGGGTTCTGGTGTTACGACTCTCCTATACAAAGAAGAATGGGAAGGTCAGGTTTGGGAACTCCATGACATCAGCCTTTGGATTTAGATTTTCAATAAACTATTCACAGCCTTTATTTTATTTTGCTTTGTTCTGTTTTGTTTGGTTTGTGTTCTTAATATTCACCTGCTAACTTTACAGATGAGGATTTGAAAGCTAAAAATGTATGTGTACATTTAACCATTGACATAAAAGCCAAAGTCCTCTGCATGGTTTTGAGTACCAAAATATTTCCCTGATTTTGTGACAAAAGCACCTCAGATCCATCTAATTTTAATGACATATTATGATGATAATGGATTGCTTTTAAACCCCTAATGTTAAATATAATATGGAGGCAAAATGGAGCTTCTGTAGTCCTGAAATATTATGTTTCTGTGTTGATTTATCCTAGAATTTTGTTAATGGAAGCTTTCCAAGTGTTATATTTTATATGAACTCTGAAATGAGGCAATTATATCATTATTATAAATATGGATTAAATCTCTCTCTTTTTTTTAATTCTGCTGCTTTGAGTCAAGAAAAAAAAATGATTTATAAATGTTCCGAAATAGACTTGAGTCATCTTAACACTTAATATCTTGCTTTAAAAACTCCAGTTTGTCAGTGTCAGAAGAAAATTCTCAGACTTTAGTGGGCAAACAGTTTGCTTATCAACTCTGAGTATTCAGTAGCCACAGATAATTAGCTGTGGAATCATGTGATTCCATATAGAATCAGCTATGGAAATCACTCATGTCTCAAACAGCACATTTTTGTAAGCCTTAGCTGATGTTTATAGATCTAAATAAAATATAACCCTGAAATCAACTTACTTATTTCTAATAAAATAATTTCCTACAGACAGACCCTATACAAAATGGTGGCTACTAATTAGAGGAAATATGAAAAATTATGATAATTTTTTATCCAATGTTTTTTTTATGAGAATTTATAAATTCCAAGAATTCTTTGTGAAAACACTGGGAAATTAGTAGATCTTGCAGGAATCATTCAAGATGTATCATCAGAAAATCTTTCTATGACCAATATGTACAAACATAGAGTTGAAGTGGACATTGAAGACAAAATCAGGGATCCCTGGGTGGCGCAGAGGTTTGGCGCCTGCCTTTGGCCCAGGGCGCGATCCTGGAGACCCGGGATCGAATCCCACGTCGGGCTCCCGGTGCATGGAGCCTGCTTCTCCCTCTGCCTGTGTCTCTGCCTCTCTGTCTCTCTCTGTGTGACTATCATGAATAAATAAATAAAAAAATCTTGAAGACAAAATCATCCTTAAAATAAAGCTCTTTAGAAAGTTAACTTATGACTTTCCTATAACCTGGTACAAGAAGAATATTCTGAGGGAAATTGCATTCATATAACCACACACATACATAGACACACATAGAAACATTTATGTCTTCTTGAAAATATGGAGAATAAAAGAACATTCAAAACAGTGACTTGGATGTTGATATGATCCAAATATGTGGTGTACACAAAATTTTAATACCCAACATGTGAACAATTCACCTGGAAGTTAAAGAACAGTTTTTAGCCTTTATTTTGTTCTAGCCTCGGGCTAACCATCAGTACTGTCAATGATTAGAGCTAATTTACAAGTGTGCTTACACAAAACAGAAAATGATCAGCTACAAATATAAAATTTGCAAATGAGGATTTAATAGACACTGTGCAGCTATTAAATACTAACAAGTGCTTTGACTTAGATACGTTGTATATCACAGTATAATCAGAGATGTGGGTAGAAGGAGGGAGGTGTATTGAGTCCACCATTTTTAACAATGTAGAAGCTTAAATACACAGTCAGTTTAACTTATTCTTACCGATCTGCACGAGAGATTTGATTTGTCATCCCCATTTTGGTTTAGATGAATATATAAGGAAAACAAACTGAAGTTCAGGTAGACTCATTCATTTCAACATCCATCAAGAAGTGCCAGTAACTGAGTATGGTAAAAGGTATCGTGAAACATCCATATATCCAATACTTTTGGGTAAGTCTTCTTTGCTTTTTAGTACGGACAGTGCTTGATTAGCTATTCCACAAATTAGAAGTCTAAAGCTGATTATTCTGGAAAGAGGAAAGAGTCCCATATTTCAAACTCAAATTGTACTTAGCTTCAAGGTATGATAACATTCAATTAATTCACTTGGCTTTCAATTTGAGAATAGAAGAAATCTCGGAATAGTTCTTGGGAGATATGTGACTCGAATTCAAATGTTCTCTCTCTCTTTTTTATCCTTTAGGATTAAAGGAAAATTAAATATTATCTTAAGGAAACAAACCATTTCAACTTTTCTTTTGTACCTCAGCTGCAGAAGGTAAATCTTTTTGCAATATAAAATTAGAAATCTCATAAACCCTACAGCCAAAGAGTAGCTCCCAACCATTTGAAAGTAAACCTAGCATAGAGCCCACTTTCTTTTTCAAAGATTCCAAATACATCATTTTAAAGTGAAAATATGAATGGGAACAGTCTTACACATGTCAAGAGGTATATTCTTAACTTGATTAGTGTCGATGAAAAATGCAATCCTGTTGTTGTTTTTAAATAAGGAAGAGATTAGACGAAAACAGTACACTCTTGGCAGCATTGCTACAGAAAAAAAAAAGTGCTCTTAGGCAAGTAGGAATGATCACATTTATGCATTTTGCTGAGTCTACAGAAATGAAGGATCTTTGCCTTTCAACATGTGAAGACATCAAACCTAATTTAGTAATGATTCGTTTTTAACATCTTAGGCAAAAGTGGATAAAATAGGCATTTGAGGACTCTCAAAATTATGTCTTGTGAGGAATGTATGTGTCATTTATAGATTAAAGTGGGTTCCCAAATGGCTTAATCTTACTGCCCAGAAATATTAGCTTCAGAAGTAGGAAAATGGACCATAATAGTTAGTGTCACTCGAATAATTTCATCAAGGCAATTTTTCATATGTCAAAGGCATCAAATTCTTCCTCGAAATCATCAACTCTTTTCAACGCACTTTTTCAGATCCTTAGTTTCAAATAGAAATTCACTCTAAAGTGTGTTAATTGAGTAAGCTCTTCTCATCGTGCACTTATGCATAAGATACTCTTCCAGGCACCGAAAGGAACATAAAAAATAAGATAACTTGGTGGTAGATGTTATCATCACTGAAATTAGGGTCTCACTTCAGAGGTAAGGCTTACATATAAAACGCTATAGATGATATAATATGAAGCAAAAAGTGGCAAGTGTTCCAAAACAGGTTTGGATACAATATTAGGAAAGGTGATGGAATCCTAAACCGAGTCAACGCTGTGTCACTACTGTACAACGCTGGAGATGCTCTCCAGGACCGGCAAACAACACAGAGGAGGGGGAAGTAGGAGCAGAGGGGACAGTGTAGACATGTCCAAAGGTAGATTATTCTGTATGGAATAGAGGATTCATGAAGGGGAATAATGATGATGCAAGAGTAAAAAAAAAAAAAATGGATTTGGGTTTCGGGTGATTGAATGAAACTTGTTCTCTAATCGATGTCATTGAGTTTATTTTTCCCCAAAACAGAAGAGCGATGGTGGCCAGACTTCCCTTTTAGGTATCTGAGTCTTTTATTAGTGTCTATCATTTAGTGAAGATATCGTAAAGAAAAGATTCTAGAGTTATGCATACAGAAGAAATATTAGACTACTTTAATCATTTCCAAAGGATAATTACTTATTTTAGGATTATATTTTGAGAAAAAAAAGTCATAGATGATGTAAGTTTCATATTTGATGTTGGAGTTATTTTCAAATTATTCATCATCATAATAATAAATTAAAATGAGAGCAAGAAATATACTTTTGAGAAAAATATTTATTCATATGAATTTATTCTTAACTGCATAAAATGTGTTTATCTTCTATAATCTTTGTTTAAGGTATAAAAATATTTTGAAGTAGAAAAAATATCCAAATACCAAAGACTGAACTGAAGCCTTACTAAGACTATATCAGTTATTTTTAATAATTATTTGTAATACTTAACACAAAAGATGTCACAAATTCTGGAGTTTAATTATATAAAAATTTACCTTTAGATTTATTTTCAAAAAGTGGTTACCATACAACATAAGATTCAATAATTTGTTAATATCACAAGGAGACTTAGCCTGAAATCCCTACTTTTATATCATCTATTTCTCACTTTTTCTTCTTTCACACTTACTTGCCTTTTTAAAAAAATCCTTGAATAGCTATGTTTGAGCAATTTCTATATTTCATGTATTTTTCAGAACAAATTCAAGAAAATGTTTTTCAGAAATAGAAAGTAGTTATCATGTTATTTTCAGGGTTTTGATTTTCAACGCATTTTCTCCCCCTCTGTCACTAATCATGCTCTTCCTCACCAAAAAATAATAAAAGAAAATTGCATTCAGAAAAATACTCTGTGAAAGTCACTTTTTGAGCTTGAGATTTCCTTCCATGATGTGATTTGGCTTTGTAGTTCGTAAAACACTGCGCATTTCTAGGCTCTTGGAATTCATCTACCTTCATTCTTTCAAAGACGGGGCAGGGGAGTTCATTTTTGTTCATGTGAAATCTATTTCAAATATATTTCAAAAACTTTGAACATATGTTCTAAAACATTGAAAGTATAATTTAAATTAAAATAGTGTTTTATTCTTTGCAAAGCATTTTCAATATCATGCTTTAAACACGTAAAGTATAATTATCAAATTCTCAAAAAAAAAAAAAACATAATTCGATTGATACTCTTTCCTCCATTTAAAAGAAAACACAGATAATTGGTTTCCCAGAATAACTAACTTTGAGTAAACCATCCAAATTTCATCATTTCATCACCTATATTTTCTGTTTCCAGTTGCTCACATTTCACACTGATCACAAAATCATATGATAATTAGTCTATCAATAAAATATCATATTAAAAATTACTTTTAATTGTATCTAATAGATTAGGCTGAGGTATGGTGCTTAGCCTTTTCTAAATTTGTATTTCACTAAATTCTCCTCAGAATAGGACTTTTGAGGCATGCAAATGTATACCTCCTTCCCCAGCCTCTTGCCAACCCTTGTCACTTTCTTTCATCAGGCCAGTCCTAAATTAGTCACCTGTCTCACCTGTCTTCAGCTGTCTCAGTTTTGGTTTGAAAAAAAAAAAAAAAAAAAAAACAATGATACAGGAAAGTGAAATTCTTTACCTGGACAAACTGTCTTGAAAAAAACTCATCACCAACTCAACCTTCTTGATTCTTACTCAGTGTCTTGAGTTAAAACGAAACTGGACAATATGAGAGGGAGAAGAAACTGTTAGGTCTAAAAATCTAGGATTCAGAACACATAGAAATTTTGACCTCAAGTTCTTGCATAGGTTTAAATGTCAAGCATCGTTTACATTCTCCTACAATTTAGATTAGAAATAATAATATCATTATATTTATCTTGCAAAACTGTTAGGGATACCAGATAGGATTTTTGTGTATAAAACACAGAAACAAGGAGCACTCAGTCAGTTGAGTGTCCAACTCTCGGTTTCTGCTAAGGTTGGGATCTCATGGGTCATGGGATCAGCTGGAGGTGGCTCCATGCTCAGGTGGGAATCAGCTTGAGATTTTCTCCCTCTCCATCTGTCTTTCCCCCATGTAATCTCAGAGAGAGAGAGAGAGAGAGAGAGAGAGCAGGAGCATGGGTGTGGGAGGAGCAGAGAGACAGGGAGAAGCAGAGAGAGAGGTAGAAGCAGACTCCCTACTGAACAGGGAGCTGGATCCAAAGTTTGATCCCAGGTTCCTGGGATCAGGACCTGAGCTCAAGGCAGGCATTTAACCAAGACTGAGCCACATTTAAAGTTAATTTAAAAAATAAAATAAAATAAAATAAGTAAAAATAAAACTGAAAGGAGTACAATTCTTAGCAAATTAAGTAACATTATTATTATGGTTTATTTTTTGCCCTCTCAGTCTTCCAGTCTCTGGCCTCAGAAAATAATGATTTGGATTATATATTATAAGAATAAAGGCTTTGCATATGTCTTATCACAGGCTAGGAGAGATGCATTCTCCATCTGAGGAGGAAAAAAAAAAAAAAGGAGCCATTCTAATATAAACCCATTGGGTTCTTTTTTTTCACCATGCAGAAGACAAGGAAATTATGATCACTATTGAACTGTATGGATTAGGTTTCCCTTGATACCTTTAGTTCATATAAATCTACATATAAGATTAGACTAATTAAAATTCTGTTATGAATTATACATACTCTTTATTGACTTCTCTGTTTCAGAATATTTTTATAAACACCAATTCCTCTTGTTACATAATTATTAAAAATGTGACAATTAATTCTTGGCATTTTTGGAAAAACAATAAAAATGTTTAGTGCAAGGATATTTGGCAGTTTATAAAAACCTTTAAAATTCAAGGGAAACAAAACTCATTAGCATAGTCATGGAATATGTTTGGCATGATCAAAGAAACACACTTCTATGATGTCTGGGACCTCTTTGAGAATAATTAACAGAGACTCTATCATGTATAATAACACTATATTATTATAGAATAATTAATAAACACCCCAGTCCAGTGTCACCCAATGCTTGTAAATTCTTAAATAGAATAGATATGATGCAGAATATAGAAGCATACCTGGCATCTTCTTTGAATTCTATTTTCCTCTACATTTGACCCACAACCCAGGAAAAACTGATTGCCGATTGCTATTTATATATTATTAAATTGTGATATTGTTGTATCTCCAATAGAGAATAGAGTCTATCCTCCAGTCTATCCTCCAATTTTAATCAAAAAAGAATGCTCCTATTTAAGGAAGCATTAAATAAAATTAAAAATAATTTATTAAAGGCTGCTTTACTGCCAGGCAATAAAAACTTCATATTCTACATATAGGAAGAGAAACATTTGTTTTCGTAAAATATAGCTTCCTTTTGAGGAAGTTAGTAGCAGCACATTTCATTAGCACACAGTAAGTTAAGAATATTAGCACACCTAAAACCAATTTTACCCTATATGTTGGCTAACTAGAATTTAAATAAAACCTTGAAATTAAAAAAAAAAAAAATACTCGTGCAGATCTTACTGGAAACAACAGTATATTTTGAGGAAATTTCAGCTTTCCTCTATATCCCAATGATATCCAGCCCCTCTCTGTTAAATGATGGCCTAATCTTATTATTCACAGAAAGGTAGAAGTCACTAGTTCAGTAAAATAACAGAAGTCCACAGCTTTCTCTTTCTCTTTCCCAAATCTTATTTTGTTTCAACAGACAAATTTGACATCTAGGACATTTCATACCGACTCTCTCTGAAGTCTTCTTCGATTGTGACTTATTTTTCTTTCAATTAAACAATCGTTCTCTCAAATTTCCATTCCTGTCTTTACTCCAAGAAAATTATTCAGGAAATTAAAGAAAAAAGCAAATGAAAAAAATCAAAATGTTGGTGAATTAATATAGTTTCCTGAGAATGTTAAACCCTGGCACATTTAATCACTGATTTTTGCCAGTGCTGTCTTAAAAAGGACTAACCAGTCTAACCAAGGTACACTTCATATTTTGTAGAAAACATTAAATCTAAGGGAACTGAATTTTTAATCACCCAAATAGAAGTTATGACAATATTACAATAGAACAGAATTTGACTATAAGGAAACGGAAGTAAACAAGGACTTGTGTTTGTTTTTTGGGTATTTTGGGGAGTACAGAGGACACACAGTGTTACATTAGCTTCAGATGTACGACATAATGATTCAGTAGGTCTATGTATTACCCTGTGCTCACACGTGTAGCCACCAACAGTCACCGGTCAACACTATTACAATATATTGACTATGTTCCTTATGCTGTGCCTTTTATTCCTATGACTTATTGTTTTATAAACTACTAGTGACCATGCCAAGAAGATTAAAGCCAGAGGTGGGTAGAAAGAGGTTAGAACATTTGCAGTCAGAGATGTTTTCATATTGCACTGGGGGAACTGAGCATCCTTAGGCAGCATTGTGGAACGTAAAGATGGGGATTTCACCCTGTTCGTCATACTTTTAAATAAAAACATGTTCCTCCCAATATGCACAGGAGTTGACAAAAGCCAGTTGGGAAAATAAAATGAAAACAAAGAGAACAAAAACAACAACAACAACAACCCTCAAATCTTGGAAGAATGAAAATGCCTCCTATTATCCAAATTATTACAACACAAGACTAGTAAATTAGGGCAGATAGCTAATGGCAGTCGTCTGACCTTTAGAAAACACATTTCTGTTAATGTGAAAAAAAATTAGTGTGGGTCTCTCCTTAGGAAGGCCCCCAGTGGTTGAATTTTCAGACAGAAATTGGAAGAAGAAATAAACCTGAGGAGCAACTCTGTAAAATAATCTGTGCCTACACAGGGGAGGTGAGAGTGGGAAATTGTGAGATTCTTGGTTCTTGGCTCAATTGTTTTATGTTCATAAGAAATATTCAGGTTTTCTGATTCTTTTTGAGTCAATTTGGGTAAAACTATACCACTCTAGACATTGATCTTCTTAAAATGCTTTCAAATTTTTAGCAAAAGATATTCATATATTCTATCTTTTTAATATCTAGTGTGTCTGTATCTATCTCCTTTTTATCATAAAATATTTTTCTGCCTTTCCTCTTTTTAACAAATTTGAAAGAATTTTGTCAATTTTATCACTTTTTAATGAAAGGCATTCAATTTTTATATTTTTTCTATTATATATATTTTTTTTCCCTAATTTCTGCTCTAGGCTTAATGCTTTCTTAAAATCATTCAGTTTTATTCAGCTTTATCATTGGTCTTTATCAAACACTTGAAGTTTGAAACCTACCTCACTGAAATTAAGATTCCCTTATTTTCTAATATTAGCCTTCCAAAATACAAATCTCTCCTCCAACTATTGCTTTAACAGACAAAAGTCCAAATCCCAGTGTCTTATCGGAAGTATATTTCATGATCTAGCAAATTCAGTGTTCCCCATTTTTTTTTTTTTTTTTTTTTTATTTATGATAGTCACAGAGAGAGAGAGAGAGAGGCAGAGACACAGGCAGAGGGAGAAGCAGGCTCCATGCACCGGGAGCCTGACGTGGGATTCGATCCCGGGTCTCCAGGATCGCGCCCTGGGCCAAAGGCAGGCGCCAAACCGCTGCGCCACCCAGGGATCCCCCAGTGTTCCCCATTTATAGCTGGATCTCCCCCAAGCAATGATTCATGCAACCAGTCACTTTCCATGTTATATTACTGTTATATTACTGTTATATTACCCCTAGGTCTTAGCATCAAACACAGGACCTTCTGCATCCAGTTGCCTTAATGGAAAAAAACAGGCCAGTCCCCTCATATCCTGTTTGGTGAGATCTGGTCTATGGCCTTCCTTAGATGCAAGAAAAGATATGAAATGTTACTGCATACAGCTTATTTGGGGACTGGTCATGTATGGATCCTCTGCCTACACACGTTAAAATTCCAGACTCCCAGAAGTAAAGGAACATGCTTATCAGTTAGGAATAGTGAGATGTCTTCCAAAATCTAAGCCCTTAGATGTTATCCAAGGGTCAAATTGAAAGCAGATCTTTGTAAGGAAACCACTGAGGTTTACAATGTGAATTATTTCCTGAAAACTTGCTTTGGTGTTTTTTGGGAGAAAGTGTCCAATTTCTCAACATTTAACTCTGCTAGATTTAGATTGTTGTTTTTTTTTAATGTTATTAACTTATTATTAACTTAAGGAAACTCCCAATTATTTCTTGTTTGCTGAGGGTTTTTATCATCAATGTATTTGTCAGGGTTTTCTAGAGAAAAAATTCATAGGGTGTATGTGTGTGTGTGATTTATTATTAGAAATTGACTAAGCTATTATTAGAGGCTAGTGAGTCCAAAATCTGCAATGAAGGCAGCAGGCTGGAAACTCAGGAGAACCAGTGAGGTAGAGATAAAGTCCAAAGGCATCCTGCTGGAGAATTACCTTTTCCTCTAGGAAGCTGGTCTTGGTATTCCCTTCAGGCTCCAAGCTCATTGGATGGAGCCACGTCATTGTGAAAGGAAATCTGCTTACTCAGAGTTCACAAATTCAAACGTTAATCTCATCCAAAACACCCTCCAAGGTGACACACAGCGGGTAGCAGATTTCATCAAATGCTTTTCCTGCATCGATTGATATGGGTACACGACTTGTGTGTGTTTATCCTGTTGATATGGAGGATTCCATTGTGATCTCTAAATGTGGAAACAGTTCTTGGAAATCAGAAATAACTTCACCGTCATGGCATGCAATTTCTTTATACTGTTGTATGATAAAAATGTTGTCTCATCTTTGGGTTCCTGAGATAGACTTTCTAAAGCTTTGGAATCTTCTGAGAGACAGGAGGTCTTTGTTATTCCTAGGGGGCCCCTGGGATCATGCCTTAGTGAATGCTAATAAAGGAATTTATGGTGGACCTCCAAATAGTTTCAGCAGAAGTAAAGGATAGGAGCTGACCCTCCAGTAAGGCCAACCGCGTGATTAAATGATTGGATCTCTGAGCCAGGTGATGTCAGCTCAAACCCTGGGGAGTGTAGAAGGACTGGGCATTATATACAGTCTCTTAGACAATTACTCCATCACACCTATATAATGAGGTCCCAGTAAAAGCTTTGGACACTAAAACTCAGTTGACCTTTCTGGTTGGTGATGGAATTAATGAGTCAGGAGGAGGATAAATCCTGATTCAACAGGATGAGAACTTGATAGTTCCACATTAAGGATCCTCCTAAACTTCTCCTGGAGGTCTCCTCCTTTATCGGGTCCTAATCTGAATCCTGGATAATAAAATGCCAGTTGAAATCATGGCATTTTTTCTGAGTTCTGTACAGTATTCTACTGAATTATAAAATCTGTCAGGGTTGTGGGACTCCTAGAAAGTGAAGCTATTTAGTCAGGGGCGCAAGTGGAATGGGGAACTGGTGGCTGGTGAATGATCCGAGAGCAGTGTAGTGGGGGACTGTGCCCTTTACCTGTAGAGTCTGGGCGTAGCTGGTAGCCTGTGTAAGAACTTTATTTTGATATTGCATCACGTACCATGTTGCATTCGATTTGCTAATGCTTTGTTGAAGATTTTTCCATCTACGTTCATGAGATGTATCACTCTGCAGTTTTCCTTTCTTGCAATATCTGGTTTTGGTATTAAGATAATGCAGAATCCATAAAATAAGTTCTGAAGTGTTCCCTCTGCTTCTGTTTTCTGGAACAGATGTCCGAGTATTGCTATAATGATTCCCCACGTGTTCAGCAGAATTCACCAGCGAAATCAATTAGTTCTGGTTCTTTCCTTTCTGGAGGATTGTTAATTATTGATGAAAAATTTCTAATAGGTGTGCCTATTGAAATTGACTTTCTCCTTGTGCCGATTTTAGCAGTTTATGTATTTCTAAGAAATTGCTTCATTACACATCGATTCTTAAGAGATATTTATAATATTCCTTATAATCTTTATAATACCCATGGGATGATCTCAACTGATATTGCCCTTCCTTTCTTTCATGTTTTCTACGTTTCTCATTAGTGCCCTTAACCTATTATCCATAATTCTTTTATATTCCCAAATCTTTGTCATATCTGGGTTTGATCCCGATGCTTCTTTGGTCTGCTCAGATTGTGTATTTGTTTGCCTTTCAATATGTCTGGTAACTTTTGATCAAAAGCCAGACATGACTAATCGAGTATCAAAAAATCAGGTAAATAGGCATTTAGTGTGAAGTTTTAAGTTAACTGGGCCAAGGGTCAGATTCTCTTGAGTAATTGTGTTACCTGCCCATGCCAGAGCATTCACAATCCTTTAATGTCCTTGTTTTTATTTTTCCTGTTCTCTTGAACTCCTCCTTCAACAGCATCTGTGACTTGCAACTCCTTGAGCTGTCAACCACTATGATTACATGGTAACCCTGTCGATATGGTGGTAAGACATAGGGAAGGACAAGTGTCCTCTAATCTCATGATTTAGTCTATTCATTTTAGTCATCCGTGTCCTTGGGCTGTGATTTTTTTCACAAATTCTTCTTAGATTACCAACTTCCTTAGCCCTAGAGACAAATTGAATCAGGTAAATGCTCTTCCCATAGGTGGAGTAATGCCCTGAGAGAGCCTTTTCTTTGCTTCCTTTGTTTGCAAAGAATAGTTTGTGGTTGTTTTTTAACAGTTGATCTTTCCTTCACTTTGCTGGAGCCAGGAAGATACCTTTATTGGCTTTTTGGTGATGTAAGAACTGATAAATTTCCCATGAAGGAAACTCACAAAGTTGTGGGCCCCTTGAGACCAAGCCCCCGGGAGTTTCTTGTGGTCATTATAGTTACAGTCAACCTCTAGCAATTTGTCAAAATTACCAGCTGCTTGTCCCTACCAGTTCATACTCCAAAGGTTTCTGATCCAAACAAGCAAATCTTGGCTGTTATTCCGTGTGTTTGCATGTGTCTTTCTACATTCCTGGGTGGCAGTTTGTCCAGAGACCTCAATCCTCTGCTATACTGAAGAAAAGTTATGGATGTTTATTCAGCTTTTTTTGTTTGTTTTTCTTATAAGGGTAGGAGTGATGACTTCAAAAATTTGTACATGCCACAGCTAAAACCAAGAGTGACTGGTCACTTTTAGTACACTACTTTTTCCACCATACATTTAAAATGTCCTCATATTCATTTAAATATATTAATTGCATCTATTTTCATTAATTGATTTAAAAAAATTAACTTATTTCTAAAATCCTTAGTCTTCCAGTCTAAGGAGTCAGCAGATTATGAGGGGACTCTGCTGATGTCTGAGGAGCAGAGACAGGCTGTCCCCCAAAATTCTACCCAAATGTGTATTTGTGAGCAAAATAAATGATTGTTGTTATTGTGAGCCACTGAGTGTAAAGTGATCCACTATGAATTAATAAAAAAACTAGAATGTATAGAATAAGGGAAAATTGTTGCTGCTCTTGTCTTATACAGTCCTAGAGTTACTAGCAACCAGGAACCATCCCAAACTAAATAATCTTTGATGACAGTTGCATTTTATGTGCTTTTCCAACTCATTGACAATTTACTGTTCCTGATCCTACATCTATGAGATTCATTAAAAGGTTTCTAACAGGAATTTTCAACTTGCATTAACCCTTAACCTTTTGTTGTTACTTTTGTTTTTCTTTTATCTTCTTGTCACTCTTTAAAACAATTTCTAGGCCATCAGTAAGTGACAGAAGCCATGGGACCACTGCTAGCTAGAGGGCTTGTTTACCTTTATGGATTCATGCTTTTTCACTGTTTGGATCCAGTTAGGATTTCCTTTACATAATTGTCTGCTCAGCAATGGCTTTAAAAAATATGTCATGATATATTGTCAAATATTTGAAGTGTTTTGTGCAAAGAGTTTTTTTTTTTTTTTTTAAGCTACCATATTCCCTCATTGCTAGAAAGACTATTAGTTTTCATTTCTGCTCTCTTATTTTAAAACTCTTATTTCAGGACAATTCTCTAAAGGCTAGTGACCGATCATGCCAGCTACATCTCAAAAGAAAACTACTTGTTATAATTCTATCAAACCTCAAATTAAAAGAAAATAAATGAAAAGGGAATGGTGAATCATATCCAACAAGATCTAGCTTGAAAATATATTCTTTGCTGTCACTTCTTTCCTTTTTTTTTTTGAACATTCAGCTGGAGATGGCAAATAACTCACCTTTACTGAGGATTCGGAGGGGTCATAAAGCAATTGGCTTTCACAGTAGTTGATTACAATCACTTCATAGGAGAAATTCTCATCACAGCTCATGGTTATGTTGGGAGCATTCTCTATTTAAAAATGTGCTTCTACAAAAAAAAAAAGTATCAAAAGCACCCTCTTATCTCATTCACTCAGCTTTTTCATCTGCTGAATATATATGTGTATAAACACACACACACAATTAGTATTCTTTATAATATTTAGTCACAAATCCTTGCTAAACCATGTAAATAAATGCATTACTATATTCA
Source organism: Vulpes lagopus (assembly GCF_018345385.1). Lineage (NCBI taxonomy): Eukaryota > Metazoa > Chordata > Mammalia > Carnivora > Canidae > Vulpes > Vulpes lagopus. The sequence continues at coordinate 3,401,291 of NC_054826.1, read as the reverse complement.
CCCATTAAAATAATTCATAACATTTTCTTCCACATATTTTTAAAATTCTAATTATTTAATATTTTAGTTCACATTTTCATTATATCCCTAAGTTCATTGTATTATGATCTGGGAATGTGACAATATTTAATTTTTGAATATTTAAAAAAATTGTAGCCAATGGCCTGGTAAATATTATTTTAAATATTATTTTAAATAGTCCATAGATATATGACAAAATGCATTCTAAGTTCAACAGATGTGATGCTTTAACAATGGAAAGTGTCTGGTTATATAAGATGCATACTTCTTGTCCCCCCCATTAGCAAAATTAGTTAAATTTAATTTTGATAACGTATTTTATTTATTTAATGACAAAAGATATCAACTATCAACCTTACATAGTATTTTGCTCAGGTCCAGGTTTTAGTATTTTTGGTGAGTATTCTGATGTGAAACAGTATATTTTTTTCTCCCAATTTATTATATCTAAATGGCAGCTTGTCAGATTTTCTTGAATTCAAGATGTTTTTTGGAGACTACCTGAATTTGCATTGTTTTTCACTATTTCAGTTTTTCACTCTGAGAGCATGCATTTCTGCCTCTCGTGAGTGGATATCATCTTTTATTATTTATTTTTCTCTTTTATCTGCTCCTTTTCATATCACAACAATATTTTATTAACACGTATTACTGAGACTGTATTCCTTCATACTTTTTCTCTATTTTTTCTTTCAGTTGTTAGATATTTCTTCAATTTGGTATCAAAGATCAACAATTTAGGTATTGATGGTGATTAACCACTCTCCTTTTATTGTTGTGGATTTTGTTGTTGATTTTAAGCTCTAGAAAGTCTCTGTGTGATTCCTCTTGTCTTTTTAAAATACACCAACACCATTGATAGGCAAATGTTGTCTCCTTCAATAATTGTCTTGGTTTAGACATCATATTGAGTTCTTCTATCAGTCTTTATACTTGTTCCATCCCATAGAAATATAATGTGAAATGGAGTGGCAAGGTAATAAACAAATATGAGCATATCATACATTTACAAGAATGTAAAAGATGTAATTTTATGTATTTTTAGTGTCTATACTGAAAACAAGTTATAACAAAAAGTTAAATTTAATTCTGATAACATATTTTATTTATTCAATAGATAAAAGATATCTATATCAAAGTATCACTTTAATATGCAGTCAATATAAATATGGACACAAGACTTTAATTTTGCTATATGTTTAAATAAAATTTATTTATTTATTTATTTATTTATTTATTTATTTATAGCATGGGAACAAGGACGAGTGAGGGTTAGGGGAGAGGGAGAGAGAGAGAGAGAGAGAGAATCTCAGACTCCCTACTGAGGGTGTAACCAGACAGTGGGCTTGAAGATAGAAAGCAATTCCTTGTCAACCAATGCTAGTTTCATTTAAATATGGCACCCTTTATTGATAGCTCATGGTACATAAGCATTCATAGAATGGAATTCAAGAAACTTAAATAACAACAGAATAAGAAACATGGCTCTCTGCCCAATCTCAGACCCCCTACTGAGGGTGGAACCAGAAGACGAACCTGAGATATTAGCTGGACTCAAGAGTTGATTGCTCGATGAACTGAGCCACCCAGGTGCCCTATAATTTTCCATATTTTTTTAAATGACTGTATGTTTTATACTTAAAGCACTTCTCAATTTAGGTATCAAATTTTCACCATTTAAAGTGAAATGCAGTCTTCAATTGTGCTAGTCACATTTCAAGTGGTTAATGGGCATATGTATCTAGTGACTACTATATTGAGCAATTCAATTTTAGCACTTGACCACTCTAATATGTTGTTATGTGACTATTTGTTCCTTGTATTCAGTTCTGGTTTTAAAATTGCAAGGAGAGAGTTTGTACTCCATCTTTGTGTTACCTACCAGTATTAGGACAAGGGAAAAATATCAGCTGACATATCTTCCTTCTTTCTTTTCAGCTTTTTCAAGGCCAGAGACAATAGGAATTTTGAGGCAAGACCAATATCTTAGGTCTCATAGGGCCAAGCTATGGAGAGATACACATAGATACACAGGCATGATAATTTCAAAAACACAAAAGGATAAAGATAATTAATTAGATGAACTTCAACAGTCTTTCCTGATCAAAACTTTTAGGAAACCAAGAACAGAGGAGATGAATTTTAATGAAAACTCATTACTGAAAATAAAGGTAGATATGATTATTTTTGTTGTGAAATCTATTAAAAGCTATTTAATATAGACAGCTCTATCGAAAGAAGCAAAGAAAGACACAAAGAAAAAAAGGAAAAGAGAGAAAAGAATAGCATTTTAACAACAAGAATTACAGGGGGAAGAAAAAAACCTGCCTTTATTTGAGATCGGTTGACTGTCCAAGTAGAACATCTGACAAAATCTAGAAACAACTTATTAATAGTAACAAAAAAATGAGTAATTCTGTTAGACAAGTGTATGGGGGGATAAATGAGCATGTTTTTAAAAAAGCAAACAGTTTTTAGGTGCAGTACAAATGAAAGCAATTATTCATTCTAATAAAAATAAGAATTATCAGGGCTTGTTTTTATTACTGAAATTTGGATCAGTTCCCTTGCAAATAATTCTTGGATTCTACATAAATGTGACCTTCAGCAACTAATTACAGCACGTGATGTTCATGATCAGACATTTCCACATTATAATATATAGAAAGATGACTTTGGGGGCATTGTATGCATGAAGACAGCACGTCACCAACTGTCTAATTTTTTATGTGTCTTCTAAATGGTTTTTCACAAAATGTATGTAATGTCTTATCCCTTAGCAATAGCAATATCATCATTCTCATTGGGCTTTTGCTAACAATTTATGGACATTGCCCTGGTAGAAAGATGAACTCTATGTCTGGCACTTCTGTAGTTGGTGGATCAATTAATATGTTTCTCTTTCTAATCAATAATCTCAGATGTTCTATTGACAATGTATCAGAGTAACCAGAAATTGTGATAATTTATCTCTGTATGCTATGTCATGATGTTCTTCAATATAGTATTCACTCACCAATAAAGGAAATTTCTTTGCTTTTCAGTATGGTAGCCACAAGCCCCCTATGACTACTGAGTAACTGAAAAACTGAATTTTTAATTTTATTTACATTTAATTGTCTTAACTTTGCATTGTCGTGTTCAGAGCATATGGCTACTATATTAAATAGCACAGCTATAGATCACATAGCCATTAGAAAAAAGTATCATCGAGTTGTGCATTCCATATTTAAACACTAACATACCCTTTTAAAACGTATCCTGGTTGGAAATAATTTCACCTTTCATAGATCAAAATCAAGAATCATTTTCTTTCTGACCCAGAATATATTGAACTTGACAATAGTACCATCGAAGTATTCTTATACAGCTCAATAAATAAATGAGCCAAGAAATTCTTTAAGGACAAAAATAAATATTTATTGGGAAAAAAGAACCTATTTGTTCTCACTTAAGGTATACACAGATTGTCTTGCTACTGTGTTAATCCCTGTTTAACAACCCATGACATAGACCTGGTTAATCTCCCAAGCCTAAAAATTAGGAAAAATGGGTAAGTAAAGACCCGTTCCTTCCCTTTCTTCATAATCAGCATAAATAATGTGATGCCAAGTGTGCCACTTTTTTAGTCATACTAGTTAATCTTGTTTAAGTTTATATCTCCAAATATTCTACAAATTAAAGGTGTTATTTAGGTTTAAGCAAAATAAATTACACTAAAAAAATTTCCCTGAGCAGTAAATGCCATGAGAATTTAAATTCACTTGGTTCCAAATAGCTATAGAATTTTTTTTAAGTTTACAAATTTATTGAGGCATAATCGACATAAAATAAATTCACATGTTTAAAATGTTCATTTTGATAATTTTGACATATACATAATCTTTTAGCAGAAAATTTGGTATTTTGTTTATGGGGGTGGTTTAAAGTTCAACTGCATGTGTAACAGAAAAATAAACTAAAATAAAAATGATTTTCCAAGTTTTACAAATTTGTACAAACATTATGACTTCTATAAATTTTATAATAATTTTACAAATTTTAACAATTTTATATTCTGCAAGGAATAAGATATTGAATATCTCTACTACAACTGGTGGAAAATAATGTCCATAAATAGTATCTTTAATTGTCATCTCTAATAGCCAACTTGTAGAATAAATATTATGTAACCACAGCATGCTGAGAAGATAGAAAGCAACCCCTTGTCAACTAATGCTAGTTTCATTTAGATATGGCACCCATTATCACTAGCTCCTGCTACATAAGTATTCACAGAATGGAATTCAAGGAACTTCAATAACGACAGAATAAGAAATGTGCCCAAGAAGTCAAGCTTACGAGACATGTCATTTATGTGCCCCTGAGGAACATATTAATCCACATGTGTTGAGAAATGACCATTCTGAAGAACATCAGACTTTATTTTAGGAAATGAGAGTGGAAGTATGCAAGAAAAAATATTAAGTCTTTCGAAATTTTCTGTGGACTCATATATAAATGAATTCATTAGACTTTTCATTAAATAGGCGTTGATGTATGTATACATTTGTGTGTGTGTGTGTGTGCGCACACGCGTATTAGAGATTATTTTCAATACTCTATGATTCGCTTGCCTTTCCTGGATTCCAGTTACTTCTATCCATTATTTTATAATAAGTTAGGGGACATCTAGTCCTCTGGAACATCATCACATAATCATCATAGCAAAAATCGTTATAGTCAAGGGATAACATTTGTCTAGCCTTTTGCAACTTAAAAAAATATCTTCATTAGTTTTTAAGGTAGGCAGAAAACTATTTTTTTTTATTTTTAATGTGTTTTTAAAAATTTTATTAGAGAGGAAACTGCAAGTAAGGAATGAAAGAGAAAATTTACAAGGTATGTAACAGTGACAGGCCAAAGAAAATTCTCTTTCCTTCTAATACCATGGACTCTGTTTTCTGAATCACTAATTCGATTTAACTTTAATTTGGTTTCCAAATATAAGTATCAGCCATAGGATGTAAATCACCAAATGCCTGATGATTGATAGTACCTCAGCAGTCAATCATATGAAAATGGCACGATGCAAGGGAAATAATGTCACACTCTAAACAAGAAATGAGACTTCAGGCCTATTTCCCTGATAATAAGCCACAGGCTGTAACGTGACTATTAATACGACTGGGTGTAAGTCTTCTCCACTTCAAAGAGGATGGTTGTGGCCTGTGATCTCTGTGTTTGTTCACACCCCGGAAAATTTACGCTTTTAAAAAAAAAAATTTCCTTATCTGATTTCACTCAATTTACAGTATTTTATTTTAAACATTTAATCATCAGGATCACAGAAGAGAAATGGATATTTGTAAGGATGCACGCCTACAAACTTTAGTTCTTTCATTAACATGTTCACCTCCAGATTTCCTGATACTTAGTTTCCAGAAACAGTCTTGGAAATTCAGGGATTGCACTATATAGGCAGATGTGAGTATTTTATCTATGATCCTTATACATGCTAAAACATATGAATCTGTTCTGAAATGTTTACTTCATATTTCCCGTAAGTGGCTTGTGATTTTTCAGTAGCTGTGATTACTTTTTAGGTTAGGAAAATATGATTAATTACTGATTGCCATCTGTGCAATCCAATGTCAAGTGTAATTCCTCCAAGTAATAAGTGATACTTACCAATGTCCCAAATTCAGCATCTTGAATGGATTATGAGAGCATTCAGAAACTAAATCTTACGTGCCGGTGGGAATATCACATATCAGTTTTCTCAGAACCCCTTAATTCCAAAGAGTCTTTCACAAACTTTGCATGACAGAGTCAGGTGAACACATCAGAAGAATTTAAAGTGCATAAAAAAGAGACTGTGTGAACATGAGGAAAATTAAAATACTGACAAATTCTTCCATGATAACGTCAGACAAAACCATTTATTAAAATGGAATACATGAATTTTAATAAAGAAAAATCAGCAACAAAAAAAGCTGAGCAGAATCTTCCCATGACTCAACCTCAATTATACTAATGAAGGATTTAGTTTCTTTCCGTTTGGGGTTTGTTGCTTTTGTTTTTAGTACAGTGAGAAGTAAACTCCAGTTTTTCACAAATATACCAAAACTTGAGCAGTTTTCAGGTAGGGACAAGTAAGTCGGTTTTTGGATACACAATTGCATGCTCTTTGTTCCTACCTGTGGTTCACAACTGAATTCCATTCTCAGGTTTTGGAAACCTTTAATTTAAAAATCCACAGACTGTATTTTAGATAACTTAGACTTAGTCCCAGATGGACGTCACTAATGTAGGTGACAGTGACAGTTTCTCACGTCTAATAGTTAAACCTAGTATATTTTATGTCTTGGGCATTTTGATATTGATTTTATTAAATTTTCTCAGCGGATTAATTGACTATTTCTCAAACTTGGTAACACTGCAGTGCTGAGAATGTAGCCACAGACCCCAGTTGAAGGTGCCAATCTCCATGGCTTGTAACTATGGTACTTCAGACATAGCAGGGCTTTGCACTGGCTCCTGTGTTTGAAGACAGCCACAGTCTTTGAGGGTTTTAAATAGAGCAAAATGCACATGCCAAAAAGTCAATAGTCTGAGCATTTTATATCAAAATTTAGATGTAAATAATATGGCTCAGAGGGGACAAAGTATTCTTAAAGCTAATTAAGTACTAGGCAATGTAGATTGTTTCACTTAATCTTCATAATGAGTTTGATGAGTTAGGTATTAATACTTTCTATAGGGATTTAGGCAAGTACAAAACACTACCTAAGATCCTACAGCTTTTGCTTGGCAATGTTGAGATTTGAAACCTGGATTTCTGACTCTGCCAGGCTATGATGACATATGTTCAGCCTTTATCTTAGAAAGAAAGTAAAAAAATAATTGATGTTCACCAACCTGGAATCAAAATATGAGTTAAAAATCAGTCCGTAATTCTAGGCAATCTTTCTTCAAAGAAGACTGTTTCTGTATTAGGGATTTCTGTATTAGGGATTATAACATGAGTTTCAGGATCCCATTAAAACACAAAACTAACCAATTTAGAAATTTAGATCACATCTTTTACCATTAGTATGTATTCCCTTTGTCCATACACAGCAGATTAGTGAATATATTTCATCAAATACTTTTAACTGTGGTCTAATATTTGACAGAAATTATTCCCAGAACTTGACATTTTAAAAACGCAGGTAATTATGTTCTGTAATGAGGAACTTTTCAACTGCTGTAACAGACCTCAGAATGGAAATTACCAAACACATTGACTCTTAAATTAGTACCCTGACTTTAGAATATGGATAATTTTTAAGGTTCCTTCATTATTAAATTTAACCATAAGCAAAATATATATTTGTTCCTCAATGTTCTCAGAAAGATGAAAAAATATATATATACACCATCATTATCAGATAGTATCCAACAGAAGAAAAATAAATCCTAAAAATAGAGTACTGGCACCAAAAATTAAATTTGAACGTGTCATAAAAATAATCTTCATAGTATGCAGTTTGGAAGCAATTAGTCACAGATTTCTCTCAGTTACCCTCACACTCAGATATTAGTCATTATCATGATGACATTTTCCTTTTGAAGGTGGCAATATATAGTTACGGTTAAAGATTCAATCTAACAATACATATACAAATGCATATTTACGTGCAAACACAAACTCTGATGTATATTCCTAGATCACACATGTCATGGTGGCCTGGTAAAGAACATCATCAGGAAAGAAACACCATCAAAGCACTTATGAATTAACCTCTAATTCCTCAGGAAAGAATTCCGTTGCTTCTCTAATAATCTGTGATTTTAAATGGAAGAGCTTGTACATAAAGACGATTGTTCTGGTGAAGATTATCCCATTTTTATTTATTTATTTGCTTTCCCAGAAAATATATCACAATCCCTAGCCATTTGAAACCACGAAACCATGATACTCTACTTCTTTTGCTACCTTGAGGACCTTTGTTCTTCACCCTTTGTTCAGTCTTTATATGGGTCCTAAGACCAAGACTCTTTGAGCCCTATTCTAACTGTGGTTGGAAAACAGGCCAAAGAGCCAAACTATCAGAAGGGGGGTAACAACTGATAAATGGTGGACACTACAGCTGTGCCATAAAGAAACCGTGGTGTCGCAGCACATTGCATCCAAATGATGACTTGACCATTAGACACAAAAGTATATTTTTCAAGATATTATTGGAGGAAAGTGAATTTTTTAAATGTATAAATCGTAGAGCATGAGACTTTGCCAAAACATGACTTGTACCCACGTTAAGTGCTCAGGTACATCATAGACAAAGAAACAGAAGAGATACAGAAAGGTCTCTAAGGTAGAAATAAGTAAAACGTTCATTATATTATCGTGCCATGATTTCATATAGATTGGGTTCATTTTGACATTTTATGATAAATTTTTACTGCCGAATCACTGATGTGCAATCTCCATATATAATGACCACTTAAAGTGACGTTTTTGTGGAAGAAAATCTAGGTTTTAATATAGAGAAAAAAATCTAAGAACAATGGTGTTGAGAATCAAAGTGTGTGAAATATGGTGTGGTGGATATTAGAAAAACATGTATAGAAACTCTGTAGGAATTATCTGCATCATCTTTGGTTCTTTTCTGTACACCTAAGTTATTTCATATTGATTTTTTTATTAATGCATTTTGAAGTGTAGCCCAAAGCAGAATATACCCAAGTTCCTCCTTAAAAGATGAATTGCTCTTCTGACATTTCTAACTCTGTGTTAAGGTTTGCCTGGTATATCCTAGAAACTGGGTACCGTCCTACTCTCGGCCAAACCCCTATTTATACTAACCCCAGAAGACATTCCTATTTCTAGAGGGCTGCTGGTCATCAGTGGAGAGACAACCTTCCCCTTGACCACAACATTGTCTGAATTTAACCTTGTTAAGGAAAGGAGGAAGAGTTTGCTTTCACATCTCAAATCTCTTAAAACGTCCTCTCAATGTAATTCTCTTTTCTGTAAGTTGTGTGATGATTCAGTCATTTTCAAAAGAAACAAACAAATAGAAAAAGATCAACCAAGTAGCAAATGAAGACCTCAAGTACTCAAAATACTATTTTCCACCAAAAGGAAATGAGGCTGCTTCGAAATCTTTTCTTGGAAAGAAAACTATAAAATAATCTACTAGAGATCTGTACAATAAGCATAGGGTCCAATCTGACAAAGCCAAATAACCAAATAATAACTTTTGAGATAACATTTCTATAAAATCTTTCAGCCTAAAGAGAGACCAAAAAAAAAAAAAAAGATGTAAGAAAGTTAGAGTTATGAAACCTTGAATCAATTCAATAGATCTATCATTGATCATGAACAGTCGCTAACTTCACCAAAACCAAGGCATCCAGCCATCAGGTCCCCGCTGTTTGAAACAAAATGTCATCTTTGAAAGAAGACTTGCCAAGAAAATAAATAATGACAAAATCTGATCAAGCCTCCAAGATACAATGTCCAGGAAAAAGAGAAGAGAGATAATTGTTATTTTGCATTGTGTGATCATGATATTTTGAGGAATATACTTTTATATTTCTAAGTCTGTATCTATCTAAATCTGTATCTATGTATCTACCTATCTAATATGTATTTCCCCCCTTTTTTAAAATCTGTCTGGCAACCAGCAAACGGGGTTAGACTCCTAGACTTCTAATGCACTCATCAGTCACCTCATTATTTTTTCTGCTTGCATTAGTAGTATTTTCTTTGAAAAATCATACTTAATAGACTTACATCCTTAATGTCAATGGATTTACAGAGATCACAATAGTCATTAAGACATTGACATCCTTCGTCACACAGACACATGCACACACACATGTGCCACTATCTTCGTGTAATCACTGTACTTATAAATTCTGAACGTATTACTATTTCTGAGATAGATAATGGCTCCCAAAATACTGATAGCATGTACATTTAGCGTGTTACAAAAAATAACCTTGCATAAAAATATTTAATGTGATAACATTAAATATTTTATTTTTCTACTTATATTTATTTTCAGGATGAGGATATTATATAAGACAATATATTGTCATATATATATATATTTCAGGATGAGGATATTATATAAGACAATAATCTTATGAACTGACTAGTATCTAATGAAGAAATACAATTATATTATTATTGTTTTTAATTCAAAATGTCCCATGAAAGAGACACTACAGGTTAAATATGAATTTTCTCTGTACTCAATACAAAGTACTTTTACTCAGAATTTTAGAGGCCAGAAGTAGTAAGAAATCTGCAGAATAACAAATTATTCATAGGTAAAGAAAATTTCAACATGGAATGTCTTATATAGCTTATGACGCATCTATAAAGGGGATCTATCTATCTATCTATCTATCTATCTATCTATCTATCATCTATCTATCAATCTACCTATCCAAGCTGAGAATGAGAGAAAATGATAGGTATGTATGTGCATACTCCCTTCTACTATCATAAATATATATTTATATATATATTTATATTTTATATAATATTTATATATACTTATATTTTATATATTTATACAATTTATGGTAGTAAATACTTTAAATATATTAATTTCTACTATATTTCTACTTTAAATATAGTAAATATTTACTACAATAAATATGTAAATTGTGTGCAGATTATATTTATAAAGTATAAATATATTATATTTATAAAAATATAAATTGTGTGCAGGTTAGTGGAAAGACATGGGTTATTGGATTCTTATTCATCTGCTTTTGAATGCTATTTCTGCATCCTGGGAGGTTGGAGATATTTATAATGATGAGCTTATTAATGTTCTTATTAATAGCAAAAAATGTTAACATCCTACATTTTATATAGTTATTCTTGCCATAAGTAATACACAGTGTGGTTCAAGTCCATGTTCATGCTGCAGTGTGGAATTTTTTAAATTTCTAATATCACTGGGAGGCTTTATTTCAACTTGTTTGAAGTCACTCTTATCCAGTATTTTATGTTCTGTTCTTGCATGTGCTAGGCTGCTAGAACAATTCGAAATGAAATCCTCATTTTCTTGAATCGTTCCCTCTCTTAAAGAAATATAATAATCTCTTGCAATTCCTCAGTTGATATGGCAAATGTTTTCCTGTTGCTCATGACTTTGAAATGTTTTTGCTCTAGACATGGGTAAACATGGGATGAATCTGCAGTGTACCCGTTGTGAATGACCTCGCTGGGTCCCAGTGGGTCTGGCCACCGAGCTCTCAGTCCATCACAATTACCAAAGAGCTATGCGGGTTAATAAAATCTGCAAGACTTCTTCCAGTGAAAAAGCAAATTTAAATTGAGCAAAACCTGAAAAAGCCATCTCTTTGTATTCTTCACAAATATCCCTCTGGTTCCAGCCACTGGGGATCTTTTGGTTCACCACTTTTTTCCCCACCACATGTAGGCAACAGCAGTTCCACAATGATAAAGAGTCTCAAATTATCTTTTTATTGACTGTAATTACCTCAATTATAGTAAAGCCTACGGACAACTGGAGATATATAATTACAACACATTTGTACTTAAAAATGGAGTCCCAATACTTAAAGATCAGTATTTAATGGGAACTACTCTGAAATAAACTGCCACAAGTGGATTTATGCTAAATTATCCACAGAACTACCAGATGGTTAAAGATGTTTCAATTTTATTTTACAGAATATCAAGTGTAAAAGTCCAAATGGCACAGCCAAATTTAGAAAGAAACAAAATACACGTTCAAGACTCTCAAAGTAATGCTCAGTCGGTTTTATAAGGTTTTATAATACCTCAAGATGGATGTTATTTAACCGCATGGGTTTTATGTGAAAAAGACCCAATCAGTTGCAGAAATAGTTCATATAAATAATGTTGAATTCCAAGCTGGTTGTTTCACCAAGAACCAAATGAATTAACTAAATTTTCCAATAGACCTATTTGGGATCCTAGAGATGCTGTCTGCAGAGTGCATTTACTTCACGATTACTTCCATTCTATTAATCAAATAATAATGATAATAATAATAATTAATAATAATAATAATAATAATAATAAAAGTCAGGCATGGATTATAGCAGCCTAGTTTAAAAGCAAAAGACAGAGACACCTGGGTGGCTCAGTTGAGCATCTGCCTTTAGCTCCATGCGGCTCCCCGCAGGGAGCCTGCTTCTCACTCTGCCTGTGTTTCTGCCTCTCTCTGTGTGTCTCATGAGTAAATAAATAAAATCTTCAAAAAAATAAAAATAAAGTAAAATTTATTTAAAAAATCAAAAGCAAAAGATGCAATTTTTTTAAATAAAGAATTTATTCATTTGTTCATGAGAGACACAGAGAGAGGCAGAGACACAGGCAGAAGGAGAAGCAGGCTCCATGCAGGGAGCCCGATGCGGGACTCCATCCCGGGACTCCAGGATCACGCCCTGAGCTGAAGGCAGATGCTCAACCACTGAGCCACCCAGGTGCTCCTAATATGGTTTTGTCATTTCAAGGTGAACAAGTCAGGATTTCTAGTTCCTAGGTGACCAGAAATACAACTGACCCTTGAACCACAGGAGTTTGAACTGTGCAGGTGCACTTACACGTGGATTTTTCTCCGTATATACAGTACAGGACTGTAAATGTATTTTCTCTTCCTTTAAATTTTCTCAATAACAGTTTCTTTTCTTGCCCTTACTTTATTCTAAGAATACAGTGTTAGGGGATCCCTGGGTGGCGCAGCGGTTTGGCGCCTGCCTTTGGCCCAGGGCGCGATCCTGGAGACCCGGGATCGAATCCCACGTCAGGCTCCCGGTGCATGGAGCCTGCTTCTCCCTCCGCCTGTGTCTCTGCCTCTCTCTCTCTCTCTCTGTGACTATCATAAATAAATAAAAAATTAAAAAAAAAAATTAAGAATACAGTGTTAGTACACGTACAAAATATGTGTTAATCCATTGTTGATGTTATCAATAAAGCTTTTTGGTCAACATAGGCTATTAAGTTTTTGAGGAGTCAAAATTTATATGCAGATGTTTTTATTGTTCAGGGGGTCAATGCCCCTAACCCCTGCATTGGTCAAGGGTCACCTGCACTCCCAAGGGAATCAAAGGGTGGCTTTCACACAGATCCATCACCTGCGTTATTTCACTCAGGATCATACCAAGTTTCTTTGCATTTTTTAATTTTTTTTTTTTAATGTGGGGCTTGAATGCACAACCCTGACCCAGTTGAAGAGTCAGGCAGTTACACAACTGAGCCACCCAGGGACCTCCCTCCACCACATTTCTGTGAATTAGGCAGAAATGATTGTGCCTGGACGGTGGCAAATTGCTTCTACTAGATATTTTAGTTCTTGGGTTAAATAGTTTCTCTTCTATCAGATTCATTTGATAAGGCAACTGGTAATGGTCAGTCACTTTCATACTTTGACCTGCCGTAGCTCACATGCAGAGAGCAACATGGAAAAGAAGGATGCGCATGAAAGGGCAGGATCCAAGAGTTTGCTGGGCTCACCCACACCTCCGATAATGGGTGCCTCCCCTCCTCTGCACTCCCACACCGTCCTACCACCCATAGCTTGACCCCAACAGGTTTTGCCTTCTGTTTCCACTCTACCCACTGGCATGAGTCTTTTCCCACAGTCTGATTCCTTAGCGTTCTCTCTTCTGAGTTCAGTGTCTTTTTAACTGCAACTGGACTGCTTCTGGCTTAGACCTCAGGAACTTGTTCTTCATTTCTCCTCCATTTCTAATGAGTCGTATGTTTGTCTTAACCACTCTGTACAGCACCAGAAACACTATGCAAGTTTACACCCAGCTGCTTTCAATGTTGCGCAAAATGGGGGTAAAAAAAATGTCAAGCTACACAGTAGGGACTATAATACATTTTTTCTTCCTCAGTTTGAAACCACAGAGCTAGTTAAGCAGTGTTTTGTTTTTTTTTTTTTTTTTCTTCCAGGATGCTTGTGGCAATGTCCTGCTTCTATTTGGGATTTTTTAGTATTGAGAAAAAAAAAAAAAGTTGAAGGCATTAGAATCATCTTATTAAAATGACTACACAGCATTCTTTGCTAAGCATTTATTTAGGGATTTAAGATGTATTAAGGGGTCGCTCATGGATTTTACTATGTGCCTACTTCTGGAATTTAGTTAAGTTCTTGAGCAACTACATTGAGAGAAAATCCTCCTACCATCTTTTAAAATGGTTTTATACTATAAATATACTCTGCACTAGGACAGAAATAAGATGTTTTTAGGCAACAACTTCTTAAGGACATGGCTTAGGTTCTTTTCCTTTTCCGGGCACTCTTAGAATCTTAACAATGATGATGAATTAGGGGTTATTTGCTACAGAACTTAAGCAATAGTTCTGGCTCCCAAGTAGATAATAAACATTGAATAAGTATTTGCAGAGCAGATAAATTAAAGAGTTTTGTAATGCAAAGAAATAACTACTGAAACGATATAAAATGAGAATTGTATAGATGCTGTTTACGTAAAAGAAGCAGTAATTACACACTGGCTATATACAAAGTGGGTTTAATTTGGGGAACCTGCTGGTGCAGTTGGTTAAGCATCTGACTTTTGGTTTCAGATCAGGTCGTGATCTCAGGGTTGTGAGACTGAGCTCCATCTCGGGCTTCATGCCTCAGGGGGTCGGCTTGAGTTTTTCTCTCCCTCTCCCTCTGTGCCTTGGACTCCTGCTCTCAATTTCTCTGTGTCTCTCAAAAATAAATAAGTAATTCTTTAAAAAAAAATTAAGTGGGTTTAATTTTTAACTACCAAACCCCCTAGACAGAGAGTTAGCATTAATCATATAAACGGGGGTGTATACTGATTAAGCATGTGTGTTTTTCTCCTTTCTGGTCATTTTGTACAGTATTAATCACCCCTGGTGCATCTTCTAATGTTCCAGTCCAGTGGCGATCTCCATCAGAATGGCCACTGGATGACACTGAATTTAGCATTAAGGTCTTAGACTTCAGCCACCAAAATGTTTAAATTCCTACTTGCTTCAGCAGTGAATTTTTATTACCATTTTCTATAACACACACCATACGGGCATTTAATAACTGCATTCTATGAAACGCATGGGGCTTCTGTGTGTGTGTGTGTGTGTGTGTGGAAATTACTTCTTCTGTTCTCTTCTCCAGAGCTTCTCTCTCACTTTCCTCAATATCATCAAACTGTCCCAAATTGAGGTATAATTTAATTCTTTCTTTGGTAGGAAAAGATACATTGCATGGATGAGCATGACCTGGCTTAAAAATTAAAAGAAAAAGAAGAAAGAACTTACCTTCAGCACTTTCTCCGCTCCAGATCCCAAGTAATGACCCATACCTACCCTGCAATTCCCAATTTTCATCTTGAAACTATCAGTCATTTCTCGAACTACGTTACCACTTCAACAGTATGTGTGTTTAATTAGTTGTGTAAATAGTTACATGTCCACCTGGATGGCCTTATATATGTAAATATATCTCTATTTATACATACATACATATATCAAATATATACTTATACATATAAAACTCTCTCTATTTATAGTTACTAAGAAATAAGAATAACAGTAGGCCTAATAAAAGTGATTATTCATTCTCGATCATGAATTTGCTGCAATGTATTAAAGTTGTTTGTGTAGCTTGGTAAGGTTTGGAGTTTTGATAGCAAGTGCATTGACATTTGAAGCCTTTTGATATGTTCCCAGCCTCCTCGCCTCAAATCTGTATCATCCATAAAAGACTCTTACTGAAAAAGCATGGTAGGAATAGGAAACTACATCCAAGCACCCATGACGTGCTCCCTGATTGAATCCTCTCCCAAGAATGGCTTTGCTCCAGTTTTGAACTCGTTGAGCCTTCCTTGAAAAAAGAACTAAAGGAGCAGAAAACGTAGTTTTTCTTGCCATATTTTTCCTCAAGCAATTCTTCCAGCTGGACGCACAGTTCCACAGACCCTCTCATATTTTGCAATGACTGGTTTCAAGCAGCTTTTTACATTTTATTTGATGTTGTACCACATATCGCTACTTGCCTTTAGTTGCAGTATTTTCCCAAACTTCCAACTCTTCAGAAAGCTACTGATCTCACTGGGTAACATGAAAGTCTTCTCATCAAATGTTGTCTATGTTCTGCAGAAAGAATGGAAAGTTAATAACTGTTTGAGACCTTATTATCTGACATTGTGGAAATCAATGTTTATTTTAAATGATGCCCCTTTGCAAACAGTGAGTGCTGCTTTAAATAGCTGGTATTCTATTCACCTGCATGACACAGGTCTAGTTTTTAAATAATTCTGAATTTCAGTTTTCTCACCTGGAAAATGGAGTGACAGGTCAATTGCAAATAGTGTAAATATTTGAGGGTATTCCCTGGATGGGTCTTCAAGAGTAGGGAACATACACCTAATGCTACCTGAAAATGTCTACTGAGTTCTTACCTTCTCTAACTAATTCCAGATGGAGCCCAGGATGGGGGAGATAGGAAACACAGGACGTGCAATGGTTCTGCCTATATATTCTCCTCTTATTTCTTCTTAATGTTGTGGTTTTGTATTGTGTTGTCATTTTTCTGGGTAAGGTTTCGTTAGCTTTTCCAGCTTTCTTGAGTGCACTGAGTTTATTTTATTTCTGTTTTCTTATCCAGGTCACCTCTTTTCTCCTGTGCAGGCTATCCCTTCCCTTAGAGAGTCTCTCTGGTTAATTTTGCTCGTTCAGTAGACATGCTCTTCCATAAATATGCCATCTGTGATATTTTATTTATCTTAAATAAGAAGGACAAAGAAAGATACTTCAAATATGGAAGAACTAAGAATCAACTTATTGGGGGAGGAAAATAATTGAGAGGGTGAAATAAAGGCCTAGTCAGTATAACAGTAAATCAGAAAATATCTTAAAAGGGAGAATAAAAACAGAATGCAAAAAAAAAAAAAAAAGTGAACAAAACCTGTATTCTTTGCAATTAAGCCTAAAGAAATAATAATTTCAGCTGAAATCTAGGAATTACAAAAAAGAGTACAAGTTAAAAAGATGATTTACAAATGTAATCACAAATTATTCTAACTAAACACATGAAAGTATGTGACTTGGAGACTGGGAAGGAGAATTCAGTAAAGGTCTTTTCTTGATGGGCATGATTAGTGTTTAATTTGGCATTTTGATAACAAAGATATAAAAACCTACCCCATATTAGAAATGGAGGATGCATAGACATTTTATAATTACTTGTTAGATCAAGAATAAAATAGGTGCGGGTTCCTAGGTGGCTCAGTGGCTGAGTGTCTGTCTTTGGCTCAGTGTGTGATCCTGGGGTCCCGGGATTCAGTCCCACATCGGGCTCCCTGCATGGAGCCTGCTTCTCCTTCTGTCTATGTCTCTGCCTCCCTCTCCATGTCTCACATGAATAAATAAATAAAGTCTTTTAAAAAATGAAACAGGGGAAAGAGAATAGTAACAATAAGGAAAGCATATTAAGTAGTGAACATACATTGAACATTTAGTAAGAATTGGGTTAGAGAGAATAGATCAATCATAGCCATAAATAAGTAAGTTTTGCTTTTGATTAAGTAACAATAAAAAACCTAAAAAAACCAAAAATAAGATAAATATTGTATGAAACAAATCTATCTTAAGCAAAAGGATAGTGAAAACACGCAACAGATGAAAAGAAAGTAGTAGTTGTACATAAATATTTTAAAATTGAATAATCACAAGAAACCATACAGCTACCAGGAAAGGCAATTAGTAGTTTTGCACTATTGGTATTTTGAAAAAAATACATATATATAGTCCTTCACACATACAGACATTCATATAAACTTTCAAATACCGAGGCATATACATTAAAAATGCAAGAAATAAAAAAAATTGATATTGATATATCCTAATCTACTTGCAGCAATATAAGAAAGAAGATAAGAGGGAGCACCATTTCTGCTCTAGACACAACTGTATCCTCATTTTTACAATGAGTGTGCAGGTATATGCTACTTTCACATTTTCAAAAGTTAATTTAAAAAAAATTAATTAATTAATTTAAACAAAAGAGATATTTGGGGAATTTGTAACTGTTTGAATGTATTGTTTAGATTATGGGTTTATCTAATAATGCATATTAGTATGACTTTAGTATCATTCCAGCTTGATTTGATATAATTTAAAATTATATGCAGAACAAAAGTAGAAGCTCCCTGTTATCTACTGTGTCCTTCTTGGTACTTGCTAGTTTTGAGGAATAATCTGTCATGATGTACATAAACACTTCTGAATTATGTAGGTAGATGCCTATAAAGCCTTTGAGTAGTAGAGGCATTCATCTCATTGGTCTCAAATGATATAAGTGACATAGAAGCTGTTGGACGAATGACTCCTTGGATGTGCTAGAGGTACTTCCCAATACTTTTCTGATATTCCATTGATATATATATATATATATATATATATATACACATATATATATATATACACTTATATATAAATATACATAGCAAAACTACTATATATATATATATAGTTTTGCTATGTATATTGTATTGAATAAGACTCATTTGGATTAAATGGAAATAACAGTAAACAAAACCATTAAAAAACTTTAAACAGAAGTTGAATACTTTAACCATGAGTGAAAACACACTTAAAATAGAAAAGAAAAAAACTTAGAATAAAAAGGGCTATGAAAATTTTGAAAATGCATCCAATTTACAAACAGAAAATAAGTTTATGCTCATATGTTTACTGAATGAAAACATGACATGTTGCTCATATAATGTAGGTTCAATTATGATTTTTTCAGAATAAAAATCATATTATTTACAAACTCGTTTTTTTTTCTAAAAAGATTTAAAGCATTATCCAAAGTTCATACACTAGATCAAGACAAAAAAAAAAAAAGTTGAATGAATAAAGATCAATGAAAGGAGACAAAAATAGAGTAGAGATCTCTAATGAATGAGATCTCTAATGAATGTTGTAGGTCGATCCTCACAGCTGCATCAGCAGACACCACTGTATAATTATAACTCACTCATAAACTCCTTGCAGTAAATATGACAAGGATGTATGTTTTTTTTTTTTTATCAAAAATCCCCTCCATGTGGAATAATGCCATAAAGTCAAAACACATTCTACGAAAAGTTGTATTTTATGGCTGGAATGGAAGAGGTGGAGGATGCCAACTTGGCATCGACTGTGTTTCAAGTACACAAGCTTGTGGTTTGACTCAGTCTTTATTTAGACATTCTTCTATAAACATTACCATGAGTTGAATGTGTTCCTCAAAACTCATCTGTTGAATTTTTAAACATCAGTATCTCAGAATATGAACTTATTTTGAAATAGGGTCATGTCAGATACAGTCAAGTTAAAATGGTATCATTGGGGTGGGCCCTAATCCAATGTGACTGGTATCCTGAAATGGGGATATCTGGACACAGAGAAGATACACATAGAGGGAAGACAACTGTGCAGAGACAGAGAGTGAATACCATGGGATGATGAAGGCAGATGAGATGTTTCTACAAACCAAGAAAGCAGTCTTGCTAACACCTTGATCTTGTACTTCTAGCCTTAAGAACTGAGGCAAACAGTTCTGTTGCATAAGCCACCCAGTTTGTAGTGGTTACAGCAGCCCTAGTCAGTGAATACAACCATTTTTCTCTACCATGCTTTTGATAAATATTGTATTGCTGTGTTTTTGAGGATACAAGCTTTGAGAAATACCTGGAGATGAGTGGTCTCTGTTGCAAGATAATTGTCAGTGTTTTGTTTTAAATTTATGCAACCCTACTGATGTGCTTCACAAGGGCAAGTATTTTTGTCTTTTTATTTACTGATACAATCCAAGAGACCTGAACGGTATGTTTGGCATATGGTCGACACTCAATAGATATTTGTTGCATGAGTGATTGAATCCTCTTATGAGAGTTGAAGGGTCTAACTATTATTTCTTCCTGAGTAGACTGTTATTCAACCATATTACGGAAGCAGACCAAGGGAATACTTATCAGTACAGCCAAAGATTTCGTTAGCAAATAATAATGGGTCAGCCCCATATGGAAAAATATCTAATTGAGCCTCTAAATTCCCATATTAGAGAGAGCCACAGAATGCTGTTTCCAATCTTGTGTTTCTAAATACTCATTTTTGAATCCTGCTGTAAGAAGGAATATTGAGAAATGAGAGCCAAATGGAAGATAAGCCTGGAAAATTTCTGCAAAAGTAACTTTGTTTAATTATTTAGAAGATGACTTTGGACAGACTTTTACTCATTTGTCTATCCATAAGTTATAAAAATAATTGGACTTATGCATAGTCTAGCAAATCATCAAGAGGTAGGTGTAAAATCAACTGTTGTTACCTCATTGAAAAACAAAAGTTGGAATGCACCTGACTTTGGCATAATTGCTAAACAGAAAACAGAAAACACAATCCAAACACTCAGCTTCTACAGTTATACTGCTGCAATAGAATGGGGGGATTTAGTGTATAAGTGGTCCTTGACTTATAGTGATTGGACATAGTGATCTTTCAATTTTGCAGGGGTGCAAAAGTGATACTTATCTAGTGGAGACCGTGCTTCACATTCTAAATTTGGATGTTTTCCAAGGCTATGGAGTCCAGGCCTTTCTCAGGCAGCAACAGGTCAGCCTCATGATCAAGAAGGTAAACAACTGGTACACTTGCAACCGTCTGTACCATGAAACCATTCTGTCTTTCACTTTTAGTACATTATGAAGTAAATAACATGAGATAGTCAACACTTTTTTGTAAAATAAGATTTGAGTTAGATGATTTTGCCCAACTGTAGGCTAATGGAAGTATACTGAGCATGTTCCAGTTGGACTAGGCTAAGCAGTGATGTTTGGCAGGTGTATCGATTGCATTTTGCATTTAGGATACTCATAGATTCTCCAAGATCCTCTGGGATCTTGAAATCAGGGAGAATGCTGATAACTCAAAGTTTTAACTGTAATTCTGCCCAACTTGAGAATATGTCCAATGGGAAGAAAGCCCATCCCTTTTTTTTACTTGTTATCATCTAATTTTCTGATTTATTGAGACTATTCCTGATAATCTTGATTCATAATTTTCTTGACAGAAACTTCTGTAAAGAATCTATGCTGAATTTGTACAACTTAGTTCCTGTTCCTAGAGATAAGATCAAAAAAGATCAATAGATACTGAAAGCCATATTATATTATTTTTAATTGAAGCAATATTATATTATTTTTAATGTGATTCTTAGGTCATAATAAAAAAATTGGAGTTGTCCTAGGTGGATTAGAAATGCTTAACGCTCATCTATTTCTCAATTAAAATAGTATAGTCATGATATTAGAAATGTATTTGATTTGATTCTGAGAAAAAGCTCCTAATGCTTTAAAAAGAGTTTAGAACCAGAAATAGTTTACTGACAATGAAAGTCATCATTCAGAATAGTTTTTGTATAATTTGAAAAGTATTTTCTATTTTATAGGACAACTGTCCGTAATTACATGTTTTTCATATGAAAACACTGTGAAAAATACCCAAACATACCTAAAAAATAATAAACATATGTAAAAACAACTGAGTGTGCCATCTTTAAAAAGAAAATGTATGTGATTGTATATGGTTTGTGAGTGAAAATAAGAAAAAAATATTAATGAGGACATATATATGTGTAACAATAAGTGAGCATGAGATTAAAAATCAAGCAGATCTAAGTCAAATATTAAATCTACTTACAAGTAATTTAGAGTATACATATTATTTCACTTCTTGGAACCTCAGATTTCTTATATGTACAAGGGAGGCAAATAATGGTTTAATACAGTTTTCGTGTGAGTATTAGGGACTATTTGCAATGCTCAGTGTCTTAAGGTCTGGCTTTTTAACAAGTAGGAGCTCTGCATATTAATTAATTATATTAATAACCACGGTCAAGCCCAAGAGAGTTGGATTTACTAATCTAAGTGTGTTCAACTTGGAATAAGGTCCTTGTTACTCAATATCTGAGCAAGCTAGATTAGCTATTCTATAGAAAAATAAAAGTGATATCAATATAGGGGTGGACCAAGCAAAATCTTAATTCTTAAAGAAGGCACATGCTTAAAATGAGTAAAATTACCAGATATAAAGAGTAAAGCTTGTGTGTTAACTCTATCCCTAATATACAAATATATACAGGCTGAGAATTGGAAAGATCCAAGGGGAATGGAAAACTGAGACAGGCAGCCTTAGTGCGGATTTCAGAAACAAAATAACAGGAAGCTTATGGCTTACGAAGAAAAACCCAGTCACCATGAATAAAATAAAATATTTTTATTTATGTATATTTATGTAAAATATTATTTATTCATGTATAAAATAATCAAATGAAAAACACCCTAAAATGGAATATCAGGAATTGTCAGTAAATGTAGGGAGACACACTTCCTGGTTTATAGTCGAGGAGGAAAGGGTAATTCATTTTTGAGTTCCATTAGACTCACGGGAGGTCAGTGCTAAGTTACGAGAGAAATGTAATGCTATGAAACACTACACTTACACCTAGGGTAAGTGTGAATCCTACCGCCAACATTTCTATTACTGTTGGGCCCTAAAGTTTGGATGTGAGAGAAAGAACTTTAATTTGAATGTATGTTTCAGGACCAACCCTAGCGTCACTACGGTTCTGTCTCTAGAATTTCCACTGTGTTCCTCCTATTAAGATAAGAAAGAGAAGAACTTAAAACACTACATTTGTGGAACCATTTTGTGAGTCCAGACTCCTTGTGCAATCATCTCTCACCTGGAAGGACGAGCAGAGAATCTTCCCAGTAGACACATTCCCAAATGAGTCGGGTACACGCCCTGACATTATTCTGATGTTCTTCTTGCTAATGTGTCCTCAGGAGAAGTGAGAAGTATGAAGTACGAAGCAGAGTTTAGAATTTGTGGTCAAAGGGGATAGCCGCGATTTGCAGCATCCCTTCCATTCTAACTTCTTCCCCTTTGTCT
Source organism: Vulpes lagopus (assembly GCF_018345385.1). Lineage (NCBI taxonomy): Eukaryota > Metazoa > Chordata > Mammalia > Carnivora > Canidae > Vulpes > Vulpes lagopus. The sequence continues at coordinate 3,378,313 of NC_054826.1, read as the reverse complement.
TACCTTGAATGTGATCACTAGTCATTCATCAACAAACATCTGGAGATTATGAGACAAAAATCATACTGGAATCATCAAATGAGCGAGCAAGGCTTTTCTTCTTGTATATAAATTAGAATAATTCTATAGAATCGGGGCAATGGAGAGGACCCCAGCTGAATGCTAGCCACACATTGGGGTTGGATCACAGCTGAGGAACCCCGTGTTCCGGAAACCCCTCATTTAGAAGAGGGCTATACTCAAACTTGCCCAATATTTCCCAGGAGATAGGCATTATTTTTATTGCCCTCATCAGGAAAGAAGTCTATGCTCTCTGTTCCAGAAGGAGGTACTATATCCATGTTCCAAGGTTACTGCTATACAGACATCCTTGAAATAAATAATGTGGAACACAGACTCTCAATGCTGCTTCACAATATTTTCAGAAATACAAGAGATCCATTGACAACTGTCTCTCAACGGGAGTATTCAGCACACATGTGTGCCCATTAATAACACGGATCATTGTTCTTGAAAATCTTATTCGTAATTTTCCTAGAAAGCATAAAGATGAATACAGATTCTATAAGGAATATTTTGGGAACTAAGATTTTGACATTTATTTCTGTTTACTAGTAAGTATGACAATCTTGGATACGAACTAAGTCACTGGAGAGTCAAGAAATAATCGCATGATTCATAACAAACGATGACATTTATTTCGTGATTTCTAAATGAACTGACATTCACCGTTTCCCCAGCACTACCTTTTCATCTTGGAACAAGATCGCATCATCTATGACATTTCATCTCGCAGAGATGGAATGAAAACAAACTAAATGAATGTCTGCTTCTTGTAAAATCTGATAGCAAGCACCAGATAATATGAATTACACGTTTTCCAAAAAGAGTTGATGGTTTAATAAGAGTGTTTTGGACATACTTAATACATAAATGATTAACCCACGTTAAAATATAAATCACTGACAAAAGCTTGTCACCAGTCAGCAGAATATTGCTAATTGCCCATTTCAAGGAATTACCCAAGTGCAAGACTTTCCCTGACATTTTCCTCAGGCAAAGCAATTGAGAGAAATCTATTTAATCTCTTTGCAATTTCCCTTTTATGTAAAAGAACTTCATTTACAGCCTCTTTATGTAGTAATCCCACTGATCCTCGAGCTGGCTTCCTTCCTTTAATATGCTGTTAGAAGTTCATAATTTCACTTTCAAGACCACTATCTAAGGATTCTCTGTTTATTTTTATCTGGCTTGACTTCCACTTTTGTTTCCATATGAACAAAGAGATCCGAAGAGAGTTACCTGAAGAAAGAAACTCTGAAAGGCTTGCAGAGTACAGCTCAAGATAGGATCCAAGCTCCACCTTGTGTGATGTCAAGGGCTTTCACTACAAAGAAATTAAGTTGCTGGGAAATTCAAACCTGAATGGGTTGTAGACTCAAGTTATTAGGAAGGGGGGTTCATTTTGGATTAAAAGTCTCTGAAAGGTCCCATGAAATACAGATCACCCGAGAACTGAAGCCATAATTATTTGAATGATGGTATTAATGGCTGAACGCTTTGAGAGATGTATCTTGGGCAGATTAACACAATCTCAGATAATCTAATTTTGATGTGAATTGCAGTGATATTATTTATGAGGGGTATATGTAATTTACAAACTGCCATGTTCAAGAACACCGTAAGTTATCTCAGTAGTGATTTATGTAAAACAGACCTGGGACATTTACTTGACAGGAATAATATGAGCCAACAATGTACTGAGAAACACAGCATTTCTAATTAAAACTTACACATAGCTCTTAAGAGCATAATGGGATAATTTAAAAAAAAAGATAATATCTGATAAATCTCTAAATTGCCAACTCTGAAAATCAATTGCTCTCAGTTCCCAAGATTCCAATTTTTCTTGAAGAAAAAGTATGCAAATATTACCTTAAAGTATCTCAGGCCCAGAGTAAAGAAAAGAAACTAGACTTAGTCTGAATTACCCTCCTGAGAAAAATAAGGAAGTTGTACAGAAGCAGTTTACAACTAAAAATTAAAAAGACTCTTCTAATGGTGAGAAATCTAAACATCATAACGACGGAACGGATTGCTTACTGAGAAGCTACTCTCAGCAGAGTCCTCTAACACACGCTACGTCACTGCTCCCCAACATCTCATGCCCATGCCCTGCCAGAAATGGCCTGAGGAAATTTCTTTCCAACACTAATACTCTGCATTTCTGTGACAGTTGATATGTAGATTCTAAAAATTTCCTTCTTGTTATTTATTTTTCATGTCGGCAGGAACAATATAAAGCAGTGTTTTTCAAAGGAAAGCTGAAGATAATGGTAAATATAAGAGGAGGATTCTAAGATCAGAAATGTGGTTCAAACAAGGGTTAGTAATTCACTTTTTGCACTTGGATTGATATTTTTGTATGACACTAAGCCTGCATTTAAATAGTCAAATTTCAATTTTTTAAGAAGATTTTATTTACTCATGAGAGACCCAGAGAGAGAGAGAGAGGCAGAGACATAGGCAGAGGGAGAAGCAGGCCCCATGCAGGGAGCCTGATGCGGGACTCGATCCCAGGACCCTGGGGTCACGACCTGGGCCTAAGGCCCAGTGGTCAACCGCTGGGCCACCCAGGGATCCCTGAGTCAGTTTTTTTTTTTTTTTTTTTTTTTAATCAATGAGAGAAAAAAATAAGTTTATGGAGGATAAAATGTTTTAACAATGAGTTTTACATTTTGGTGGGTAATATTATTTAGGACTAACGATATCTGTAAAAGCCTGGGTTTGCAAGGATAAGCAAGGAGGCACGTGATGCTTCCTGCATGGCCAGGTCTGCTCTGGGGCAGGGCCGCCTGCCACACTCTTCTTCCAGGAGACCACGTCTCCACCTGTCTTACGGAGGTTGACGTCCTGCTTGTTTCTGCACCACTGCTTTCCCCTCTGCCACCCGGGCTGGTGCACCAGGAACGCATCCGTGTCAATGGACGGTGGTGTTAGTTATCCCTGCGGCATCAAAGGAACGAGCTCACTCACCATTTACCCTCCAAGAAAGCAAACATTTGCTGTCCCACCGGTTCAGAGGGTCAGAATCCAGGTGTCGCTTACTGGGTTCCCTCTGGCTCAAGGTCTGTCGTGGTTTTAGAGTTACTCTGCGGGCAGGGCCCACCTGGTGACCCGGGAGCTAGCGGCCTGCAGCAGGTCAGCTGGCCTCCACCAGCAAGAGAGAAGAGACGATCCAAGGGAGACTCAGAGAGAGGAACCAAGAGGGAAACCTGAATAGTAGAGGCCCCGGGGGCTCAGTGGGTTAAGCATGTGCCTTCAGCTCAGCTCATGATCCCAGGGCCCTGGGGTCGAGCCTCCGTTGGGCTCCCTGCTCCCTGGGAGTCTGCTTCTCCCTCTCCCTTTTCCTCTACCCCTCCCTCCCTGCTTGTGCTCTCTCTCTCTCTCTCTCAAACAAACAAATAAATAAATAAATAAATAAATAAATAAATAAATAAATAAATAAAATCTTATTTAAAAAAAAAAAAAGAAGCCTGATATCAGCAGGATTAGTGGTAGCAGTTTTCCTTGAGTTCTTACTCAAGGAGGGCATGACCCTGCTACACTGCTGGTGTTTGTCCAAATGAATAGGTCCAAGCATCTCTGATTAAGGCCGCCCTGTGTTGTCATTCTCTGGGATTGTGCAACAGAACACCAACATTTGCATTTGATTTTAATATATTAAAAAATTAATATATTTTTAAAAGATTTTATTTATTTATTTATTCATGAGAGACTTGGAGAGAGGCAGAGACACAGGCAGAGGGAGAAGCAGGCTCCATGCAGGGAGCCTGATGCGGGACTTGATCTCAGGACTCCAGGATCACATTCTGAGCCGAAGGCAGACGCTCAACAACTGAGCCACCCAGGGGCCCCTATTTTTAATATTAAGAATATATTATCTTTTTTAAAAAAGAATATATTATCTTAATCTATTTTCTTGAGTATCTATTTCTACCTATTTTCTATTTTCACACAGCTGAAACACAGTTATGTCCCACTGCTATTATTAAGTTTACTCTTCTTTTAGGTACATTGAGAAATTTAACACTTATCCGGAGGGCAGCTCTTCAAATGTTCAATTTTGGTGTAATTCTCTTTGGTTCCTGATTCTAACGATTTTGTCTCTTCATACCTTGTACTTCCCTGTACCCTACGTTCAGTATGTGCTAACTTGGTTTGCTGCATATTTTGCATTCCAAGTCTCTGACCAGGTCTGTTACCTGCTATTAATTGTTCAACTATGATTGGAATAAATTCTGATATTTTGCTTTAGAAACAGACATGTCTTACTTATGATACATTCACCTTGGGAAACAGAATGTTGCTGCATGTTTAATATTGCTATTAACAATATCTGTAAACACTCATAATTTGCAAGGCTTTATTTAACACTTGAGTAATAATTATAATCATATCGACAATTACATATTATTGTTTTATGATAAGTGAGTTGACACTTGAGGTTAAGTGACATGTGTATTGTAGATTTATTTCAATAGTAAGGTGAGCACTTAAACCCAGATCTTTGCCTACTGCATACTTTATAGTCTATGTAAGTAAATGGCTACTTTGCATAAGGTAAGAATAAGGAGAATTATAAAACAGTAAATGCAAGTCACTTTTAAATGTTTTTTCTTTTCTTCTTCTTTTAATAAGTTAGGAACACCTAGGAGAAATTTGTTTCAGAGAAAATTTGGTTTAAATAGAGTATCCAAAAATACGCTCGTATTAGTTTCGGTAAGCCTAGTTCTTACATTCTGTCCTGCCAAATGCAAGGAACCTGGTGTTGGGGATAACCTGCTGATTTTTGGAATGTGGGATCTCTCCAAGTGTTGGTAGCACGGCTTCTCGTCACACCCTGTGCCAGGGCTCTCAGCATGATACCTACTTGTGATCCTGCTAGCAAGAACAAGGCCTGAGGCAGGCATCCTAGGACAAACATGAAGAAAATGCACCGGCCTAGTGAGCAGGAGACAATTTAAGTTGCTCTGATCATTCAATGGTCCCTTGAACTGAATAAGGAACCATCAGAGAGGAAGACAAACCATTAGAGACTCTTAACACTGGGGAAAAAACTGAGGGTTGCTGAAGGGGAGGTGGTGGGGGAAAGGGGTAAGCGGGTGATGGGCATCAAGGAGCGCACATGATGGGATGAGCACTGGGTGTTCTACGCACCTAATGGATTATTGAACTCTGCATCTGAAATGAATGATGTACTATATGTTAGCAAATTCAATTTAAAAAGCATTAAATAAATAAACAAACACATAAATAAATTTCTCTCATCATTTCAATAACATGGGTATCAGACTGTGGCATCAAAGCAATAAATACTTTTTAAATGGTATATTCTATACATTTCTTAAATGGAACTTCTTGGATACAGAAAGATGATTCTGGTTTATTTTATTCAGAAAAGAAAAAATACGTACCACCATTTTCATTTGATGATTTTATCCCTGAAGCTTCTATATACAAAAATCGCATTGCCAAAATTTCAAGATGCTGATTTTGTTTCTTTGATTGCATTGCATTAGAGTATTACACCTGGGGGAACATTGCAGAGGGAAATACGGGATTCATTTACTATCTAATATCCTCCCTTTCTCTCTCTCCTCTATGTTATTATTTTCAATAATAAAATATTAGAACCAGATAGAATTTCTGAAAAAAAGGAAAAATTTAGCCCAATTTATTTCTATAAAGAAATGAGAAGATTAACCTTTATTTGGGATCCACTCTTTGCCAAGAGTCCTACATGAGTTATTCTGCATTTTTTTTTTTTTATTTTTTACAATCGCCTTGCCAAGTAGATATATTATAGGTTAAAAAAGTGCGAAGTACTTAAATAATTTATTTATAACAAAGGTAATGATGAGTATAGCTGGGAGTTTAATACCTTCCCTTAATTCTTCCTCCCAGTTTATAAGAGAATACCATATGAGGTGGTGACGGTTGCCTTCAAGGGGCGTCTATTGCTTAAGGTTTGTGGGAATTTGTTTGCTTTCTCCTCGTGAATGATTCATTCTTAAATTATCAATTTAGCTATAGACTGTGCCACACCAAAAGAACATGAATTATAACAAATCAAGCAAAATGCTGAGAATGGAAAATTTGAGTTTAAAATTGAAAATGACATTATTTACTGCCTTAAAATCTACTTATATGGCTGCTTATGGCTGCTCATGGCTAATGAGATAAAGACATTGAGTAGGGCATAAAATAGTTGTATATTATTTATATTTGAATAATACTCTGAATTTATACTGTGGTTCATCTCATATGTGATGTTGTATTCAATCCGCCCTGGTCTCAAATGACTGTTTCGCTTCGGTACACTGCCTCCTCCCACCCTTCCTTGGTACCTCTTGCTAATGTGTCAAATCCTTGCTTTTTCAAATCTGAAACCTTTAATGCTCCTTTGGAGATGGCTTCTGCTCCTTAACTTCCATCTGTCACTTCACCGATAACAGTTATCTTCTCCTCACTACCCCTCCAAGAAGAAACCCCTACATCCTTCAACATCAGCCTTGCCTACTTCTGTGTTTATGGAAGTAGTCCTATCTTGGATTTAGGCTAATCCCTTTATCCCATGTTCTCTTTGTCCTTACGGCTCACCTCCACTCCCCCCGCCCCCCATCTCTTTGAATTCCATCATTCTGGCTTTCTTCTGTTTTATCAAAACTGGAAAATAATAATTAACCTTTATTTGATTCTAAAGCATCTCACTATGATCCCACATTCTCTTTTCTCCCTTATTGCCAAGTCTTTAAAAGGGTAGGAGGTCCTCACCACTTTTTCATTCTTTAGATTACTCCAATCTGAAGATTGTCTCCACTACTGCATGACGGATTCTAACCTAGATGACTAATAACTTCCTCAATTGCTTAATCTTAATGTACTTTTATTTCTCATATTAATGGCAGTCTTTGCAAATTTGACTTTTTTTTTTTTTTTACACTATTCTTTCTCCTTGGTTTTTGTGATTTCATACCATACTTGATTTGATTTTTGGCTTCTGTAGTATTTTTTCTCAATGTTTCTGCTTTTGTGGGATTGCGATCTCCCCTCTTTGCCACCATCTGAGTTCAAATGATATGACACCTACTATTTAGTTTAAGGAGCTTAAAATTGCAAATGTCTATTTTTTTTAATAGTATTTGCAATGTTATTTATATTTTTCTCCTTATCTTATATGTCCCTAATACATTATTTCTTTTAATTTAGGCAGCCAATTACTTTCATAGACTTAAAATAAGTAAATATATGTTCTATGTTTATCTTTTATTTTTGTACTATTCTTAGGACTATGAACTTCAGCACAATTCATATTTCCATTTGGTACTGTAATATTTTTTTGTAGTTTAGAGCAGGTCTCGTGGTAATGGCTTCTCTTAAACTTCCAAACTTTCTTTCATCTGAGAAGGTGTTTAATGTTCTTTTTAAACTACCATTATTGAGGCATAACTGGCATATATTTATTATATGTTTTAAGTTTAAAGTTTAAAATTACATTTTTTTACATATGTTTGAGTTTAAAATGTAATCACTTGACATATTATTGCCAATGAAATTATCATCACAAAAAACAAGCATATTCAACACCCTCATTTAATCAAGCAACCATGTTCTTTTCAAGTTACTATAGTTTCTTTAAGTTAATAAAGTCCTACAAAGATTTTCATGTAAATGCATAAACATACATATATAGTAAAATATATATGGAAATATACATATAATAATCTTTTCCATATATTGTATATAAACTTTCCTATAAATATAGTCTTTACATTTATGTATGTATATATGATCTTAGGCTTTACATTTAGATCTATGGCCAATTTTAAGCCAATATTTATATGGCATAATATCTGGATCAAAGTTTTCTTTTTCTGTTTTATTTATTTATTTGAGGGAAAAGGAGAGAGCATGAGCAAGGGGTGGGCAGAGGGAGAAGAAGACTCCCTACTGAAAAGAGAGCTTGATGCAGGGCTTGATCCCAGGACCCCGAGATCATGACTAGAGCTGAAGGCAGATGCTTAGCCAACTGAGCCACCCAGGTGCCCCTGGATCAAAATTTTCAATATGGTATATGCATAGATCATTATTCCATCACTATTTGTTGAAATAATTATTCTTTCCCCACATAATTATCCCTTGCCTTGGCACATTTATCAAAAATCAGTTGTCTATATATGACGGACTTATTTGGGGGTTCTCCATTCTGTTTCCTTATTCTGTTTGTTTATTTTTGTACCAATACTACATTTTAAAAATAAGCCTAGATTTTAATAAGTCAGAAAATGTTGGTCCTCCAACTTTATATTTTTCTTCAAAGTTGTTTTAACTATTATAAGTCCTTTATAACCCATATGGATTCAAAAAATGGTTGTCTATTATCTCCCCAAAATCGATAAAAATATTTATTTTTGTATTGCATTAAGTTGAATTTAAAGATTAATTAGGGGAGAATTAGCATCTTATCAATGTTGAATCTCAATATCTCACTCTTTTTTTTTTTTTAGGTCACTGATTTCTTTGCTCAATAATATATAATTTCAACATCCACTTTTCTCCCATATTTCAGAATTTCTCCAAATACTTAAAAGTGTTGTTGCTATTTTAAATCATGTTGTCTAAAATTCAACTTTTGTTTCTTATTGCTATTTATAATATAGTTGATTTTTGCACTTTGATATATTACCCAACAACCTTGCTACATTTACTTATTACTTGTAATAACTTTTTTTGTGAATACTATTGGGTTTCCTACAACATGCTTATGTTATCTGTGAGTGAAGACAGTTTTGCTACTTTATTTCCATTATGGTTGCCTTTTATATATTTTGCTTGTCTTATTGCATTAGCTGGAATCTAATCTAATCTAATTAGAAGTGGAAAATAGACCTTCCTGTCTTATCCCTCAGGATGGGGACGAGGGAGCCTTCACTTGTTCACCATTAAATATGATATTATCTGTAGGTTATTTTTTTGATTCTTTTCATCAGGATGAGTAAGTTTCCTGTTGAATATTTTTCAAATGGCCTTCTGCACCTGCAATTAAATAACCATATAGGTTTTAGAAAAGTTGTTTAAAGTGGCCAATTGCAGTGATTAGTTTTTAGGTATTGTATCAACCTTGTATTCTCATAATAAACTGCATTCACTCGTGACATTTTTTTTTTGAGAGAAATCTTTTTTTTTTTTTTTTTTAAGATTTTATTTATTCAGGAAAGACACACAGAGGCAGAGACACAGGTGGAGGGAGAAGCAGGTTCCATGCAGGGAGCCTGACGTGGGACTTGATCCTGGGACCCTGGGGTCACGCCCTGGGCCTAAGGCAGATGCCCAACTGCTGAGCCACCCAGGCATCCCAATATATTATCATTTTTATATGTTATTAGATCTGATTAGATACGTTTGTCGAAGTATCTTTCATTTTTGTTTTCATGAGGTTTCCATGGGTGGAATTATGTAATACATTTATCTTCAGATATAGGCTAAAACAAATATATCCTTGAATTGATAGAATAGAATATTTACTGTATATATTGACTCAGTAGAAATTATGCTATTAATACAAATATATGAGAAAGAAAATTAATGTGCATTTATTGATGGATCTGTAATAGCTTAGGATCAAATATTATTTTTCCTGGAAAAACAAATAATATAATTACCAAAATATTAAATATTGTAAAGGCAAAAATTATGATAGTGTAGTTGAAGGAAACACTTATTCTTTACTTATATCAGAGAACTAATATAGGGAGCTTAATCCTAATGAATAAAAGTGTTTTATAAAGACAGATTATAAAGTTAGCACCTAGAAAACTTGTCACAAACTGAAAGTTAAAAAATATATTAAGAAAACAGCATAAAATTTAAAGTAAATTACAATAAAATATATTGTAATATCAATAAATTTAAAGGTGTTTAATCCACCTATTAAATTTCTGTTCAGGAGGCACCTGGTTGGCTCAGTTGATTATCTGATTCTTGATTTCAGCTCAAGTCATGATCTCAGTGTCATGGAATCAAAGCCCATGTCAGGCTTTGGAATCTGCTTGTCTTCCCTCTTCCTCCTCCCCTTCTTCCTCATCCTCTCTCTCTGTATGTGTGTGTGTGTGTGTGTGTCAAATAAAGACAAAAGATCTTTAAAAACATTATATTCATACTGAATAACATGACAAATCTGAAATCTAAGTCTTATGTAAGGGCTACACCTAAAACAAATTCAGAAAAATTAAAACTTAAAGCACGAGAAATGATCTGTTAAGTATAGACAATGTTATATTGGAAAAGACGTTTTAAAAAAGGAGGAATAGCAATTTTCGTATCAGCCAGGTGAATGCAAACTACAGAACATAAATTAAAACAAAGAAGACTTGTAACACTGACATTTTGCTTATGTAAAAAAACAAACTACAATGAACTAAAAAGAATAAGGAAGCCTTCCACGAAAGGTTTTTTGAAATAGTTCCAATAAATAATTTTAAATGGAAAATATTTGAAAAACTGTATAAATAGCAGGCTGCCTTTGGTAAAATTTAGTAAATTCACCACCATACTCTATGTCATATATTAAATATGTCAAAATTAGAAGTGAGCTTAAATTTATGAGTCATAAATTCCCTCTACAAATAAATACAATATTGTATTCTGATCTTGCAAAAATACAAGAGTTTCCATTTTGCTTTGAAATACCCATTAAAAAAGATACCCATTCACTGTTATAAAAGACAATATTCTTTCATATTTAGTTCTTTTTATAGACTTGGTGATTGTTTTTACTCAGTGGCTCCCAGCTGGCAGTTTAGTATATGTAGCATATTAAGCCTTTATTCCGCATTACCAACTTTAGTTTTTTATGCTGAAATATCTTCTTAAATTAAAAACAAAATTTATTTTTTAATGTCTTTAGAATAGCACTAAAGCAAAATATATATTTGGTACCATCAAATGGTTTGATGCTTAGTATCATGTATATATATGTGTGTATATATATATATATTTCTTCAAGTAATTATGCATTCAGTATACATTACTTATGTTATCATTTTATTATCCAGTGTGTAGTATTTATATTATTTATGTCACTATGGCCAGAAGCAGAAGATATTAACAGGTGTATTTGTAAGTTAAAGAAAAAAAGCAAAAAAGTGGAGGTCAAATGATTATAGAATCCAAGAATTGTACAGGACTTTTAATATTTAACCTACACCCTTTATTTGATTTCCTTTGCATTCATTACTTACATTTATGTGAGGGTGAAAATTGAGGTGACCTTTCTCTAATTTCACTTCTTTTGAAACTTGTGTGAATGTGACTGAATCTAGAAGGATTAAATTGTTTGTAAAATCCAATTTACCACTCTGTAGCAGGCTCCCAGAAACACCAGTCCTGAGACTTTAAAATCATTTAAGAGGCTTTGTGATTTAGATCGAACCACAGTTGAATAACCTTAAAGAAATTAGTAAAATATCTTGAAAATATATAGATATGTGTGTGTGTGTGTGGTATATTGTGTATATGAAGAGAGAAACAAAGAAGGAGAAAGATTTGAGAATGACGTTATTTACTCTGATAGTCTTTTTGCAATATATGATATAGAAAGTAAAAAGCAATTTTACAAAACCTTTATCTCCAACTAAAAGTAAGTTACTTGGAGCAAAGTTAACATTTTGTTTACATTAAAGGAAATGAATAGATATGAGTTGTTTTAAAAAGCACGATGCTACTGATTTCGAGAAGTATTTCCAATGTTTCTGCTTTACTTTTTGAGGACTCTAAAAAACAGGTTGAAGATGTAATCATACCCCATACCTGTTTTTCAATATAAATTATGATTCTGTTAGATTGTGATCGAGATCAGACAATTGTGCATGTAAAATATGGTATTTTCTATGAGTGCTAAAATAAATATACAATTATAAGTAAAAAAAAAATTTCATTAACCTACAATTGTAACCTAAAACCACAAATAAAAGTGGTTAAGCTTGAATTATTCAGCATATGTTAGGTTATTTTACTATCTAATCAATAAACTCTGCATCTCACTGGATTAAAAAATATCCATTTTTTTTCTTGCTCACACACTTCCACCAAGATTAGCTTGGGCATCTGGGGAGGCGGGCGGTGGATTGGAAGGGAGCATCGCTCTACCTCTGTCTTCCTGAAGGACCTGAAGGACTGAGTCTCAGGGTGCCTACCACTCCATGCACCCATGATTTCCTAGGCAGGAAAATTAATTTAATGGTAACTCGACAGTGGCTTCTCAAGATTCCATTAGGGAAATACACCAATCATTTCTGCTGACCTTTCATTTCTCAGGTCAAATCATGTGGCCACCCCAAACTTCGACAGTGAAGGGAAGTACAATTTGACTGTGCACATGGAAGATGGAAAGCCAGAATCATATCTGAAGAACAGAAATGACCATCAGAGCAATGATGTAGTTGCAGGCCTCAGGGTTTCAGAAACTCAAGGTGTGAGCAAGGCACACGGTGATAGCAGTTGATGTGGAATTCAGCTGATGAGTTCAGTAGGACGACACAAGTGCTGAAAAATCCCCACGTATCCTGACTGCATTAATAGATTTTTCTCAAAATGACAAATCCTATCTCATAGTCTCACCACCCTTTCCGAGCTCTATCAGGTCTGGGCCAGAGAAGCCTGCCGTGTGGATAGAAATTGATAACCTCAGACTCATGAGTGGATGGCATTCTTTGGGCTTAATCTTGCATCTTAAAACATGCATTTTTGGTGTCAGTACTCACCACATGTGTCTTTATGAAGGAGCCTCTGCTGTGATTTTTCTGTTTGCATGAAGCAGAATCATTCCTAAATTCCAGTCTAGACTAATGAATTCTGCATCTCATAAACATTTGATACGTTTCTTTTTTCCCAGAACATTATCCTGGCACCTAAACCTTAATAACAGACATGGGTATTACTTCAAATTGCACCCACACCTGAAAATGTCCCCATCTTTCCCAAGATTTGAGCATCAAGAAAATATCTTATAATTGCCACAACCTGGGATTTGTCCTATTTCTATACTGATAACGTCCAATGCTTTAACTTGGTATTATTTTAGTTAACTAAAATTGTGTTGGCTGTCTTCAATGGGGCCCATTCCTGTAGGCTTGCTGTATCTCTGAGTCAAAGCTATTTCCAATTATTTCCTGAATTTGTTTTTTGCGGCTGCTGTAGCCAATTAATGCAAATTTTCTGGTTTAGAAGGACGGAAATTTATTTTCTCACACGTATGGAGTATCACTAAGCAGAAATCAAGGTGTTGACAGAGTTTTGGCATGCTTTCCAGGGCCTAGAGAGGAGATCCAGTCCTCATAGATGACCACTTTATTTGCCTATGTCAACTTTTAGTCTTTACCATGTACTCATTTATTTTTATATATCTACAATGCTTTCATAAAGTTATTGCACATTTAACACTTTTTTAGACACCATAATCATGTGATAATCTATTATTCTATGGTCTCTTTTTTCCTTCCTTATCTTTGACACTCTCCACTCATGCCATTGCAGTTTTAGTAAATGGTGTCAAGACTTCTCTCTTTTATATATATATATATATATGAATTTAGGACTAAACCTGATATCATTCTATATTCTCTCATTTTATCTTTCTCACTATACAAAATATCATGAAAATGCCTCCAAGCCTACTGTTGTGTATATATCTGTCATGTATACAAAATCAGTTATTTATATATATATACACACATTATGTATTTGAATATAAATAGTATAAATAAAAATATATACAATTTTAAAAGACATACTATATTTATACATATATCTAATAATATAAATTCAAATATATATTTACATATATATGACTTATTTGTAATAGCTGCATAATATTCTCCATTAAAATGTACTGTTTCTTACTTAACCATTTCCTGTTGATGGATATTCCAGAAGTTCCCAGATTTCTTCTATTACAAAAGATGCCAAAATAACCACTGAATACTTTCATATAGTGATGGTTCCATTTTTATAGATTTCTCATATAAAGTGGAATTTTTTTGACTGATGGATGTTTATTTATTTTGATTACTATTATCAGATTGCTTCTAACAAGTAAGTTACAGATGCACATTCTTGACAGCAACATGCAAGAATGCTACATTTCTTATATTCCTGCGAGTACGGGTTTTATTATTTATTTTTCCTAATGATAAATCTATTTCATTGTTATTTTTATTCAATTTTTTTGACAACCTCTATAATTGAGCACCTTTCCTTCAGTCTATCGGCAGCTTTGGGATTCTCTTTGGATATCCTCTTTCATGAATTCAAATTCTTTGCCAACTATTTTTTTTTATCTCACTCTATCTCTTTCTTAATTAGTAGCAGGTGTTTGAACAATATAACTATCAAAACTTTATTTCTGTTAAACATTTGCCAGTTGCTTTATTTTGAAGTTGTAGGTTGGAATAATTTTAAATTTAAAAGTATAATACTTTGTATAATCAGTATTATATATAATATAATATAATTATATATAATATAATATAATATAAATATATATATTATATATATATTATATATAATATAATATAATATAATAATATATTTTTACTTCTGAGTTTCTTCTCTCATTTCTAAATCTCCCTTTATGTATGCATTTATCCTACTAACATTTCTTCTATATTCTAATTCTTTTAAAATATTTTATCTTCCATGCAATTTATATTAATCTTCTTATATTATGAAGCAAAATTACAACTATATTTGTCCAGAGGCATAGCCTATTTTTTTTTCAGCAAAAGAAATGACATGCCATCCTGTCATATATTAAATTTCTGTACATACTAGAATCTAATTTTGGAAACTTCATTCTGTTTCTGTAAACTATTTTCTATTATTATTAAAATGTTATATTGTCTTTGTTAAAATTGCTTAAAGATATGGTTTAATGTTTGATGACAAAAGCATTGTCTAACTATTCCACCTTCTCAGTACTTTTTAAAGTATCTTCACCATTTATCTTTTACCACAAGACCATAATTTTTTTTATCTAATTAAAAAGATTCATTAAATTTCCAGAGATATATACTCAAAATGCATGTGCTTATCCCAACTTTACCATCAGCTTACAAATATTTTCTAGAGGAAGTAAACAAAGATATTTTTTAAATTATTTTTTAAAGATTTGCTTATTTATTCATGAGAGACACAGAGAGGCAGAGACACAGGCAGAGGGAGAAGCAAGCTCCATGCAGGGAGCTCCTTGCAGGACTCAATTCTGGACCCAGGGTCACGACCTGAGCCAAATGCAGGCGCCCAACCACTGAGCCACCCAGGGGTCCCCAAAGATATTTTTAAATGGCTACCATAATCCATATATACTATAACCTTGGTTTTCCTCTTTATTTTTTTTTTATTATTATTTTTTTTTTTGGTTTTCCTCTTTAAATATTGGATTAATTTTGTGTGAATTCTTTGAGTGGACCAATATAATTTTTAACCATTACAAACCAACAATGTTTACCATTCTAATACATTGTAAGAACTCAGAAATCATTTATAAAACAATCCAGTCCAGTAATTTGCTACTCTCCTGTCACTCATCACATCAATGATTGTGACCTAGTTTTGCCATTCTCTGTTTTGTGCTGCTTTTTCTATTCTCAGTGTTAATTCAGAAATCATCAATTTGTTCTTCCAGCTTACAATTTCTATTGTATCTCTCAGACTTTGGAGTGCCTACTATTTTTCTGGAACAGACCATACTTAGGTACCTTTGACTATATTGGAATTGATATGAAGACACCAAGAGATAGAAAGCAAACAACGGGCTTTACAAACCTATTATTCTCGTCCTACAGTAATACTTAGCAATAGCCAGATCTGTTCCTGCATTGCTTCATTCTTTTGCCAAATGATGAAAAAATTAACTTTCTTTTCTTAATTTGTTGAAAGTCCTTGAAGCTCCGAGCTATCCTTTAACAATGACCAAGATGATAGTAGGAAAGAAGATAAGAGAAGTAACTCTCAAGCCTATAACTAAATGCCTTTAGGGAAGACTGAGTAACAATTCTCAAAATTTAAGAGAATTTCAGACCATGTTATGGCTTATACTGTGGCATCAGTTTGAAGTTTGTAAGACGGACATTTACAAAATCCTTTTGAGAAGCAAAAATGTAGTAATTCTTTATGAATTCCCAAATATGAGAGTGAGCAAAAGCTTTTCCTAAAAAACAAACTTAAAAAAGAAAAATCTCCAGATATGATTCCCCAGAAGAGATATGGAAAGAACAGTGTCCTTGGCATACCTTATTCAAAAACAATTATGATTGAGGTAAAAACATTGATAATAAAATGTAAGAATTTTATTTGACTTCAGGAAGTATGTTTTTTTTATTTTTATTTTTTTATTTTTATTTTTTTATTTTTTTTTTAGGAAGTATGTTAATAGATTATAAACAAGTAGACTTTAGGATCTCAAAGAAATTACTTGCCTTTATTTTTTTTGTTTTTCTTTTTTTTAATAATAAATTTGTTTTTTATTGGTGTTCAATTTGCCAACATACAGAATAACACCCAATGCTCATGCCATCAAGTGCCCCCCTCAGTGCCCGTCACCCATTCACCTCCACCCCCCGCCCTCCTCCCCTTCCACCACCCCTAGTTCGTTGCCTTTAAACATCAGAAATATTAACTAACATATAGAGCATCTTGCTATCAGCAAACTTTGGCACCAGCATCGAGTGTGTTTCATAGCTTCAGCTGCAAAAACAAAATATGGTTCTTCTTTTGTGGAAGAAAATTTGCTAGCGTTAAGTTTAACAATGCCCTACAAGGTTTCTTAGTAAACCCGAACACTCATTGCAGTATGGTGATATGTTGATATTATAAATTAAATTGGCAATAATTACTAAAATGGCCTCTTGAAATAAGAACTGAAAAGGAACCCCTGTGGAGCTCTGAGAGCTGGTACTTATGAAATAACTGTTATTTTAGCATTTCACTGTTCTAATCATTTCACCTTTATTGACGCCAGGGAGAAAGGGGGCTGCTGAGAGCAGAGGAGCAGGAGACAATTATCAGTAGTCATGATGTACTAGTTCCATTTGCTCTGTGAAAAGGGTAAAATGGTACAGTGTCAGTACGGATCTCAGGTCCCATGGATTTTCTACAGAAATTACCTCGGGGTGGGAAGGATGTTTTATAGATGGAAGATGAGGACATTTGCCAAGAAAGATCATAAGTTCACCAACTGTATTAGCTAGAAAGCTTATTCACAGGTGCTCCCTGTTCACCAATACCCACCCACACTCAACTATTCCAATCCTATCAAGAGAAGCACACCACACGCAGAGTCTCCCACACAAACCTACAGGACACTGCCGTAACGGTGATTTTGTCATCTATGTGGCATTTCTTCCTTTATACATAGAATTCAAGTTTTTTGAACTTACTGATTTAAAATATGGAGATACAAATTGGAGTTTGGTAATTTTGATGTGAGAAAAGAAGGCAAAGAAAAATTAAATTTCCTGATTACCTACAGCCCACTGACAAGTCCTTGAAATAGAGTTACCTGCCTCCCTGTTGACCCTTCACTAAGGGCAAGAGGCAATCTTAGCCCGATCCCCCAGGCTCCTGTGCATCTACTTTAACATAAAGAAAATTCCTTTGGAAACTCCTTTACCTCTACCCCTTCAAGATAAATGTTGGCAATCATGCCCCAAATGTATGCCCCACTGATACACATCAGAAGGGTTTCATGGCTAGAGTTGTATTAGTTGGTAATTAATGACCTTTCCCTGACAATAGCTGGCCCCCTCAAGGTCCTGGAAACCTTGCTTCTAAATTCCTTAGAGGCTGAGGGTCTCTCTAACCCCCTCCCACTTAAAAGTCTACAATGTGCCACTCCTCATGACCCCAAGGCAGCTCTTTCTGCCTTTAGGTCCTGACCCCATGCTTCAATAAAACCACCTTTTTGCATGGAAGACGTCTCAAGAATTCTTCCTTGGTGTCATCTCCGAACCCTGACATCTTTCCTACATCAGTTTCATCTCCTGTCAGCTCTATATTTATCATATTATATATTCCATTATGTGTTTTTTTTTTTTATCTTAAGAAAGACCAATCCTTTGCTTATTTTCACATACATGGTACTGTTTAGACATGCTCTCATTATTTCTGGTCTCTCTGTGTGGACGGAATAGCAAAAAAAAAAAAAAAAAAAAAAAGAAAAAAAAGAAAGAAAAAGAAAAGAAAAATTTTCTTAAAGAGAGGTTTTCAAATGTTTCCTCATCAGTTTTAACCATGGATCAATCAATCGGTGTATCAATCTATAATATTTTTTTTTAATTTTTTATTTATTTATGATAGAGAGAGAGAGAGAGAGAGGCAGAGACATAGGCATAGGGAGAAGCAGGCTCCATGCACCAATGTGGGATTCGATCCCGGGTCTCCAGGATTGCGCCCTGGGCCAAAGGCAGGCCCAAACCGCTGCGCCACCCAGGGATCCCAGTGTATCAATCTATAGATAGATATTCAACTAGATTTAAATTCAAGTTAGTGAATATATAGTGAATTATTAGTTTCAGGGGTAGAATTTAGTGATTCATCAGTTGCATGTAACACCCAGTGCTCATTACATCACATGTCTTTCTTAAAGCCCATCACCTAGTTACCCCCTCCTCCCACCCCCCCTCCCCTCCAGTGACCTTTAGTTTCCTAGAGTTGAGTGTCTCTTATGGTTTGCCTCCTTCTCTGTTTTTATCTTACCTTATTTTTCCTTCCATTTCCCTATGTCCATCAGTTTTGTATCTTAAATTTAACAATATACTTGGCAAAAGACCCGTGTTCCCATGTCAAATGCATTGCCAAATTGCTTGGTCACAAGAGAAATGGGGAAGATTTGCCCCAGGCTACTTGCAGTGAGACAAATCACCCCCCTTAGAACTCCTTCTAGTTCTAAGCCTTTCACTGTACCCTCTGAGGCTCCTCATTAAGGGGATTTTACATTCAGTACTCTTGTGACTTTTTCTCTCTCCCTTCCCTTTAACAGTTGCTCTAAGGGAACTGAAATGAAAAAGAAGAGATAATTCATTTTCAGTGCAAGCATTTGCAGAAGAGCAG
Organism: Vulpes lagopus; assembly: GCF_018345385.1. NCBI lineage: Eukaryota > Metazoa > Chordata > Mammalia > Carnivora > Canidae > Vulpes > Vulpes lagopus. The sequence goes on along the minus strand of NC_054826.1, from coordinate 3,359,143 downwards.
CATTTCATAGAATTCAGAGGCTAGAGGTGCAGGTTAAAACACAGATTTGAAGCTGAACATTCTCTGAGGGAGTTAAAAATAAAGTTTTCCTCTCCTCAATGAAAGGGAATGAAGGAATTTTTTTTTTCTAAATTATAGGAAAATCTCAGAATAAAGATTTTTGACATTAATTTTCTCTTCTTTGAGTTTTGCATTTTAGATGGAAACAATCTCTTTATAATATATGATGGGCCCACTTTCAGTACCTTTTTAGTTGGTAGTTTCTTTGATTTGCCAAGTATAAAATATCTTAATTATCCTCATAATGATCCAGATTATGTTGCATTCACTTACTTTGGAACAAGTAAATAAAGCAGAAAAAAATAACAAATATGCACTAGCTCTAAATCATGAGCTCCAAGAAGATTTCTGTACTGAGTCACAGCCCTTGTCTGCACATTTCCACCTGCAGCGCCCTGTGGGTATTTCAAATGTAACATTTCTAAAACGGCTTCCACTAGTCATTTTCCTTCACCTCTTTTTTCTTTCCTTTCTTCATCTCTAAAGCTCATTCAGAGGCCAGCATTGTCAGGCTAATTTTATTTTCTTATTTCATCAAAAGCTGTTATGGGTCCTTCATAAAGGATCATCAGTTTTTGTTTTTAAGATTTTATTTATTTATCCATGAGAGACACAGAGAGAGAGAGAGAGGCAGAGACACAGGCAGAGGGAGAAGCAGGCCCCAGGCAGGGAGCCTGATGTGGGACTCAATCCCAGGACTCCAGGAAGGTGTCACTAAACCTCCAAGCCACCCAGGCATCCCCAGGATCATCAGTTTCTTATGACCATTACATCTATTCAGTAGGATTAACACTCCTTTAAAGAATGGGAAGCTCAAGCAAATATACCCCACAAATGGATACAAAAGAAGGGAGGTGATTGAGAAAGACAAGGCCAACTGGCCTCACACAGGCCTTTCTCAGTTGATGCTTCTCATTTAGATGTGATTCTTGGACAACAAGCATTTTGAGTGTTTTGAAATATGAGAGTTGATCATCGGCCTCGGTCAAATTAAGTTTTAAAGAGTTGTGTCCAATGATAATCTTAGATTTGTACAATGTTTGAAGTCTAGAACTATCCTATGAGGTTTACAAGGTAGGCCTATTAATATGTATTTTGACGCAAGATCATTTTATGAGAAGTTACAGAGAAGAGACCACACTGTCTCTGTCAGAGCATTTATGTACCTATAAATATTCCTGCAAATGTCCCCTTGAAAGTTCATTCGGTGGAGGCGGTAGTAAGTTGTTTACAAAAATCTTGCATACATCGTGATAAACAGACTCTGCGGATGAACCAAATGGGGATCAAATCCTCCTAGAAAGTATTAAATTACAGTGAAGAACTTTTATTGCAGTACATCTAATCTCTGTTTTGAAGATTGTCATTTTTTTTTTTTAAAGCATAGCCGTAAACTAAATTAACTCAAACTGAGGCTCCAGATGAGAAGCTGTGTGCGTGTGCTCATGCCTAATAATGCCTTTAGCTCTGGGTGAAAACGCCCACCTGGGCTCACTCATTTCCACCTCTGCCTCCTTGTGGAAGTTAATTATGTGACGAGGGTAAAACCTTGCAAGTGATCTCAGAATGTTTACATAAGTCAACACTGCATCTTATAAATTCCTACAGTCTTCTAATTTCCCGTCATTTATGTGCCAATGCAAATCTGCAAATCTTGCTACTCAGGTCCTGCAGTATAGCGTGATATTTAAAAAAAAAAAAAAAACTGCATACAACTGCTCTTTGATGTATTAGGCAGAATTTGGAGCCCACATTGTTTTCTGTTTCAAGACACCTTTGTAGTTATTTGAACTGTAAAATTGCGGCCATCTTATTATGAAATTAGTAAATTCAGAATCTTACTGGGAATAAAATGCAAAACTCCTTCCCATCAATTGAAGAAATCTCCCTTTATTATAAGTCTGTCCAGTTGTGAACTTTTCCCGTGATGTTCTCGTTAATACGGCCTACCCCCTTCTTTCCCTTGCTGCCTTCTTCCTTCACACTCTCTCCTCTCCCCCCTTCCCTGTCTCTCCCTCTCTTTCTCCCCCTTTGTCTCTCTCTTACTGTCTTTCATTTCTCCTCATCTTCTATATCTTTCTCTCACAATCTGTTTCTTTGTTGGACATTCTTTAATTTTCTATCTCAGAGTCCTTTTGATGTAGGAATGAGTTAGGGGCAGACAGGGCTAGGCAGGGAAAGTTGAGGGAAAGGCCCAGAGTCAAGCTCCTACCTATCCCAAGAAAACAGAGGAAAGACAGTAAAATCAGAAAAAATAAATAAATAAACCTGGCTCCCTAGCTCCAAAACGTTAGGGAGTGTCCTCCTTTTAATGGCTACTAAGGAATCACAGAAACCCGCCAGATCACAAAGAAATAGGTCATTAAGGTGTTACCAATAGTCTCTGCTCAAACCAAGATGGCACAAGAATCTCAAGGCCGTGGGTTACCCGACTAGGCTCACAGAAATCCCAGATGTAGAGAAATGTTATGGAAGAGATATTAGCCTGAGAGAAGGGAGCCCCTTGTTTGGGCTCATGAGATTTACAAAAAGTCATCCCCTTTGTTATTATGAGGGTTACAAGTCCACCATGTTTGTTCTAAATATCCACCCTGACAGTGACAGGAAATGGACCAAGGTCCCGGTCAGTTTCCTATAAAAAACAGACCCTACAAGCCCCCAGTGGCAACGCTGTGGGGACCCCTCTCACTCTTGAGAGCTTTCTCTGCATCTCTGCTTAATAAACATCCACGGCTTTGCTCACTCTCCGTTGTCCACGAGATTCATTCTCCAGTCCATGAGACAAGAACCCAGCTCTCCCATAGTATCAATTTGCTAGTGCTCTTTCTGACCACACACACGCGCACAATTGGTTATCTGTTGTATTGAAGAACTGTAGTTGCCTTCATAAGAACCCCTAATATTTATTATTTAGGTTATATCTAGATTTTATTTACAGTTGCTGCTTTTAAGGAGATGTTTCTACCCAATATGTCTTCTGTGTTTTCCGATACACATGAACATGAATGGATCTAATATGGTAACTGCTCATAGTTCTTATTTCTGTGTTATGCTCCTTACAGTGAGTAGACTTAACAAAAGAAAACTAAGTGTGGTGACAGTAAGCGAGTTCATTGGTTCACAGATTCAAAGGTAATGTTGCCAGCAGCATCACCACACTGAGGAATATTTGTTGTTTGTGTGGGGCAATTATGAGAATTGAAGAAAGTAGCTTCTGTTATTAATAGGTTGATTTGTTCACTTTTTTTTTTTATGGATGTGGATTTGGGATTTTATTTTTGATGTATTTCAGCATTAATAAATAACTTTGGAAATTTGTTTTAGCTGGGTGATAAACATGTTTTCCTAATTCTAGTAAAAATATCATCTGTATATGGGTTAAAATTATTTTAGAAGGTTCTGTGAAAGCAATTATTACCTTATATAGGATTTTGTATATGTATTCCAAAGTTTTATTTTTATTTCTTTTTTTATTTGTCAAAATTTGTAGTGCCCTATTTCTATTCTAAACTATAGATTTAAAGTACAAGAGAATTATTCAGTAGAATACCATTTGAGTTGGTATTCCTATAAATGTTTAAGTCACTGTGAGATAATCTGTCTAAATTAGGCAAATTAAACACACACACACACACACACATAATGGTATAATATATTTAAAATAGGTATTGAATGTGTTGTGTTGATTGACATGTTTGCAATTATTTCTACCTTTAATTTTGCTTCTACCAATGTTGGTTTTTTCTCCTTCCCTGGCTTTTTTAGTTTGATCCAATTTCCTTTGTTTCTGTTTTCCTTTTCAAAATTAGACATTGTTTTTCTCTTCCCAACAACTGTAAGACATTAAATGAAATTTCATTAAAATGTGTCTAGATATGGAGGTATTTCCCATTCCTACCCAAGATTCATTTCTGCATTAAAATCTGGGAAGTTGTCCAGCATTTATGTCTTTGAATGTTCCCTCTTGCCTATTCTCTGTTCTCTTTTTCCATATAAATGAGAGTTCCCAAGATGAAAGCTGATCTGTTTTTTTTTTTTTTTGACCTGATTTCAGAAATGTTAACCCATCATTTCATGGTGTTCTATTATTTAAAAGTCTGTCACGTAAGTCCAACCCCACAGTCAAGGGGTGCCTATTACACAAGAACATGGATCCAGGAATAGAGATCATTGGGGATTGTCGGAAAAACTGCCCACAGTAACCAAAGTATTTAACGATATGAATTTATCTCTGATATAAATGGCCTATCCCATTTTTCAAACCTAATAAAGTTAATCATTTATAGCTTTATCTGATCAAAATTTGCAATGATGTTATAAAAGAAAACATAAATTTTAAGTATTTTTTGATTTACAAGGTTTTATAGGTGGCAAGTAAACACTATAGCATAAATCATTCCTATCATGTCTTTGTCTTTTAACAAATCTGATCTCTCAAAGGCTGAGGGAATTTTATTATTCTTGGTAAATATCAGATATTCACCAAGGTATACTTGTATTACTCAAAGTGTTTGATTTACTTAATATGATAGAATGCATTTCACTTGTGGTAATTTATTTAGATTTTAGTGTTTTTTTTTTGTTTGTTTGTTTTAACCAACTCTCCCGCCAAACCCTCTCCTGCTCCTTTGCTCAGGAGAAAAATAAAAAAGAAGAAAGAAAAGAAAAAAAAGAAAGAAAGAAAGAAAGAAAGAAAGAAAGAAAGAAGAAGAAAGAAAGAAAGAAAGAAAGAAAGGAAGGAAGAAAGGAAGAAAGGAGCACAATGAAAAGCTACTTGACAATAGCTTCTAGTTGTCAATTAAAAAGCACAGATTAAAACTGTTGAGGTAAGGAATTTAGGTGAGTTTACCTAGTGCTGTCTTTCCAGCACAAAGAACAGACATGATAAGATTTGTTGGAATATCAAGTCAAATGCAATACTTGATGAAACAAATGGATGGAAAAGGTATAGAAAACCCAGGGGGCAAAGGGAAAGGGTGACATGACCGTAGACGGTATGGCTCCATCTTGGATCTGGAGTGTGGACCTTGGGATTCTGACCAACAATCATATCAGCGATAACGTGGTTTGTTTCAGTTAAAATCTCCATCATTTTACACAAAATCGGGAATAGAAATAAAACCCTCACAATGACTGAGATTAAATTTTACATAAGACTATTGGGATACAGCATCAGCTGATGAAGTTTGGTTTATTTGTATGTTTTATTATTTTTGTTTGTTTGTTTGTTTGTTTTTGTTTTATTATTTTTTTGCCACAACTTTTTAGCACTCTTGACTTTCTAGTCCAAGCAATACATACATTACATGCATAGAGTTTTATCCAAAATCGCTGTGATTCCAAAGAATTCTAGGCAGATTATCCAATCGGTCATATGACGTTGCTATATTTGGAGACAAGATCATGGCTGTCATTGGCATTCAAAAAAAAAGCACCATTGTGAATAAATGTGTGGAGTACTAAGTATGTTCCTTTGCATGTGTTTTAGCCTATCTTTTGCTTATTCTTAAATGTGAATGTAATAAACACAATATTAAGATGGATATCATAATACGAGTGTCTTAGGACCGTAAAAACACGGGTTATTAGCTCCCTATTACTGTCGTAACAAGTGAACACCAATTCAGTAGCACCCTATAGTTCTGTGGGTTGGAAATCTCACTGGGCTAAAATCCAGCGTCAATAGGACTTTGTTCATTTTTGGAGGCTCTCAGGAAGAAGCCTTTTTCCTTATCATTTCCAGCTTTTATTTATTTTTTTTAAGATTTTATTTATTTATTCATGAGAGACACAGAGAGAGAGAGAGAGGCAGAGACACAGGCAGAGGGACAAGCAGGCTCCATGCACGGAGCCCAATGTGGGACTCGATCCCGGGTTTCCAGGATCACCCTGGACTGAAGGTGGCGGTAAACCACTGAACAACCCAGGGATCCCCATTTTCAACTTTTAGAGACAGCCTCCATTCCAGCTGGTGGCTCTCTTCCATCTTAAAGGCAACAAGGAAGTTTAGAGTCCTCATCCCATGGCATCACTGTGACCCTTGCTTCTGTCTTCATGTCTTTTCTGCCCCCCCTCCATGACGAAGGGCCTCAGGGGCTACATTGGGCCCACCTGAATAATCCATGATAATCTCCTTATTTCATTTTTTTAACCAAATACAGAGTTTATTAGGCCAATGCGACATAATAGCATAAAACACTAAGCCATTTGCCAGGGTGTCCTTTTCAAGAGTGAGTGCCAGCATACAGTGAGGGAGCTTCCCCACTAACCCTTATTAACCATAATTACTTAACTGAATCCTAAAGATTGAGTAAAATATTCTTTCTACAACATGCTGAACGCTCACTTTCCTTTCTTAGAGAAGGTCTTCTAAGTGCACCATTCATCTCCCCCTTCTGGCAGGAGGGACATTTCATCTGCAAACCTACAAATGGAGTCTTGTGCTGATCTGATGGTCAGTACCCCCAAACATAAGTCCCGTGGTCATGGCCCCAGATTCACTGACCAGATAGGGACAGACCAACACCATACCTGCCAGACAGTGCTTTCCTAGAAAGGCTCTGGACTCAAGACAAGCCCCTATGTTACCAGGGGAGGAGGAGTGTCCCAAATGGTGGAGATGCCGAAAGAAATTGAAACTAAACTTTTCGTCAGGAGTGTCCAGGGTGGCTTAGACTCCTCCTTATAGTTGAGGCCTGCAGATCCTTTACTCTTCTTTTTGGCGTCCTCACCTACTAGCTGCCCTCAGGCTGAGCTGGGTACAGTGGGGTGGGGAAGTCACAGTGTCAGAAGTGAGTAATTTAGCATTAGCCATGCCTATACCACACTAACCCCTTTATATAAATTAACCGATTGCTTGCTCAAAATTATAAGGTAGGTGTAGTCGTTACCCCTGATTTAGAATTACAGAGAGATTCAGTAATTTGTCAAAGGTGTCAAGGCTACTAAGCAGTAAATCCAGGATTTGAATCCAGATCATTTGGATCCAGGAGTCACACTCAAACATCTATGGGATCAAATCAAGTTTCATGACCAGCAGAAAAAGCCAAGGCACAGACAGGGTTTCTCCCACCCAGAAGCAGAGCCAGAACAGGACCAACTATTGCTCCAATTTGGGCCCACATTCCAAGTTCTAGAAAGGCTCTAGCTTCTGTTGCCCCTGGTCACTGGCTTCCTTGAGCCAATCCCCTGCCCTCACAAGCCCTTGCTCTGGGCTGCTTTGCACTTCCAAAGCTTGTCTACCCTACCCCTTGAGTTGAATCAGCCATCGTCCAGTCCCTTGCCGTCTCTGAGAGCCATCTGAGTCCTGTTGTCCCCAGACAAGGAGCACATCAGCTGCCTCTCATGGGGCAACAGGTTCATTCAGGGTACAGGGTTCAGATAAAGTATTAGCAACCTTCTCTATCCTCACCTCCTCTTGCCCTACTGCAAAAGGCAGCACTTCTGTCCTCTGGCACCTGCAGGCCATATCATTGTCACCATCTGCCTCCTCACCTAATCCCCACCAAAGGGCCTGTCACTCCCTTTGGGGTTTTCCCATCTTGAGTGTCACTCAGCTGATTTCTCCACTCACCAGGCTAGTTCCTGGACCAGCTGCTCTTGCCTGTGATGGATTAGAAAGAGTGGCCGAGAGAGGGACCCCAACACCCTTGTACCACTCTCTTCTTTCCTTGCCTCCTCAAATCCAAGACCATCTAATCTCCCCATTTTAAGTCTGCTGAGTAGCCATCTTCCCCTTCGTCATGCAACTTGACATATTCATAGGTGCTGGGTATTAGAACATGGACATGGGGGGGGGGGTGCATTCTTCTGCCTATCATAATAGCTTTAAGATAACTTTAGGTTGGGAGGCGTTCATCAAATACTCCCATTTAATGAAAATACACATTTATCAACATTGAATTTATATTATTTAAAATACAGATCTTATCGTAATGGTGTGACTTGAGCTAAATGGGAAGCAGTCTTTTAAGAAATGCTCCTTAAGAAAAGATGGGACTGAGAAAATGTTACAAAGACTTTATTAGACTATTATGAAAAAAGAACAATGCATTTGCGTTTCGAATACGTGTGCGTGTTTGTGAGTATGTGAGACCGCATACAGGGAAAGAAGAAGAGAAAATAAGAGCAAAAGAAAAAGAGGATATGATATTTGACAAAAAAAAACCCCAACTTTTCATGAAATAATTTTCTGTTTAAGATAATACTTGTTCCATTGAAATCTCTCTGAGATTTCTTCGGGGAAGATTTGTTGAGACATGCAATCATTTACACCGTTCTTTAACGGCCAATTTCCTTTTACTTAAAAGCCACCCTTGCAAATTTCTAACTAAAGATAATGAGTGTGATGAAATTATATAGCTCCCTTCTTTCGTGTTGCATTTTCTCTTTCCTGGCTGTGACACCGTCACACCATCGCGCTGCAACCAATAATTTGCCGAAGTGTTTTCTTTCAAGAAAAAAAACCAACAGGAATTCTTCCATAGACTTACTTACCTATTCAAATTGGTTTACTGTATCCCCGTTTCATCTGCATGTGTGCCTGTGTGCGTGTGTGTGTTTTAATATAATGCACTGCCACTGCACTTCTAACACTTTTTTTTTTTTTTTACAGAATGCCAATTCGAAACAAACACAATACTCCAATGCACCATCATAGCATCCTTTCCTATTCATAACTCATGGTTTAAATTGCTTTTAAAAAAATTCATGATGCTGACCTAATGGAAGAGATTCTATCCATGTTTGTTCGTAATGCCTTGACTTTTACTCCTTTGACATTTGTTCCTTTCCTCAAGTTTTCGGAAGGCTGGTCAATTATTCATAGTCTTTTTTGAGCTATAACTAGTGGCAATATTTCTCTGAACTTAGCCTGACAAGACAGGTTTAATCATCTCTTGCCCTTCGTGTATACATACCCTCTACTTATCATGCCAAGGGAGCTGTGTATGTCCTAAAATCCCTACATTATTAATAAAGTCCCAAGGACACTATTAATCAATGTCACTTTGACTCAACTTCCTAATACACAGTCTATGAACCCCTATTTACTATTTTCACCCCAATTTTCTACTACAAAACCTTCTACAGTTCATCAGTTATCTCTGACCCATTGTGTTGCCTCTTGTATTTCATACAGTACTTAACACATTTATAATTTTATTTTAAAATTATTTTTATTAGTATCTTCCCTTCTGCTGAGACTGTGGACTCATGAAAGACAGTCTCTTTTATCCAACCATGTCTTCTAGGTTGTAGCCTAGTGGCTGGAATAGAGAAAAGCTCAAAACATTTTGAAGGTTGAATGAATGCAAGATGGTTCCTAGTTCCCTTTGCCTGCTTAACCAGGATTTGAACAGGGGTTATGGGAGTGAAGCTGAATAACCCTTTTCACTTAGTCATTATTATGTACTTCCTAGATTCTGTTAACCAGTATTTTCCAAAAATATGTGGAGAATGCATGTATAAAATCTAGTCCCATAAATCCAACTTAATTCTCTGCCACAGGAAGATAATAGAGCTTTGGAAATAACACGAGTTTTGAACTCCGTGACACCCGAGTTACAATCCTCTCAGCTCCCTCTAGTCATATGGTGCTGAATATTGCACTGAACCTTTAGTAGCTCAATATCAGCATCTGATGTATAAAAGAACTGAGTTTTGTTTGGATACAAAATTATATATCCCATATGTTGAATTTCTTTTTAGGGAAAATATTTCTTCCAATATTTGACTTTCTTGTGTATCTACTTCTTGATTCACATCTGCCTATATTGTCAAACTTGCTGTTCTTATTGATGGAAACTAATTATTTCTTCATATACTCCACAGTAAACTTGCTTAAGTCTTTATCAACATGCCCTACACTTCTTTTCTCATTAAATAATTTATCTTAATTGTTGATTTCAGGGGCTATTTCTTCTCTTCTGTTTTAAAAAAATGTAAATGACTAGCTCTTTGGAGTGGGAGGTTCTCTTTTATTTATTTTTTTCCTTCCTTTTCTATCTTACAGTTGCCTCCAATAAATCCCATTTTGTTTTTTGTTTTGTTTTGTTTTGTTTTGTTTTCGAATCCCATTTTGAACCAAATTTTTTTATTGGGAGATCTTGCCTACCTTTCCCAAGAACACGGCTGCTTGGCTGAGTTCCCATGGGCAACCCTACAGCCACCATAGGTAAGTGGGCAGCTTTGTAGTTATCACCTGTAGCTATGGGAGTGGTCTTAGTCTCGGTCTGCCCCTCTTCCAAGAATGGACTACCACCCAGGGCTGCCTTACTATATAAGTTTCCTATTATTCCATTGCAACTCACATCTTCCTCCAGAATCTAAATTCCTGGCCATACGGATAGATTAGTTTCTGGATTCAACAGCCGAAGGGATATAGTGCTGCTCACCACCCAATAATTCCATTCTATTTAACCTCTGTAAGATGTTCATTTTTAAATATACTTCTCCCTGTTATTCTTCTGTGTTTGTAGTGGTAGTAGTGATGCCATTAGTGGTGGGAGGACACAGTATAATTATCTGAACAAAGAATATTAATATTATTTATTGAAATCCTCTTTTCTCATCAAGTATCACACAGAAATGTCAAACTCATATTTGCACAAATATGAAAGCAGTGCATTTCCCCCTAACTTATGCCATTCTTAGCCCCCTTCATATATTGCTGCCTAGCATTACCATACTGAGTTATAGAGACTAGAACCCTGAACTTGCCCTGAATGCCTCTTTTTCCTTCTGCAATGTAATAATACAGTGACCAAGTACAGATGAGAAATGTGTTACTTGTTCTAATAATTTTTAAAGATATATTTATTTATTTGAGAGAGAGTGTGAGAGCATGCATGTGAGTGGGGGAAGGGGAGCGGGAGAGAGAATCTTAAGCAGACTCCACACTGGGGAGGGGGCATCGTGAGACTCTATCCCTAGACCTTGAGATCATGACCTGAGTTGAAATCAAGAGTGGGATGTTCAACCAACTGAGCCAGCCAGGTGTCCCTGTTACTCATTTTATATCAAAATGTGTCTTAATTGTCTATTGCTGCTGTCTAATTCAGGTTCCCTTCATGTCTGACATTATGGTGCAGGTGTTATTTACAAGGTAAGGCAATTATAACCTCCATGCCAGTATTTTAAAATAGATAATGTGGACACACTGAATTTTTTTGAGCAAGAAAATAATAGCTAAATATCATAGTTTTAGAATAGTATAAAAGATAAGCTTATTCTTGCCTCTACTTATAACTGCCTCCAATGTCTACTTTCTTTAATGTAGCTACACGTTGTTTACATATATTAGCAGATAAACTTGCAATCCAAGAATGTGTCTTGACAAGCCCTCTAACAGTTTGGAACGGAGTAGGTGATAAATCATAACTGATTTTCCTCCTACTTATCATTAAAAAGATGGCAGACATAGTTATTCTTGTGGACATGGGACACGATAGATTTTATAAATGTTACAGACTGCAAAGAGTGGAAAAAGACTGAAGATTTTCAAATTGTTGTAAGTTGCATTCATCCTAGTAAGCAATAGAGAAGTCACAGGGTTTTTTTTTTTTTTTTTAGCTATCTGCTGAAGATATACAAATAATGGTTTGAAGATCATATACATTTTCTCCATAATAAATCTGTATTCAAGATTTAAACTATAACATCTATAGCATTTTTTGCTGTTACATTTTGTCCATCAAAAATGCCACAATTGACAGCAATGCTCTTTAAAATGTCATATATCTGTATTTATGTCTATTCACTTATATCTGTATCCATACATGTGTGTTGTGTGTGTGTGTATCTTAATTTTCATAGCCTTTGCTAAGGACAAAAACAAATAGATGAAGAGGTTCCTAGAGATGAAGAAACTGAAGTAGAGAAGCCATTTCCACAGAAAGCCATGAAGAAATGTATTGTTGTTTCCCTAAAATAGCAGCACCAGGATTTAAATTTTGACTGACAAGATACACATAAACACACTCACACACAGGATTGTTAATATGATTTGGTTTGAGGTAAATTAGGTCTAGACTTTTAGTGGTTAAGCAGCTGACCTTCAGGAAAAATGGGCAATGGGCAACAGTCATTTCTTAACATATCGCTTGTTATACAACTCAAAAATCTGCTTTAAAATTTTCATGGTGGTGTAGGCCATTCCTTAAGATTAAAAATTGTCCTTTCTAAAATTTCCCAAATAATGTAAAGTTTCTGGGTGTATATGTAATAAACCTGTAGAAAAAAATTCTACTTGTGATATATAATAGGACATAAATAATACTTAATAATAATCAGGGATGCTTGGGTGGCTCAGCGGCTGAGCATCTGTTTTGGCTCAGGTCATGATCCCAGAATTACAGGATCAAGTTTCACATTGGGATCCCTGCATGGAGCCTGCTTCTCCCTCTGCCTGTGTCTCTGCCTCTCTCTGTGTGTCTCTCATGAATAAATAAGTAAAATCTTTTTTTTTAAAGTAATAATCAAATACTAGTGGCTATTGTCAATTTTTCTACTATTAAGCCTGTAGTATCCAAGCAGATGGAGCCCACTGTTTTTCATAATTTATGTGCCATTAATTCTATAAGGCCTCATAATTTACTTTTGAGTAGATTTATACCAAACTGTTGTAAAATTGGGACAATTCAGTTGAATACATAATGGCTTCCTCCAAAATGAGTCATAAAGTGATTAAGTCTATTGTAAAGCCTACAAGATGGAATTGTGGAAGGAGGTGCTATTGAATTTTATGTGTGTATGTGTGTATATATTGCATCCATATAGATTATATATGTACAGATATATGTACATTACATACAGATATATATATAGATGTAACATATGTGTATGTGTATTGAATTTTATAGTTTTAATATACATCCGTCTTCACATGTATATATAATCTCTACACAGCTTTTTGTGTATATGAGTTCAAGAAGAAGGGGTTTTGATATTCCTTTCACCCGAAGTATCTATGTTCTGAGAAACCAAATAAGGAGAGTCATCATGACACACGATTTCAATATAAAGACCTTTAAAAAACAGAGATATTTGGGCCACTCAATTCATCTTGGGTGGTAATTTTTAAGTGACTTAAGTTAAATTATGGTCTAAGGTAAAGTATGATTACAATTTTTCATATTGGATTATTTTGGTGAAAATGCACTTATTTCTAGCTAATGGGATGAGACATATAGAGGGAATAGTTGTAATTCTGTGTCATGAGTCATATTTCTGAATAGGCTCAAGTCTCTAAATTTGAAGATATTATTTTTGTTGAGGTTTCTGTACACAGCTACTTCAAGCGAAGACTACATGTTTGAAGAAGTAGAACCAATGACCTTGCCCCTACTAATACTTAACTCTGATTTTGTTTTGTGCCAAAAGGATCAGCAGTATCTATTTAAAATGACATCTTTACAGTGTTATCCAATTAGTTAACGCTCATGTACTAGAAACCTAATGATATCTGCATGTTGATTTTTTATCTGTCTCAACCCACTCTTAGAAATCCATAGTATTGGAGAACAGATGCTGAAGCTTCAGTGTTTACTCTCTGACAACTCCTGTGGGTGTCCAGAAACCCAATTCATGTGGAGGCAGATGCTTGAAATGTCCTGTGGCATTTTCTAAGAGATATTTCAATGGCAGTCCTTTTACAAATAAATACAGAAGGTAATTTTTCTTGAAAGATTACTGAGAATTAAAGAGGCAACAATGAGTGGCACCTGAGTGGTTCAGTGGGGGAAGCATCCACCTTTGGCTCAGGTCATGATTCTAGAGGGTCCTGGGATCGAGCCCCAGGTCGTGCTCCCTATTTAGGGGGGTGGTTGTTTCTCTTTCCTCCTCTGCCCGTCCCAGGCATTCATGCCCTGTCTCTCTCTCTCTCTCAAATAAATAAATAAAATGTTAAATGAATAAACAAAGAGGCAACAATGAAATGTCATTGTCAAGAAGAGCTGCACATCTTTTTGGGGTGTGTGGGTGTTCACGTGTTCACAGAAGTGAAAATGAGTGGATGCACAGTGCTGCTTCTATTTCCCACTGCTAGAAGATAACCTCCAGATAGCAGTCTGTCGATTCAGACTCTATGTCTTTCCAACATGCTCTTCTGGTACCTACCATCTTACTTCTTTCACATTCTTCTCCAATGTAATCAAACATCTCCCATCCCCTTCACTGTCTTCAGCAGATACCTCTTATTGAGCCTTAGTGAGGGTGGGGAAATACAGAGTTTTATTCTTTGCTTACCCTTCACTTTTTCTAGTTTTATCATTAGGATATAGTCCCTTTTTCTGGCATCTCAAGGACTTTCACTTTATCTAGATTCGATTTTGCCAATCATAGACTCTCTTTTTAGATCCTCATAATTAATATTTTAATTATTCTAGAGACTATATTTGTGCCCTTCAATGGTTAAGAGAAGATTATCACTAAGAGATGAAAAGAGGAAAATCCAAAGACTGATATTCCTGGCTCTATTACTAACAAAGTATGTGTAAATACTACGTAGATTTCTCAGAAAACAATCACACTACATACAAATGATGACATTATTCAAGAGTGTACCTGAAGGAAAATATCTTACATGGGTCAAAATTTTAATTATGAGATAACTTACTTAAGTGCTTCCTGGCTTACCTATTTATTACTTTATGTAATTAATATTTATTAAGGACTTAATATATGCTAAATCTTGTGGATACAGTAATAAAAAGACAATAAAGGAGTCTGTTCCCTTGGTGCTTACCTTTGATTAAAGGAGACTTAAAAATAGCTAAACAAAGATTATAAGTAGCTTCATTAGAGATAAGCATAATGGAGAAACTAAAAGAAAGTGGGTGACCAGAGGACGGATCATTTGGATTATGTAGTCAAAGAATTATGGCTAAGGCAACACTAGAGCTAGAATTTGAATGCAAGGGCAAGTGGGAAAATTATTCTCTAGGAAGTGGAAATAGTAACTAAAAAGGCTTCAAGGAAAAATCAGTTTAGTTTGTGTATTAGTTTGCTATGACTGCTGTAGTAAGGTACCACACGCTGGCGGGCTGAAATAATAGAAATGTCGTGTCTAGCAGTCAGGATGCTAAGAAGCCTGAGAACAGTGTTGGTTGGGCTGCTTCCTCCTAAGAGGTCCAAAGAAGAATCCATTCCAAAACTTTCCTAACTTCCGGTAATCTGTTAGCAATCACTTGTGTTCCTTCACTTGTAGAAGCATCACTCATCTCTGCCTCCACCTTCACATCGCATTCTCCCTGTGTACATGTCAATGTCCACATTTTCCCCTTCATATAAGTCATATTGGATTGGGAACACACCTTGATTCCATCCTACTTAAGTATACATGTCTGCAACAATTCTGTTTCCAAATAAGTTAATATTCTGAGGTTCTAGGAATTGGGGTTTCAAGATATGAATTTTATGGGGACTCAAACCCACTAAAGATTGTAAAGTAAGCTTTTGCTGTAAAACAAAACATCCCAAAACATAGTGGCATTAAACAACCACCATTTGTTTTACCTATAATTGTATTTGTTGGCAATTAGATCCAGAATCAGTTTGGTGGCTTAACTAGGGTCTTTCATGTGTTTGCGTTCAGCTGATGGCTAAATGGAGCTGCTCCACTTCTAGAAGTTGAATGGTTGTCAGTTGATGTGGCAGGTACAACTAGGCTAAGTATCTTTTATCATCCACAGGGTAGCCCAGAGTTATCCATGAGTTGGCATCAGGTCCCAAGAACCACAAAAGAGAATGCCCAGTGTGCAAGTGCTTTCCAAACCTCTACTTGTTTTACATTTACTCGTGTTTTATTGGCCAAAGCAAGTCGTGCCCAGGATCAATGGGTTGGGAATTGGATTCCAACTCTTGGAAAGAGAATCTGCAATATGATATGACAAAAGTCAGGATGCAAGGGTATGACAAATTTGTCACCATCTTTATAATTGACCACATCTTATCTAAAGACCAGAAATAAAATTTGTACAAGTACCTACACGTTTCAATGGAATCATTTTTTAAATTGGTAATATAAAACGAAATTTAATATTTTCTTCATGTATTTAAAAAAAAGAAAACAGAAATGATAACAAAAGCCAAAAATTAATTTCTCCACCTTGTTTCCGTAACTCCTTCTCCTTCTGTCCATGGCAGATGATTTTCATGATTTGGGTATTTTTCTCCATGTAATGCACATAATTTATAATATGTGTGAGATCAAACATTTTTCTAAGCCAAAGAAGAGTCAAAAGTCTAAAATTCTAACTCTCAGTACCATGACAGAGTTATAGATGCGATCAGTACAGTGGCTTTCAGCCTTACTAGCTCACATTTGAACAGGTTTTAGATATTTATCTTTATCCTCTTGTAACATCGGTTAATTACCCTGCGTATACACTTCCTTCTTTACTCTAAAAGTATTACATTAAGAGTTGAGACCTACATATTTAATTGGCTTAATTCTTAGTCTCAAAAAGAAGATTCAAGCTATTTTTCCATGGAATGAAACTTTTCTGTTTATCAATGGCCCAATATCTACCCATCCCCTCCTATTTCTAAAAATAGCCTGACCTCCTTCTAGAGAATTATATTTTCCCTTTGAGGAGAGTTTGAATGCCCTTACATAAATAAGGGGTGAGAGTTAAATCAGATCAATCTGACTCATTGCCCTGGGATTTTCAATCTTGAGATAAATGATTTAATGATGAAGCAAATAAAATAGAAGTTCTTTGTTTATGGAAGCTCCCTAGTGGAATTATTGAGTAATTTGCATAGCCCTCAGAGCTGCCTAATGTTGGCTTTCACTAATCCTGGTTCTCCAGTCTTTTTGAATCTGCAAAATATCTGATGTTTCTTCCAACCAATTGTTTTTCCACTCTAGTTAACCAGGGTAAATTTCCATTGCTTTAAGGAATATATTCTTAGAAGCTAAATTACTAGTGTTTACTTATTAGGAAAACTTAGTGTTTATGAAAATTCTCCTGTCATGTTGAATCATATAAAATTATATTTAAATAATAATTAATTTAGAGTGAAAGAATACTCATTACAGAAGATTTAAACTTCATTTGGTCTTGTTGTTACTTCCAGTCCCATGAAAAACTTACAGATTTGCTTTAAAATTTTAGCTATCGTGATTTAGAAACTTCCATAAGAATGTAAAAATCTAATTTACAACTCCTTATTTCTATTCCCTGTCACACTGTCTACATTGCATAGTCTTTACACTGAATAATGTAATTGTGTTGAATATTTGAGCAACTAATGGGAATGATTTGAGAATGAGTATGCTACATGCAGAGGGAACTGATGCAAATAAAAAAGTCATATTAGAAATGAAAATGCCTGGATTAGGAAATAGGGGGGAGGTTTTTATTATAAAGAGATATACAGAGAAATAATTTTGATTAAAAAGAAAAAGATGACTAGACTTTATTATAAATCATAAAAATATCTCTAAGGCATTTTAAAGACTTCAAAATATGTGGTTTTTTGCCATTTAATTAATATTGACCAAGAAATCAAGCATATGATAATAGATAATTAAGTCTATCAAATGCCTTCAAATAAATACTTGTAAAAAAAAACTCAACATAAAGATAATTTTAAGATAGCAATATAGGAAAAATCTGCAGATAAATTTAATTGTTCAGGTATATTATTTTTATCTGCATTTAACTTCTTTTCTCTATCTCTATTTTCTTTTCTTTCTTTTTTCTTTTCTTTTTTTTTTTTTTTTAGGGTGACTGCTTACATACGTGATTGGTGGCTGGTGGGGTGGAGAGTTGCAGAGGATGTGAAGAGACAAATTTTAGTAGGTTCCATGCCCAGGATGGAACTTCCTGTGGGGCTTGATCTCAAAGTCCTGAGGTCATGACCTGGAATGAAATCAAGAGTTGGACACTTCACCAACTGAGCCATTCAGGTGCCTCTTGGTGGATTTCTAAAATGTTGTATGTGTAACAAATAGTTACATGAGGTTTATCCAGCACAAGCTGTGTGTAGCCAGCACTGAGGAGGTACTGCTCAGGTGTCAGTTACTGGTTCTTAGCTTGTATGTCATTGCACTGACTTCCATTGCTAGAAAGTGCATTTCTTTGCTGAAGGCTTCATTTGGTGGGAGAAATCTGCTTCTCCTATGTATGCAAGTCAGAAATGCCAGAAAAAAAAATGAGCATGCCTAACTTATAATCAGTGGAGAAATATCCTTACTTTTCTCACCCACTGGATGGAGGAACTCTAAGGCACATATTCTGGTTTTCTGGCAGGATTAAGCCCATCATTTGTGGTGCTAATTTGCTTGTTACCACATTGTTGTTAACTACCTGTACATCCCTTTCACCTCACATGTTCCCTGCATTTAAGAGTTTCTTGGAATGCCTTCCAAAGTAAACTAATGACACTTGAATCTTTGTCTCAAGATCTGCTTTTGGGCAAAGCTACACTAAGATGAAAGGGAAATATTTTATAACATTTGATTTGATCTTTCCAATAATTGTCATACATAATGGAAACATGAAACATTTATTTAGAATATTGTAATTTATACAGAACATTCCTTATGCTGTGACATTGTTCCTCTCTTCACAATGCATGCACTCATAGAACTAATTTTGCTTGTAAATTTCCAGAATTGCACTTTCAGTCTCCTATATTTTTACTCATGTGGTTCACTGTAACATGAACATTTGTCTCTGTTCTGTTTGGCACTAAACTTCACTTCCTCCTTTAAGACATTATTCATGCAGAAGTGGATTACTAAACCAGTTTTTCAGTAATCATTGGGTGTATGAATCTACTAAATATCTTGTAGATGAGTTAATTCAAGTTAAATGAAAGGTATAATTTATATTTCTTTATTACATCTGGTGTATTTTAGGTCATTAATCAATAATTTCAAGTAAGCCAAGCTTCAGTTCCTGAGTTCATTTTTAGAATTTTGTTTTGTAAGCTTTATCTTTAATACCTTTAATGTATTTAATTTTTGCTGTACATTCCCATAGGATTTTCACACCTATTTCAGCACTGATCAGACACTACTGTGAACACTGTTTAGGTACATTGCATTCTCGGTAGGTTAAGGTTTCTAAAGGACAAAAACCTCAAAAAATGTAAAAAACAGAAAGTGAGAACTTTGTTGCTTACATGCTTGACTCTAGAAATCTGGTACAATAAAATTCTCAAAGAAGTAAGGGATATTCTTATCCCTTAAGAAAGATTTGAAATATGTAGCTTGGGAACTTGGAGTAAAATTTAAAATGTTGGTCCTGATTTTCATATAATTTAGGAAGAGTTGCCCAAATATCCTTAGTATGGAATGCCAGACTTTAATGTCAGACTTAGTGACTACAGATCTTTCATTGACCTCCAGGCTACTCACCATTTTATATCTAGTCAGAAAATATGTATAACAAACTTAAAAGCCTGATATTAATGCACAATTCAGGCAACTCTAAATAACTAAAGATATTTTCAATTAACTTAATATAAGTATATTTTAGAGCTATATGTATAAGGTCCAATAATTCAAAGTTGAAAGAATGCTCTTTCCAAGACATTTTCTGATTACCTGATTTCCTTAGCAGTTGCAATAGCTGTCTGCTGAGCAGTGGTAGAAACAATGAAATTATCTTTTTAAAAATCAAAATAATTAGAAAACTGGATCACTTGTTCATGTGGTTCAATGCACCTTTGTGCCTGGCCAAGGTGCTGAATTAATTAGGGGTAAATTCCAATCCAAGCTTGGCCCTTGTTTGGGCCATATCAGAAAGGGATACTCTTCATTTGTCCAACTTTGCTCCCCATTCTTCCCATAATAATATATATATATATATATATATATTTAATTTGCAAGAAGGTATAATAAATAACATGGAAGCAGGGATGCCTTCAGGAGATATCTAAGAACTAATCAACATTCTGTAAGGAAATCTAAAAATAAAGCTAAAGAGAATTTCTGCTTAATATCATGGTAGGGAAATATGTGTATTTACAATGTCAGACGTGGGCAAGGCAGAGAATCCAAGTCTTCAGTTGTGAATAGAACACTTACATTATCTAAAATCTCTAGCAGATGAATATAAGACACTTTAAAAAATTACATCAGTTCTTGAAATTAAAGATAGGAAAAACTACAATATAAGAAAATGAAAACATTTTCTACCTAGGTCTAAGTTCCTCATCTTCAGGCCAAGCAAAAAGAAATGAGTGCAATGAAGTGAGACTCAGATGGAAAGTCAGGTTATTACTTCTTCCAAAGCTTCAAGTTATTTATAATCAAAAAAACCCCATCTACTTGGAGATAAAATAGAAAAAACAGCCAGTCAACCATGTACTCTGAAAGATAGAGCACTACTGTTCTATTTAAGATATCTTAATGATGTGGAAAACTGATATAAAAGTTTTCTGATTTGTGTGTATTATTAATTTCTTCTAATATGTTCTTTTTTGGTAACCTATAGATGAGTTTATTTTATGTTTAGCTTTCCCACAACACACTGTTCACATGTTTATTGGTGAACTATTTAATTTTAACTTCACCAAAAGACAGTAATATTTTAAAATATAAATATACATTTTATATACTATATATATTACAGTATATATAGCATAAATATATATACACATATATATTTATATACTATAAAGTATAAAATACCTTAAGACATTGTTCAACCCACATCTCTGCGTTCTAAGTATCCACTTTCAGGATACTAACTTGTTTCTCCTTAGAACTAAAAGGTATTTTGCAATCACTTCTCATTTAAATTATTATTAAATATATGCTAACACTTATGGAATTTTGTATTTTATACTGAGTTGAAAATTAATAAATGGTGACTTTGGTTGAAGCTATAATTCTTAATTAAAAAGCAAATCTGTGTACGTATGAAGGCTACTTAAACTTAGTTTTCTAACTACATGAGAATTACACATTTAAACAGGAAAAAAAAGAACTAGAGATGTGCATTTATGATCAACCATTTTTGGTTACCTTTAATATTTAGATAGATTTTATCCTTAATAAATCCTTTCTAAATTTCCTGCACTGGAAATTAGAGTGAATTAGGTTTTATCTTATAATTGATCATAATTCACAGTTAGAAAGAAATTAAATATTTAATTAAAAGAAAGTGGAAAAGATATTAAAATCTCTTATAGCAACTCTGTATCAAAAATATTACTCTTCCGGGATCCCTGGGTGGTGCAGCGGTTCGGCGCCTGCCTTTGGCCCAGGGCGCGATCCTGGAGACCCGGGATCGAATCCCACATCGGGCTCCCAGTGCATGGAGCCTGCTTCTCCCTCTGCCTGTGTCTCTGCCTCTCTCTCTCTCTCTCTGTAATTATCATAAATAAATAATAATAATAAAAAATTTAAAAAAAAGAATTAAAAAAAAAAATATTACTCTTCCAGTGTTAAAAACAAAACAGCAGACCTAAAACGGAGTCACTTATGCTAAGCCTCATTATCAAACAATCTTAAAACAAATTAAGTATGGTTTCTATTTCCCAGAAATGCAATCTTAAACCAGTCGATCGAGAAGGACCTGGACAGAACTAGTTAAGTCATTTGCCTCATAGACTACTGCCAGTCTCTAAAGAAAAATTACTTTTTAACAACCAACCCGCTTTTTTGCTTGGTATAATTTCCCTGCTCTACTTTTTTTGGCTTGTAAATGTCTTTCATATTGTACAGCTCCTCAGAGCTCCGGTCCATCTGCTAGATGGGATGCTGACCCATTTGAACTGATTTCTGCTCAAATAAATTCTTCTATTTTTAATATGCCCCAGCTTACCTTTGAACACAAAATGGAATTGACCTAGTGAACAATATTTTTCCATTATTTATGTGAAGCATTATAAAATCAGTAAACCATGAGTTGAAATTTGATCAACATGGAACTATACGTGGGGCACCTGTGTGGCTCAGTAGTTAAGTATCTGTGTTCGGCTCACGTCATGATTCCAGAGCCCTGGGATAGAGCCCTGCTTTAGGCTCCTTGCTCAGCCAGGAGTCTGCTTCTCCCTCTGTCCCTTCTCCTCATTTGTGCATGTACTCTCTATCTCAAATAAATGAATAAAATATTTTTAAAAAAAGCCATGGAGCTATATTGTCTTCACACTTACCTGTGGAGGTAATACAAAATATTACTATACAAGGCAAAGTGGGGATGTATTGCCTACATGTTAAATCACCACCAGCAACAACAAAATGTCTGAAAATGAAACTTTTGAGATACAATTTTAAATGTTGGAAAAATGTTTAAAAAAGGGAAAATAAGACATTGAGAATAGAAACACAAGAGGTAGAAATAAATGACCATATGCTACAAAAGCTGGAAAAGACCATGCACTTTGTGTTTCAGTAGTTGACATAATAAAAAAGAAAAATCATGAAGAAATTTCATGAAGAAATTGAGATTTGTCTTAAAGAATGGATAACAAGAAAAGATAGAAAAATAAAACTAGTGGGGTGCTTGGGTGGCTCAGAAGTTGAGGATCTACCTTTGGTCAGAATGTGATCCCGGGGTCCTGGGATCCATTCTTGCATCAGGTCCCCTGTGGGAGCCTGCTTCTCCCTCTGCCTATGTCTCTCTGCCTCTTTCTGTGTGTCTCTCATGAAAAAATAAATAAAATCTGAAAGAAATAAGGAAGGAAGAAGAAAGAAAGAAAGAAAGAAAGAAAGAAAGAAAGAAAGAAAAAGAAAGAAAGAAGAAAGAAAGAAAGAAGAAAGAAAGAAAGAAAGAAAGAAAGAAAGAAAGAAAGAAAGAAAGAAAGAAAATAAAACAAGATTGAAAGAGGGTCTGTGAATTATGAGTCCTGGAATTAGTGTGATTGGGAATTTTCTTTCAGAGTGATGAGGATCCACCACAAGCAGAAGGTGAATTATTTACCTTCCCTCCCTAAAGAAGTCAATGAAGAAAGCACCCACAGTCAAATCTAGCCACACAGAAGGCTAGAAGCTACTAGCAAATAAAAACAAAAAAGAGAGAAATGTCCAATTAATAGTAACTAAAGAGTTTAATAAGACCAATGCCAAAAAATAAGTATTTCACACTAAATTCAGAGGAACTGTGACACCTCATAAAAGATAGAAAAATAAATGAAAAAAAGTAATTTAAATTAAATATAATATCTTGAAAAAGTTAAAAATAACTCTACATAGATACATGGAACTAGGTATTTGAAAACTCTATACTTTTTAAAACAAAATAAATAAAAGTATGATGGAACACATTGGTTTAAAAAAGAAGCACCTCTAAATAATAAATTTCCTGGCAAAAGATTATGGACAGGATTCTACAGGAGGGAATACAAAATTTTAGGAAACAATTTGCCCAAAGCTAGTGAAACTAAAGATACCCATTGCACACAGATACTGGGTATTAGAATATTCATAGCATCTTTATTTATAAAAACAAAGCACTTGAACAAAAACATTGTCCCTTGTCATTTCGAAAGATAAATAAATTATGGATATTCATAAAATACTGTGTGTAATAGCACAAAAACATGTTAAGTGGAATATACAAGTAATTAAGGAGACGTGCAAACTTATCAATGTGAATTTTTACAACACTCAAAATTATATGATATAAAGCTTAAGCATTGATACATATTTGGTAAAAGAGAGAAAGACCTGATTAATAGAGAACAAAGTGGTTATTACTGAGGGTGAGAAAATGGAATCAGATAGTGGCAAACGAGATATTTCAAAATTACTAGTAGTGCTTCTTTCCTTATTCTGAGTTATGGATATAATGGAGAATGGGTAAATAGAGTTTATCAACTAGGTAAATATATACGCTTTCAATAATGGAAGTGGGCCACTGCCAAGCAAGAGTGGCAAGGGCCCAGAGAAGCTCCAGCTGAACCCCTTTAAACCTGCTCTGTGTCCCTATAAATTTGGCTTTGATTGACATTTTTGATTGACAACTGATGGTTATATAACATGTCGCCTCTGCCAATGCACCTATCCGGCATGCATTCTGTTATAATTGTATTTATCTATGTATCGTACATTTATGAATGTTCTAATGAGCTTTTGTTATGACCTAAAACGTAATTAAGGATAAGTCGTACCTTTTATGTGTATGCTCAGCTCTTAGAGGTCTGCTTGTGGTTTTTGAGACGGCTTTGTGACCAGGCTTTTCCTGATCTGTTAGCCCTTAGACCTGCCTCTGAAGATATGGCTGTTACCCTGGGGGGGTAGCACCAAGGGTGTGGCCAGCACTTGCCTTATCCCTCCTCCCTCATGCCTAACTGCCTAACAAATCCACTAAATATAACACTAATCTCATGCCTGGGAATTAAAAGTGTCTGAAGAACACCATTTATACTGGATTAGGATTCACCCTAATGATCCCATTTTTACTTAATTATCTCTGCAAGTACTCTATCTCCAAAAAACGTCACATTCTGATGTCCTTGAGGTAAGGACTCCCAACACATCTTTTGAAGAACACACAATTCAGCCTTTAACAATGAGAGTATTTACACCAGGGAAATTGGCAAACATTACACATGACAGCTTCTCCTCTCCTGAAGCTAATTATATTTCCCAGCATGCTACTTATGTATATATTATATCCGATAAATAAACTTTATTAAGCATTCGTTTCTCTCTTGGGATGATAGCATGAAAAACAGAAAATGAACTAAGTACTAAGTAAGTACAAAGCCACTGGACTTCCCTGGTATTAATTAAGGGTACTTTTTTGAGTGTAATTGGGGCATCTCCCTTGCTTAGATAACTCTCACAAAATTCCTTTGTACCTATGACCTTCTATTCTAATTTTAAGATAATTATGTTTTATTTTTAAATATTAATTGGTTCTGAATTTTAAGAATTTACTTAGCTTCTGGGTTATTGTTTTTGTTTTGGTCATTTACCTTGTTTTTTTTCCCCCCCTTCTTTTTTAAATTTAAATTCAATTTGCCAACATATACTATAACACCCAGTGCTCATCCCATCACATGCCCTCCTCAGTGCCCATCACCCAGTTACCCCATCATCCCACCCTCCTCCCCTTCCCCAATGCTTTGTTTCCCAGTTAGAAGTCTCTCATGGTTTGTCTTACTCTCTACTTTTTCCCCACTCAGTTTTCCTCCTTTCCTTTATAGTCCCTTTCACTATTTCTTATATTTCTCATATAAGTGAAACCATATGATGATTGTCCTACATCTTAAGCTTTTCAGACAGAAGCCTAAGTCGTATAAATTTTATTAAGCTTAGAAATAATAATGATGAGATAGTGTAATAGAATAAAATAGAATTAGCATTAGTAGGCATAACAATGAAGTATGACATTACTAATTAGATATATACTTGTATTACTACTCAGATATATAGTTGTATTACTACTCATTGTATTACTTGATCTGATATAAATTTTTAACTAAATGTTTACAAAATAAGTCGTTGATGTGTAAGAATCAACACAATCCTCCTTTCCTCAAAAAGGCATCGTTTCTAGGTCATTACTTGAAAAGATGCCATTTTCTTGGACTTCTTTCAAATTTTGTAGTAGTAAAAAGTTTAAAACTTTTAACATTGATCATACTGAAAAAGATTGCATTTTCTAGATTTCTTACTGAAATATACATACAAAGTAGTTAAGCTGGAGGGATACTTTATTTATGAAAATATTGTTTATACTATTTCAAAAGGCCTCCAACTAAGGAGTGATTGACACAAAATCCATTGTTTGTTGAACTATGAGGAGGAAGAAAGACAAGGAATAAAATATATATTCTCCTATGGAGAATGAAATTAAGTATGACTGCCAAAGTTTCCTAGTGGGCAGAAAATAAAAATAATATACTGGTATGTTTCCTTCTCCATTTCATTTCTTCACACCCATTTTTCTATGGATAGGAACTTATTTTTTTTTTCATTTGTGGAGAAATCTATATTTTGAAATGAATCCCCTAGAAGTGAGAGTATATAAAAATGTGTTAGTAAATTTACAAATAGGAAAAATAATTTCTTCATCCAAATACTGAATAAGCATCTTCTGTTTGCTAGCCCCTGTGCTAGTTCTGCACATATCAAAATAAATTAGATCATCTTGTCCATGTGAAACATACCATCAATCTATAAAAGTAGACAACCAAATAATTACAATATTACATATAAAGCAATAAGTGCAATCAAATACACTAAGTTTTATAATTTTTATGTATTGAATGAAAAATCAGGGATTCAAAAGAAAGCAAAGATATAAAAACTAGATAAGTCTCTTCACTAAATCAAAAATAAAGATTTAAGGCTATTACCAAAGTGTTGGTCATGGTGGCATTTATTCCTCTGGAAAAAAAAAATTGTAAGAAGTGATGCTCTATTAAAGTTATTTCCCATATATACCATTTTAATTCACTTAGGCTTCTCAGTTTTGTACTCTAAAAATGCAGAACACAATGCAAAATATTTCATAAAATCACACCTTTTCTTTTTCCCCATAATACATTTCTTCTCCCGATTGGAAGAAACAGAGATAGACTCAGGGAGTATAAAGTAAAAATGTTTTATAATAAGAGTATCCATAACAGGAAACTGGAAAGCCGTAATATGAAGAAGGCTTCTCTAGGAAATAGCTGAGTGCTCATTCTTGCTCTCTCTTTTATCTCTCCTCTTCTCTCTCCTTCTCATTGTTATGAGATACTCATCAGTTCCCTACTAAAATTGCAATTTTTCCCTGCACTCCCACTTAGCTCACTTAGCTGTCCTCTCTTTGCTCAGCCTCCCTGATATTCATCATCTGTGCTTCTTCCTACCTATATCTTGCACATACCTGTAATGGCTGCTCTGGCGATGCAAGCAACCAAGACCGTTCCACTCCATCTCTCACTGTCAGGACACGCCCCTTTATGTCATAGGTCATATTTCACGAAAGGGAACTGGATTTATCCAGCTTCGGCCACCATGACACTCTTTAGTATTTCATCACGCTTATGGATCATTAGCATGGAATGTGGGTCTGAGATCTAGTAGATACATCCTGAATACGTCGCCGTGCGATCTTACTTTAAAAATATAAGAATATCTATAAAACTAAACTATTAGCATAAACTTATTATTCTAATTCTGAGATATGTTTGGGGAACTTCAAAAAAACTCATATTTGAGACACCACACATTCTTGTATTTACATATTTCTATGGGACCATCAAATCTGTATGAGTGGACCTACGTTTCACTGAGAACATGTTTTTTACACCAGTTTAGTTCGATTTAGAGGCCATAAAGAAGGCAAAGTGACTCAGGAGGAAAGGTTACTTTGGGAAGTCCCATAACACGTCAAGCATACTTTCCCAGGCACTTCACCCTACTGGTCTCAACTCATCAAAAAGAGACAAGCCAGAAGTAAGTGCAGACCACTTCAGCTCAGGGAAGTCACTCCTCTATTTTAGACTTCTTTACATACCATGGTTTTCACATGTTCCCTCTGGGAACATGAGCCAAAGCCAAATTTGCCAGTGTATTCTGGGTCTGGAGGCCAAACCTCACACCAACAATTAACTAGGTACTGGAATAGGTTTAAAAACCATCTGAAATCACTAAATCCAGGATTTCTCTAATAATGCATGGCTAGATTTCATGGGTATTTTGCACCCCCCTAAAGATACGTGTACAAAGGTCTGGGCATATGTCCATTTATCTGAAGAAAGGACAAAAACTTCCATCCAACTTTCAAACTTTATGGTGGAAAGAAAAAAATAAAAGCAGAGTCTACATTACATGCTGCAGGAGTTGGCGTAAAGGTTTGTATTAGGCAATCCTAAAGGAGCAAAGAGCAAAGTGAGAAGTCCACAGTTGTTGGACATTGCTTACCGGAAGAAACATGGGCCTGGAGAGTCACCAGCTAGCACTTCTTGTTTCACAAATACTAGTGCAATGGCTCAAAATCCCTCTGGAGTTAACACTGCTGCGTTCAATATTAATGTAACTTAATTGCATATTAGAAGTATTTACCTATGTTGAAGACTTTTTATTTCTATAAATCTGTCTTTTTCCTATGAAGGTAAAGTCTATTTGACAGTAAATTAATCCCCTATTCACAAAAGGCTCATTAATATTTACTTATGTGCTCATATTGAAGCATGATTTAATAATGATGCTTGTAGCTTTAGAATTCTCTAGCCTCCTGTCAAAAAGACCATGCCGGGATCCCTGGGTAGCGCAGTGGTTTGGCGCTTGCCTTTGGCCCAGGGCGCGATCCTGGAGACCCGGGATAAAATCCCACATCGGGCTCCCGGTGCATGGAGCCTGCTTCTCCCTCTGCCTATGTCTCTGCCTCTCTCTCTCTCTCTCTCTCTCTCTGTGACTATCATAAATAAATAAAAATTAAAAAAAAATTAAAAAAAAAAAAAGACCATGCCTATCATGTTGATTTGTTTCCAGCATTCACAGGTTAATGATCAGAGGCAACACAGGTGGTACAACTTCTAGTATCTTTTGTTACAACTATTTTCATGGAGGACTATTAACACAGATTTTTTTTTTCTATTCAAGTTGCCTTTAAACACATA
Organism: Vulpes lagopus; assembly: GCF_018345385.1. NCBI lineage: Eukaryota > Metazoa > Chordata > Mammalia > Carnivora > Canidae > Vulpes > Vulpes lagopus. The sequence goes on along the minus strand of NC_054826.1, from coordinate 3,330,562 downwards.
ACTCATTATTCTTCAGTTGACTAAACCCATTTGGGAAAATTTAAAAAGATAAATCTGGACAAAAATGATTGATTACCTTTTTGCATGGAAGACATGTTGTATTTCAAGAGCAGTTATGTATATTATATAAAGAATGTTTATGATTCAGGAATTTTTAAGTTTTTTTAATGGACTAACTTTCTAATTGTAAATAAATTATTAATAGCTATCAAAGCCTTAATAGCTACTATGTACCCAAAATTCATAACAGTTCCTTTTTTTCTTAAGAAAGGGAAAGAGAGTATGAGCAGGGAGAGGGAGAAAGACTCCCCACTGAGCAAAGAGCCTGATGTGGGGATTGATCCCAGGACCTGAAGATCAAGACCTGAGCTGAAGGCAGACATTGGGGAGAATCCCTGGGTGGCTCAGAGGTTTAGCGCCTGCCTTTGGCCCAAGTGTGATTCTGGAGACCTGGGATTGAGTCCCACATCGGGCTCCCTGCATGGAGCCTGCTTCTCCCTCTGCCTGTGTCTCTGCCTCTCTCTCTCTCTCTCTCTCTCTCTCTCTCTCTCTCTTTTCTCTCCGTGTCTCTCATGAATAAATAAATAAAATCTTAAAAAAAAATAAAGGCAGACTTTGAATGGACTGAGCCACGCAGGCCCCCAATAACAATTCCATCTAAATAGACATGTTGAGAGTCTAAATTAGAGCATTTTATATTTTTGGATAAGTTTTATTTCAAATAGGTGTATATATATATATATATATATATATATATATATATATATATATATTAGTGTTTTATTTTTTTATATTTTTACAGATTTTATTTATTTATGAAATTTATTTATTTATTTATGAAATTTATTTTATTTATTTATTTATTTATTTATGAAAGACACAGAGAGAGGCAGAGACACAGGCAGGGGGAGAAGCAGAGTCCCTGCAGGGAGCCTGATACAGAACTCAATCCCAGGACCCTGGGATCACAACCTGAGCCAAAGGCAGATGCTCAACCACTGAGCCACCCAGGTGTTTCTATATGAGTGTTTTAACAAATTATAATTCATTGAGTAATTTTTCCAAAGAGTGTTCCTGCTCTTTCACTTGCCCAAAATTTGGATGTAGACTTTTCCTAAATTTGTGAATGACAAATTAGAGAACACATTGAAAAAAGCTTCTTCAACATGCATGTGGAAATGTCCTGAGGATGTGATTTGGTTATTCCATAAATCAATGTACTTTTTAAAGATTTATATATTTGTTTTAGAGAGAGAGTGAGTGGAGGTGGGTGGGGCAGAGAGAGAGAGGGAGAGAGAGAATCTCAAGCAGACTTCCTGCAGAGTGCAGAGCCTGACATAGGGCTTAACCCCAGGACCCTGAGATCATTTCACCCTGCACTGAAACCAAGAGTCAGAGGCTTCATAGAATGAACCACCCATGTCTCCCTAAATCAATGTATTTTTTAACCTATTTTTATAACTATCTTATCTATCTTATCTATAACTATATCTAAAAATATTTTATTTATTTGAGAGAGTGAGAGCACGAGCCAGGGAAGTGGCAGGCAGAGGAAGAGGGAAAATCAGACTCCTTGCTGAGCAGGGAGCCTGATGCGATACTCGATCCTAGGACTCAGGTCATGACCAGACCCAGTGACAGATGTTGAACCTACTGAGCTACCCAGGCACTCCTGTTTTTACAGGAGTTCTTAAAATCCATAGCCATTTCCTAAATTTTGATGTTTGTAATAGATGCAATGCGAGACATTACAATAGAGAACACTTGATTATATTTAGTATAAATAAATTAAAAAGTAAATTAATTTTCAATATTTCATGTCCCAAGCACTGTGCCATATAACAGCAGGATTAAGAAGAAACTGCATATGGGCTCTCTGCAAATTTAACACACCCTGCTTTACAATGACACATTCATTTGAGATTTAAGGAACTTATTCTGATGACCACAAATTGTATATATATTCATCTCAGCTTAAACCAAACCAAACCAAACCAAACAAAACCTATTCTCTGTCAGCCTTGATTGGCTCAATTATACTATGTTAATAAATAAACCTCCAAATTTAGTATCTTAAAAAAAGTGTTATGTAGCACACATTCCACATACCCATTGCAGGTGAGCCAGAGACTCAGCTTATTGGAATCAGTAAGATAAAGACTGATGAGACTTACTGGAAATGGGCTTCCATGATCACAGAGGAGGAAGTAAGAGAACACGGTGACCAATGAGTTGGCTCATTAAACTTCTGCCGAGAGGATGTATATTTTATTGACATACATTTTTCATTGACTAAGACAAAATAGTCTATCTTGGATAAATTACTTCATAAAATGCTAAAAATCCTTCTGCTTGATGAAAATGGTAAGCTTTTCTTCTCTCCCCACTACTAAGAAAAGATTGTAGTAATGATCTCCATGAGTATCTACATTCAGCAAAGAATGTGAACAGAGCCACAAAGCAGACTTTTAAGAGGATCATTGAATTTCATGTATGATTCTCCAGTTTGGGTCATAACATATATACATATATATACATATATATATATAACATGATTTTAGAAACCTGACTTGAGTACTGTAGTCTTTGGTCCCTTACCTCTGAAATGGTGCTACTTGTATCTGTCCCATAGGACGTTGGAAAGACCCTGTGAACTATTGTGTGCAAAGCTGGAAACTCTAAAGACATACAAATTTCAGGGATGGTGAAATGTACTATGATTCAGATGAAATAAACCCATTCTTATAAGAACAAGATCAGCTTAACTTAAGAAATTTGAGAATATTTAGCTGAATCCTATCAGAGAAAAATTACATTTCCACTTCCAGCTAAAATATATAAAAGGAAAAAAAAAAAAAAGCTCATATGATCTGCAATGTGGATATGAAGTCGTCCATAAAGGATTGCTTGATGTTGTAGGACAGCAACACCAGCCATTATTCTACAAGCTTGTTTCTCTACAGAGACTAAAATGCTGGTGAAAGAAGTATTCAGAATTCCATGATGGGATGATTGGAAGCCCCAAAGACTTTGAACAGCACTGAATGATAAAGACCGAAAAAATGACTGAAGCAATGAAGAAAGCACTTCTGAGAACAGATGTAATATTTCTTCATGTCAGCCGATAATGACTTCACTGAGATGCATCACTTTCATACCAGTGGAAATTCTAAGAATGATGAGGAGAAAAAATGAATCCTGTAAAAACATTTGCAGGCGTAGAGTATCAGAGACTAGCTAGCTTTATTTTCAGACTCAGAATAATCATTTTTTTAACTGTTAAAAAATTCCCTGGGAGTAGAACTATACATAATACTAGATGTGTGAGACAGGGTCCCTGTCATTAAAGACCTTGAACCCTATATATATATATATATCCAATGGGAATTTTCAATACACTGCCAACTTCTCCTCGAGTTGTGTATATTAATAATACATAGTCATCTGTGAAAGACATCACTGTGTAAAAGAGGAATTTTTCAATCATGTGTTACTTCAACAAATATCTTTGCATATCTACTACATAACTGTTTTAGACTTTGGGATCACAGTGAGAAGAGCAGCCCATGTCTTCACTGAATATGTGGCCCTAGTGGGTGAGACAGTTAAAAAAAAAAAGAAATGCACAAATACATAAAATAATTATAAGTCTGGGTGAGAAGTACAACTAAAACAAACAAAAAGATACAAGCTAATATGGAAGAAAAAAAAAAACTCGAATGGAGTGATCTAGAAGAAAGCTTGATCTGCAGTAACAGTCTATGTGGTTGCACTCAGACACTGATCTTTCACTTAGGAGCTTATAAACTGACAGTGACTTGCTTAGAAGTACATTGAACCGATCAAGTTTCTTTAGGACGTTGGCCCTGAGCCATTTGTGCAACAATATTTACTGGGGCACCACACTAAGGTAATCAAGTATATTAACAAAGGGCAGAGTAGCTATTCGTTTAAAGTCACCTTTGTCCTGAGTCTTATCAGGTCTGTGTAAACAGTAGCACTTTTCAAATATTTTACACGTAATTACAAGCATCAGTTCATTTTTCTAATCCTACAAGTCCCCTACCTTCCAGGCTCTCTACTTTTCCTTTAATCTTTTCTTGCCCATAGGCCAGTTTTTAGTGTGTGTATGTGTGTGCATGCGCACACTTGGGTGCATGCACTCATAATTTTTGTAGCATTTTATCATAGAAAGCTAATCAACCAACACTCATTGCCAGAATTTTAATAATTTCCAGGTTTAGTAGATATAATAGGTTTGGGTGTGACAGCCAAGGTGAACTCCTGGTAGAAATTTCTCCCTGGTCAGATTTCAATGCAGACATTGCCCCCTTGGAAGGAGAAAGCCAGGGACAGCCCAAACTTAGCTAGGGTGGCATATTAGGTGAGCCCATGGAACTCAGGGATGCTTAAAGTGTACTCACGAAGCACTTACTCCCTTAGTATTGCCTGAATTGGTGCTAAATTTTACTATGAAAAATGTCTGGTCCAGACTGCTCACCATGTTTCTGAGTCTCTCTTCTGGATGGCAGCAATGTCATACATGGAAATGAACTCTATGTTCTCCATGAAATATTACTACAAATGGCCTGGAGGTAGCTCTGGTTTCACTCATTAGCTAGTTCTCTTGGCCAGACGTCTGTTGGCCAAGTTTGTACCCAAGCCCTTCTACCTCTTAACCTTTCAAAAAGTCCTTTTTCTCAAAATCATCATTTAAAATACAAAGGAGAGGGATCCCTGGGTGGCGCAGCGATTTGGTGCCTGCCTTTGGTCCAGGGCGCGATCCTGGAGACCGAGGATCGAATCCCACATCAGGCTCCCAATGCATGGAGCCTGTTTCTCCCTCTGCCTGTGTCTCTCCCTCTCTCTCTCTCTCTCTCTGTGACTATCATAAATAAAAATAAATAAATTTAAAAAAAATACAAAGGAGAGGGAAGGCAAGGTGAATTTTAATAAAATTTTGGATATAAAAATTTCACCTTATTATTGATAGCAATGAAGTTAATACTACTCAGAAGCAATTTCACACCATGATAAATGCGGGGCATAATGGGTTTTCTTTAAAATATTGACTTTGAAGAACGTTCGTTACAGTACTGAGAACAAAGTCTGAGTTGACTTTTAACCATGGAGTAATTCCTGAGAAATATTTAGATTGTACACCTCAGACTGACAGAGTCTTACACATTTGGGTTCACGTTTAGCACCATGTAAACACCTACCTACCTATTACAGTGTAGGCCCCATCAAACAATTGTTGATTGGTTGGACAATAAAGACGTTACTTTGGTAGGAAGATAGCACAGCCATGTGCTTCTGAATGTCTTGAACAACTTTAAAATCCCCTACACCCACCATCTTAGTGGGTTTTTTATTGAATACTCTCAAGACACTTGTACAAAAGACAATAGACAGAGGCTGTCCAGCCCTTCAACCTTTAGCAATGACCCTTACCGATGCTTGTCATGACACTTCTACTCCTTTCTCTTTCTGTGATTTGGAGCTGGTGAGCTGGTTAAGTTCAGGGTGTAGGGGTTTCAATGTCATGGCTTTGAGCAAAGTCTAGAGTCCCTGAAAGTCATGTTCACATCCCAGTTTTGTCTCTCACTAGCTGTGGGCCTCAGGCCACTTCTTCTTAGCTCCCGTATCTTTGAGCCTCAGTTTGCCTAACTGTTAAAGTTGGATAATCACACACACTTCACAGGATTGTAAGGATTAAATGTCTCAGAACTTTGTAACCCTTCCTTTGTGTTTTTGTCTTTCCCATTTACTTATTTATTTACTTATTTATTTATTCATGGGGAGCAGGGTGGGCAGGAGATAAAATAGGGGTTTTTGAAGTGAGAAAGGAGTGAGTTTCTTCCTCTGAAGAGTCTTCATTATGGAACAAACAACCCCTGCAGGTATGACTCATCCCTCGTCTTAGGGTGCCCACCTTCCAAAGTTGTGGAGGGACTTCAGGTACTTGGCAGAGCTAATGTTCAGGGAGAGAAAGGCATCCCCTGCAGCTTCAGCCACCTCAGGCTTACTTCTAATCCTGCACACCATCATCCCAAGAATGTCCTTCCAAAGGGGGTCACCCCACTCCTCTACATAGGGATCACTGGGCTCTTCCATTAGATGCCCTAGTGAAGCAAAATTGTTCCCTGATAGAGAGAGCCTGCTGTCAGGTCAACCACAGCTAAGATATGCTCTCCAACAGCTCCAGTTCTAATCCAAAACCAAACTGGAAAATCATACTTGCTCCAGCTAGTTTTGTTCAGGGTGTTTTATGTGGTGGTTGAAGCTGGCTTGGAGAGTGGCCTGGTAAAGTGCAGAGTCATTGAGACAGCTCAGATGGATGGTTAAGCTCACGTCCTTTCAGGTGAGGTAGGTAGTGCTGACAGTGCCCAAAGACTTTGAACATGGTGGGCTTGGCTTTGACATGGTCCACAAATGTTTCAGTAACCTCCGTTGCCATCAAGCTTCAGGCATTCAAGACCCTTCATGATCTGCCCAGTTGATCTTCCTCTTCTAGTAGAAATACAGCTCCTTAAAGGAAGGGGTTTCTTATTTTTTTATTGTTGTAGCTCAATTGTCTACATTAGTGTGTAGGAAATTATAGGTAGTCAATCAATATTTTTTAAAACAAAAAAAAATGCAGAAAGGAAAAATATAAAGAAAAACAAATACATAATTGAATTAGACTATTTCAAAGTGTATATGGAAAAATAATTTAAGACATTTTAACACTTGAAAATACCATTTTTATTTATTTATTTGTTTATTTATTTTGAAAATACCTTTTTTAAAAAATAAGTATGGATTGGAATTTTGACATATTAGAGCATATTATTACAGAAATATAATTTAAATGTTATGGAATAAGCTAGAAACTTAACATGTTGAGCAACTGGAATTGAGAAATACTAAAATAACCTTGTATAATGCTTGCAAAAAAATAAATTATATATAAGCTAACAATTGTTAAATAATTATCTTATCACTATAATATATTAGAATATCTGCTTATATATCACTGTGAAAATAAAAACAATATTTATAATTACTTTTAGCTATAACATTAATAGATATCTATAGGGCTTAAAAATTGCAGGGATGCATGAGTGACTCTGTCAGTGAAGTGGCCCACTCTTGATATTGGCTTAGGTTGTGATCTCAGGGTTGTGGGATCGAGCCCTACTTGTGGGGTTCTGCTCTCAGCACAGAGTCTACTGGAGATTTTCTCTCTGCCCCTTCCCCTGCTCTCTCTCTCTCTTTCTTTGTCAAATAAATAAATCTTTTAAAAATTGCAAATCATAGCAATGAGTGTGGAGGTGAGTAACTCACAAAATTATACAAAACAGGCAACTTTTAAGTGTCAGAAGCAATAGAATAAACTAAAATATAAGCCGAAAGAGACCGGTCAGTGAAAACAAAATAATATTTTAATATTGATAAAACTAATGTAAGGATAAGTCTCTAGATATGCAGACAAGGCATCGTTAAAGCCTATCAAATTTTAAGTAGTTCCACACAAGAGCAACCTTTCTGTTCTGAATGAACTAGAGGACAAGTATGGCTCAAAAAAAAAAAAAAAAAAGGTACTAAAATTCCTATACTTATGTTCTTCTGTCAAATTTGTATCTTCAGGAAGATTGTTTGGGGTAGGGGGAGAGAGAATGTGGAAACTCTTCTGGAGTCTCACTGCAGAAGAGTGGGGAAAATTGCCCAACTATACAAGTATGGTTATAAAATATGTGTCCCTTTCTTATCAAAAAGTTACATTAGGAAGAAAAGAACATGTTGATCAAGGAAGGGGTAAAAAAAGGAACAAAAAAAGATTATAGAAACGCTACTCTGAAACAGTAAGTGTGTAAATCATTCTTCATGTCTTCTCTCCTATGATAATTATATATAAAATAAATAACATGGTTTTTTATTAGTTTTTATCAATTGAATACTATTACTACAAATCCAACTTAAAATATGTCTTTGTGGGTGGCTCAGTGGTTGAGCATCTGCTCTCACCCCAGGGAGTGATCCTGGGGTCCTGGGATCAAGTCCCCCATTGGGCTCCCTGCAGGGAGCCTGCTTCTCCCTCTGCCTGGGTCTCTGCCTCTCTCTCTGTGTCTCTCATGAATAAATAAATAAAATATTTAAAACAAATAAAAATATGTCTTTAGATGCCCAATTTAAAAGAACATGTACTTGAAGAGTATTACATGAATGAATTAAAACCTAAACAAAAAAAGAAACTGATAGGCTAATAGAACCCTTGTACATAAGACCGTAAATCGACATTCCAGGTTTAATTTTGTTTTGGTAGTTTTATCTTCGCATTAAAAGTCATTCTAATTTCCTTGGTTGAGAAGACAGCCAAAAGGCAACTGAGCTACAAACTTCGCAATTCGATTGTCTTAATCATTGTTTTTAATTTAAATTAAACTGAATGGCTGGAATAGAGATTTGTAATGAAATTTGTCTGATCACGGGAACCGCTCTTTCTAATCCTATAAAGAGAAAGAATGAGACTTAATTTCTCCTAATATAGCCACCAAATAAAGACTGATACTTCCTTTTAGCTGTATTACTACATAGAAAGCATTCAAATTTTGACTTAAAACTTGTCTATTGCATACTATTAATTAGGACTTAATGTGCAGGTTCATTAAGGCTATGCAACCACTGGATTTATTTTGGCTTTTATTTTAACTGCAGTACCTATAATATAAAATCTATTATCCTGCATTTTTTAATTACAATATATCCTCATGTAGTTTGAATTAAAAAATGATCAGGAATGCATGTAATGTTCCTATTGGTTATGACTGGTTATGCAAACCCACTTTTATCTCAAATATTCTTAAAGGTAGGTTCATATTTTAGATCCCATTAAATTAAGAATTAAAAGGCACAAAACTATCAACCAAGAAAAATGGTTTTTATACTTTAGTTTCATCTTGCTAATAGACATTTATTGTTCACTTTCTGTTTTAAATTATAGTGTGGTGAGTTGGATTTGACAACAGGCTTCATTCAATTGGGTATATGTTTCAAGAGGTAACTCTAGTACATTCTTTAATACTTACTTGGTTTTCCCTATGATGAAACCCCTATTCCTGGATCCGTACACTGTAAACCAGGTGCTGATGCAGAGTTTTTAAAAGTGGAAATTAAAAAAAAAAATCTAATTGGAATTCAGGTAAAACCGTCTTGCACAATTCTAACAGCATACAAACAGGCAAGATTATAATGCAATACAATTGCAGCAAAGTGGGATAATTATATCGAGAAAGACTGTTCTCCTGTTGTATTGATTCCTATCAAATTTGTCACTAGATGTTCAACTTTAAGGGGTGGTCATTGTCAGTTACTTTAATTCTCAGTTTAAATAAGTGACTGCATTATCATTTTCAATTATGTTGACATTATTCATTGTCAGGGATATCTTTGGAGGAAAATAAACCTGCATCTCTAACACTCCTTTTCGGGAATTCAGCAGGTGGAGGAGGTGTTTTATCTATGCTACTGTGAATAGAAGGGAAACCTGAGGAATACCAATTGTAGATGAAATTTCAAGAACTTGGGGTTGAAAGCATTTGATTATTTTTTGTTGTTTTGTCACTTGTTTTAACTTGAAACCAAGGACAAAGCAAAATAATAATGAGGCTATTAACACTAAGCACAGTGTTCTCAACTGCCCGAGTCAAATACAGGAGAATAAGCTAAGAAAATAAACTTAGTATATAATAGAAAACTGATTATTTAAAATAAAGTTTAATGGAATCAAACCACTTAAAAAGCAGTCCTTTATAAGGGACTTTAAATGAAAGTCCATAGTCCAAGAACTATCCCACTTCCTAAATGGCAAAATAAAAATCTCAGAATTTAAGGGACACCTGCCTGGTGCCGTCGGTTGAGCTTGTGGCGCTTGATCTCAGGGTTGTGAGTCTGAGACCTGTGTTGGGTGTAGAGATTACTTAAAAATACAATCTTAAAAAAAAAAAATAAGCTCAGAATTAAAGCCATGTACATCAATGTTCTTTCTATGCGATCACAAAATAGTGACATAATAGATTGCTATTCTGTTGTATATTAATACTAAATTTCACTTTGGCTAAATGCCATTTCCTTGATAAATTATATTAGTTTATGATGTTTTCTTGGAAAGTCTATCAAGTTTGTGGAAACAATTGGGCAGATTAAGTAATGCATTACGCAATATATATATCCATATGTAATGTCTCCATCTATGTATATATATACATATTTACAGTAATAAATTCTATTTACTACTCACAAAATTCTTCTGCTGGTCCTTACACTTGAAGGGATGGTAATTACCTTTAACTAGATGTGGGGTAGAATTTTTGGATAGATTGACCTAGATAAAAATTTGATTATTCTTATAGTTAAAAATGTAAAAATGACCGAACAAATTCAGAGTCTGCCCAAGATATATTCAAGAGTTGGGGAAAGAGTAAGACACAGGGTATATTAGAAGGCAGTGATTAGAGAAAACTAAGCCTGTTTTACATACTTGCCTGCCCTTAGTCCACATTCTATACACTATTTATACTTCTAGAGACAAGCTTAAATGACTAGAAATTAGATTATTTTATGAAGACTTCCATAATGGTTACTGTTATTTGGTAAGTTAATGCTCCCAAGGAAGATATATAAACATTTTCTCTGTTCTCATTTTACAGGGAAGCATTTTCACCTACAGTACTACTATATTAGTAACTCTTATAATTACCATTTTTTGTGGATATAAGGATTAATAAGCAATCTTCTAAGAGAGAAAAGGGGAAAGAAGTTTGAGATACCAAGAGCCCAAATTTTCTTTTGACTTGAGGTCTTGTGAAATGGTATTATAGAAGGGAAGAAAAGCATTTCTCTTTTCTTCTGGTTCCTTCTCTTGTTAAGCAAAGTGTTTCTTCTTCTAGAGGGACGCCTGGGTGTCTCAGTCCATTAAGTGACTTCGGCTCAGGTCATGATTTCAGGGTCCTGGGATTGAGTATCCCCATTGGGCTCCACCCTCAGCATGGAGTCTGCTTGAGGATTCTCTCTCCCTCTCCCTCTCTTTCCCTCCCACCATGTTCTCTCTCTCTCTCTTTCTCTCTCTCTCTCAAAAACAACAGGTTCTTTTTAAGAGTTCTTCTTAAAGGTTCTTCTTCTCAGGAAGCATCTCTGGCATATTATCCCAGTGCAGAAATTACTGTACTGATGGCCCAAATTAAATGTTCTTTATTTCGTCCAGCTTTGGGTCATCTTCCAGCAGGTATGACTCTTCCATACACATTGTTCCGATTCCAATCAACAAGCCCCTATATTCATTGGCATAAGTCCTTGTGGGAGCTGTAGTCAAAGAAATGTATTGTTTGGATCATTTTTGGTTTTCAGTTGGTTGTTCCAGGCAAGCTTTTGGAGACTGATACCTTAAGAATCTGAGTAGTGATGATCGGAGCAATTTCCTTTATGTCAGATTTTTGCTGTGTTTTCTCTCAATAAAACTCTGACATATATGAAATAAACAGGCATATTTTTATATCAAAAACATCAAACTTAATGACTTCTATGATTATATGTACATTCTGTATGGATTTTTTTGCTAACATGTAGCCAGATTTTGAGTTTAGTATAATTTAAATTAATACACTTTTTAGAAGACTTCAAATACAATTTTTTAAAAAATCATATGTGATACAATAAAATTTATCCCAAGTAATCATTTTCAAAAGTTGAAAGTGTTGTGATGGATAAAATATGTTTATGTTTGAGTGCTTTAAGTACCAAATGTTAAAGTGTTGTTTCCGATAATCTCTATGGGCTTATACTTTGCTTGATTGTTCAACTTTATAGGTGAAAATAGCCTCATAACCATAAAGACTGTGTTTTGCAAATTTTGATATAATCCCACTTTATGAATCTATTTGAAAAGATTAACAAAAGCTATTTTGTAAACAACTGATCATTTACAATGCCATCCTCTTTACTGTGTTGAATTTTCTATTTTCATTTGTAGTTAATCTGAAATAGGCTCCCACAGGTTTCCCTTACAATCAATGGCACTTGCCATGGAGAATTTCTCATCTTCTCTACATACCTGCATTATATTACTTCCACATAATTCTACTCTTTGCTCAACGTGATATAATCAAAAGTCTTAAAATCCTGAATTAACATTGATTTATTTATTTCTGACTTAATATTTAATAAAGATTTTTTTTCGTACTTGATACTATATTGCTTCATTCAAATTAAAATAGAGAACCTATTACTTCACACAACCTGGTGGACAACATATCATATGGAACCTGACATTATATATGGTGCCAGATAAAGCCTCTTCACGCAGGTTGCAGGGCTATCTTACATGGTGGTGATTTTACTTAAAACCACAATCCCATATATTGTGTAATTACAGCTCCACAGACAGTGGAATCTGGCCAGCATAACTTGCCTCCTTAATGCTAACACACTCTGGGTTACAAAAACCCTATCTTATACTCACACTTATAATAATTTAAACAAAGTATTACATTTAAAATTAGAGATTAAGATATATTGTGATTGCTCATAGCTTTTGCTCTTAAAGTAATAAGAAATTTGAAGAAGACTGTCTGACCATAGACATTCTTCAGAGAGTTAGAACAAATTATTTTAAGATTTGTGTGGAATCAGAAAAGACCCCGAATAGCCAGGGGAATTTTAAAAAAGAAAACCATAGCTGGGGGCATTACAATGCCAGATTTCAGGTTGTACTACAAAGCTGTGGTCATCAAGACAGTGTGGTACTGGCACAAAAACAGACACATAGATCAATGGAACAGAATAGAGAACCCAGAAGTGGACCCTGAACTTTATGGTCAACTAATATTCGATAAAGGAGGAAAGACTATCCACTGGAAGAAAGACAGTCTCTTCAATAAATGGTGCTGGGAAAATTGGACATCCACATGCAGAAGAATGAAACTGGACCACTCTCTTTCACCATACACAAAGATAAACTCAAAATGGATGAAAGATCTAAATGTGAGACAAGAGTCCATCAAAATCCTAGAGGAGAACACAGGCAACACCCTTTTTGAACTCGGCCACAGTAACTTCTTGCAAGATACATCCACGAAGGCAAAAAAAAACAAAAGCAAAAATGAACTATTGGGACTTCATCAAGATAAGAGGCTTTTGAACAGCAAAGGATACAGTCAACAAAACTAAAAGACAACCTACAGAATGGGAGAAGTGTCATAACACTCAGTGCTCATCCTGTCAAGTGCCCCCCTCATTTGCAAATGACGTATCAGATAAAGGGCTAGTGTCCAAGATCTATAAAGAACTTATTACACTCAACACCAAAGAAACAAACAATCCAATCATGAAATGGACAAAAGACATGAAGAGAAATCACACAGAGGAAGACATGGACATGGCCAACATGCACATGAGAAAATGCTCTGCATCACTTGCCATCAGGGAAATACAAATCAAAACCACAATGAAATCCCACCTCACACCAGTGAGAATGGGGAAAATTAACAAGGCAGGAAACCACAAATGTTGGAGAGGATGTGGAGAAAAGGGAACCCTCCTGCACTGTTGGTGGGAATGTGAACTGGTGCAGCCACTCTGGAAAACTGTGTGGAGGTTCCTCAAAGAGTTAAAAATACACCTGCCCTACGACCCAGCAATTGCACTGTTGGGGATTTACCCCAAAGATTCAGATGCAGTGAAACGCCGGGACACCTGCACCCCGATATTTCTAGCAGCAATGGCCACAATAGCCACACTGTGGAAGGAGCCTCGGTGTCCATCGAAAGATGATGGATAAAGAAGCTGTGGTCTATGTATACAATGGAATATTCCTCAGCCATTAGAAATAACAAGTACCCACCCTTTGCTTCGACGTGGATGGAACTTGAGGGTATTATGCTGAGTGCAGTAAGTCAATCTGAGAAGGACAAACATTATATATTCTCATTCATTTGGGGAATATAAATAACAGTGAAAGGGAATAGAAGGGAAGAGAGAAGAAATGTGTGAGAAATATCAGAAAGGGAGACAGAACATGAAGACTCCTAACTCTGGGAAACGAACTAGGGGTGGTGGAAGGGGAGGGGGGCGGGGGGTGGGGGTGAATGGGTGACAGGCACTGAGGGGGACACTTGACGGGATGAGCACTGGGTGTTATTTCGTATGTTGGTAAATTGAAAACCAATAAAAAATAAATTTATTTAAAAAATAAAATAAAAAAGAACACAGTCTGTATCACAGAATTATAACTAAATCTGAAAAATATAAGGTATGAATTTTTAAGTATATTAATATAAGTTTTTTTCCTAAGTGTTCTTTTTTTGGGGGGGCTGGGGGGAGGCTTACAATTAGTGGCTTTTGGGCTGCTTGTAACATTCACAATTACTTTTGGAAGCAAATTCTATATTTGTACACTAGAGCATCATTTCATTTTGTTTTATATCAAGTTTTTGAATCTCCGTATCTGCCTGTGTTTGTGTCTGTGTGGGTCTGTACTTAAACTTGTTTGCCTGGGTATGAGTTTGTGTGTCTGTGTATGTATTAGAATTACTTAAAATAGATACCAGGAAACTATATGCATAATCAATAACTGAAAGAAAAAAAAACATAAATTTAATGATGAAAGCTAAAATAGTGTTCAAAAATCATTTTTAAAATGCTTTAAAAAATCCATATTCTCAGTTCCCTTTGCAAAAAAACAAAAAACAAAAACAAAAACAAAACAAAACAAAACAAAAAACATTCCCAGAGTAACTATTCTCCCTTCTTTTTTTTTTTTTTTCTATTCTCCCTTCTTTGTGGCTATTGTGTATTTCTTGGCAGAAAGAACAAAATACCACCAGTATTCTATGTTGAAAATTGTTTTAATTTAAACTAGAATATGTCAAATGATAATAATTTCCTCAGAATCATTTGGAAAGCAAACATCAAAAATAGGTACTTTATGATCATCACCACCCATTATGCTTTTCTCTTTCCTTCAACTTGAACTTTGCGTGGCAACTAAAAGCCTGAAAACTAATGGGATATGCACTGTGGTTGGTACCTCAGAGCTCCGCTTTTAGAACTGACATTCTGTGGAAAATGAAGTAAGAACTTATTAGGCAACAAATTATATGATTTAAATACAGAGCAGCTGGCCATTGCAAGGATTTTATATGAAAATCATGGCAAACATTGCATGACTTTATGGAATCAGATTTCCAATGGATTTGTGATCAGCTGTGGAAAATTCACAGCAGTAACTCAATTACTACTACTTACAGGGAATAATTGGCATTATTCAATGATTCACAAATCAGACAACATTCCATCTGGCAATAGAAAGGAGCTCCACCAAGCTGTAGAAATGGAGAAATTTTTTTTAAAGGGAGAAAGGAGGTGTAAAAAGGAAATTAGTAGCAAAAAAAAAAAAAATAGCATTGTTAAGGATGGTCATTTTCCAAAGGGGAACAGAGGGGTCTATCAGGGGATCACCTCCTAGTGTTGACCCGGTTATTCCAGGTGGACTGATTAAAGATTCCTGGGAGAGGCTGAAACTACAACACGGTTAAGCATTAGGGCTTGGTTTGCGGATGTGGGGCTGAGCACAACTGATTCCATTTTGAGACTGTCGTCTCCTTTTTAGCATCATGCGCGGGTGGTCAGAAAAATAATCTTGGAAAAGACAACTAGATGGTCCTCAGAAAAACTTGGTGTTACCAGCTTAGGGTTTGGAAGGTGACCTTCTAAAGATAAATTATTAATCCAAAGTCTCAGAAGTGATAAGTAATCATTTTACTCAAAGCCAGTCTGGAATAACTGAAGTTAAGGGAAAACGAAAAAACAACACCAGAAAGGAAAGAAGGAAACATAACATGAGGAGTATTGCACATTATGGCAAAAGGCTTAGACGTTGCTCTTACAGCAAAAGCTAAGTCACTTCTTTAGACTGAGAAATTTTACAGGATCTTTGTCCCTTTAAAATTTGTCAATCTGATCTCATCCTCTTTAATGGAGCAAGACAGGCAATAATTCCAGTCTCATAAGGCCTTCCATCTCTGGAAACTATTTTCTTCAATTTTTGCACCAAAACTAGCCAACCTATGTCTGCACCCATCTCTATCTTGTAATAACAAATAATAGTCACTGCACACTATTATTTTCAGGTTTTGAAATCACTTCACCAATATCCAGAGGCTTCATAGGTTTCAGTTTTACGTCTTTTTTTTTTTTTTCAATTTCCTAACATGAATCTCCAAGTTTTCAAAATTCAATTTCACTTTTTTTTGGGGGGGGATCTCCCAACTCCCAAATACCATGCCAAATATTTTCGTTTTTTGGCAATGGATCAACTCAACAGTATGCTGGTAAATATTTAACAATCAGATATCCGTAAAACAAAATAAAACCAACATGAAAGCCCTGATTTGTAGCTTAATGCTTCCATGCTTAATGTGTTAATGCTTCTACCACAGATATTTGAGGCTACAATCCACTGTCAATGAATGCAGAGTTGAGTTCTCTTGATCCAACAGATTTTAGAAACATGAGGAAGACGGGTTGACTCAACAGCCAAGAGAAAGCGTGGACCACCAGCTCTCAGAACCGACTACCCAAAAACAATAGTGAGCCAAGCTGGGACCAGACAGCCCAGGTTAGATGAACCCCACAGACACTGTCTAGACCACAAATATGACCCCTGTGAACTGCCAACAATCCCAAATGTGATATCCATGTCACTCAATGGTCTAGAACTGAACCGTATTTTTCTCCATTCTTTACACACACACACACACACACACACACACACACACACACCTCAAGTTCTTTCTTGACAATTTGAGGAAGTTTATGTTTGTTAAAAGTTGTTTAACTATCAACAAATCTTATTATTTAAAGTATTTGAATAAATTCCTACCAGATGTGTCTTTTCTCTCTATACATATATAGATAGATAAATAGATATACACAACCATATATATCTTTTTTTTTCTTCTCCTGACTGTTAACTGAAGTCACGACCTGATTTTTCAGCATCAGCCTGGCTCCTTTCATCGCCTTGCCATTTATTTTCTTCTCATAACATTGTCCTAAACTTAATGACATTCAAATGATCTTCCCAAACAAGGGAGCACATTTATTAATGGAAACCCCTCTTCTCAATTACCGTTCAGGTTCAGTTTGTAGGTGCCCAGTGAGGAAACAAACAACATATGAATTAAGAAACCTCTCTTTTGAAGAAGTTTTCATTTTAGGACATAGCTGTAGATGCACACGGGTTTTCGTCTTTGCACATTTTCACCAAATTCCCTTGCTATTTAAAACAAACTATATAATTTTCACCAATACCCACCACAGATATGCCAACAGGGTTGGCAAGGGAATCCATAAGGAGAATGGTAAGAACTACAAAAACTCTTGGCAGGAAAGATTTGATGGAAGTCCCCATACCCACACCAAGAGACTTGACCAAAGGAGCACAGCTTCTAACATCCTAAGGGTGTGTCCCTAGGACAACTCAGCTGTCCCGTGACTGAGTTCCTGCTTAGGAAAGCCCAAGGCTGCTGAGACAATTTACTGTTTATTCCAGTCAACGCCTGACAATAGGCCTCAGACCTATTTCTTAGAACATTTTCTTAGAACGTTTACTCAAGAATACCTACACTTGCAAATCTTTTTTCTCTTCCTTGATGATGTATAAGTATATTTAACGATGCAAGAGTGTCTTCCCTAGGCTGGAAGCCATCCCTTAGAAAAGTAATCATCAAGAAAGACAGCCTCACGTCTCGCAGGCTCTGTGGGAAAGTAGGAACCTAACATGGATAAGTGCCAGTTAGATGACAGCACAGATGGTCTCATCACTTTGAACAGGAACAAGCTTTCTACCACTTTTTGTGTAATCTCCCACTTCCCTGACTCATTCTGCTACCTTGATCCTCTCCTGACCTCTTTATCCTCCTTTGAAAACACACAGTCATCTCTGGACAGGTCAGAGGTGAGCTCAGTTTACACTAAAGTCTCCTCTTTTTGCAGCAATATTGAATAAAATATTTTTCCCCTTTAACTACTGTTTTTAACTCTCTTTGAGAGTAAATAATGTGTACATGAAGTCACAAATCAGTAGGAACAGGAAGGTGATGGATGCAATATGGTAGGCATGATAGTCACACTTGTGTCTGTCCATGCTCTGCTTATCTATTCTTGTGCATGTTTTCAATTCTTTTTCCCTTTAAAATATTACTGCTTTTGAATAAAAATCTAACTAATATGAGAATAGCTGTCACCAACCTTGTCATTTCTAAGAATGACTACAGAAAGGTAAATGGAGAACAGAAAAATAGCTGTTTCAAGGATTTCAATCCATAGTTCATTTTCAATCCACTTCATGTTTATCTTTTAAATGCAAGTAGATTATTCCTAATATTTCATCAGTCTAATTTTCCAGGTAAATAGCACACAGCTGAGTAAATTAGACACATGTAGAATCTGGGACCTACTGGTTGCTTAGAAGATCATTTTCATATCAGAATGAAACTTAAAAAATCTATTCTACTAAAGTTCTTAAATAATAGTCTTATCTGGAACACTAATCTTTGAAAATTGTGAAATGCCTCAAGGGTTTGCATTAGACAATGTCGTGATCACACGCCAGGGTGACTGTGAACAACCCAGGCCTTCGGTAGTGACATTTTTGTGGGATTCCCTCTTGCTGAGTGTGGGTCAGATCTGTGATGTGCTTGTAACCAGCACTACATGCAAACAGGATGGTATGACCCTTCCTTCACTACTTGATGGCAAAGGTAGAAGGAAGTAACTCCCATTGTGATCTTTCACAAGGCTCAAACTTGCTAGTGAATCTATTTATTGTATCTATACATCCATCTATCTATCCGGATCTCTGTCAACTGGGGGAGAAAGTCTGCATTGTATGAATGGAGATCTTTGTCCTTGGATTCCTCCACCAGAAGATTTACATGGAGATCCAGGCTCCAATGAAGGAAGACAGGCTGGAGGAAAGTAACAAACTGCACAGCACAGTTTATTAAAGCAAAAGGACACTCTTGAGGTGGGAGAGCAGGCAGGTTCTGATTGATGGAACCAGGCCCTGGGTCATTTTAGGATTGGGTATTACTGGATTTCTCTGAGCTGGGAGGAACTCTGACAAACCGTGGGGTGGTATCTACTGGAGGCTGCTTCGAATCATTTGGGAAACTCTTCCCAGATTGAAAAGGGGAATTTTTGACCAAGGAAGGTTTGTACCCCAACCATCATGGCAGCTTTTCTCTACCCGGCTGGTAGGGGCAGTGCCTGCAATGCAAATGCATTAAAATGAGTGTAGGGGTTATCCTGGGGCAGAGGAAGAAGAAAGTGCATGCTTGGCATCTGAGGTTTTTGTTCTTGTCAGCCTCAAGGTCTCAGAAACCACAAGATATGGATGTTGTGCCCCCTGGCAAAAGCCTATTAAAAAATAGGTAGCTTATTTATCACTGTCTTCCTCCAGCTCACGCTTCTATCATTCCCTTCAAGGACTTGGTGACTCTGTCCCTGGCACTCTTTCCACTCTTCATATCTTTCTTCTTCCTTTTTTTATCTATCTATCATCTATCTATCTATCTTCCTATCTATCTTCCTATCTATCTATCATCTATCTATCTATCATCTATCATCTATCTATCATCTATCACCTAATCTATCTATCTGTTGGTTGGTCTACCTATAACTTCTCTTATTGTCTCTGAAGAAGCAAGCTACCATGAATGGTATGACCGCAAGCTACGCAATGCTGTTGAAAATCGTGAGTACAAGAAAGAGGATCATTCTCCAGTAGGTCTTTCAAACAGAAAATTCAATCCTGGCTAACGCATTCATAGCAGCATTCTGAGACCCTAGCTAATATGCCTGGATTTCTAATGCATAATAAGTATAGGAAAATAAATGAGGGTTGTGTGAAGCTGCTAAGTTTGAAGTAATTTGTTATGAAGCACAGAGAACTAATCACAGCATGTCTACTCCCAGAGAGAAAGAATGAGTATGTTTTAGTTAATTTTAAGGAAGTCCGGAAAACTATTATTGATACGGGAGAGCTGGGTTCTTATCTCTTGGAGTCTAAGAATGAATCTCTTGGACACAGGAGAGTGAGTAAAGTGATAGAAGTTTATCGATAGAAATTTATTAAGATACAGAGAAAGCCCTCAGAAATGAGAGGGGTCCTGACAGGGTTGCCACTGGGGGCTTGTAGGGTTGGTCTTTTATTGAGGGCTAACCAGGGAACCTAAATCCTTTTAATATCTCCATTGAGTTCACCACCGAGTAAGGACTAGTGATAACGTCTTTAATGACTTACTTCTTCTTTGGGGTCTGGTTATTCTTTGTTGTCAACAAGTAGCAGTTATAACAAGACACCCTCCCCACCCACACCTTAGGGCAGGGTGGTCTAGCTTATTTCCCCATTTCTGGTTTCCTTACACCTCAGCATTTTTTGGGATTTTTGTAAGCCTGCTTCCATGGCCCACTACCTAGCCCTGCCCAGCCCCCTTTGTCCCTAACTCATTATCTTACCATCATCTTTTCAACACATCCGCATCCTTATAACTTATCTGCAGCTTCTTTAATTATATTATTTATGTTTTCAAAGAGTTTGTTTTTTCTTCATATTTCTGATATTTCAAACATTTATTTTGGTTATTAAAAGTTTATACAAGATTAGTATTTTTTCAGACTCATTTTATAATAAGATATTTTATGATTCATAGTTTTACTAACAAAGGTGTGAAAAGGAAATATCAATTTATGAATTGTAACTCTGAATTAGATTTCCAATTTAGAAATCTGAAATTGGTTGTTACAGTAAAGTCACATTTGGGGGGATATATGATAGTGTTTCGTTTTTAATTTTCTGCTCATATAGTTGATATAAAATCATTTTTTTCCTGCTCATATAGTTGATATAAAATCATTTAATTGGCCATTGAATTTTAAATGTGTATGTATAAAAATAGCAGAGTGAATCTATGTCTAACTCTAAAACCCATGGTCTTAGACATTAGTGCTGTTTTATAATTCTTCTATTTATATTCTTTGTCATGAATGTGATAGAATTAATGTCATCTATTAATATTAATTAAACACTTATTCAAATATTTTAATTAACTCTGATTATGGTTATCGTTTATTTAAATAATATTTATTGAGTAACTATTATATTCATTTATTCATTATCTATCTTTTTTAAGATTTATTTATTTAAGAGAAGGAGAGAAAGAGACTGAGTGGGGGGAGAGAAGTAGGGGGAGGGACAAAGGGAGAGGATCTTCAAGTAAACTCTCTGCTGAGTGGGGCGCCTGATGCGGGGCTCAGTCCTCCAACCCATGAGATCATGACCTGAGCCAAAATTGAGAGCCGGATGCTGAACCTACTGAGCCACCCAGGTGCCTCACAATGATTACCTTTAGGGCACTGTGTTAACACTGTGCTGGGGATGGAGAGATAAGCAAGAGATTGGAATCTTGCTCTTACAAAACTTAGCACTGTATGGGGATCAAAGTAGCCACTTAATCAAATAGTCATTCTACAAAAAAAAAAAAAAAAAAAAAAAAAAAAAAGAAAGAAAGAAAGAAAGAAAAAAAAAGTAGTTTACAAATTGGGATATAAAAGCCAAAGGGAAACATTTGTGATTCATTGGTAAACTATGCATTGTTTAAAGTACATTCCTCCCAGTTGTCTGAATCTGATATTGGTTCAAAGAGGATTTGGAGCTTTCTTTGTCTTTGAGGCACTTTGTGATTATAGAGGCTGTAAATAACTGATGCACTTGCAAATAAATGCCTGCAGACAGGCACATAAGTTCTGCCTGGTGGAGAGGCTACCTTTGTCTACCCACTCCTCTCTTCTACCTCCTCATCTGATGGAGAAAAAAAAAAGGCAGTTGGCCATTTACAAATTTATTTCAGTAATCTTGGTTTAGCAGCCTGTGTTTTACCAAGCCCTCCACATGATTCTGATGAATAGATATATTTGGAACAATTTCATAGGTGAGGGAGGCTCCTGGTGAGCTACCTCAACTGATTTGATGGATTTTGAAAATTAGACCCAAATTGTAGTGAAAAGAGGAGTAAGTGAGGAATGATAATATGGCTGTTAGGAATAAAAGCAACTAGAACTATTTTGGTTTAAAAGGAGAGGAGATGGGGTACCTGTGTGGCTCCATGGTTGAGTGTCTGCCTTCGGCTCAGGTCCTGATCCTGGGATCCTGGGATCGAGTCCCGGATCGGGCCCCCCACATGGAGCCTGCTTCTCCCTCTGTCTGTGTCTCTGCCTCTCTCTCTGTGTCTCTTGTGAATAAGCAAATAAAATATTTAAAAATAAATAAATGAAAGGAGAGGAGATAATTGAGATAGCTACACGGGGGTATCTAGTTAAGGGTCAGGTGCTTGATGGTTGTTGTTGCTTATATAAAATAAGAGATATTTGAGGATAGTTACAAGGCAATAGGAAAGGATCTAGTCTGGAGAAAAAGTCTGCATAGAAAATAAAGTAACTTAAAAATGTTCTTAAGAAGACTGAAGAAGATGAAGTCCCAAGTAAACATTTTCAAGTTCACCATTAGAGGAGAATTATTATTTGTTTTTAGTGAAGATTTGGGAAACTCTTTCTGTAAAGTATAAATATTTTAGGCCTTGAAGAACAGTCTTTCTTAAAACTGGCCAATTTTGTCATTTGATCACAAAAGCAGACATCAACAGGTAAAAGCTTTGCTGTGCTTCAATAAAATTCTATTTGCCAAAATAAACAATGGGGCCATTTTTGTCCACGGGCTAAGTTTCCAGCCATTGCTTAAATAGAAGAGGAAAAAAAAGGAGTAGAAGATATTGAACTATAGGAATGCTCTTGTGTTGGTATATTTGTAGAATAAAGATGGAAGGGGTTGTTTTTTTCTGACAGTTAGTCTAATATCTGTAATTTAGGTGACAAAATCATCGATTGATCTTGTGTTTGGGGGGAGTAATTACAGGAGAAAAGGCCATTTTTAAAAGTAATTTCAAAGAATAAGTTGATCTGGAAAAAAATGGTGGAATTTTTGGTTGTGTTGAGGGCAGACTGAGATTTGTAATCAAAACTTTGCCTGCTCTGTTGGAAGTTTCTCTAATAACTCTGATCTGAAAAAAAAAAAAAATAGAAAGTTGAGTTCAACAGAGTTAGAGTATTTGCAAGTGAAAATAAAACAAAACAAAAGGTAAAAAGTAGCAGAGGTGGTTTATGGTATTTTCAACTCTGTTATTGAGCATCATGATCTGTAAAGTCTATGCCAGACAGGAAGAGAAGAAAACCCTACTGAATTAGGAAGTAGAGTACACCAATGGACCTAATGCATGTCCATAAAGTAGAAAAACAGTTCTAGTGGTATCAAAATGAATAAAGAAAACCTCATCTATTTTATTTTATTTTATTTTTAAAATATTTTATTTATTTTTTCATGAGAGAGAGAGAGAGGCAGAAACACAGGCAAAGGGAGAAGCAGGCTCCATGCAGGGAGCCCAAAGTGGGACTCAATCCCGGGTCTCCAGGATCACACCCTGGGCTGAAGGCAGCGCTAAACAGCTGAGCCACCTGGGCTGTCCAGAAAACCTCATTTAAAGCAGAGTCAGAGGAAAAAAAAAAAAAAAAAAAAAATGAGAGAGGTGGGGAGGCCAGAGAGGAAGTTCTCCTGCCCTACAAATCCTCATTAATTGCAGCCCCCAAAGGAAGAGATATTAGATTCCCAACAGCAAAAAGCCTACTTCACCACTTCAACAGGAAGGAAGGAGTTCTTGGTCAGCAACAAGCTCGACCAATTAGAAACCAATACTAATGATGCAGTTTTGGAATATAGGCGAGGTCCGGAGCCGATGACTGAGAAAGAGTTCTTGAGATATCTTTGGTGCAAAATGGTGGTTTTATTAAAGTGTGGGAACAGGACCCATGGAACAGAAAGAGGGTTGTGAGGGATGGCTGATTATGTACCTGGGAGTCAAGGGGGATAAAGGAAAAGGGAGATTTCAAAAGGGGCTTCATATGCTAAGGAGGACCTACAGGATACTGGGGGGTCTTGCCATTGTCAAGTTAAAGATGTTTTTTCCCTCTAGCAAGGCATTAACATTAAGACAATTGGAAACTTTCCAAGGAATGTCAGAGCTATCCCACCCCCCACCCTGGGGTGGGGTGTCAGCTTGTGCTTTGTCCTCAGCTGGCCCTCCCTTCCCCATCACTACCAAGAACTTGCATTCTCCTTCAGGGACTTTCTTTGAAAGGGGCTCCTCCCATCCTCCTCCTTTTGTTTAAAAAGCAGCAGTTCCTCTCCCCTTTGATCTCAGGGCTTACCTATGGTTTGCCACAGCTTCCTTGTCCCAGATTGCAATTTCTCTTGGAGTCCTCAGTCAACCTATGTCTCTGATAATATAACTGGCTAGTTTACCTTGAAGGTTGACAATGGTAAACATTGTGAGTAAGTGAGAAGCCTGTGGATTCCAGATAGATAATTCTAGGAGGGGGCCTGTAAGTTGCCTCGAAATGTTTTAATTTATTTTATTTTTATTTGGAGGATAATTTAAATTTCATTTTGACTGTATTTTACATGATTTAAGTAACTGTCTTTTAATCAAATATTGCCAAGTTTTTTTTTTGTATCCTTTGATACACGTCTATAAGATTATGTTGAACACCTTTGAATAGCAGTGCTGGTGGGAAAAAAAAATCAGTCAGACTTAAATCATGAGTGAAGCTTTTGCAGTGAGTGAAATACAAGTGGTGAGAGGTCAGACTGTACTACTGAAAGCTTTATGGAAATATTGTTAGAGAAAAGTAGTGAAAAATTACAAAATCACACATTGACTAGGCCTCATTAACTCAAAATAATCTGAAACTTAATGATTTATCTTTAATTAAGCAACATAAGCATTATATCACAGTTTGATCTAAAATGCATGATTTTTGTACATGTGTTTATATTAGTATGATTATCTGTGTTAATATGACAATATTCTGATGGTTATCCGGTTAAAAATGGTTGCTATTTGCTTGCACATATTCCAGTGATGTAATTAAAATGATTTAACTAAAAAGGGAGTCAAGTTTGAACAATGATGGTACAGGTGATGTAAACATTTTAGGTGATTTAAATATATCGCATATTAGTTCAGATGATAATTATGGGTCATATGGTGAAGATGCACATTTTTATGTAAATTAGAAAATAAACCCTAAAATAATTCAAGCTGGCTTTGTTTGGTGCATGCCACCATTCTTGGCTACATTCAAATCCCTTTGGAATGCAAAAAGCCCTAATGAAAGCTATGATTAACTAGTTACATAGTTCATAACCGAGGTCTAATTATAAGTTTAGACATTTCCTTGCCTAACAAAGAAAAAGTCATTGCTGCTGACAGCTGCAGAAGCTATAAAAGCTGGGAAATGTCTAAGTAAGAGAATTTAAAACAGCTGTGACATTGTCAGGGTAAAACCCTGCCGTTTCTCTTAGGTGAGGTGAGAGAAGATGTATCATTAAGTACACAACAAGACGCATCTTTATGTGCGAATTCACCAATTCTCATAGGTTGTAAAATTATAACTGCCAATTTTTTAAACAAAGCCTACAACTCTCGGAGTTTTAAATAGAAAGTAATGTATTGCAATCACAAAACATTCACAAAACTTTTCTGGGGAAAAACTGCCTTCATACTGTTTTGTATTTCTTTGTATGATATAACTAGACTCCTCCAGTTTACGAAGACAGCTACATTGAAGAGCAGAGTTTAGAGGTCTCCGCGTCTGTTTGATAAGGAAAAAAATATGTTATAATGTTAAATATTAGGCGTTAAATTTCCAAATTTCGGTTGAAAGACATAGAGCTAATTTAATAAAATGATATACCTGTTTTTATATCTAATTATATATGTATGTAATTTAAATAGGTATAATTGTATATTTTATAGTCAGATTTAGCCAAATAGTCAGTGTGTTTTTTTATCAAATATATACATATTATATATATATATGTTATATATGTATATAATATATATATAGTACTCATATATATAAAACTCTCTCTACCTTAGGCCTATTGTTCAAGGTTGTGGAACCAAATAGACCAAACATCATGTGCCTTTCTGTCCAGAGGAAGCATTCATTGGCCAATGAAAAATGTCAACCCAAGATATCCTTTATTTTACTAATCCTAAAATGCATTTTTGGGATTTCATTTTGCATTTTAACATCTCTGAACTTAGTATTCACTGTCTGTTTAATACTGCCTTTCTGTTATTATGGTCCAGGAAACCATTTTTTTGTACTCAAAATAGGCGTAATTATCACTGTGTGCCTATGGGCACATTTGGTCTGGCAGTTCATATGTGCCTCTATTAGTGAAGTCATGTTTTACGTAACAAAATTCTCAGTCCGTAGGGGAAAGGAATTTGCAGACGTAGCAGGGCCTCTCATATTAATTAATGTAATTTATTAAGTTAATTAACTAACAAAAGGAAAGGGTATTTCCCTTCAACTTCTAAATATGGGCAAGGGATTCATGCAGGGATCCAGGGAAGAGAGCAGGATTGGAATTGGCTCAAGTTCTCAGGAAGTACAAGTAATGAAACAGTTTTTTTGGTGTAGACACAGTACGTACAATTAAAGAATATGCCCATGTAAGAGCGCATGTAACTGTTATTGCTGGTGGGTAGATCTTTAACGGTATCCCCACCGACACAAGATGTTCAGGATTATTTAAAGAAGGAATAGGAGTCCTGATTATTGATCACTTCTGCTGAAATTAAGAAAGTGCTGATACCAGAACTTGCAAAATGTGTGCCAGTGTGGTTTCATTTGACATCCAGGATATGATGATGAAGAAGTCTTTGGAAAAATAAAAGATTTCTTTTTTCTCTGCATCTGTCAATTCTCTAATAGCATCCCATGTAAAGCATGGACATCAATTATTAACTCAAAAAAACAAAAAGTTGGACTGTGAATTCAAGAAGGCTTAGGAATACCTACTGCATTTTTTTTTTTTTGCTTATAGTTATGATTTTTTATATGTAAAAAGGTCATAAATGTTGAATAAAATCCAAACCATTCTTTTAGAAAGTTTAAAATCAAAATTATGAGTGATACAAAAACAATAAATTGTAGTTTGTAAAAGTTGCTGTTTTCCTAGGAGTATAGAAAATAATTCTAGCCCTTCTGATAAGATAAACTAAATGAAATACATGATAATTAAAATATCTGCTTAAAAGAAATAAGGTAAGAGATAAAACTCTGTAAATTGGGGAATGCTTTATAAAGATTGTCAGATGGGACACCTGGGTTGCTCAGCGGTTAAGCATCTGCTTTGGCTGCTAAAGTCCCAGGATTGAGTCCTGCATCGGGGTCCCTGCAGAGAGCCTGCTTCTCCCTCTGTCTGTGCCTCTACTTCTCTCTCGGAGTCTCCCATGAATAAAATTAAAATAAAATAAAATAAAATAAAATAAAATAAAATAAAATAAAATAAGGATTGTCAGGCAGCATTTAAGATGAAGTCACATTTATCTTGAGATTTGGAAATTAGAATAGTTTGCTTTGCAAAAACATGTTTACTATAGAATTTATTGAAACTCAACCATTTCTGAGGGAATGGCTTCTTAGGCATTGCGCTGGGATTGTACACAGAAAACCAATGAGTATGGTCATAGTAAATAAAGAGTGGGGGGCGGGGCAGAGGGGAGGCAAAAGAAAGTGTAAAATAAGGAAGGACATGTTGACATGTAGGAGTAATTTAAGAGACATCCACATGGAGACAACAAGTAGGAAGTTAGATGAATGAGACTGAAGCTCAAAGGTAAAGTCTAAAGCAAAGAGGCGAACTTTGAAAAACAGCATATCATGTTGAATAAAGCAATATGTGCTTATTTTGCCTAAAGAGATGGTGTAAAGAGGTAAGAAAACAAAGGTCTGAGATACACCGAGATGTGGGAGGGAATATGGGATTATATATACCCGCAATGAGGTAAAGGGTCTGGCCAAGTAAGATGAACCTGACGTCTAATAGCAAACTGAGGAACATCCTGCCAGGGAACCCAGCAGAGGTTACTGCAAGAAGACAGAGTGAATACATTAGCTGCTGTCGTAACATTTAATAAGATCAGGTGAGAGGCATTGCTGCCGACAGATTTAGCGGTAAGTACTGAAAAAATATAGAGGGTAGAAGCTGCCTCCAGCCAGTTGTGGACAGATTAGTAAAAGGCAGATTCAGAAGTGGAGACACTGTGGGTGGCAATTCTCTCAAGAAGTATCCCCAGGAAGGCAATCAGAGAAATGAGGTGGAAGACGGAAAGCAATTCAGAATCAAGAGGGAGAATTATATTTATTATTGTTATTATTTTATTTTAATGATAATGTCCCAGGAAGATTCTATATTCTTGAGTAAGAGGTAGGCAAGATGCATTAGGAAGGGATTTGGTACTTGTCTTAATACTTTAAAACTTGAGAATGTTACAAAATGTAAGTATAAAAGCAACGATTGCTTTCATATTTGCCTGGACCCTTTGTGGTATCTGAGAAGAAATTACCTGGCGGATCTCCAACACCAGGACTGAACAATGGGGTGGTAAGGATAGAAATAGAGAGCAGAATGAAAGGAGGGAAGAAAGGAGGAAAATAAGGGAGGAAGGAAGGAAGGAAGGAAGGAAGGAAGGAAGGAAGGAAGGAAGGAAGGAAGGAAGGAAGGAAGGGTGTGTGGTGGGGATGAGAGGCCATAAATGTAATATTTCCAATAACATTTAACTGTCAGCATCAATAATGTGTGAATTCTGGGAACTGGAGGTTGTTAAAGGCTGAACATATTAAAATCTTTAAAGTCAATGAAAGAAATTAATGTTATTAATGAAAGCTGTAAGATTCTGGGTGTCGCCAGATACTGAAAGAGTGATTCTCTGAAGACATGAATGTGTGCATATGTGCGCAGCCACGGTGGTGCTGGTGGTGGTGGTGGTGGTGGTGGTGGTGGTGGTGGTGGTGGGTGGGAGATCCCAGGGCAAGTTGGTCGATGTAAGTAACCAGTCGTGACTCAGACTAAGTATGTCCACCCCTGGCTGTTCAAGGGACTATATAGAATTGTTTTGCATTGACGTACCAATCACCCTACCAGTGCCCCCACCCTGCCCTCAGTGAGGTGGGACGTGGGAATCTTGCTTTCACAGACTGAAGGAAAGAATCTCCCAAAGCTTATCACAGTCATATTAGGAAAGAAAATGAACGTAAGGTGTATATAAGCTGATCAATATCTAAACCATTAACACCCAGTGGTCCAATGTACCAGACAGAACCATCACAGAGGGAAAGAAAGGTAGACAAGAGGGGAGGTACTTTAGAATGTCTTCCAAGCAATTCTGTTACAGCCTCCCCCCTCATCCTTGGAGAGCTTACCTCGTTTTTACCAGTTCGTCTCCTTCATAGAAGTCAACGGTGCTTTCTTGCGAAGGGCCCCTGATGACTACCGTCCAATAAACAACATCAAATGCTGCACTCAAATGGGCTGACCGTATATTTGACCCAGTTGTATTTTCTACCTTCCCCTAGAGGGGAAAGTCATTATGTCTTCAAATTTTGTATTTGTGTGACATGAACAGTTAGTACCCTAATCTAGGACTGCACAGCTAAAAGCGTAGAAGAATGGTAAAAGTAACTCTTTCGTAAAAGATGCCACGTTATTCCTTAGCTATAGTGTTAGCTACTTGTCACACATTGATCGCACTGATATAGATTGGATCTGATTCAGTGGTTAAGACTGAAATAAACAGAAAATTGCAAAGTCGATGTAATTATTTTAACAATCTTAATCACTAAATTGCATTGCACTAACTTATTTAGGTTAGGAAAGCTCTGTTTCAAAACGGTTGCTATTATTTTTGCTTTGAGACGGAAATTAAGCATTTGCGGAAGCTCCTCATACAGTCTTTTTGCATTGAATCTGGTATTGTTCGAAATTAATTATTGACTTTTCTGATTTAGAAGGTTGAAGAGTGATAGGCAAACACGATAGTTTTTAAGAAACGTCATCCCCCCCCCCTCCATTAACAGGAAAATATTTAGAGAATTTGGTTTTGTAGAAAGGCTCTCAGAGTGTCTATTGTCTGGAAATAAGACAGTAATGCAGAAAGATAACTTTCCTGCTGTTTTCAATCAGGCTCCTCTCAGTATTGTAATAAAAATAAGACAGTAATGATTGTTATGTATACAAATAAAACCCCTCAGATTGTAATCATGGAAATGAATATTGACTTGTCAAACCATAACCCATGCTACCATATATGACAATGGGAGATTGCAGAGTTTACAATGTACCATGATTAAATGAAATTCAATTTAGCTGGAAATATCTGTAAATTTTATTATAGTGTATGAATATTTTGAACTGATAATAATGAGGCCTTTTGACCTAACCAGAATTAAATTATAACAGCTGTGATATCTCAATCCCAACCCATGTCGAATGAACCCGATACTTAGAACATCTGCTCTGCAATAAAAGAAGGCTAATTGCGCAATCTCAATGACATTCGAGTAGAATTGCCAGATTCCAACAGAGAGAAAAGAAAGAAAAAGCAAGTTGGAAGAATTGGTATTCACTAAAGTAGAAGCCTTCATTTTTTCTCTAAAAGAAAAATATTTAAGAATTCTGTAGTGAACTACGTTATAATTGTAAGATGTTTAAACCTAGTTGAAGTATTTATTTTCTAAATAAGTGAATGAATGAATGAATGAATGAATGAATGAATAAATTGATTTTATTAGGAAAAAAGTTAACTTCTAAGTTGAGTTTGGTAACAATTGATTAACAATGTAAAATCTATGCCAGGCTAACACTTCTGCAATACTTTTAAAGTCGGAGGCAACACAGAACTTTGGTCTGGCATATGATGCGGCTGTTTATAAATAATTTTCCTCACTGTTGGATGCCAATAGACTCAGGGCCACTCAGCCAAAAAATTACAAAATTACTACCTTTTGTGATCATTTTTGTCATTTAGGTTTTTAGAGAACCTGCAGCAAGTACAAATGCTATTTTGACAAAAAAAAAAAAGGGTGTTTGGCGGAAACCACCATCTTAGATTTGAAACGTAGAGTTTCTGAGTTGATTCTCTCTTTTTTTTTTTAAATTTCCAAAATAGGTCATGATTGCTATGGATGATTGAAAATGTTCTACAAAGTTTCTTGGAAAAAATATTTTACGCATTTTTATGGAAAGTGGTTTTGTTTTTCTGTAGTTTTTATGGAAAGAAAATTCACTTATAAAGATATATTTCTATGTTAAATATATAGTTACCATATGAATCACCATTCCACTTCTCTCAAGAGAGATAAAAATACCGTCAGCATTAAAGTTGTACGTAAAGGTCCATGGCAGTATTATTCATCATTTTCAAAAAATAAAAACAACCCAAATGTTCCTCAACAATGTATGTATAGAGTGTGATGTATACGTACAATAGAATATTACTTGCAATAAAATAAAATGGATTATCGATACATACTACAAAATTGTGATAAGTGAAGGGATCCAGCTACAAAAGACCACATAAAATTCTATTCATATAAATTTTCCAGATTTTGTTTATTAAAAATTAATAAATCTATAAAGACAAAATGTAAAGCCATAGTTGCCAGGGATTGGAGATTAGTGGGGAGGAGAAGGGAATGAATGATAACAGGTATGAAATTTATTTTTGGTGTGAAGAAAAATGCTCTAAATTAGACTGTGTTTATGACTGCACAACTCTAAATATACTAAAAAGCATTGAATTGTGTACTTAAAACAGGTGAATTATATTATGCAAATTACTTCTCAATAAAGCTGTTTAAGTGTGTGTATATATATATATATCTTTCAAAGTTTAAAGGGGTTTAGTATACTGAGTAGTAAAATTGTTTTATATTTTAACAAAAATGTTGACAAATTAATATTAACTTCAAAAGATAACAGTAAGTCATCTGCCTAGACAGCTTTATTCTAAAATATTCAAGATTTAATATTTTTCATGGAACTATCCTTGTGAATATTAAAATGTAACCCCTACAAATAAAAACTAGTGACTAATTTGAAAGATATAGAAGTTTAAAAGCTTTAAATTTTACCTAAATCTTCCTATAAATGAATTTGTTGTATTTTAATAGGTAATAAGGTTATTTCT
Source organism: Vulpes lagopus (assembly GCF_018345385.1). NCBI lineage: Eukaryota > Metazoa > Chordata > Mammalia > Carnivora > Canidae > Vulpes > Vulpes lagopus. Next base: position 3,298,367 of record NC_054826.1, on the reverse strand, counting down.
AAGTAGGTCTTTGCTTCATTGGAGTAATTGTTAAACAAATGAAGTTCAAAGAAATATAATTGACTATCAAAATTTTTTTTGCATACCACTGGAACCTGTATGGAGCCACATTTCTTTAAATGCCCTGGCCTCACTCTTGTACTATCTATTCTATGGCAAACTGGCTTTGTTCCTATCACGTCACTGACGTTTATGGCTACATAATCACGGACAGATACCTAGATCCATTCAAGGCCAGATCTTTTCAGTTTTAGCTGAAGACACATTGGCACCATCTCTGTCAGGAACTGTGACATACTTTACCACCTATGAGGTCATCTTTTGGCTTCAGCTGGTTCTAATTGTCAGTTATCTGAGGAAAGTTCCATTTTAAGACCTATAAGCTTGTCAGTTGCATTCAGTTTGGATGCTGAGCGCACCATGTTTTTTTGGTCTTGTAGATTTTAGCCTCTTAAGAGAGCCTTTCCTCCAAAGGGATGATCTGTTTAATCGAGTGACCTGAATTTACTTTTATTTCCATACAAACAAATTATATGGTCCTGTTAACATTCCTTCCACTGTTGGTTTCCTACCCAGCCATTTTTTCTATTTGTAAAAACTTATTCACTGTTCACCTTTTCTACTTTAAAATGTATTTATGGGCAATCATTGTCACCCCAGAATGACTGATGGCTGAAATGTCCCAAGACATGGCCTCGGTTATGATAACTAATAAACTTGAAAAAGGAAATTTGGGTGGCTCAGTGGTTGAGCATCTGCCTTTGGCTCAGAGTGTGATCCTGGGGTCCTGGGATCGAGTCCTACATCAGTCTCTGCCTGTGTCTCTCACTCTTTCTCTCTCTGTATTTCATAAATAAATAAATAAATAAATAAATAAATAAATAAATAAATAAAATCTTTAAAAAAAAACAAAACAAAAAGAAAAATGAAATTTGCCTCAACATAAGTCACAGTGAGTTTTAACGGCATTCTTTTAGTCTCTTTCAAAATGCAAGTCTCTCTCTCCTTTTGTTTGTAGCATCTGATTATAAAACAAAATTCAAGTACTCTTCTTTGGCAGGATTATGTGATCTCTTGGTCACTACTATTTATATCCTTGGGCTTTGAAAAGTTTCTCTCTACCTCAACGACACACACTGTCTTGCAGTTGTGCTTCAGTGATTATTTGGATGATTTATCATTTTATTCATTTCTTATTGAGTTAACAGTCTCCAAATCACAGTTACAAAAACACAATTTCTTTGTTTTTTTTTGGTTTGTTTGTTTGAGACTGCAGATGAGCTCTGGCATTTCTGCAATCTTCTCATCTCTAAGGGGTTCTTACACTTTAAGGTAGGCCGAAGGGCTGCCCACAGCTGAGATGTGCTGTTCCCATGGTCTAGGAACAAAATCAAACAGCACCAAATCATGTAGGTTCATTGAATGCTTCTGCACATATGTGGAGAAAGTTACATCTGCTTGCATACCAATGGTCAAAAACATTGTATGGTTAAGTACAAATCAATCTCCAAGGAAACATGGCCTGAGTTGGAAGAGAATAAACAACTGAACAGTTAGTACCTTCTACCATAATTCTATGACCTTGGCCAAAAACATCTGCTTTTTCTTAGTGAAATTAAACCCAATCTCTCTGAGAGATTCCAAGTGCCTTATTCAATTACCGTAATCAGACTTAAAGTTTGGAGCTGATGATCTGCATCAGGTCGTGATGCAGTTTCACTTGATCTGTCATCTGTGAACTTAAAGGTAAGATAATGGTTCTTTTTGTCACACAGACACATACCCGCCACAGAATGCTGGAACAATAATAAGACAATGACAATAAATTATCACAGCTGGAAAAGAGGAAAGAGTAGACACATACAGCTCACTGGTCAATAGCAGTTTTGAAGGCCGGGCAAAAGTGGTGAAGTCCCCCTCTCCTTGAAATATGGAATATCCCGGGAACCTGGGCGACTCTGGGTGGTTGAGCACCTGACTGGCTTAGGGTGTGATCCCAGTTTGGGAATCTGGTCCCACATCGGGCTCCCTGTGGGCAGCCTGTCTTTTCCTCTCTCCCTGTGTCTCTCACAAATAAATAAATAAAATCTTAAAAAGAAAAGAAAAGAAATATGGAATATCCCTTGATGACATTTTTTTTACCCTCGGAGAAACTCCCTGGGGGCATTGTTCTCTATGGCTCTGCTTCCTAAAAAGGAAAGTTATTCCTTTTTAATAAGACTCCTTGGATACTTTTGAAGAGAAGACTATTAACTTTTAGGGGATTAAGCAGTATTCTAAGCATGCTTCTTGTACTTAGGAATTTTGGAACTCAAAGGGCATATTTTCATTTTGAATAGTCACAATGTTCCTTAATCTAAAACTGGTAGGAACTTAACGCAATACAACACATTCATTTTTTTTTTAATATCTTACTAATTGATTCCAGTCAGCTCCAGATGTTTATAGATAAATGCCTCTAGTATCTGATTAAGGATACTTTGAGTTTCTCAGGATTCCATGGGATAATATCTTTGCTGTGCTTCCTGGAGACATTTTGTTTAACTGAACAGAATTTCTAAGTGAAATATTGTTCTAACTATATATTTTAACAAAAGGTATGATGGCCACAGCATCCTTGACTTTATATTTATTTTTATTTATTTTGATTTGTTAAAGATTTTGTTTATTCATTCATGAGAGACACACAGAGAGAGGCAGAGACATAGGCAGAGGGAGAGGCAGGCTCCTTGCAGGGAGCCCAGTGTGGAGTTTGAGCCTGGGACTCTGGGATCAGGACATGAGCCAAGGCAGGAACTCAACCACTGAGCCACCCAGGAGCTCCTATATTTATTTTTAAAAATATTTTTAACAATCCTTTCACTGGCTAGAATTGAGAAGGAGCTGTTTCTTCAAATCCTTATAGTCCTGGTCCTGGTATTCTAAATTTTCTCATAATTTTTAATTCTGATTGTGAGCAGATTTTCTTTTCCTAAAAAGAAAATCGAACTTTTCCAACCTAACTTTTGCAGTGTTTATCCAATGCAGCTAATAGTAAATAATTCATGCTACTGATATTCTCTCTTGGATAAAACTTAATTTCTGAAAATAATACATTCATTTGACATTTTTTTCTGTCTTGGAAGTTATTATAGGTGATAGCCATACCCAGTGTTTTTCTTATGCGGTTGTAAGGTGGTTGCAAACTTCAATAGCATTTTCCTTATGAATTGCTATCTAGAACAAAAGCTTATGTCATATATTGTAGGTATTTGCTGTTGTTTGTACACTTTTTTTTTTTGTCTGTTCTTGCTTTAGAAATAAGCAACACTAATATTTTAGCACTTGCACAGAGATGTTTTTATTGTTTACATTAACTGATGGCTTCAGATGAGACGTTCCTCAACTGGCCTCTGCTGGTCATGTGTGACTTCACCAGCCTCCTCATTCCAGAATATGTGCTGAAGGAGAAATCCTCCCTTCGGACCTGTTCTATACATAGCAGAAGCCAGACTTTCAAGGTAACAGCAGAGAGCACGTAGTATATTTCATTGGTTTACATTCCAGTGACTGGTCGAGTCTTGTGCTTCAACTCAATTGGGAATATACTTTATTTACTGGAAAACCTGGCATAACATAGAGAAAAAAAAATAGTTGCGAATTACAACTTATTGTCCTAACTCTTGTGGGTTGAATAGTATTCTCCAAAATTCACATGCTGAAATCTTAATCCTTAGGACCTCAAAATGTGATAGTATTTGGCACTAGGGCCTTGAAAGAGATAATTAAGTTAAAATGAGATCACTGGGCTAGGCCCAATTCCGATATCACTGGTATCCTTATAAGAAGAGGGAATTTAGACACATACATGCACAGGGAGAATCCCATGTAGTAGTTTGCTCAGGCTGCCATGACAAAATGCCACAGACCAATGGCTTGAACAATAGAAATGTGTCCTATCACAGTTCTGAAGGGTGGGAAATCAGATTAAGTCTCTGGCAGATTTGTCTCTTTCTGGCTGACGGTCTGTTGCCTTCTTGCCCAACTCTACTCTTGTCCTTTCCTCTTCTCCTCATCCTCCCCCCTTGTGACCTCATTTAATCTTAAAATTATATCCATAAAGTTCCCATCTCTAATTACAGTCATACTGGAGTTTAGGGCCTCAACGTGAATGGAGCTGAGGGCCAGAGTCCAACCCTCAGGAGCATATTGCTTGAAGATGTAGACAAAAGACAGACATCTACAAGCCAAAGAACAGGGCCTGTGACACATCTCTACCAACTCCATCTCCTGTGTCTAGCCTCCAAAGCTGTGAGAAGATACTTGTGTGTTGCTTAAGCCACCCAGTCTGTGGTACTCTGTTATGGAAGCCGTCCCAAACTCATGCACCGCCCCAAGCCTCCTCATTCTCCCCTGTCTCAGTCATAGTCCCATAGTGACTGCTCCCTTATGCAAAGACAGGATTGTCATTGCAGGACAGCTCAAATCAGAAACTCCACATTTCAACATACAGTCTCTAACAGTGCACATATGTCTCCTCGGCTCTGTTTCTCGGTTATTTTCATTGCACGGTACCTGCTTTACAATCTTTTGAGACCTCCAGAATGTTGATTATTTCATACTACATGTAAAACACTGAATGCTCATCTATTAACTTCCTTTCCTAATTAAGCAAATTTCCTTAGAGCAACATGAATCTCAACACACGGAAACATCTGGTTTCTTTCTCCCTTGTCCTTCCATTGCACTTTAATATTCTTAATAGGACCAATATGGTTTGGTTATAGTGATTGAATGTTTGTAAGACTAGAATGCAACTTAAATTGCTTTATTTATTTATTTATTTTGGTTTCCTTAAATTGCTTTAAATAAAAATGAATGATTAAAAGAAATCTCATAGAATGTAAGAAGTAGAGTACCACCCTCCTCAGACCGAAGTGGAGATCTACCCACATGACCTGGAGTTGTCATATGCTCCCCATTAACATATATTAATGTTATTCTTTTCATTTGTGTGTTTCTTTTTCTTAGCCCTGTTAAAGTAATAAACAAGGAAGCCATTACACTGAGGTAGTCCTAATGGTGAAGCTGTCTACATAAGCAAACCAAAATCAAAGCCTGTCAGTGCCTCAAGGTCACAAAACCTTACAACAACCAATCACCAACAGCCAACTAGAGTTTGAGCTATAGCCAATCAATCATTTCCTCACTTTCCTTTTGTCTTTTCTCCCTGTCTTTCCCACATCCTGTCAGTGAAGCTAGTCTAACCACTGGGATCTTGGTATTACCCTAGTCGAATTGATTTTTGCTCAAATAAGCTCTTAAAATTTTAATATGTCTCAGTTTATCTTTTAAAAGCCCATATTAGCATATACAATTCAAATATTAGATTGATCAAGGCAAGATTTTTGTCAGTTCTGCTTACTGTTAAATTCCTGTTTCTAGAACTCCATGAGCAAATTTGTAGGAGCTAAATATAAGTGAATATAATGCCCAAAGAAGAATACAGGGATAGCCACAGGCACAGCCCATGACAGATATAACTGAAAGTTTCCAGTTGAAAGAAAAAGCCAGTGCAGACTGTTGGCCAAAATCAGAGAGCCTAAGGCCGTCTTACTATCTGACCTACTAGGTAATAGCTTTTTATTTCAGTGTATCGTTGTTCCTGGCCCTTGCCTTGAAGTTAAAAGCTAAATGAGGAGGAGAAACATGAAGGTATAGAGAGTGTATTTACTCACCTCTCCCTAGTGCAAGGGGCCAGTGTATCGTGTTGGGGAAATATAAATTAGAACAACATCTCCTCTTATTTTTTTTAAAGATCCTATTTATTTATTCATGAGAGACAGAGAGACAAAGAGAGGCAGAGACACAGGCAGAGGGACAAAATCTCTTAAACCCAGAAAACCTCTTCACAAAAATAGAAGAGAAATGACATGGGTTTATTATTGAATAAATGTTTAGACTGGGATATAATGCATATCACAGGCAATTTGCCAAAAGATTGCAAAGACCAAATAAAATCATATGCATTTATACAGCCAAACAGATGTAACACATTACATATGTGTTATAAGGACTTGACAGACCGTTTGTCACACATAAATCATTGTAAATTTGCACATTAATTGGAGTGATCGCCTGTTAGCTAGTTGGCATTATACAAAGGAAACACAAACTTTTCGTATTCTTGGGACAGGAAACGTGTTTGCAATCTGGAGCCATTTATCTTTTTTCTTTGGAGAAATGTCTGTGCGTGTCTCCTGCCCATTTCTTGATTGGATTATTTGTTCTTTGGGTGTTGAGTTTGATAAGTTCTTTATAGATTTTGGATACTAGCCCTTTATCTGATAAGACATTTGCAAATTTTTTCTTCCATTCTGTAGGTTGCATTTTAGTTTTGTTGACTTTTTCCTTGGCTGTGCAGAAGCTTTTCATCTTGATGAAGTCCCAATAGTTCATTTTTGCTTTTGTTTCCCTTGTCTTTCTGATAGCTTAAATCTTGAAGAAGAATCCCTTACCCGATGCCCCAGTGGTTCCCCTTGGCTCCAACTGTTGCTTTGCCGTAGAGCGGACTCAAGGTTAGGAGATGTGGGTGATAATCCTTGATCTGCTCCATGCTAGATATATGACCTAGGGCATGTCATTTCTCTTTTCTCTCATTCACAAATTGTTTTTGATGACAGAGGTTTTGTTTCCCTGGGTCTGACTAATTTTCAGAACAGAATGGGATGCGAAAAATAACTCGAAGTTAAATAAATTTAAAAAAAAAAGATTTACATACTGTTTCAGTAGTTCATTTCTGTCTTTGTTTCCCTTGCCTCAGGAGATGTATCTAGTAAGCAGTTGGTATAGCTGATGTCAAAAAGGTTACTGCCTATGTTCTTCTCTAGGATTTTGATGGTTTCCTGTCTCAAATTCAGGTCTTTAATCCATTTTGAATGTATTTTTTTTTTTGTATGGTGTCAGAAAGTGGTCCAATTTCATTCTTTTGAATGTAGCTAGCTGTCTAGTTTTCCCAACACCATTTGTTGAAGAGGCTGTCTTTTCCCCATTGGATATTTTTATCTGTTTGGCAAAGATTAATTACCCATACAGTTGTGAGTTCATTTCTGAGTTTTCCATTCTGTTCCATTGATCTATGTGTCTGTTTTTGTACCAGTGCTATACTATCTTGATCACTACAACTTTGTAATTTAACTTGAAGTCCAGCATTGTGAGACAGGAAACCATCAAAAACCTATAGGAGACAATGGGCAGTAACCTCTTTGACATTGGCTATAACAGCCTTTTACTAGCTATGACTCCTGAGGCAAGGGAAACAAAAGCAAGAATGAGCCATTGGACTTTGTCAAAATAAAATGCTTCTGCACAGCAAAGGAAGCAATCAACAGAACTAAAGGACAACCTACAGAATGGGAGAAAATATTTGCAAATGACATATCTCTTAAGAGGTTAGTATCTAAAATATATAAAGAACTTATGAAATTCAGCACTGAAACTGTTAATAAGTCAATTAAAAAAGGGCAGAAGACATGAACAGACATTTCTCCAAAGAAGACATCCAGATGCCAACAGACACCTGAGAAGATGCTCAGCATCACTCATCCTCAGGGAATGCAAATCAAACTACCATGAGATATCACCTCACACCTGTCAGAACGGCTACAATTAACAACACAGGAAACAACAGGTGTTGGTGAGGATGTGGAGAAAGGGGAGGCCTCTTATGCTGTTGGTGGGAATGCAAGCTGGTGCAGCCACTCTGGAAAATAATATGGAGGTTCCTGGAAAAGCTAAGAATAGACCTACCCTACAACCCTACAATCCCGCAATTACACTTTTAAGTATTTACCCAAAGGATACACAAAAAATACTGATTCCAAAGGATACATGCTCCTCCACATGCACCCTGATGTTTAAGGCAGCCTTGTGAGCAATAGCCAAATTTTGAAAAGAGCCCAAGTGTCCTTTGACCGAGGAATGGATAAAGAGTATTATTCGACCATACAAAAGAATGAAATCTTGCAGTGACATGGATGGAGCTAGAGAGGTTACCCTAAGTGAAATATTTCAGTCAGAGAAAGGCAAATACCATATGATTCCATTCGTATGTGGATTTTAAGAAACAAAACAGATGAACTTAGGGGAAAAAAAAAGAGAGGCAAACCAGCAGAGTCACCTATAGAGAACAAACGAGGGAGGGTTGCTGGACAGGAGGTTGGTGGGAGGATGTGTTAAATGGGTGATGGGTCTTAAGAAGGGCACTCGTGGTGAGCATTGCATGAGGTATGTAGTGTTGAATCACTAAATTCTTCACCTGAAGCTAACGGTACACTGTATGTTAACGAATTAGAATTTAAATAAAAACTGGGGAAAAAAATAAAACAAAATACATAAAGACTTACATACAATTCAAAAAGACAAAGAACAGTCTTACAAGTTTCCTAAGAAAAAGCGCTCCCAGGAGCGCCTGAGTCACTCAAGTCAGTGAAATGTCTGCCTTGGGCTCAGGTCAGGATCCCAGGGTCCTGGGATCGAGCCCCATGTCGGGCTCCCTGCTCCAAAGGGGAGCCTGCCCCTCCGTCTCCCTCTGTCTGCAGCTCCCTCTGCTTGTGCTCATAATAGCTCTCTCTCTCTCTCTCTCTCTCTCTGTCAAATAAATAAATAAAATCTTAAAAGAATAAGAAAGAAAATTGCTCCCCAAAAAGGGAGAAGAGGAGTCTTTTCCCTTACTTTCGACAGGGCTGATTAAGCTTCTTATTTTTAATTTGTACTGACCGTTAAGGATAACAGTGTCAAGCCATGGAAAGGGGTGAGAGGCTGTATTAGGGCAAATTCAAAAATTCACAGCTCTGAATTGATGACCTGGGCCTGGTCGCTTTTGGTTACTGTGTTTATTACCTAAAATTACCATTTAACATTTTCTTTCCTATTAATAATTCAAGAAGTCATGAAGCTTGCTGGAGTTTTCAGGTGGGGATAGGAGAACAAGTATAGTCAAAGAATAAAGTTGAGGGACAGTGAGTAAAAAAAAAAAAAAAGATTCTTTTAAAATTTTACCTTTTGTATGCTTTTGTAAGTATATTAACTATCGTATGCTTATGTGCATGGAGCATGTGTACGCACAGACACACGCACACCATTTCCGAACGACCTGTCAAGACCTAATGAAGAGCGTCGCCCAGGGAAAGGTGGTTTCTATCTTTTTAACTGCTTAATGTATTACCCAATGCAGCCATAATTTTTTAAAAAAATTATGTTACAAAAAAGCAGGTTAAATATATAAGACTTTGATGGAAATGAAGAAATAGTATGCATTATTAGTAAATCCCCCAAAATAGTAAACTATTCTTTTCCTCAGTGCTAGGGAGAATGAATCTTTTTTTCTTCTTGAAGGGAGAAGCTGTATTTGCTTCTCTTCCCACTTCTCCTTACAGAACAAGACATTTATTCCTACTTCAAGAGAAAAATCAGAGGTCATAAATGTGACAGCCACTCTTTACACCTTTATATCATGAACCCCCAATATACATATTTTAATCCATCACGATATATTTCTACGCAATCACACTGAAGTGCACACACACCCATGAGTTGTACCCTCTGGTTTATCGGGGTTAAGCGAGGTTCCGGTCATGTTGTCTCTACTGAATGTTACGTGCTGTCCATTGGGAGCCTCTGTAGAGCTGACTAGTCGTGGAAAGAGTCAAGTAGACACTGATATTTGGATCAGCGTAGACTTTCCAAACCCACGATACAGGCCAGTGGTTCTGGAAGGAAACCCGACAACTCCATACTCCTTTGCAGGCAAGAAATGCACAGGAAAATGAGGAAAAAGGGGTGCTCCTTCCCTAGTTCAGTTTAATTTGAAAATGTTCACTTACCACCTTAGGAAGGAGACACAGACTCACTTGACTGGGGCATGGGTCCCGGTTACCATGTTTACCACAACTCCACTCCCACATTCAAGCTCGAGGATTCCATTCTTGTACCTTCTTTCCAAGGGCGGTTTTCCTGATCGTGTTAGGCCTCAAATCCTTAGCTGTTCTGCACGCCGACTGCTTCTGCAACAATGACAGCTCTGCGTGCAACAGGTGCGTCGAAAAGGACACAACACTCTGCTTAAATTACTAGCATGTTCTCTCTTCTACCAAGGACACTTTTATTTGCATGAGCATATCTCGGGATCGTAAGGGATGATGGCAAGCACCAAATTCCATGTTTTCTACAATGCGGTTCCTCTCCAGCCTCCAGCTATTCCCAATGCAGGAAAGATCTCCAAGCCTCAAAGTCCCCTTTCTCTAGAGAGACTCCTTTGGGGTTCAGCCTGCAGATGATTTACTGTGGGATGTTTTCCCTGACTCCTCAAGGCTAATCTATGGACCCCTCCCAAGTACCACCTACTTAATTTCTTTGCTAAAATTTCAAGCTAAATTTCTTTTCTTCCTTTCAGTGTCACCTGCTAGACTGATGTCAAATTCTATAAATAAGGACTTTCATTGATCTTGTTTCTTTATGATAATCTGCTTCCAGTACAATGTCCCTCATATAAAAGATGATTAATAAATATTCTGGCTCGATAAATAAATAGTCCTATAACCTCAACTGTGACAAATCTTTTGAAGGTAGTATCAAAGTCCGAAGATCAAAATTCTCACTGAATTTTGTACCAAGAATAGTGGCTTTACACAGATGGCATGATTAATTATATAATTAATAAAATTTCCTATTTTAGGTTGGATTCTTGGAAGATTACAATTAAACACTTGAAATATGTTTGTGTCTATTTTATTGATGGGCCCATTTTAAACTTCACCTTTATGACTTTTCTTTTAAAATTTTCTTCTATATAATTCTCACGTGACTAGTTATCTTGATACTAGTAAATGTTGCAGAGCACCATGAAGTGCCTGAAATTCATTTTGAAATAGAGTGTGGTTTAAAAACTTAAAAAAAAACTATAGTGCCAAAAAATGCATTGATATTTTTCATACAGAAAAATGAATCACTTTCCTCTTAAAATGTAAAATAATTTGTAAGGGCTTTTACATGGTTCTAAGGAAAGATTAAATTTAAACTGAATAAAAGTTAAAATCAACTTTTAATAATGACATGAGCTAATTACAGATAGCTTTTGCTAACAAAAGGGGAAAAATTCTGTTTTATAATTTTTGTAATTTTTAAAATGTTTTTTTGAAAAATGCTTTTATTTAAATTCCAGTTAATCAACACGCAGTGCAATTTTATTTTTATTTTTATTATTTTTTTTTGCAATTTTAGTTTTAGATGTACAATATAGTGATTAAACACTTCCATACAACACCTGGTGCTCATCACAAGTGTACTCCCTAACCCCCATCACTATTTAATCCATCCCCCATTCACTTCCCTCTGGAAACTATTAGTTTGTTCTCTGTAGTTAAGAGTCTGTTTCTTAGTTTGCCTCTCTTTTTCTCTTCCTATGCTTATTTGCTTTTTTTCCCTCTAAATTCCACATATGAGTGAAATCATATGGTATTTATCTTTCTCTGACTGATGTATTTCACTTAATGTAATACTTTCAACTCCATCCGTGTCATTGCAAATGGCAAGATTTCATTCCTTTTGATGGTTGAGTAATATTCCACTAGATAGATGATAGATGATAGATAGATGATGATAGATAGATAGATAGATAGATAGATAGATAGATAGATGACAGATATTCCTGGTTGATGGACACTTGGGCTCTTTCCATAATTTGGCTGTTGCTCATAAGGCTGCTGTAAACATCAGGGTGCATGTGGAGGTGCATGTATCCTTTGGAATCAGTATTTTTTGTGTATCCTTTGGGTAAATACCTAAAAGTGTAATTGCGGGATTGTAGGGTTGTAGGGTAGGTCTATTCTTAGCTTCTCCAGGAACCTCCATATTATTTTCCAGAGTGGCTGCACCAGCTTGCATTCCCACCAACAGCATAAGAGGCCTCCCCTTTCTCCACATCCTCACCAACACCTGTTGTTTCCTGTGTTGTTAATTGTAGCCGTTCTGACAGGTGTGAGGCGATATCTCATGGTAGTTTGATTTGCATTCCCTGAGGATGAGTGATGCTGAGCATCTTCTCAGGTGTCTGTTGGCATCTGGGTGTCTTCTTTGGAGAAATGTCTGTTCATGTCTTCTGCCCCTTTTTAATTGACTTACTAATAGTTTCAGTGCTGAATTTTATAAGTTCTTTATATATTTTAGATACTAACCTCTTAAGAGATTTGTCATTTGCATATATTTTCTCCCATTCTGTAGGTTGTCCTTTAGTTCTGTTGATTGCTTCCGTTGCTGTGCAGAAGCATTTTATTTTGATGAAGTCCAAAAGTTCATTCTTGCTTTTGTTTCCCTTGCCTCAGGAGACATAGCTAGAAAGGAGTTGCTATGGCTGATATCAAAGAGGTTACTGCCTATGTTCTCTACTAGGATTTTTATGGGGTCAGGTCTCACACTTAGATATTTAATTAACTTTGTGTTTATTTTTGTGTATAGTGTAAAAATTCTTCCAGTTTCATCCTTTTGCATGTTGCTGTCTGGTTTTCCTGAAACCATTTGTTGATGAGACTCTTTCCCATTGGATGTTCTTCCCTGATTTTTGTAGATTAGTTGACTATATAATTGTGAGTTTATTTCTGGGTTTTCTATTCTACTTTATTGATCTATGTATCTATGTTACAGTGCCATGCTGTTTTGATTGCAACAGCTTTGTAATATAACTTAAGTCTGGATTTGTAATGCCCTCAGCTTTGTTTTTCTTTTTCAAGATTGCTCTGGATATTCAGTCTTTTGGGGTTCCATACAATTTTATAGGATTCTTTGTTCTAGTTATGCAAAAAATGTGATTGGTATTTTTATAGGGATTGCATTAATAGATTACTTTGGGTAGTATAGACATTTTAACAATATTTGTTCTTCTAGATCATGAGCATGGAGAATTTTTACATTTATTTGTGTCATATTCCATTTTTTTCACCAGTGTTTCATAGTTTTCTGATTACAGGTCTTTTGCTTCTTTGGTGAGGTTTATTCCTAGATATCTTATGATTTTGGGTGCAATTATAAGTTGGATTGGTTCCTTAATTTTTCTTTCTACTAGTTCATTATTGGGGTATAGAAAAGAAAGAGATTTATACATTGATTTTGTATCCTACCACTTTACTGTATTCATGTAGCAGTTCTAGCAATTTTTTGGTGGTCTATGTATGTTTTAATGTAATTTCTGTGGCCATAGAGTGAATTGGGGGATGATAAGGAAGAGCATTTACAGTTTTTCAGCTTGGAAGTGTCTTGTTCCTTAAAACAAACAAACAAAAAAACAAACAATAAAAAGGAAGGTCAAAGAAAAACTTCATATAAATTAGTTACTATTTATTTATTTTTTATTTATGTATTTATTTATTTATTTATTTATTTATTTATTTATTTATTATTTATTTTTTAAGAGAGAGAAAGAAAAAGAAAGAGAAGAAGGAAGGGGAAGGGGCAGAGGGAGAGTGTGAGTGGGAATCTTAAGCACACTAGGTGTGGAACCTGATATGGGGCTCAATCTCATGATTCTGAAATCATGACCTGAGCCAAAATCAAGAGTGAGGTGTTTAACCAATTGACCCATCCAAGTAGCCTTAAAAGAAAGTATTAAAAATCATTTGCATTACACAACATCACCTAGTATGCATTCATAGTAATAGCTCTTTCCTTCTATATCTATCTGACTCTATTAAGCTAAAATCATCACATAATTTATTTTGTTGTTTTAAATAACATAATAAGAACTTAAAAAAGATAAGGGCTCCTGGGTGGCCATGATCTCAGAGTCCTGGGATCAAGCCCTGAGTCAGGATCCCTGCTCTGCTCTGAAATAAATAAATAAATATATCTCCCTCTCAAATAAATAAATAAAAATCTTAAAAAAATAAATAAAAATAAATTATGTATCAGTGAGCATACCCCATGCCCCAATTTTGGTTTGTATTACCATTTTTCATGAACGGAATGAGTATTTCTTAGAGAAAGAGCTGATTCTAAGCCTGGTGCTAGAATGTACATGATAAGCCAAAAATATCTTATAATGACAGTGTTTAAATATAGACACACGCACAGAGATATGTGAGAGAGACAGGGGTACCAACTGAGAGTCCCCAATGGCAGAAGGAATAATTTGATCAGGACAATTTATAAAAATCATATTAGATTAACCCAAAATATAAAATAAATATCCATAAGTCTATATTACTATAAATGAATGAATAAACAAATAGGGAATATATAATTTCATGTGCAGGAAATCCCAACCAATTTCTACAGACACATCATCCTAGGGGAGGTTGCCCCTAACTCCCTACACTTGAAGTGTAGCCTATGCAAAGTGGTTTCCCTCCCAATAATACAGTACGGAAAGGGAACAAGATCCAGCTCTGGTGGATAAGCCTCACCACCTCAGCAAGGCAATAATGGTTAACGGTGGTAGTGGCAATTCCTGTTGATAACATACACCTTTGATATGATGTGATAAGAGTGCATTTTCCTCTGTGGCCATCTTCCTCCGAAATCCCATAACCACAGTCCAATGACAAAAAGAACATCAGATAAATCCCGATTGAAGGCTGTTCCACAAACTAACTAGCGGTCCTGAAAACATAAAGTTATCAATAACAAGCGACATCTGAGAAACTGTCATAGTCAAGATGGGCCTAAGGAGACATGACTAAACATGTTATGGTATCCTGAATGGGATCCTGGGCAAGAAAATGAACATTAGGGTTAATGGTAAGAAAATATGAATAAAGTACAGACTTTAGTTAATGAAAACATATAAATATTGATTCATTAATTGCCATACACGGTCATGCTAATGTAAAATGTTAACAATAGAAGAAACTGGGTGTGTAGTGTCTGGGAACTTTCTGTACTCTTTTTATAATTTCTGTGTGAATCTAAAACTAAAATTAAAAGTTTATAAAAATATAAATAATGAGATTATATATTATGTATTGGATCATAGGATTAGTTACTGTGGATTATATATTATGTATTGGATCATAGGATTAGTTACTGTGGACTAAGAAAAACAGGCATTTTCCAGTATTACATAATATTTTGGGTTTATTTATACTAAAAATTATTAATAGAAAAAAACAAAATGTTCAAAATGATTTATTATCTAAAGATAAAATGTGTGATAATACAAATCCATCAAATTTTAAGATAAATAAAGAGATTTTTTGACAGCCATTTTCAACATGAAAATTAGTGACAAATAGACAACTAGGCAAAAAGGTACATAACAGATTAAAGGATCAGCCCCAAACTGGATTTGATAATATTGGTTTGTGAAAAATGGCAATATTTTATCCACCCTGGAATGAAGATGAGACAAAGTACATATAAACCTACTAACATTTTAACATCACAAATAAAAATTTTTATAAAGTTGGAAAATGAGACTCACATTTCAGCATGAAAACTATGGAAAAATCTTTTTTTTTAATTGTCAGTTTTTTAAAACGATAACTTATATCACCCTAACCAAAAAATTCACTTGAAATCAAATTGGTCTCTTTTTGGCAATAAATTCTACTTTCATATCAAAGCTTTGTCGCTAGTAAAAATAGGAAAAGATAGTGTCCCCTAGTGTTGAAGTTGATTACAAAACTGAGTACCACAATCCTTCTGAACTATGGCACAATTCTTGAGTTTGCATATGCTCCTTTATGGAGACTTTAATGAAGGCAATCGTATGTATTTGGAAGGAAACATTATATCATAAAAATTTGGAAATAAAAGCTGACTGCATAGTTATACCTTGTGCTTTGGTTGTGGAAATAGATAGCACATAGTAAAATTTGACATTAAAGGCTATGTCCTTAACTTGCATGTCCTGCATAAAGTGAGAAGGAAATATACACTCCAACTACTCAGCTAGTCGTAATACCTTACTATTATAAATACACTTTTATCTACTTTATTCAGAATAGGTATGGTAACTACTTTACAGAGACCGAGAAAAATCTCAAAACTGTTTTTTGTTTCGTTTTATTTTCTGTTTTTCCTGAGAACTAGTTTCTTTTATATTGGGATTCACTTATGGCACAAAGGAAGGCAGAGTTGATTTTTGTGACACAGGGAACAAGTATAGTGACCCAGGCAAACCATCAAAGGCTTTCTCTATAGACGATTTCCCGTTGTTTGCAATCATATATACATATATATATATATATACACATATATATATATCCTTTATGTACAAATAAAGGATATATATATAATTACATATATTATAAATATATATACTATATATAATTTTATATATAAAATATATAAATTTTATAAAGTATATAAAAATTTTATATATAAAATTATATATATAGTATATATAATAATTTATATATTAATATATAAACATATTCTATACATATAATAATATATAGTATATATACACTATATAGTGTTTATTAATTTATAATAGATTCATTAATTTTATATATAATAAATTTATATAAATTTATTAATTTATATAAGATTATTATATTTTATAAATTTCATTTATATATAAAGTTATATAAAGATATATAAAGATATACATTATAAACTATATAATTAAAGAGAGATACTCTTAAATGTATGGGCACTAATAGAAATGAGTACTTAATGCAAAGTAGGAGTGAATTGGTCTTTATCATTTCAACTTTATGACTCCTTTTATGTCTCATAGTTTATTGAACAATTTGTAACATTTGGTATGAGTCTCAGGATAACAAAATTAGCATTTTGTTATCAAAATGCTAGGAGATTTAAGAAAAATGTAATTGATTTTTGCGTGTGCTAAGAATCAGAAGATAGCAGCCATCCACCACCATTTTCAAGGAGAAGACAGTTAGGGTAGAAGGGTTCATGTGGGAAGTGGGGCAGAGTGGCCTTCCTATAAGGTAATGTTAAATCGGGACAATTACTAAGTAAAAGCCACTAAACATCCTGCAGTGACTATTTGCTCAGTGGGTCTCCAGTTGGCATCAGAATCACCGAGATTATTTTTTTGTGTATACATCTCTCTGCAGGTCTTAGAGACTCCCATCACAGTTTCACTCATCTGGTTTACATCCATGGAATAATCCTTTCCTTGTGTAGACAGGGAGGTGAAAACTGAAATATATATATATAGCATCCCTTTTAAACTTTTGAACTAAGTTTGAAAATCTTTTTTATTTTTTAATTTCTACTTAGAGTTCTTTAAACAATAACTTTTAGGTGACCTTTGAATAATGTTTGGCTCATTTATGACCTGATGTTTCTTGCTAGGTTAGGATTCCAAACACAAAGCCTCCACTCTTAAGTTTTTGCCACTTCGACTTACTCTAAGGAATAATTTCATTTTTGATCTATTACTTTAAATTATATGGATTATATGCTATTATTTGACCAATTCGACCTATAAAGTCAGTTATTTTATATGGTCCAGCTAAGATTTCCCATTACTCAAATGTCCCATTTTTAATAGATAGTGAAATACTACTCTGTGCATTCTGAGTTAATTATTCTTGGTCCTTATCAAGAGAAGCTCAAGAATCTACTTTTTTGAATTGGTTTGAAAGAAGTATTTCTCTCCCAGAGATGTTCATGGACACAGGGTGGCTTAAGAGATTGAGGGGAGGAACAGAGGAGGCTTGTACACCTCACTTCCCTGCCCTCAGTCCCTGACCGGGTGTTTTGACTATAGATCAATACACGTGTTCGAGAACCCATACAATTTCAGGCTATCCCTTGTATACCATTTTTATTTTTGTAAAAGCCTATTTTTTTAGAGCTGGGCTGTAGTAGTTACAAGACAGCCAAACTGGAGTGAGATGAGCCTCTACTCCTGGAAAGTACAGTGTCTGTGTTAACTTGATCTAGCCTAGGAGAAAAAACAAAACAGGACATTAATTCTTTTTACAGAGAATTGTAGATGAAATATTAATGGCAAAAGAGGGGTAGCAGAAAGTATGGGCAGAGCTGCTCAGTTTATGATCCTGAGGGAAGAAAACAGTGTCTTCTGGACGGACTACAGCTCAGGTGTAGAGATAAGCTGCAGTGGTCCACACAAAAGGGGAGTAACACGAAGAAATAGAAGGTCAGACAGGAAGCCTGGAGTCTTCATACTGTTCTTCTCCTAGAATTCTTCTTGCTCCAAATGATATCAAGATCATCCTTAATTCTTAAGAAATAAATACCCCAGGCTCAACATTTAAAGCAAACCTCATCTTTTCTAAAATTCTGCATGTGGGAAGGAGCTTAGAGTGTGGAGATTTCTGCCTGAGGACTATTGGCTTGTTTTTCCTGTTTTGTGTCTTTTCTTTCACTGATATGGGTATCTGATGAAAGAAAAAGAGAAAGAAAGAAAGAAAGAAAAGAAAAGAAAAGAAAAGAAAAGAAAGAAAGAAAGAAAGAAAGAAAGAAAGAAAGAAAGAAGAAAGAAAGAACAACTGTTGTGAATTTAGTCTGAGGTTCGTTTTTTGACAGCATAATGGGGCCCCTGACTCTAATCCTGTTGAAGAAAGAAGAGAGTGTGTAGTAATCCTGGACTATTGGGGGGAAGTGCTGCAAAAGTCCAAGTGGGTTTCGGTTCAATTCTGCACAAGTTGTTTTAAAAAGGGGTGGTGGGGGGGAGAATAATAAAATGTTGAGGAGAAACAAAAAGGCCCAGTTCCCTTGATTTCAAAGTCCTTTCAAAAAGGCCCAGTTCCATTGATGACCCCTGGAAAGGGCAGAAGTTATAACTAGATTAAAGTTATTCTTCAAAAAGGGTTTAAAGCCAACAAGATTAGAAGGAAACTTAGAAGGAAAGAGTAAATATTTCTTGAAGGTTTTATGGCTTGATATTAAGAGGAGAAAGCAGTGAGAATCAGAAACATGACTGAATATGAGAAGAATGTCACTCACTGTGGTGAGAGATAAGCTACATTTCATATATTGGAATGGTGGATTCCTTGCGTGGGAACTTCTAGAATTAATTCCTGTTAGGATATCTCCTCTGCATGACCTTAGTACATTAGTTGAAATTTCTGATACCAGACCTGGAGACTAGAACAAAGGAAAACAGTTAACGGTCCCAAGTAGTTACAAGACAGCCAACATTCCTGTACGCCCACCTGTTTGCTGTGCGTTGTCTCATTGGCTTAGTGCACATTTCACTTCCCGTTGAACAAATCTTATCTTACCAACGGCATGTACACCTTTTTTTTTTTTTTTTTTTTTTTTTTGCATGTACACCTTTTGAGAATAATGATGGAGCTTTGTACTTCTTCCATAGTTTATTGAACATGATAGAGCCTTGTTAAACTTTTCTGAAAAGCAATTTATTTTTATCTCTATACCACACTCTATGAACAACAAGTAGGTTACTGCTAAATAATACGGTGTTGTCATCAATTATAGCAAGAAGTTTATCTCATTGATAAATGGTTATGATGTTCTTAAACATGAAGTAACAGACTGGAGTGCTCTTCAAGGGACTTCAGCATTGGTATAAACATTTAGCAAGATTTTTGGAATTCTAATGCTTTTCCAGATCATTTATCTTCATCCTAATCCATGAAAATTATGCATCAAGATGATTATAGGTACTAGAGGCAATTACGTGTTTCTAACCTATTAAAAGTACTCTAAATTCCACATAAATTAAGTCTCTTTCAAAGTGTTAATTAACTAAATGTATGAAAACTTGATTATAATTTGGCCTCTGGCATTTAGAAAATTATTAATCCCTTTAAATTATCTTCCCTTATTACTTCCCTTTTACTGAAATTCTCTAACTACGGTGAAATTATAAGTCATATCACCAAAAAAAAAAAAAAAAAAAAGACAGTTTGCCTCTCTTGGATTTGAAAATTACACAGTTGCTTTCAAGTAATAGTACTGAGCATCCAAGAAAATCAATTAATGCCCCAAAGCCACATTTTAGGAAAACGGTGTATGAGATTTTTAAAATGGAACTTATTTTTCCCAAAATGGAAAGCATTGTTTTTTTCCAAATTCACAATTATGAGTTTTGGTCATACGTTATGGTTTGATCAAAATTTCCCTAGGTAGGAGTGGGAGAAGTTTAGCCAGTGGCAACCTGCAGAAATATCTGTTCTCTTTTGTAAAATGAGATTCCAGGGAAACAGACTCTACAATCTTACATTCCAGCTCTTTAATTTATGAGTGAGACCATACACTTATTGCCCACTTAAGTGAGGGCACATTAAATAAGTGTGTATTGGGGGGTTGTGGTTTCTTTTCTTTTTCTGTAGAATACTTGATTGATCTTCACCTAAGTGACAATTCAGATTAATTGCATATTTGATATATTTCTATCTCTATTCATGATTGAAAGCATCCGTGTAACCTCACAAGTTAGTTATTTATGATTAAAGAATCATATTCATCGGCTCCTGGGTGGCTCATTTGGTTAAGCATTCAACTCTTGATTTTGGCTCAGGTTGTGATCTCACAGCTGTGGGATCGAGCCTGGAGTCAGACTCCAAGCTCAGCATGGAGTCTGCTGGAGATTCCCTCCCTGTGCCTCTACCCCTACCCCTAGCTTATGCACATGTTTCCTCTCTCTCAAAATAAATAGAATCAAAAAAAAAAAAAAAAAGGAATCGTATCCAAATCATATTATGTGATCTCTTTAAAATTTTTTAAAGAGTGTATTTATGGGATCCCTGGGTGGCGCAGCGGTTTAGCGCCTGCCTTTGGCCCAGGGCACGATCCTGGAGACCCGGGATCGAATCCCACATCGGGCTCCCAGTGCATGGAGCCTGCTTCTCCCTCTGCCTGTGTCTCTGCCTCTCTCTCTCTCTCTCTCTCTGTGTGTGTGTGACTAATAAATAAATTAAAAAAAATTTAAAAAAAAAAAGAGTGTATTTATTTGACAGAGAGAGAGAGGAGAGAGCATGAGCAGGGAGGGGGCTGAGGGAGACACAGACTCTGGGCTGAGAAGGAAGTCCAATTCGGAATTTGATCCGGGAACCCTGTGATCATGAACTGAACTTAACAGATGCTTAACCAACTGAGCCACCCATGTGCCCCTTAAGTTTGTTTTTTACATGGCCATTTTTAATTATTACATTAATTTATATTCATTGTAGACATTTTGCAAATCTTGTAAGGTCCAAATAAGAATACCCATAAATGACCCATGACCCCAGTAATAACACTTCTAACAACTGTTGTTAGTTGAATGTGTTCCCTGAAAAGATGTATTGAAGTCCTCACCCTCAGTACCTGTGAGTGTGACCTTATTGGGACATAGGGACTTTGCAGGTGCCATCAACATCAGGTCATTTTGGATGTGGGGGCCCCCAGACCCAGAGGAGAGCATCCTCTAAGGATGGAGACAGAAATCAGAGTGACATGTCTACAAGCCAATGAACTCCAAGGATTGCTAGCAACCACCAGAAGCTAGGAAAAGGTCTGGAAGGATTCTTCCTTAGGACTCAGAGGGGTAGGGGCCTGTAGATACTTTAATTTCAGGCTTCTAACGTCCAGAACTATGAGAGAATAAATATCTGTTGTCTTAAGCCCCCTAGTTTATGGTACTTTGTTACAGCAGCCCTAGGAAACTAATACTTAGTGCATGTCCTTCTGAGCATTGAGACACTCTCATCAATGCTGTTTCATACCTTGATGTGTTTATACCTTGCTATAGATGGAATATTTGTGTCCCAGATGTTGAAATCTAATCCCAGTGTGATGGCTTTCGGAGGTCAGACCTTTATGAGTTTATTAGGTGATCAGGATTGAGCCCTCATGAATGGGATTAAGGCCTTATAAAAGAGACCCCAGAGTGCTCTCACTTTCCCCTTCTTCTGTGTAATGACATCATACCAGGCACCCAATTTGCTAATGCCTTATCTTGGACTTTTCAGAAAAAGAAATTTGTTTATATATTACCCAAAGATGTTATTGCATTATGGCAGTGGAATGAACTAAGACATACGTATATTGTAAATACTAGTTGAAATCATCAAATGTTTTTTTATAGAAATAATCATTCATGATGACTAGTTTTGCATAAAGAGGTCATTCTGTGATTATATGGGCATTACCCATTCATAGAATTTTAGAATTTTTTTCTTTCATATGGTACTTTATCAAGTATGTGTTTGATATTAAAGAATGAGTCTTAATATTTGGGAAATTACTTGCTTTTTGGAAGCTAACTTAAATTGAAAAATACTGATTATCTCATTATTGACAAATACATGTGGCTTTGGAATTAAATTTCATTATAACATGATTAATTTTATTGTACCTGATTAGTTAAAGCATTTTTTATTATTTTATTTTCTTTAAGAATTGTTGATTATTCCATTTTTCCAATTCAGAAAGTTTATTGAAATATCTGACTATAATTATAATTTGCTAACGTTTACAAATAAAAAATTCTACATATCTATTACCCCATTTTGCATTTTCTGTGTAGTCTTAGGCATGAATGATGTGACGTGTATCATTTTTTCTGAATTGTGTCTTCTATAATTTTAAGTTGTATAACATCCATCCTGCCACATTTTTAAAAAAATTTATGCTTTCTTCAGAATTCCATTTCTTGTAAATAACATAAAAATGAAGCTTTCTGAAAACTATCTGACATAACATTTTTAGGGAATTTAACAAGGCACACATATATATTCTCATGTAGCAGTGTTGTTTTTTGCTTACTTAGGATTATTATTTATTTTATACTGTTATTTTCTCCTGTCATATTCTATTACTGCTGATTTGACCAACTTGCTATTTACTATATATACAATATATGTATACATATATTATATATATGTATATATATAATTTCTCCTGTTTCTTCTTTCTAATTTGCATACTTTCTTTTCCCAATGGTCATAAGGAAATATATAGTTTTACATTATTATAGGCAAAAAAGAGACCTAATATCTTCCCCTACCTTTACTCTACCCAACACACCCCAAACTACCACATAAAATGAACCATTTCAAATGTTTCTCCTCAATACCTATGTACAATGTGATTTTTAAATTAATTTTTCTTTGTCTTTTTTTTTTATAAATTAATTTTTATTGGTGTTCAATTTACCAACATACAGAAAAACACCCAGTTATCATCCCGTCAAGTGTCCACCTCAGTGCCCGTCACCCATTCCCCTCCACCCCCCGCCCTCCTCCCCTTCCACCACCCCTAGTTCGTTTCCCCGAGTTAGGAGTCTTTATGTTCTGTCTCCCTTCCTGATATTTCCCAACATTTCTTTTCCCTTCCTTTATATTCCCTTTCACTATTATTTATATTCCCCAAATGAATGAGAACATACACTGTTTGTCCTTCTCCGATTGACTTACTTCACTCAGCATAATACCCTCCAGTTCCATCCACGTTGAAGCAAATGGTGGGTATTTGTCGTTTCTAATGGCTGAGGAATATTCCATTGTATACAGAGACCACATCTTCTTTATCCATCATCTTTCGATGGACACCGAGGCTCCTTCCACAGTTTGGCTATTGCGGCCATTGCTGCTAGAAACATCGGGGTGCAGGTGTCCCGGCGTTTCATTGCATCTGAATCTTTGGGGTAAATCCCCAGCAGTGCAATTGCTGGGTCGTAGGGCAGGTCTATCTTTAACTCTTTGAGGAACCTCCACACAGTTTTCCAGAGTGGCTGCACCAGTTCACATTCCCACCAACAGTGTAAGAGGGTTCCCTTTTCTCCGCATCCTCTCCAACATTTGTGGTTTCCTGCCTTGTTAATTTTCCCCATTCTCACTGGTGTGAGGTGGGATCTCATTGTGGTTTTGATTTGTATTTCCCTGATGGCAAGTGATGCGGAGCATTTTCTCATGTGCATGTTGGCCATGTCCATGTCTTCCTCTGTGAGATTTCTCTTCATGTCTTTTGCCCATTTCATGATTGGGTTGTTTGTTTCTTTGCTGTTGAGTTTAATAAGTTCTTTATAGATTTTGGAAACTAGCCCTTTATCTGATATATCTTTTTTTTCTTTTCCCAGATCCTACAACTCTAAGGTTTGGCTACAATACTACATGTAATACAATTAGCTCTCAACTTTAACTAGATTTTACCTGAAGCTATGTCTCTTCTTCTTCAAATGTTAATTTGTTAGTTCCGCAACTCTTATTCTTCCTGGCACTGCTCATTTACAATATCTCTATTGTTATGGATTGAACATTTGTATCCTTTCCCCAAAATTCCTGTGTTGAATCTCTAACCCCCCCCAGTGTGGCTGTCTTTGGAGATGAGGACTTTAGAAAGTAGTTAAATAGGGTCCTGAGATTGGGGCCTTGATCTGATAGGTTAGTGTCCTTCTAAGAAAAAAAACATGGGGCACCTGGGTGGTTCCGTAAGTTAAGCATCTGACTCTTGATTTCAGCTCAGGTCATGATCTCAGGGTCCAGAGGTTAAACTGTGTGTCAGCTCTGTGCTGAGTGCTGACCGTGGAATCTGTTTAAGATTCTCTGTCTCCCTCCACCCCTCCCCAGATGACACACCTGAGCGCTCTCTTCCTCCAACCAAGCTAGAAAAAGAGCTCTCATCAGAAACTGGCCCTGCCAGACCTTGATCTGGGGCCCAGTAACCTCCGGATCTGTGAAAAATAAATTTCTATTGCTTAAGCTATCCAGTCTGTGGCTTTTTCTTGTTTTGTTTGTTTTGTTTTGTTTATGGCAGCCATAGGAAACTAACACATCTAGGTTCCAGGCTCTATTAAAAAAAAAAAAAAATCAAAGAACTGCTAGCTAGGCAAAGCTTGCTTTGCATTTAATTCTTTATCTTTTTTTCTCTTAGTTTAAGATGTTCTGCTTTCAAATTTCCATTGTTATTAATAAAGCAAGTCTGCATATGCAGGCCTACCTTTGAGAAAAAAAAATATTTCTTCTAATATTAGAGCCACCTCTACTTTCTGGAATACTTTTTTATTAAGGTTTCCTTAATCTTGTTTTCCATAACTTTAATGTTTTGTTTTTTTCTTCAGATTTTCCTGGCTTTAATATATTGATTCCTTATTCATTGAGTTTGGGGGTTGATAATCTACAGCTCCTGGGCCAAAGCTGATACCCTGCCTATTTGTGCAAATAAAGTTTTATTAGAACATAATCATGCTCATTCATTTTCATATTATCCATGACTTTTTCTCAGGGTTGTGTAGTCACGAGAGAGACCTTATCAGCCAGGAAAAGCTAAGATGTTTGTTATTTGGCTCTTTACTGAGACATTTCCAACCTCTGATTAAAATCACTAATTAAATTGTGTTCAGTACAAACAGAATAATCCTTAGGAAATGAATTTCTAAAGCTCTCAGAAAGCTCTTATTGTTTTAATTTAATGTTGTTGTTGTTTTTCATCTGGCTCTCTTTCACCAGGAGCTAATATTACCTGCTGAAGATCCACTTATGATTTCTCTCTCAGTCTGCTAGCCCTCTAAGATGTTTTACTCTATTTTTTGCCTATTCATGTTGCTGGTCAACCTGAGTCTCAGGTGAATTTGTTCAGGTAGCTCTACTGGCAATAGACGTTGAAGCACATGGCGATATTGCGTGCATCAGCTGCTGGTGATGAAACTCTAAATGGATCTAAAATAGGTGAAAAATTATTAGTAGGATGTAGGGTTTCAGGAATTCATAATTTGTGCAGGAAGAGCATACATTCGTGGAAGTCATAAAGGCCTTTACTGTCTCTTTCATGAATGTGGTGTTGACTGTGGTCCCCTTCCTCCCTTTATTTCTGAAGTTCTTTTGAGCATCCGGAATGGCATATTGATGTTTATAGAGTATTGCATATAAGGCTTTGGAATTTCCTCTTTGGCTACAAGGGCTACAATGGGTCAAATTACTCCTAAATGTATAAGGTGGGCAATGTCCATAGCAAACAGTAGCGTACATTTTGAATCAAGATATATTTCGTCAGGTTCTACAAACTGTGAAAAACGGATAGAAGCAAAAGTGGAATATCATTTAAAAATATTAGAACTGATACATTAAAGAGGGAGAGGGGGTTCTAGAAGGATGATTATCCCACTTTCATGTCTCTCTTCTTAACTTCTATCTATAAGCCAATTACAGAATTCCTGAACTAGTAGAGCAGCTGTTGGGAGCAGGTGGCAATGAAGGATCGGTCCATGTTGGACTATCTGACTGTTTGGACAGAGAGGGCAAGTGCATTTTCTTTGGTGTGATGTAGAACTGGGCCAGATATCCTTGGTGCAATGATCAGAATCCCACAATTCCTAAAGAGCACTTTACATAAAGAGATCCATGGATCCCAGACAAAGAAGATGCACCATTCTGTGTGTGTGATTGTACGTCCAACTGCTCATGATCTCCCGGCTCACATCGCATCTCCAGGATCCTGTGAAACCAGTGGTTCAAATTCCACCTAAACCCTTAGCCTGGGTTAGTTTAAGTTTTTGAAAAATACATATATCGTGAACACAGTATAAGGCTTGCTTTATGCTAAATACCAGACATCCAAATGAAAAAATTTACAAATGTGAAACGATGCAAATGGCACCTATAGAAACCACATGGAAAAGACATTCATCTAGAGACACATTTCAATGTCCTGTGATGTGTGCTGTAGGAAATGGGTGCTTAGGTGTTATCAGGACATTAACTTAGGGCTTGATCAAGTCAGTAACTTTGCTGAAAAATAAAAAAAAAAAAAAATCCAGCGTTTTCTTCTATTTTATTTAATTTTCTTTGCCTCAGTTTAAAAGCCATGATAAATCCTCAAGTACACAAAGTCTATTCTTTCTAATAAAATAGAATTTAAAACCTGTCACCATTTATTATCCAAAATCTTATGTATTTCTCTCTCTGCTTGATCTTGATGGCAAATTTCTGAGGGAAAAATGATTTCCTACCATCCTTACTACCACCTCAGAAAAGAAAACAAGCCAATATATCAATTACAATTCACTAAATTATTTGTAAACCAGCTCTGAACAAAGGTTCCAGAAAAGTTAGGTTTGGTACTGTTTGAGAAATTATGGGTAGAAATAAAAAGGACATTTCTGTGACTGTTCTGGAAAGCCAGAATTTTACTTAACTTTATGTTACTGAGTGAGATAGATCACATGCACCCTTTTATCTAAATTAAATTATCTTGTCTTGATTTGTACAAACTAAAAGAAAAAAAGATGGGGTTATTTTGATGACCACCCCCCGCCAGCTCCCACTAGGAGGAATGAATCATTGAAAGTATGAGATCAAAAAGAAATATTGTAAATAGAATTTGTAAAGAATAGAAATAAAAGGGCCATTGTTTCCATAAACTAGTGGAAAACACTCTTTTTAAATGTTGTGAAGTTCTCAGTAGTTTTAAAAATAAAGTGAAAACTAAATCATATTGACTTCATAGCCTGCAGTGAAAACACACTGAGCCTTAAATATTAACATTTGGTGCCATTTCTTGTCCTATTAATGTTACAATGAGGACCAACTTCAACTAATCTGTCTTCACCCAGTTCAATTTTATAGTATAATTCTAGACAAATGCACTAAAATAAACTAAATATCTGTATACCAACTTCTTCTCAGCAATGATTTATTTCTCTAATAAAAAGTAACCAGTATTCTCTATTTTGAACAAATATGATATAAAAAACATAAAGTGCAAAAAATGGGGAACAAAAAAAGAAAAAAAGGCCAATATATTGTATATAGGAAATGGTTTTGGTATCATAGGTCTAAGATTCTAAGAGACTGAAGTTCATTTCAATCTCCACGTGGGTGAATTGCCCCAAGAACCCTTGGGGTGAAACAAAAACTTATTACTGCTAGAAAATGGAATTGGCTGCACTATTTCATTTTAGTGAGAATTTGTTAGACATGATAAAGTATACACTATAAACGATTGTTCCATCCTGATTATCAAGACTGTAGTTCTCGTTGTTCTTTAAAATTGTTGAACAAACAGAATTATATGTTCCTTCCATCCCATGGCATTTCTGTGATAACACCATATTACATTTGGGTTATTCCATTTTGTATTACGGTGCATTTTCATCGTCACATATATATAAGCAAAAGAGGAGGAGGACGTTTGCCAGTTTGCTTCAGTCAGCATTCACGTCTTAATTGGTAGTTTTCTTTCTCTACCGTTTAGTATAACATATGCATAACATGTTCATGCAAATATGCCAAATGTAGGTATGTTTTCTATTGCTGCCATAACAAATTGCCACAAACTTGCCTAAAACGATGTATATTTATTACCTCACAGTTCTGACAGCTATTAGCAGTTAAACTCTAGATGATGGCAGAGCCACATTCCTTCTGGAAGTCTCTATTTAGATGTTTATTTCCTTGCTGGGTCATGTGAGGGCCCTTTTCGGCTCCTAGAAGCCACCAACAATGCTCAGCTTGTGACTCTTCATCTTCATCTTCAAATACACGGTGATGAATTGAATCCTACTTTGGCTTCAAATCTCTCCTGCCTCTTCTTCCATCTTCATGTTTCTTTTACCGACTCTTCTGCATTTCTCTTCCACTTTGATGAGTCCATGAGATTACTGATATTGAGCCCATGCAGTTAACCCAGGATAATCTTCTACCTTAATTCTATCTGCAAAGTTGATTGTGTCATTTCAAGTTACATATTCACAGGTCCCGGGGATTAGGGTGTGGACATCCGAGAGAGCAGCATTATTTTGCCTACCACAACAACTCTCTTGAACTTAAGACTTCTTGAGAATCCAGCTGTAGATTAAAGAAAGGGAAATCTGTATTTTAATTACTCACTTTTAACAAGCCATTTGGGAAAGTGTCTTATTTTTCCATCACCTCAATTTGTATACGGATGCAGACTTACAATCTGCCTCATAATATGGGTTTGCATACATTAAGTACTTGCAAAACCCTAGAACAAAATGGTAGCACATAGGAAAAAAAAAAAAAAAAAAACTCTTTCTCAATCTCTTTCTTTCCCATTCCTTAATGTGTGTTGTCCCCAGAAAATAGTATTTTCCTTTTCTTTTTTTTTTTTTATTCTAACAAATTATTCTGTCTAAATCCATTAATTCACAAAGCTGGCTGGACTCTACCAAATGGCCCGACAGATAGGGGCAAATTGGTAACAAATTGAACACATAATTTAACCTCCATCTTCCACGTCTACCTAGCTCCTGCATTTGATGCTTAGTGAATGACATTCGTCCCATGACCAAGGCTATCCTTGGTATTTTCCCCACCGTCACCAGCTTCAGTCAGTTGTTGAATTTCCATAGATGCTCCCAATCTGTGCATTTCTTTTCAATCTGTGGATTTCTATGACTGTTGTCTTATATTGGGCTTTATCCTGGTTGTTTAAACTCTTAATATTATTGCTCTCTAACACAAATAATTTCAACTGATGCTTTTTTAGTGCTTGAGTTAACTTCTCAGGATTATACAGCACTTTTGACCACTCTGTCCTCCAAACACTTACTCTTGGCCTCTGTACCCTAAGATATCCTGCTTCCTTCTGTCATGCTGTGCTCTTGTGACAGTTAATTTTGTGTCAACTTGGCTAAATTATGATGCCAAGATTTTGGTAAACCACCAGTCAAGATGTTTCTGTAAAGGCTTTTTCTTTTTTTTTTTTTTAGATGTAATGAACATTGACAACCAGTTGACTTTTGAGTAAAGCAGATTATTCTCCACAGTATGAGTGAGCATCATCCAAAACAAGGGAGATTTTCCAAAGATAAAAGCAATTCTGTTTTCAGTCTTTGAACTAAGACTGCAACATCCATTCTGCCCCAAATCTCCAGCCTGTTGACCATAATGAAAGTTTTATACATGCCAGCTTGCACCATCTACTTGTATCATTTTTTTAAATAGTCAGTTATTTATTTATTTATTTATTTATTTATTTATTTATTTATTTATTTTTAAATTTTTATTTATTTATGATAGTCACAGAGAGAGAGAGAGAGAGAGGCAGAGACACAGGCGGAGGAAGAAGCAGGCTCCATGCACCGGGAGCCCGATGTGGGATTCGATCCCGGGTCTCCAGGATCGCGCCCTGGGCCAAAGGCAGGCGCCAAACCGCTGCGCCACCCAGGGATCCCCAGTTATTTATTTTTTATATCAGGCTTCTGAATATATTTTCTTGAGTCAATTTCTTAAAACTATCATCTATCTATCATCTATCTATCATCTATCAATCATCTATCATCTATCTATCTATCATCATCTATATCTATCTATCTATCATCTATCTATCATTATCCACCTATCTATCCAAAATAACCTAAATATAGAAATATATATTGATATGGAATAAGATACATAATTTCCCCAAGAAGGAAAAGTGACAAAGTTGCCTATGCCTTCCAGAAACAAATAATTTTAGTCTTTAAAGTTAAAAATAATTTTTTCTTATTTTTTTTCTCTCACTTCAATCACCCATTCCCATTCCTGTTGATTTGCAAAATATCTGAAAATTCTTTACCTCTTCCATCACTTCTGGCATAATCATTGTCTATCCTAGTCCAAGCTTTTGACAACTTCTTCTACAGTTATTCATTTTTTTCTCCTTTATTTTTCCTTTTATAGTATTTCTTTGACTCCAGAAAAAATTCTAAATTCCTCCCATCCTGTTTCTCTAGTTTCATGCCTCACTGTTTCTCCTGTCCCATTCTACTAATTCAGTCATTGTTCTTTCTTTAAAAAAAATATTTTCTTTATTTATTTGAGAGGGAGGAAGAGACAGAGAGAGAACCTACAAGTGGGGGAGAAGGAGAAGCAGACTCCCTTTCAGTGAAGAACCTGACATGGGATTTGATGCCAGGACCCTGGGATCATGCTCTGAGCCAATGGCAGGTGATTAACCAACTAAGCCCCCCAGGTGCCCCACCCATTGCTCTTTATCTTTTTCTTAACGTCTTCTCTTATGCTCTACCCTGTGCCTGAGATTCTCTTCATTTTGCCTGCACCTTACTCACTTCTATTGAAATTTGGATCTCACTATACATGCATTATTTTATGTTTAGTCTTTAGGTTATTTTCTAATGCTCATCCTATTTATTTCTGTTTATTTTTAGCATCTGTCAGATTTTCTCACTAATTCAGCATTTTCCTGCCCTTCTACACTATAAACCTCACAAGGCCAGGGGTTGGGTTTGCCTTATTCTCACCTGTATTCCTATGGCTAGCACAGATAGCCACATATGTTTGGTGCTCAACTCACTTTTGTTCAAGAATGAAATAATACAGGCATGGGTGTGCTGCTCCAATTTCTTCTATGTTTATGCTCTTCAATTTCATCTTTGCTCTGTTATTAGATTCAGTGTTCCTGAATGTAAAATTTAACCTTCTAACCCCCTTCTTAAAATCATTCTGTGGCTCTCAATTGACTTATTTATTTTTATTTATTTTTTAAGATTATTAATTTACTTATTTGAGAGGGAGAGACAGAGCATGAGTAGAAAGAGGGGCAGATAGAGAGGAAGAAGTAAACTGCCTACTGAGCAGGGAGCCCAATGTGGGGCTCAATCCCAGGCCTCTGGAATCATGACCTGAGCTGAAGGCAGACGTTTAACTGACTGAACCACCCAGGCACCCATCTCCATCAATTTAAGAATAAAGTTTACATCAAATGACACATTTGATCCTTCGTGGTTTAACTTGGGAGAAGAATACAAATTTAAATAATAAAGAGCCCTTCAGGTCCATTTTTTAAAAAATTTTAAAAAAATTTAAGATTTATTTATTAATTTTGGTGAGAGGTGAGCAGAGGAGCAGAAGCAGAGGGAGAAGTAGAGAAGCAGACTCACTGCTGAGCATGGACTCCCCAAACTAGGTCTTGATCCCAAGACCCATGAAATTATGACCCGAGCCCAAATCAAGAGTCAGACCTTTAACGGACTGAGCTACCCATGCACCCCCCTACAGCTCCATGTTTTACCTTGTAATTCCAATAAAGATAAAGCAGACAAAAGAAAGAACAGAATTAAAATTATGAAAGTAGTAGATTTCTCAATAGATTCCTCTGAACTTGAATAACTTTGCTGGTCACTGAGGACCCAGCAAAGTTCTGAGCTCTGAAGAATCTAAGAGTGGAGGAAGTCTTTTTTTTTTTTTTTTTGGTCTTATTTCCTTTGTCTTTAACTTTTCACCTCTATTCTGCACAGCCAAGCATATCTGTCAATTTAGAGATAGGTAACCAGTAAGGAAACACAGCCCTCAGTACTTACCTGGACCTGTCTACACACCATCATCTCCTGCCTTCTTTTATCACACTGGTGTCTGAACACGGCAGAGCCATTTCTCGCCCTAGTTATCCCTTCTTCATTAGTACCAAATTGATTACAGTTGCTCAAATTCACCAATTCACCATATTGTCATTCAATCGACAAATATTAATCAAAAGCCTACTTTATATCAGATAATTTTGTATGCTTGGCATACGTTAGCAAGTAAGAGAACCCTCCTAGTTTATAAAACTTGCATTCCAACATCATGCATAAATTTGTTACATAGATGAGTATCTTTTAACAAGATACAAATTCCCCAATTCTGTATGGATAACTGAATACCGCCTTCAAAACTCAGCTTAAACATCATCTCTCATGTAATACCTTGCACATCTGTTCTTTTCAATCTGATGCAGAGCATTATTACAACACATAATATGCAAAACTGTAGTTACTGAACTACCTTTCTATCCAAACTCTGATCCTGTGTGAAGACTTTGTCATCATTACAAGCTCCATCCCTGCCTCAGATGAGGCTTTTTATTGAAATGATAGACAGCACTAAGTCACCTTTAAAGTTCTATATTCATACTTGATCAAGATCATGGGGAAAAGAGAGTGGTACAGATAGCTTGGGTAATGGACCACTAAGGGCAATGTTAAAAGTGTGTGTGTGTGTGTGTGTGTTTTCAGGGATAATAGTAATAGAAGTATCTTTAATAAGACTGAAGCATGTGTTTTTAATAGACCTAATTTGAACAGACTTCAATTTGAGACTATAAAGAAGAAGTTTCCTTTTACCCCTCATCTCTCCACTCAGATGTAGCTATGATCAAAGTTTGTCTGCCAACCCCCCGCCCCCCCCATGGATGCCTGTGTTGGTATTTTTATCATAGACTATTAATTCTTATTATAGATTTATAGACCTAACAGTTGTAATTTCTTCTCGCGTTTGAAGGCTGAATGAAAGACTAACTCTCTAGACATTTCCTAATGAGCAGGGGGATATGTGCATAAAATTCTCCTTTAGCTGACTCAGTTTC
The DNA here is from genome assembly GCF_018345385.1 of Vulpes lagopus. Lineage (NCBI taxonomy): Eukaryota > Metazoa > Chordata > Mammalia > Carnivora > Canidae > Vulpes > Vulpes lagopus. The sequence goes on along the minus strand of NC_054826.1, from coordinate 3,265,145 downwards.
ATAAGTTCACATCTTCATTTTATGGTCTCATCTAGCAGATTAAGGTATAAATCAATATAGTAGAGGGGGCAGGAAGTAGATGGGTAAATTCAAGAGGGTTTCACTTTTATCTTCCCCACGGGTAGAATTAATCCATTCATCACTAGCTAAATTTTCTATGTCTACTATCAAAGTATGACTCAACCGGTAAGCCCAAATAATGAGATCCATATTTCAGAATCTGCCAAAACTGGATGTAGTTTAAGTAAAAGAATCAACTCACTTTAGCTCGACAATATCCATGGTTGAGATCATTTTCTTTCTACCTGTTTTGTGTAAAATGAACAAATATAAATAGCCAACTAGTTTCCCACCACCTAGTGAAAGTACACTAAAATCATTAGTGCTTTGTCCTGGTGATTATCCATCTCAAAATAAAAATACAGTTGAGCAACAAAGTTGACCTGTTGATACTAAGAACATATTTACATCACAAACAGTATAGTTGTTAAAAATACAGGATCAAACTGATGAGGTCCAAACCCTGGCTTTACCCCATATAGACTGTGTGAATTCGTGTACACCATTTAGTTTCCATGGGCTTAGTTTCTTCTTCATAAAACGATGAGATTAATGAAAACTCTATTATAAAATAAAGTAGGGATTAAGTGAAATAATTAATGGGAAGTTTACAGCACGCTGCTTGTAACAGAAAAATGCACAATAAATATAGAACTTTATGATGTAAGTTCTGCATCTTAAAACAGAATTGAAGTGAATTTATCTAACCTGCCTAATCCTCCAATATATAAGGGTGAAGTGACATCTCCTTTAAAATGTTTGTCATTTCCAGACTTTGCTATAAAGGACCCAATAACTATTGATATTAAATGCCAGTATGAGACCATTTAAAGAAAAGAACAAATCTTAGTGATATAGCCTATTTATATATGGCTCTCCATCCTGGTATATCTAAAACAATCTAGATTAATGTTTGTTTCCATGGTATAATAATTAATAACTTCTTTTTCTATTCTAAATATGATTTTGTTTGGATGACATATTATATAATCACTCTAATTTTAAGAGACGTAGAATCATATTAACATTCTCCAAGCTCTCAATTAATTTTCCTCTTGCTCTGGGGTATATTCCACAGATAGATTGAAACCAACTATAAGACAAATCTATTTGTTTACTAATCAACAATTCAATTGGTCATGTGACTACTTAGGTTGAATTGCCTACAAATTATGACCTATTGCATTATTATTTGTAGTCTAATTTCCATAAGGAGATTCCAAATCAAATATTCAGAGTCAACATACTTCCAACTCGTGAACCCATAACCAACAAAAAAAAATTTTATTAAATTTTAACACTATCCCACTAACAGGGGAATCATTTTGTTTGTTTGTTTTAATAACAGTGACCTGGATAAAGGGAGATATTCGAGAATTACATTTCTATGGTAATGAGGCTAACATATTAGTGTCAAAAACCTCATATCCAGGGCTATTTTTAAATTCATGAGTTACACTGCTGTTGCTATTAATCAAATCCTCTGTTTTCTTAAGAAAATCAAATGATTGTATTATGCATTTATGTGCATAACACACACATTTCATGTTTTAAATTGGAGAGTAAAAGGACTATAATCTATGTTGGGAGGCAATTCTCCACAGTTCTCTTGCATTTTTCTGCAAATCCTATGATCAGAGATACTGATTGACTTTTTCCAGATTATCTTTTCTTGGATATTTATATAATGAATAGCTTTATAAGACAGAGATAGTGTCTTCTTCTAGAGCAGAGGACAAATATGTTAAAGTTTAATATAGACAATGTCTACCCTCTGGGCAAAGTTTGGGAAGATTTGACCGCATCTCATTAAAAGTTTCATGTGTCGTAAGCTTAGAGTTTCTCAGCTACGATGCAAATCGTATTTGGAGCATGCCCAAACCCAACCTGCATTGCCTCCATGGGAACTTGTGGTGCATAGAGAACAGGGTTAATATGAAGTTCATGTTGCCTGCTCTAATATATTAATACAGTCCTTTGTCTCTGACCCAGGAGTCTTGAATTTTAGAAAACTGCAGTAATTGATAAGCTTACAAATCAGTAAATTACTCTCCATTGAATCATAATAAAAAACATCAATATATGCATGTGACATTTAATTTTTATGAAGGATACATTTGCATATTCCTAGGGATATACATAATACAAACACATCTGTGTGTGTGTTTTTGCATTATTTATTTATTTATTTATTTGAGAGAGAGGGAGAGAGCACAAGCATGGGGAGCTGCAGGCAGAGGAAGAGGGAGAGGCAAACTCCCAACTGAGCTGGGAGCCAGATGTGGGGCTTGGTCCCAGGACCCTGAGATCATGACCTGAGCCAAAGGCAGCTGCTTAAGTAAGCTATGCAAGTGTTCCTGTAGTATCTACTTCAAAGTAAGTTATATTATTCAAATGTTATAAGAAGAAATAATTTGGATTAGGTAACAATGATTATTTTTCTTTTTTTAAGGTCTAGCAGAAACACAATTTACTAACAGCATTATGAATAATTTACTGTAGTAAGCTTAAAAAAGAAAACTTAGATATCCTTTCCATGAATTTATCACCACTGCTATTAATGGATAAAGAAATTCCATGAACAATTTTAAAGAAAATCCGAAAAGACATTTTAAAAAGAAACTTGAGGGCAGCCCGGGTGGCTCAGCGGTTTAGCGCTGCCTTCAGCCCAGGGCCTGATCCTGGAGACCCAGGATCGAGTCCCATGTCGGGCTCCCTGCATGGAGCCTGCTTCTCCCTCTGCCTGTGTCTCTGACCCCTTCTCTCTCTCTCTGTGTCTCTCATGAATAAATAAATAAAATATTAAAAAAAAATAATAAAATAAAAAAAAATAAATAAATAAAAAGAAACTTGACTTTTAAAACCTTAATTTTTACAAGAATATTTAGTTGTCCTTATTAAATTTTCTCTTACATTATATACTCTACCACTATATATATGTGTGTATATATATGTATATATACACACATATATATATATATACACATATATATATATACTACAAACTGTTTCCATTTCTTTATGAATGCCTGTACCAATAGTCTGTATCAATTATTGAGCTAATATACACACTTGCATGCTTTTAACTCTCAAAAAGCATTTTAAATTTTGGTCAACATACCTCTCTGGTATGTTAATATAAAATCATAATTCCACATATTGGAATTTAATCTTTGCATTAGATTTAATAAATGAAAGAATGGATGGAAGGAAGGAAGGAAGGAAGAAAGGAAGGAAGGAAAAAAGAGAAAGAAGAAAGAAAGGAAAGAAAGAAAGAAAGAAAGAAAGAAAGAAAGAAAGAAAGAAAGAAAGAAAAAAGGAAAGAAAGAAAGGGCTGTTGAAATAAGTTATTTTGCAAATTCAAAGTACCAGGTTTAGCTTTTACTCTTTGTTTAGAACCAGAAAACATGGAGAGATCTTGATAAACTAGAAATTACTTATGTAACACCATAAAAGTAAAATTACCCATACATGTTCTGAATCTTCTCATCAAAATTAAATTTCTTCTTATTTATTAAATTATGGAAAGTTCTGCTTATTCAGAGTTTTCAATATTAGCTTCATTCTAAGGATTATCTGGCAAACGGAAGATGGGTACCCTCTGGCATTCCTCCCATGCCTTCCTTTCCCTTCCCTTTGAAGCTGGCGAGCCATGTGACAGCCTTCAACCAACAGAAAGGATCTACAGGGATGTTCTGTGGCTTCTGAGGCTGGGTCTTAAGAGATCTGTATCCTCTTGCTGTCAACTTTCTTGGAATGCTTCATTTAAAAAACTTCATTAAAAAAAAAACAACTCCATTTAAAAAACTCAACCTTGCTGTGAGGAAACCCAAATAGCAACAGAGAAGTCTTAAAAGCCCGTGAAAGGTGAGGGGTTTAGATCCACAAGCCTCAACTGAGAGTCACCAGGCCTCCCAGCTGGAAGATCCAGCTGAGCTGATAAGCAGAGATTAAGAACTAATTGCTGGTCATGTGACTCAGGCCAATTTGGAGCCTCCAGCCCCACTGTGGCCACTCCAGACACAGCCACGTGAAGCAGCGAAGCGCCGTCCTTGTCAGGCCCTGCCCAAACTATAAAATCATGACAGATGCTTGCGGACACTTGAGGTCAGCGGCTACCAAATATTTATGGAAAGGTGTATATGTGAGCCTCTTATGATCTCTGTTGCACATTTACTTTTTTGCTTTTTTCTTTCTTTCTTTTATGATCCTTTAAAAAAAATGTAAAACTTCCCTTCGCTTGCAGGTAATACATAAAGAACCTACCAGCAGAGTTTGACCGATGGGTCATAGTTTGCTATCCCCTGCTTTAAGCTACTAAATTTTAAGCATGTTTGTTATGCCCCAACACACAGCCCAAACCGACTATATCATGTAATCCCTGGGCTATTTATGTCCTAAATGATGCACTTGTTAAAAATGGGAGAATTGAGCCTATCCACTTGAAGATCTAAACTGAGTTTTCATAGCAGATTCAATGTTCTTATCCATTTCAATCAAATCACTCCCACTTTTTCCTCATTTTACCCAACAAAAGTATTAAAACAATATAAGATATTTACAAGTTTTACCCTTTTAACAAAAACTGGTTTAAATTAATAAATAGGAAAATAAATAACAATTATATAAATAAGAAAAATACCTTGTTATTCTAATAGATTCTAACTGTAAGACTGCATCTCATTTTCCACCAATATTCAACACAAAATTTTCTCTTTTGATTTCAATCATTTAGATACGTATTTTTAAACCATTATGAGTAGATGCTCAACCACATTTGCTTGTCCTGTCTTGTATGCTGTCTCTGTTAATGACATCATCATCTTTGATTTTTCTAGAGCTAAAAACAGGAGAGTTATTTATTCTCAATACCTCCCTCTTATTGGACACCTGGGTGGCTCAGTAGTTGAGCATCTGCCTTTAGCTCAGGTCATGATCCTGGGGTCCTGGGATGGAGTCCCACATTGGGCTCCCTGCAAGGGGCCTGCCCCTCCCTCTGCCTGTATCTCTGTGTCTCTCTCTCTCTCTGTCTCTCATGGATATAAAATAATAAAATAAAATAAAATAAAATAAAATAAAATAAAATAAAATAAATAAAATAAACAAAATAAAATAAAATAAAATAAAATAAATAAAATAATAAAATACTTCCCTCTTACTCCTTACAGTCAAGTGATTTTCTTTTTAGCTAGATATGATTTTTAATTCTTCTTCTTCATCATCCCAACTCCCATGGACTTTAATCCTTCATTATCTGTGAACTGAATTTTTGATATATGTTATCTCTGGCCATCAATGTAGATGCAACACAGAAATTCAAGGGAACTTGCCTTAAAACTCTTAATGCTAACTGGTGGAAATTCCAGTTCTCATTTACTAGACATGGTTGAGACCAACAACACATTGATTAGATTCAGTGTCCCTTGCATGCAGGACACTCTTCTTCCCTTTCCTTTTCCGTCCTCCTGGTTACAACTTCAGAGTCTGCTTATCAACTAACTATTCACTTTTACCCAACGCCTCTCTCGCATCCCCAAGAAGTCCTTAGACATTAGACAATGACAACCGCTTTTTCTTTACTTAATTCACTTTCTCTAGACAAAAGTGTAAATACCAACTACTTTTTAAATTTTCTCCAAATCTGTAAATCCATTATCTTTAAGATAAGTCCCATGCTAATTAATTGCCTTTTTAGTATGTAGATGTTATTCAGCCACCACAAATCTCTGTTACCTAAGGTATAAAGTCCTACTCCATAGCTTAAAACACATGCCTTTTATTGAATTGCCCTCATTGTAGCTTAACAATTAAATCAATTAGTCTTCTCTGATTGATTCCTAAACATCAACCATAATTACCTCCTTAATATACTTCAAGTAAGACATTTTCTTTCTATCTACTAGCCCTTATGCAAACTGATTTGTCTTAGTACTCCTCACCCCATGTCTCCATTTATCCAATCCTGACAATTCAGTCTAAATTTCACCTCCTTTTAAAAATTGTCAGGTCACATATGATCAGAATTAGTTGCTCCATTAGCTATGTTTCCATAATATTCTTCGCATTTCTTATATAAACTCTATATTTGGATTAGATTTTTATCTATTCAAGGGAAATGGCAGTGTAATACTTACAGATCTTTGCACTGATATTATTCATAGATTCTCTTAGTGGAAGAACCAATACAACTTTTTTTTTTTTTTTCTCAGATATCGACTTGCTTTGGTAAAGTTGTTAAAACACAACCATGCAATTCTTACTGATGTCCTATAAAAGTGGAGTTAATAAATAGAATAAACCTCTTTTTTACACTAAAGTCAAAAACAAAATAAAATATATGGTGAAATACTCAGGAATTCTTCCCTCATAAAGATTCTATGTTTATACTAATGAATGTCAAATGTTCCTCAAACTTGTTTTTTTTTTCTTTTTTCATTCAACCTTAACCCAATTTTACTTGATATCACTAGTTACCTTATAGTACCTGTTATTATAAGATGATTTTAAGAAATTACAAAAATCACTGTGAATCAATAATCTCATACTGTAATACGATGTCCCTTGAATCTTCTTCCTCTGATGATACACACCATATGATCCTCTTTTTCCATGTGGGTGGAAACTATGATCTGCTTTATTTTTTTTTAAGATTTTATTTATTTATTAGAGAAAGAGAGCATGCCTATGTGCACGTGAATGAGCAGGTAAGGGGGAGCAGAGGGAGAGGGAGAAGCAGACTCATCACTGAGCAGGAAGCCCAATGTGGGGCTCCATCCTGGGACTCAGAGATCATGATCTGAGCTGAAGGTGACATGGAACTGAGTGAGTCACCCGGACGCCCCCTGTGACCTGCTTCTAACAAAAGAATATGGCAAGGTGCTTGGATAGTACACCTATGATTAAGTCTTAACACTACATAAAACTCTGTGCTAGCAGAATAGAGACAGACAGTCTCCTGCTGACCTGGAAGTAATCCAGCATGCTGTGAAGTGCCTATGAGGAGGGCCACATGGCAAGGAACTGCAGCTGACCCTTAATGTCATTTATTTTTTTAAGAGAGAGAGTGTGGATGCAAGCAGGGTGTGTGTGTGTGGGAGGTGGTACAGAGAGGAAGAGAGAGAGAATCTTAAGCAGGCTCCATATTGAATGGGGCCTGAGGTGGGACTTGATCTCACCACCCTGAGATCATGACCTGAGCTGTAAATGAAGAGTCAGACACTCTACCAGCTGAGCCACCCAGGCACCCCTGCAGTTGACCTTTAGATGTTGAGGGCCATGGTCATACAGCCACAAGGAAATCAACCTGAGCGAAACTGGAAGCAGATCATTTTTCCAGTTGAGCCCACAGATGAGAAGGCAGCTCACTTGGTCCCATTATGACAACCATGTGTGACCTTCAGCAAGGGACCCACTAAGCTGTGCCTGAATTCCTTACCCACACATAGGGTGAGATAATACGTGTATATTAGTTTGAGGACACTGAAATTTTAGCCATTTGTTATGCATTTTTAGAAAACTAGGAGCATTAATAGGATTCTAATACATATACTTTTGGGTGCTAGAGACAGGTGAAATGCCCTTCCTTAGATTTCACCTAACCTAGAATTTTTTAAATGCTGCAGTAAAAGAATTTCAGGATACAGAGAACCCTAGAGATTATTCAAAGATTACTTCAATGACCTTTAATCTCCACTCAAAATATTATTTAAATGTATTCATATTTGACCACAATCCTTTCCGTTTCCTGCCTCTAAGATTTCTCACCTTTTCCTTTGTTTTATTGCTTTTGACCCTTCGTGGCTAAAGCTTATTTACTCTAAAGCTAAGTAATCCCAGCCATAGATTCACATAACCATGTTCTTTATAAAATATGCAAGAGTAAAGATTTTAATCACAAGTGTTTAAGAATCCTTCGTGTATTCTTTAATTTTAGCTACTAGCTAAATTTAAATTTATTAATTTAAGTTTAAATTTAAATTTACTAGACACTTTAAAGTGTCTCCTTTAATTTTAGCTACTAGCCAGCACAGTCCCCTCTCGTGGGTGATTTTGAAATGGTTGTAGTTATTTTTGGGATCCAGCTATGGCAAGATGATTTGGGGCACAGTTCGTATTTAGCCCCATATATTTATGGTCAGAATAGCTTCCATACATTTTAGAGTTATTACCAAGCATCCTTATGTTGGAGTGTCTTCCAGAAATATTTTTATGGCCTAGACTTCTGACTCATACGAAGCTGAGAAGCCAAGGGTTTGTACAATAGAGGCTTATGCCACTCGTTCTCTTAATCCTATCAGAGAAAAAGGTGTTTTCCCAATATCTAAATTTGTTGGCTCTTGCTACCTTGTAATCTTTGATATATTTTTATCTCAAGTTCATCTAGTCACCAATTTGGATTTTTTTTTTAAGTGTAATGAGATGATCTGCCCACCATAAAGCTGTTCAGGCTTTGCAATATGGGAATAAAACCACGTTAAGCATCCTAAAATATATTTTCAAAATCTGAGAGGTAAAACCCAAACAAATAAAATGCTGAAATTTATTTCAAAAGTTGATATAGTTCAAATATGTCTTTCAACAGCAATTCTAAAAGACATCTTGGAATCTTTAATAAAACACATGAGAAATAACAGATGCCTGATTTGGACTCTTTCTAAAAGATATCTCTTGTTGGCTTAGTATTTGTTTACTGAAGAATAGAAAAATAAGTATGAAGCAGTAATGATAAATATCGGCAGTAAAATAGAAAATATTTTGATATTAAGAAGTAAATTGTAACAAAAAATAGGAAATATTAAGTGCAGTAATTCACCAAGAAAAAGAGATAAATTCCAAAAATAATTAATGAATAAGGTCTGGTTTCGAGAATCCATTTATCTAAAATGATTAATCATAAGAAAATATAATTAAATTTTAAATGCATTGTTCGTTTGGCATATGAAACCAACACCAATGGCAATAACATAATACTAATAAAATGTTATCTCCATAAAGGTACTAAAGGCAAAATAGTTAATGAATGAATACTTAAAATTAGTCACTGAAGAAGAAATTTTAAAATTCCCTGAAATCTTACGGTTCAAAAATCATAAGTGTTTGAGAGGGATTTCCCCAAATTTAACAGCAATTCTACAAATGTGTATGTACATAAAAATTATCATGAGGCCCAGAGCTATTTTTCTAAATAAGCAATAATACTACTAACAAAATATATATCAAGTATACTAAGGGAAAGACTTTTTCCTTTAAAAAATATAAAACATTTTCATATTAGGAGGTGATCACAGTATGCAGCCAAAAACATCATAGAAAAAGTAATATAGAGGCACGTCAGGCAGTTAATAAACATATGCTGTTTTCTCTAGCTTTTGAATGCGTGAGCCTTTTAAAATTTTAATGTATTGTGATTTCTTTTCTCGGATAAAATATATAGTCCCTTTCATAATACTTGTGTAGATTTTTCTTTAAATAGTTCTTTTATAGGGACACCTGCGTGGCTTAGCCATTGAGCACCTGCCTTTAGCTTAGGTCATGACCTGGGTCCTGGGATCGAGTCCCACGTTGGGCTCCCTGCAGGGAGCCTGCTTCTCCCTCTGCCTGTGTCTCTCTGCCTCTCTCTGTGTCTCTCATGAATAAGTAAGTAAAATCTTTAAGAAAAAAAAAATATTTCTCTTATAGACCCTTGAATCTACAACAACTTTGTTGAAACAGAACATTTTCCTTATACCTACATGTTTTTTCTGGCAGGAGGCAGTGCACGCGTTATCACCAGCCTTTGAGCAGATACAGTCGCAGTCAGGACATCCAGCGAGGGACTCATTCCTCCCCTCCCAGGCAGGTCAGCTGGTTCCCAGCAATCACATCACAAAAAAACAGAGACAATTTTTGAGTACAGGGTTCTGAAGGGAACTTCACACGTTTTTAATGTTCCATCTGCTGCAATAACATGAAAGAGAACGGATGACAGGGTGAGACAATGATATACTGGAGCATAATGCTAAGCCGTCACTGTTGGGGGTATTTTAGGGTATTTTTCTTTATTTCTCTCCTTTTTCATATCTCTCTCCCTCTCTCTCCCTCTCCCTCTCTCTCTTTCTAAAAGAGGAGAATCAGTACATTTCTGGTAAAAGCTAGGGAAGCTTCGTGTCTCTCAGGTGACTTCTGCAAAAACTCTCTTGAATCGTGGATGCCCTTGGTCTGGAATCGTGGACGCCCTTGGTAAGGGTTAAGGGATATGCTAGAGCATTCCATGGAACACGCCATCAGAAAAGTCAGACCCAATTTCTGCAGACGGTGCAAATGCATGCATTGTTGGGGAACTAGAGAAGCCAGCAGTTTGTGTTTATTGATCTCAGGGTATTCACTAGTTTTAGCAGGATTTAGATTCAAAAGGAAATAGTGACAATGACTCTTGGGGAGACAGTTTCATCGGGATAGAGCTTACACCCAGAAAGGCCCACCGCTGAGGTGTACAGTTCGCTGATTTTAAGCACATGGATGGAGTGATGCGCCTGCGACCCTAATTTAGCTGCACCTGCCCATCCTGCGCCCGCCCCTCCCGTGTCTTTGCCTTCATCAGCCCTAGGTAGCAACTAGTCTACCATCTTCCCTGATAGATTTTTCTTATTTTGGCTACCTCGTACAGAGTGGGGAGCAAGCAATGTCCTCTTTTGCGAGCAGCTTCTTTCACTCATCATACTGTTCATCCTCACTGTCGCATGTATCTGTGAGGCGCCGGTTCCATTTTCAAATAATATTCTAATGCATAGATCTATCACAATTTCTTAAATAATCAGTTAATGGACATCCGGCCTTTCCCCTTTTTGATTATTAAGGAAACTGCTAGAAAGTCCCAACAAAAATGTGAAGGGAAAAAAATTAAAAAAAGAATAATGCTGCTGTGAACATTTGTATAGACATTTTCGTGTGGACATATGGTTTCTTGTCTATCGTGTAGATGCTGAGGATTAGAATCGCTGTCTTATATGGTGACTCAACTTTTAAACTGCCCGTTTTCCAAAGTAGCTTGCACTCATTTACTTTCCCACTTACGATACATACGGGTTCTAACTTCTCTATCTCCATGTCAACGTTGTTTGTGTCAAGGATCTCTAGATTAACAGAAGTGAGAGGATGTAAAAGGAGATTTATTATGAGGAATTTGCTCACAGGATTATAGGAGGTGAAGCCCCCACGATCTGCTCTCTGCAAGCTGGAGGTGCAGGATAACCTGTGATATAATTCGGTCTGAGCTTCAGGACCTGGACACAGGGGGAGCTCATGCTATACATCCCAGTCCATGGGCAGGGGGAGATGAGACGTCTTAGCTCAACAGGAAAAAAAGGGGGGGGGGGCAATTCCAACTTGCTCTGCCTTTGATCTCCTCAGGCCCTCAATGGATTGGGTTATGCCCACTTATACTGAGAGCGGGGCAATCTACTATTCTACTGGGGCCATTGATTTAAATGCTAATCTCATCTAGGAACCCCTTGACAGACACAACCAGAAACAAAGTTTAACCAGAGAACTGGGCATCCCTGACCCAGGCAAGTAGAGGCATAAAGTGACTCTCACACTGTCCCATTTTAATAGCCACGCTGGTGAGTGTGAGGTGGTATATCACTGTGGGCTTGGTTTGCTTTACCCTAAGTAATGTCGGGTATCTTTTCATATGCTTACGGGCCTTTTGTACATTTGTTGGATAAATAACTATTAAAATATTTTGACATTTTAAGTTGGATTATTTATCTTTTTGTTACTGAGTACAATAATATTGGTATTAATAGACTGTATCATTTAGAACACTTGTAGAAAAATTGAGGCAATAGAATGGAAAATTGCCATATATTCCCACATCCCCTTGCCCCCCACCTTAGTATGAGAATTGTTACCTTAATATCCCACCTTAGTATGAGAATTGTTACCATTAATAAAGAAATGTTGATACATTATTCTTTGTATATTTTAAGGATCATCATTTATTTGGATTTTTTTTTTTTTTTTTTTACCTAAAGTCTGCAATTTTTGACATCAAAATTAAAGTAACTTTTCAACCATTTTCTTCTCCTTTGGTCTCCCCACAACTTCATCACAAAGGAAGGAGCAGAAGGTATTTCTGAAGATAATAATGTCAACAGGACTTTTAATATAGTTGGGAATAGACCTACGGCGAATGAAGTGTGAGCTTTGTGGTCACTTCCATGAGGCCTTGAGTGAGGCCTTAGCAGTGTGCTCATGTGATCATGATTTTTTTTTTTTTAACTTAGAAAACTGACATACATATCTATCATCATAACAAAGACTCCAAGACGCCCCAAACTTGGATGAAAACCCCCCAAATTCTTTATTATCCCATGACATCAGACAACCAAATAGGTTTGACATCTAGTGGCCATTGCACATGAAAGATCTCCAGTTACCTGTATTTTAATTGACAGCAAAGGTAAGGGATTCCAATCAGGGAAAGCCCATTATTTGGGGCCCAGAAAAGAGTTACAGGAAAATATGTCATCTTTAACCATCCCTAAGGGGAAATGCCATATGCTTAGGAGAAAATGAAGGGCAGGACAGCATCAAATACACTCTGCTTGTTTGGGTCATTCTGATTCTGTTTGAATAGTATCCCTTCTTATGATTAATATCAGTCCTCTAAGGAATAAAGGCACTTCATTTTTAATATTCATCAACACTATTATCTAGGTCTTTTGAGCACGTCGTTTCTTCCATTATTCATATCTAACTTGAAGACTCTTGTGAGAAATTCCGAGTCTTAGTTTAAGAAAGTATAATGCTATAGGGCATATAATTTTATTTTTATCTTATGAATACAGTGAATTATATGAATTGTAAAATTTCTGAGATGCTTGCTAGAAAGCCTCAACGTATGATGGAAGATATTCAGCTACTTACTGTGCCTAGGTCTATATATCACCTCTTAAGCCACAATTCTCTTAACCATAGTTTACTCATCTTCTGCACCTAGATTTATGGTAGGTTATTTTATTTTATATGATAAGCATTTTCAAGGCACTTTAAAATATATCTTAGAATATATTGGCATGACTTAAATAAACACATGATATAGAAAACATAGATAATAATTAAATAATGAATACAAGTGAAAGTAAGTCATGAAATCAACCTAGCTTTGTAGGTACCTCTCACTAGTTTTCTGGCACACTATAGAAGTTGAGAAAATTTACCTTAACTCCATTTTGCTATTTAAAACAAAACCGCTTGTTTGGTTAGAAATTCCACGCTATTTCACATTCTAGAATTTGTTTTACCCAAATACTATTTCCAATTCCCCTGTAAATTTATATGACCTCAATTTTTTATGTCTTGATTGATTGATAATTTGTTGTTTTCACATATTAAGATCTTTTCACTACAACTCAAGACTCACCTGTCCACTAGGATTGATCTTGAATCATTCCTGAGGAAGACTTAAAGGATTTTGCTTATATATTTCATATGTCTAGATCTGTTTATGATTTCAAAAATGTATCAGTATATCTAAGGTTGTTATATTAGCACTCTCTGTTTTCTTAAAGTTTTGCTTGATTTTCTAACTCATTTGGTTTATATGACATTGAAGGCATCTCCTTTTTCTATTTACTTTTTTAAAGATTTATTTATTTATTTATTTATTTATTTGTTTATTTATTTATTTATTTGACAGAGAAACAAAGAACACAAGCATGAGGAATGAGAAGCAGACTCCCTACTGAACAGGGAGGAATCCCCCAGTGCAGGACTCGATTCCAGGACCCTGAGATCATGACCTGAGCCAAAGGCAGATGTTTAAGCAGCTGACCCACCCCAGCACTCCTGAAGGCATCTCCTTACTTCAACTCTTCTTGGTGCCCTGTCCCACCCCTACTAGACCAGACACTCTAAACTAGGTTGTTGGGTGGTTGGGTGGCTCAGGGCATGATCCTGGGGTCCCGAGATCGAGTCCTAATAGCGGTCCTCACAGGGAGTCGGCTTCTCCCTCTGCCTGTGTCTCTGCCTCTCTCTCTCTGTGTCTCTCATAAATAAATAAATTAAATCTTTTAAAAATAAATAAATAACCTAGGTTGTTTTCCATACTCCTGGCCAGACATTAGATGGTTTCTACAAAGTACAATCAATCCCAAGAGGTTCCCTACCTATAATTCTTTGTTTGTCCTGTATGGAAATGAGTTGCCTTGTGTTCATTAAGTCCTTAAAGACTTGCCCCCCAAATCAGTTAGTGCTATTAATCCCCACTTTCCCATCTCTACTGAGCCATGCCCCTAGGCTACAACAACCCCAAAGAATTATGACACTGTCACCTACCTGTTCTCTTTCTTACAGGGAGAATGAGCAAATATGGAATTTATTCCAATTGTATCCATCACTGTTTTGAAACAAGAGACAGTGTCTCCATATAAAATGGGGTGACTGGGTGACGGGCACTGAAGGGGCACTTGATGGGATGAGCACTGGGTGTTATGATATATGTTGGCAAATTGAACTCCAATAAAAATAAATAAATAAATAAAATAAAAAATAATAAAAAGGGCAAAGAACACTCACAAGTTTAGGAAAACCTGATGTTTCTTCTCAAAACTCTAGTTAAAGAGCCATGGAGTTCACCAAGCTGCAGGGCCCATCCTAATCCTCTATTAGTCATTGCCTTTGTCTTTCCCGTTTTTAAGGACAAAAAGATGATGAGAAATATTTTTCTGCAAACCAGACTCTCTCTTCAAAATATAGAACTGTAACGCTAATAATCTAGTCCAGGTTCTTCTTAGCTTTTCTATAAAACATGCCCATTTATTCACAGCAGCCCTGCTTCTGTAGAACCTCCGTAGCTATTACACAAGAAATTCGGAAACGCTCTCACCACCAAATGTTTCCACAATTTAGGCACTTTTAAAATTCTATATCAAACTTACTGATTTTTTTCAGAGAGAAAATAGCATCGCCAGAGGCTTACTTATTACTGTCCGGTCAGATTTATGTGTTTTTACACTAATGACTGAAATCAGGGAACCTGTATTTTAGAGACAGCGACGAGTACTAGGAATCAAGGCAGATATGCGACAAGTAAAACGGATGACAATATTTCAAGACAGAGCAAATACCATGGAGAAGCAATTGTTGGATACAAAACCTGTAACAGGCAGATCCTTAGGGCAGATTATGTGCTGAACATCCCACGGCGTTTTTGTACTATGGATTCCTACAGTCATCATATTAGTCTGCTGCTATTACGGAAAACTCTCATGATTAATCATCAGAAACTATCCTGATAAATATAAGGACAGAGAAGGATATTTTGTTAGAGGTTGTGAAATATATTATAGCACAGTAAATACAGGAAGGGCCACAGACCCCAAAGCAATGCCATGTCGTGACCAGACCTGGTTCTGGGTATTCATCCCATCATAAACACCGTTCTTCACGCCACGCACAGTATATTCTGTGCTGTAACTGCAATACTTTCAGTAACAAAAGTAATACTTCTTGTGATATATCAAATTTTAAAAAGTCGAGGACCTAGGGGTGTGCAAACTGTAAGACCCAAAGAAATAATTTGTTAGTCAAGATAGACCAGGTAATAATGCAAAAGCAAGTATCAGCGCCTTGGTTCAGCAGACGTGTGTTTCTTGCTCATAGAAAGTGCGGTCTGAGTTTGGTACCTATATTGGTAACTTTTTCTCAGAAATTCTACAATTTCCCAGTCATTTCTACCATATTGCTCCTGCACCTCAAAACATGGACTCTTGGACACCACAGCAGCCTGAGAGGCAACTTAGCGAGTTCACACTTTTTCTTAAATAAATCATCCCCAGAATGAGCAAGTTACTTTTGCTTGCAGCCCATTGGGGAGCCCTGCATAAGTGCCCCACTAGCTACAGGGGGACTGAGAAGTAGCTATATGGGTGCACAGAAAACTGAGAGCTAGAAATATCGGTGATGCTCCCACATAGACATCTGCGATGGTTTGCTAAGAGAGGTACTATGATCTTAATTCTGTCCGAGTTATTGCTAGGCTTGCTATCACATTTATACGTTTTATTTTGTATTATGATAGATTTTACGTCAATCCTGATGTATTAGGGACGCCTGGGTGGCTCAGCAGTTAAGCGTCTGCCTTCAGCTCAGGACATGATCCTGGAGACCCGGGATCGAGTCCCTCATTGGGCTTCCTGCATGGAGCCTGCTTCTCCATCTGCCATTCTCTCTCTCTCATGAATAAATAAAAATCTTCACAAAAAAAAAAAAAAAAAAAAGAATAAAGAAAGAAAGAAAGAAAGAAAGAAAAAGAGAAAGAAATAGGTATTAAATTCTAAGTCCCTAAGTTTAGAGAAATTAACCTATTATATAAGAAATCACAAGATCACCTAGGATTGTAACAAATATCATCTAGATGCCAGCATCTTCTGTGTAATTTCTATGAAATCGTGCTTTCACACCATATTTCCCACCACCGTTTTGCACAGAGATGCAGCAGAATGAGGTATATACTAAGAAGGCAGTGACGAACACGATTTAAGACCATCCTGAAGCTGCTGTCACTTCCCTCTGCAGCCTACGTTCCTCGCCGCCACCACCAGGACAAGGGCGGCTAAAAGTCAGCAACTCCGCAGCTCTGGGCCCCCAGCGCTACGGAGGCCGCTCGCAGGTCCACCCACTCGTTCCCAGCCAGGGCTCTGCTTCCCTGAGCACCGGTCAGTCGTTCTCTGAACATAAAATAGAGAGAGATTTCACATTTTTAATCCCATCTAGAAACACGTAAGGTTCGTTCTTCTTAAACTGACTCCTTTCATGGTGTTCCGTGTCAGGAATCTGCGAGGCCATTTAAATTGAATAAGGTTCTTCAGAGGGAAAAATAATCTCTGATTTTTTTTTTTTTTCATAGTAGGGTTAAACTTATTTAACAAATCCAAGCACACATTTTTTTTTTTTTCCCTATGTGATTATGGTGTGAAGCATTTTAGGTTTAACAGTGTTTTTCGGACTTCAAAGCTAAGAACTTCGCTTTTCAAAAATCATTAAATATTAATTTAGAAATATCTCTAAATCCAAGGAAGCTTTGTTTTTAAAATTGATGCATAATCAAATTTTGCTACAAAACATATATCATGATACATTGAACCGTCTTCTGGTTTCAATTTGGAATATAACTTTGGGGGGAAAATGGGGGAATGATATAGGCAGAGGCATCAGAGGCTTTATTTGGAAAAAAAAAAAAAATTGAACTGGATTTTAGTTAGGAGCCTAGGCAAGAGGGTACCAGGGCAGTAGAGTCCTCCAAGGGGGGCTGAGTCCTGGGGCCGGGCCTCTCAGGTGGGTCTCCTGTTCCCGATGCTCCCCTGCACGCCCCTTCTCTCAGAGGCTCTGTGGCCTCCACAGGAGCAGGGAGGTGGCGGGGAGCACAGGAGGGGACATCAGTCCAGCTCAGATACCTGGCTCGGCTCCCACCACGGATCCCCACCTTCTTCACCACCAGAGCCCCGGAGGAGCTGACAGGCTGCAGGAACTGGAGCCCCCACCCCCACCCCAGAGCCCAACCTGGCCTGGCCTGGAGGGAGCTCAGGCTACAGGTGAGGCCAGGGCTCCAGGCATCGCTCGCTGAGCTCAGCCCCCCTGAGCAGCTGCTGGTGGCTCTAGCAGGAGGCCCAGGCCTGCATCCAGGCCCAGCCGGCTCTCCTCGCTCTCCAGCGGCCTTCGGTAGGTGGCCCTCGGGGTGTCCAGGGCCAAGGTGACGCTCGGGCACTCCCGGCCTGGCAGGGGCCTCCCCAGGGGACGGCCTCTCTCGGCTGATGGGGGTTGGTGTCCTGCAGGGCCAGCTCCCTGCCGCCTGGGGTCAGAGACCTGCAGGGCCAGCTCCCCTCCGCCTGGGGTCGGCGTCCTGGAGAGTCAGCTCCCCGCCGCCTGGGGTCGGGGTCCTGGAGGGTCAGCTCCCCGCCGCCTAGGGTCAGCACGGTGCAGGGCCAGCTCCCCGCCGCCTGGGGTCAGAGACCTGCAGGGCCAGCTCCCCGCCGCCTGGGGTCGGCGTCCTGCAGGGCCAGCTCCCCCCGCCTGGAGTCGGTGTCCTAGAGGGTCAGCTCCCCACCGCCTGGGGTCGGCGTCCTGGAGGACCAGCTCCCTGCCGCCTGGGGTCGGCGGCCCTCCCGCCCGCTTAGCCCGGCCACACAGCAGCCCCTGCGCGTTCCAGCTGCACCTGCGGCAGCAGCTCTCGGGGTCCAGTGTGTCCAGCGCCGCCGGAGGCCGGGAGGTCGCTCAGGGCAGGACGGCCAGGTGCTCCGTGCTCCCCCAGCCCCCCTGCAGCACGAGGCTCCACCTGCCTCCGGAATGTTGTTCTGCTGCTGCAGGTGCTGCACCTTGATGATGATGGAGGCGGGCTTGCTGGGGGGGGGGGGGGGGGGGGGGGCTAGATCTCTCCTTCTCTTGGGTGCGCACAGCTTGGATGTTGGGGTCCGTGTCCAGCTGTAGGGGCTCGGAGGGCTCCGGCTCACCGAGGCGGCTGGGATGGCCCCGCACACACCCCTGCCCCCTGCCCCCTGCCCCCCCTCCCTGGCTGTACTGATGCTGGGCCCAGGCCTCCCGGAGCTGCAGCTGCTGCGTCCCTGGGAGAAGGCGGAGGAGCTGATGGGGGCCGCGCACACCTATGCACAAGCACCTGCCGCAGGCCCGAGCAGGGGTGGGGGGGCACCTTGTGGGGCTCCTGCGTCACCCCATGGACGTGGTGGAGGCTGCGGTGCAGGCGAGTGAGCTCAACCCACAGAGGTTCCCGAAAGGGTCGAGGCGCTGCTCCTGGGTCAACCTTGGGAAAATTCTCAACAATAGACATCGACACTATGGGTGATTCTGGTTTAATCTGGTGAACATTAAGATTAAAGTCCATTCCTTTATAACTGAGTTTTGCTTAATTTTGGACTTGGAGCAATTGTATTGCATGTCATTTAGCACATCCTTATATATTTTACTGTTGGATATTGCTGCAGGGTTTCTTTCTCTTTCTTTTTTTATTTTTAAGATTATATTTATTTATTCATATGAGAGAGAGAGAAAGAGGCAGAGACACAGGCAGAGGGAGAAGCAGGCTCCATGCAGCGAGCCTGATGTGGGACTCGATCCTGGGCCAAAGACAGGCACTCAACCACTGAGTCCCCCAGGTGTCCCCGCTGCAGGTTTTCTAATACCACCTATAAGTTTAAAAACAGATCGATTCTGATATCAATGTTCTGAATTTTTGTTCAGAGTGACCATCAGGTTCTCTGGTCCTTCATCCTGTAGCTTATCTCTATTTGTGTGTGAAAGTTTGCAGAATACTTGGACTGTACGATATGATACCACGTGTGCCCAGAGGGTTTTTTAAATATATATATATATATATATATATTGTGCGTAAAATCATAGTGATGTCAGTTGCGGATTGCATTTACCACATGCATTTTACTAAATGAGGAAGCATTTATTTTAACTGTGAGATCTGGGATCCCTGGGTGGCGCAGCGGTTTGGCGCCTGCCTTTGGCCCAGGGCGCGATCCTGGAGACCCGGGATCAAATCCCACATCAGGCTCCCGGTGCATGGACCTGCTTCTCCCTCTGCCTGTGTCTCTGCCTCTCTCTCTCTCTGTGACTATCATAAATATAAATAAATAAAATAAAAAAAAGAAATTAAAAAAAAATAACTGTGAGATCTGAGGGGCAGGAATGGGAATGCAGAATAAGGTTAGCAAGCTCTACCTTCCAGAAGAAGATGAGACGAGACCTCTTCTTTATTTCACCTCCCCATGCAGTAGATAATGTAGGGGCAGGCTTTCTCTGGAGCTGTCAGTGGTTGCCCACATCTGCTTGTAACAGGGAGCATAAAAATATTGGTATTAGTAACCCCATCACTTCTTTCTAACACGGGGTAAACATCAGTAAAGGTGACCCATTGCCAGGGATCTTGGAAATAATCTCTGTTGATCTCAAATTTGGGTAAGTTTTTTTTTTTTTTTCCTTGATAAACTGAGATTTATGCTGGAATTTTAGAAGTTTAATTGTTCCTTCTGGTCTGCTACTACAAATGATTAATTTTAGTAATAGCATTTTTTGAAAATGTTATCTGAATGGTATTTTGACTTGTCATTATTTTAGGGTGATTTTTCACAACAGAAAAATTTTAGGATGTAGAGAAAACTTAGAAGTTTCTTGAATACACCTCAGGTTTTACAGAATGATTTTATTTTCAGGGGATTCATTCTATATTACACGGATTACACTCACTGAAATATATGCTAAGTTTGGCAATGATTGTTACTTCCTATGAAAATCTATAAAATATTGAGGATTTAATGTACATATTTTCTTATACAAATACATTGATTCATGTTTAGATACAGGTACAAGTATGTGTTTTTTAATGGAATATGTTTTGTTTTTATGCTATTTCATTATATTGGGTAATTTAAATATAAGTATGTTAAGAATGAGAATATATCACAAATATTAATGAGTAAATATTTTTAAAAACTTTTCCAAAAACAAAAACCTGAAATTACAACTTGATCCACAACTTGTACCAGTTATAAGAGTAGTAGATAGTTGTGAAACCAGCCGTTATGGATATGGAATCAAACTGTGACAAAATGTACTTTATTTAGACTATATTGTTGGATTTAGTTTGCAATATTTTTAGAGTTTATTTTCATAAACTCTAAAATTGAATGAAAGAATAACACTTATAAACATTATTATGCTATGATTATATTATTTCAAACCATCTTTTTAGTTTCTGGTATAAAAATTTTTGCAAATAACAAGGAGCATGGTTTCTCTTTTTTGACTATCAAGAATGATTTATAAAATATTGAAATAACTTTTACCTTAAATGGTTGATAAAACTTTGTAATAATATCACATAATCTGTATTGCGTTTGATTACTAATGCAATCTCTTTAATTGTAATAGGCTTATCATAGCAGGTTTTCTTTTTTCATCTGTTTTTGAAGGTTTTTTTTTAATAGGTATGTGTCTTACATCTACATTTTCAAATGATGGCATAATCTGTTTATGTTCTCTCTTCGTTTAAAAAAAAAATATATATATATATATTTCTTTACTTGAGAGAGAAAAAGAGAGAGGGAGAGAGAGAGAGAACAAGCCAGAGAGAGAACATGAGCAGGGGTGGCTGGGGGCAGGGGTGGGGCATAGATAGAGGGAGAAGCTGACTCCGCTGAGCAGAGAGCCCCAAATGGCCTCCATCCCAGGACCCTGGGATCATGACCTGAGCTGAAGGCAGATGCTTAACTGACTGAGCCACCCAGCCACCCCTATATTCTATTTTTTTAATTCCTGACTTATTTTTTATACTTTTGTTCTCTGTCTCTGCATCTCTCTGTCTCTTATCTCATAAAAAAGTATGCTTATCTTATAAATTCACCTCAATTTCTCATATTAAAAAAATATATATGGGGATAATATTAGCCAACATATTTTTATTTTGTAGGAAGTTGTGAGACAATAGGATAAAAGGTCAAGCAAAAATTGAGAATAAAAGGTGAATACAAACCTCATACAAATTGTTAATCCAATAAATAGATACATGAATAGATGATTGATTAGAAAAAATAGAATTTAAAAATATAATTAAAAAATAAAACATAAAAATATAATAATGTAGTTTTGTTATTTTAAATCAGATTTATGACAATTAGCTTGATAATGTACTTTACTAAGATGATCATGTACATTTTACATGGAACTCACTGCTATATCATAAAAACTTCAGCAAAGATAAATGAAAAATAAATTCTATTATATTAATCTATGGAAGTGTATCTTTTCATAAATTAAATTGCTGATACTTTGACTTAAGTAAATAGATGTTTCCACCAGCTTCTCAGTAGGAGTAGAACTAGGACTAGAATAAAGACTCTTATACTGGATGATCAAGAATATGCTAGTATGTCTTTGGGTCATGAAGACTATTTAGCTCTTAAACGGAGTCGGCTTTGTTTTCTTTTAACGTCTGTTTGCCTGGCATGAACCAGGAAGGTTGGGGAGGGTGAAAAGCATGGCTTTCTGTTTGACATCAGTTAATCATTCGAAATCACTTTGTTCCATTTTCTCAAAGTGATAATAAACCTCAAACAAATGTAGGGATCTCCACCAAATTACCGTTATTGAATAGTTGGAATGATGGACAGCTCTAAACACTTTTTTTTTTTTCAAATACAATAATTAACAGCAGCATCCCTTCCAAACAGATTATCTGCTGTCAACAAGCGTCACAAAGAGGCATCCCAAACATGAAATGAGGACTTAGGTATGTAAGGTCTGAAGGCCAGGACAAGGCAGGCACTTTATCTCTCAAATTTTAGTGAAGACGAAAACACATTTTGAGATCTCCTTGAGAAATCGCAAAACCTTAAAAGAAAACTTGACTAACGAGACATTTTCTTAGAAGAAAATTTTGAGATGGTTCTCAGCAGATATGGGATGGTCATGCTCAAAATATTATATTTTATCTTATGTGGTTGAATATTTCAAAATAAATAATGAAACAAGCCCCCTTTTGTCTGAAGACCTTCTACTGGCTTTACTTATTCTTATCTTTTTCTTTGGGATTTGCCAAGATGTCTGTTTACCTTGAAGGGTCCATTTTACTAGGTTACCATCTCTTTGTTTTTCAATATACTGTCACATGGACAAGCTATTTTATTTCCACATGGACCTTACAATCATTATTGTTTAGGACATGAATTTACCTTTTTCAAGATGAAAAAAAAGAATTTTCTCTTTCTATTAGGCCATAATATTCCTGCGCCGAATGCTTCCACTTTCAAAATACAAGGCAACATCCTGCGTCCTAAGTCAGTGGCTCACATCGCCAACCTGGGAAAAGCAAAGGCTAAAGAACTGGCCACCAAGCTGGGCTGAGTGGATGCTGTTGAATTTCTGTACATAAAAGTGATAAAAGGTTCTCTTTCAAAAAAAAAAAATACAAGTTAAACTGTTCTTTATTTACACGGCTGTTTAAATGATGCATGGTATTACATATTGAAGTTTGTGGGGGGAATTAATTGCATGTTTCTAAATATGTGATCACTCTATCGCTTTCGCTCCTGTAAAAATGAGATGTTGATCTTTACCAAATTTCCCTTGATATTAAATCTTTAGCATAAATGAATATAATTGCTTCTCATCTAATAGAGCTATCCCCATAACACACAAGATACTCTGGTGTTAAGGTAATGTCATCTAGCGAACGGGGTCTAACACCTCCTTTCTTCAGTAAGCTCTGACAAATGTAAGTTTTGGTGGAAGTAGGCTGTTCCAATTTCTTTCTCTTCTTTCAGTGTTTTGCTGTAGTTGCTGAATAGTTTCTTAGCCAGGAAAGAAAAAGGATTAACTTGACTAAAACCCAGTTAAAATGCAAATGAAATGAATTTCTGGGCAATAAAGCATGCATTAAGCTGGAACTCTAATGAACATAATAGTAAAAAGCCCCTGGAATACTTTATGCACCTCTATCTATTTCATCTTTATGTTCATTTAGATGTAAGTCTTCCGATAATTTTAGAGGTTTTGCATTTCTGCTTGCCGCAAACATGATTAACTGCCTTATTGCTCCGTTTTCTCCAGAGATGGCTTCAAACCTACTTAATTTCACTCTCCTGAAACCAAACCATGAGGCCCGAAAAAGATTCTTGTGTGACTTCTAAGATTTATGCTTATTTCATAGGGATGATGGAAATTCGGTATTAGTGGCACTACGGAATAGAAAAGGGCTAAGTATAGTTAAGCGGCTTCGGTACCTGTTTTGCAATGAAATATTTGAAGCAAAAGAAATGTAATGTTTGTGTTATATCGGTGTATCCGTGTGTTAATTATTAGGATGGAGATAAGAGGGAATGATTTCCTTACAGAAACAGTCACTATCCTCTTATCAGCCTGAAGATAGAGGATGGCCTCTCCGGGAGGACCGGGGAAGAGGAGAGTCATTTTGGTGATGGATTTTCCTGACTCAGGTATCCCTTTTGTTGAGATAAGCCCAAGTTTAAGCAACCGTAACTGGGTCATTTCTTTTACCTTGTTAGACCTATTCACATTGTGCTCAAAAGCTTTTTAAAAATTCAGAGGATTTTAATATATTATCCTATAAAATAATTGTATAATCTATTATTATAATAGATCATAAAAGAGTATGGTTATTATAGAGTAAGTACTATTCCGGAATCATAAAATGTTAATAAGTGTTCAAGGTCAAGAAAATATAGGATAGGTTGAGAGTTAAGTCTATAGAAGCTGGCGCGTTATGGGTTGAAATAGCTGCAAAAGATTCATGAAGTCTATTCTATGCCAAGAACAGTATCCCCGAAACTAATTTAAATGATTAGTTTTACTTTTTTCACGTTCAGCCGTTAGAAAGCATATGGTATAGCCTCAATGATTATAGCAATAAAAAAGGGCCATTTGCTAGTCATGGCAGTGTCGTGACGATGAGAGGTAAGGTCAAACAGAACAAAAGAAAAACAGTCTGAAAACTCAAAGCCAGAGAACTGTATTATTTAACGTGCCTTATCCACTATCACACGCGGTGGCCTTTTTGATATTGAAAGGAAGTGTTTTGGCTTCAACTGCCTGTTCCCCGACACATTTATCTAGAATTAGGTGGGGCAAGTGAGTTATTATTGAGTAGATGGTCCTCTCCACTTATCCTTTGTGATCGGCTACCTCTAGACTCTTTCTTTCTAACCCCAGAATATTAACTTGGCCAACCGCTCCGTGAATGAAAGAGCCTTCACCAAGTATATGTTCTGTCCTCTAGGAAATACAAGAGGCAGTGACTCAGAAAGTACTTTAAATACCGAGCAAATGTAACTCTTTTATTGTCCTATTTAAATTATCCTTTCTTCAGTTAAAATGGAGCTGTTATTCTATCATAAACCATGTACCTATATACTCATCTACATTCATAGAGTCATGGAGCTCTTAATCTTAGCTTCCTTGAACCAATTAATTCTATTCCCGTCATGCTCTGGGTATCGCTCCTTCCTGCCATCCCTACCTGGCTCTACCTCTGCATTCTCCCTGAGGTCTTCCCTATTACTATGAAGAGAATAGATACAACACGAGTATGCACTTAGTGTGCTTCTCTGAGGCAGCAGCGCTCTGTCTCCGCGAAGTTATTTCTTCTTCTAATCTGTAATGTAGTATTTACTCATTAAGGCCACGTACCACTTCAGTCATGAGTGATGGCGGTCAACAGTCTACAAGCCCATGGAACTGCGTTGGTAGATTGTTGGCTCTGGGAAGAGAAGGTTAAGTCACTTGACAAAACACCACCATTATGGTTTGGCTGTCCAGGACTTTTCCTTCTCACATTTCTCTGTGTATGTATCAATCTCGATCACCCTCTGTTTGTTAGAGAACTTCTACCTTCATGGAGTAGGATATCCTTCTAGTAAACCTTCAATCCAGGCGCCACCATCCCAGCCCCCATCTCCCACCTCTCTGATTGATTCAACGATGAGCGCACGGTCAGGTGGCTTGATCAAACCCTTCCTAGCAGCTATTCTACTACAAAGGGAAGGGATAAATTTATCCTCGTTTTGTTGTGATTTATTCGTATAATAGAGTCTCTGAGTAGGAAGTCCCTGCTCTCAGGTTGTTTTTCTATCTAGAGAAATAGCATCGAGCACACTGTGGGTCTGAAAGCTCCTCGAAGGTTTCCCAGATGTGACGGGGAATAGGCCCTGTATTCAGAGGGCAGGGAGAGACTGAGGGAGGAGGTAGGCCACTACGTGTTGACAGGCTGCAGGTTGAGCAAGGGAGGCAACTTACATACAAGGCTTGTCTTGGATGGCAGCAGAACAAATAGATCTCTGCACCTGCCTTCCAAATCCTAGAAGTTTATATAGAAGTCTTAACTGGGTTCAGTCATATCTACTGTCCATATGGCCTTAATACCACATGCTATTGCAAGGCTATGACCTCGGAGTACTTTTCAAGGAGCAAGAAAGGCAAGCAGAACCTGTATTCCAAGGATGGGGGCAGGGGAGGTGAGCCTCTAATTGCCCAGGGCCAGTTCAAGAGTCAGCTGGCTGTCACTTCCTCTTCACAATCTCCATCAACACTCCACCCCTCATGACCTGCTCTTATAATCCCACATGCCCTGCCACTTTCCAAAATGTGCCCTTAGCCATCAGCGAGGAGTTTCGTTAGCATAGAGGTAGCTATCTGGCTACACTGGAGGCACCTGCAAGAGAGAACACAAATTAAACAAGGATTTCCAAATTTAGTGACAACCTTTTCAACCAGGATCTCGGATCTGGACCACTGATTCATTAAATTGCCTAAGCTTGGGGTCGGCTCCGTCATGACATTCACATGGGGACTTAGGTGATTTAATAAAGATAGTACATTAGCCGACTCACGTCTGTCTAACGGACAACATTCTGCTAGGATGAGGGCACAGGTGTCTCCCTGTGAGCCCTTCCTATTGTGGAAGACAGCCTTGCTCTTTAGAGGCACTTGAGCGTTCAGTAAGGACAGATTCGGGTGGCCATGACTCAAGGCTTGATGAGTAAATACGGTAAGGGCTTTTGTATGTGCGATAACATCCTTTAAGCCAATGAAGGGGGCGAAGATGGCGGCCAAACGATCAAACCAATGAAGGACAGAATGTGCCTACCTGGCTGTGAAGAGGAAGTTTGGCAGCCATTGTTCTTGTGGAGCAGATTCACCTCTGTGTCCAGGAAAAACCGAGGGCGTGATGGTCCAACCACTCAGGTGGAAACCACATTTTGTGCCACACAAGTCATTGGATTCCATGTAGTGCAACCTAATAGATCCCTGGGCAGTGCACCAGTCAGGGCCACATCAGCCACTCTCCCTTACTATGACAGAGTGACTACACAGTTTCACTGATACCCATCCCGTGTTTCTAGTACAGTTGGGTTGACTGTATTTATTTATTTAAGCTCTTATTTATTTATTTAAATATTTTATTTATTTATTCATGATAGAGAGACAGAGACACAGGCAGAGGGAGAAGCAGGCTCCCTGCAGGGAGCCCCACGTGGGACTCGATCCCAGGACCCCGGGGTCAGAAGTGAGCCAAAGACAGATGCTCAACCACTGAGCCACCCAGGTGCCCTATTTATTTATTTTTGAATATTATATTTATTTATTTTAGAGAGAAAGAGAGAGAGAGAGAGCATGAGTGGGGGGAGGAGGCACAGGGAGAGGGAGAAGCAGACTGCCTCTCCCTGACACAGGGAGCAAGGAGCCTGACACAGGTCTTGATTCCAGGACCCTGAGATTGTGACCTGAGCTGAAGGCAGATGCTTAGACTGAGCCAGCCAGGTGCCCAGGTTGATTCTGTTTAGAGGGATTTTTCTGTTCCCAGCATAGGAGTGCTCAGGTGCCCAAATACCCAAGACAAGAGTAAGCCATTCCCAAATCTGAGCATAGCCACCCACGATGGTAATGGTGGCATTTCCAGAACCTTTTCACCAGCAATTGGATGGGCTGCCTTCCCAGTTTGTCTGACAGAGAAACAACACTCGTGTCCAGCGTGGTTAATACCATGTGCTACAGGCCGGGCTTCGGGGTCAGTGTCGGTAATACCAGATGACGTAAGAGTCCTAGGCCTCCCTTATTCTTCTTTGACGTACTACTTAAGGGCCTCTGGCCCCTTCCCTGGAGAGGCGATACCCACCAAGGCAATCCTGAGGAGCTAGGGAGAGGTAGCAGTTATCCCCCAACCTAAAATGTTGATGGATTATTTTGTTAGGTATGAGTGGGTCAGCTCATACCTAGTGGGTCAGCTGTAGAAGGATAGTTCCATCAGGTGATAAGACATCACGGGAGCAGCAGAAATCTAAGGCCAAAAAGACGTATTTACTAGAGGTCTTCCCCTTCTCCAAGAATGACGCTTGTGGCCTGATCTTTAAATGATAATGTGGCTGCAGCCTTAGGAATTTGACCCATCTGTGCCTCCGGACATTGTTGGCCAAGGGAGGCAGCATGGGCAGGCCTGAAGAGGTGGGCTGGGGGCAAGACATTCCAGGCCAGGACCCCCCGCCCAGCCCCTTCTCCTCTCTTTCGATGGTGCATGTTTCATCCCACCAAGTGCAGTGCTGCCATAGGTCTGACTTGCAGCAGGACAATGTGATGCCAGTGGAGACTGAGTGGCTCCCCCTTCCCCAGGGGTTGGAAGTAACTCACCCATCCTGAGGGGACATCCCGTGGCAAATGCCAGTCAATAATTCCTTTTCCAGAAGTGATGACATTCTGTGTTCTCAGCAGCACAGCAGGTTGATCACGATGAGAAGTGAGGCCGTAGCTGTCCTCTGTGTCCTCCACACCTGTCAGGTGTCCTAGGCCTCGGCAAGGGTTCCCAGTCCGGCCTATGGGACACGTGGGCCCTGTTGGTCTATCATTCAGATGTAGTCAAGCCTGGGAAGGTACTTTTGGTTTTACCTGTTAACAATTTAATTTACTACTTTATATGCCATTTGTTCCTTTCTACCAACCCCGCTGTGTGTGGGTTATAGGGGACATGGAACCTGCACTCAGTGGTGTGCTCTTTTGCCCAGTCCTGTACATCACGACCTTTAAAAGTTGATTCCTGGGTCGCCTGGGTGGCTCAGTGGTTGAGCGTCTGCTTTCGGCTCAGGTCGTGACCCCGGGATCCTGGGATCGAGTCCCGCATCGGGTTCCCTGCACGGAGCCTTCTTCTCCCTCTGCCTGTGTCTCTGCCTCTCTTTCTCTCTCTCTGTATCTCTCATGAATAAGCAAATAAAATCTTTAAAAAAATTAAAAAACTAAAAATCGATTCCTGATCATTGTGTATGTGACGAGGGTATCCATGCACAGTGCTCAGTCTCTCTAATCCCCTAATGGTAGAGGACTCGTTAACACCGTGGCAGAGGAAATCTTGGGTCAGGTTACATGTAGTGTCTACACCAACCAAGGCATATTTAGAAACCTCACTTGGAGGAAGGGAGCCAATATAATTAATTTGCCAATCCCTCACCAGCTGGGAACTCCGATGGATGGCCCCAGATTCCGTTGGCAGGTGCCCTGGGTGTTGTTTAGAGCACCCTGGGCATGCTGTCACCGCATTAGCCAAGTCGCTGTACCTCCAGGGCAACCCAGCATTGTTGGCCATATGCTGGCCCACGTGGGCACCGGGACGGCCACTCTCTCCATGCATCCCATCTGCAATATCTACCTCAGGGTCCGTAGTACCGTGCACGCTGCTGGAAACTGTTGCTCTCTGGGGGTATAGGGTTTCTGCCCCCTTCCAGCGCTGAGACTGGGGGCACGGTCCCCTTTTGCTGTTTCTGCCACTGTGCCTTCCCCTTACTTTCTGAAGTCACAAAAACATCTCATTCAAATGGTGTCCCTGCTGAGGATGTGTCCAGAGCTTAAATTAACGTCATTAATACGTTTGCCTTCTCCACGATGGTTTGCTGTCCTCATCCCCCATCCTATGTGTGCCCTTTCTTTAAAAAGTGGCACAGAGCTGGAGGCCCTCTGCTAGCTGAGCATGAAAGTTTCCCCGACCCCGAAAACCCGTACAGAGGCCTGCACCTCTTTCACCTCTTAGGAGTTGGCCTGGCTTGCACTTTATCGATCACAGCTTCAGAGACAACAAGGGTCTTGCCCAATCAGATAACTCCCCAAAATGTCACGGTGGCATCTGGGCTTGAATTTTCTGTTGGTTCACTCTCCATCCTCTCCCTCACAGATGTTCCAGCAAAGCCTGTAAGGTGTCCTGCAGCAGAGGCCAATCATCACATGTTAATGGGCCAATTTTACTGATATGGAGATGGAGAACAGGGATAGGTGGCAGGCCGCCATCCCCTGACATAGGGTGGAGCGATGCCAGTAGCCCTGGGGGAGCATGTGA
This sequence comes from Vulpes lagopus, assembly GCF_018345385.1. Lineage (NCBI taxonomy): Eukaryota > Metazoa > Chordata > Mammalia > Carnivora > Canidae > Vulpes > Vulpes lagopus. The sequence goes on along the minus strand of NC_054826.1, from coordinate 3,235,195 downwards.
AAGGTTGTCCTTGCCATGTGGAGACAAACTGGTCTTGTGACTCAGTGCATAATGAGGAAGGTGTTTGTTAGGCCCGGCACAGCACGGTCAAGGTGCCGTGTTAGGTCCTAGGACCATGGTCAAGGTACCTCTGACGGTGGCGATGTCAGGACAGCCACATCGATGGGGGTGGTGGCACTACCCTACCAGTTCCTGGAGTCCACTGTCATCCACCGTGGGCCATCTGGCTCTTTCGTCATCTGGACCAGGCTGCTGCAGGTCTTGGATGGTTTCCCCGCCTCCTATGTCTCCTGGGAAGTTTACATTATTTGGCAGGAACCACTCTACATAGGGTTACTGGTTTCCAGTTGACACTTCCCCTCAGTACTGGTTTAACTTCTGTTACCCAGAAGCAGAACCCACCGGTAGAGGTTTGCAGAGTTTGACCTTGCAGAATTTGGCATGTTCAATATGTTCTCTGGTACTGTAGGGAGAAAGAAAAAAAAACAAACCCTTCCTTTACCATAACTATGTTCTCTGTAAGCATCAAGGACACCGAGGTGGCCAGGAAACATCTGAGGGTTACCATGTATTAGACCACATTCAGCTCCAGGCCGCACCAGAGCTAGCACCTTTGTTTATTTCTGGAATATCAGTGAATAGTCACCTCGACGTGAGGCCTCTGATCACCCTCGATGGCCCTCACCTGGAGAGAATCCCGACCTGCATCCTATAGCCAGGGTGTGGGAAGCACCCATCCTGAATGGGATTCTATCCCTGAGGCTTCTGCTGGAGCAGGTGGGGCACCTGGGATGACAGGGGTAGGTGGGGAAGGTCTGAACTGTGTTCCAGGTTCTGAGGCTTTCCATGGGGCAACCGACACAGTGTTGGTTTGTTGGGCATCTCTCTTCATGTAGGGTCACTGACACAGTGAGGTTAAACCCCATTTTCTCCTGGGTTATTTTTACCAGGACCTACAGGTGATTGGGATGGCCTGGATCAGCAGTGGATCACCCAACATTGCAAATTTGTGTCCTCCAGCGGGGTCCAGCATGGATACCAGCATCCCACACCACCTGTTGGGGGTTGATAGGAGAATCTTGGCTCTCATTCTTGCTGTAAATGTGGCCCAATCGGGGCCTTCCGAAACAGAGGTGTCAATATCCTGCTTCTTTCTCAGCTCCCTAAAAATGTGCTGTAGCTCCTTTATGTATTTCCAGGGTCCCCAGTGTTCAGGGAGATCCCACTCCTTGAGCCAGGCCTCATAGCAGGCTAGAATAATCCAATCCATAAGGGAGTAAGGGTCTCAAATCCTTCAAGCACCATGCAGCTGGTGCCGGAGGGCATGGTGTGTGGAGATGGTTCTCACTTTCTCTGCCTTTCACCTGGTCAGAGAAAGAGCATCACCTCCAGTATCCCGCAGCTGCCCTAACTCAACCTGGATACTTGCCCTGGCCTTATTTCCTGGAACTCAGCAGCTGGATCAATAATCAGTGGGAATATATTCTCTCAACATGAAGTTTCCTAAACTGGGGGCCGTCCCACTGGCTGGGGTTACTATTGCTGTGCTTTTGCTTCCCATGCAGATTTGGGGTAGAAGGGCATGGGGTGCTCCATCCATTTCACTATTAATTACCGCGACATCCTCCTCTTCACTCTCATCAGTTTCCCAGAGATTCCCCTTCTTAGTGTCCCAATCAGTCTTAGTCACAAGTGCTGTGACCTCACTACCTGGCATATGTGCCCTCCTAGTCTTGCACAACTGCACACCCAAGTCTCTGACTTGTCATCCTGCCCGCCCAGCTTGTCTGCCAGCCCTGAAGCTAACACAGTAGCGGACACCTGCATGTGCTTCTCTAACTCCAGCTTCTCTTCCAATTTGCTAACTCAAGCTTAGTCTCTCGTCGGGCAGAGGTGGCAGTTGCTTTGCCCAGGGTGGAGGCCAGCCCGCGGTGGTAGCCATGCAGTTATTTTCTTTGCTGCAGTGCGCTATGTGTAGTTCCTCCAAGGAACAAGCAGAATCAAACTGGGTGGTGTTTTCAGGGCATCCCCATACTCACATTGTGGTCCACACATCTGATATAGGGCCACCCCCCCTCCCCCACATAGAGGCCAGTGGCCAGCTCGGGATCTCCCCCCTCCACAGATGCCTCATCCCCAAGGCCCATTTCTTTGTTCTCCAGCTTGCCAAATGTTGATTTGCAAGCTCCCGAGAAAATTCCCAGGTGTGGTCTGAAACTGACCCTGGAGAGGGTCAGGAGAAACTAGAGAAAGAGGAAGACCACTCCAGATTGGTAAGGGGCAGGTGGTATAAGCACGGAAGATTACATATGAGGCTTGTCTTGGGCAGCTGCCAGATGTGTAGATCACTACTCACCCATTAGAATCTTAGAAATGGTTGTATATAGTTCTTAACTGGATTCAGTTGCAAATACCATCCAGGTAGTCTCAACACTACTTGAGTAACTCAAGGCTATATCCTTGGGGATGCTACTGGGAGCAGGGAAGGCAAGCGGACCCCACATTCTAAGGATGGGGAGCAGGGGAGAAGCCTCTGATTGCCCAGGTCCAGCTAGCAAGTCAACTAGTGGTCATGTCTTCTCAATGACCTCGTCTAACACATATATATATATTTTTTAAATTTTTATTTATTTATGATAGTCACACAGAGAGAGAGAGAAAGAGGCAGAGACACAGGCAGAGGGAGAAGCAGGCTCCATGCACCGGGAGCCTGATGTGGGATTCGATCCCGGGTCTCCAGGATTACGCCCTGGGCCAAAGGCAGGCGCCAAACCGCTGTGCCACCCAGGGATCCCCTAACACATATATTTTTATTTAACAACGTATATGTTGCACTTTGGAATGCTAATTTAATACGTTTAAGAAGGAGTGCAGGTTATGATATAATGATTAACATAAAAATTGATGCACACAGTTTGAAACAAAATATATCTCAAAGAATGTGTAGGGATGTATTCAATTAGAGACTTTTCTCATATACAGATGAAAGATTGCTTAAAATTAAGATATGGATCATTCTTTCAATTAAGGAAAATGGGGTGATGGTTGTCACGATTTGATAAATTCACTGTTTTGCTAATAACTCTTTCCCTGCAGCACACCACTTTCCAGGTATTTGAGATTTTTAAATGTGAACACTAGATATATTTAAGCCAATTATTTAGGACTAGATTATACTGACTAAATTAAATATTAGCTGGTATAAATTCAAAATCTTACAACAACAACAACGTGTCATCATGGCTATTCGTGAAAATTTTTCATCAATGTAATTCCTCTGTAACTAATGGGAGAAAGCTAAATTTAATTTAGAGACCCTTTTTCAAATATCTGGTATAGCTTATCAGGCTAATATATGCTTATTATGCTCATATATATAATATAAAGATTAAGAAATGTATTTAATTCGGAATCCCTTATGAAGCAATAGTGTGCAATGAGCAAGGAGTCACATCACCATTAAAAACAGGAAGCTGTCAAAAAAACCAAACCAAAACAAAACAAAAAAACAGGAAGCTGTCATGTCCCTGTTGGCCTTGTGTGAGAAGAGTTTCTCTGCGAGTCCCTAAGCTGCTTATGCTGTTCTTGTGTCCTGTTCTCTGGTTTCTATATACTTTCTTCCCAAAGCCCCCTGCAGGTGACTCCTCACGCCAAGCGCCCTGCATGTTAGCGATCACAGGGCCTCCAGCACCTGCACTGCTGTCCATTACCTTCTCTGTTTCACAACTGCCTCTGCTAGGCCTCTACAAAGGAAAGACCGTGTCCTAATTTCAGGCATCTCAAGCTTTAATGCTTCGAGCTGGAATCTTCTCAAATTTGCATCACGTGGGAGATGGAACCTTTTCTCCTTGAAGATCACAGCATGGGGCGGATGACAATCCTTGACAGTTGCTTCTCTTCCCCTGAATGTGCCTGGACTGTGTGGCAGGGTCACTCAAATGAAGGAGTTGCACTGGGGGTGTGTGGATTGCCGGGGAAGGCGCTCATGCTAGCCCTGGGGGATGTAAGCAAGTTCTCAGTCGGCTGTGGTTAAGGGCCTTGGAGGATGTTGACGTATACAACCGTGCCCAAAAGGGCAAAAAAGGTGCTACCACTCCTGAAAGAGAAAATTAGACTGAAGAAGGGCAGTTGAGAGGCTTCAAGTGTACACTGGGTGAGTCGTATATTAGTGGGTGATGAGATCTAACAGTTAATAACTTTGAAAGAAAGAGAAGAACTAGAACTTGAAATTATTGAAATCACATAATAATAGTCAAATGGAATGCATTTGTTTGAAAAAAATTACTTTTTTAAAGAAAAGATTTTATTTATTTGAGAGACAGAGAAAGAGATGGAGAATGGGCAGTGGGGAGGGGCAGAGGGAAAGAGAGAGGCAGACTCCCTACTGAGCAGGGAACCTGATGTGGGGCTCAATCTCAGGACCCAGAGATCATGACCTGAGCTGAAGGCAGATGCTTAACTGAGTGAGTTGCTCAGGGACTCTGAAAAAAAATTATTTTAATATGTGATAATAGCACTCAGGGAAGAAAATCCATGTGTTTGTGTCCTGCGGGCCATGCTTGCTCTTTCAACTCCTGTTACCTATGCTTCTCACCTGCACCACTTTCATCCCCTCGCTGTTTCCCATGGGACTCTGCCAACACTTGCCAGTGTTTTCTATGAAATATCTCTTCTGCTATTGCTAATGTGCCCTTACTCTTTGTGTTAATATGTCATGAAGACGTGTGTACGGTGGCCGCCTACATTTTAGATTCGAGCTGAAATCTATGTAGGTTATTAGCTGGGGGGTTGACGGGGTAAGTCACCTGCCTGTACAACATATGGCAACGGGCCATGAAGGCCTATCCGTAGACAGGTTTTACAACAACATGTATTTAATGAGAAGAAAAGAATGAAAATATTATTCTGATACCTCCGCAGGAATTTACATGTATTTAGGAAAATCTTACATTGAATAATATGCCAATTCCAACTGATACTGTGTCTGAAGTGAAGTCAATGATAAATGTCCCCACTCTACCCTCATTATAAACAAGGCTGAGGCAGATTTTTCTCACAGTTGTGATAGAGGGAGAAACATTCTCTTCTTTGCTTGACCTACATAGAATAGTTACGTGCTGAAAGACCAAATTGGGGCTGGTGAGAACTTCTCAATAATAAACAATTTTTGAAATTTTAATGGTAAGATATAAATCATGGTTAACAGGATTTTCAAGAGAACAGATTACTTCTAACAGTTAATCATATAATGTTTTGCCTCAAAAGCAGGATAGATTGTTTTATTTTATGAGCAAATGCATCATGGATGGTGCAGCTGCTAAAAATTTGCTCCTTCTCTAGGCATTTCTCTTTTGCCCATAACTTTACACTGATTAAATTTAAGTATGTCCTAACCTCCCCCCGGCCCGCACTTTGTAAGATCAGATTCTGAACTTCAGTCCTCTGCATGCCGAGAAGTTTAACTCTTGTCTGATATTATTCACTTACAAAATCAAAATTCAAATTAGTAGTTTGGGTGGACTATTCTATTTTTTAATATAATATTGCTTGCGATATATACCCTGCTCTTAAAAACATACTGGCATAATCCAAGGTGTCCTGCCAAGGGCCCTTCTTTTCTTCTCTCACCTTCCATCTTTCTTCCAGAGATCTTATTCTCATGTTGGTGGAAGCCATATTTTTTTTATTGAATTCTTCAATGCAGCCATCATTCTTCACTTTCCTCCATAAGTTCTTGGAATATACCCGTCAGAGAGATCTTTAATGATGCATTGATGTAACTGGACCACTCCATCACAATTGTTCACTTCCCTCCTTAGACCATCCTACTTATGCACAGGTAAAAGCCACACAAGTCATGATGTCATTGAATGCCAGCATTTATCGCCACACACCTCCTCCATGAACATCCTGATTGCTCTTCTGCTTGTTCGTAATTCAGGTACAAACTCTTATCCTGAGGATCCGTCTTCTAGAACCACCGTTGATGCTGTCTTTGCATAGGTTACCTACTAAGCAGAACATGAAACAAATGACATATGTGCCATTACTTTGCTTGAATGTATAATTTCAAGGTGTAAGGGTCAAAGATACAATTTTGAGCTGTTCACGGTGTTACATGATCCCAGTGAAACTGCATAAAATGCATGTCAGGACTCTCATTTGGAGAAGAGAAAGGAGCAGAACTTTTCCTCTGGTTCTCACTTCCTAGTCTCACTTCCAAATAGAGATTGCCTCAGGATGGGATTTACGAATTTGACTAAGTGGTGCACATCAATGGATCATCGTCAGCACAAGACAGCCCAGACTCAATTCTTGGTTCTGCAGTATACAACGCTCAACTCGCAGACTGCCTATAGGAGACCTCTCTTGCATTATTTCTGGTCCTCTCTTCCAAACTCCTCTCTTGTTGCAGACATCACGCAGCAAGCATCTCCACATGGCCCCCAGCGAGAGCCCCCGTCACCACTCGGCATGCCGCACTGTGATTCAGTGTCACATGCTTCTTGTTACAGGGTTTCTTTTGGCATCATGGTGAGAACTTGCTTAGCATCCTCACATGCACACTCTGAGATTGTGAGCTTTTAATGCCAACGCGAGATGAAAGTTGGCGGACTAGGAAGTGAGAACCAGAGGAAAAGTTCTGCTCCTTTCTCTTCTCCAAATGAGAGTCCTGACATGCATTTTATGCAGTTTCACTGGGATCATGTAACACCGTGAACAGATCAAAATTGTATCTTTGACCCTTACACCTTGAAATTATACATTCAAGCAAAGTAATGGCACATATGTCATTTGTTTCATGTTCTGCTTAGTAGGTAACCTATGCAAAGACAGCATCAGCGGTTGTTCTAGAAGGCAGATCCTCAGGATAAGAGTTTGTACCTGAATTACGAACAAGCAGAAGAGCAGTTGGGATGTTCATGGAGGAGGTGTGTGGTGATGAACGCTGGTATTCAATGGCATCATGACTCGTGTGGCTTTTACCTGTGCATAAGTTGGATGGTCTAAGGAGGGAAATGAACAATTGTGGTGTCCAATCACTGAGCACTTGACCGGCATGGGAGAAATAAATATAAGGATGGCTTCCATTTGCCTATTGAAAGTCTTAGAAATGAAAAATGTTACTCTGGAAGCAACAAAATTCAACTAAAGGAGAAACCCATAAGATTTTTTTAAAGCTTTTATTTAAATTCCAGTTAGTTAACATACAGAGTAATATTAGTTTCTGGTGAACAATTTAGAGATTCAGCACTTCCATACAACACCTGGTGCATATCACAAGTGCACTCTTTAACCCCCATCAACTAACCCACGCACCCCCACCTCCCCTCTGGTAACCATCACCAGATGGTCTCTATAGTTGAGTTTGTGTCTTGCTTTGCCTCTTTCTTTTCTCCCCCAATGATCATTTGTCTTGTTTCTTAAATTCCCCATATGAGAGTAATCATACGGTATTTGTCTTTCTCTGACTGACTTGTTTCTGTTAGCATAATGCTATCTCCATCTGCGTCATTGTAAGTAGCAAGATTTCATTCTTTTTTTATGAAAGTCATAAGATCTTTAAGGTGACTTTTAAGCAGATTCACCTTCTATAGCTATCGAGAAGTTTGTGCTGAAAATCAGGGCCAGTTTCAGAATATAAGTATAGTTGATATGCAAAGAGATGTTGACAGATCTCTTATGTCAAAGCCAGGCTACACTGGAAAAGAAACAAGACTCAAAGCTGGAATAGGCATATGGATGAGAAGCCTGAGACTCTTAAATTCCATGAGTCCCTTAAACATTCAAGAAGATTCAAAATATGCACATTTAAGTAAGGATAATGGAGGATTGTGTTCTTCCACGGATTAAGGTCTAAATATCCCTAATAGCAAATAACCCAGGCCGTACAATTCACCGACCAAGATTTAGGGTAATCTAGAACCTGTGGTGGAGGAGAATGGAGATGACAGATCTTAATTATCGCCTGTAACCAGCTGCAATGATGAGGAATGAGGCTTCCAAAAGCCTTCCAGGGATCTGTTGCATATGGCTACCACCCTTGAAAAGATTCTGTGGTCGGGTGCCTGGGTGGCTCAGTAAGTTAAGCGTCTGCCTTGGAGATCAGGTCATGATCTGCAGGTCCTGGGATCCAGCCCCATGTTGGTCCCTCTGCTCCACAAGGAGTCTGCTTCTCCTCTCTCTCTGCCCCTTCCCCCTCTCATGTGTGCAAGCATTCACGTGCTCTCTCTCTCTCTCTCTCTCTCTCTCTCTCTCTCTCAAATAAGTTAGTAAATAAAATAAATAAATAAAATATTTGAAAAACAGAAAAGATTCTGTGGTTAACTAAACTGTTACTTTTACTCTTGTAAAACAATTGCGGACCTCATATCCTCATTAAAATGGTATCCAGATATCGTACCATGGGAGCCCACTACAATAAAGGAAACGTGGGTTCTAGGGGTACAAGGGCTAAACTGCATCAGAAACCTCAAATACAGCATTTCATATATACTTTGTCTTACCAGTCTTGTGGCAGATGACCCAGGTAGCTAGTTCTGCCCTAGCTAGTTCTTTCTGGACACAGGTACAACCTGACTACACCTGACTTCTGTCCAGTTGAGGATGACTCTCATCGAATTTCCTAAATCCCACTCTTGATGCTATTACAGGAACCCCTAGGTATCCACTCATATGTCACCTGGCAGGTTGGAAGAGTTAATGACAAGAGAATGTTTTACCAATGGAAGAGCAGAGCCGGTGGATACATCCTTCTCCCTTTCTTTCCCATGATCAGTGTTCCTCAGGTGTACTTTACTAAGCTACCATGGGACATGCCTATGGTTGGGACAATGCTCACTTAGAGTGGCATCCACTTTGTTAAAGTGATCTCCTGTTGGGCCATCCTCCTCTTGTCCTCTTCTCTGGATTCTGATTAGTGAGATGACAGCACCAGAGATGTTTGCCTCAGATTCCACTTTCTGAGAAACTCTGATTAATATATAATTTAATAAATACAATTAAATATATTACTTTAAATTAACAAGTAATACCTAGTGTGTAGAGAATGCACTAAATCAAAGTTTGTCAAACAATCAAAGTTTTTGCAAACAATTCTATTCTTTCTGATTTCCTAATATGCTGCTCCCTTCTCTGAAGAGTAATTTGAAAATAATTGTCAAATAACCCTTTGTTCCAATACCTGTACTTGCAAAAATGTATCTAAAGGATTTACCCTAAGAAGCATATAAACCATTTTATAATTGTGATTCTCACCTCATTATGTATGTTAGGAGGAAAATATCAGAAACAGATGTATAGCATCAAGATAAATAATTTAAATAAATTATGATATGTGTAAAGGATGACATGCTACACAACAATTAAAATTCACAATCCGGGAGTATATGTAATTATCTGTAATATGTTCCCAGGAGAAAGTCTGTTAAAACCTGGATATACTGTGTGACTTTCATTTTAGAAATACACCAAAATATTAATAATATGTATTTATGATTTTGTACAGTATTTTACTGCTTCAGAAATTTTTTTGTTTTTAATTTTTGTATAATAAAATCATTACTTCTAAATCAGATAAGTATATTATAGCCATAAATCATCTAATTCCTATATTTGTGACATTTTATATTTGAATACTTCAGTATTTTTTCATAACAAGTGATTATCTCTTTAAATATTTCACATTAAATAAATGTCCATGAACTTCATTAACCAAGTGGTCTCCAAATGTTTTTTTTTTTTTTCTTATCAAGTAATGTTCAAAACAGATTGAATTATAGAGCTCCAAAAGCATTCGTACATAGTTTACCCAACATTTTCTGAATCCATAATGGAAAACAAATGGCACATTATAAGACTACAACAAGTTGGCATTTTCTAGAAATATGTTCAATGCAAACATTTTTAAAATATAAGAAATAATATCAAGACATTGGTATTACATTACTTTTCATATATATATTCATATGTATGAATATATATATACCTATCTATCTTTCTACCTACTTACCTAGGTTCCATATGGCTACTAGAAGACAACTTTGTAGGAGATATACTGTTGTCCAGGGACAAAATAGAAAAAGGAAGGTACTTTTTTGATTTGGTGAAATCACATCTATGAAACGAGCAAACTAGATTTAAAAAGATTACTCACTTAATTGTCATGTTTTCCACATGGTCAAGATTAGGGTAGGGAGGTTGCTTTAGCATATACTGTAGTTTCCACTTTGTAAGGAAATATCTACACGCCGTCAACTACCAAGGAAAAAGTCCAGTGATAGAGATAAGATCATTTTGCAGAAATTGGATGATTGAATTCAACTGCATTTGCCAGTATTCTCTAGTTTTCTTCTCAGCCAGTAAGAAAACCACAGTTAACAGCTGCATAGACCTTCGACACATTATTTTTGCAAATGTCATGGTCAACAGCAACTAAACCCATATAGAGCATCTCTTGATGCTTCCTGAAGCTCAGGCAAAAGGAGAGGTAACAACTGACAACTGACCTGAAAACCAGTATTACGTTCTCAAAATAATTAATAGAGAAATATCTATCTTCTGTGTAAATATCTTAAAGAAACAAGATAAGTGACGAAGTCATCACATTTGGCATTGATTGACATTTCAATACTACCTACTTGATTAGCTGAACCCTAACCGCAGCTGTCTTTTCTCACTGGCTTTTGAAGTTTACCTGCCTGACCAAGTATGCACGTTAAGACGAGTATCATGAAAAGAAAAAGAAAAAGAAAGTTGTAGAGAATTGAGGTGTTGTTTTGTTTTTAATCCATTAAATGAAAAAACGAAAAAAGGTTCACATATATTTCTGAAATGGGGCTCTAGTGGGAGAGGTATGCAACGCTTTATGGCTAGTTGGCTAGTTTTTATTATAACTCATCACCCACGTATTATAATCACCCAAAGTAAATATACATTTAATGGTGTTTTTCTGAAGCAGAGCTCATAGCAACTCTGCCAAGTTGGTAGGGCAGCAGCCAGCCTCATTTTTCATGTAAAACTAAAAGCATAGAGACCTTAAATAATATAACTTCACTTGCACTTTTTATTCCAGAAAAATATATTAATTAAGACAAACACACCCGATGGTACTGTGATTTTATGTCTTCAATTATTGGATTCACACAAATCTTGGTTATCGGCTGATGGAATAGATGCTTCCTGAGGATGAGTGCTATGTCCCTAGCACCTAGATGTATGCTCGGTGAAAACAAAAATAAAAAATAAAAAAATAAAAAGAGGGAAAGAATAAAGGTAAGAAAATAGAATTTAAAGGAAAGAAGTACATCTAAATGTGTAATGATAAAACTAAGATTCTCCTAGGATTTTTCTTCCCAAAGGGGAAATATATTCAGTGTACCTCATGTGTTTAAGTATAGCTATATCTTCTTACACAAAAGTATTTTCCTATACTAAACACCTTCAGATACCTATTTCTTTTCCATTATAATCCACTGTGAAGCATTTTGCTTACCCTACAGTGAATTTGAATTAAAGTGCCATATGCTGTTCTGAAGAGCTTGTTTCCACAAAGTATTTGCTACAATTATGGGCAACCCTTTGCAATTTGTGTCACTGCTTCTACAGCAGAATTGGAGGCAAACCACATAAGTGTGATTGTGAGTGTGTGTTCCTGATATTAACCTATCTCTCCACCTTTGTATATGAGTAATATCTTACCTGTATCAAAGTTGTTTTACTAAAGTCATCAATTTCTTTTGTTCAGATGACCAAAATCAAAGTAAAATGAAATAGAAATGTAGAAATCTTTGAATAATGACATTTATAATCATAGATTATTTCTAACTATTTATATATAAAAAGAACAGTATAAAAATATATGTTTGAAGACATGTAAAATCTGCTTTCACTCTTCATCTTCTGCAATAACAAATTGGATTTCATAGGAATTTTTCAAACATCCTTTGGTGAGTGTGCATACGTGAATGTGTGTGTGCATCTGTGTAAATTAATTTTCCCACTTGATTTTAAACAGGCAATATTTTACCATCATTCCTTTGTTACTACATGATCCCAAATCACCCTGAGTTCTTTTCTTCTTTCCTGATAAATTTTAGCAGATGCTCTTCCATAGTAAAAGAAGCTATGTGAACATTGTTATGCTTAAAAACTATTTATGAATCTTAGAAAACATTTACTTAGGGTAGGGAAAATGGCTTTGGGGATTTTATTTTATTGAATTTATATATATTTTTTAATCCACATAATCCAAATGTTTCACAACTTCATGATTCAAAGCTTTTTAAACAGCTCCTATGAGTGTTTTTTCTCAGATAGAGTATAAATATTTTGGTAGGGCAGATATTAAATGTGCAGTGCAGTTGAATAAATCTGTTTTATCTGTAGAGCGTGTGTACCTTAAAATGCATTTCTAGTCATGGGCTGCATGAAAGTAATTTGGAGTGGGTAGGGAAAAAGGGAAGAATTATATAGACTTGTACTACAGAAGGGTGGTCCGTTGAATTAATTTCTGTGACATCTTAAAAACCACAGGCTGTCCTCCCAACACTTACAGCTAAGGAATTAGGTACCGCCTTACCTCAATATCTGAATGATCCCTTCCTCTCCAAAAACACAGGGGGACTCATCTACTCATGAGGAGTAATTAGAGCTGTCAAACCCAAAGACCTGGGACTTAAACAAGAATTGTTATTTTTTAAATTAAAGGATACTTCTTACATGCACCCCTGAAAGACAGTTTCCAGCTTGTAAGTGGACATAAGACTCCGCTCCTTAGTGAGTTACCTATAGAGGCTACAGCAAGTGGAGTGGTTGCACAAAGCAATCTTTATTTTCCAGTAAGTAAGGAGATCACAGGGAATAACTTCCAAAGCCATGACTCCCTGAGCAGGGGTGAGTGGGTTCTTTTCATTTAGGATACAAGATGAATATTTAGAAAGGGGAACTAAGTCATCGCAGGTAAAGGTGGGCGCAAGTTTATACAGACATATTTGGAAAAGACACCTACATGTACACCCTGTGCACCTTATGTTATGTCAATAAAGCGTGTGGTCCTCGGAGGGAGGACACTTTAACATCATAATGTAGCAGAGGTAACTGTGAGACACATCTGGGCTCATGAATGGGAACGTTGACTTGGTGACTGGGCTCAAGCTGGTTGAGGCTGGCTAAGGCTGGCAAGTTCTTGGTCTGCCGTAGGTAGGGCTGTTCTGTGGTCTAAGATCATTCAGACTAAGGACTTAAAATGTAGGGCCTTGCTTCTTCATAGGCTGGGACCGTATCAGTTGACCTTGAGTCCAGGCTTCTGCGGAAACGCTAGTGTACTTGTTAGTGGGGCCTGAAAAGAAGCAAGAGCTAGTCAGGGAAAAACAGTCCTCTAACATAGAAGCTATACATTTCATATAATTTTATCTTCATTAATCCTGTTGGACATGGCTTCAGTGCCTCAGCGCTCATAGTATCTTTGAGTAATTTTTATTGCTTCTAATAAAATAGAAATTTGCTGGTACAAAAGAGCCATAGCTAGAGAGTCAATAGAGTATTCCTCCAATGGCTAACAACTAAAGAGCGAGTGGTGAAATGAGCTTTCTAAAAATAAGAAACAGAATGTAAATTCCTGTATTGGCTGCTCTCTTTTATTGTGAGGTTAAACACTGACTCCTGACTGGCTCAGTAGATGGAGCCAGTAACTAACTCTCTTGACCTCATGGTTTTAAGTTCAAGTCCCACGCTGGGTGGAGAGATTACTTAAAAACACATTCTTAAAAAAGAAAAACAGTAGAAGCATGTTTTTCCCTCCTCCATGTCTCCCTCTAAGAGCTAGTAAAATAAAATTAATATAAGACACAGAAATAACATAGAAATTTAAATTAACTAATGTGAAATATGGAGGGAAAATGACATAACTTAATATTTTCCTAACCCAATCTGCACAGAATACACCACATATGTTAAGACAAGAAAAGGGGAAGGGATAGTCACCAGCAAGAAAAATGTTCAGAGGAACTATTATTTTGAGAAACTAAAAATGTTAAGCCAATAGTTCTTCATTTTTCCCCAAATTGTAAGAAGCCTCAAAAATGAGCAAAAGTTTATTCAATGTCCTGTCTATTGTACTTTTCTGAATTATCTCTGCTTTTCACTGTATTTAGAAATGCAAATCACAGCCTGTAGTATTCAGTGAATTTTTGCCCTGTGAATGCCCACAAATTTTGTATTAATTTGTAAATTTATTTATCTTTATTTTTAAAGATATCTTATTTATTAACTTAAGGAGAGAGAGAGAGAGAGAGCATGAGGATGGAGGGAGGGGCAGAGGGAGAGAGAGAAGCAGACTCCCCACTAAGGAGGGAGCCCATGTGGGGCTCAATCCCAACACCCTGCGATCATGACCTGAGCCAAAGGCAGACATTTACCCCACTGAGCCATCCAGCCATCCCCTGTAAATTTATTTTAAGGCCACTAATGGTGTGTGTGTGTGTGTGTGTGTGTTTTAAATTTGACTCTGAAAAAAAAAAAACTTGACTCTGAGCCAATTGTAATATCTTCCTGGTTCCTTCAATAATTCCTAGGTTAAATACAATATTTGGCATGTATTGAACGTGTATAAGAATTCTTATTTTACTTTGCCTTTAGCAAATACCATAGACCACATAGACATTGCAAAATAATCTTTATTATGATAAAAGCACAGCAGGATATGGCATATGAGCTGGAAGGGTATAAGAAAGAAATTAAATAATATTAAAAAGCAGTAGTGATATAAAGTACAGTAGAGGCCCACAGAACCGAAGCAATAACTTATGACCCTGAGGTCAGTTAGTGACGTGGAGATACCTTGAGAAAGTAATGATGCTGAAAGGAGTAAAGCATGAAATAGAGGGAATAAAAGAGATTTCAGGGTTGGAAAAATTTTTCTAAAATAGAGATGTCACTGAATTTTAGGATAGAATTAGGAAAAATAAAGAATGGAATTAGGTAAATAAGCCAACAATGTTTGCAGAATGTTTGTAATAAAAAAGGAATTTTGCTGGCCTTTGGGGATGGAAATCACATCTCCTATGTGAGGAAAAATTCAGTGACCTGAGTTTTCACTAGGAAAAAAAAATGGCAAAAGACAGTAAAAGAGAAATTAAGAGACAAATGTAAAATATAAAGGAACTATTAAATTTCAGAAGCAAATGATAATAATCCCCTCCCCCTGCAAGAAAACCAATGATTTGAAGGTACAGCACGGATGACAATGGTGTCAACCCAGCACAGAGGAGCTAACTACGATAATTAGACCAAGTACCTCACTGACAGATGACTGGTTATGCCAACCGAGTCCGGCGTGGTACCGATGTCTGTGAAGAAGAAAGCAGACCCAAGCGAATGGGCGGCATGTACACCTGTGGCTGGGAGACAGGCCACATATACACCCCCAAAGAGCTAAGAGGTACTCACAAAACTTGGGGGTGATCAATTTAAGATAGGCAACCGATAGGGTAAGGGTATTTGCATAATCCAATCCATGGATGTGGGTGATGGAGTCTTGGGTTATGGTAGATCTGACAACTAGTAGAACTTTCCGAGGCAGTACAGAAGAGCAAAGACAGAAAATAAAGCTCAATGGGAGCAGGACCGGAGCCATAGGACAAAAGAAATGGAACTGTCAGATAAAAAAAGGAGGAGAGAACGAGAAGAGGAATGCTCACGGTGCATTGAAGCAGCCCTTTGAGTACTGATGAGCCCAGCCTAGTGGCATTAAGTCTAGCCTTACCTGCTCACTTCCTCCCACGACAACATACTTCCTCTGAAATCCAGCAACACTAAGTTCCTGCATAATAGACGACAGAAAAGGTTTGCAGCTAAATCCCATAAAGATTTTCTTATGTTGGAGAAATGTGGTTAAAACAAAATCTCTCCCCACCCAACCCCCCAAAAGTCTCCAGCGGTAGAAGAGAAAGAAAATAATTTCATTATTGAATACATGGTAAGCCAGGATGCGAACCCAAGGCAGAAGGACATGTCACCCTTTCTGTCGTCAGACAGCTGCGACCCGTTCCATACGTGTCCTCAAGACAAACAATGACTAACCCCACAATAAGAGGACTCAGCGGCACATTTTTCCACCCATAGATCCTCCTAGATTCTGGGTAATAGGGGTTGACCATCTGCATTAACAAAACACCGTATTGTAAGTTGGAGTGAGGCTCCCACGGGAATCAGGAGCTGAGACATAGGGTCTCTAGCTCCCTTGATGATTATATAACAAAGAGGTGATTCTAGGCTCCTGAAGAAGACATCCCTGGGCTCTAACGCTGGCAGAGGTTTAGCTTTTAAAATGTTTGCACATATTTCGAAGACACAGACGGAATGATCTAAGAAAAAAGAGGAGGGGAATATCTTCTTTTAATTCAACTGGAAGAATGAAGCATCTTTTTCTGTCGTTGTTTGTTTATGCTCTTATAGTTTTCTACCTTGTGCTCAATTTTTAAATCCAAACCGCTGTCACCTACATGCAGAGAATCAATGATAAGTGGTTGTCATCTTGGATTTTTTTTTTTTTTGAATAGCTACATTCTTCTAAAACAAACAAAGACGATGAGCATAATGTCACTGTTTTACGTTTTTGCCTTTCTGTTCAACGCCTGGCTGAAGAGAAAACTGCCACATTGTCATGCCTGCTTCTGCGTCCAAACTGTGGCAAAACGTTATGGTTGAGGATGGTTGAGGTATATGAAGAAAAGTGCACGTGTTGGACATGCCATGCACTGGAATGGAGCGGCGTGTTTACCTGGCCTGGGACTCTGGCAAATGTCATACTGGGGACGCAGGCTTTAGTGCCGGAAGCCCAAGTGGCTGCCCCTGGTCCTTGTGGCTCCTGGAAGGCTGGATTTGAAGCCGGTGCATGTGGGGTTCACTCCCACATCCTGGCCCCAGGTGTGCCCTGGCCTGCACAGGCTTTAGGCCAGAGACCTACTCTTGGAACCAAGTGGGGGCTCCGAGGTGAGTCACCACTGTACTGTGACTCTAGGGGGAGGGCCGGTCTAGCGTACTGGGACACTGTGGTAGGAGCCAGATTCCCTACAGGCAAGTCTTAGGAGGAAGGGCCCTCAGAAGCAGAGGCAACCAGGTATTTCCCATCCCAGGACTTTCCTGCCAGTCCCAGCAGAGCCCCTAAGAGCCCATGAGATTGGGCTTCTACTGGGAAGAAGGGGGGAAAAAAAAAACAACAACAACAGAAGCTGTATATTCATATAATGCTAGATAATGGGTAGTAAAGGTGGTTCTCTTGATTACGAAAAACAACAAAACAAAACAAAACAAAAAAACAAACAAAAAACACACACAGAGGTTATTTAATCCAGGATAGGTGTTAGATCCAGGTTAGGACCATGAGAAGGCAGGGTCGGTGTGTGGGTTTGTGAATAGGAGGAAATTAGGAGAAAAAAATGTTTTAGTCTAGGTATTTGAGTGTCTGGAATGCTCCTCTCATTTTGTTTGAATGCAAAGAATTTTACAACTAATTGCGACGTCCTACCCTGTGCTAGGAGCTTCTCCCAGGAGACTGATGAGTGCAGGCGTCTAGCAGAGGATCCGAGGATAGTCACAGCCGGAGTCTTCCACTGTTCACAGCAGAGAAGGCCGGGAAACATGGAGAGGAAACTGCTATGTCCTTAACATCCAGTGGGAGGTTCCCAAGCAGATCCCGGATCACATCAGATTAGGGGAAAAGGTTAACTGAAGAATCTCTCTCTCTCTCTCTCTCTTTTTTTTTTTAAGAATCTCTTGATTTGGTTTCCAGGTGTTTCTCCAGTGGATGAGAGGGAGAGTCCCCCCAGCAGCAAATCTCCCAACCCATCGATTCTTTCGAAACCTTTTTCTGCCATCACTCTGTCTTCCCTATGAAATCCTTAATGTAGCATGTTTCTGTTGTCTCCTCAGTACGTTATAATGAATAGGACTTGAAACAGACCCCCCACTAACCGCATTTTGAAGCCTAATATCTAAGAAGTTTTTCATTACGGACTATTTAACTCTGTGGGTATGGGATTATGTCTGCGGAAATATAATTTTTACATTCTGACATAGAAACACAGCAATTTGTGTACCTCTACAGAGGAAGATGACATCACTTTAAGGAAAATAATGAAAGCAAGTGTCTTGACATTTTCAGGATGGCACAAATAATCACTGTTGTCATCTGCTAGAAATAGTGTTCATAGACATAACTTGTTTACTTTGGAATCTGGGCACTGGTTGTAGGATTTAATGGAGGGAAAAATATTTCAGAAACAAACAGGAAGCATAAAGATTATCATGTTTAAAAGTGAGGTACTGAATATCTAAACTAGATAATGATTAACATTTCCAAAAATCATCACTGAAAAGTGACATTTCTCATGACATGTTGGCTTCTATGTGTGTGTGTGTGTGTGTGCAAGTATTTCATAGAATATAATATACTGATAATCCTAGCCAGGATACTCTCAAATTCCATTTAGATTTATCTCTCTACTTAACCAACATCTAATAAAATGTTTTAATTTACACAGTTAATTTGAAAATATCAGTTCACTCTAAATTTTAAAAATGCTGTATAAAAAAGTAGAAATTATATTTAATCCTATCATCAAGATACAACCGTTGTTAATAGTCTGCTATTTTCCCTTTGGGTCAAGTTTATGTGCAGTGCCAGTTGCGTTTAATGAGAATTAGCATGTCAATTTGCATTAGTGTATTGTAAAATTTGAATCACAATTCAATATAAATTATCCACAAAATTCAAAATAATGTGACTTCCCCACAGATTAGAGTTTTGTTAAAATTAATTAATTTTGGAGTTGTGGAGTTCAGCAAATTGCAAAAGTGTTTAGGTGTTGCCATGTGACTCCACCACTTAAGCTGAACTAGAGAAACATCTGACTTTATGGAGTAAACCTTGCATTTGGGAAGGTTTGAATGGAGCCAATATCCCGGCCTGCATCTCTCACAAACATACTATGTCCCTGAGTCTATTTCTGCGTCTTTGTTTACATGTATAGACAATAAGGTTCCCAGTGGAACCTAAACCAAATCTCTCTGAAGGTCTCCTGAGACTTAGCAAGTATTTATTTAAAAAAAAAAATGTTATAATGCCTAAGAAGGTATATCTTAAAACTATGGCTATTATCCAAATTACATCAGGAATGATCATACACGTTCCAACAAGAGTAACGCATATCGTGAAGTATTTAACACAGTATCCGTGAAGACTCACTTTTTTCTAGAAATTCTAGTTTCTCGTTGTTTACTATGCATATAGGAGAGCACAGGATGATGTGTCCATTGAACTTGCCTCAAGGGATGGAACAGAGTCAGGATTTTGGATGGCTTCGTGATCCACAGTTCACATCTCATTGGAGGTAATAAATAGTTTCAAAACACCATTTACAAAAACCACCTGTTAGTGAGCAAAGACCTTGGCCATTGGTCCCTAGTAAGCCCGTTAGAAGAAAAAAAAAAAAGCAAAAAAAAAAAAAAAGCAGCTGTGCTTTGTTGCACTGAATTGCTTTGACATGTGAACAAATCCTATCATTAACTGATGACTGAAGAAAGTATAATGTCAACATGTCACTTGACATTTTCATAGCAAAGGGAGAAAAAAAATGATAATATACACACAGAGCCTTCAGCGGGGCTGGCTTTCTGATATTGAAGTGATATTCATATTATTATGCTTTAAAGGACGTACACATATTTCTTATGCTTTAAAGCAGTATATTCCAAGTGTATTTTGGCTCAAGGAAGTGAGTCTTCCTGAAACCTGACAAGGCCCTGACCTGTCCCAACATCTACTTTTTTTCAGTTTATGTTGTGTCATGAGCTTTTCCTTCGGTCCCTAAGTGGTCTGTGACAACCTGAAGGTGAGGGACACCACTGCTACCACCACCGCTGCCACTGCGACCACCCCGACCTCTGCCCTCACCTGTGACGGTGAATACTTCCTCTTCTCCCTCATTTCAGGGTAAAGAGGCTAAGGCGTGGGGGGGTGTCCAACGTGCAGGGTAACACGCGGAGCAAGTACTGCTCCCCAGATCTCAATTCGTGTGAGAACTCAGTCATGCTCACTAAAGAGCATCTCACCAATGACTCCTAAAATTCTTCCATGATATGTACCATGGTTCATGTAGACGGATATTCAGATATGTTTTCAAATTAGGCTTTCATAGAAGGCAACGTAACACGTAATGGTATATCACCTGCCATATGCACATAGAGCACAGAGTCTTTCTTTCCTTTCCCCTGTTTTAAACCAAACCAGGGTAATACAGATTGATCCATTCCAGGGGAGTAAGGTCTATCTCAAGTGTAATGTTTCTATATTCTACTTCGTGTATGTTTTCATTTAAAGCAATAGATGCTTGCCTCATGCTGAATGCTATTTTTGATGAAATATGTGCAAATGGTTTATCTTCTATAATTGGGAAAATAACATCGATCGCAGACTAAGCACTTTAAATAAGATGAGCACCTTATGACAAACAGGGGAAATGTGGAACCAAAATACTTGAGAGAGTAAATGCAAGAGAAGAGCTAAAACTCCACGTCCTTTTCACACACTTTAGACTTCTGTGACCGCGTTGGTCTTAAGCATTTGTGTGTCTTTAATGCAACTTTGAAATTGTTTCTTGATGTGTTAAAAAAGGAATTATTATTAGGAATAAGTTTCAAACAATGGCTTTATTATGTCTGAACCCTTGTTAGTCAAAGGACAAAATGGTAAAAAAATGTGCAAAGCTGTAGAGAATCGTATTAAGAATTAAAAATTTACAATATAGGTGTAGAGATCTTAGTGATACGTATGCACACACAGACGCACACAGAGGCCAGGTATAATTGGTGCTCCCTCGCCTTACCTCCAGAATATTTCCCATTATTCACATGTTCATTCATGTTGTGCATGTTTCTATTTCTTGCCTCCACCTTATTTCTTTCCTGCTCCAATTCTCATCTTTCCAATCTCAGCACCTATTTTTTGTTTAATTTTTATGTGAATTCTTGAAGTGCCTCCGAATTTTTTCCAGAGCAGGTGCAGTATGAATCAATGTTTAGCCCTGATGCGGGGGTGTGGTCAATCAGTGTGTCCCTTCTGAAAGTCTCAAGACGAATTCTGTTGCATCAATTACAGGTGCAGATGGAAGAGTGAGTCACCCACCACCCTTCCATTAGGTTTCAGGATACAACTCCATCTTACTTGATAATAAAGGGACCCTGGGGTATTGTAGGAGGAAGCATGTCTTCCAATGGTGAGGAAAATGGAAGGACAGGAGGTATCATTAACACTATGTATCCAGATAATGAGCTGCTGATGCTTAGAAAGAAATCAATAATGGCAGGCGCAGCTAGCCCAGTCCTTGAATTTTGGCAGCGTCTTTTTCTTGTGGGAATAAGATTTGGGAGATTTATGTGCGCTGACTCAACTATTACTTTGCTCCCGGGCTATCAAATATCACACTCTACATGATTGTTTGCCATCTTTTCTTCTCGTGACAACATCTTGCTTCTCCCAATATTTAAACCCTAGAAGTTAGCAAGAAGAAATATGTACATTCCTATTTCTACAGAAGTAAATAATGGGGGGGGGAAAGAATATATAAGTCACTGTAGCAACAGCCTGAATGCACCGTATTTTACAGAGCTGTCATTTGTCACTAAGAGACAATCATTTTCTAATCCCATCTCACATTAATTTCTCATTCAAACTTCAATCTTGGGGATTTCAAGACATATATGGATATTTTTCATTTGGGAACTCAAAAAAGTGAGACGCTATTTTTCTGAATAATAATGTTTTTTTTCCTCTCATTCGTGTACTGTATGAGCTCTGTAGACCTTAGAAATTTGCCATTCCCCTGTGCCCTGCCTAAACGCCATCCCATTTACTTTGTGACAAACCAAAATAAATTATGATATTTGTGATATTCTGTAAAGCCTTTAATCGTTATTTCCTCTGGGACCTAAATAAAGGGTACTGTGTGGATACCTGTGTTTTAAGAGATATAAATACTATAAAAATAGCATTTCATATGCTCAGTGGAATTGACACAAGTGATCAGAGCAAACCAGAAACCTGAAAGAACCTCAAATTTATAATAAAAAAATGCCTTTGCAAATTGTAATAAGTGAACTTTTTCTCATGGTTGTGTCCCCGCTCATGTTATCACTCCCTTATCTATAACGACAGGGCAAAGTCACCAACCGCAAAGACTCCAGACACAATCATTTGTCTGCATATGAAAACCTTCCAGTATTTGTTATGTGCAAACAGTGGATTTCAGTGGAATTCCCAGGGAGCTGCAATGGGGTCAGATGCAAACCCCAAGCAGAACCCATGCTGTGCTACGATGGTGGCACGATCGTCCTTTAATGTTGAATGCTGCTCTCATCCTGCGCCAGGTTCCCATACACACGCACGTGAAGGCAAAGCTGTCAGTTGTATTCATGTTAATGAGAAATAAGAGATGAAACAGACCCTGGATTGACTTCTTCCTTTCCTCCTCTGGATCACGACTGAAAAAGCAAACTCTATCATTACACAGAGACGTTATGAACGAGCAATGAGGGTGATGAAAAGTCATCAGCTTATAATTTTACATAGGGCACTGTGCAATGTGTGGAACAGGTATTACTCTTGTTGTTTAAAGGATATTGCATTTAAAATGCCAAAACATATCCGAGTTTATTTCCTTATATGAAAAATATTAAACTCTCTCTTCCCAAACCCATTTATGGGACATTAGATTTGACAAGTTTTTTACTAGGATGTCACATAATGACAATACTCTAGCTTCCTACAATAACAATTACACAGAACCTATAATAACAATTACACAGAACCCGGTTTGAGGATTACAGTCTTTGTTTAAATGTTAAGAGTCTTGTGACGACTGTCTCTATTTGCATATTGACAGTACTTTTGAAGACACGATCCATTTTGTCGTTTCGGGGCCCCATATGAAAATTTCACGCAGACTTTATTACTCTATGAAAACGCTGTCTTCCCCTGATGGTTTGGTAAGCATCCTTTTATAGGATAATTAGACCCATGCAACTCAGCATGTTTATGGTCTTGCCTTTCCTGTCACGGAACCTAGCACAAAGATCTCTGCTCATTTCCAGTTGCTCTTCTTGGGCTTGGTTCTCTGGCGGAGTTATTTCCTTCTCACTCCATAGCTTTTTAAATCATCATTGTGTTTTTGCCTCAATTGCTCTATGATTTTATTATCATTGTACCTTCTATTACACGCTTCCTCAGACAGTTTGACGGTATGCTCAACTCTTTGCTGGTGTTACGTCATTTAATCCACAAAGCATTACTTTGCTACAACTATTATTACTTATGTATTTATATTATATACATTTCAGAGGAGATTGGTGGTAGCAAAGTTAAGTAATTTGTCTGGGATTGCATGGGTGCATTTGCTTAGGTCGCTGGCTGGATTCAAAAGCTGTGACCCCAGACATAGTGCTCAAAGTCTACGGGAAGTCAGGAAAATAGCAGGTGTTCTGTTGTAAAGGAGAAACTTGTCCATTTTCTCCCTCTCTCCACCCTTTCCTTTTCTTTTCCTTTCTTTTTTACCTTACTTATTCTTTCATGTTTTCCTCCTTTCTTTCAAGAAATTTTATTGAGCCAACATTAATATTATGTGTCATCGCAGTAGGTGCTGGGAGAAGAGCAGAGGACAGAATGAACTAAGAGCCTGGATGTTTCCATGCAAGAGGAAGGCCTGTTTCACCCTATTCATCCTCGTCTTCAAATAGGAAAATTAGAACATAATCCACCTCCTCTCTTATTTCCTTTAATTTTGTGTTTCTAAAATACAAAATTGCAAACAGATTTTGTGGCTTACTCGTGAATGCATTTTGGTATTTATGCTATAGTTTTAGAAGATCTAGGTAAGGAAATCAAAGATCCAACCTTGCAGTGCAAACATTTCCCATATGGACACGTCTAACTTACAACAGAGCAGCCAGTGGATTATGTGGTGACTAGAATTTTTTGTTGTCTCGCGAACCATCCTGTTCTCTTTTTATCCCCAAGCCTAGACTGTAAGATGGTCAAGTGTCATGAGGGCTTATTGAGTAACAGGACAGCTATAGGTTTTGTGTTCCATTTTTGGCCTATTCCCTCTACGAAATCCTGATGGATGTGGCTAAAGAGCCTTGTCCCACATTAATATTTCAGGTTGAAAATTCACTATCATCTTGTGATGATAATCATAAGCATGCATAAGCTCATTGCTATTTCCTCTCCCTCTCATTTTCTTCATGTTACTTCCTTTCTTTCAGAAAGCATATTTTTGAAATGATTCCTTTAGAATTTCATTCAGCCACTGACAGCTCATCTGTAATTTTTAGATTCCTTCTTCATAGTGATAATATGTCTTCCTGGATATTGATGAGAATATTCCATTGAGCGTCATTTCACAATTTAAAAAATAGTGGCTTGCTGCACGTGCCTAATCTCACCATTCAGAACATTGACTCAATGTTGTGTATTTTTGGCTCTCTCCAGCCAAAAATGGGATTTTTAGCCCATTACAATTATAAATAACTGACAAAAATGATATCCAAGTGTATTTATTTTTCTTACCACACTGTTGATAAAAATCTATGATTATTTTTATATGGATCATTAAAGTGATATATTTTATTGAACTCTGTGTAAGGGTCATAACATCTAGAGTAATAAATATTTATTGAGGTTCTATAATTTATTATAAAGTTTTAAGTGCTTTACATTGATTAACTCCCACATTAAGCCTGCGATGTAGGTATCACATCTGGGGTATACATTTTACTGATGAGGATTGAGTGAGAAAGAAATTAAACAGAGGGCGAGTCCCCAGCAGGCTCCACCTCACTGCTACACTATGCTGGATCCTAATGCACTGAGTTATCCTACTCCAAGACATATGCTTAATTTACACAGCGTGTTGCCACACGGAGTGAAGTCAGTCACCAACTTTTGACAATTGCATGTTGCAAATGATTTTGAGAGAGGAAAGAGCACTATTCTTCTCATTTCACACGCAGAAACGTGAAGTGCTTAGCTTGCTTCCAGATAGCAGTTACATAGGATCCTATGTAAACACGACCATAGATGTAATACTTGCTTCATTAGACCTTCCTTTGTAATTCTGTAAGATTTTTCCATGGAATCTTTCTTCTTTTTTTTACTGTTAATGATTTTCCCCCCTCAGGAAAGGCTTGACGAGATTAAAATAGATATATGGCTCCACAGAGGAAGTTTCTATAGTAACGGAAAACACATAAAAGAGAGGAGCACCAAAATGTAACATTCAATTCACAGTGAAAGATGCATTTATTCTATTTATACATCTAATACCATGTTGGATTCGATGTTAATTCCCATCTTCAAGATTCTCTAGTTAATTTGTCTTAAAAGCCCGTAGCTTGTTGGTCCTTGAAAGATAATTGAAGGGAATACATTTGCATTTTCTACCATGAAAGGGAAGTATGGGCAACTAAAAGGAACAATGTTAAGACATGAATTCACACCTTCCCAGAGGCTCTCTCAGCACTCCTGCTGTGCTATCTTTCCTCCCTGCCCCAGACCCCCCCAAACCCTCCCCACATCAGTCCCTACCCATACATTAACCTCAGAAGGAGTCTACCTTCCACTCTGTCCTCCTTAAACACTCTGCCTAAGAGGACATTTATGCTCATTTACCACAGTTTGGACCAGATATGCAAGGTTCTCTTCCCTGCAGAGCACTTACATATCCTAGTTTGACTTGGTCTAATACTCCTTTCTTTTTCTCAAATAATCCCTCTCATTTCTGGAATTTGAAATCTGCCTTAAGTACAATCAATTCTTACAATGATCTCCATCTGTTTTATAAATCCCCCCTTTAACTTTTGCTTTAATTGGAACCTAGTTATTATGCCCTGAGGGCAACAGTTCTCTTTTTTTGAAGTCTTAGCTGTGTGTGCATGTGTGTGCAAACACGTGTGTGTGTGTGTGTGTGTGTGTGTGTGTGTGAGTGACTATAGGTGTTTTTGTTCTCCATGTGGCTGAGGGTGGCATAGGTAAATTCCTTAGAATGCATTGCTACTTCTTGGATATTTTTTGTTTTCAAAATCCCTACTCTAAGATGTTGCTTAAGACTATATACATATTATTTCTTATCACTGTACTAATTAATAACTTTCCCAGGGAATTCTTCATTTTAGAAAATATTTGCTCCTTGATTTGACTGTCTTTCTTTACTTCTCCTGCATACTTGGATTACAACTAAGAATTCCTCCATAATTGGTCCAACATGTGATCTTTAGTACCTAATACTCTTCTCTAAGATGGTTCTCTTGATCTTCCACATCTGAATTAATGACCTTGTCATTTATCTAGTGAGATCAAAATCTCGGAGCCTCCCTGACTCTTCCTTCACTTACGCTTCGTTACTTAGTCGTCAGCAAGTCCTACAATAGGTAGACATGTAGACGCTATTAACTCATTTTAAGCAGTTTGTATTTTATTCTGCATATGATTATAATCCACTGGAAAATTTTGAATAGAAAAAAGAATTTGACTTGAACACATGTCTATTGTTAATCTATAGAGAATTGCTTGAAGTGGAGCACTCATGGCAGCAGGACGAATTCAGGGAGGTTATTTCAATATCAAAGTGAAATAAAATATTAGTACAAATTTGGATGATTCCAGTAAAATAGGTGAAAAGTGGGTGTCCCTCCAGATGCTCCTTCCTGTCTGGCCACCCAGGGTTTCATGCTGATCCCAAACTGCAAGGAGCTCACTCTTGCTTTAGCGCTTGTTCCTTTGTGGTTCTCTTGCTTTTGAGATATTCCTCAGTTCTTTTCCAGAGCATCACCTCACTTTGTTAGTCTACGCAAATATCTCCTCAGAGAAGCCATCTTCATACACCTTTAAATACTCCCCATCTATCACAGTCTGTTTCACAACCTGATTTTACTTTATCTCACATGTATGATATCGGTAGTATATACATGGAAGATACATCTATCATATACATGCAGGTATACACGCCCATATGTATGACTAATATTATTATGTAATGTATTTATTTATTTCATACCATTTATAATCAAGTGAGTCATAAACTCTCGGCTTTTGATGGTCTTCACAACCACAGATCTTTAGCACCTACAACAGTCAAAAATAACAATGATATTTCAAACACTCATTGACTAAGTAAATGGAAGGTTTGTCAAATTTAGAACTTAGAGAAAAGGGTAGAATGTATTCAAGTGGGTGTATTTTGTACCAACTTCTTGATTTTTTTATAGGTAAAAAAGCTTAGAACTGAAGAAAATAAGCCAAATATTTAAGACTATCACAAAATCATTTCATAGCAAGTCCTAAAATAAAATTTCAGTTCCAAATCCATACTACTTTACACCATGCATCAAACAGATGGACATTTTCTATATATTTCGATGGAAAGACAATTGGCTATGAAATGAGATGCATCTGTCTCAAAACTCTGTAACCATCTTTTTTTTTTTTTTTAAACTATGAGATCTTGGGAAGATCACTTAAACATTTTGAGTTTTAGTTCTTCAATCTGTTAAATAACAGTAATAGAATTTCCCTTGCAAATTTGCGGCACAATTTATCCACTTTCCATTGGAAGTGCCCAATACTGAACATATGTCACAACAAACTTAAATAAGTGATACGTTTATGGTGGTGTTGGTGGGGCTGATGGTGTTGTTCAGGGTTATTACTGATACTTTGAGCCCAATTTGAAATATTCAAATGTTTTTATTTACAGTAGCCCTCCTCCATTATTTCACCTGCCCTGGTTTTAGTGACCCACAGTCAACCGTGGTCCAGAAGTGAATGATCCTATTTCCAATGTATCCTCAGAAGGCGAGTAGTAGCCTAACACTACATCACAATGCCTATGTCATTCTTCTCACTTCCTCATATCACACAGGCATTTTATCATCTTGCATCATCACAAAAAGAAGAAAGGTGAGTCATAAGCTATTTTGAGAGAGAATGAAAGAAACCACATTCACATAGCATTTATTACAGAACATTGTTATATAAGATCATTCTATTTTATTATTTGATTGTTAACCTCTTACTGTGCCTAATTTACAAATTAAACTTTATCATAGGCATTTGTGCATAAGAAAAACAACACAAAATATGTAAGGTTCAATACTGTCCATGGTTTTCAGGCATCCATTGGGGATCTTAGAATGCAACCCTTATGGCTGTCTGGGGTGGGGGGGGACTCTAATTAGCTCTCTAATAACAGATCATATTTCTCAGCATGGCTCTCTTGCAAAGGTATGTTAGGAATGAATTATATATTACTTCTAGAAAAAGCAATTTGTTTTATTATCAATAAATGTGTTTCTATTTATCAAAAAATTGTATCTTTGCTTCTAAGTCAAATAATCCTTCTGTCAAGAAATTAATCATATTCCTCTCTTTTCATTCCAATTTTGTGCTATGAATTTTACTCAATCATATTAATATCTACTTTATTATCATCTAATTCTCAGTTTTTTTCACTAACAAATAAATTGCTTAAGAGTTTATGTATATGTATTTTTCCCCACAATTTCAGATGCGGAATTTATTTAAATTAATCCCAGATTAGTTTTCCTGGAAGTATCTTCTGTGCAATATACTTAGGGCATTTGTTTTAGCCTTTGTGATGTGGAGCTCTCCCGACCCAAATCCAGCTGTCAAAAAGCAGGCATTTCAAAAATAAATAAATAAATAAACAAATAAATAAATAAATAAATAAACCAGCAGGCATTTCATTGTGTGTGGGAGTATTGTCTGACAGCCTAATGGATAAATGACATATTTAAACAATTTTATTATATTAAAGATTTTTGACTAAAGTATTTTAGGGTTATTTTATTCCCTATAGTAAATGACATATTTTAGAAACTTGGAGCTGATGTTCCGTGTTTAACCTGTCAATTTTAGTTTCAAAATCTACAGCATTCAGAAGTCAGGGTCATAAGCATAGCTCTTTACATATTTTGTACAATGTTTTTTGCCTTAATAACTTCTAAGATCTGGTCATGCACTTGTGCCTAACTTAAAAATATCGATTACTGATATTGGATTTCTCATTAAATATATCCCTTAGGAGAGAGTCAAGTTAAACATAGCCTTTGAATGACAGTCCTCATTAGAAACTCTTATTTCTTTTGATTCTCTGGTACATAGCTTTCTTCCCCTTCAAAGCTCACAACTAATTCTTCCTGATTGCTTTCTCTTCCTCGGCCTTAAAGATCCCGTGTTCTTTTTTATGTTCTTTATTAGATGCATTCTCTCCTGCCTCCAGAATTTATATTTGGGCTCAAATGTTTAACAGTCACTTCTCCATGGATGAAAAATTGTACAATAATAGGAAGACTAGGTTTTGCTTCCATCTCAGAATATTTCCCCATGCTCCATATATGAATAACTTGTTCAGAAGGGACTAAGTCCAAAGAATATTTCCTGGAGCAAAAATGACTCTCACCATAGCATAAGAAAACTTGCCCTAATCATTCCAGTCCACTGGTAAAGCAGTACTGCTGCTAAATTCAGGAAGCAGATGCTTTTGTTACCTGTTATCAATGTGTGAACATTCTGTTAGTAAACTCTCTCTTCTGAGAACACACATATGTATATGTGCATATATACACAATATTCTCATGCACATGTTCATTGTCTATTAGATGCACATTCAGGAGCACCTGGGTGGCTCTGTGATTAAGCATCTGCCTTTGGCCCAGGGTGTGATCCTGGAGTCCCGGGATTGAGTCCTACATCGGGCTCCCTGCTTCTCTCTCTGCCTATGTCTCTGCTTCTCTCTTTGTGTCTCTTATGAATAAATAGCTTTTAAAAAGTCTATAAAAATAGGTATGTAAATAAATACCCATTCATACTCATACTTCATTTCATCAAATTCAGGATGCCATTGATTTTAAGCTGTGCTGTTGTTTTAATTATCATTCCAAATATCAAAGCATAATATTAATAAACAATATTACTGATTATCAAAGAATATAAGTTATTATTATAAATTATGATATTAATTTGTCATGTGAATACATATTAATATACTAAATTATGTGATATGGTATATACACATACACTATGTATACTATATAGAAATACTAAACTATGTATGGTAATGAATATAAATACTATATACATAAACACTATATACATCTATACTATTCATATTTATAGATACTTTATATTCTATTTCCACAGACAGTTGGGGAGTCTGCAAGCACTGGTCATTTTTCTGGCTGGGAGTTTTTTTCGTTTTGTTTTTTTTAACAGGAGCTTGGGAAGACGGGATGATGGAATTAAGTAATAGACAGAGTTAGGTAGCAAGTCAAAGTGTATACTATACCATGGAAAGATGGGAATCTATGTGGTGCATTGGCAGGGAGGATGGAGGGAGAAGCTGATGTCTCTCAGACAAAATACTGGAAAAATTAAAGGAGAGTAGAGAGATGTCCTGTAGGGTCCTGAAAGGCCATAAAATATGCCTCACATTAAGGACAAGAGCCGATACCACTGTCGCTATAATCCAACCTGGATGATGTAGTTTGATTTGGTAGCAAAATAAGCATGAGAAGCCACCCAGTGTAACTTTCCGTTTCCACTCATATGGCATTGCTCAGTAAAGAGATCTCTTTCTCTGTTGGGCATCTTAGAACTATGGAAATTAGGGAGCATCACACTTTTATGGATTTAAGTATTAGAGGAACTATAGTAAAGTCAGGCATGATACATGTGTTCAGAAAGAGAAAAAGTACAGATGGAACCTGGCCCTTGAAACAAACACGCAGGTCACAGTAAAATTTGACTTTGGATGGATATTATATTCATTTTCTATTGCTGATGTAGCAAATTCTCACAAATTTAGTGGCTTAAAACAACACCAATTATTTCGCAGTTCTGGTGCTCAGAAATTCCAGGTGAATCCAGCTGGGCTCAACTAGTTTCTGTGCTCAGGGTCCCTCAAGATAGAAATCAAGGAATTGCCTGGCCTAGAGTTTCTCTGGGAGCTGTGAAGAAGAATCTACGTCAAGAAAATTTGGGTTGTTGGTAGAACTCGGTTCCAAGCAGTTGTAGGACTGAGGTCCTGTTCTTTTGCTGGCTGCCCACCGGGAATTACTCTCAACCATTTGCATTCCCTCCCTGCCTCATGGGCTCCATCCTCCTGGTCAGCACCAGCGAGTCACTCCCCTCCTGCCTCATCATTCTTGCCTCCTGCAGGAGAAAGTTCTCTGCTTTTAAGGATCATGAGATTAGATTGGGTCCAACGGTGTCATCCAGGGGAACGGTCCCTTTCTTTTAGGTTCCATAAACCTAATTGCATCTGCAAAGTATTCCCTACATATATGGAAGGACAACTCTGCTTATCGTCTCCGTGTGTGTGTGTGTGTGTGTGTGTGTGTAGCCAAAATTTTAGAACCAGAATTTAGAGAAATACTAGTCTAGTCGGAGATTAACACAATGAATTTGAGTGCTTTATTTCTCCTCATAACTCTGTCATTTGAGTCCCTTCCTCATTCCCTAACTGCTAATATAAATGAAATTATAATTTTCTGTCTTCTATACTTCATTATGTGCTCAGGAAGGCTGGAGGTGGCATCTTATAGAATATGAATCATGTTTGCATATCTGCCTGAAGGGAAACCACGCACTCCATCCACAAGTTATTTACATAACTATTGGAGTTCTGTACTTTGGGGAAGTTTGTCATTTAATAGCACTAGTGCATTTATAGAATAAATCAGCACCTTTGTTTGCATTTTTGTTTGGTAAGTTCTTAACACTTATGGACCTAAATAAATGTTTTTAAATTGGCCTATGTTTATTCATTTTTGAACAAATATTCATAGAGTATACAGCACCTGTCATGGTTTCTACTCTGCTCTAGCTATCGGAGATACAGTAGTTTTAGATATAATTTTTGATAGATTAAAGTAGTGAAGGAGAACAAAAAGGTTTTTTTTTTACGTCTTAAAAATTAAATTTCTGATGTAACAGAAAAATAAGTTTAAGAAAAATTAGTTTTAGTAACACTTCTTTTTTAAAAGTGCAGTTAAAGAAAAAAAAATGTCAATTTTCCCTCTGTTAGTCCTTCAGAGGCTATTGACTTACTGCTCGAGGCTACTGGTAGCAATTTAATGATGTTGAAGGTCTCTTGTTCTGGCAATTAAACTATATCAATCTAATTGGTATCTATTTAATATTTTCATCCAGGGTTTTACATACTGGTGGAGGACCCTGGGTCATGAGCTACAGTATAATATCATAGGTAAGTCTTTAAACAAGACAATGCTGGATGGTATATGTCACCATATATCAAGACATAATTCGACAATAATTTTATGAATGTGCGTTGGTATAAGGATAAAGAGATTTTTAAAAATTATAATTGTTAGTCCACAAACATACCTATTCTTATGTGAGCCCTTGATTTATAAGAAAGAAAGAAAGAAAGAAAGAAAGAAAGAAAGAAAGAAAGAAAGAAAGAAAGATGGCTTTGTATGACAATGGAAAAAGGCTAATCTCATCAATAAGTTGTCTAGGTTCATTGTCTATCTATATGAAGGGAGAGGTATTTTATCCCACACCACACATGCAAACCAACAACAATAAATTCAGTAGACTATGGGGCAAAATATGAAATATAAAACAGTAAATTATAGGTATTTGAAGATAAAATACATTTCATGACCATAAGACTGTCAAAGGCTTCTTGAACTGGACACCAAAAGGAAAAGATTGATGAATTGAATATTAAAGATAAAACCTCTGTTCATGAAATTACACTCTTAAGGGAATTAAAAAAAAAGCCAGAGAATGGAAAAAAATATTTTTGGAGTAAGTATCACAAAGAAAATGCTAATATCCAGATCATATTGAGAATATATGCAAATGTTTTCAGATAAATTAGAAAACAGAAACCTAAATGGTCGAGATGCCCGGGAGGCTCAGCGGTTGAGTATCAGCTTTTGGCTCAGGTTGTGACCCCGGGTTCCTGGGATCAAGTCCCGTATCAGGTCCCCGTGAGGAGATTGCTTCTCCCTCTGCCTGTGTCTCTGCCTCTCTCTCTAGTCTATCAGGAATAAATAAATAACATATTAAAAAAAGAAAAAAGAAAAAAAATAAACCTAAATCATCAAGAAGCTGGAAATGGCAGTTTACCAAATAAGAATAGCTAAAATGTCAATGAATGTACAATAAGAATAGTAAATCTTGAGATGACGTGTCACTACACAATCACTGGAAGATGAGCACATGGTGTATGTGGTATAGTGAGGTTGGGGCTGAAAATACTACGTGTTGGTGAGGAAATGGAACAACTAGAACTAACATACATTATTGGTGGGGGAAGTCAATAGTTCGACAAATCCACTATAATGAACACATGGTTAACCCGTGACTCAGAAATTTCGCTCTGAATATAACAACAATGCATAAAAACACAGACTAATGTATATGTCTGGGGATACTCATAAAAGCAGTATTTGTGGTATCCCCCATCTGGAAAAACATATTTATCTTAAGTACACTCAGTAAGTACATTTTGGAATATCCGCTCACTGTGATACTAAATAGGCCTTAAGGGGACCAACTAATCTTACATATGGTGTGGATAAATCTTGGAAAAGATCTTGATGCACAATAATAAATATCATATGACTTAACTCATATAAGGTTTAACAACAGGGAAGACGAAGGCATGATGGCTAGTTATCCCAAGGGAGAATTTGTGGCAGGCCCCTAAGGGCTGCTTTGGGGCACTGGAAGTGTTCTATTTCCTTATAAGGGCAGAGGTTACGTAGGCGTGCTTACTCCACGTTTAGAAATTGCTACCACGTGTACTCACGTGTGTAAACGACTCTGCTTTATATGTGTTTACATCTGTGGGCCTACATTCATGCTTGAGTTCAAAATAAAGCAAACAAAAACATACAGATTTGGGGGCTTGTATGAGCCACGTACACTTTCAATTCCTCATCAGACAAGTTCTTTAACCTCTCTGAGCTCGTTTCCTCACGTGTGAAAGTCAGGAATGTATTACTGAAGTATAAGTTCTGTGAACAATAAAATCCCTAACATCTTTGCATCTTTTGAAGTGCCAGTCCTTGTGTGCTACGTGTGGAGTTCCATCGATACCTCAAGCAAAGTGCTCATGGAACCTCTACTGCAGGCATGAAAACATGAAGGCTTAGCAGGAATTAAAGCTCTTGCTTAAATGTCTTTCATGGCTGGTGAGTGAAAAAGCCACGATCTTTTATTCCTATACTGTTTATCATCCACCTGAATCTAGTATGAAATGGTGCGTGCTTTTGAATTACCACAGTGATCAGGACTCTTTGGGTTGCAAGTAGTAGAATAACAGCTCAAATTGGCAGAGGCAAATGGTGGAGACTCTATAATAGTCAAGAAACTTACAGAAGAGAGTGCATTATCTGGGAATTAGCAATGCTTGGCATCCAGTAAGAGCCTGCTAAGATGTGTCTCACTGCTTGCCCTTAACCCACAGAGAAGGACACTGAGCTTGTTGGTCTGGTCCTAGACCCTCCCCTGTGGCCACTGCACGATAGTATCATGACTTCATGACTAAGTGGTCTCTAGTGAAACAACAGGAGGGAGAAACAGCCCCTTAAAGGCATTTGTATTTGTGTATTAGGGGTGGGTTCTGGGAAGACAAATCCTACATGCCCACCGCAAACAATAGCGTGGAAATAGCACCTGTCAGCAGTTACAGTTATTTGCATCAGGTTCAGAAGAAAGTATCTTCATGTTAATCTCCTAAGCCTTTTTCATATTTTATTTTTTTATTTTTTTAAAGATTTTATTTATTTATTCATGAGAGACACACAGAGAGAGAGAATGGCAGAGACACAGGCAGAGGGAGAAGCAGGCTCCATGCAGGGAGCCTGACGTGGGACTTGATCCCGGGTCTCCAGGATCACACCCCGGGCCGAAATTGGCACTAAACCCCTGAGCCACCGGGGATGCCCCTTTTTTTCATATCTTAAAAGTAAAAAATATGCCTTTTCTTCCATCACGTTCTTCTTGTCATTTCTCTACAGATGCTGTGGGTACTATTTTTACTTCTAGAATCCCCAAAATGTAAGGGTCTTTTAGACATTTTCTTTGTGGCTGGCTGTCTTCAAGTGAAGAATATAGAGAAGATATAGATGGGAAATTGTACATCTTAGGAGGTAAAATTGTGATTCTTCCCCCACGAGACTCCGTTTTACCCAAGATGAGAGGGAAAGTGACACTCATCAGGTAGTAAGTACGCTAAATAGGGCTCATCCTTGATAACATTTTTATAAAAGATTTATGGCTTCCCCACTCTCTTTGTCATCAGAGTATGTCTCAAGCTGCTGACAGTAGGGCTAAGTCAGGAATGGAAGTCAGATTGATCATATAATTGCTTTTATGTAGGGCTCCTTGGCGTGTCTCTGCTTGAATATGAATCTCAAATTCAAAAGCCAAAGACAAATAATCTTTTGCTGATTCATTATCAGAGATTAGGCATGTGGGTTTAGCTAATCTACAGCTGTCTCTAATGTCCTAATGGCCTACGGAAATTAATGACTTCCAAAATAAGTCAGAACAGTAGGGGGATATGTTCAAATAATAGTTCTCATCCTTGGCTGAGCAGTAGAAATGCATTGGCAGCTCTTGGAAATATGATGCGAGTCTTCATAACAGACCAATTAAAACATAATCTTTGAGTGCATGTCCTGGAAATAGAATTTTCTAAATTGCTCCCTAAGTGATGGAAAATTTCCCCAAATATTACCTAAATCTTAAGAGAAATGGGGTATCTAGTTATAAACCATTGCATTAATGCCAGGAAAAATTTAGCTTAATAATTACTACCTTTCCCCCCCTGTGGACTTTAATATACTCTGGAAATATTTTTATCTTAAAGCATTTGAATTTTTAAGCAGAGAGGAGAAGTGGTTTAGATTTCCCTCTTCTTCAGTTCATAACACTAATGAATCTGAGCACAAATGCTGAGTCAGACCTCTGTCTTTTTTTTCATTTGTCTCAGCTGAGTAGAGAGAAAATGTACACCAGTTAGGAAAAAAAAAAAAAAAAAAAAAAAAAAAAAAAAAAAAAAAAACCTCAAAATGCTGAACTTGCTTTTGCTAAAAGTAGAACCAATTACTTTCCTGGCTTTTCTACACACATAAAAGGTATCTGATGCTCAAGCAAGTTTCAAATTACAGGCACGAGCTGGTCTTACATGTAAGTCTTAATCACCAGTGGCGGTGTCATTTCTAGGTCATAAACATACTTTGTCAGCAATTAGCTATTTTTTTTTTTTTTTTACCAAAGAGCCTGAGACTATCATTAACAACATGCCTATGCATGTGTCCATCAAACTCATGAAGCTTTTGTAATAATACAAACATAAATAAAATACATGTCTACCCATTCTCATTTTTTCCTCAGACCCTTTCTTCTCCAAACTCAACTAGCAACAGAGTTTCATTTTCTTAACACTTTTTCCTTTCAAGAATTTTGCTTTGTTCCTCATTTTTCCATATATATTTGAATTATTTGAATATCTAAATGTATATGCACATATATATATATAGAGAGAGGTCACATATTTCACCAGTAAACTACTTTTATTCATTTACATGGGCTTATGCCCAGAATTACTTTCTTTTTAATTAAATAATGTGTATAAAATATATACTTTAAGAGCAAGAAAGTTAAATAAGATTCCGGTGTTACAATACGTAGGTGTTATTGTTGTAATGTAATACATATATGTTTATGATGATGTTAAATATGTAGGACTTTCTCAGTAAATTACTACATAATAAATAAATGATAAAAAAGACAAATTAAGGAGTTATCAATATTTCTGGATTTTCTGGTGTATATATAACTAGGTGCTAGAAAAAAGTGGATATTTTTATTTATACTCATGCTCTCTAAAAAAAGAAAGTTCTGGTGAAAATAAAATAATGTATTTTAGTTGCCTTCTTATAAGTACCGATGTGCCACATAAACATTCAAAGCTTCTTTCCACAAATTCAGCATAACAAATATCCAATCAAAGTGTAATAAAATTCTAGATTCAGAGCTCTATGTTTCTTGTTATTTTATTTTAATTTTTATGATATAAGATCAACTGTAAGACTTCAATCAGGTAAAATGATAAAACTTTATTGAATGATACTATAAAGACATAACTGAAGAAAGATATATAGTACATTATGAATACAAAGAATACATTGGAGCTATGGATTTTCTCTAAATTTAAGTATATTTAATGCTATGTAGGCTTCAAAATGCAATAATTCATGAGGCTTATTAAGAAAATTCTCAGGGGGCATCTGGGTGGCTTAGTCTGTGAAGTAGCTGACTCTTGATTTCAGCTGAGGTCATGATCTCAAGGTCGTGAGATCAGGCCTTGTGTGGGGCTCTGTGCTGAGTGTGGAGCCTGCTTGAGATTCTCTCTCTCCCTCAGCCCCACCCCTCCCTCTTCTCTCTCCCCCTCTCAAAAATAAAAATAATAAATATACAAGAAAATTCTTAAATATATAAAATATTAGTATAGAGAGGTAATTTCTGAAAAGGACCAAAAGGGACAACTGGCAATTCATCATACCAGGATTTAGTATGAAGCAGTATTAAGGTTGATATTGTGGCATTAACTCAGGATTAATCAATGGAGTAAAATAGACATCCCATAAACAGGCAAGTTTGGTAGATGACAAAAGGTGGTTGTCAGGTCAAGGAGGAAAGAAGGGACAGTTGAAAAAAAATTGGAGCTGGAAAAACATGACATAGAAAAAACCATGGCCTTGATTCAGCAATGCATCCTCTATTCAAAGATCAACTTCAGATGGAATAAAGTCTTAAAGACAAAAACACCAACAATAACAGAGAAACACAAAAACCTTAGAAATACTGATTAGTAAATAGAGTTAAAATATTTAATACATTGGGGTCTTGAAAGATTTCTTTAGTAAGATGTAACAAAATTAGTCATAAAAAATTGATTGGAGGCAGCCATGGTAGCTTAGCCTTCAGCCTGGTGTGTGATCCTGGAGACCAGGTTCCAGTCCCACATCAGGCTCCCTGCATGGAGCCTGCTTCTCCCTCTGCCTGTGTCTCTGCCTCTCTCTCTCTCTTTCTCTCTCTCTCTCTCTCTCTCTCTCTCTCTCTGTGTGTGTCTCATGAATAAATAAATAAAATATTTTTAAAAAATTGATTGTACATGTACATAGACTTAATTGAGAAAATAACAGATAAGAAAAGAGAAATTCATGGTTTATCTTTGGATCATAATTCTTAGTATTTTAAAAATACTGTTTTTTCCTACTTAATCTCAAAATCATTCATTGATCCCTTGAATCTTCCCTTTAGAAGGCAAGCTCCATGAGAATAAGAGCCCCCGTCTCGCCATTCACTACTATAGCCAGTGCAGACTGGGTGCCTCGTACTTGCTGGTACTGAAGGATGCTCTAAAATGGTGTGATTTTGTTGTTTGATGAGCTAGGATTCACCTAGAAACTAACAACTATGGAATAATTTATTAAGTTTATTTGTTAGACTAATTCACCCTCAAATAAATAATGGATATTCTATAAGAACATCAGTAAATAACTGGGGTTAATAATAGAAGAAAAATGATAGCTGTAGGCCATAAAGAAAAGTTACAAATGCTAGGAATATGTTTAGAAGTGCAGAAACCATATCATTTTTTTATAGTAAACATCACTTAAAGGATCTAATAAGAGAAATGTACAAATGGAAGAATGGACCTTATTCTTGCTTAAGAAATTTCAGTTTTTAAGGTGTTTTAAAATCATGTATAATTTCAAATCCAGCCATTCAAAATACCAGCCCCACATTTATGTTTATTTTTTATTTAGGCTTGTATCTACTTATTTGGTCTGATTGAATGTCCTGGGAAGGGATCAATGGGGGGGTTACTTTTTATCACGTGGCTGATTAGTTAACTCAGTTTTCCTCTTAAATGCTTTTAAAAATGTCTTATGTAAACCTACATTTTAAAAATACAATTAAAATATAGTACAACCTGTAAGTCAAATGTATACTTTTATAAATATCCAATTACATCAAAAATATCAGATAGTAGAATATTATTTTCTAATGATAATGAATATGGAATTTAATATGATTTTTTTTCACTTTATTGCCTCTTCATAGTAATTTAATTATGAGAAACTGGATGTTATCTCTAATTAACAAGGCAAATTTAAATCGATTTAAAGATAAAAATGGATGATATTAATGTTCACCCAGTCCGTGCTTTATACTTTGATTTTAGATACAGACTAACATATGAGACATCTTTCAGGGTAGCCGTTTGTGCTTTCCTAGTTTTTAACTGGCCTTGAATTATCTTTCACAGATGGCCAGGTTGTTAAGCAGATGGCTGTTTCCTTGACCTTTAAAATCTTTGTTTTTCTTTTCATAATTACCTGTGGTTTATAATGGATCAAATTCTCCATTTTCTATAACTAGCTTTTGTATTTCCATCATGTGTGTGCTCTAAAATATTACTTAAACAAGGAGAAAGAGCACGCAAATTTACAAGTAGATTCCAATAAAATGTATTTTCTATTGGGTGGGGAATTTCAGAGTGGAATAATTTTTCTGAATTAAAAAAATATATATATATCCATTCCCTAGCACAGTGTGTAGATGGGACAGTTTTCCTCATTGCATTTCCTCAAACAAAAATTTATACGTCACATAGATGTGATATTGGAGGGAGGATAAGAGAGGCCATAGTGGGAATAAATCCATTTTCCAGAATGAAGACAGAGGACTTTTTGTAAAGGATCTATGACCTGATCTGGTTACAGAGAATCGTTTTGAACACTTATCTAGGCCGCGTGTCCCGGAGAGCTAACACTTTGTGAACACCTGTGTTTGCTCAGAGCCCATTGTGCAATGCTCAGTGACCATGTCAAGTGAAGTCCCAGAAATCTACACTGGCATTTCATGTTAATTAGGTATTCCTTGCCTACGTGTTGATGAAAGTGTTTGAAATTTCTCTCTAGAGGGTTAACTTTTGCAGATAATTGGGTGATATTGAAGCAAGGCAAAATGTGACAGCCACACTATGACTTTGTGGGATTTGGGAGATTTTCTGTCGTTAAGAATCTAAACTGATAAAATGTCTCCCATGGCATTGTCGAAACGGTCCATTTCACAGTTTGAGACTTTGAGAATTATAAGGTCTACGTGAGTCACTTGGCAGCTTGAAAGGACACTGTGGATAGGATCTACCTCGCTCAAGTCTGTGGGGAATATTGCAAAGTACACCTGCTAGAACACTGGAAAGACCCCTGGTGGAGCGAACCTCGGTCCCGTGTCACCCCCTTTGACTCTTCGTTGTGCAATTCCGGGCCAGACTCCCTCTTCACCCATCTGTGTTCTGCACCTCGCCATCCCCTCGTGCTAGTGCTCACATCATCCGTGCCTGGTCTGTTCTGTGGTAGAGACTGGTCCCTACCTCGCCTTCCCAATTCATACACATCGCCTCTGCTCTAAATCCTGGCTCATGACCCAACATCCGCGGCCTTTCCTTTCAGGTAGCATCCCAAATGTGGCCTACTCTTTGCCTGTTTCTCGGGTAACATGATATAATTGTTTGCTCAAAATTTGATAAGCCAAAAACAGTTGGTTTTATGATTTTTACATTTTGCAAGATACCAAATGATCCCTTTCAAAACTTTAGTGGCCTTATATTTAACAAAACATAAACTTATCACCATTTATTTACCTGGGTGGGGGTGCTTCTGTATGAATCTGGTTAGAAATGGACATTCTGGGGTAAACATCATACAGCTAAAAATTTTGACTCCACCTCAAAACCTGTTCTCACATTATTTCTCATTTGTATGGTAGCACCATATTTTTAGTTCTGATCAAAATCACAGGTTTTTGTTTCCTTCTCCCTTTTCATATGCAAATGACCAGAGATCTCTTTTCTCAATGTCTGACAGCATCTGACCCCGTATCACTACCTCTACTACTGTTATGTTGGCTCAAGCCACTGTGTCATACTGGGACTGTGGCAATAGCCTTCTATGAGGCCTTCCCGATTTCTTTCTTGGTCCATCTGCAGTTCCAAATTCTCTATAGAACAGCCGTATCAATTTACTGAAATTGAGAGTTCTTTGAGCAAAAGCACCAAGGTTCCCCTTTAAAATTAAAATGAATTTGAAATGTCTTACCATAACCAGCCTATGAAATCACCTAGGGTATAATCTCTCCTTCCTCAAGAACCTTGCCAGCCAGCCCTCAGCCTCACTCCTGACACCCATCCATACTAGTTGTCCTTCAGTGCTTACCACGGCAGGAAAGCTTGCACCTCTGAGTCACAGGCATTACCCATTTTTCTAGCGTGCAACACTTTGCCTCTGTATCTTTTCGCAGTTGCTTCTCATCACGTATTTTCTTAAATGTTCCCCTTCCTAAACTTGGTTTTATTTATGTCCCAGGATTTTCCACAATGTGAAGTTCACTTATTTATCTCTTTGTTTACTTGGGTGCTTTACGTCTTCTGCTAGAGAAGGAAAGTTCACTGAGGTCAGTGACTAACTTTGCCTCCACTTTAGCACCTTATCTCCAGCATCAGAGAAAACAAGTGCGTAAGAAATATTTATTTAATAAATAGGCAGCTAGACTTTCATTTCTGTTTATTTTTTTTTATTTTTTTTTCTGT
Organism: Vulpes lagopus; assembly: GCF_018345385.1. Taxonomy (NCBI): domain Eukaryota; kingdom Metazoa; phylum Chordata; class Mammalia; order Carnivora; family Canidae; genus Vulpes; species Vulpes lagopus. Next base: position 3,193,418 of record NC_054826.1, on the reverse strand, counting down.
TTATTTATAATCTATGATTCTATTTCCTTTTCCAGATAACTGTCCAAAGTTAACTTGAATTTCTAGTTGGTTTTGGTCATTTTCTAAATTATTGCATTCACATTGAACCAAAATTCTGTTATTCTGAAATGATGGTTGCACTAATATTTTGATGTATGTATTTATGAGAAGTTTGATTTTTTCATCTCATCACTCAAACATTTTTTGTTTTTTCTTTCAAGAATGTTTTTTTTAATAATAAAATAAAATAAATTTATTTTTTATTGGTGTACATACAGAATAACACCTAGTGCTCATCCTGTCAAGTGCCCCCCTCAGTGTATTCAAACATTTTTTAATAGTGCTATTATAAAAAATTAATACTTAGGTGATACTGTCTTCTAATTATGATCATTTTGTATATGAGGAAGAACATTCCAAGAACTTAATACACAGCTAGATTTGCTGTGTTGTACACAATTATTCCTCTGTTTCACATGAATCTTATTATATGCAGTAAAGTCATGGAGAATGAGATCTATTTATACCAGAAGATTTCTCGTTAACTTAGCTTTTTGATTTTAGACATAGTAATAATACAATAAAAACATGAGTTTTATAATATTCTCTAAGAAGTAAAAGTGGCTTTTTTCCTGCACAAAAAAAAAAAAAAAGGAAAATGAAAAAAAAAATTGTAAACTTATTTTGCATGTTTCAGGAAAGCCATCATTAAGCATTGGGAATTAAATGGCTTAGACAAATGTTGTCGACAAATACGTACATACATACACATCAGGACAATGCTTTATTTGGATCTGAAAGACGAGAAGCCACTTCTATATTACCAGGTTCTACCCATGTTGTGCTCATGCAAATCTACTTAGTTTTTCATTGGTTGAATTTTAACAGCACAACTTGCAAACTTCTAGAGAGGATGAATCATGGGCATAATACATGTGACACTCTGCCTATAGCCAGTATTTAGTAAAGATCCAATTTATATAATCTATTATCACCAGTTCATTTTTGCTGTAGGCATCGTCAGTTATCAGACATATGCTATTGGTTGCACAAAGGTCCCATTGGATTTTCATATACAAATGACCAGAAATCTCTTCTCAAAGCTCCACAGCATTGACCCCATCTCACTGCCTCTACTGCTGTTATGCTGGCTCAAGCCCCTATCTCGTACCAGAACATGGCAAATGTTACCTTAAATAAATTTCAGATCGAAGGTAAGGCTCATGGAACCAATGGCAATCAGCAATATACAGTCCGTACAGCACATGGACATAAAAAACACTGGTCGGTGTGATAGCAACGAACAACGAAAGAAAACAAAATGACAAGCTACAGTAGTTCATTCAAATTACTGAAGTCAGAATCTGAAACCCTGCAACAATACTGCTTCCGACAATTTCTCATTGTTATCCCTTTCCTGAAGCAAGTTAATGCAGTTCCTGGCACTCGATGTACAACTTGAGGACACAGGAAGCCAATTAACATAGGTCACAGTACTCCTTTGCCGTGACTTAAGTTGATATCACTCTCCATGTTTTACTAAAGAGAGAAATTGATGGTCTTACCAGAATATCACAGAATCCACTTTATAAATGATACTGTGTTTCTAGGACCTGATAGGCAAAAAATATGAGGTACTCCAGCTACCTTCCTTGAGGATATGCGTGGTAGAAAATAGAAATATGCCCCCCTTCCCACAATGAGTGGGCCTGCTACCAAGTTGGAAAGTGCTTTGTCAAGCCAAAGTAAAGAACCTGATGCTCCACTTTGTACTGACTCTCCTACCATAAAGGAAGAAGAACGATTATTTGAGGGCCTTACTGATTTTTAAGGGAATGTTTGCAATGTTTGGTTGTGCAGCTCTGACCTATTTAAGACTTTGAATAGGCCCTAGAGTAAGAAAGATTTATTGAACTGGTCTAGGGTGCAATTCAAAGAAATTTTTCACTTGGCCTTTATGACCAATTTGATCCAGCTCTACTCAAATCGTGTGTGGCAAAATGCCATGCAGTATGCAGTGTAGAGTCTGGGGTGAGCTGTGATAGGATATGCCCACGTCAAGTGCCTGTGTTTTTGGAGAAAAGCCATACCCTGTTTGGTAAAAAACAACACCCTATTCTCATAAGAAACTGCTTCTGGCTTGTCCTTTGGCTCTAATAGATAATAAGCAACTGACCATCAGAAAACAAAAATTCTGCAGCAGCCTGGGTGGCTCAGCAGTTTAGCGCCACCTTCAGCCCAGGGTGTGATCCTGGAGTCCCGGGATAGAGTCCCACGTCAGGCTCCCTGCATGGAGCCTGCTTCTCCCTCTGCCTGTGTCTCTGCCTCTCTCTGTGTTTCTCATGAATAAATAAATAAAATCTTTAAAAAGAAAGAACACAAAAATTCATGCAACCATGAACTGCATTAACTTGCTTCAGGAAAGGGATAACAATGAGAAATTGTCGGAATTCTGCTTATTGGGAGCTGGGCTTTAGCTAGGGTACAAAACCATGTGTTACGCACATCTAACAGGATTCTCTCATTTTGTAGTTGTCAGTCATCTCCACTTTAGCTGAGGGGACTCAGGAGCAATGTGCCATGGTACCAGGGATACAAATGTCAGAAACGATACTGAGGTCCCCAGGCTTCTTCGGACACCTCCTGTGGTGCTGAGTGGTCTTCCAGTGTACCAGTCAGTGTCCAGTAAGGAGAACACAAAGTACTCTAGGTATTTAAAACAGACATGGATTAAACATGCCTGAGAGCCAAAATACTCAGTTGATGCCTATGGTTTGTAGACAGGAAACCTGAGAGGTAAACATGTATAGTTTAGGTATATTAAGTATATGCAGTAGATACAGGTACTATTGGCATCCATTTTGCTTCATCTTTTCTGCCTTTTTTTCATTTGTGATTCAGTAAATATTTTTGAATATGTACAGAATATATTTCAGGATCTGTACTGAATTGTATAAATTCAGAAGTGAAAAATGACAGACATAGATCCTGATTTAATGGAATTTTACCGCAGGCCTTCGTGTCGGTTGTATTAATGGTAGTTTTCATTGTCGTAAATTCAGAGTAGGTTTGAGGAGGTATTTCAGTTCCAGACATGGTGAAAATGCAGCACTTTGAGACATCAAAACGTAGAGTCCTGAGCCTCTTACAATGGAGCGTGGCAAAGCTGGACTGAAAACAGAGATTTGAGGTTGTAGACTTCTCACTCATGTGTGATGGACTGATTTGGGACCAGAGCAACCGGGGAAACTACAGAATGACTTCCTGTGACTGAACGAGGGCAGTGGGAGGACTGAATCTTCCAGAACACTAACATCGCATGAGAAGGGATCGTGGAAATGTCAGGACGTAATCAGGGAGAAGGGTGTCTAACTCATTGTCTCAAAAAGCATATAAGAATTTTGTCTCAAAAAGCACATAAGAATTTCAACCTCTTGGAAAGTATTTCTGATCCATCATATACCAAAAATTTGATTTGACTCAATCTGTCCTAGCATATAAAGATCAGTAATGGGGAGATAGTATAACATAATGATTAGAACATGGGTTCTAGAACTAGATCACTGGCCTTCCCACTAACCCTGTGTTCTTGAGCAGGGCATTGGGCTCTTCGTACCAGCTTCCTCATCTGTGTCTTGAGAATGTTAGAATGTCTACATGGTAGTTCCTTTATAACAGTTATATACTGTGCAGAACATGCTAAAGGTCACTTTGATTCAGGGTAGATTCTCAGGATGTTAGTCATTAATTTTGCACTTTTACCTACAGGCATTGGCTATAAATATCCACCTTTATATTCATCTTCTCTAGAGTAGTGAGTTATTTATGGTACTTGTTCAATAAATCCTTGTGGAATTGGGTGATTTATAATTTTAAAGTTTATTTCACCATGACATTTAAGATTCATGGAACTAAACATTTGGAAGAAGTCATCGTGGAAAACTACTACTACTACGAGCAAAATTACCAGGAAATTTACAGTAGATCACGATAAATCTAAAATAAACAAGAGCTCTATATCCCGTGTCATCACCTCTAGCTATGGATTTGATTTCCACACCAAACTGCCACAAACTTCTGTTGGTTCCTGAATTTGCTGACGCACAGAAGGCAGAGTTTCCTGAGAATATTTTCCCTCTAGTCCTGCTAGGTGCCTTACTCTACTTTGACCTTACAGGTTTTCAGGGTAGCCAATGGAATTTATATCTGTTCCATTTATGTCTGTTGCTTTGTCAAATTTAGGTTCTTTATGACTCTGAAGATCATGAGGTATACTAATTCTGTCAGAATATCACTGATATAAGATCATCTCAGAAGAATTAACTCTATTCATTGGGTTTACTTCCTTGACTGCTGTGCTAAGAAACGTTTCTGAGACCACCGTAGTTCATTTCCAATATCCCAACATATATGGTAATACAGCTGTTGCTGTTGGAGGCCTAAAGGCATCATCTCTTTACAAAGAAGCCAGTATTCTCCAAGTAAAATTTAAAATCAATGTTATGTTATATAATTATATGATTTTTGTTTCCTCTTTCATGTCCTTTGTCTACCCTTGTCCATTCTGATCAATGTCCAATGTCCTGTAGATGGGCTTCTATAGACTACATTACCCAGATACCCGTCTCTAGCTCCCAACTGGATTGGGACAATAGAAGGGAGTGCCAGGAGATTGTAGGGACAGAGAAGGACAGAGATGGAGAGAGAGAGAGAGAGAGAGAGACAGAGAGAGAGAGAGAGAGAGGAAGAGAGAGAAAGAACACAAATGAGGGGGGCGAAGAGGGAACCTACTAGGTATTAGGTATTAAGGGAGACAATGGAGTATTGATTTCACATGATTGCACCCATCAGACCATTATGTGGTCTGTGACTGTGTGTGACTGTGTGACTGTGTTTGTCCATCTCCATCTATGGCCAGAGACTTCCAGAGCATACCCTGCTCCCTCGAACCTACAGGTACTAATGGTTTCCTACTATCACTCTCCACAAGTACTTCATCATTTCCTTGTTGGCCCATAATTCTGTAACTGGTCCCTTTAAAAACTCCTTAAGTTAAATTTTTAGGTGTACTTAATACCTTTTTTGCTTCCAATAATCTGATTGCTACAACCACCAATTTATGTGTGTATCTATATGTATATGAAGATATCTCTGGGACCCTGAGTGGCTCAGTGGTTGAGAATCTGCCTTCAGCCAGGGCATGATCCTGGAGTCCCAGGATAGAGTCCCACATTGGGCTCCCTGCATGGAGCCTGCTTCTTCCTCTGCCTGTGTCTCTACCTCTCTCTGTGTGTCTCTCATGAATAAATAAATAAATAAATAATCTTTTTTAAAAATATATCTCCGTTGAGAATCTTGATATCCTGAATTTAAGCAATATATTATGTGTCCTCTGAACATGTCTTTATATAGCATTACATTTTTGGAAAGGAAAACAGAACTATTATGTAAATTATATTTTACATAATATGCCATTTTTAGACAGTTTAATAGAGTTTGTTATTTGTATTTTACATAAGGTTTCATATGGTGTGGTGACATATTTTGATTACAAAATCACTTTTTTGGAATATCTAATCTGTAGATTTTAGAATCTATGCTAAAGAAATTTCCTACAAAAAATATAGTCTATACGGATGCACTAAGTTAGGAAAAGGGAGTTAATATTTTCACAAAACTCAGGGGAAACAGGAAACATAGAAGTGGATGAAGATAATAAAAGAAAAAAAAAATTAACTTCCACCAAGAGAAAAGATAGTTGAGGTGGCTTAGAATGACATCATATTTCACAGCTGTATCATTTCAAGGGAATATGAGATAGGTCATGGTGACTCCTTGCTACTCATTCAAATTCATATGACTTAAAACCAGGCTCATGCTTCTAATTGGTGTGGGATCAGCTTCTCTGCACAATTGCTGATTTATTTTTTCCTGAGATTTACTCTTGGGTTTTTCTACTTTTATACTTCTAATAGAAATAAGTAAGATGAAATTCACAGAACTTGTTTTATTAACTGAAAGTGGCATATTCCATTTACTGGGAACTGAAATTATCTTCTTCACAGTTACATACAATCTTTTTTTTTTTTTTTATCAATTCTACCATTAATTAAGTGTATACTGGGGCACCTAGGTGGCTCAGTCAGTTAAGTGTGTGCCTTTGACTCAGGTCTTGATCCCAGGACCCTGGGATCTAGGCCCCCAGTGGGCTCCTTGCTGAGGGAGGGAGCATGCTTCCACCTCTCCTCCCTGGTCTCTTGCCCTCTCTCACTACCTGTGTCACTCCCTGTCTCTCCCAAATAAATAAATAAAATCTTTTACAAAATTAATTGTAGGGACACCGGGGTGGCTCAGCGGTTGAGCATCTGCTTTCCACTCAGGGAATGGCCCTGGAGTCCTGGGATCAAGTCTCGTGTCAGGCCCCTGCATGGAGTCTGCTTCTCCCTCTGCCTGTGTCTCTGCCTCTCTCTCTCTCTGTGTCTCTCATGAATAAATAAATAAGACAGCTTGGTAAATATTTTATTGAACCAACTTTAACCTCCAAAATAGACTAAAATAGATTAAGTTATTCTTAAAATCAGTAGTATGACATTGTATTACATGTAAACTCTGGGTCCTTTCTAGTATCCTCAAGAGTACCTTTTCAAATGGGATTTTTTTTTCTCCAAAATTTAAAAAGGAAGGGATATGTGAATTTCATCTTTCATTCAACTTCTTGAAATTTTAAGCTTATATAATTTTCTAGTTGACATCTCTTTAAGTAGATAGGAATAACTTTTTTAGTATAGCATAGAGTGAGAGAAATAACAGAAAAAAATTAACACAACATATCTGAAAATATTTACCCTGCAATTAGATCTTGACACAAATGCATGAGGAAAGAAGATGCCTAATTGTGCAATGTCAAAGATACTATGAGGATGTTCTAGCAACAGTATGTGAAACCTTAAATTAAGTTTAGATTGTGTGTAGGATTGGAAACAAGTTTTAATACAGAGACTGGCTATAGAATAATATCCTTTACTTTGCAGAGATGTTTGAACTTAATAAATTTGATCCCACTTCCCTTACCACTATCTATCATGCAGATATTGACTTGATTTTTTTGAAATTTTAAAAATTTATTCTTTTGTGAAAAGAGTAGAAATTAAATCATATTGGATGGTTAATGTTATTATGCAAGGAAATTATATGTTTTTATTGTATGGGCCTGATGAAATATTTGATCTTAAAGCAATTTAACATTAGATGATAGAACATAGCAAAACAAAAAATGATGCAATAAAAAATAGACTAAGAAAAATTCTCACAACAAAAATTTCTGGTAACATTTATTTGCATCAAAACATATTCACTTGTTATGAAAACCATATAATTAGCTTAAAAGGATGTTTTCATATTTTTTAAACAATTTTAAAGCAATATGTTTTTAAATTTTTGAGCTGCACAGCATGTAATTACATTTATTGAAGCCATTGTATACTCTACAATTTATAGATGTGCAAGATTCTGGCATGAGAAAGCTCACTTTCTAGAAAACTATCTTGGTGTTTAAAAGAACCATCCATTGTATTCCTTTTAAGCTTTTCATGGTTTGCAAGTGGCTTTAAAATAGAAAGATTCCTAGCAATTAACTTTCTTGTACTCCAGAAACAAGCAATCTAGGAGTTAATTTATTCTAAATGACATGCTGGGCTTGTTCAGTGGAAATTACTACTGATATAATTTGCCATGTGTAATTATTTTATTAACATGGAATAATGAGGAAAGGCGGTGGCAAGCATTCTTTAAAAAACAATTTAAACAATACAGGCTTCTGTATTTATTCTTGGTATTGAAAGAGCTAACCTTTTCAAATACTTTAAAATCCCACCAAGGAAGAAAGAATGAAAGAGAGAGGGAGGGAGAGATTTCCACAAAGAGGAGGAATCCCGATTTTGACCTGCTGTAGCCTGACTCAAAATAATACTTCAAGCCAGGAACAACATGAACATAAAATATTAAGAAAATATTACATTGGCTCCTTCATTTTTTTCTTTTTTTTTCCTTCCAAATTTTTATTTCAATGCCAGTTAGTTAAGATGCAGTGTAAATTTAGTTTCACGTATAGCAGATAGTGATTCAACACTTACATACAACACCCACTGTTGGCTCCTTTCAATATCAAGTAATCACAGCAAATCCTCAAGTCTACCTGCTTCCTTACCGGTGAAGTCTTGACTCTTTCTAGAATTCTGGAGGGTTGAGCATTCTTCCTGTGATCTCTCCCTACCCATATATATATTTTTTTTGTGTGACTTCCTTCACCTTCTTCCTGTGAGTCTCTCCCAACGCATATTTTATTTGTGATTCACTCTTTCAGCATCATCAATCTGATAAATATCCGCATTAATATTTAAATCTCATCTACTGTATCCTCTCGTTCTTTTCATTTCTATTATTATAATTTTTAATTTCTGTCTTTGTAAGTATGTGATTGTCTTTGTTTTCATTTGGATTGGTTATCTGGGACTTAGAAGGAACACAAATTTGTGTCCAGTCTTTTCCTTTTTAACTCAAAGGCCAAAAATATCCTATAAAAATGGAAATTAAATTCTAGTTAAATAAAATTTAATTAAAATAATTGAAAAGTATTTTAATAAAAATTTATTACTTGCTACTCAAAAGATTACTCTTCAATTTTCCCCTAGATTTCAACCTGAATTCATATGTGTTTAGTGAAGTAGAAACTACAGAATCATATAATCTTTCTTTATGATCCCTCCCAATTGCAATACCAAGTTTTATCATGAAGTTAAGATATTGATCAATAAGAAGATCCTAAAATGAAACCCTTTGCTCTAAGATGATTGCCATCTGAGCAGCTCTCGGATTAAACACCTCAGATTTCTCTTATAGACTTAATCTAATAAAAGAAATTGACACTTTAAATAACCATCACCTGCACTTTTCCAGTCTTGGTAGAAATCCAACATATCATATATCACTTTAAACAGAATTGGAAAAAAAAATAGCCTTTTCCAATATTTCATTTCTAAAACCAATCTCTATTCCTAAGAAATTAAAAAAAATAGCTCAAAGTGAATTTACCGTATATATTAGATATAGCTATTAAATTGCTACAATAATAATTTAGGAGCCATGATTTGCTACAATATTTGCCTTGTGTTGGGCTAGAATAACTATATAAACAAGATTCATTACTACATCATGTATCTATCAGATAAATCCTAGAGGTTGAATTTTTATACCTTAGTAGCTTAGAACTGTAGCACTTTTTATGTTGAAATTATAAATTTAGAAAAAAGAAATGTCTTTTTAAGATTTTATTTATTTATTCATGAGAGACACAGAGAGAGAGAGGCAGAGACCCAGGCAGAGGGAGAAGCAGGCTCCAAGCAGGGAGTCCGATGTGAGACTCAATCCTGAGACTCCAGGATCATGCCCTGAGCCAAAGGCAGACGCTCAACCGCTGAGCCACCCAGGCGTCCCTAGAAATCTTTTTTAATTTGGAGTAAATCAAAGATAAATTGGTTAAAGCATATGGACTGTGAAAACTCTCATTACCTTGAACAATTTTATCCTTTGAGGGAGACCTTTGGTCCAATCCACCCTAGTTGATTCTCTTTCTCTGTTCCTTTGATGACAACATCCTATTATAAAACCCAAATGTATATTTCTGTCCCTAATTATTAGTCTAACTCTCTTAATAAGAGTTTTTCCATTCGTCTCCATGGGATCTATTGGTAAGTACATGGTACTACTTCGGTAAGAAGAATATTTTATTAATAAAAATTTTTCCGCTATCTAGGATTCTAATCTCTTAAGCACTTTGAGTACACTTGTATTCTTATATCAATAAGGTCATATATTAGTAAATCAGTAATCAGTAGATTAGTTGGCTAGTGTTATAAGGTTAAACAATTTACTCAAACTACATTCAGATGTGGGAAGACATGTAACTTATTATTTATAATTGATCTGATCTCCTGTATAGTCACCACCACCAGGATAAAAAAAAAGAGAAAAGCACTAAATTAGTACAAATAACTAGTAGGAATTTTGAAAAGTATTCGCTTGGTTAACTTATTGCCTCTCCATTCCCATTATACTATGCAAGATGATGTAATACATATGAGGTTGAATGTGGCTTTTGTGACCTTGTGATACAGAAGACAGGGTCTTCAGAAGCAAAAGGTATGTTCTTGCTCATTCCGGTCTCAGATTATGAATAAATAGTTATTCAAGATTCAGAATTGTGGCTGCTAATCATGACTGTGTCCTTGTAGATCTCTGAGTTTGTTGGACTTCTGCTCACCATTGCTCTGTGACTTTAGCTTATTACTCATCATCCTGAAATCTTTAATTCATCGATTCTCTTCTTTCTGACCCTGAATCCTCTTGCTAGATACTGTAACTTTCAGCAATTGGACATCTCATCGTGATCATCTGTGAGAACCTTCGTTCTCTTCACACCGAACTCAAGCCATACACCAATTATATTCATATACTTTCAGCCAATAGTTATACGTAGCTATTAAACCACAATAATAATCATTTATTATTGGTCACAGGGAGTTTTGCTAAAGTCTCCCTTCCAAAGACCCCATGAAACAACACTCTTAACCATGTTTTCATTCCATCTCATTCACATTCTGAGATTCCAAAACATCTCTTGACCCTACAACTACCTTCTGCTGAATAGAAGGAACAAGGAGCTTGGCATCTGGTATATTGCATATTTCTCTCTTCCTTTTTCTGTTTATAACCCACCAAGAATGGAAGAGGTAGCTTGTTGTCCTTTTTATTCACACCTAGTAGAAAATTCTCATATAAAACACTGCATAGAATATCAGGTTTTGGGAGGCTTTCTTCTACTAAAATCGGAGGCCAAAGCAATAGTTAAAAAGATGAAACATTCTTTTTTTTTTCTTTTCTTTCTTTTCTCAACAGTGTCTGGACACTATGTCTTCTTTATCGCTAAGGAAGTCAAGAATGGAATCTTCTTTCTTTTCTGTGTTATAGAGAGGAGAAGGGATAGGGTCAGGAAAGCTGCAAGAAAATATACCTTAAATAGAATATTAATACGCAAATGTTTAATATTTGCAAAACTGCAGTCTCCTTGCATTTTCTCCCTTACGATAGTTAGGAGTTCATTTATTCACATAACAGCTATTTTTGTAAAGTATTTACTATTGTCAAGGCATCCTGCTGGGCTTTGTTGAATAAGACCTAGTTCACCTTCTCAGAGAGCTTACATTTTAAAATAAATTTACAATCTAAAAAATGCATACATTTTCTTCTCTAAATACAAAAGTTTGTTTTTCATCAACCCAACCCAATATGATCATATATTCTATGAATTTCTTTTTAGATTCTTCTGATGATCAAATTTGTGAATTTTATTTCCATAGCTCTCCCATGATAAAGTGATATGCTAATAAACCTCATTTTGCACATATTTTGCTAAAAAGAAAAATTAACTTTAGAGTCATTAATTAGAACAGTGATATGTGTGCGTGTGTGTGTGTGTGTGTGTGTGTGTGTGTGTGTGTGTGGAGAGAGACAGAGAGAGTTGTTTTTGCTGCTTTTTTTCCCCTCCAAATGTGGCAGTGAACTTCAAACTCCCCCTTAGGTGTCAATTAGTACTTGGCAATATTTATCTGTGTTTTCATGCTGCTTGACTCAGTTTTACTTAGTTATATTCAAATGAGGGCCAGTAAAGAGCCCCATGGGCAGAAATTCTTTGAAATATTGAAAAGATAGTTTCCTTTTTACACACTGCAATGAAAGCTTAGATAAATTAATATAGGGTAGTACTCATGATTAAACTTGGTTATGTTTTGTTGGAAAGCCCATGTTTGTTCAGTTTTCAAATACCTGAAGAAATAACATTAGTCAATATGACATTTAAGTATTACAGTACCTTAATTGAAAGGGATTAACTAAGTACAATGTAATACGTGTGTGTTTTTAATAACTTTTTTATTTTTTTTAATTTTTTTAATAACTTTTAAAATAGCTTTTAATAACTTTTAAAATAACTTTTAAAAGTTAATCATATGGATTAACTATCCATATGACATTTTTCTTCCAGAGGAGTTTAGAGGCTTCAAGAACTTATGTAATTTGACTACAAATGAAGATATTATATTCAATATACACTATAGTATTTCTACGACAGCTGTCTTGTATATTTTATTTTCTCCAATAAAAATCTAGTGGAGGGGACCATGGGAGATGGCTAAATATGAAGATCATGAATTCTCATCCTCCTACTTTAATGTTGGATTCTGTGATTTTCTTAAGCTCCATATTGATGATCTTTTACCACTTCCTTATTACACAAATGCAGTCTTTACCTAGAAACTATGGTCTAGGTAGAAGGCAATAATGTTAGAGAACAGAATTGATTAGACGTAAGGCACTACAACAAATACACATGCTGAAGGACCTGCAGATTAATTTCAGCTGCAAACCCTGAGAAGGAAGTAAGGTTTTGCTGTGAGCACAAAAGGAGATAATTAAGCTGAGAGCTTCAGCACCCTGATCTTCCATGAATACGGATACTAGGTTCCTGTCTCTTACCCACAGCTAGGAAGGGGCTATCTTATTTTAGACTAAGTTGCAGAATGGTACCCTCTTGAAAAAAGATGAATTGGCATGTTCTCTTTTTGAAGGCTAGCCTTCTTATTACTATACACAACTGAATGAATTCCAAAGAAAAAGGGGGGGGGAGGGAAATTTTGGATAAGCAGTAGTTTAGTGGAAATAGAAAAAAATCCCTCAGAATAAATCTAAATATGAATACTTTGAGTTTATAATTGCTTACCAATTTTTTTTTGCTTACCAATTTTTATTTGCAAAAAGTAGCATATATCTGTACAAATTATTCTAAATGTTGGCTATAGGAAAAGTGTACAGCAAAGAGATAATAATATAGCTCCCATTTTGAGTCCTTACAATATCACCTTAATAAATATTGAGTTATACATGAATGCATATACACATTTATATACATATATAAATTCGTTATATAAAGATCAAAATATAAGATATTTAAGTGTTCTAAATTAATTAAGGTACGCAAGAGAAATTAAATCATTTGTCACAAAGTAATTACTGATGTCAACATATTTAATGCCTTAGAAAGGTTTGTATGTATGTTTGATGTAGCCTAAAATACAATTTTTTTCCCTTCTCCCCTAGAGTATCACACAAAAGCAACAAGGAAAATAGAAAGAAACGAAGAAAAACAAGAAACAGAATTTTAAGAAAAATCTGATTCAAACATGTATTATGGCTTCCAGAATAAATTGAGATTTTTCAAAAACAATACAGAGATAAACACTCCTTAGGAGAAATAGTCATAATTTCCATGTGTTTTAAATACTACAACTAGCAGTATATACAGATCTATATAGATGCCTAACATGGGTCTATAAGCTCTCTATATACCAGGGTATTTAACCCTTGTATCCTCTCTATGAGGTAGGTGGCATGATGTAAATAAGGAAATTGAGGCATAGAGACATTAAAAAACTGGATTAATACCATATAAGTCAAGGGTAAGTGAAGAAAGCAGGATTCAAATTCTAATAGCTTCAGCTCTGGAGGCTACACTCAAAACCAATGAACAGACTGAGTTTCCTAAGGTTGATGTCAAAGGCTATCCAAATGCTAAATTTTATGATTTTAGTAGCAAAAATTAGCAAACGCATGAATGTTATTTCTAGGCAATTCGGTTTAATCAATCAAGCCACATTGATTCAGTGGAAAACTGTGAAATAGAACAAGGTAGATCTACAGCTTCTAATGAGAACTAACCCATGAGGTAGAGTTAAATAGAAAAGTAAAGTTCACAATATCATGGGGTAGCATGTTTTTGAACAAAAAAATACCCAGACAGAGAGGAGATATCCAGAATAGTTTAGAAAGGACTCATATCCATGACTGCCTCTGAAGAGGGAAACTAATTATCTAGATGTAAGAGATTGGAAATATAATTTTCATTGTTAACTTTCAAAAAGAACTTGAATTCTGTACATGATCAAGTATCAGACCTACATCTTTTTGTTGCTTCTAATTAATAGATATTATTTTAGAGCAGGCTTCAGTATATTGAAATAAGGCTTCACATTAAAAAGATAGATTTCAGTTCCCACAAAAGAGAGCCCAAGTATATATGAGGAATTCTACCAAATATTGTAATAAGAATGAATATCAGTTCACCATAAAGGCTTCAAAAAATGTACATGAGGGAACACTTCCCAACTCATTCTCTGACGCCAATGTTATCAAGATATCAAAACAGTGCATAGTTTTGTAAATATACTAAGATCTTTTAAATGTTAAATACACTTTATCACTGAATTTTGTGATATGCAAATTACATATCAACTTTTAAAAATAAGATCTATTAGAATGAACCATAATATGGGAAGTAAAAAAATAAATTAAAAGAATCCTTATCCTCAAATATGTCTTTTAACAAAGGAAGAAATTGGAAAATAGCCCCAATATTGACAGATAAGATAAATCTTTAATTAAAAAGTACTAAAGCATGTAGGTAAAGATTTAAATATTTACTGAGGAAATATATAAACAATGAAAAACTATATCTATAAAAATAAGTTGCTTAAGCAATAATATCAAGTAGTTATGAATCAGTAAGTACTAGAGACAGAAAAAAAATTCTCAAAATTTCTCGCTCAAAAAATCCAGGCCCAGATAGCTTTACTGATAAATTGTACCATACATTTAAACAAGAGTCAATACCAATTCTTTACAAACTCTTCCCAAATACAGAAGAGGAGAGGAACATTTCCCAACTCATTCTGTGTGGCTAGTATGATCCTGATAGCAAAACTACACAAGGATATCATAAGAAAAGAAAACTATTTCTTAACAAGTAGCTGTAACTGAATCCAGCCACATATAGGAAGGTTTATAGACCATGACTGAGTAGGATTTATTCCTTGAATGTAAGTCTGCTTCAACATTGGAAAAATCAATAGAATCCACCATACCAATTAACAAGAAGAAAAATCACATGATTCTATCAATTGTTACAGAAAAAAATTGACAAAATTTAACACCCACTGATACAAAAAAATTCAGCATGTTAGAAATCGAGGGAGATTTCTTCAAATTAGAATAGAGTATCTACACCAAAAATTGCAGTTAACATCACATTTAATGTTGAAAGACAAAAGTACCCACTCCCTCTAGTAAGATTGGGAACAAAGCACGTAAGTCTACTCTCACCATTTGTTCTCAGAATAGTACTAGAAATTTTTAGTTTGCAGCAATGAAGCAAAGAAGGAAAGGAAAGGAAAGAAAGGAAAGGAAAGGAAAGGAAAGGAAAGGAAAGGAAAGGAAAGGAAAGGAAAGGAAAGGAAAGAGGAAGAAAGGAAAGGAAAGAGGAAGAAAGAAGAGAAAGAAAGAAAGAAGAAAGAAAGGAAGAAAAAGAGAGAGTGAGAGAGAGAGAGAGAAAGAGAGAGAGAAAGAAGAAAGAAAGAAAAAGAGAAAGAAGAGAGAAAGAAAGAAGAAAGAAAGAAAGAAAGAAAGAAAGAAAGAAAGAAAGAAAGGAAAAAAGAAAGAAAGATTTATAGGTTGGAAAGGAAGAAATTAACCTGTTATTTGCAGATGGTACAATTGTGCCTAAAAAAAGAGGTCTTTAAACAATAAATGGGATCAGAAGAGGACTTTTTTCCATTGCATTTCCATTTCTCATTTTTTTCTTTTTGCCACCATATGTCTACCCATCCTTGAGCATCTTTACACCGTGTATTTTACTTTCTCTCCTGATACTATGATAAATGAGCCTCTTTTTCTCCAGGGCCGACCTATTCCTTGCCCGCGAAGTCTCATGCCCTCTGCAGTTATGAGGAGCATCACCAGGGTGCCCTGTATTTTGTTTCTACATTTGGCTTCTTGGATATTATACTTTCATAATATTTGTAATCACTGGTCACTATTGTTCTCTCTTTTGCTGGTCCCTCCTCATCTTTCCAGTCACTTAATACTAGAGTCCTCAAAATTCAGACATCAAACTGTTTCTTTTCTTTTTTCTTCCTTTTTTCTTCTTTTTCTTCTTTTTCTTCTTCTTCTTCTTCTTCTTC
Source organism: Vulpes lagopus (assembly GCF_018345385.1). Taxonomy (NCBI): domain Eukaryota; kingdom Metazoa; phylum Chordata; class Mammalia; order Carnivora; family Canidae; genus Vulpes; species Vulpes lagopus. Next base: position 3,177,294 of record NC_054826.1, on the reverse strand, counting down.
TTCTTCTTCTTCTTCTTCTTCTTCTTCTTCTTCTTCTTCTTCTTCTTCTTCTTCTTCTTCTTCTTCTTCCTTTTCTTCTTCTTCTTCGTGGTTTATTGCTTAGTGATTTTATCTCATCTCTTTGAATTAAACACTATGCACACTTTGGACTCTGCCTTTACTAGTATTGATTCCCCCAAAAGAGTTCTTGAGATGAGGATTTGAGTACAAGTAATTTATTTGGGAAAAAAAATCCTGGAGGTGGGGCAGGGTGAGGGGCATTAGGCAAATAGAGAAGTTTGGAAACTAATGGAGGAAAATAAACTTGTTATTAAACAAGTTATCAGTAGAAATCAGCTTAAAATCCCATTGGGGAACGATGAGAATCAGAGAAGTGCATATGCCTGGGTTGTCCCACCAGGAGGGATGAAGAGAACGTGCAGGAATATTTATCCATTCCGAGGGCTTCTCCAAGACGATGTTAGTTCCTCTACAGCTTTGACCAGTTTCGGCTTCCGCCTCCACCTGTCAAGGAACCTAAGGCAAAAAATAATAGCTGCCAACAGTTGGAAATAGTGTGAGTTTGCAAGTATATGAAAAAATGTAATCTCTACTAAGATTTCTAAGGCATCTCAACAGTATGTTCATTATGGATTTCCTGATCTCACATATGTCCCACAGTTGTTTCTCCTGCAATTCCCATTTCACGAAATGGTAATTCCAACCTTGCAATTGCCAAAAAGATCGGAGTCACTCTTGAGTCTTCTCTCACACGACCCTTCCCACCCCCATCCAATCTGTCCACACATCCTGAGGGCTTTTCTCTCTGTGTCTCTGTGTTCTCTCAATCCCTCGCCTTTCCTTGGCTACCACCCCATCTGAGCTAGCATATGGTGACAATCTTCTAACTCATTTGTTTCATTCGGCTGTAGCTTCCTGTATGACATCCAAAATGATTCTGACAAAAACCTAAACCCATCGTGTAATTCCTCTACTCAAATCTTCTAGTAGGATTCCGTATCACTCATAATAAAAACCAATGTCTGCAAAATGCCTACAGGAACCTTACAAGGTGTGTCCTCAGGATTAAACCCCTAAACTCATCTACCACTTTCCTATATCCTTGCTCCAATCCAACCTGGCTGATCTCTAAGCTTTGCCTTGGGCAGGAGAGCATGATCCCTTTTGGTGCCTTTGCATGTACCAATCTCTCCTGAGAATATTCTCACCCCATATCCACCAGCTCCTTCACCTTCTACCTATTTGGTTATAATACTTTCTCCCAAAAAACTAGTTAAAAATTCTAAATCTTCCACAGTTCCCATCTCCCTTTTCTGTATTGTATTCTTTTAGCATTTACCATTGAATGGAATTTTATATAATATTTCAATTAAACACTTTATGTCTTTCCTCCATCTTAGAATAAATGTTGCAAAAAAAATGTTGCAGGCAACTAGTTCTTTTAATTTTTTGGGGGTTTATTCATTTATTTATTGCCCAAACCTAGAATAGTATTTAGTGCTAGTGGCTCCTCAAATAAATATTGATTGTAGGAAGGAATTCACTGAATTGTATATATATTTGAGGATTAACTGGAAGACTCTTGAAAAGCAATTTTATTTCATCCACCAGAAGAAAATGCTTTATATTCAAAGGTTTTTATAGAATGCACAATAATCTTAACACCAAAAAGCATACCAAAACAAAAACATCTCTGCAATTCATTTCAAATTCAAAACACTTTTGCATTTTATTATAACTCTTTTATATTAGTGTGTCTGGTTTCCTTTCAGCTTCCATTTACTAGTATTGTTGTAGTTTTATAAGCAGAGATTATACCGAGAGTGAATTCAAAAACAAATAAAAGGTAGTATGGGGAAAAGAAGACCAAGTGAGGGAAATTTCATTCACTGTTCTCATCCAATCCGGACTAGAAAACAATTGTAAACTGTGTTTAGTGATAGTAGACAAGAAATTTGATATATTTGCCTAACAGAAATATTAATCATGATATTAGCATTTATTTAAAAATTTCTCTCAGAAGTAAATGTGCTTTCTTTCTCCACCATTTTGTCTGGATTTGTTGTATAGCTCTGTGTGTGGTAGAAAGCAAAAAAATAAGCAAAATACATAATATTGATTGATCTTTTTGGATGCATATCTTTTGAAAGTAACATGCCTCTAGAAGAGCAGAATATACTCACACCCATGATACTTTTACTGTAGCATAAAAAGCAATTTATTCACTAGTAAGTGTTGGGAACCAGGGACTACAGTGTCTGACCCACGGTAAACTTGATAAATATGCAAATGCATAATTGAACAAGGACTGTTAGATGCTAAAGACAGTGGCAGGGAGAGAGGAAAATGACGTTGCCTATTTGATCAAACAAAGACTTCTTTAGGGTAACAAAATCTAGCTAAATCACCTAAATCAACTTAATCAAATTACTTGATTCATTTATTTCTGTTCATAGGACTGTGACTTCTCCATTATAAATTTATCAAAATAGCAAATAAACGAGAACATTTGCTTAATTATTTAATACTATTTCTCAGTCTCTAGACTATATGATTTTTTTAAACCTCTATTTTTACCTTGGCTATAGGCAGAACAGTCCCACCTGGGACGAGACACCCAATGAAGCTTAGTCAGACATACAAATGTGTAGAAATGTGAGTTTTGGTAAAAGGAAGAGTGACGTGGATAGAAATAAATTTGGCGTGGTACCAGAGGGGAGGTTTTCAGTTTATGTAAAGTACACTGCTAACAACAGTAACGACAAACCCTGGGAAAGATGGAAGGTAAACTTGAGGGCAAAAGAGAGACACTCAGGTCATAAGGGGTAAAGAACAAGAGTGGAGTAAAAAAAATATGTAGAAAAAAATAAAAATAAATATGTAGAAAGAACTTTGCAAATTTCGTTCTGGCTCCATTGTCCACAATCATTGTCAAGACTTCCAACAATGGTCCCCAGAGAGTCCTTGAACACAGTTGTGCGTCTGCTTCATCTACCATGGGGTGGTCTAGAAGCCTCAGGTGCTGTAGGGCCTTTGAAATGTTGTTTCTATGTTTGTATTATTTCTGGAAGTATGTAAAGCCATTGAATACTGGTCAGGTTGATTTTATGGGTCCCCAGATCACATCACAGTTCTCGTGCTAACTGGACAGATTAATCAAAGCGAACTGTATATCAACTAGGCTTAGTGATAATAAATTTAAAGGATTTTTTTCCTCGCAAATTAACTCCATAAAACTGAAAATTCCTTGAAACAAAAAAGCTTTCCATTAAATGTCCTCTGGATTAATGTTAGACACAAGTTATGAAATCAATCACTAGGCTCTTGAAAAAAAAAAAAAAGAACAGTAAATACCTTCCTAGAACATATGTCCTTATTTCCTTTTTCCTTTGTATGGTCTCATTATCTTAAAAGAAAAAAAAAATGTGTCGAGGGAAGTGCGATAGTGTTGAGTTTGTACACAATATCATCCCACAGAGCACCTCGCTGGTTAATAGAAACGTTGCTAAAAGTTACAGCAGTGCAGGATTTTCCCTTAGGCCATAAATAATAGATTACTTTGGTGTTTAATCCAGTGCTGACAAGAAGAGGAATGAGTTGGCATCCATATGGTGAATATTAACTACATTTCTAGCTATTGTTGCACTTAAATATTTAAGGCCTTATTTATAGATTGCAATAAAATGAAATAAGGAATTAATATATTGAATATAAAATTGTAAACAAGATCGTGTGCAGCAAAGGCATTATAAAGCATTTCTTCTCTACAAAACCTGCCTTGTCTGATTAATAGAGAACCTGTAAAAGCATAACTTAATTATTGAGAGGTTGAATTTATCTCTCTGTGAACGGCTGGGATCCTGATGTAAATATTAGGTGAGACTACGTGGCCTGATGTCATGGATTCAAAAAATTGTTTTGGTGTTCTCACTTCTGCTGCTGTGTCATACGTGGAACCCCTTTTGCAAGAGCCTGTGTTGGCAAATGTACAATAGGGGGAATCATATGTATTCTACATTGAAAGAACCCTTGGAACAATTAAAATAGATATTTTTCTAAAAGAATATGTAGATTGTACAATATTTTAGTAGTATTTTTTCTGCTTACTTGATTCCTATGGACTTTAGTTCCTCAGAGAGCAAGATCTACTTTTTTTCCATCTTTATATAGCTTCCTAGTGTCTTATATATAAGAAATTCTCATTCAATATTTATTAAATGAATAAATGCAAAAATGAATATATAAATAAATGAATGCATAATTTTGATCAATGGGTTAAGTTTTCCAATGTCTACAGTGGAAAATTCACTCTTGCCAACACACCCCAGTGAAAATGCTATTCTCCATAATTCCAATCATAGAATTAATTCTGATTTCCAACAGAAACAAAGTTATCTCTGTACATCCTATGTGTTTTTGAAATCGGGTTAATTATATCCTGCTCTATTTGTACCTCATGCTTTTTTTTTTGGCATTGAGATGTGAAAGAGGCTGGAGAAATGTTATAACTTCACAGAGATTTTCATATGTCATCTCAATTTTCTGGATAAGTAAATCTATATACTGTAGTTCACTAGAAGGTGTACTTTATGTGGAATCATATGAACTTGGTTTTATACCTGGACCTGCCACATACTAGCTGTGAGGTGTAGGTGACTCACTTCTTACTCATGAATTTAGGATACTAATATCTCCTACCTTACTCACCTAGACAGTGGAAAGTACTAAATGGGCCAATGTAGATAAAGGGACATTGACAAAAACAAACATTTCTAGAGATAAAACCGATTATTAAAATTAGACACATGATCCCTAGTTTTGGATTATTTTTAGCATGACATCTTTATTGTTTTTAGTTTATTTCAAATAGTATGTACTCTTATACAATGCTCAATACAAAGCTATACATGAGGCAGTGGTCAATATTAATTATTAGTTTACTATATGAATGATTAAAATATTCTTGACTTCAACAAAGATTAAACAAAAATGTCATCATGGGAAGAGCAAGCCATCTTAAATGTGATTTTTTTATTGAAGGATAAAAATGTAACAAAAATAAATTTTTTTTTTTAACAAAAATAAATTTTTTTTTTTAACAAAAATAAATTTAAAATATACTATAATGCCACGTTGCCTTACTATAAAAATAGTCACTATCTTGTTTGTGACCTAGAATAAAACTTACAGTGATGGATATTTTTAATTATTTTACTGTATTTTCTGATTATGTTCTAAAAAGTAATTTGAGTATTAGTGCTTTATTAAGATTAAGCTAATCTTTAAATTTAAACCAGGAAGTTCACACTGACTCTATCGTCTTCTAAATAAAACTCAGGACCTTCTTTTTCATACATGTTGGTGGGAATGCAAGCCACTTTAGTAAACAGCATGAGGTTTCCTCAAGAAGTTAAAACTGGAGTGATCCTATGACCCAGCAATTGCACTACTAGCTATTTAACCAAACTGAAAAAAGCCCAGATGTCCATCGACAGATGAATGGATAAAGATACGGTGTGTATATATATATATATATATAATGGAATAACACTCAGCCTTCAAAAAGGATGAAATTTTACCATTTATATCAATGTGGATGGAACTAGAGGATATTATGTTAAGCAAAACAAGTCAATCAGAGAAAGACAATTATGATATGATTTCATTTGTAGGTGGAATGTAAGACACAAAGTAGAGGATCATAGGGGAAGGGGGAGAAAAATAAGATGAAATCAGAGAGGGAGACAAACTATAAGAGACTCTTATATATAAAAAAACTGAGGGTTGTATGAGGGGAGGAGGGTGGAGGGCTGTGGTAAGCAGGTGATGGGCAGGCATGTGCTGGAATGAGCACTGAATGTTATATGCCATGGATGAATAACTGAACTCTACTTTAGAAACTAATGATACACTATATGTTAACTAATTGAATTTAAATAAAATAAGCTTAAAAAAGAAAAAAAAATACTCAGTATCTCCAAAATGTTACAGATTCACATTTTATTTTTATTGTAAACAGCAAGATATAAAAATGTTATGGCTATTAAATATTTGCTTTTTATTTGTTTTCCACTGCACAGAAAAGATCCTATTAATTTCTATTATTTAGTCTACTTACAGCAAATAATTTGAGCTGTAAAAAACACAATGCAAAGCTTTTCCTCATTTTTGGTTGTTATTTTAGTATTACATTCCCAGATGACGCAGGTTGACTGTGAAGGATGGCCTATGATGAACAGTATTTATTTAGGCTCCCAAAATCATCATCACTAAGAAATATTTCATTTCCAATGACCTCGGCAGCAATGGTCATGAGGAATAAAGCATGTATTTACATCACAATGGTTTTAGACAGTTTCTATTCAAGAAATGATGATATCAGAAATAAACTCTGTTCATTATCAATGTTATGATGGGACAGGGCTACTACCATAAATGGGTCGATTTCTGTGGTTCAAAAATATCTTCTGAGCACTTTTCCATTAGACTCACTATGGTACCTCTCCTCCTCCTACATATCACTCTGCTGGGCAATGCTCATTGTGTGGATATGTCAGAGCATGATGTCCGACCAATACTCCCATCCTCACATCATCCATATATGTCAATCTAGAAACAGAAATTAGATCATAACCTTAAGTATTTCCCCCATCTATGACACTAGCAGACTGTATTGGTTAGCCTGCACAAGCAGGGAACACATCACCACAAAATTTGGTTCACACACTAAGACTAATGATGCCACCTGCATTAAGAGGGTATGAAGAAATGTATTACTCACATAATGAGGCTTTCTGGGGAGAACAGGGCAGGTCCCCCAAGCTGTCCAAAAATAGCTTGACAGAACAGGGAAGGGTCCCTGGCTTAGGGTTTTCTGGCTTTTAGGGGGTAAAACTAGAGTAAGGATTCCCTGACATGGATCATGGCTTCTGTGGTTTGAGTTTCCCACCAGCACCAAAGAAACACCCATGCTTTCTAATCTGCTGATCCAAATGTGGGGCAAAAGGGAAACAGGAATGATGGGGTTTAGAAATAGGCAAACATCAATAATAGAGTCGACAATTTATTAAATTTAACCCCGATATTTAAAAGAAAATGGAAGTGTGTCATGTTTTATTTAATGGAATTTGGACTTGCTTAATTAAGTCATTATGGTGCACTAGGAGGCCTGTAGCCTGAGGCTGGTAAGGGAGATGAGAGTTCCATTGAATGCCTTATTTAGGAGCCCGGCATTGTGCATTTTGAGAAGTTAAATGAGTGACTTGGTAGCTGTCAGTAACTCCTAGGACTCCGAAAGGCCTAAGTTATACCTTGAAGAGGACTTCGATAGTTGTATTAGAAGGGGTAGAGACTTGTTCGACCTGGGTTACATTAAGGCAGCTGTGAGGCAAGAGATTTGCACAGCTCTGTACCCCAGAGGTAGCAAGCTTGGAAAAGGAATTACCGTGGCTGCCAGACCATTGGCAAGGGATGAAGAATATGCAAACATTTCCAAATGGATCGTGTGTTTTGTTTCATTTAGTTTTGCATGAGCATTTGGAGCCAAGGTAAATTCCTGAAGTCTGAGGAATTTTGTTGCTCATTGGTTCTTATCATTTATCAGGGACATCTGATCCGGTTAAGGTGTGAAAACCAACAGCTCTTCAACAGGCTCCAACACATGTCATTGTAATGGTCTCGTCCATTAAGTATACAAATCCCTTTTGCTGGTCATTTAGTTGAATCCAAAGGACAACCAAAGAGTCGAGGAGAGGACTTACACCCACCAGCACCATGACCTTTCACGAGGAAGTGAAGGTAGGAGATATGCTCTTCTGGAAACGGCATGGACAGAGGGCTCAGGTTTGGCTCCATCTTGTAGTTACAATTTACATGTTAGCAAAGAGGACTCGATGACTGATTAGCTTGCAGGGTACTGATTTCAAGTTTCAAAGAATAATGGGAAGTTGAATATGGAAGTTCAGGTCTCAAGGCCTGGGAGTGTCTCTGTTCTAGGAGAATAAAGGAGAGCGCCCTGTCATTCTTACAGCAGATAGCATGGGACTGAGGAAGTCAGCGTTTGAATAGCAGTTATTGAGCAAACTTACAGCCGTCATGGATAGTCGAGAAACTGCTAAGGGTACGAGTGGAGGTTGCTAATACTCGTGTCATGAAGAAGTGTCTGGGATAATAATGCCTGTGACTGTAGTATGGCAATTTGAGAAGATTCTAGAGCCTTTTGTAGTGAGATATTGCAAGTAAATGGCATAAATGGACTTTAGTAAAATTTATAAAAATAAATATACTATCTGTAAAACCAAAAAAGTCTAAAAGATGCTGGATTAGGGTTTTTTTTTTTTAAGGATTTTATTTATTTATTCATGAGAAACACAGAGAGAGGCAGAGACATAGGCAGGAGAAGCAGGCTCCCTGCAGGGGGAGCCTGATGCATGACTTGATCCCAGGACCCCCAGGATCATGCCCTGATCTGAAGACAAACACTCAGCCCCGGAGCCCTTAGGGTCCCCTGGATTAGTTTTAATATCATAAATACTGAGTGGGTCAAAAGTTGCTTCTTGACAGTGTTAGGGATTAAAGCTGTTGAAGATGGGGCAGGTGGAGGATCAGTTGGTTAAGTCTGCTTCTTTCCCTGCTCCTGGCTTGTGCCCTTTCTCACTATCTCTGTATCTCTCTCTTAAATCAATCAATCAATCAATCAAAAAAATTAAGCTGCTGAAGATCTAGGAGTTTTTTGTATTTCTTAATTTATATCTTGAAGAAGACCTGCATAATGTATAAAACCATTCTGATTCTTCAGGTAACAAATTTAAGTCATACTTGCATTCTTTTGATTTTTCAAGTCCAGCACTCTCTCATAGGCAATAAGGCTCTTTCTGAGCCTGTAATTTCAACCTCTAAGTTATACCATGTGGAAAATCTTTGGTAGATGAGTAAGAAGTGATGAACTCATAAACAGGGCAATACAATATGTATACATTTTAGTAATGTATACAATTTAGTACAATACAATTTAGCAATATTAGTGCACTTGACTAATAAATTAGCTTTGTATTCACTCGTCTGAAGTCTACTTGCCTTACTAGAGTTATATATGCTTTTGGTTAATATATATTCCTAAATCTTATGGGTTAGTTGCCCTCTTGACATACAGATGTTTTTAAAGATTAATATAATACGCTTTCGTTTCAAGCAGCTTGGGGTAACCTATAAATCTTACCTCCCTCTGTCTTTTCATCCAATTTCATCCAATTTCACCAGGAAATCCTCTTGACACTAATTTTTGTTCTATTAGCACTCCTTTTAAAATATAGCTTTAAATAAATAACTGCAAAAGCGAAGCACAAATAAAGAATTATATAAATCCATTGAAGAATTAAAAGTTGAAACAGACTTTGCTTATTTGTCATGCAAGGGAACACATACTAATGAAGAAATTCACCGAGTGGATCACTAAAGGGAGAAAAAACAAGGACTTTATGAGCAGAAAGATGAGGGCTTGTGATCTGTTAATTAGGGTCGAGAAATGTGTGGTCTGGGTGAGGTAGAAAGTCTGCACCTGGTTGGTTCAAACAAGTCCCATCGTTCATTGGCCAGGGAAGACAGTTAGCTTAGGTCCATTGAGGACCTGGTGAGTGGGCTTTAACTGAAAGTACCGAGTCATTGCTCAGCCTCATCTGGTGCGTCGCTCAAAGTGCATCATTGTTTAACAGTCTGAGTTCACTGAGATACCACTTGGTTTTGTTCCCACCCAGGCAACTGCTACTGTACGTGGACATTAGTCTTATTATAAATCTGAATCTCTCACTAATTTCCCTGCTGCAGCCCTCTATAAGGCATCATCATTATCATCTGGGTAATTCCCACAGCCTCCTTCCTGGTTTCCCAGCTTTTGGCTTTGTTCCCTTATGAACGTAATCATTGAGAACTCTAAGTCAGATCATGTCACTTTTCTGTACAAAAACCCAGATTCAACTACTCGTTTCAGTTGCGGTAAAAGCTGAATTTCTTATAATGGCTAATAATACTCCAAAGTTTCTATACCACCACCCAGTATATCTGAATTCCATTCTGATATCCCTCATCACTTACTTGTCCCTATGCACATATTTTTTTCCCCTATAATTCAGCCACTCTAAGGCCTTGAACTAGCTTGGATCTTATCCCCCACAGATTTACCTGCCTTACTCCTTGAACTTGTCAAGTTCTTGCTTCAGTATTATCTTCTCTAAGGGGTCTAACTTGGTCCCCCTGCATATATTTGCAAACTATTAATTGTGTATTCAATTATTTTCTTAAGAAATTCAATGATATGCTTCTAATATACTTTATAATTTATTTATTCATACATCTACTCAGTATGTATCATACAGTTCTTATCTCCCCACAAAGGAACTTAAGCTACACAAGAAGTATAGACAGATGCTTTCTGTTCACAAATATTTCTCAAGCATATGAGTGATTAACAGATGTTTCAGCAAACTCTCATAATTTAGCAGAACAGCATATATGAGGTCATAATGTGCTGCCAAAATTTAAATGATTTAAATGATATTCTCTGACAATAAGCAATGAAACTGAAAATTAAGAATGAAATACCAAAGCAAACTCCCCCAGCTGAAAATTTGTTAAATAAAGCAAGTCTTATTTAGTGAATAAGAAAAATAAATTAGTAATATAAACTTAAAATGTGTGTTAACATCTTTTTCCCTTTGAGAAATTTTTGTTCTTTATGTTGTTGTTCTGATTTTATATTTAAAATTTGAAAAAAAAACACCATAAAATTTGTGGTTACTCTTCTATGAGTAAACCTTAGCTATATCCAATTTCATTTTAATTTTTTTCCAAATATCCTGATATTTCTGATTTGCTTCTGACTTGAATCGAGTGTCACTTAAATTTTTAAAACTTTCATTTTTGGGGGGGATTTTTTAAATATTTCAACTATTAAATTTTACAAGTAGTATGCTATGGTTAAATCTCTACTATTTCTATGTTTGATAATTATTAACTCTTTTGTGGCTTGATAACTAGCTATTTTTGAAATAAATATTCTAATGGGGGGCACCTGGGTGTCTTAGTGGTTGAGCATCTGCCTTTGGCTCAGGTCATGACCCCAGAGTCCTGGGATCGAGTCCCCCATTGCGTTCCCCGCAGGGAGCTTTTCCTTCTGCCTATGTCTCTGCCTTTCTCTCTATGTCTCTCATGAATAAATAAAATCTTAAAAAGAAAAAAAAAAAAGAACTGTGGGGTGGGTTTATAAGAGAGATGACATGTGCTAGAGATATTTAATACATCTTATGTGGTGTATTTGAAAAAATACTATTTTGATAATCAAATGACTATTTTTTAACTACAAATTTTAAATTAAAATCCAAATTAAATTAGATTAAGTTAAAATTTTCCATATTAATTATTAAAACTAAGTCATTAGTAGGAACAAAAGGCCAAGTTTATTGAACACTTTTTGTTGTTGTTGAGTATTCTAAAAAACAATATCTGTGATTTATGGAAATATGAATAAAAGGTATTAAACTTAGCCTTTGAAAACTACAACTTTGTACATATCAAAGAAGTTATCATAATCTCTTCACACCTCATTTTTCTTTATACAAATATGTTTGATAAGCTGATTTAAAGGTTTTTACAATATTAGAGTAACATGAGAGAATTTTTTCTATAACTCCTTTTGTTCCCAAACTGTAGTAAATTTAAGAATTCACAGCATGAAAGTTATATATATATATATATATATATATATATATATATATATATAAGTTAATAAGAGTCAGAGCAACAAAGTCTCTAGAAACAAACTTAATTCTTAATTCTTCAATATACACTGACAATGTAAAGACAAAATTATGTTTTAAATAGTGTGTGTGTGTGTGTATGTGGTCCTATATTACATTGTGTACATTATCAGCAGCATGAACAATTGACAACTGTTATTTGTTTCATCTCTTCTTAAAATTAAATGATCACCATATATTAGAATAAATTATCACTGCATAGTGATTTTACAATGGCACCACTGAAAAATATTTTGTTAGAATAATTACATTTTCCTCAAATTACACCACAGCTTGATTAGGTCCATATTGCTTATATCTTTCTAGAGTTCCACTACACTTTCCCTTTTTCCCAACTGTGCAGTGGAATATATTTATGCTTTGTTACTTCTGGTACCTTCACTGAAGAGGCATAGGAAATGTTATTATCCACCCAGGAGAAAAACAAAATTCTTGCTAGAAAAATATTGATTTACTTAACTGGATGAGACATATCATGTAAAACCTAGACCTGAACACTAAGGGGTTGGCAATGGAAAAATCGATTAAATAATTATGTACAAATGAAAGAATTGATATAATAATAAAAATAGCATTTACCAAGCACTTTCCACACATTTTGCTAAACATTTATGTGCAATATTTCATAATTGATGGGTGTATTTGAATTATATTCTGTCTGAAACTTAGCCTATGTGATTAAACTAAGATATTACCTTCTATTTGTCTAGGAGCCCAAATTGCCGGATAGTTCACTTTTCAAATAAAGACTGACCCGCATTTCACTTTCCATTTATAATTTGAGTGATCATTAAATGTAACCAGATGGAGTGAATAAGAGAATCAACAAAAAGTGGATTCTATCTTCTACGAGCTTTTTGTTCACAATTCAATTCATGAAGAAAAATCACTGGTAATAGAAATTCTCATTGAATATGAGCATGCCATATTAAAGTAAGCCGAAAAGTCTAATCCATCTAGCTTTTCTCTAGTGTTTAAATAGCTTGTTGTATCCATGTATGTGTGTGTGTGACTGTGTATATTTTTGTTTGAGAAATAGATGAATTTTTTTTCGTTGTTTTGTTTTGGGTAGACATACTGACTTTGGGAAGCAATAACTAGGGCAGTAGAATCAATTATCATACTCACAGTGTTTTCTCTGGTTATTAAGTATCCCCAGAGCTAACATCAGCTTAGGAAACTACTGACTCTGGAGTCCAAGGTCATGTTTACTTTCATACAACTCTCATTAGGATCACATACAAACTCTCATTAAAGGGTGCAGTGAGTGGAAGTATTTGCATATTATTTTATTACATAGTTCTTTTGGCCTTTTCTCCTCCATAATGCCAGGATGCTATTTTCACCAATTAAAAATATGTTGAGAAATACTATCAGGATTTACGAGACAATGTAGTCTGTTAACACTTGGCCTTCAAGCATATGTGATACCACTGTTACTATAATACTCTCCTAAGTGCATAGAGACTCTATTTAGTAGAATCAATCTGTGATCTGGGAAGGTGGGAAAATAAAGGAGAGGATTAGTTCATCAATAGCAGAATCTGAAGGGAAATTACGCCAAGGGGCAGAGTAATTAGTGCTGTTATTTTGTTAGAGTATCCCAGTCCTAGAACACTAGAGATGGGAGTGATCTACACTTCCCATCTGTAGAAAGAATTCTGAATTTAGTGACTTCTCATGGGACAATTTTTGAAGAGACAAAGAGATTGGAATATTTAGTTATTAACAGTATTATTAGAAAAGATGGCAGGTGGAGAAAAGCTTAATAAAATTATAGTTGGTTAGATTTAAGACTTCAAAGAACTTCCCAGATACTAACCATCCTTTTAGTTATGGAAAAATATGCAAACAAATATTTCTTGAGAGACTACACAAGGGTCATGCAATACTCAATCGAATCACTAACCTCAGCCAAGATTCAATTGAATGTAAATTTGCCTCCATTTCTCATTAAGGGTGCTTAGCTAAGATTCTGTGCAGAATGTCATGCTGACATTGTACAGTTAGGTGCTTCCATTCATAGAGCCAGAAGGAAGTCTGCATCCTAGACATTCTCGCCAATGGGCCAACATGGGGATAAGACCACTTTGGCTTTTCAGACCAGAACAACCGGAGACTGCAAGTAAAAAGAGATTCTCCTATTTTACTAATATTCTTTGAAAATGGGCTGTTTGGATGAAAACTTTGTTCTGGGCAGGATCTAGACTCATCCCTCTTCACTAAAAATCAAGTATGTAAAAGGGTAAAAGGGACACTGTCCTCTAGATGTCTTCTCTCCAGTTTTCTTTATTCATGAAAATATAGGCCAAAAATGCTAAAGGAAAGAAAAGACATGGGGCGCCTGGGTGGCATAGTTGGTTAAGCAACTGACTCTTGGTTTAGGCTCAGGTCGTGATCTCAGAGTTATGAGATTGAGCTCCCTCCACGTTGGGGTCCATGTTCAGGGTGAGTCTGCTTGAGATTGTCTCTCCCTTTCCCTCTGCCCTGCCCATTTGCACTCTTTCTCTCTCTTTAAAATAAATAAATAAACCTTCAAAAATAAAAAAAAAATAGAAAGAAAGCAACCTTGGCAACCTTGACAATGTACTCCATACAATAAACTGTCACACACTGTGAATACTCTCCCTGACTCATCTTCAGGTTTATTTATCTATAAAGTCACACATTCAGGGGATCCCTGGGTGGCTCGATGGTTGAGTGTCTGCTTTCAGCCCAGACATGACCCCAGGGTCCTGGGATCGAGTCCCACGTCGGGCTCCCTGCATGGAGCCTGCTTCTCCCTCTGCCTGTGTCTCTACCTCTGTGTGTGTGTGTGTGTGTGTGTCTCTCATGAGTAAATAAATAAAATCTTCAAAAAAAAATAATAAAGTCACACACATTCCTCTGCAAAGGAGTATCTTCTACATAAAACAGGAGTCACACTCCTCAAGACTTTTATACATTTCCTCACCAAAACATGATCACATTCATATCAATTGCCACTTTGCCTTGTCTCACCCAAATTTATCATAGGGTTTTTTAGATTAATAAGTATAAGCTGCCTTATTTTATTCCATTGGCTGCCTAACATTCAATTGTGTGGCTATGATTTGACTTATGAAATTATTCCTCTTCTGTATAGCACATAAGCTTTTTGCCCAGATAAGCTATTATTAAAAACAAAACAAAACAAAACAAAAACAAGCAAAACACTGGCTTGATTCTCTTTATATGTGAATCTCATGCTCTGTTCTACACAAAACAAATATTCCTAAGGGGAATTGCTGAACACTAAGAAATACATATTTAATACTTAAGGAATAATAGTAGGTTATTTTCCAAAGTTGTAATTAATTTATACTCTCCTCAGCAATGAGAGATACTTCTAATCATTTCCTTAATTCTAAGTACTTTTTTGAATTTGCCAGTATTTTCACTAAAACCTTTCTCTTTGTATTAATTGACATTCTAATGGTTAAGATAGTTGAGAATTATTTCAAATATTTATTGACCATATGTATGCCTTCTTTGACAAATTGCCCTCTGTTTTGATTTTGCTGCTTCTTGATAGTTCTGGCACAGTATGCAAGGAATTCTCATTAGAAATCACTCTGCTTCTAAACCAGAAAACAGACTGTTAATATAGAGAACTGATGGTCACCGGAGGGGAAGGGAGGAGGGAGCAGGTGGGCTAGATGAGTGATAGGGATACAGGAGGGCACTTGTGATGAGCACTGGGTGTTGTATGGAAGCGATGAATCACTAACTCTGCTCCTGAAACTAATATTGCACTGGGTGTTAACTAATGGAAATTTAAATAAAAGCTTAGAGGAAAAACAACAACAACAAAAAAACCCTAAAACATACTGTGAAGTTTCTCTCAAACCAAAAAGAAATTGCTTTGCTTCTGAATGAAAGGGAAAGAATTCAGAAACGGGTGGGTAGATTTGGACACTCAGTGGAGATATTGACTGTACCGCCAGGTCCATAATCTACATCATCAACATTTTGGTCTCTCTTGGTTCAGTACACTCAACCTTTGACCAAATGTTGGGGACTTTTGCAAAGATTAATAGGCTGAAGAATTAAGCAGGGATTGGACCAACAGTACTTTGTAAAGCACCTTAAATCCAACCGAGGACTTCAGTGACACTATGTGGACTATCAAAATGTATTCAGAAAGATGTATCATGAGTAGGTGACTAATTTTAAAAGTTCATTCTTAAAAAAAATAAATGATTTATATATGATTTAGAAAGGAAAAAAGGAGAAAATTTTACCTGTGCAAATAAATTAGGCAGGGACTTGGAGTCTGCTAGAGGCAATGGAGAGATTAAGGGAATTGGGACTGGGTCTCGACAAACTTCGAGAAAAATTGATCAGCAGAGTGTGATTGGATGTGGGATGGGAAAAAGAAAAAAGAATTAGGAATGATACCTTGCTTTATGGTTACATAAGGACATTATTTATTAAGCAGGAGCAAGTTCAAAAGAATATATGAAATAAGCTAACTGGATGGACATTTGGATAGGTTAAGGTGAAATATATCTAAAACCTATTTTCGTATTCCATAGGGAAATGATTACATATATCAATTCAGATTATTTCTTATCTTCATAGACTTACCAATGGTGAATTCATTTTAAGTCACAAGGTACAAGACAACCTAATTAATTAGGTATATTTATAGATTAAATTACATTGCTGACACTGAACTTCAAACAAGATAAGCACTTTCCATTAAACAAATGATATATTAAATATATATATATATTTATTTATTTATAAAGCCACTGTCCAATTTATTTTATTAGCTGTTTTACTATGGAAGACACAAAAGTGAAAGGGTACAGAATTCCAAAGAAATTATTTTAAAGAAGTCTTACTTTTTTTCCCCAGAGATCTTTTGTTCCTCGATTATTTTTGCACAGCTCAAGTGACTATTTACTTTGCTAAAACAATCATCTTTCAACAAAGGTGTTACAGATGTAATCAAAGTGGTTTTCTTCTGTAATTTTACTGAGTAGAAAATGTTGGCATTACCGTTTAGTCACCCAAAAATATTGTGACAGGAAAGAGAACACATAACATGTCTGCATACCTGGAAAAATAATGGCCCCACTTACTAAAATATTCTAGAGGTAAAGAAGCAAGACGGGATGGAGAAGAGATGGAAAGGAAGGAGGGAGAGAGGGAAAGACAGGGAAAGAGAGGAGGAGAGCAAGCACAATTGTTCTTTGATATTTCTCTCACAGAACTGTGCTTCCTTCGGACTCTTCTTGAACATCAGCTTTATATCCCAGGGTGCAGTTAAATATTTTAAAAGAGGAATATAAAAAGATCAAAAAGGTTCTTTCTGAAATTAAAATGGAATAGATCAATGAAAAGGATTTCTTCTTGCAAATCCCTTGCTTTAAAGTTCATCATTTCATTTTGCTGTAAAATTACAGTAGCCTTTGAGAATTTGATGCCATTTATGCCTAGTCTCTCATTTACCCTTGATTTTTAAATTCTGTTAATCCTATTTTATGCTGTATTCCATCCTACACAGTATTTTATTCTCAGCACATTTTCTCCGTGTAAAATTAGTGTTTTGTTATCAGTATCTTTCCGTTTCCTTTTCTTTCATGTGTGTTGATAAGCTTTGGTTAATATTTGCTTAAATAATGAATATCTTTAGCGCTTAAATCACCTATTGAGACATTAAAGGATCAGATTACTTATAATTACTTATGTTCTGTTTGTACTGACTCACTTTTGGAACAGTCTTGGACTGAAGTTATTGAGTGAGTTCCCAGCATTTAATCTCCATGGATTGTCATTTAACTGTATTGACATTTTAGTCCATATCTTTTGTACTATGTCATAGTCCCACTCACTATTTAGTGTGATATGACAAGCAGGGTTGCCCTGATAGGACCATGGACACTTCCCTGAGCTGCCTGGACAATGAGCTAGCTGGAAGCACTTCAATTCTCCCAGAAAAAAAAAAATGCTACCCCCAGGCTAGCTTCCCACATGACTAGTGACTTGTTGCCATTGCATGTACCTAAATCCAACTCCCAAAAGGCTCCTACGTCCATAGAAGCAGAGCTGCTGCCACTTAAATCAAACCTTAGTTGCTTCATTTGTACATTTGTCCACCCTGACAAAGTCACTATCGTTTCTGAATTAAAGAGAGAAAGGAGAGTACTTGAGTGGCTCAGCGGTTGAGCATTTGCCTTTGGCTCAGGTCATGATCCCAGGGTCCTGAGGTTGAGTCCCTGCATGGAGCCTGCTTCTCTCTTTGCCTATGTCTCTCCTCTCTCTGTGTGTCTCTCATGAATAAATAAATGAAAAATCTTTAAAAAATAAGAAGAAAGAAAGAAGAAAAGAAAAAGAAAGAAAGAAAAGAAGAAGAAAAGAAAAGAAAAAAGAAAAGAAAAAAAGAAAAGAAAAGAAAAGAAAAGAAAAGAAAAGAAAGAAAAGAAAAGAAAAAAGAAAAGAAAAGGAAAAGAAAAGAGAAGGGAATCAGAGCCTGGGTTTCTTTTTCTGGAATGCAAATTCATGCCTTTGCCCATCAGCACCCCTGACCCTGGCTTATGTCTTTCTGATTATAATGAGAGTCCAAGACCTAAGTCACCTCTATTTTGCTACTGCTGATTTTTTCAATAAAGCCTTTTTTTTTAGTGTGTGCCATATAAAATGTGGAACTGGTCAAGAACCCCCATTGTCTATCAGGCAGTTGCTGCAGGGAGACCTATCTCACAGGATGCTCACCTGGTTTAATTTCAGTGATGCCTTTTAAGTTAAAAAATACATAAAATTCTGATTCATTTATTTTGTGCTCATTTTATTGTAATTCTCTGGCAAAACCACAATCCTAAGTTTATCTCTCAAGATGTTCCTTCAATATGGTGGAATCTTTCTTCTGAAACAACACACAACCCTGGTAATTGGTGTCCCTTGAATGATGATTTATCTAAAGTGAGTCATCACTCGTGCTGCTAATTTTTTACCTTCCCGCCAAGCATCAACTCTTTTTCTCCATGCTCAGATCCAGCCATTTTCTCTCTCTCTCTCTTTTAAAATTTTACTGAGTAAACGGAATTATCAGAAAAGAACCACAATCTTCTATCATCTCATCTGTAACTATGAACTTTGCCTTCATTTCTACTGTGAAAACGTTCAGCAACTCCAATCCACATGTAGCAAAATGCCTATGAGTTTCCAATGGCTCATACGGTCTATGGGATCTGGCTCCTGTTACCTCTTGGATCTCATCCCGTCAGTCTCTACCTGGCTTGACAGTCATAGGATAGGTATTGATCTTTGTTGTGCCCTTTGCTTGGAATGTTCCTCATCAGATAGTCACATGCTGTATTTTCTCACGACCTTGAAGCCTGACTCAAAGGTCACCTTCTCAGTCACATGTCTGACCCCTTTCTATTGAAAATTACGTCCTTCAATCTTTCTCCACATGTCTTCCTCTCAATTTCTGCAAAGCACTTACAACCCTCCATAAATATGTACATTTCCCCTCCCTCTCTCCCCTCTCTCTCTTCCTCTGCCTCTCTCTGCCTAGTAGTTTCCTGTGTAACTCCAAAAGGATCTGGAATTATCAATTGATCTTGGTCCTTTTATAGAATGTTGCCTACTACTTAAGAAACACTCTCAATAAATACTTTTCATTTTAATGTCACTATGTTTTCAACAGAATAATTATGCATTTTTTTAGTGGCTGATACAAAATAGCAGCAAACACAAAGGCTCACAGTAAATTTTATAATTATTATCACATGTTATGATAATTTCACATATTTCAAGTTTTTCTTTACTTTTATTTATTTTATTTTTTTAAAGATTTATTTATTTATGGGCAAAGGGGCAGAGGGAAAGAATCTTTAGGCAGGCTCCCCGCTGAGCATGGAGCCCAATGTAGGGCTCAATCCCACGACCAAGAGATCATGACCTGAGCTGAAACCAAGTCAGAAACTTAACCAACTGAGCTACCTAGGCTCCCCCATATTTTCAGGTTTTTAAAAACAATATTAGAACACATGAAAATATATTAATGAAAAAATGTTTTACAAATAAAATGTTTTATAAATAATTATAAAATAAATAAATAAATAAGGTTTTAAAGAAGGTTTTACTTATTTATTCATGAGAGACACAGAGAAAGAGGCAGAGACCCAGGCAGAGGGAGAAGCAGACTCCCTGTGGGGAGACTGATGTGGAACTTGATCCCAGGACCCCGGGTCATGCCCTGGACCAAAGGCAGACACACAACCACTGAGCCACCCATGTGCCTCCTACCTAATAGTACTAACTTTGTACCCAAATAAAATAAAATCTTCAAATACACATAGAACTTGATGATTCTTCCTAAGCTTAAACTAATAGGAGCCGAGAGACTACCAAAATGTTGTGAAGATATAGTCACTGAGTAATATATACTTGCTGATACCAATTTTGTGGGATTTTTCTCTTATCAATGAAGGAGAAATGTAATTCTTAAAAAAATTATTCAACTATTTAAAATAATTGATCAGTTCACGCATTAATTCAACTAGATTTTGGTGAACACAGCCATATCTACTCTGCTAAGGAAAATAAGCAGTACAAAACTGAGTAAGACATAGATATTTACTCTGAAATCTTAAAGACATCAGCTATTTGAAAGACCCATTTTTCAAGGAGGAGTTATTACCTGATATAAGTGGCCAGGAGGAAGCTTGGCGAGATGGCATTAAACTTAGTCAATTTGACATAGTATGAAGTTAAACCTACTGCTTTGGAAATTGAACAAATATTTGTCTGTTCAGTTGTTTTTAAGTGCCCTTGAATTGACTGGATCTGAGAATCTGACTCAAACATCTACAAAAGCTGTCATATGTAGTCCATATGTCACACTTATTGTCTAACTTATGTCAGCTTGATAGTTGGAAATTTTCAGTGGTTTCAGTGAAACCAAGTTATCTGGTGGGGCAAAAAAGTCTTTTTTTTTTTTTTTATGTTTGTTTTTTAAGTAATCTCTACACCCAACATAGGGCTTGATCTCACAACCTTGAGACAAGAGTCACATGCTATAGGGGCTGAGCCAGCCAGGAACCCCCAAAGACTTCAACTTCCATCTCGATAATCCTTTTAACAAAAAAATAAATAAATATGCAAGGAAATAGGATGGAAATGAAAGAAAATAAATACAATTATTTTTAGTGAAAAAAACAAGGTTTTCCATGTAAAAAAAGAACTTAGCTTTTGCATTGAATTCTATAGCAATGATTTGAATTATTTCACTTAAAATGGAGAGACACAATCTATGTGAGGACTTTGTGTTTATAATAGATTCCTATTGCTGCATAATACTTTTCAACAACTTGGAGGGTTCAAAAAAACACCCATTTATTATCTTACAAGTTCAATAGGTTAGAAGTCTGACCACAGCTTCAGTGGGTTCTCTGTTTAGATCTTATAAGGCCGAAATCAAAGTATCAGCTTGGTTGTTAGCTCTTACCTGAGGCTAGAGGCCTTTTTATCAAGATCGTACGCGTTATTGACAGAATTCAGTTATTGTGTTTGTAGGACTGGAGTCTTGGTTTTCTTACTACCTGTAAGAGTCCAGGGATGCCGTCAGCTTCTAGAGGCCACCCAGAGGTTTTGTACTTCCATAGCTCATCCCGTGGAAGTTAGCTGCCTTCTTCAAGGCCAGCCAGAGAGGATCTCCCTGATTGCTTCTTGTCGAAGTCTTACATAACAGCTGTGAAAAAGTCTCCCTTACCATTTTTAACAAGCATCAGAATAACTGTTTTTTTTTTTTCTTTACGAAACGAAGTGTCTCATAGTCAAATAAAATGACTATAAAGTGTGATAAGTCTGTGAAAGGAAACCAACACTTAAACATAATGTGAAAGGAACAGAGGAAATGATTGGTCAAAAGTTAGATACAGGAGTGAGGGAGGAATTCTCTATATAGGTCAGGATCTCAAGTGAGATCTGATACACGGCAAGAAGCCAGATATTTGAAGGCTTTCCAGGAAAACATTCTTAGGCAAAGAAGAGTGAATTCAATATATGGGAGGCAGGAAATGTTTAAGGCCTCAGAGAGGGGAGCAGCATGGGGAGGAGAGACCTTGGTAGCTAGAGTCAAGTCAATGAGGGAGAACATATGGAGATTATTGGCATTAAGAATGGAAATGAGGTTGATATTATTATACCAATTAGAGAAATATGGCTTTTTTTTCTTTCCATGTTAGTAAGTAAGCTGCAGGAATATTTGCATCATGTATGTACAGGTTTCAATCAGGGAAACAGTTTATGGAATGAGAAATTTACTGTAAAAGTCATGCATCATTTATTTTGAGGAAGAGCTGGAGAAGTAGGTCCAGAAAAGGGAATTTGAGGATTGAGGAAAGTCACAAATCAGATCACCAGAAGTACCAGACTATACGGTACAAAATCTAAGTTAGGTTAAATCCCTTATCACTGACATTTAGAGCACAATCAGCATTGCTTCAAAGAATGTATAGCGGTTGTCATTTTAAATTTACTCACATGGTTTTAAAAATAATTCCCTCTTCTTTATTCAACTGTAGGATTCCTGTGGGCAGAGCACATAATCATTTTTTCAAAATATATCCCTGAGTCTTAGCACAATATCCAGAACTTGTATCGTACATTGAATAGATTAAAATATTTACATTTTCTAGGCTTTATTTTATCCAAATATAAAATAAGAATAATTGTCTTTTTTTAATTAAGTCTAACTTTTAAATATTAATATAAGAATTAAATATAGGGCACATGGGTGGCTCAGTGGTTGAGCATCTGCCTTCGGCTCAGGGTGTGACCCTGGGGTCCTGGGATCGAGTCCCACATCGGGCTCCCCTGGAGGAGCCTGCTTCTCCCTCTGCCTATGTCTCTGCCTCTGTCTCTGTGAGAGAGAATGAAAAAGTAAATAAAATCTTTAAAAAAATGAAATGCAATAAGGAGTAAGTCGCAACAGTACCTGGCATATAATAAGCACTGAACATTGGTAAATCAGTTAAGATCTCATAATGATTACTTTTTAAGACGGGAATTCAGTCAGCATGTTTTTAATGAACACCAGTGTTTAGCATTGTGCTACACATTGAAAAATGAAAACTTTTAAGACATCCAAAGCACATACTGTTATTATCATGTGGAGTTGTGAAAATTGCATGGAATTGGATTTACAGACAGATTTTAAATTTTCCTTCACTGATTTAACAGGCATCTGAACTTGGTAAATACTGCTACTGTCTGAACGTCAGTGTTTGTATAAATATGTTTTTATTGGTGACAATAATTTGTGTTTACAAGAGTTGTTGTAAGTGATAAATGACTTCATATTTATAAGGCCCCTTGTCTAAGGAAGACACTCAAAAGTATTGTTTTATATGCTATTGAGGATAAGATGAATCTTCAATGAAAACTGACTTAACGGTATTCAGTACATTTCATATTTTTGTTTTCTCAGAAGCTAATTGGTTATAAGAGAATTCGAATTCAATGTCTATACTACCCACACATCGTTTCCTAAGGTGTTTCCTAAGGTGACCCCAAAAGTCTATTTCTCAAATGCTGCACCCACAGACAGAGATAGACTTAGTAGTTTGAAACTAAAATAAAAATAAATCAAAGGATAGTTTTTATGTAGAAAGATAGACCTATTCTGTAACCTAAGAAGGGGGTAAAAAACGAAAACACCTCAAATATTACCACCCCAGGAAGTGGAGTCTGGATATTCCAATTAATTTTAACGGAAGAGTTGAATACTTGAAAGATTGCATGAAACTCTGTGTGCAAATGATGACATTTCACAACCCATTCACAAACACTTCTGGAAGAAGAGTCCATGTATCATTTGAAAGTATATGTCAGCGCAATCTCATCTAAACCAAATGGCATTTTCAAAAACTTTTATATCTTTATTTAATGGTTTCTTCCAGCACTCTAAGTATTAATAGATTATCAAATTGAAAGATGTTTGTTCTGACCTTCACATAACTCCATTTCTCTGGTGGTTTAATGTCTCTTACAAAGTACCAGAAGTGCATTAAGTAATTTCTCATTTCTCTATGATTCCATGATGCCAATGTCACAAGACAAATGCTGAATCAATTGATGGGTAAAAACCCAAATAAAAACACACAATAAAATATTTCCTATTTTCCTCTGACACCTTAATTCAAAATCCTACAACAGGAAAACATCCAGATATTTCAAATTTATAGTTTTCCTGAGAAATTTTGTTTGGTTAATTGTTAGATATTTGGTAGAGGAGATTAAGCTGTATATTTGTACAGCATTTGTGTATATATATTTTAGAAAACTAAAACAAGACATTTAAAAAAACGTTGAGGGAACAGGGGTTTGGTACATAAGAAAAGCTGCATGATGGATCTTTGAAGTATATGCCACAAAGTTATATTTGTAAAGCAAACCATATCCCATAATCTTGGAGGCATTTTTAATTAAGGAGAAGATGGAGACTGTGCTCCCACAAAATAAGGAAACTATCGAAGAAGAAGTAGACATGTTAAGAGAATAACAAAGTTCAGCCCAACAGAGTAGTCCAGGAGAGTACTATGAAGTGAAATTTGCCTTCAACCAGGGAGTTAAAAATTTACATAAAATCAGAAATGAGTAGGGCCATGAGAAGTCTACAAAAAAATCATGTAAATGTCTAAAGAACTCTATTAGAACATAATATGAGAATTAATATAGGAATAGGGCTACAGAAGACTAACAGATTAGAACAGAGAGGGCAGGTATTAACTTCAGCAAAATATAGAATAAGAGGAAGGAAAGTGGAAAAAGGTACACAGAGGCAGGATGTCGCAGTACGTGTGAGTGCAGTTGTGGAACCAGACTCCTTAGGCTGAAACTCAAATTTGCAACTTACCAGAGCTCTGCGACCTTGGACATATTCTCGGGGCCTCAGCTTCCGTAAGTGTACGCTAACAATACCTTTATCATTAAGTGAGTTCGTAGATATGTTTAGAACAGTGCTTGACACTGTTTTGTGTGTGTGTGATGATACACATTGGATTGACTAAGTGTATAAAATGAGTCATACAAAGAAGATCACAGGCATATGTCTATAAGACAAGTTTCAGAAGTAAGTATTTAATCACACTAACAGAAACACCACCGTGGATTATCCCTCAAATGTTTGAATTAATAATTTAAAAATCCTAAATAGGAAACAAGTTTTGAAATATAAAGGAATATATTGATATTTGAAAGCTTGCCGTGGAGCGCCTGGGTGGCTTAGTCCGTGAAGGAGTTGACTCTTGATGTTGGCTCAAGTTATATTCTCAGGGACCTGGGATGCTGCCCTGCATCAAGCCCCATGGTCCATGAGAAGTCTACTTGCAGATTCTCTGTGCCCCTTCCCTCTCTCGTGTTCTCTCACTCTCTCATAAATAAATAATAAATAAATAAATAAACAAATAAAAAATAATAATAAATAAATAACAAATAACAAATAAATAATAAATAACAAATAAATAAAAATAAATAAATAAATAAATGAATAAACAAATCTTTAAAAATAAAAAATAAAGGTTGCTATAGACTTTAAAGTTTCTTATATGCAGCAGGCCTAGAAGGTACAAGGGATTGTATTTTTAATAGAGACCTGTAACTTATCTGATAATTATTAAACCAAGTCCATGAGTTATATTTATAAACAATTAAGATATACTTCTGTAAATATATTTTTGAATCATTATTTGTAAAGGGCTTTTTACATCTGATTGATTCTCAAACACATAATGAGACTAAAAAGAAAAAAAGAAATGAGGAGAAATACTATATAGTTATTCTTGGAATAATTCTCCATTAGATTTCCACACATCTTTAAGAACATTTTTTCCAGACTACTTTTTAAGGATGCTTTTATAACAAACAGTCTTGGATAATAGAAGTAGGGTTTCTTTCTAGGGCAGAAGACAGATTCATTTTCTGACTAGGATATGAAGATAATGCATCCCTTCAAGGGCAAAAGTTGGGCAGCTTTCTAGCTACCCTCTTACAAAATTGGTCTTTTTTTTAGTTTAGGATTCTTTGGCCATGATACAAACCTATTATTTGTACAAAATCCACTTACACTTCTCTGTGGGAAAAATACCTGTGTGAAATGGGAACAGGGCAAAGGGATACAAACATGAATGGCATGCAGCAGCATGGCAAGCTCTATTGTGAGTAATAAACTATACGGTTTCTGACCCTGAGATCTCATGTCTTCTAGAAGTATATATGAAACTGCGTTAGGCTAACCTGTCAGTGTACTCACAGGATAAAATCTCGTTCTCTTCACAGTTCTTGATTTTTTTTTTCTCTTGTAAAAGAGGAAAGATTGATTAAAAGATTAGCTGTATGTAGCTGAAGCAATGCACCAGTCCCTTTGCTTGAGTGACACCAAGTTGAGTTCATTGGATCTGATTGTTGAAGTGGCTTGAAGCCATCCTGGGTTAGGCACAAGCTCTTATTTCAATTCTGATACAATCCATCCTGTTTGTGATAGGGTACAAGATATTTAGAGTATTTCAGAGAGCACAGGAAAATCTGGATGGTGCTATTAAAGTAAAAAGAAAAGGAGGAAATAGAATGTTTTTAAGATTGATTTTACTTAATTCTGTAATTGAAATGAATGGTCACACATTATAGATAACAGCACATAAAACAACCGTGCACAAAACTGATTACAGAAAAGAAACTGCATTACTGCCACACAGACCATTCCTAACATTCTGGAAGTTCCTGGTTTCCCTCCCAGTTGCTCCCTTTACTCTCTAAATCAAAGAGCAACACTATTATGATTCCATACATCAAAGAGCAGTTTGAATACATGAAAGAGACTTTTGAGGGGCTCCTGAGTGGGTCATTTGGTTAAGTGTCCAGTTCTTGGTTTTGGCTCAAGTCATGATCTCAGGGTTATGAGATTGCCCTGCATCAGGCCCCATACTCAACAGGGGCAGGGAAGGGGGCGTCTGCTTGAGATTCTATCTTTCATCCCTTCCCCCTGCTTGTGCTATTTCTCTAAAAATAAAATAAATCTTAAAAAAAAAAGGGAAAGAAAGAGAGAAAGATGGATGCCTGGGTGGCTCAGTTGGTGAAGTATCTGCTTTCATCTCAGGTCATGATCCCAGGGTCCTGGGATTGAGCAGAGAGCCTGCTTTTTCGTCTCCCACTCCCCTTGTTTGTGCACGTTCTTTCTCAATCTCTCCCTCTCTCTCTCTCTCTCTCTCTCTCTCAAATAAATGAATAAAATTTTTACTAAAATAGATTCTCTCTCCCTCTGCCTCTCTCCTGCCTCAATCTCTTAGAAAGAGACTCTTGATCATTCTGAATATATATATATATTTCATTCTGAATATTTTAATCTGACCTATATTGCATTTCATGGAATCACTCTTCAATAGAAGTTAATCACTTATTAAACATACTTATAATGTTCTAGATCATATCATTGTGTTTTTAAATTCTAGATTGTGGTTTCACTGATTATTATTTCCTGCAGAATTTCTTAATCTCCTTTTTTCATAACACATAAGATGCAGGTTTTTTTTTAAGTCTCTCAGATAACTTTATTGTCAAAATTCATTTTGAGGCCAATGCTAGTCTCTATTGTTTCTTTTGCTTTCTTCTTTTATCTTGTAATCTCACATCCTTGATTATTTTTGACTGATGAATAATTGTAGTAAAATGGAAGAAAAAAAATAGCCAAGGATCATTTTTCTCCAGAGAATATTTACGATTGCATTAGGCCGGAGATAAGAGATTAGCAGTCAGATCAGATTGATTAGCAATCCCTGATCACTTCAACTTCATTGTAGCATTTGGCATATTTTGAATCTTGGCTGTAGTTTCCCAGAAAGCCTTACTATTTCTAATGTCTTTATTTTAACGGGTATCATTTCAAGTCCCAATCTGAAAATATATGATGTTCGCTGGGAATCCATTTACTGGGTAACATCTGAACTCCAATTTTTATGTCTCTATATATGACACACTCAAAAGTTCTATCCCATTGATTTAACCTCTCAGCACCTTCTTGCTCTTTTTCACCCATGTTCCCTGGAACAAGCTACCTAAAACGTAGCCAATTTCTTTGCATTTCCTTCTCTCAAAATACCTTGGTTCCATAATTCATCCCGACTGTTCAAGTTGATCTCAGAAGATTTGTTCTTCTGCATTCCCTAATCCAACATTACTAGAAGTAAAAATTTAAGGCAATTTGTCCATCAAGGATAAGCATGAAAGAAAAGCAATGAAAACTTTCTTCCTTGCTATGATATTAGTTTCCTATGACTGTTGTAATAATTTCCATCAACTCTGCCATTCAAAAAGAGCAGAAGTGTTCTCCTTAGAGTTCTGGAGGCCAGTAGCTGAAAATCAATTAGCAGGATCATGTTTCGTCCAAAAGCTCTAAGGGAGGATTTTTCTCTCCTCTTCTAGCCTCTGGTGGCTCTAGGAGTTCCCTGGCTTGTGGCTGCATAACTCCAATTTCTGCCTCTCTTTTCACATGGTCCTTTCCCATGTGTCTGCGTCTTTTCCTCCTCCAGTCTATTATGAGAATACTTGTCCTCGGGTACACCATCCTCCAGGACAATGCAGGATATATTCATCCCAAGGTCTTTAATTATATCTGCAAAATGCCTTTATCCAAATAACGTCACAGTCAGAGCCTCCAGGGATTGGAATGTGAACGTATCTTTTGAGGGGCCACCATTCAATGCACTACACATATGTTGAAACTTAATCCAAAATAATCTCAGGGTATAGAATGTTTTGAGGGCTCTGGGGTTTTAGGATTTGAAGTCAAGACGTGAAACTCAACCACAGTGTTAAATGGAGGATTTGGATTACATTAATTAAATATAATGCATCTTTTCTACTAAACTGAAATGGAAAAACAATAAAATGTGACCAGTTTTCTTCTTTCATTTAGAAGTCAATCAGTATTTGGTCTTCTTTATACATTGGAAAAACATCATAAATATAAACACGTGGTGAATTATATGCCTTGCAAAAACTTCTAAAATGCATATAAAATACATATATAAAAATGTTATATAATTTGGATGGGCTTTGCGTCTGGGTCCGTGTGGGATGGTTTGGTCCTGGAGAGGGCTGGAGCCTGGTTTCCCAGGAGCTGGCCTGCAGGCTGGGACCACAGGGGCTGTCTGGCCCTGAAATAAGCTGACCACAGGGGCCTATGATTGTTGGCCTGTGACTGGAGCCTCAGAAGCGAGCCTGTAGGTGTGATCTGGCAGGGGGTGGGTGCGAACCTGAGACTGACGGAAACAGCCCTGAGGCTGACGCTGCTGAAGCTGCCCAGGTGTTGGGGTGCGCAAGAGGCCTGACCTGCAAGAGTCAGCTTGCTGTTGAGGTGGGTCAAGAGCCTACTTTTGCTCATCAGACTTGCACGGGGCCTGTCTGGCAACCTGGGTGTGTGGGGAGCCTGCCAGGAGCCTGGGGTCACAGGAGCATGTAGGACACAAGAGCTGGCCAGTGCTGGAGTGAGCCGTGGCTTGGGATCCCCAGAGCTAGGTTCTTTAGAGTACCAGGTGCCCGGTGTCTGCCTGGGGCTCTGGGAGTCTTTAGGTACTTGGAAGCCTGGTTGTATGGGAGCCCTACAGGAGTCACCTTAGATGTGGGGGGTGGCCTAGTCCTGAGGTCATGGTGAAGCCAGATTCTCAAGTTACTCTCTTCCTCCCAGGGGGCAGGTGTCTCCCTCCCTGCATCAGGCCGCCTGGGCTTGGGTGAGGGGTGATGGGGTAATGGGAATCTGTCTTTCCTGTTTCCCTTAATGTATATTAAAAAAAAAAAAATCTGTGCTTCCTCCAGGTACTACAATCTCTTACCTGGAATTCTTAGATCCTGCAAAGCTACATTCATGTACAGTTGATTGTGCAAGTTAATGCTTCTGGGAAAGACAGGCACAACTATCGCTCTGCTCTATCCTTTTGCTTTAAAATTTCAAAAGCAAAGTAGCGTTGCCCCACCATGGACAGACAATGTTCTATCAGGGCTTCCTACAGAGTATTTGACTTTTGAAGGAAGAGTCGCTTATGACAAGTCGGAATCCCACTGCCTCACTCCAGGCTGGCTGTTTACCAACATTTGACACACGTTAAAAACGAGAACTTAATAGGTTACAATTATGCTCTGGCTGTGTGTGTGAGTAGGAGAGTGGCGTATGCAAAGTCACGCAACTGGCGACTCTCAAGCATATGCAAAAACAATTTTGTAAAATGAAATTTGGAAACAAGATTTAGTAAGGGCGATTCACTAAAGCCTATCAGTAAGCTGAGGACAAATGCTGAACGGTCAGCTCAATCCAGGGCAAATTGTCATGAACTCACACTGCCGGGCTTTGTAGACATACTGAGGATGAGCACATACTGCTTCGAGGAAAAACTCCGTTTAGGAAAAAATGTCTCTTTATTCTTCTCTTCTTAAAAGAAAAAAAATTAGGGATCCCTGGGTGGCACAGTGGTTTGGCGCCTGCCTTTGGCCCAGGGCACGATCCTGGAGACCCGGGTTCGAATCCCACGTCGGGCTCCCGGTGCATGGAGCCTGCTTCTCCCTCTGCCTGTTTCTCTGCCCCTCTCTCTCTCTCTCTGTGTGACTATCATAAATAAAGAAAAAAATATTTTAAAAAAATTAACTTTTGCAAATCACGAAGCCATGTTTAAGACATTTCCAGGTTGGTGTTCGCTGTACAGATGTCATCAGAATGCCCCATTCTTGGACATTTTTCTTGTCTTTTCTTCCTTCCTCTTACCTGAATGTATTGCACCTTGAAGTTCTTACCCACTTCCAAAGTTTTGGCACCATATTTTCTAGTTCAGGTCTCTTTCCTGGGTTCTACACTTTCTCTAAGCTACACATTCCACAGGATTTTCAGTACTTAGATGACATAGCTACACCTTAACTCATCCTCTTCTGCTGGACTTTTCTTCCAGAAAGATTTTTTTTTCCAGTTAAGAATATCACCTTCCACTAAGTAACTAAAAAGAATGTGTAATCTAACTTATGTTCTTTCCTTCCTTTTGCTGCTGAACCTGAGTCCGTTACCAGGGACACAAGGGAATCTCTTCAGGGTGTGCTCCGGCCTCCACGTTGGTAATCTGTCCCACAAATACTAACCTTGTTGACCTCTCTGATCTGAAAGTTGATCTCTTCCACTCAGCATCACTGCCTGCTTCTGATGGAGAATGTTTTCCCTGCAATAATCGCATCCTGAAACTTTCCAGGCAGCGAATTGGGCACTCCTAGGGCTCATCCTAAACGTTTCCTTCCTCCTGCAAACTAGTATCCTTTTCTCTTTATTTCAAACCTGAAAACCCATGTGTGTGTGTGTGGTACATGCATGTGGTTTCCTAGTTGTTTAAGGCTAGATGGTAAATCTAGTTCCTCATATCCCATCATAGGCAGAAATGTTTGCTAGTGAGAATTTCTCCTTAGAGTTGGACATCTGTAGATTTTATTGTTTTTTTTTTTTTTTTAGCAAAGCAATACATATTTTCAAACAAAAGTCTGTTCCATTACAACAACTTTTGCTTATTTATTTCCTTTAAGTAAGTGGAAACTATAAAGAAACAAAGGGGAAAAGCGGTAAAAAGTACATTGTACCTACTGAAGGGATCCTAGACAGGAATTTAAGACTCTTGCTTCCACTCAGCACAGGTAATGATCTCTGTTCTCAGATGCCATCGACCTGGTCTTCAGTAGGGTAGGAATCATCCTATGATCTCTATGCTCTGGTACTCAACAGGCTTGGCACACTTTGGAAGATGGAGGGAATCACTGCTCCCCATAGTCTGGTTGGCTAATCCACGTACTGAGCGGCCTGGATACTCTTGACATGTCTTCTTTTTTCTTGGCTTTCAGTTTTATCAGCCTTATATTGAATGTTTAAACTTAACATTTCCTAAATTATTATTAATGAAACATTATTAAGAATGAGGCATTCTTTGGAAGGGGAGGTGGGCGGGGGGACAGGGTGACTGGGTGACGGACACTGAGGGTGGCACTTGATGGGTTGAGCAATGGGTATTATACTATATGTTGGCAAATTGAACTCCAATAAAAAATATACAAAAAAAAGAAAAGAATGAGGCATTAAGAAAATTTCTTTTCACACATTTTAGTATGAAACAAAGTGCTAGAACTTAAAGGGGAAATAGATGTACAATTATAGTTGGAAATTTCAATGCCTCATTTTGCGCAGTTGGTATTGGAAATAGGCAGATTGTGAGCAACATTTTGCCTAAGAATGACAGAACAGATGTTTTTCTAAAAAAACACAGAAAAGTTAAATAAGGTAGACCATATTATGGACCATAAAACAATTCCCAGTAAATTGTTTAAAATTGAAATTATTTAAAAAGTATATTCTATATTCTTAGAAGGATATAAATATAAATTTGAGAATAATAGCAGAAATATATCTGAGGAATCAACAAAACATTTATACATGACAGATTTCAAAGAATAAATTTTAAGGAAAATTATATTTTGAATAGAATAAAAAAATTAAATGTATACAATTTTCTGGAATGAAGCTAGAGTAGTGTGTTGGGGGATTATAGCATTAAATACTTGCATTAGAAAATAATATACGTATCAGAAGTTTTATTTTCTACCTTAAGGAAGAAAGAAGAATATTTTAAAATAAATCAGATGGAAAGAAATAATAGCAGGCATCTAAAATATTTTTTTTATTTTTTTAAAGATTTTATTTATTTATTCATGAGAGACACAGAAAGAGGCAAAGACACAGAGAGAAGCAGGCTCCATGCAGGGACCCCGACATGGGACTCGATCCCAGGACCCCGGGGTCACGCCCTGGACTGAAGGTGGCACTAAACCAGTGAGCCACCTGGGCTGCCCAGACATCTAAAATCTTAAACAGAAAAGAAAAAATAATTATCGATATTCTAAATGATATGAGAAACATCGCCTCATTTCCTATACATTGTAAAACAACAGTAAGGATATTGTGAGCAATTTTATGTCAATAAATGTTATAAAGAAATGAAATGGAAAAATGCCTTCAAAGACACAAACTCCATAACCCGTTCAAGAATAGGTAATGTGTTTCCCTGTATCTATTAAATTGAATATAAAATTGAATTCACAATTAATTTTTTTCAATACAATATGTGCAACAACAAAATCTTGATTTGCAGATGGAATCACTAATCATTCCCCAAAATTTTGGTCAGAAAATAGAACAAATCATTCTGCTGTCAACATTACACTGACCCTAAAACCAGACTTCACAAGGGACTTACTTCACAAAGAGATGCCTTTATGCCATGGTTGAGCGCCTGTCTTCGGCCCAGGGCATGATCCTGGAGTCCCAGGATTGAGTCCCACATCGGGCTCCTTGCATGGAGCCTGCTTCTCCCTCTGCCTATGTCTCTGTGTCTCTCATGAATAAATAAATAAAATAGTTAAAAAATATATAGACATAGAATCCCTTAAAAGCATTTTAGAATATAAAATACCATGCTACACAACACAATCATGAGAAGTTTATTCAAATATTGAATGCAAGGTTGATTCACCCATTAAAAATCAAGCAATGTAAGTAATTCATAATACATATAACATTATCCATGTAATTAAAAAAAAAGGTCATCTTAAAGTTGAAGACCAAGCATTCAACAACATTCAACATTCATTATTCATTAGGAAATCTTTTAGCAAAATGACTATAAGGAAACTTTTCTTTTTAATCCGATAAATGGTATCAAAAAAAAATTAGCACCTAAGACCATACTTGATGGTGATTATTGAATACTTTCTCACTAAAACTAGAGGAAAAGCTAGGATACTCGGTTTCTCCATTTCAGTCTTATCCTCTGCAGTAAGACAATAAAAAGAAAGAAACCCAGTTAGATTGGAGAGGGAAGGCAAAACTTCTGTTATTCACAGAGGACATGAGCATGTATAGAAAAAATTCTTCTTTTAATAGAATTTATTTAGTTAGAGAGCGTAAGCAGGGGGAGATGCAGGGGGATATATATAGAGAGAATCCCAAGCAGACTCCACGCTGAGTGTGGAGCCCAACATGAGGTTTGATCCCATGACCCTGAGATCATGACCTGAGCTGAAATCAAGAGCTAGGTGCTTTAGTTGATGGAGCCATCCACGCTTCCCAGAAAATTCTAAGGAAAATATAAAAACTTATGAGTTTTATAAGATCAGGAGATAAGAGATCAATAAACAAAACAAAAATCGGTTTTCTCTTTATAGACTAGCATTGAAAAATCTATTAAATAAATAAATAATATATATTTAAAAATCACATTCACTTCAGCATTGGAAAGAATCAAATAGGAATCAATGTAACAAAGAAAGAGAAGGCATTATACAATGAAAACTATAAAAATTGATGAAAAAACACAGTAACATAAATAAATGGAGAGACATTCCATGGGAATGAATTGAAAGATGATATTATGGTAGTTCTCAAATTTAATTGTAGGTTCAATATGATCACATCAAAAATCATAGCTTGTGTGTGTGTGTGTGTGTGTAGAAATTGAACAGTGATTTTAAAATTTATATATAATTCGAAGGTCTTGAATAGCTGGAACAATGTGAAAAAGCAAGTATGTTCTCGTACTTAGGTCTCAGATTTTTCTTCCCAGCACTTCAACCAGTCTTGATGAATTTGCATCATCCCTCTCTGCTTATAAGGATTTTACTTCTCAAACTTTTTAATGCTGATTTTTATTTTATTGAAGTAATGGAAACAATTAGAAAGAAATCTGTATGCTCTCACCATCAGAGCTACTGTGTCTTTACCTTTCTTTTTTCTTTTCCTATTTCAATGCATGGACCACCCATACCTAAAGTCACCCCTACTAGTCCACTGGATCCCCCCTCCTCTTCCACTTAGGCAGTAATACCTTTCCTGAGGACCTTATATAAATAGGCAAACTTGCATAATTTAAAATCATCCTTTCTTCATTTTTATGGCATTTTAAACCAAGATAATGTAATGTAGAAGGTTGAGTTTTTTTTTTTTTTATTTTATCTTCAATTTACCATTCCATTGAAGTATGAGGTATAGATAATGGGGACTTTGTCTTTTTACTGTTATGTCTTCATTATCTAGACCAGTTCCCAGCATCTGGTAGGCTGTTAATATCCTTTTCAAGGTCATCACTTTAGCAATTTTGAGGTTTTTCATTTATATCATTAACATCATCCTCTCCACTAATCATCACCATCTGCATATACCATGTTACATTATAACTCATTTTAAGGACAAAATACAAAACAAAACACAGCATTAATTCCAAGTTATGGTTATTACTCCCTTTTATCAGATCCTTTTTTTTTCCCAGCTGAACTCCCTTAAAAAGTGTTGCTATACTCCACAATTTCTCTCATCTCAAATATTAAAAGTATCTTGTGTTTCTTTCACTGCTTCTACTCTTGTCCAAGAGATAATATTCAGTTATTTGGATTATTGTAATACATTTTTAACTGGTCTCTGGCCCCCACACCTGGACATACTTCAGT
The DNA here is from genome assembly GCF_018345385.1 of Vulpes lagopus. Taxonomy (NCBI): domain Eukaryota; kingdom Metazoa; phylum Chordata; class Mammalia; order Carnivora; family Canidae; genus Vulpes; species Vulpes lagopus. The sequence continues at coordinate 3,141,940 of NC_054826.1, read as the reverse complement.
GCCAGATTGATCATTTTAAAATAAAATAAGTCATACAGTTGCTTGAAATCTTTTTGTTTTAATATTTTATTTAAATTCAATTTGCCAACATGTAGTATAACACCCAGGGCTCATCTTAACATGTATCATCCTTAGTGCCTGTTTTTTTTTTTTTTGTTTAGTTGGTTGGTTTCATTTTTTTTTTTTAAATATTTCATTTAAATTCAATTTGCCAACATGTAGTATAACACCCAGGGCTCATCTTAACATGTATCATCCTTAGTGCCTGTTTTTTTTTGTTTGTTTAGTTGGTTGGTTTCATTTTTTTTAAAAAAAATATTTCATTTAAATTCAATTTGCCAACATGTAGTATAACACCCAGGGCTCATCTTAACATGTATCATCCTTAGTGCCTGTTTTTTGTTTGTTTGTTTGTTTAGTTGGTTGGTTTCATTTTTTTTAAAAAAAATATTTCATTTAAATTCAATTTGCCAACATGTAGTATAACACCCAGGGCTCATCTTAACATGTATCATCCTTAGTGCCTGTTTTTTTTTGTTTGTTTAGTTGGTTGGTTTCATTAAAAAATATATATATATTTCATTTAAATTCAATTTGCCAGCTTGAAATCTTTTGATTTTTTTTTTCATTTTACTTATAGTAGAGGCAAAACTCTTCATCAAAGCCTCCTAAAGCCATATGCAATCTATCCCCCCACTGGTTTACTGACTTATTTTCCAGTTACTTCTTGTGCCATAGCAAACACACAGCCTCGGTGTTGGCCCACAGCATGCCATAATATCCTGAGCCTCAGGTCTGTCTGTTGTAAAGAAATATCAATACCTTAATCTGTCAAATACAGAATTAGCAGCATTATTTTCAATAGGCCTTATTTTGGAGCAGGCAGCAAAATTTTTATAACTGAACAGAAATTGGAGATGCCATTGACCTTGAGAAATTACTGTTGAACATGTCCTTTAAAAAAAAATCCCATACCTTTAATACCAATGATTTATTTTAAAGGGCACCGGAGGAAAACGTAAAAATTGGAAAGGTGATCAGTTTTGGGGAAGCTTTTGAGGGAGATGAGAAATAATTTTTGCTACTTTGCCCTAATGAGAATAAGGTGGTCATTTGGATAGAGGTCACTCATTTTAAAAGGTTAATTAAAAGAGTTGCAGTATTTCTAAAGGAAATTTGCTATATGAGGAGCCACTAAATCACCTTTAAATAAATGACAAGAAACCAAGATTTAGGGGACTGCTGTACCAGTATTTGAAAATAAGAAGAGTAAATATTTTATAGGTTCTAAAAATGATAGACAACAAGTACAAAAAAAGGAAAACAAATATAGCTCAAAATAAGGAAAATTTTCTATTAATAGGATCTGTCTGGAGCTGTCATAAAATCATAAGGAAATGGCTTTATTTTACTGCTTGTATACTAGTATATCCTGAAAGACTCTTTGGCAAATTGTTTCAAAAGCATGCAATAATCAGTTGAGTAGTCAAAATAGAACATAATTAAGAATAAAATCAAACTTGAAGTTATTTTATTTTCAGCATTACAAGTATCTCTAGGCCTAAAGCATTTAATGACACGCCCTCATCCTGGCCTTACCATGCAGTCCTTATAAATCACCCTGAACAGGTTTTCCTTGGAGATAATAAAACTACTGACTTCTCGAACTCCTTTTTAATTAAGTTACACATAGCCCAATTTTAAAACACATAGGCCAAATGAACACCATCAAATGATGTTTAATAAGTAAAATTTAAGTGGAACTAAAATGCAGGTGTTAATTATGCTAGCCTAAAGCAAGGTAAGCAATAACAGTTCATATTTTTAAAGCTTGTAAATATTTAATAACATATTAGAACTGTAAAGGAAGTCTAACTCAACAGCAATGAAACTTGCTCCATGTACATGAAGTAAAATTGCTTTATGGAGTAAATAAAGGAACCATTTATCCTTACTTGTGGGATATTGCTTCTGTCTTTTTAATAATCGTTGGTAAACTCAATTATTTCATACACATTTGTGAATATATGTCTTGAGAGAGAAATTGAGTCCATTTTAAGTTATGTCAATAATAGTCTCCCAAGGTTTGAGCTTTCCTAAGTCCTAAAATCCTAAAGAAATTTACCAAACATGAAAAAATTATATTTTTCTGTTAACATCTAGCTCTTGCTTGGGAAAATGAATTTCCTTTTCTCAAATAATTTCCTCAAATGCATATTTTAGCATGAATAGTTTTGTTTTAATAACAATTTGGATTTAAATGATGACGTATGTTTTGAAGTGAAGTCCAGAATCTTCATTTCACTTCTGAAACTGTCCTGCAGAGCTAGAGTGGAACCATGCTCAGAGGTTTTAATAACTTGGCATCATTAATCACCCATAATGGATTCATACATTCTGATTTCAAATATAAGCCAATCACCTATAGTTCTGCGGCCCAAAATAAATTTCCATATCTAATGAGATAAGAATCTTTACTTGTAAAATGAAAATAAAATGGAAAATGTAATTTTTTCCTTTTGTACATCATTAAATATTATTAAGAATTAAATAAGAGTACAGGTAGAAAAAAACTAACAACGTCTTTGAATTAATTTAGGTCAATTTCATAAATTTTATGAATTCTGAGTCTATCAATCCCTTTTCCTCCTACAACTTCATGTAGATAATCTAGACTATGATTCAAAAAACTATGCAGGGTGTTCATATAATGTCCTTTTTTTGTAAATAAAATTTAATAGAACACAGTCATGGTCATTTGTTCATTTTTAATTTCTATGGCTGCTTTCATGCAAATTTGGATAATTGCCTCAATATGGCCTACAAATTTACTATGTAGTTCTTTGAAGTAAAGGCTTTCTGATCCCTGACCTAGAGATCAAGAGTAATCTATGAATATGCTTTTGTTTTACCCAAACTTCTGATGAATTCATTCACAACTAATTTTATTATAACTTCATTTACTGTGTTTGAAATGGCTTTGAAAATAACAATATTTATAGTTTCTGATCTATTATTACTACTACAGTTACTAAAACTTATAAGACTTCCACAAGTCAGTAGTCTAACATTAATTATAAGTGTATAGATTTGTGATTTTCTAAGATTTAAGTTGTACAGATATAGTAACATTTTTACAGCTTTCTTAGTTTTAAAATGTTTCTGAATTTTGCCTGTTATTGACCTGTCAGCTGTTAACCTACCCACTCTTCTTTCAATGTTATTTTACATTTATTCTATGACACTTGATCTGTTTCAATTTTGGATCTCCTCTATGTCAAAAAGAAGAATGAAGCCAGATCATCCTTTTGGAAATACAGAAAACTACTCTCCTCCTTTGGATGTGTGGGAATCCTAATAGCAGATGGGAAGAGACTCAGGCTGGTGCCTGTGAGCAAGATATAACTTACCTAGATCTGTAATTCTGCATAATATTATTATTACTATTATTAGATTTACTTTTTCCCTCAAATTTCTGCCAACTCAATGAGGTAGACAATTTATGTGCATGTGGCGAAGAAAAGTATTTCTCTATAATTATTGTACTCTCCTCCGTATCTATTATTGCAGCTCCATCCTTATTATTATTCTAAATAATTTTTAAAAATTACTTCTGTGCCTTTTCGAATAATTTTGTTAATTCATTTTGTTTTTTTCTTTCAAAACTCAGTATCTTGTTTTGTGTGGTTTTATATTTTAATTTATTTTATAATTAATTTAGTAATTTTATTTTTGATCTCTATTTAGCTTTTTTAGTATGACTTTCCTTTTTATCTGAATGCTTAGTTCCTTTTTTTGAAAGAATGTTTTAGTTTCTTGTATTTTATTTAATATTAAAGTTGATACTATGAGTTTTATTCTGAGCATCATTGTAGCTAAATCCTTTCCACTTTAACACATAGTACTCATTTCAGTGTTATATTCTTGAAAGTGTTTGATTATTGATTTATTCAAGCAATAGTTATAAAAGACTTTACTGATGAATATTAATTTACAGATGAGATTTATTTCTGTTATGAATTTCAAGTTTAATTTATGAACAGACTGAGATTGTGTGTATCTATATGTTATATATATTTTATATGTATATATAATATGTGATATATATAATATTTGTATACTTATTCACAAAGTTATATGGAGCTATCAAAAAAAAATATATGGAGCTATCCCACATATCTGTAGGACATAGATATATGATATGCCCCATTAATTTTTTAAAAGTTTTTTTTCTGGTTTCTTTGAGAGCTGAAAAAATTCCCAGAATTTGCAGCTTAGACTAGTAATATTTTTAAATAGTGTTCTATTTTTTCATTGTTTGTTAAATAACTTTTTTAATTTATTAAGTTTATTAAATTTTAATTTATATATATTATATATAATTTATTAAATTTTAATTTATTTAATTTATTGTTTTAATTTCACAAACCTTTTCTTATTCACATGTAATTCTCTTTAGCTGCTTAAATGCATTGCACTTTATATTTTACAGTGTTTTAAATTTTTTGTTTTGTCTCTACCACTAGGTCTATTCAAGTAGTAAGCGTGTGCTGTAATAGCTTTGTCTTTTGCTTTATTTTGTTTCAGGTTCTTGAATCACATTAAACATTTGACAATAATTTTACCTACAGGTATGACTTTGAATATACTCAGATCCAGTAGCCCCATATAAGACAATTGCTTTCCCTGGACAACTGTTGAGTGTCTCAGATGGTAGCGGGGTTGACAAGCCATGAGAGAGATCTGAGGTAGAAACATTACATTGGCCGTGGTCAGTAAATGTCTAGATTTGCTGACTTATATCTCCGCTAGAGAAGAGCACAAGTGAGTCTAACTCCAAAAATACTTCTTTCCTGAGCTTTCTCTATTGAACTGTTAAATTAGTAGTACATAAGGGAGCTGCCGCTTTAGGAAAAGTATATTATTATTATTATTACCACAAATTGGCTGTTAGGAATAGATAAATCACCCCCTGGGAATATAGAAGATACATATACAACTTTCTATGGGTTAGCCTAACCTAATATCTTCCACAGAAATACTATCAGTGACATTTGACCAGTTGGTTGTCCATTGTCAAGATAGAAATACACTGGGAAAGCTGATTGAATTTTTAAGTAAGGAGAAACATATGGATTAGGACCAAATTAATATCAATCTGTATATTATTATATCACTTCTGGAATTCCTTGTATTTCAATACTAAAATCTCTATAACTTGCATGTCTTACTTTGGAACAGTTTTACTGTGAGATATACAAGATGGCTTGAATGAATGATGGCACATGGTATTTTCCTAAGTAGACCCATTAGTGTTAAGAAATCATCCTTCCTCCCATACTAAATGTATACTTCATCAAATGCAAGAAATAATTAAGTTGTAAATTTTGTAAGTTTGAATTGAATAATGTAAATGAAAACTTAAAAGAAATAAAATTCATGTGGAATAATAACCAGGTGGTAATCCTTTTGAAAAAACTGTTTTGTGTAGAAATAGATCCTTGGATTACAACAAATCTTTAAAAATCTACTCCATCTCTATAGGTAGATAGACACGATATATAGATAAACAGATGATAGATAGATATTGTTAATAGGTAGACATAGATTAGATTTACAGAGCAGCAAAATAGATGTAGATAGCTCTCTATCGGTCTATCTATCTAGTCAGTTTACACCAGCATACACTACTTACTCAGTAATTTGTTAGGTCAAATAGAAAAGTTCATTAAAAGAAAAAAAGAAAATTATATCTTTAGCTCTTTTCCTAGTCAAAACAAAGTCCACTAGTCAAATACTGAAATGCAAGAATTTCAAAATACAAAAATGCTTTAAGAATAATCGAGCATTAAAAAGAAGATTAATTGAGCACTTTCAGAGTATTGAAGAAAATGTAGAGTTTCTAAGTATTAATTCTAAAGATATACTCAACAACAAAATATATAGATACACACATATATTGTTCAGCTGAACCACACTATTAACAACAAAGAATTTCAATACGGAGAGATTATATAAACAAAACTATAAAAGGCAAATTGTAAAATACTTTAACCAAAATATATATGGTAGATAAATATGTTTTATATAAAACCTGTATGAGAAGAAGTTAACATTTGAATTCTAAGGTGTTTCAGATTAAACATCTTGTGTATTATCTCAGCATATGGACACCAGCTGGAATCTGTATTTTTGCATCCCCTACTGCTGGGTGTGCTGGTATAACTAGTGATGATGATTAAAGCAAGCAGAAGTGATGTCTATGGGTCATGATCTGATAAGTTAATGTTTTTCCTCCTCACTTCCTTTTTCTTTCGTCCAGATGCCTGGGAAATGGGAAGAAATGGAACATCATCTTGAGCTTCGAGGGGAAGCCATATAATGGGAACAACAGCACCACCCCCATCAACCATCAGCTCTTAATGTGAGAGAAAAATAAAACTCTGCCTTATTTAAGCTATGGCATTTTGAGACCTCTTTATTTATGTATTTATTTTGAAACCTCTTTATTTATCTTATACTGAACCCTAACAAATACAAATAATAGAACCCATGGGGACACAGTTCTGAAATGATGAGAAAATGTTTCACCATTTGGGGGAGGAAATGTTATAATATACATAAAAAGCCTTAAAATGTTCATTATGTCTGACTTAGCAATTTGAGTTTTAGAAGTGATTCAAAAAGAAAATATAAGTACCTGAAGGTGGTTGTGCATAATCGGAATAACAAAAGAAAAAGTGTCCATCAGTAGAAAATTGACTAAAGACGCCTTGCGGCATTTGTTAAGGTGTAGTGGACAGCTGCTATTTCTGCCTTAATAGCCCCGTTCTCCCTTTTCGTAGAAATGCTTTCCTCTGGGGATTCATTTTTCTGCTCCTGAGCTTCAAGCCTCCTCTTTCTGGAATATTTGGGGAATATAAACAGCTTACAAATTCCTTAGGAGCAAAGTTAGAGACTCACTGCTTAATTAGAACTAGAGAAACACACACACTATTTTATACTGTAACACATATTTACTTTTTTTTTTTTTTTTTTTTTTGCTAGGCTTTTAAAAAAGCAACTGTAAAAGCTAACACTCCTGCTGCATTTCAGGATTATTAGTTCAGTCTTTCCTCCTTTCAGTGATTAAATAATTCAGTAAAAACGAAAACAGCTGAAGTTTCTTTTGACACACGGTCTTTTGAATGCTATCTGAATGACCAGAGGGATCATTTTGCCCTTTTCCTACAGATTATTTTAAAATTTCCTATTTCAAAATGTGATGCTGTCAAAGGATAATAGGTATGTACCCAAAACAGATATACTATTTTCCCTTTTGGGTACTTTTGTTTCACCTTCATGCTTAACTAAAGAAACATTCAAAATAATAATAACCCTACTTCAGTTTGTCATAGTCTCAGAAGGATGTTTTGTTTCCTCCTTTTAAAAGGAGGCTTTCAGATTTTTCAGGAACTTTAATTTTCACGGGACTTGAATTTTTAGCGAATACAGGTGATGCTAACTTATAAACAATGGAGATAAATTAAATGATAGGACCTAGTAGAATTCTTGTGCTCGATTCCCTGGGAGATATTTTCAAAAGAAATTCAGGAAAAAATTCTTACAGTCATTCTATTTTTTCAACACATCTTATTTGATCAATGCATGAAGACTTTCTTTTTTTTCTATTTGAATACTTTGGGAATGGGGGAAAGTCTATGTATCCCATCTTATCTCCATCAGCCATGAGGAAGTCCTAACAAAGATGCCATTTCCTGAGTACTTACAAATACATTTATAGATGTTCAAGTTGTTGTCTTTACAATTAACTCATTTCTGTTGTTGGCACTACACATGCGGCATTAATTACCTCTAAAGTCTTCACAAAGATTACAGTATGGCTTGAAAATAAAACTTAGATTGACTTTCATTTATCTCTAGCAGGGAACTAGAAGAGAGGGTCACTGCATTCAAAGATAGTGGCATAAATTTGACATTACCGGAATAAATATTTACGGCTGGAGGAAAGACTGCAATTCTTTCCTTTATTGTAAAGCACAAACTGAGTGCTTTGTGGAGCCGAGGAATAGAAAATACACATATGTAAATAAAGCTGGGTTACAAAAGGATCACTTGTCACCTGATGTGAAATTAAGTAAGGGCTTACACTATTACAAGGTCTTTCATATGAAGGCAGTTCATATCCATGATGGACTGTAAAGATAATCAGGAAAAACTTTGTGTCACAATTTCATTGTGAGTATACTTTCTTATTACAAGAATAAGAAAAATTGGTGCAATTTATAATGGTGCTATCTTATTTTGTAAAATATGGCATTCAAATCCCAAAACCTGAAAATAAAAACAATAAGAAACATTCAGAGTAGCTGCAAAATTCTCTCTAATGCTTTTCCAGTTTCAAATTTCTTTCTAGGTACTACTTAAATATTAGATTTTTAAGAAATGCAATGCATATATGTATATACAGCTATATATTACACATATACATACGTAGACATTACACACCTATGTGTCTACACCCATATACACATATATGTAATGTGTATATGCATATACATGTGTATGTACAAGCAAGCAGTATGCATACGTAAACACATATATACACATACATTATATTTTATTTTTCCAGATGATCATTTGTTTAAGAGTAAATTTCCCATCACTCTTGCTAACTGGGAATTTCTAAAGCACAAAATGAAAATACCCAATAATATTTCAAGGCAGAAGACTATGGCAAACCATGTTTTTTAGGAAAGTTTATCAAAGGATGACACGTTTCATTGTATAGTAATCATAAGTTTTCTATGTCCATGTTTGTGTGAGGAAAAATGAGTTAAATTTAATAGTTTGCTAAGTACATAGAGTAAAAGAATATATTTCCTGCACATCACGTACTATGACATGTAGATGCACCTGAATGCTCCCAAGCTGAACATGGAGTCAGTTCAATATTCTTAACATATTAGAAGTGATAGGTCCATGGCAGGGCTAGTGCTTTCATGAGCTGATGAATAATATGCTGCTGTGAAATAGACAGGAGCTCAGCACTGAATCTGTCTCAGGAACATATGCTCAATTTTTAAAATTAATGCTATGTTCATTCTCTATTATCATTTAACATTTTTTTTAGTTTTTAAATATTAATCCCATTTTATCATCTTAATTCAGCAATGTTTCAAAAGCTCTGAAGAAATTATTTTAATGAGAGTCATAAGACAGTTTGTTCTTATTCTTTTTAGCATATTATTTTTAAATGGTTGGTACAATGGGCATTTTCTATTTTATACTTAATTATAACAAAAAATAAATCAAATGAGAAGGAGAGGGAGATAAATTAAACTAGAATAGGAACAGAGTAAGATCAAAGTGAGAAGAAATAGTAAATATATTAACCCCCGTCTCTGTCAGCATAGGATACTCATGATGAGACTACAAATGATCCCCTAAATTTCACTGGTTTGCAGCAATTTATTTCTCTCATGCTACATTTTTGTCATGGACTTGTCTCATATTGTTTCCCAGTTTCAAGCTGATGAAATTGCTTCTATCTGGAATACAGCCAGTATGGAGACAAAGGAAAAAGAGCACAGCTTTACACACAACTTGACCACACATTTCTCTTAAAACCTCTGATGCAGTGTGACTATGGTTCTCCTGTCCAGGTTCACTAACAACTTACATGGCCAACATGGTTTCTTCAGGAAGAGTTAATGGATATTTATAGACTCTTGTATAATCTGTCACGTTCAGTCAAAACAGAAGATGGGCCTTGAAAAGAGTAGTGACAGTCAAAATGCATTCATTCATTCATTCATTCATTCATTCACTTAACAAATAATTACTGACCTATTGTAGTTGAGACAATGTAGTTGATTGGTGAAGATAGCCTAGAGCCCTACCCTAGAACTCATATATAGTCAGAAAGAATATAAATGTTAAGTAAAAATTACAATAATGCATGATGAATATATTCATAGGTTTCATTGCACAGATGGAAAGGAATCAAGTAGGTGGATTCAAAAAACCTTCAAAAATAGAATGTTGAGGCCCAATGATTGGGTGACAGAAAATGTTCACAGTAACCCTAGGTTACAAGGCTGAAATAAAATATAGATATTTAAGATTTGAAAACATGAATTTAGAAGTGATATCTCATGAAAGGAGAATAGAATGACCTAAGAGCAAAAGGCCCGAATCTTGAGTCAGACAGAAGACAAAATAAGTCAGTAATGGAAAACACTCAAGAATTAAAAATGCAAGGCAAGAATGACCAGAATAATAGAGCTAGAGGGTTAATACAGATGATCAGTGATACGAAATATGAAAATTCCTATTTATTCTTCTCAAATCCTATAAAACCAAAAAATAATTTGAAAGTGTCATCATAGGTTCAAATAATTTGAAATATTTGAAGTTGTGCTCAAAAAATCTGCACAAATAATCCTTGGATTCTTAATATTTTGATACGATAAAAACATAGTTTTCCCACACAACCCCATGCAGGAATTTCTTTATTATTTTTTATTTATTTTTATTTATTTATTTTTATTGGTGTTCAATTTGCCAACATCTAGAATAACACCCAGTGCTCATCCATCAAGTGCCCCCCTCAGTGTCTGTCACCCAATCACCCCCACCCACCGCCCGCCTCCCTTTCTACCAGCCCTTGTTTGTTTCCCAGAGTTAGAGTCTCTTATATTCTGTCTCCCTTTCTGATATTTCCCACTCATTTTTTTTCTCCTTTCCCCTTTATTTCATGCAGGAATTTCTATCCCAAATTTATCATAAGATTGTTCAGGAATCCAGATTCTTCTATGTTGCGAATCTACTTTTATCTGATTCACCACAGATCTCCACATCCAATGAGTAGATGGAAGAAGAGATAGAGAATTCCAAGGTATACTTCAGTCCAAGAGTAAAACAAATAATTTCCGTCACATTTTATTGTCTGGTATTCCATCCTGTGGCCTCACCTAGATGCAATAATAGCTTGGAAATGCAGTCATTTCCAATGCAGCCAGTTCCCAGCAAGAAATTCTACATCATGGAAAGAATGCCCAAATCCTTGATGATAACTGCCCTCCCTTTCATAAGAAGTAATAAATTAGTCTAAATACAAGTACAATAAAGCCACAGTTCAAAACAAAGTAAGGGAAATATAATAATTTCTTTCAGAAATGAACCTGAGCTGAACACAAAGTCAATGCATAAAGAGATCTAGAAGGACAGTGAGTCAAATAATTCATAGATTAATGTGGAAATATGTGCAGTGGTAACAGAGATAATCACACATACCTACATATGCACCCACACAGGTGCACGCACATACATGTAAATGTAAGTGTAAATAAACAGGAAACAAAGAAAACTAAATAGTTGATGAAAATGAAGAGATAAAAGGTAGAGCCAGAATAGTAAATCTTCTAAACATATATATAGTTGGCAAGGTAGCCAGGAGGATATCTTAGCCGAATGCAATTTCTGGAGGCTGCAGAACTAGAACTCAAAGGCTATATAGGAAAAGAGATGTGGCCATCTATCAACACCAAGGAGATAGTTGGAATCGAGAGCCTACCATATTGGAGCTTCTGGAAAGGCTTGGCATTCTACGTAAGGATGAACTGTGAAACCTCACAAACCAGCCTCTACTGTGAAATAAAAGGATGATTTATGGGAAATACATCTTATCATTGGATAGGAGATGAAAGTGAACTAAACCAAGAGCAGATATAAACATATAACTAATTGTCCCATAAACCATTTGAAGCAGAAGTAAATTCCAAAAATTGATCATAGGGAATATATCCATATGTCTCAAGAATGCCAACAAGAGGTAAGTCATTTTGGCCAATGATGACATGACAATAGAAACTTAGCAACTCTTAAGAGGCATAACGTACCAGGGAAATATAACAAAAAAATTATAATAATAACCTAATTTCTTTTAAATATTTGAGCTGGAGAAAACACATAATGGACAATAACTGTAGACACAAATTCACATGCCTTTCAGTATTAACTACATCAAGCTAATCCTTTATAGAGATCACATATCTTTTTTTAAAAATTTATTTTTTATTGGTGTTCAATTTGCCAACATGTAGCATAACACCCAGTGCTCATCCTGTCAAGTGCCCCCCTCAGTGCCCGCCACCCAGTCGCCCCCACCCCCCGCTCTCCTCCCCTTCCACCACCCCTAGTTCGTTTCCCAGAGTTAGGAGTCTTCCATGTTCTGTCTCCATTTCTGATATTTCCTACCCATTTCTTCTCCCTTCCCCTCTATTCTCTTTCACTATGATTTATATTCCCCAAATGAATGAGACCATATAATGTTTGTCCTTCTCCATATCTTGATGGAATGGAAGAGATTGTTAAGTGTTCTCTGTATTCTGAAATTTAGTCCTACTAATCAGTTCTCTACCTGACCAGATTCTGAAGCCTACTCAGGAAACACCTACACGCAATAATAATAGCAACAACAACAATAATAATAATAAAATGTGGCTTTGAGTCAGACAGACTTGGCTACAAATTTTACTGTCATATTTTCCCAGCTATAGGATGTAAAGAGAACTAAATTTAGTGGTCTTATGTAAAATCATATTAATAATAAATCCTATGCAGGACAGTTGTGAGAATTGATGAAGAAACAAAGAACTTTATTTCTGTTTAATACATAATAGAGCACTTGAAAAAAAGTCTGTTAAAGCTGATTTATAGAATTTGATCTTTGGATATCTCTTATAACACAATTCCTTTCAAACATTTTTGTAATATGGAGCAATGATTGTTTTTTTTTTTTCTGGAATTAAAATTCTATTGTGTTTGGTCTATTCAAAACTTATTTATTTACAACTTCTCTGTGTAAGGGATCATGGAATGACAATTTATGCAAAATTAAAATTGCCACATTTATTCGTATATTCTACAAGATAGAATAGCAAAAAAAAATGCTCAAGTTTTATTTGTTGCCAACTAACAGAACTACTACATTTTTTTTCCTACGTTAAATAAATAAATAGGCAGTGGAGTGGAGTGGGAAAAATCCTGTGGTAGGACACTAGATGCTGGAAGGAGTATGACTACAGCTGCATGCTGTTGAGCAAATATATCAGTTAATCTCTATGTAGCTTGGCTTCCTTATCTATAAAAATAAGATGGTCTTGGAGAACCTTCTAATTAGACATCTAGGAAAAAAAATACTGTGTTGATTTTCACTGTTGAGTAGTTTTGGGATGCATACCCTGACAGAAAGGTTAGCATGAAGTCCATTAGGAAATGGAATATTCATATTGTGTATAACAGCAAAAGAGAACTAAACTAAATAATGTAATCATAGATGTTTGTCTTATAAAATGTTCATGAGAATAAAGGCTATTTATTCATCTTTAAGTACAGAGCAGGATGTGCAAGGAATGGGCAACAGCTCATGCAAAATGCATGACTAACTCTTTTCACTAAGAATATGTAGCTGCATACTCGCAAGGTGAGCAAGACTTAGCCTCATTTAGCTAATGAGAGTTGTGGCTGCATATTTCATATGCAACAATGGAGGTGCAATCTCATAGAGGTTATTTAAAAGAGCAGAGATACAAAAATATAGAACACAAATTAGCCTCGGTGACCCAGAAATGACTTAGATAGCAAGAAAATGGCTTTACATCTGATATACTACTTACTCATCTGAGGGTTTAATCATATATTAAGAAGTTAATTTATTCAATATAACTTACCTTTCCATCATAATATCAGCATTAGTTTGCCTTCTGAAAAGAATATGGTTTTATTTTGCAAATTATTGACATTTACCTAATTTTGATTTAAAAAAATAATGGGGGATCCCTAGGTGGCGCAGCGGTTTAGCGCCTGCCTTTGGCCCAGGGCGCGATCCTGGAGACCCGGGATCGAATCCCACATCGGGCTCCCGGTGCATGGAGCCTGCTTCTCCCTCTGCCTATGTCTCTGCCTCTCTCTCTCTCTGTGACTATCATAAATAAATAAAAAATAAAAAAAAAAAAAAAAAAAAAAATTAAAAAAAAAAAAATAAAAATAAAAAAATAAAAAAATAATGGGATTTCTAGCTTAAAAAGAGTTTATACCTAAAATCAAGGTACTTTTATGTAAAATCACACGGGAAAAACAGTTATTATCAACTAATTTTAAAATCCTCTGCACTATCTTATATAATAAGGTTGATAAATTCAAGTAATGTATCTATTCAAAATATTTGCTCTTTCAGCCTCTTTTGGACATGAAAACCACTTGTAAATATGCTCAATCTTAGAACTACTGCCCTGCTATAGAACAGAAATAAAGTACAAATTCTCGGTGGAACTAAGCTTTCCAGAAAAAGTGCAAAAATGCACAAAGTTTCAGTTATGCAAGGGAAATAAGTCCTAGAGATTTACTGTACGGCAAAGTGCCTATACTTAAATTTTTATTATATTGTGTGCTTAGAAATTTGCTGTAAGTATAGATTTTATATTAAGTGTTATAACAGGAGCACCTGGGTGGCTCAGCAGTTGAGCCTCTGTCTTTGGCTCAGCATGTGACCCCCAGGGTCCTGGGATCGAGTCCCACATTGGGCTCCCTGCAGGGAGCCTGCTTCTCCCTCTGCCTGTGTCTCTGCTTCTTTCTGTGTGTCTCTCATGAATCAATAAATAAAAAAATCTTTAAAAATGTATTACAATAATAGTAATAATAATAATAATAGGAGGAGGGAGGAGAAGAAGGAAGCAGCAGTGGGGAAAAACAAGAAGGAAGAAAGAAGGGAAAGAAGAAAGCAGGTAGAAGGAAAGTTTTAGAGGCGATAGATGTTTATGGCATAGATTCAAGGTAACACTCATCCCCAGGTCATCAATGTACACAGTACATATGTACAGCTCTTTGTATGTCAATTATACCTCAATAAAGTTGTTTGTTAAAAGAAGGAAAAAATTCTAAAATCCTTGTAGCTTGGTTGACTTAGTTTATTGCTCTGGAATAAAAACTATTCAAGATTTGTGGTTCTAAGTATGATCCCTGAAACATCAGCACTGCCTGGGAAATTGTTATAAATGGGAATTTTTAGGCTCAACCCCAAAATACTGAAACAGAAGCTTTGTGCCTAAGAAACCATCCAACTGACACATGCCAGAGTGAGAACCGTCATCCTAGTGAAGGATGGAGAAACACATCTCAGTATAAGAAGGGTATCTCTCTCATTTATATAATAATGAATGACTAAGGAGTTGAGTTTTCTCAAATAAAGTAATAAAATAATAAATAAAATCACCTTTCCTCACTCTATTGTTCAGAAGTATGTGGTTGGCCCAACATGCAGTAAGGAAGATACGGATCTCTCTGATAGTACTTGAGCGTCTTGTATCTGTTCCTAGAAAAATTGCGACTGGATAATTGGAAGAACGTTGTCCTGGGAAATTGGACAGAAGAGAACTCATCGACATGTGTGGTAACCATTAGTTCAAATCTTTATTAAATATATTGCAGGATGAGAAAAGCTCAAAATGACAGTTCTGGGGAGTAGAAAGCCCGAAGCACTGCCATGGTGGACTGGGGAGCCTACGTAGCTGTTCAGATTTCAAGAGGAATAGAGAACGTGAAAGTTCCTCATTATACAGGATCTGCTGGACCGAGGCTGTGGTTTCAGCATTAGTTGGTCAAACTGGGCTTTGCAAGAGAGGGGAGAAACGGTTAAGGGCCAAAAATCCTATGAAGGCTTTTGGTCCTTCAACATCTTTTGCACTTGGCATAAAATCTAATGTGAAAGAGTTGTAGGAATAAGTCACCCAGTATTTTCAATCACATATCAGTTAATATTCAGGAATCTTATATAATGATTATTGGTTTCTTGACATTTTAAATGTAAGGTGTCACCTCCATATGTTGTGGGCAGATCAGCTCATTTAATCCTCTTGTATTTGTAGTATGATTTCTCTCTCATTCCACATTTTACAAACCTGGGATGATGAGCTACAAGGACAGTTTCCAACTGAGGTCTTAGGCCAAAGAATTTCCTCTTAGTTGTTCATCTAAACATCCTTTCAATAAATTGAAACAAAGAGTTTCAAGCATGCATAGAAATGCTATATACCAATGGTAGGAATGAAATAACATTCATTTTGTTAATGTAATTATCTTATGTCTCCATTTCTACTAATGACCCCCAAAAAATGATCAAGTAAAAATCAATAAAAGCCACACAAACCAATGACAGTCCGTTAAAAAAGAAAACACTGATTATTATGTGACAGGAAAAAAATTCCTCGGTTTTCTAGATCAGCAAGCTCTTCAGAAAATACCACGTTCTAATCATATGGAATATATAATATTGAGAATGAGCTATTCTTTTAGTTGTAATTGTAGAAATACATGCATACGCACAGAGGACTAATTTAAATATTTTTTTAAAGAGATTTCTTAAAATGTCATGTTAAACTGGATTACAGTTGACCAGGAAATCGGATACCATGCTATAAATTGCTGTGTTTAATCTGTTTAAGGGAAAGCGTTTTGCACACGATTACTTAATTCGAAGAGTGTGATTCGATATGGACGAAGAACAAGGTTAATAATAATGATGATGATAATAATAATAGTATCTTAAATAACATATAATTAATACCGTATTGCTTCTTTGCCAGGTCAGTATAGATTAACGTCATACAGAGCCTGCTACTAATTCAAGAACGTCTGTGGATGGAGTAGCTTGGAATACGACTCTCTCTGTCATCTTTTCCCTAGGCAGCTGGAAAGCAAGAGTCACTAAAGTGATTTAGCAGTCAAGCCCTCCGTATTCCCAGCCCTCACCAGACTAAAGTAGCCAATGCAAACCACTGTGCTTAAAAACAAACAAACAAAAAAAACCCCACTATTCTTGGAAAGCTCAAGCAAAATTATGTTTTTCCACTCTTTCAAGCCCACAGGAGAGAGTATGATTTACTCCAGGGTTAAATCAGAATATTACTGGCCAAAGATGACAGCAAAAGCTTAAATACTCTTAAAATTCATTGCAGTATACTCTCAACCATCAACCTACGTTAGGTAACATTTTCAGGTTTCTTGACTATTCAAAATTCTTCAATGCTACTTGCAACTCCCTGAATAATTAATAATACTGTAGAAGAGAGAATGAGATTTTGTTATTTTTTTTACCATTGTCCACTCATTTTTAAAATTATGCATTTATTCATGAATACGTTAGATGATTCCATTGTTTCTTTTCCATCTCTTCTTAAACTTCCTTAGTTAAGGCACTCATCAAGTGCCATTATGTCGAAGAATCTACTCCATGTCTCTCCCCTAAATTCATTTTGTTGTGATGTCCAATCTCCTTATTGCAAACTTTAAAATATTTCACATTTTGGCACTGTCATACATTTGCAGAAAGAGTGCTTTAACCTAAATCTTATTCCTCTCTCCTTAACTCCATTGCATATTCTTTATTTGCACATAGCTGGGAACCAAAAGTTAACATACTAAGACCCTATATTCAGAGTTGAAGGGTCTAATGTATGGATGTTCCATCAAACTCTTCAGTTTATTCTTCTTTTCTTCCTCTTTTGACTAATATTAAAACAACTAATAATATCTATGTATCTCTTAAGTTATAGGCAATGAACCAACTAATTTACATGCACAATACAACATAATGAAAAATGAACAATTATTTTTACTGTTGTTGTGTGTAGCAATGAGATCTAGGATCTTTTCTTGTATTAACAGGAAAACTGATCTTTTCTCTAATAATAGAATGAGCCTCTAGTTGTTATCTTCTCAACATTTAATTAGCCCAAGCAAGTAAAAAGCTGCAAAGAACTGCAAACAAAAAGAAGTTAAAGAGCCTAATTAGTTTAAAAATACAAATGAGGAATTCAAAATTTCCAGTGAATTTCCAAGCGTATGATTTGTTTTGATATGTATAGTAACTTTGTGGTATGGGTGGAACATTATTAAATTTAAAAAATATTTAACTAATATGGAAGGAGGTGAAAACTGAATCCAAGTTATCTGAAATTTGGTTAAGGGATCATTATGCTCTCTCAAACAATTTCCTGGACAATAATGCTATAATATATATATTCCTAAAGTTCACCATGAATTTAATTACCAAGCTCAAACATCAACTCACAATAATACTTACTTAGAATTTATCTCTGAAGGAACTTATAAAATCCTAAACCTCTTCTATGTCACTGACAGCAGTAAGATAATAATAGAAAGGGAATGCATAGTTCCAGTCCTTACATTAATTCTGAAAATCGATATTCCTTATAACATTGAGAAAGCAACCCAGCCATCCTAGACCTTGGTTTTCCCATCTGTGTAATAGAACGGTTTCAAGAAATGAAATATTGAATATTTGGCTGAAGGGACATGATATTATGATTGGCAGATGGCAAAAGAAAGTCTGAATCAAAAGACTCTGGCTTTACATGATGTACTTAAGGTCATAAAGTCACAGAAAATTTGATAAAACTGAAGTTACTCTTCTTAACTTATTTGTGCAAAATATTAAAGCCATCCTGAGAGACTCATAAGCTATGCTTGTGCTTTATGAATTTCTTCTCTTTTTTTTTTCATTATGGGAGTTTAAAATCACACTGTTGAATAATGATAATTAAAATTAGCATAAAATCAATGGCACTTCAAAGCAAGGTACAAAATCAGTTGAGGAATAAAGAAATAAGCTCAGAGTAACTAATAGTCATGTGTTTTAAACCATTTTGTTTGATGCTTTCTTAGGTCTCAAATTTTCCTTTTTGTAAAAAGATAGTATATTGTTTAAAAGTGTAAATCCTTACAGAAGCCTGTTGAGAACATGGAGAAAACTACTTGTAAATGAATTATCCAACCTCTGCAAATATTTATTTTTTTATTTTAACATTAGATAGATAAGTATCCCTATCTTTATTAAAAAATTTGATAGATAGCAAATATTTTCAATGAATATAAACAAATTTATATGTTTCCTTTTATTGGTCTTGAAACATCGTAAAGACCTGCACTCTGTCATATTTAAATTATTTGTAATTAAATTATAATTTATGTAATAAATTATAGAATATTTAAAAATCTTCTACCTGTAATCTGATTTACATACTTCTCTAATAAGCAAACATATTACATAGAGCTCCCTTGATAATGATAATTTAAATGATGCACATCTGGGGAAGAAATTGGCACTGAAGTTTTAATGATTTTCTGAAATAATTTCCAAGCTAAAAGAGCACATAACATTTCTTAGAATTAAATGTAAGAGGCATGTGACAATATATCCTATTTTCTTTGGTTTTGCCTAGTCAGAAAAAGAATCAGAAGAGCAAATTAACAGAAACTAAAAGAACTGTTTTTTTTAGAGTCAAAGCTAGCATCATGTTCTGGAGACCAGTGTTCCTACTATATTAAGGTTGCTTTCTGCACAAGTTAATTAAGAGAAATTTATTTATTTTTGTTTATTTTTTAAAGATTTTTTTTTTAATTTATTCATGAGAGACACAGAAAGAGAGAGAGAGAGGCAGAGACACAGGCAGAGGGAGGAGCAGGCTCCACCAGGAGCCTGATGTGGGACTTGATCCCAGAACTCTGGGACCAGGTTCTGAGCTGGAGGCAGACACTCAACCACTGAGCCACCCCAGGCATCCCAAATAGGGACTCGTCCATGCTAGTGACTACAGGTCTTAGAGCAGTGGTTGTAGATCCTGGTTCTGGGTTAACTACACAAGAGTTAGTTGGAAGCAGGAGTGCGTTTTATGCATTGGGTTTCTGGAACTCACCTAACACCTAACACATAGCAGGTATTATAAATCCTCACCTTTAACAGGTCCCAGATCCTCACTCTCAGACATGATGGGAGCCATTATTCTGGAATATTGCTTAGTGGAGAAGTTTGTGGGTATCTGTGTGTTTGTTAGATTTCATTTATTTATTTGAGAAAGAGAGAGAGAGAGAGTAAGCATTAGTGGGGACAGGGGATGGGGAGGGGGCAGAGGGAGAAGCAGACTCCCTGCTAAGCTGGAAACCTGACTTGGAACTCAATCCCAGGACCCTGGGATCATGACCTCAGATGAAGGAGGACATTTAACCAACTCAGCCACTCAGAACCCCAGTTGATTTGTTTCTAATAAGGAAAATTGGTCTAGGTGTTCCCAGAAAAAATCCTGAAGTGAAGATTTGAGTGCAAAACTTTGAACTGGGTTATTTATTCCTGAAATTTCAGAGAGAAAGGGTGAGATCCATAAGAGAAGGGGAAGAAAACATTGTAGCTGTGCAGTGACCACTGTGGACAACTGGCAAAAGGATGTTGGGTTACTGGTCTACCAACTCCCTGCCATTAAGAGCTCTTTCCAGGGCTATTACTAATGTTTCCTCCTTCCCTCTCTCCCTCCCTCCCTCCTTCTCTCCCTCTCTCTCTCTCTCTCTCTCTCTCTCTCTCACACACACACACACACACACACACACACCCCTCTGACTCACACTGAACTAAGAGAGTTACCAGTGGTCATAGGCAAAAGCCCTGTCAGAGTAAGAGGTGTTTGAAGTAAGAAGCTTTTGTCATGCAGAGGGATTTGTTAAAGGTATATAGGTGGGGTATTGACAGTGTTTGCTATATTGAACCCATTGTAAGCAAATTAATGATTCACATAAAAGAACAATTGCAGTATGTGTGTGTGTGTGTGTGTGTGTGTATCCACTGAAATCTAATACAAATAATCTATAGTATAGTGAGTATTTCTTTGGTATAGTATTCACAAATTTAGCAAAATAACAACCCAGGACACTGAGTTAAATTTGACTTCAGATAATGTATCCCTTTTTTAGTAAAAGTATGGTCCAAATATTCTATGAGGTATATTTATAAAAATATATATATTCATTGTTTATCTGTAATGTAAATTTAAATATGGATCCTCTATTTTATCTGACAACACTCCTTTGGCTTTAGTAAGGAACTGACTTCACATGATTATTAGAGCTTATTGTTCTATACTTAAGAACATTCTGAGAATTCTTTGACCCCAAATCCATTTTTACCAAAACAGTTTAAATAAGATTATGTAAAGTTATTGGATATATATGAAAAATTAAAGGAAGCTCTCTTTCAGTGCTATCTCTATAGTAGATGTGAATGCATAAATGCACTTATAAATGAATTTTAAACATCTCAGAAATATTTGAATTATAGTTATTTCTTTCATTGTTTTCTGCCATTTCTGGTAGACTTTTGCCAGTTTGGAGGTGGCTGATCCTTTTTATTGCATCAAGAGTAAAGAAGACTGGCCTGTGAAGTAAGCTTCAAATCTACAGGTTTTAAATTTACATCTACCTACTATGAATATGCATGCTCCTGCAGGACATAGAAATAGTCAACATTCAAAACTCTGGGAGAATTACGTGAATAACTCACTTCACAAAGTTTTCTATGTATAATGTTATTTTCTTTCCATGGAAAACATTGATCAGCAACTTATATGTAAGCCAGAAACATAATCCAGCGACAATAACATAGCATATCAGTCTGTCTTTCTTCAATTCGATGGAGGCATATGCTTACACCAAACTTGCTAAGAGCAATAGCAAAAAAAAAAAAAAAAAAATCAAAAATCAAGGGAACAAGTTAAAATCATTATCATTCATGGTGGATAATCTTGATTGGGCATCCATTTCTGTTCCACAGATTCACTCTATTTCTCCAAACAACTTACTTCTTCTCCATTAGGTACAAAAATATTTTGAAATCTACTATACTCTCCTTAGAACTTTACCATGCTCTAACTTGTCCACTCCTCTCAATTAAGTAGATACATTCAAATGGCAATCTCCACAGCTTCCCACCACCAGATCTATATAAATAAGCCTACATTCACACTTGTTTTCTTCCTTTCCTGCACGTCTGCTTTTTAAATCTGATCACTTCCTTCCTTACAGGAACATTGCCCAAGAATTGTCCTTTCTTCTGCTTCCTCAACATCTCTCTCTCTCTCTCTCTCTCTCTCTCTCTCTCTCTCTCTCTCTCTCTCTCTCTTCTGGATCAATTATATTTATATTGGATCAATCATGCTGGATCAATTATATTTATACTGATACTCAAACTCAAGTTAACCTATCATAAAATACTTTTAAAAATATTTTCCTCTTATGCTTCATTTTTATCCAATTACCACCTTAACTCTGCTGTTCATTATCAATATTCTCCTGACTTCTCTGCATTTGCACTATCCATGTATTAATTTATTTCTCATTTATGTTCCCTTTTCATCTTTCTTCCTTACTATGCCATGGTTTCTATTTTATTTTCTTTCATTCTGTTTATTTAGTTTTCACTAATCACTGGTGGCCTCTATCAATTAAATCCAGTAAATATCTCTTAATCCTTATTTACCAGTCATTATACCTCTGATGACACTTTGGTTTTCTTGTTTACTTGATTGGTTGGTTTTAATTTTCTTTCCTTGGCTTCCATTACATCATACAAACTTGAATTTCCTTTTATATCCTGAACCCTCGTTTCCTGTCCTATATACCATTGTTTCTACATACATAGAAGTTACAAGTTACACAGAAAGAAAGATACCCTTTTCCTCTTTCTAATTCTAAACACTCTTTCTAGAAATGCATATTTTCTACCATGTTTCTAACCTGCATTACTATGCTTAGAAGAGCCAAACATGTATGTCCAGCAAAGACTGTCTTCTAAGCTTCAAGGTTCCATTCCAATATGCAAACTTCACAATATTTTTTGATGTCTTGTTGCAGATCGATGTCAGGATAGTCATCCATCCATCCATCCATCCACCTATCCATTAAATAACTGTGTATTGAATGATTACTAATCACAAAGGAGGAAAAGTAATGAACAAAACAGAAAGAAAAACAACTAAACAAAATTCTGTCTTATATAGTTAAAGCCTTATTTTGAAGAGTGGAACAGACCAAAACTCATTCATATGTTTATTTTTTATTAATAACATCATATTAGCTGAGGAAAGGGTGACAGTATTTGGGTGATAATTGAAATTTTAGATGTACTGGCCAATGTATTACAAGTAAAACAAGTAGTGTTGAGGCTCCCTGGGGGAAGGCCAGGCCAATCAAAAGATAAAAGTGCAAAGACCCTGAGGCAGACATATGACAGTCTGTTTGAGAAATTGCAAGGGAGGCCAATGTGCCTGTGTTAGCAAGGTGAAGATGAAGGATGAGCAAAGAATATAGAAGAAAATAAAATAATAAAGTTAAAGGAGTAATGGGGGGCCTGACTAGTAGGGCCTTATATATTCATTATAAGTGGTTTTGTTTCTTTTTTTTTTCTTAAAGATTTTATTTATTTACTTATAGGAGACACACAGAGAGAGGCAGAGACACAGGCAGAGGGAGAAGCAGGCTCCATGCAAGGAGGCCCCATGTGGGACCCGATCTATATGAGTAAGATGAGAAGCTTTCAGCAGGGTTAAGGAGAGGTATGGCAAGAATTGTTTACATTTTAACAAAGATAAATTTCTGGTTGATCTTTAGGTTTGAAGAGATCAGGAGAGAAAATAGGCCAGATGGAGTGCTATTGAAATAATTTAAGGAATGAAGTGCCTCAGAAAAGGGTATTAACAGTGGAAGTGCTGATAAGTATTAGGATGCTAATATTGCATATTGCAGATTGAAGTATTAATTCTGATGTAGGCGTAAGAAAAAAGATGAGTCAAGGACAATTTCAAGATTCTTCATGTTACCATGTATGCTTGAGAAACTGGAAGACTTTGAAACTTACTAACTAGATTAAAACCAGAAACTGAAAAAAAAACAGAAACTGACATGAAATATTTTAATTATTCATCGAACTTAATTATTGTCTGGTGTTTCTATTGTTAGTATATTGTATAAACCAGTTACTCAATTCAGGAAATTAAATCATGTTTATATACCTCTTCCTGAGAAAAACATTTATAAATATATGTATATATTTATATAAATTTAAATAAGAATATATAAAGATATACTTGACATATAAATGTATAGTAATATATAAAATATCCATCTCTCTATATTTGATACTTAGATCTCATCAATGTTTGGAGACCAATCATTCACTCCATGAAACCAACCCCTTATTATTCTCTCTAGTCCAGTCTATTACAGAACAGACTTCATCAGATTCCCCATATTCATTTTGCCTTCTTCAAATTTATTTTTAATTAATAAAGAAAATGCTTTAAATTAGAAAATGTAGATCCTTAACTGAAAACATTGTGATTATTTTCCCAGTTTCTTTTAAGTTCAGAAATTCTCAATTTGACCATGGGTATCCTGAATATTCTCATTGCTATCACCTCTCCAGCTTTATCATGAACCAAACTATGCTTTTGTCCATATAGTTTTCTTCCAGTTCCTCTCTTTTCCACAGTCTGCTCTTCACATGTGCTGTTTCCCTGTATAGCTAATATACTACTTAGTTCCAAGCTTTATTTTGGTCTCCAATATGGTGTTTCTTTGTATTAAAATGTAATTTCTGGGGCTTGTGGGTGGTTCAGAGGTTGAGCATCTGCCTTTTGGCTCAGAGCGTGATCCTGGAGTGCTGGGATCGAGTCCCACATCGGGCTCCCTGCATGGAGCATGGTCTCCCTCTGCCTGTGTCTCTGCCTCTCTCTCTGTGTGTGTTTCTCATAAATAAATAAATAAAATCTTTAAAATATGTAATTTCTGAACCCACAGAACAAATTAAGTTCAACAGTCAAGTATATTTATGGTGTTTTATGCTATAGTTATTTATTTACTAACTTGCCATAGATATTATAAGCTTCATGAGGAGAGAGCCCCAAAATGTCTTGATAAGATATAGATCTGCACTTATGACATATATTTTTTTTAAATTAATGAAAGGGTAGATTTTATATTGGTTTTATTTTTGTGTGTCCTATCATATCAATTATAAGTGTTTTCATGAGATTATGTATTAAAAATGCACATGTCTTAATGTATTATTGAATACATGCATTAATGCATAACACATTCACTAAAATATCTACAAGTTTATATATGTATTAACTTAATGAGTACTTTCTTAAAATTATATAGTTTTGTTGTTGCAATGTAGCAACATTTCCCAAGTTGTGTTTAGAAAACTTTAGAGGATTAAGCAATATGTTTACCAATGCAAATAAATTCAGAAACACTGAATTAAATAAGTTTTTAAAATATACATTTTTAGGACACAGGTTCTCACTGTTTTGATATAATAAAATGCATTATGAATCTCCAAGAGGAAAAAAAAACATGAAAAATTTCCCAAACTAAGTGGAATTTCTAACACTAAGATCTTACTTGATAAGAACTGGCCAGTATATGAACATAGACCATCAGAACAATCTGTTTAATTCATTTATTTTAAGAGCTAAATCAAAGTAATGAGAATACATTCAGTCACAAGTGCTCATTTAATGACAGCTAAACCCATATGATATAGTCTAGAAGGAAAAAATAGAGAATTCAAGTAAAGAGATGTAAGACTAAGACACAGAAGCTACAACAGTAATGGAGTCGCCTTTCATTATCCATATGAATAGTTCACTATGAAATTCCCTAGTAACCCATAATTTGGATGCATGATGAATTTGTCTGATTTTTTTAATGTAATATTCTTTACAGCTATTTAAACCAGAAAGGACTGGAAGATCACTTCAGATATTGTGGATGTCATTAAAGAAAAAGTAATTTCAAGGAACATATATTCTTTTATTACAAGCTGAATTCAAAAATAAGAAAATGCCCCGGGAATAGAGCTCAGATCAATCCATTAAATTGTATACATGATTTTATTTTCTCACAACATAGTTTAAAATACTTTGCTTTCTACCAGATGTTGTATCTTCCTTACAGGGGGTGGTATTGCGGGGAGCAGAGGAATCTTAAGTATGTTTACAGTACTTAAGAAATGCATTCCATAGGGGCACCTGGGAGGCTCAGTAGTTGAGCCTCTTGCCTTGGGTTCAGGTCATGACCCCGGGGTCCTAGGATCAAGTCCCACCTCAGGCTCCCCACAGGGAACTTACTTCTCCTTTTGCCTGTGTCTCTGCCTCTCTCTCGGTCTCTCATGAATAAATAAATAAAACCTTAAAACAAAGAAATGTGTTCCATATAATATTTTTGTATACCAATACTTATTTAGTACCCCAAGAAAATGAAAAACAAAATCGTTGTAAATTTATCATACTATACTCAGCATTTGATAAGACATCTGAAAAATTCAAACTTACATCCTGATAGATCTTTTAAAATACTGTGTGAACCCTCTGTGAAATTTACTGAAGTGAACTGAATCCAGGGTAGCTAAGAGCAAGACCTCGAATGAGAGCCAATAGACACTCTATAAATATCCATGGGCAAGGTTACATCTGAGTATTATTTTTTCAAAAAAAGTAACAAAAATTACAAGACTCCCTACCTGTTAAAATATATTCCTTGTTATCTATTCATCTTTGCCCTATTTTATATTAGGATTAATTTTGCTTTATGAATTCCTGAAGTTGTATAAGTTGCACATACAGCTTAAATGCCATAGCCTTCTCTTACGGAGAGCACCTCTCCAGAGAAACGAGTGTATATCATTTTGCATTTCTATGGCTTTTTTAAGGTTATTCTATAAATCCACTTTTTCTGTGCTCTGAAATGTCAATTAGAATCCTTCTTGCCTCTCCTACTGACAGTTCTCCATTTCTCTCTGCAGGACTTTTCCCTGGAGATGGTCCATTTTCAAGGGGTTCCTCTATCTCGCCATTTCATCTGGGCTGCGGTTTGCTTACCTTAGCAAAATATACAAGACTCATATGTTATTTTTGAGTTTTCCTTAAGAGGCTATGTTTTACAAGGTCTATTTTAAAGTGCTTTTTAAAATGTTTCAAATGGGATTCTACAATGTGAATTTTTTATTTTTGTGGTATTTTTTGAGTCAACAGTTTTACAACGTTCCCGGTCCCCAAGGAAGATTTGGTGATCAGGTCCAAACCATACATCACAAATTCGAGATGTGTTGATCCTCTTTCTTAAGTACACAGTACACTGGGGACTTATGTGTATATACTTTTGTTTGTTTTGTTTTCTTTTGTTTTTGCAAACAATAGGATAGTGGACGTGAAAGTTGACTTCAAATTTGAAGGAATTTCATTTTTACAAAGAACAAAAAAAGCAATAAGATGCTCAATGTTATAACTTAATGGGCTAAAAATTAAGCCTTAATAGAGGAAAAAAATGAAACATTTATACTCTACCATGGAATAGGAGGTCTCTCATGGTTTTTAAGCAAATGACAGATAATTACTTGGCAGCTGCATTATAGGACAAAGTCTGGCACTAAAAGAAAATTTATTCCAATTAATTTTTGAGGACCTTTTGACTGTGATATCTTACAATTATTTCAATTTCTTATGTTAGGAAATGAATAGCAAAAATTGTTTCTGGAAATCCTGCATGCTAAAAAGCAAAAACTTCTCACTACAAAATTAAACAGAAAATCACTGTAAGTACAAAAAAAATAATTATTTTCTTACATTAAAAAAAAAAGAGCAAAGAGGGAGAAGGAAACTAGACTTGCAAGCTGAAATAAAAGTTCCAGCTCCTAAAGGAATTCACTAATTTCAGTAGACTAGAGAATAACATTTTTAAAGTTTATCCCAAGGGAATGAAAGAAGACATGAACTATAACAATGTTAGTATTTGGAAAGAAAAACTCCACTAACAGCAGCCACAGAGCCAAAAGTTCAATTCTATTAAGAATTAGGTGCAAAAACCAGGATGATAGCAAAGAAACAAGTTCTGGTCTGACAAAAAGGCACCCTGAGAATTTTAATCACAAAAATACTCTCTAACATAGCTAATTTTTGAATTTTTATGAACTATTAGCCTCAGATTCAGGAAAACATCGTTAACTGAACATAGTCCAGAGGACATATCAAACTTAGTACTTGTCATTAAAAAAATGCAATTCTCTCTGAGGAGTAAAGTCCAGCTTACAGGTTCCATTAACTGAGCTCAATTTAACATGAGATCACAATGGAAAATTACAAAACAAAAGGAGAGGAGCCAACAGAAATACCCCTGGTGCAACGAGGTCCTCGGGTTCCAGATAGTGAAATTATAGAAAATAAAATAAATGATAACATGCATGTTTAAAAAAGTAATTTTTTTTAAAGATTTTATTTATTTGAGAGAGAGAAAGAGAGAGAATGTGCATGAGCCCCAGGGGGTGGAGAGAGGGGCGAGTTGAGCAGGGAGCCCACCCTGGAGCTTGACCCCAGGAACCAACGATCATGACCTGAGCCAAAGGCAGATGGTTAGCTGACTGAGCCACCCAAGTGCCCCCCAAAAGTAAAAGATCATAAAAATAGGAACAAGAAATAATAATTTTAATAAGGACAAGAAGACTCTTAAAAGTGACAAATTTTACGTCTTTATCTAAAAGTAGTCTCACCGCAAATCAAAATTCAGTGTTTGTATTAAAAAAGATACAACTAACACAGGTAAGTTAGCTTGTAGATTAACATGAAGAGACTGCCAACAGTACCTATTAAAATAAAATATGTTCATAAAGAACAATATTAACGTGTAATGTGAATCAAAATAAATTTATCTTAGATAAGAATCACAGACAAAATATATTTTGAGGCAAATTTTATTTTCAAGGATATTGACCATATTTGTGGATTTTCCTTGTTGCACCCAACTTCATCTAGCCTCATCAAAGGAAATAAACATTTATTATCCTCAGGGGCTTGTTTGCTTTCACTCAAGTGAAAGAAATAGGTAATCATGTGGATTTGCTACAGCAAACAGAAATATGTGATATTAGTTCCAGTGATAGGCTATGGAAGTTGAAAAGGTGGTTACTTACAATATAGAGCAATGACGCATCTAACAAAAAAGTGCCTACCACAGGATGGTAGGCCTGTGATGTACCTCAGTATCCTGACTATAGAAAACACTAGATAATTAAAATTGCTGGTGTGCCTTGCTAGCCATTGGTTGTTACTGACTTACTAGAGGAGCTCACAAAATAATGGGCCAGTGCGTAAGGAAGAATAAAAGGAAATCAAGAGAAATCTGACATGTTTACAATTATAACTTTTTTTTTTTTCATTTCCAACTGGTAAAAGATTAAATTGACAAGAATTTGTGTATTGGGAGGGGTATAAAGACTGTAATTTTTAAAAAATGAACAATCAATTAAGATTCTTTACACTTGAGAGTGGCAAGTGTAAGGGATATAAACATAGCATGCCACAGACTGGGTCGGAACTGTAATGTAGTATTTTACTTTTTTTAGATTTGGTGGCATTTAGTTGATTTTAATATTTATTATGTATTTTATGCATAAAATATTTTATAATACCTTTAACATACATATAACATATTTTAACATTTTCTAGAGCAGAGAAGTTTAAAAATAGGAGAAATTACTGTATCAAAATGAAAATATTCTGTAAGAAATCACAGTAGTTTCTAGAATTCCCTAAAATCAAGGGAATCTCAAAGTCACCTCTTCATATTTGACTAAAGTAAATTACTTGTGGAGTATTTGCAAATAAAAGAACTGGAGAAACCAAGGTGAAAAGACTGAACATACTATTACATTTTTAAAGAAATATCTCCTTTTAAGCAAACCTAAGATGGAAACTGCCATTTGAGTAGAATATATTATTAATTATGGTCATTTGGAAAATCAGTGATTTGAAGAGTCTATGTGTTAAAATAGAAATATGATTAGTCATGGACTCAGAGACTTAAAGTAGGATTCTAATTACATTGGTTAATAACTTCATGAACTAGTATTATTAATTTATTGTATTTATACATGTAATAATAACTGTTATTATATATGTGTGTGTATATATACAACTAACATTTACTGAAAACTACTTTGTGATAAATACTATTGTAAGTACTGTGTTTATAGCACTTACTAAAAAAAAAAAAAAAAAAAGAAACATGATCCTTGCTTCTCTATAATGTTAAGATTTAGAGAAGATGATGACCTCCTCTGTACCCTTAACACAAAACTACAAGTAAACAAGTAGGTAATTGCTATTTGAATGCATGTTCAAGATTAACCAGTAGAGCTTATCTAATGAGAAAGGTTCTTCCTGCAAGAGTTTTCTGAGAAAATTACCTTTAAATGGGAATCTAAAAAGGTAAAGAAAGCAGCCATTAAGGAGCTTATGCAGTGGTACAAGGAGGGTTTCCAGAGCAGATCAAGCCAGGGAAAGACAGAAAAATGCAGTCATTATTTAAGAGTTTGGCATTTCCAAAAAAAAAAAAAAAAAAAAAAAGTTTGGCATTTCCTAAGAATCAAAAGAGGGGCCCTAGGGCTAAAGCATAGAAGTAAATAAGGAGAGTGCTGGAAGGGAGCTTGCACAGGTAGGCGAGCTCCAGGGAATCAGAGCCTGCCCTTGGTCTACTTAAAGAGCTGTTGGTTTTAATTTAATAAGATGAAAGCACTGGCTACAATAAGCATAAAAGTGACCGGTTTGATTTTCTAGTTCATAAGCCTCTGGTGTCCATGGAGTTGAGCAATCGAGGCTCGGAATAGGATAGAGTCAGTGGCACTTTGAAAGGTGAAATATTTGTGATCTATTTTGGAATTAGGCACAATAGATGTATTGATAAAATGCCCATGAGAAAGAAGAAAATAATCAACCGCTAAGAAAATGTTATGCTGCTAACCGTTCAGTGGATAGGATACCCTTTATGAAACAAATCTGTAGAAAAGGATATTATGGTTTTTGTTTTGTTTTGTTTTGTTTTGAAAAGTATTTAAATGTGGAAAATCTTCATGATAACCACATGGAGAGTTAAAGTAATGAACTGAATATTGGACCCACGGACAAGTGGGTTGTGACTTGGCGAGTGGGAACACAGTTCAGACAGAAATGTTTCCTGACTCATAAGATAGAGACTTTCCTCCAGGCAGGCCATGATGTACATCACAAACTAAGTTCAAACACATTTAAGGCTTTTGCCTGTTTTGTCTGTCTGTCCATCTGTTTGTTTAGACCCGTCCTTTCCAAGGTAAGACCCGAGACATACAAATTAAAGAGGAGAATTTCTTGGCCTCCAAAGATAAAATTGCTGACTGTTCCGGCAACTACAGTTCACAAAATCTGGCCATTCTCTACTTGCACAAGCCCATGACAAACTCTAATAATCCTGTTTCTTTGGAGTAGTCTTCCCTACCTCCCCCTTTTTGGGAGGCCTCCTGGTGTTCTATGGTGTATGTCTTTCCTTGCTTCAGCAAGTTAATAAACCTAACACTGTTTCATTACAGAAGTGTTTGTGCAGGTCTCTAGGCAGTGAACAGTCTTCATCAATGATCAGTTCTATGAACTATCAGTGAAGTCCTTAAGTCTGGAGCTTGAAGAAGGATTTTGCCTGGTGATTGGGTGTGGTGTTATCACTCATATGGTGGTTAAGGCCTTGGAAAAGGAAATTGCCCATAAGGCACAACAGACAAGTGGAGAATGTTTAGTTCTAGTGATGAAAGGAGATTATTTCAAGAAGGAGAAAGCCATTGACAGTATCACATGCTAATGAGAGAGTGGCAAATATTAAGGAAGGGAAATACCCAAACTAATTTTTGATTGAATATATGCATGGAGACTAAATTGGAAGGGTGGGTAGTGAACGGGGTTGAGGGGTTATAGATAGAGCATGTAGACAATATCTTCTAAGATGCTTTGTTGAGAAATGAGAGAGGGATGAAAAGCCTGGGATAAGGCTTTGAGTGTATTTGTATGCTGCAGGGGATAGCTCAAGACTTAGGAAAACTAAAAGGATTATGCAAGGAACTACATTTCTTTAAAAGATAAGAGTTGATGCAATAATCCAGGGCACAGAGCTGGGTTTACCTTCTTGTGAGAGGAGGGAAGCTGCTTTAGGTTTAAGGGAAGGTAAAGGATAAGACAAGGGCAATTGCAGAGTTTAGAGGTGGAGAGAGGCCATGGTGTTGATGTAGCCTTCCTTGTTGCCTTCTCATTTTCCTTTTTGAGCACATGAATTATGGGTGCAGAGGGTAGAAGCTAGAAGGTACTTTGAAGAAAAATGTGGAAGAATTTGTTGAGCTTCTTACTGAGAGTAAACAACTTACTTTTTCACATGAGGATAATCCAACTATTTGTACATATTCACAGGGAAAAGACAGGAAATCACTTCAGGACAAGAATATCACAGAGCTTATTGTGATAGCCCAAGTGAGGACCGATATACTCTAGTGATTGCGACAGATACGGGAGAGGTGAAAGATTTGAAAACTTGAGAAAGATTTTGTAAGACTGATGTATGATAGAGGAAGGCATGTGGTGCTAGACTTTCAGCAAAAGCTGCTTCTCAGATAGCTGTGCCATTTATATTGACGGTGATTTAGGTAAATGGAGAATGTCAGTATTTGGGGAGTTCGATTTTAAAGATATCAACTTTTAGCAGTATTCAGGCAAAATTAGTCATTTTCTTACAGTTACAGCAATCAAGATGTGTGATTTCTTCATTACAAGGTATTTTTTTTTAAGATAATAATTAAAATGGTTGATTATTGGGGCACTTGTGTAGCTCAGTGGGTTAAGTGTCAGACTCTTGGTTTTGGTTTAGATCATGATCTCAGGGTCCTGAGATTGAGCACCGTGTCAGGCTCCAGGCTCAGTGCAGAGTCTGCTCAAGATTCTTTCCCCTCCCTCTCTTTCCCTCTCTGCTCCTCCCTCTGGTCACACTGGCACATGTGCTCTCTCTCAAATAAATAAATAAAATATTTAAAATAAAATAAAATGGTTGATTATGGTGCCCTTGGAGATGAGAATAAAATGTCAATAAAGACAAAAGGGACAGATGGGTGACATTAAAATCCTGTTTTAAAATCCAAAGATCCTTGAAATAAAGAAAAAAATATAATAATAAAGAGGGAAAAAAAGGAAAATTTTTAATATAGGACTTACCACATATATCTGTACTAGTGAGGAAAGGATAGATTCTGCTCCAGTGCTAAAAGCAAGCACCCCCCCAAAAAAAAAAAATTGCCAAAGTTAGCAGCTAACGAAACCAAGGTTTAGTTCTTGCTCTTATCATAGTCTGATTGGTATCATGAGTAACCATCTACATGGCAACGAAAAAAGCAGGGACTTTTCCAGTTGGTGACTCTCCTGCCCCAAAGGGCCTACTCAAAGTCTTCCATGGGATCCTGCATTCAGTGATCATTTTTTTTTAATAATAAATTTATTTTTATTGGTGTTCAATTTGCCAACATACAGAATAACACCCAGTGCTCATCCCGTCAAGTGCCCCCCTCAGTGCCCGTCACCCATTCACCCTCACTCCCTGCCCTCCTCCCCCTTCAGTGATCATTTTTAAAGAAAGAGTGAGCCCTGGGTCTTATGGGAGAATCTAGAATGGAAAACAACAACAACAAAAAGAATGATGTATACTGTTTCCCATAAAAAAATCTTAAAAAAAGAAGAATTGATGTATACCAAGATTTTGTATTTATTTATTCATGAGAGATACACAGAGAGAGAGGCAGAGACACAGGCAGAAGGAGAAGCAGGCTCCATGCAGGGAGCCTGATGGGGGACTTGATCCCAGGACCCCAGGATCATGCCCTGAGCTGAAGGGAGATGCTCAACCGCTGAACCCCCCAGGTGCCCCAGTATACATCAATTCTGATCATATTCCATTAGCCTGAGCAAGACGCAGAGTGCCAACCCGGCCATAGCTCTCCTCCATACCCAGGAAAAGATGATGGCAAGATGAACAGGTAGCCAGCCCCCACCATGGTTGAGTAAATTGAAAGCACATGTGTCTATCATGACCTTCATATTCAAATTCATTAGGTCAATAACCATATCTATTTATCTTTAAGGTGATCATTATATCCGAAGTGAGTGAGAGAAAGTGACTTTTCAACTCTAATGAAGAATTTTGTGGCATGACAAAGATGTCAATTGCTAAAGTAGCAAATGAAGTAAGACATAAGCCAGCATATGGGGCACCTGGGTGGCTCAGCCAGGTAAGGGTCTCCCTTTGGCTCAGGTCATGATCCCAGGGTCCTGGATCCAGCCCCACATTGGACCCCCTGCTCAGCGAGGAGCCTGCTTCTCCCTCTCCCTCTGCCAGCCGCTCCCCCTTCTTGTGCCCTCTCTGTCTCTCTCTTTGTCAGATAATTAAAATCTTAAAAAAAAAAAAAAAAGAAGTAAGCTAGGATATTCCACTCGCAATATAGCTCAAATTAAAGGTGGATTTTGATAAAATGTGGTGGTGAAGAATAGGGAGTCTATTAAGGAAAGACAGGTTTGCTTTAAAGAAATGATTCTCTTAAATAGTAGTTCATGCACACCAAGAAAAATCCTCCAGTATTATTTCACTTAGCAGGTACAGGATTAGGTAAAGAAGAAGTTTATGTATAAGGCTTTTTTAAATCCTAAGAATGGTTAAATTAAAAGAACACATTAATTCTTTATAAAATCGACAAAATTAATACTGTACGTGAAAATACAATTTATATGGGAAAAAAAAAGATGTCCAAGAAGAAAATAAGGCTTCGTATTAGCCATTAATCTGGTACTAGACTCCTGTGGTATAAAATCTGTTGCCCTAACTTTGAAGACTCGAACTTAAAATAGATTAGCCTTAATGCTGACGAATAACAGAATATATGTGTGTACTAAAGAAAGAAAAAAAAAATCACATATGTATCCTTAGCTCTCTGCTCCCGAAAGGATAGTTTTAGGTCCCAGTCATTTGCCTTGGGCAGGCTGACTTTATGGATGGAGATTTAAAAAAAACAATTGCTAAATAATGTATGGGGTAGAGTCAGCACACACCACTTCATCCCCACTCTTCAAAGTATTGCTCTGAGTTATGCTGCTTATTAGAGTATCAAGGGAAGCCAATTTTCAAAAGTACCCACATAAATGTGTACACAAATCCTAAACTGGTGTTTGTAATGGGTCCTTAGGAGCACAAAATGGGTAATGGCACCACAGATGCCCATATACATATGTGAATGTTTGATTTAAAAAGCACGGTTGGCTATTATTTCTAAAATCTAGTTATGCGGCGTTATTGGCCAATTACACTTAGAACTGATTCAATGTATATGGTTTTTTAGACTAAATAAATGATAAAACAATTCTTACTTCCTTCAATTTGTTATTATATTAAAACTCATGTGATTGCTATTTGATATAAAATGACATTTATTATCAGTATTGCGTACTTACACATGGCTTACGGGTTATTATTTTTGTGCCTGTTACATATTGAGTAAGTCAGACATTAATTTCGATTACGTAGACTACGTGAGATTGCCATTTTGCAGATTATGAGAGCAAGATTGTGGCAGATTTTTCCATTGGGATTTTTCTTTTCTTTTGCTTTGTTTTTACTGGTTTCTGTCATAAAGTAATGTATATAAAGCCATCAAACGACTTCAAAACTGACATATTATTTTATGTATCATAAAATGCTATGACTTTCAGCAAATTTAAGAACACACTGTATTTTATAATCTATGAATAAGAAAAAAAGGCTACATCTAATATTTCTATAAAAGCTATAGAATTATAACTTCATAATAGTAACTTCAAGACATGTAATTTTTCTTGCATACTCAAAGGAGTAGAATTATCTTTGATGAAACTAAAGTACATTTATTTTCATGAAACACATCTCACGATATTCTCTCATGTAGATAAAACAAAAAATATTCTGTGAAGAGCAAGAACAGGCAGTTCTGTGATGTTGAGCTGTTACTCATAGTGGTTTCCCCAAAAATGCAAATTCCTAGTAGAACATATATTTATATCTCTCATGACTACATTTCCATTACATTTGAAAGATTACTAATTGACCATAGAAGAATAATTTAAATATAGAATTGATATAAATAAATATATGGAGGTTCACATCATGGCTCATTAGGGATTGTTTTCAATTAAACATGTACTGAACTGGGCTTTCTGATGTTTGACAAATATTTCCAGCCTACTTCACAGGGCTGCTCTTAAATTATATAAGTTAACAGATGCAAATCATTTAGAGACCCTCCAAAAGAAACAAAATTATTTTAACTGTTTCAGTCCCACTGTTTCATCCGTACCTACACAGCACGAGTCTATCTGCTTCATCCTTGGCTATGCATTATCTTACTTAAGTTTATAAAATTCCTGTAAAATTTGTACTCCAACTTTACAGCAAGTTGTAACACGGGGCCTTAGGTTGAGATAGCTGCATGATTTACTCAATATTAAAAAGCAAGCTATCTCCCTTCCTGATATTTCCCAACATTTCTTTTCCCTTCCTTTATATTCCCTTTCACTATTATTCATATTCCCCAAATGAATGAGAACATACACTGTTTGTCCTTCTCCGATTGACTTATTTCACTCAGCATAATACCCTCCAGTTCCATCCACGTTGAAGCAAATGGTGGGAGACAGAACATAAAGACTCCTAACTCGGGGAAACGAACTAGGGGTGGTGGAAGGGGAGGAGGGCGGGTGTTGGAGGGGAATGGGTGACGGGCACTGAGGTGGACACTTGATGGGATGAGCACTGGGTGTTGTTCTGTATGTTGGTAAATTGAACACCAATAAAAATTAATTTTAAAAAAATAAATAAATAAATAAATAAAAAGCAAGCTATAAGGCACGCTGAGGATTTGAATCAAAGCGCTCTCTCTATTTTTGTTTTTTTTTTTAAAGCAAAAACCAAAAAATGAAAGCAAAAACAACACTCTATATTTCTAAGCCAAGCACAATTTTTTCTTCCACCCCAGTCCCCTTGGACTGCTTTCAGCTGTCTGCACACTCATACCTCCAGTTCTGGATGCTTGACTTCCAACAGCTTCATGCTGCATCCTTCTTCAGAGGGCTGCTCGTGGGCCACTGGAGCTGCCTCACCAAGATTCAAAGAGCAGAGAGGGTGCCCGAGCAGGAAGGAAGGGTCAACTGATACCGGAGAGCTGGGTTCTTGTCTCCCAGGGTCGAAGAATGAATCTCATGGACAACGGAGAGTGAGCAAAGCCATCGATGTTTATTAAGCAGAGATGCAGAGAAAAGCTCTCAAGAGCAGGAGGGGTCCCCAGAGCATTGCCACTGGGGGCGTGTAGGGTCTGTCTTTTATAGGAAACTGACCGGGACCTTGGTCCATTTCCTGTCACTATCAGGGTGGATATTTAGAACAAACATGGTGGACTTGTAACCCTCATAATAACAAAGGGGATGGCTTTTTGTAGATCTCATGAGCCCAAACAAGGGGCTCCCTTCTCTCAGGTTAATATCTCCTCCATAACATTTCTCTACATCTGGGATTTCTGTGATTACTTAGTCACCATTACAAGGGGGACACTCCCTAACATTTTGAAACTAGGGAGCCAGGTTTATTTATTTATTTATTTTGTTTTTACTGTCTTACCTCTGTTTTCTTGGGATGCGTAGGAGCCTGACCCCGGGGCCTTTCCCTTATCCTTCCCTGTCTTGCCCAGTCTGCCCCTAACTTGTTCCTACATCAATACCTTGTAAGAAAATCTAGAAGAGTTACCCATAAACTGTAATTCCTACTCAAGT
The DNA here is from genome assembly GCF_018345385.1 of Vulpes lagopus. Lineage (NCBI taxonomy): Eukaryota > Metazoa > Chordata > Mammalia > Carnivora > Canidae > Vulpes > Vulpes lagopus. The sequence continues at coordinate 3,104,354 of NC_054826.1, read as the reverse complement.
CCAGTCCAGGGCCAGGCTAAGGCTGAGACCTCACATGAAATTGGGCCCTTGCCTCCGACTTTCTCTTCTTGATTCTGTTTACCACACTCTATTCATTTCTCCTGATGGAACTTCCTTTAAAAATCACTTGCACTTGGACCTTGATCCCAGGGTCTGATTTCAGAGAACAAGAGTCACCTGGTGAGACTGTTAAACACAGGTTCCGGGGTCACGGGTTGCTGGTCCCAGATTCGGTAGGTCTGGAAGGGAGACCTGAGAACTGGCACTTCTTACGAGCCCTGAGCTGATGACGATCTGAATGGTCTATCATTCACACTAATGCAGCTTCTTTGTGGACAACCTAACCCAAGATAGTATCCTAAAGACAGGATTTCCTCCCTTCATTGTGAATCCCAATACCCTGTAGGGCTTGTGAAAACACCAGGTAAAGGCCCTCCCTCACGGTTTTGCATGTGTCACTAAACACAATGCACTTTCTAGGAAGACTATTATGCTTTCGATTTCAAAGAAATTCAATTTCAATTATGAGATGAAAAGAATCACGTTTTTCATGCTGATAGTAGAAAATGAAAAGTGGTTTTGTATAACTTAAAATATTTTCCTATTGGGGCACCTGGGTGGCCCAGTGGTTTAAGCTAAGCCTCTGACTCTTGATTTCTGCTGAGCTCATGATCTCTGGGTTGTGGGATCAAGCCCCACATCAGGCCCTGTGCTCAGTGGGGAATCTGCTTGAGATTCTCTCCCTCTCCCTCTGCCCCTCCCCACTCACGTGCGGTCATGCTCTCTCTCTAAAATAAATAAACAAATCTTTAAAATATATAAAATAAAATATTTTTCTAGTAAATCATATTCAAGTTAATTGTTTTTCTATTCTAATTTTTATTACTCAATTACTCCAAAGATGAATACCTTACTTCTTACTAGAAGGATTCTAGATTATCATGAACTACCCAGTGCTGTTGGGCTAACTGTGGGTTGTGTGAAGAAGAGGAAGGACAGAAAGGAACTTTTTTTTTCTAAAGATTTATTTATTTATTCCTGAGAGACACAGAGAGGCAGAGACATAGGTAGAGGTAGAAGCAGCCTCCCCATAGAGAGCCTGATGTGAGACTCAATCCCTGGACCCCAGGATCACACCCTGAGTCTAAGGTTGACCCTCAACCACTGAGGCACCCGGCCATCCCCAGAAGGGAACTTTTGAACTCCACTCATGTGTAGTTCAGGTGAATGTCAACATTGGACAAAAAATGTGCAGCCATCAATGGAATGATAGCACTCTTGGTTGCAAGGTATATCTTGTTATACTCATTTACATCACTATAAAAATTGATAGTGCATTTGTGTGTTGTGTTGCTCATTATGTGGTATTACTTTTCTTATTACTAAAATACTAGTCTTTTAGAAAGACTTAGGGAAAGGCTAAATACACACATACACATATATACACACACAACAAAAACAAAAATCAGTGACTTGCTAATAGGAAACAGACTTCATTTTACACATCCAAAATTAAAATGTTCAGTTGAATTTATTTAAATAAAAATATTTACTATAATGCCTAATACGAATACGTATGCATTACTTTAATAAATTAATACTGTACCGTAAATGTATTTACATATAAAGCTATCAAATTCTGATGGTTATTTTTCCTTGAAGGCATTTTTTAAAGGCGTTTATTTCTTTATTTAGAGATTCTCTGTAAGAGAAACAGTGAGAGTAAGTGGAAGGAGGGGCAGAGGAAGGAAAGAAACAATCCTCGACAGACTCTGTACTGAGCACACAGCCCTTTGTGGGGCTTGATCTCAAGACCCTGAGATCATGCATGACCTGAGCTGAAATTAAGAGGTCACTTAACCAACTGACCCACCCAGGTGACACTCCCTAAAGGCAAAGGCATTTTTAAAACACAAAGCATATGAACATAGTTTACTTTCAACCTCCTCTGTATAGAAGCACTGCTATGAAAAAAATGTCATGACCACATAATAGCTTTTTAAAAAATAGTCACTGACTATGAAACTTCCATGAAGAAACCTATTAGCTGGAAGATAACCTAGTGTAGCAGTGATATGAGTTTTATTTGAATAGATACAGAAATTTATGACCCAAGAATTATAAATTCAACATTAGATATTTTAATATACTTGAGACTGTCAATGTCAAGGATCATATAAATTCTATCATTTGTTTAGGATACGTAGAGCCAGTTTATCAACACTCTTTTTACCCATCTAGTACAATATCTCTGCATATGACTTATTGGCACAGCCCATCGCAGGGTTCCATGTACACACAAACAACTTACAAGAAACAAGACAAAATTAAAAAAAAAAAAAAGAAGAAGAAAAAGAAGAAGAAAGAAAGAAAAACAGTAAAAACTTCATCCTAGAATCTCAATTTTTGTAAAAGCTGGGCCGTATGACTCCTTTTCTGCTTCATTTAGACATTCAAATGTGACATTGACATTTTATATCCTAAGAAGCAATATTTCATTTTTAGCACAGGTCAAGGGATAGTAATGATAGATTTATGGCTGTGCCAAGATCATTATATGGATAAAAATAATGTAGAATCTCAAGAAATCCTTAGTCAGCTCTTCACATAGCCTGAACCTTACATCTTTGGAGGTGACTTTGATCTTAATTCCTGTCCAGGGCATCTCACATCACAACTACATTTGTCTTATTTCTCATATAACATTTCAGCTCTGGGAAATTTTTGCAACCCCCATTCAAAAAAAAAAAAAAACTGCTTTGAACACCAGGGAAAAATAAATCTTTTTTTTTGTTGTTTTTTTTCCATGTCCCACTTAGAGGCAAAGACCATGCCAAATACCTTTATGAGAGACATGAACAGCTGGAATAGTCCAAGCTAGGAAATACTATGCTACAAAGCAATGGTTGAAACACATTTTCCCCTGAAACTATTTATTATTTATCATCTTGCAATTATGAACCAGTCTTGATGAATAAGTATATTTTTATTTGCAGTATGTATGATTTTGAAATGATCCATAAATATTAAATAACAACTTTGTATTTTCTAAATATACATTGTGAGTCAGGATATTTTCTGGTAAATACAATATAAATATATTGATCCGTTAGAATGAAGTACAATGATGAATAAATTAAATTAGATATTCACACAAATCCATAAAGGAAAGCATTTCTGCTTATTTACAGGCTGCTTTTTTCCCCACCTGCATCACTAAAAACAATTCAACTTCATGAAATCAATACATTATTAGAGAAATATTTGTTCATTTTATATATGTATTAAAGTACTTAAATTTATCCACGCAATGCAATCCTAATAGGTATATGTGTCACGTAAAAACAGGTTGAACATGGATTTTGTACTTGAGAAGCTTATCAGTTAGCAAGTGTAATAGAGCATGCCAATAAAAAGACATAATTAAATAGAAGAGTGATAATTGTCCTAGGATTTTCAAAAATAAGCAGGTATAAATCTTATTCTATTATTAGCTCAAGTGTCAATTTCCCTTATTTCTCTCCAGTATCCTAACATAGGATTAACATTTCATACCAGCGGTAGCCATATGGTTTGTAAAATATGTACTAGTTGGGATGCATTTGTTGCTTACAAGAAAGAAAAATCCTCTGGAGCTAACTATCAAAAGAAGGAGTTTATTTGTCATCAGAGAGGAAGGGGTCTCAGCACCAGGGAGTTGGGGCTTCTTGTTCTGTCAAAGATCTAGAGGCTGGAACTGAAATGCTGATAGCTGGGGCGTAGCCCTACGTCACCATTCTCCCCTCTACTTCTCCCATGAATCTGCACTGTATCTCTCTTTCTCTACTCTGCTTCCCTTGCCTCCCTGGTATTCTGGAATAAATACAGCAGCTCCCTGTTATCCACGGAGAATACATTCCAAGACCCCCAAGGGATGCCTGAAACCACAGATAGTATGATAATAATATGATACATGATAGATAATAGATTACATAGATAGATTTTTTCTAAATATATACATACCTATGATAAACTTTAATTCATAAGTAGGCACTGTAAGAGTAACAAAAATAGCTAATAATAAAGTAGAACAATCATACAAATATGGTATAATAAAGGTTTTGTGGATGTGGCCTGTGTATCTCAAAATATCTTATTGTACCTTATTTTCCCTTCTTCTGGTGATGATGTGAGACGATGAAATGCCAACATGATGAGATGAAGTGAGGGAGTGACCTAGGCATTGCGAAATAGGGTGAGGCTACCGTTGACCTATTTGTCAGAAGGAGGACCATCTGTGTCTGGACCTCAGTTGAAGACTGGAAACTAAAACTGAGGGAAGAGAAGTCATGGGTAAGGAGTACTGTTGTATTGGAAAATATGCCCGTTGAAACAATTTGAGAGAACACCATGAATCTGTATGTGCACATGGTTTGGCTGGGATCAGGTGCTTATACAAGGTCTGAGCACTTGTACCTGAGATGACTAGGAATTTAAAACCATATTTTAGTGAAATGGTTCCATTTATGAATTTTTAGGAGCCTGTCTTCTTTTTGATTCTTTTAATTCACGTCATTTTGAAATTATTTATTATTATTGATATTGTTATTTTTAGCACTAATAATAGTTTATATAGTCGTGGTATATACATTGTACATAATTCTAATAATACCAAAGAATATATAATGAGTCACATATTTTCCACCCATGACCACTGCCAGCTACTAAGTTCGCTCAGCGGTAAGCAAACACTATTAAATTTTATGAATATCTTTCAACCATACTATTTATTATTATGGACTGAATATGGCCTCCCCCAATTCACGTGTTGAAACCTTTATGCCCTCTGTGACGATATCGGAAATGAGATCTTTGGTAATGGGGCTCCTATGAGGTTTAGCCTCCAACTAACTCTCTCTTTTGGTTTTTGCATAAAAAGCCATGAATCACTTATATCACCCTGACCCTTGATAGTTGTAAGCCATTTACAATAAATGTTAAAAAAATATATCTTATCAATGCACAAGGTGTTGACTTACTCTTTTTTTATGCCTTTTGTGTTTTATTTCACAGATAAATGACTTAGAAAAATCTCCTATCAATTTACCTTTCCATTTAACCAATACTGTCATCACCAACAATATTAAAATCAATGCTGCATATACTTATGTGATCCTTCACATATCTGAATATGTCTGTAGGATAATTTATATGAATTAAAATATTGTGATTAATGGTAAGCAATTTAAATTGGTATATATTGTCAAACTGCCCTTGATAGAAATTTTAGTCTCATGACAGATTATATTTCCCCAAATCTCCACCAGGACTGTGTGCTTTTTGACCTTTACCAATAACTGAAAAATACTTATTACATTTATTTTATTATATCTGTTCATATGTTTTTTTAAATGTTTTTTAAAGATTTTGTTTATTCATGATAGAGAGAGAGAGAGAGGCAGAGACATAGGCAGAGGGAGAAGCAGGCTCCATGCACCGGGAGCCCAACATGGGACTCGATCTCGGGACTCCAGGATCATGCCCTGGGCCAAAGGCAGGCGCCGAACCGCTGAGCCACCCAGGGATCCCCTGTTCATATGTTTAAGAAAATACTTTTTCTCCTAATAACTGCTCATATTGTCTTTTTCTATCATGCATTACTTTATTGTTTTGTACTGTTTCTAGGTTAAAGAAATTAATTTTCCTATTAAACATATGCATCTGTTTTCATCCTAGTTTGACATATTTTTGATTTGTTAATGAGGAGTTTGAATTTTGCCATGCAAAATATTTTGTATTTATATAGCAGATGTATCTGCTCTTATTTTTAAGACTTCTGGAAATTTTGTTATAAAATCCTCCAGAACTCTAAAACTATACACATTTTTAAATGCACTCACAGATTTCTACCATTATTTATAATTTTGATATTCAATAATTCCATTTAAATGTGAATCAAAATCAAGTTTGTTTTGGCAAAAGACATGAGGAAGGGTTTCAAGATTTTTTTTTAATTAACGAGATTTGTCACAAAATCATCTTATCTCTATTGATTTGAAATCACATATTTCCATCTGTAGCTATATCTATTTTTAGAGTTTTCATGTTCTTCTATTGAGTTTTATGTCAAGATTGCACATTTAAATAAACAATTTGTAGTGTGGAGTGTATCTTTTGGGGCCAGTGCCCCTCATGACATTCTTCTTCCTCTATTTCCTACATTTCTTCTCCTTCTTTCCATAATATAGCTATTATTACTTTTTCTCACTATTCTTAGTTTATTTCTATTTCCACAAGATCTTCAGAAGCAGTTTTCTATTTTTTCCAGACCTAGATATGCATTTATTAGGAAGAAATTAAATTCCCACACTAATACAGGATGTTTTTTCAAGTGTAAAAATTCATTTCTTGCTCACAGTAATATTTTGTTTTCTTTGTATCATTGTTGCAAAATTACTGTTTAATTTATCTTTCAATATTTAAAAACTTACCTTCAATTATATTGTCAGTATATGTTTGTTTTTACCTTATGCATTAAATATTTGGTAGCCCAACTTTCTGGTCTGAGCTGTATATTCATAAACATAAACTACTAGAATAGTAAATTTGCTGTGTCCATACTTTGTAGCAATTGGTTTATATGTATTATTTCTTATCCTCACAACCATCAGTAATACATAGCTTTGCTTGGTTTTGATCTCTGCACACACTTCTTGGGGAATTAATTGGAAGTGGTCATTGCCAGTGGACTAGTTCTTGGAAAAATCTTACACCTTTGTCATATATATTTGCAAAGGATTCTTAGACAGTTCCTGGAGGTCTTTATTTTCCAGCACCTACATAGCCTTAAACCATATCTATGAAATTCACCCCAAAAATCCATGAATTCTATCTACTTCTATTAATTTGTAGCTCCTGTTTCATTAATGTCTTTTATAGAACAAAGAAATAAACAAAAAAACCCACATAGTAAAGGTGGGACAAAGAAGATAAAATATTATCTTACCAATCAGCAATGGGGAAAATTTTATACCTTTAAATTTATAAAATTGAAAATTAAATTTTCATCCAATGTATATATTCAAATAGAAGCTTTACTCACCAGAAAGGTTAGTTCTTGTTCAAATATTAATATTGCTATTAACACTATTGATATTAATAATATTAACACCATATTAATATGATTATTACTATATATAGATATATTCACACTTTTGCTAATGAATTTACACCATTAAAATAACCTTACAGAGAATGCCTCTTTTGCTTGTACAATATTTGAAATTTTGATTTAATTTTCCAATAAACAAATTATGTTAATGTGCAACCAATCTATCTTATATTATGTGATGCTTTCACTTAAAGAATATAAGATTATAAGATTCTCTCTGGTAAATGAATATGTGCCATATAGAAATAAAAACAATAATAGTAAAACACATATGTAATTCACCTATATTGGAAAAAAATGACTTGTTTTACTTATTTTTTTATTCAGATTATAGCAAAAAGAAACCTAAAAAGTATATATTATATTTAGTAGGAACAAAATTTGAAGACATTTTAAAATAAATTTTTTAAAAATTCATTTAAGATTAAGCATTTAACTATTCTTTTAACATCAATTTGTTTCACCAAATATAGACTGATAAGCTGATGGCTGACAGAATGAGTTACACATTAAATTTAAGTTGATGGTCAAATATAACAGTAGAGAGAGCCTATCAACTGGGGGAGAACATGTGAATAAATTACATTTCTGACAAGCTTTCACAAGGTTGAAAACACCATAATGTGTATGTAGAGTACACATACAAAAGAATAATGTGTATGTAGAGTACACATACAAAAGAATAATGTGTATGTAGAGTACATAGTGACATTTGGAAAATCAATGCATGTTTTCTATTATGGTCTACTTTATTTTTTTATTAAAGTTGGTGATTAAAAGCTTTAAAATATAAGCCAACACAAGTTCTTAGAAGCAATTTTGCTATATCACTGCAAAATTCGCTCTGAAGACCCATTTTTTTTTTTCGAAAACACATTTTTTTTTTTTAATTTTATGATAGGCACACACAGAGAGAGAGAGAGAGGCAGAGACACAGGCAGAGGGAGAAACAGGCTCCATGCACCGGGAGCCCGATGTGGGATTTGATCTCAGGACTCCAGGATCGCGCCCTGGGCCAAAGGCAGGCGCCAAACCGCTGTGCCACCCAGGGATCCCTGAAAACACATTTTAAATAAAAACTCAGTTCTGGGATAAAGTTGTAGCCCCTAGTATTTGATAAAATGAAAAGAAAAGCAAAGATACATTAAAAATATGTTTTAAAAGGGGAAAAAATCTCACTGCTAAAATTAAACAAGAAAAAAACCGAAAAACTTTATTTCTAAAACATAAGGAGAAAAATAAAACTTTATGGATTTGAGAGAATTAGCACAAGTTTTGAGGCATCTAACCGTATCACCTTTTACCAACCTTGCAATCAATAACTTGGAAAGTTTTGAGAATTCCCACTAATATTCCCAAATATTATTCTCAGTGGGGAGAAGAAAGATAAATGGAGAGCAAGCTGTATAATCACGCTCACCTTTTCCTCTGCTGGTAGTAGAATAGTAGAAATAGCTTGTCGCGGACAATCAAGAGAAACGAGGTATACACACACAAAAAGGAGCCAGGAATTTTACACCCAATGCTATAGCTATAGATTATTATGCCATGAACGTCCCTGTAAGTGAGTAGATGGTTGGGTTTGTCGTGAAGATGGGCTAATGTGTCAGTGAACCAGTGAAATTCCTCACCCTCCACCTCCATGTCACATGAAACAAACAAACCAAAGCAAAGGCAAGGTGTCGGGGAAATATGACTTCCTCAATGGAACAAGCAGGTCTCCCTGCCTGTCCCGGGTCACCAGCACAGTGTCAGAGCAAGAGGCAATCTCCACAAACCGTGCCAGGTCATGAGTGAGATTAAATCTAAAAGGAGGGAACGATGATACACACACAGAACCAGCAAAACACAGCACAAAATACATCTAGGTAGGAGGCCAATAACCTACCCTGGGATAAAGTGTCACTGAAGAACAGCAGGAAGTTCCCCACAGCAGCGCCCACGGTGGACCTAGTTAATAGAGAAAAGTGTCAAAAGAGAGGAGGATGAGAGCTAATAATTATCAGAATGGCATAGATGGTCGGTAGCAGGCCTCCAGAAACATGTTCAGTAACCAGGGACATTAATCCCAGAAGTCATAAAGATTTAAGAACGGTAAGGAACAGAATAGATATAGTGGAAAATCAAATCTCGAACATGGAGATAAAGCTTGATGTAAATACAATTAATTCTTATAGAAAAGAAAATATGATTATATATAATTATGATAATATATATGTAATCATGAAAAAAGACGATTACTAAAAAAGATAAATTGGGCCCCTAGATGGGAAGTGAAAAACATTAAATGAATCACACAGAAAAGAATATGCTGCATTTAAGAATGTTTGGTTAGAAATGTTGTTCCTCTCTAACATACACTGGTAAAATATGAATATTCAAAGTAACTCCTAAAAAAAATTAGGTAATTTTTGACTAGGTATTCAACTAGCCAAAAAATCAAAAACATATAATACAGAAGCAATGAAAAATCAGTCACATACCAAAATTTTCTCTACAGTATAAATATAAGAGAAAGTAATGCAATGCTTAAAAGGCTTCAAAGAAAAAATATTTTTTAAAGATTTTATTTATTTACTCATGAGAGTCACAGAGAGAGAGAGAGGCAGAGACACAGGCAGAGGGAGAGGCAGGCTCCATGAGGGGAGCCCGATGCAGGACTCGATCTCAGGACCCTGGGGTCATGCCCTGAGCCTAAGGCAGATGCTCAACAGCTCAGCCACCTGGGTTCCAAAAATAAATTTGTTACACATTTAGGTTGTATGTATTCGGAGAAGAATACCCGTGTTTGAAGATGACCGGGGCGATGAAGAAAAAGATGTGAGACCTACAGTTAATGGTGGGTACGGAATAGTCTGCTGAAACCCAGAGCTCCAAAGTCCTAGGGGTGAAGTGAGGCCAAATCGAAAAATAATATATTGACTCAGTTGTGGCAACTACGTGTTATCCCCTATTAATTATAAAACTTCATATAGAAATAACAATTCTTAGGACCTTGCTCTGTTGCTGGGAAGGCTACTGTCAGACTTTCAATTCAGAAAGGGAATGACATCTGATGGACGTGTAGGATGTGGACACAAAAGCATATTTTTCGGCAGTAGCTAAGTCAAGAAAAAAGATGTGTTAAAAAGGGTCGTGTCCTCTAACTTGAACTTTTTCTTCTCTTGGCTGACACTGTGCTATAATTTTTTTTCCTGTTTCTAGAAGATACTTTTTTTGTTTTTTGGTTTAGTGGTTAAACCCCAGCTTCCTAGTAACATTTGGGGTCTGTTTTGTTTTTTTGATTTTGTTTTTTTTTTTTTTTCTGCTTTAGCCTCTTTGGGAAAGAAATATGTCTCAAGTGTGATTCTTTATAATTTATTTTTCTTGTATAAAGGTAGATAATTATACAGATGTTTCAACATTCGAAACAAAACCTCTATTGATTACAATGAAAAAATTATTTTTGGTAAAAGATTAGGAAAGTGGGTAGTAAACTTTGTATAAGCAACGCTTCCAAGATTTGTCGCAAGTGTTGCAAGGATACCAAGTTGATGATTGTTTCTGTACCTACACATGTAAAAAACATTAAAGGCATTTGCAAAAAAAAAAAAAAAGAAAGAAAAAAGAAAAAAAAGAAGAAAGAAAAAGAAAGAAGAAAAAAAGAAAGAAAGAGAAAGAAAGAAAGAAAGAAAGAAAGAAAGAAAGAAGAAAGAAAGAAAGAAAGAAAGAAAGAAAGAAAGAAAGAAAGAAAGAAAGAAAAAAGAAAAATATATTATTCTAAATCATTGGTAAAACTAGTAAAAGGTAATAAACAAAAATTACCCTCAATAATTAATCTAAGTTATACTTAGTTCCATGTCCGTGAACCACCCAAAACACTTTTATAAAGTTATTCATGCCATAGTTTGGAAGGTTTAGCTTAAGGAATTAGGATGGAGTTTGACTTAAGAGATATTTAGCAGCTCTCTTCAATGACTTGAAAAAGAATTAATCTATGAATCTTTCCATTCTACATTTCTTTGAAGGAGAAACATAAAATGAAGAGTAAAAGCTAATACGATGAGATTTTACCTTACCGTAAAAATCCCAAAAGCTATCAAAGAGGGAATTATCTTTTTTTTTTCAAGTAACTCCCTATAAGAAGTACAAAGGGCAGCTAATATCCCACTTTACAGGTGAAGAAATTAGAGCTAGAAATTACCATTTGCCCAGATTTGCAAAGTTTAAATTGATAAAGCTTGCAAACGGAGTATGGATTGGAGTAGTAGCAAAGCCAAATGTTTCTTTTCCTTTCTTTATTCCCCTTCTTTCCTCCATCAGAGGTGACCCCTAACGTCTAGGCACTTAAGGAGACACCATTACAAGGAAACTAGTTCAAACAGCCTTTCCAGATGCCTTCTAAACTGAAGATTCCATAGAAGAGTTAATAGATCAGGATCAACTCTATCAAAGTTTTTAAAGAGAGCCAAGAGACTGAAAACTAAGAGAAAGAAATAGCCAGAGACAGCAGAAATATTATTATTTTTTTAACAGATATTAGATATGGAAATAGAGCCAACTACTGATTTTCTCTACTTCTAGTCTGGCTTTTTTTTTTTTTTTTTTTTTTCTAGTCTGGCTTTTGTGTTGAAGCCCCTGATGAACAGTTGTGCAACTTTCCCATGATGACGTCATAAATACTACAGGAAATACGATCAGTGATGGTGCATTTTTGCATATGACCAGTGCTTTCATCTTATTCATGCCTTGTGCCATAAAATTCCCGAAGGCAATGTGCAACGTGGCCTTTTTTTTCTTCCTTTTCTCAAATTAATGTTGGCCATCGATATTGGCCCATGGAATTGCTTCTGTACCTATGATCACTGCTTCTTTGTTTCTACCAATGGACTTACATTTATCAATGAGTCTTTTCTTTCTTTTCTTTTCTTTTCTTTTCTTTTCTTTTCTTTTCTTTTCTTTTCTTTTCTTTTCTTTTCTTTTTTTTCTTTTCTTTTCTTTTCTTTCTTTTTTCTTTTTTTTTTTTTAAGATTTCATCTATTTATTTTAAAGAGAGAGCATCCATGTGAGCAGAGAGAAGGGCAGGGGGAAAGGGAGAGAGTCTCAAGGAGACTCCAGGATGAGCAGAGAGCCTGACATAGGGCTGGATCCCACAACTCAGAGATCACGACCTGAGCTGAAACCAAGAGTCTGATGCCTAATTAACTGAGCCACCCTGGTGTCCCTAATGTACTCATTTTTGACACACTGGTCTGATTGGTGTAGGATTAATTCATTGGGTTCCCTTTTAACAACTCTAAAATTTATGAGAGGTCAGATGGTCAATCATCATGATGCTACCCCTGTAAGCAGTTTGCCACCCAGCATGCAACTATAAAACTGACTTTTAAGAAGTCTACTGACCTTTCAGACGATCACTTCTAAGTCTGAAATTTACAATACATGCAAATATTTTTTTTTCAAAACTTCCTAATCATTTTTGTCTCTTTCTTTTACATGCCAGCTTGTATGTGAATCTGGGGTGCTAACATCAGGAGAGAGAGGATAAAGAATGAGGTAATGCCACAGGACACAGTGTTGCATATATAGAGAAATAGATGAATGAGTTGAGTGATTTTGGCTTGGAAGTGAAGCTAAAAAAAACAAGCAAAAACCGTATTTTTGGTCAAACTAGAAAGTGAAATCAGAAAGTGGATTCCAACATTTACAGTTTCCAGCGCCATCTGATGTCATTCTGCTAGTCAATAAATAAATAAGGATGCATTCAGTATGCACTGTGACGGGTAGCGGTCACCATTAATTTCACACCAAAGAAGTAAATGCTGAATAAAAACAATCGAGTAAAAGAGTGCCTGGGTGGTTCAGTTGGTTAGGCGGCAGACTCTTGATTTTGGCTCAGATCATGATCTCAGGGTTTTGGGATGGAGTCCAGCGTGGGGCTCCACGCTCCGTGGGGAGTCTGCTTGAGAATTCTTTCCCTCTGCATCTGCCCCTCTTCCCATTTGCACTCGCTTTCTCTCTCTCTAAAAAAAATAAAATAAACAAATAAGTGAATCCTAAAAGAAAAATTGAGTGACTTAATAAACAGACCAGGTTGACTTAGCCATGTTCAATATATCATGTTTAAGCTTGCATTCATAATTTAAAAAAAAACAATGTTCAAAAATATATTATGATGGTCGTACAATGTGGACAAAAGATTAATATAGAGGTAACTAAATTCCTTGAATGTTTTCACATTGTGTTATTGTTATGTTCAATTTTGAATAGTTCACTGTTTTTCTACTGGAAGCCTTTGAAGCTGCTTGTCATAAAACTTTTCTTGATACAGACTGATAAAATTTATATCTGTATCTATAACAAGTTTATTAAACACAAAATAAAACTAATGTTTTTATATTTGGGAGGAGCTGAATAAGCTCTTAGATAAAAAGTCTGTCCACACATCTTTGATTAACATGGATTCCAGCTATTTTCACTTTAGTTTTCTGGTAACCTCATGCACTTGAAAGAGCCTTATTATTGTGTTTTCCTGACAGTTGAGAGTAGACTATGTGACACTCGATTTTGAGCAAAAGTAGGATATTCTATCCTCTATCACTCCCAGTATGAAATTGTATGTCATTAGAGCATTATTAAAAATGATCTGAGTTTTCCTGTCCAAGAACATGGAATGTTTTTCTAATCACTGTCTATGTCTTTCACTAAAGTTTTATAATTTTATGACATAAAGGACAGAACAACTTTTGCTAGATGTATTCCTTGGTACTGGGTATATTTTATATCTTACAAAAATACAATGGGATTTTGTATATTCATCTTATTTTCATTTGATATACATAAGTTTTGCTGATTTTCAAAAATTTACTTTAACTATAAAATCTCTCTCATTAGGTTTACCATTTGGAAAATCACCAAATAATTTTCAAATTATGAAAATTTAATGTCTTCATTTTTAATACGTTTTTTGTTTATTTTCTAATGTTTGCACTGGCATCTATATTTCCTTTAGAATGCTATATGGAAGTAGTAATAGCAGGTTGGCTTGACGTGCTTAAAAATATACTTTTAACATTTCAGCTTTATGGTTCATTTTTGACAAAGTACCAGTAAATATAATTTATCAAGTTAAGGATTTTTTTAAATCCTATCCTGAGCTTGTTAAGGGTTATTATGATAAATGATTATTGAATTGTATTTATTTTGTTTAATTTATGGAAATTATAATACATTATCTCAGATTAAAATGCATTGAACACGGGTGCGTGGGTGTTCTCAATTGGTTAAGTTCAGCTCAGGTCTTGATCTCAGAGCCCTGGGATCAAGTCCTGCATCACCCTCAGTTTTATGCTCAGCAGGGAGTCTGCTTCTCCCTCTGCCTCTGCTCTTCCCTGTGCTTGTGCTCGCTCACTTTCTTTCTCAAATAATAAGTAAAATATTTTTAAAAAATTAAAAAAATATAAAATGCATTGAAAGGTTTTCTATTGTGAAGAAAACTTGCATTCCTCAAACAGCTAACAATTAGGATTAGTCAAGTTTTTTTTTAATATTTTATTTATTTGTTTGTTTATGAGACACACAGAGAGGGTCAGAGAGATAGACAGGGGGAGAAGCAGACTCTCTGCAGGGAGTCTGATGCAGGACTCGATCTCAGGACCCTGGGATGACAACCTGAGCCCAAGGCAGATGCTCAACCACTGAACCCACCTTAGTCAACTTCTTTATCTCATGATTATCTCATCAATGTGTATATGCCAGGAATTAAATAATTCTGATTGGGATCAGAAGCCCATGTTTGTTTGTTTGCTTGTTTGTTTGTTTGTTTCTTTTTTTCTTTCTTTTCCCTAAACTCCAAGATCACAACCTAAGCCAAAACCAAGAGTTGGTGGCCCAATCGACCAAGTCACCCAGGAGCTCCCAGAAGAAGCCCATGTTCTTAGTCACCATCTCATGGTACCTCTCCATTACCAAGGATCACACTAGGATGAGTGTGCCAGGACATATTTGTCTGGCAGGTGTATGGCTGTGTATATATAATATTACATTAAACTTTATAATATATCATTATATATCATGTTATATATATTCATTATATAGCATATAATAATGACATGATGCAATAATATATACCATCTTATTGCAACATAATATATAAATTATTAATTTCAATTTTATATTATTGAAATTAATACAACTGTAAATCAAGAGGAAATGAATAAATCAGACTTCTATCATAAATATATGTCATAATACTGGACATATTAATAAAACACATCCCTATACACCTACATCTATGCACACATTTACCTCTGCACCTACACCTCTACCTTCATCTTCATGTCTGTGTGTGCATATCCATCTATCTGTCTGTATCTGTATTAGCAAGGGTATAAGGTAAGCACATAATATCCAATTCTAAAGAAAAAAATGAATATATAAACCACAGCAATGGAGATTTAAGCATTCATGTAGAAATACTATATATGTTTTATAAATATGCATATATGAATGTGCATTAGAAAACAGAATCGTGCTGTGCCCCAGGAGGACAGAGTAATGGAGAGAAAACAGGGAAAACTGATGAAAGGAACTGTGATTTTGTATGTTTTTCCTAACTTTATACATACGTGTATGTGTAAATATATGAAGTGAGAAGATGATTAATGATAATAATTGGTAAATGAGGAGTGTATGCGTGTACTCGCTTAAGTAGCAAAAGTTTATATTTTAAATATAGCCATAAAATAAGTAGAATTTGAAACATGAACTTTTGAGACCATTGATATAATTTTAATCTGTCCTCCATTCTTTAATAACCTCTGATATGTGATTATATCTCAATGGCAGGAATAAAAGAAGTTAATAATTTGGACATCTTAAAAATTAGAGACACCAATTATTTAATTGTCTCAAGATAACTCTGTGTAAATTATCAAAACTATGCCATATTTCAGTTTAATGCATTTTCCTGGCTTCTTGTATAATACTTTAAACAGTGGGGAAAAAAAAAATGCTTCAAAATTGATGTAATCATAGTTTCTTCTCTGACTCAATATATTCTCTTTCTCATGGGTACAATACACCTTTATTCTGGATTTCATTTAATTTAATTTAGACAAAATTTAAATTTAAATTGACTCTTAATTTTTGGGGGACCTGGGTGGCTCAGTCAGTTAAGCATCTGCCTTTGGCTCAGGTCATGACTTCAGGGTCCTGGGATCCAGCCTGGGTCTGACTCCCTGCTCACCAGGGAGCCTGCTTCTCCCTCTGTCTCTGCAGCTCCCCCTCATTGTGCTCTCTCTTTCTCTATCAAATAAATACATAAAAATCTTAAAAAAAATAAACTTTTATTTTAGGTTTTCTGGTTTAGGGATTGTTTTTAAAACTGGTGAAGTGAGATGCCCGGGTGGCTCAGTGTTTGAGTGTCTGCCCTCGTCCCAGGTCATGACCCCGGGATCCCGGGATCGAGACCCACATCGTGCTCCCCACAGGGAACCTGCTTCTCCCTCTGCCTGTGTCTCTGCCTCTCTCTCTCTCTTTCTCTGCATCTCTCATGAAAAAATAAATACAATCTTTAAAAAATAAATAAAATTGGTGAAAGAGGGGCATCTGGGGGACTCAGCTGGTTAGGCAGTGGACTCTTGATTTCGACTCAAGTCATGATCCCATGGGTTCTGGGATCGAGCCCTATGTGGGCCTCTGCACCCGAGGGAAGTCTGCTTGAGATTCTCTCTCCCTCTGCCCTCCCCTCTGCTGGTGCATGTGCATGTGCTCTCTCTCTCTCTCACTCTCAAACAAATAAATCGTTGAAAAGAAACTGATGAAAGAAAAAAGTAGGAGTGTTTTTCTTACACATGCAGACATTCTTATTCCAAGATGTGTCCAACCTCTTTGCAGAAACTGTCACAGCCTCCTAGAATCCAGCTGGATTGATTCTGTCTGTCTCTTCACTTTACAGCAAGGGAGAACCGTGAGGAATTTAAAGGAAAAAGAAGTGAGGAGGGGGCGCTGCCGGTGAGTCTCAGGATAAATGGCCGAGTCACTGAAACCGAAGTAAATGATGAATTCTGTGCCTCACATCATTTCCATTTTAATCTGCCTGAATACAAATAAAACACTGAAATAGAACATGTTCTAGAGAATGTATATTTGGATATTTTATTTCTAGTCGGTCGACTTTCATTCTATTTATGGTTTAAAAATTCCAGCTGAAATATGAGGAGTGGTGATAATAGCGAAGTGGTCACTAACTTGCTGATGAGGTACATTCTCACATTCTGCTGCTTCATTTGCAAACCCTGTAAAATGAATTCTGTTCTCTGACAGGTCACTTGTCATTCTTTCCCATTTTATTAGAATACAGAACACTTCAACTCAGCACCGGGAATAATGCAGCTATCTTATTTCACGTTACTTCTTGGTAGTTTATATGACAAAGATCTGATCTACTATGCATTTCAGTGTGTCACTATTTTAATGAGAAAGGGCTACCTCAAGAGCATTAATATAGTTGCAGGGAGTAATCGTGGGGCACTGGGTTTAAGTGGGGAGCCAAGAGATGTGACCTGAAACCGTAATATTACCACAGATCGGTAATCATATACGGTATACGCCATTCATCCTCAGATTTAATTTAAATCAGCAAGAGTGGAGCTTCATAAAATCACACTTTAGAGATAGGTGAGCTCCTATAATAACATAATATAATTCTTTCATTTAATAAATGGGAATTCTGAGATTTCCCTAAATGGATTTTAACCTTCTCAAGACCATTCACGTACCCATCCATGGTAGTATATTATAATGCACAATAATTCTTATTTTATAATATCTGTATTTATGTAATAGTACATTTAACAATAAAGCAAATCTAATCATACAATGCATTAGTTTTCTTAGGGCTTGAGGAGAGACTTCCCTTTGGGTGGGCTTCTTTTTTAAAGGTTTTAGCAGACACCCCACTGTGCAGGGACCTTGACGTGGGCTCGATCCCAGGACCCTGAGATCTTGGCCTGAGCTAAAGGCAGATACTTAACCATCTGAGCCACCTAGGTGCCCCAGGGTAAGCTTTTTATCATTCTCAAAACAAATCTGAGAAGTCAAATTTCCATTTAAGGTACAGGACATCCAGTTAAATTCAAATTTCAGATAATCAATGACTTATTTTAGAGTAGGTATATCCTATTCTAATATTTGTAAGATATTGATGCAAAAAAAATAGCCATATATCTGAAATTCAAATTTAGGGGCACCTGGGTGGCTCAGTTGGTTAAGCATCTAACTTCTGATTTTGGCTCATGTTGTGATCTTGGGGTCGGGAGATGAGGCCCCGTGTCAGGCTCCAAAGGAGTCTGCTTAAGATTCTCTCTCTCCCTCTCCCTTTGTCCCTCCTCACTCACACTCTCTAAAATAAAATAAAATGAATTTCAAATTTAACTGAGTATTTTTATAGTCTTAATCTGACAACTGCAGTCCCAATTTCCAGCTACTTTTAGAACTTCAGAACATGAATAAAAATCTAATTCACAGGATAGTTTGTCAGTTTTTACTAGTTTATAGTTTCTTATATATATATTTTTAAAGATTTTACTTATTTATTCCTGAGAGACACACAGAGAGAGGCAGAGACACAGGCAGAGGGAGAAGCAGGCTCCATGCAGGGAGCCCGACGTAGGACTCGATTCAAGGACCCCAGGATCACGACCTGAACCAGAGGCAGATGCTCAACCGTTGAGCCATTCCCAAGTTCCTTAAATATTAGACTGACTAACCCTTTGTTGGTTTTTCTATCATGAATATATCTCCCTTCATTGTACCTTTTCTTCCATCTATTTTATGTTATGCTCGATGAAAAGAGACTCAGTTTGAATAGAGTCAAATTTAATTTGTCATTTATTTTATACTTAATAATATTTGTGTCTCATCCTTCTCTTTTCCAAAATCTAAAGAATTTACATGTATTTTCTATCAAAAATTTGAAGCCTTAGTTCCTAAGATGTAAGTCATAATCCACATGGCACTGGTTTCTGTATGAAGTGTGAGATAGAAATATCATTTTTCACTGTTACATAAAATAGCAATTTATTTCCCAGCTCATCTCTCCACTGAAGTATCACGCTACTTCCCTCACAGAGCCACAGACTCATATATGCACAGGGGTGGCTGTAAGCTTTGTGTTTCATGCAAGTTTAGTTCTCCCAAAGGGAACCACCATACTCCCATATTTAAGCAGGACCTGAGACTAGAAATAAATACTTCCATCCAAAGCCTTATCGTGACCTGAAGCATTTATCCAAGACAAGCATTCTAGCAGGAGGTAGGAAAGGCTTCCTTATATAGGGTAGCAAATGCAGTCAGACCTGGCTGAAAACTTAAAAAGAAGAGGAAATGTAGGAGATAAAGCAGCTTTGTTGAAATACAGTCATTTGGTCGTGTACATGTAAATAGCAGGTAGCGGACAAAATCATACCTTGCACGCTGTGTAATGTCACTCTTCACAGCTCCCAGGATGCCCATCAGCACTGTCACTTTCTGATCTGGGCTGAGGAAACAGTCACTTTGAATGAAAAATTATAAAAGATATCATTTGCTTCAATTTTGCAATCAACATTTTGAGGAAGGAGATCCTGGTAGGCCAAAGACTTGATTATTCTAGCAGCCAGGCTCTAGGCTTGAGCAGGAGAGATGTTAGAAGTCTGCACAATGAGATGTAGGATATGTGTGTGGGGAAAGTAGCCACTGGAAAAAGGAAAGGGAAAGTTCAGCTTTGCACAGTGTGGTGAATGTGCTCCAAAATGTCTGTTGCTGCTGGGTGTTGAGTCTGGAAGCAGGTGTTTCCTCATCGTCTTATCTTGCAAAAAACCCATGTCTGGTGATGCAGATTGAGCAACTCAGCAGAATCAGCTATGCTGGAAGAGAGGAGGCACAGCCTTGATCTTTCTTATAAAATAAGCTTAAGAATGCAGGACTTATTTTGTCCCTCAAAAAAAAAAAGTAACAAACTGGAATATACTAAAAAGTAAAATCTATATATGTGGGAAGAAGTCAGAGATATCATAAAATAATCCAGCTGCAGCAGATGAGAGATTAAGCTGTCTCAATGGGTATTATGCATAAAGAAGAAAATGTTTACTTCTGGGATAAGAAATAATTCACAGATATCTTGCACTATTTTCCTGTGCTAACGAGTTTTAGAATCTGCCTTCAGATTTCAGGTAAAATTGATGCTTTGGAAGAAGACATACATGTGTAGACTCTCAAATGCTTAAGATCATATACCACAAATTAAAAGGAGAAAAAAGGCACCATGAACCCCTACTGAGCACTGAATTTGGCTTTTTATTTATTTCAACTGCTTCAGGATTGCTTTTAATTGGAAGTTAACACTGAGGCAAAGAAGGCAGAATGAAACTCTTCAATCTTCATCATGAATCACTATGAACACCGGTAACACAAGCAACAGAAAAGGGGAAAAAAAGAATACATAAATTGGACTTAACCAAATTTGAACTTTTATGTCTCAAAAAAATGCCATAAACAAAGTGAAGAGGCAACCCACAGAATGGGAGAAAATATGTGTGAATAATATGTCTGATAAGGGACTTATATCTAGAATATATTAAAAAAAAACATAATTCACTGCTAAAGACACAAACAAGGAAATGGTCAGACATGTCTCCCAATATGGCATACAAATAACCAATAAGCACATGAAAAGATGCTCAACGTCATTAGTCATTAGACACAAATCAAAACCATTATGAGTTATCCCTTGACACCTACTAGGACGGGGTAATAAAAAACACAGATGATAAAAAATGCTGATGATGACATTAATGGTTGGCTGCAGGGTAGGGTTGAGAGAAGCAGGACATGGGCGTCGATGATTTTGGGAGGGGGTGATGATGACAATAAGAGATGATGATGACAATACTTTATAACTGTGGTAATGCTTACACAACTCTATGAGTATGTGAAAAATTATTGAATTTACCCTTCAAATGGGTGAATTTTATGGTATGTGAATTCTATGTCAATAAATGGGTTACAAAATAATTAATAATAATAATAATAATAATAATAATGTCACTGTAGTCTCATCCACAGTGCTCAGTGGAGCCCAGAGGCAGAGCTAATCTCCATTAGATGGGCAATAAGCATTCTCAGTAATACTCCATTCAGATGAAGCAGGTAATGGGCCGGAATCACGATGAGAACTTGCCCCACTGATTTCAGGTAATGCCCTGTGACACAGAAAGAACATGTTGGAATTTTTTTGAAGGACAGCCTAGAACGTGGGAAGCTTATCTTCACTGAGTGTGAAAGATCTACCAAGACTGGTTTGGAGTCAGGGAGAGAAAGCTGCGAGCCATCACTACCCGAGGTTAAAAAAGATAAGAGCAATGAAAACAGCCCGAATAAAGACCCTCTCTAAGGGTGTGATAGGCCAGAGTCACCGCATAGGACTGCAGGAGGAGCTCAGCAAGGGGATGACAAGGACAAAGCACCGCCTGCGACAGGGGGTTTTAACCACAAGGATAGTGTATGGGACGCATGTGGCTTTGGCTCTGGATTGAGACAAAACTGATTAAATGAGATACTGAAGGTCAAAAGTCCATTAAAAACAAAGAGGAAATCCCCAGGAAGTGTGGGATCAGCAAGCAAGTTTGTCCTAGATGGAGGCAAAGAGCTAACGAGCTCTGCAGGAAGGAACAAGGCAAGGCCGGGGACAGACTGAAAAGCCGTGCACCGGACCAGCTGTGACAGAGCGAGCCCGACGCTGGCAGGTGGCCGTGTTGTCCCAGCCACAGCCACCAAGCCTGCAGGTGCACCTGCCCCGGCCAGCCCAGGGCTGGCAGCTGTTGGCACCTGAAAGCAACAGCCTGGGCCATTAGTCGAGGTGGAGAAACAGCAGCAGTTCTGTCATCAAGACGAAGCTTGACCACAGTCACTGAAACTTTCCATAGTTGATTGGGCTCTCAGGTGTTTTTCTTCTATTTGATATTTTGCAGTAACAAAATATTTCTTTATTATAGCAAAACAAATAGGCATTGAACACTAACTACGCTTCTCAAGTGAAAACATGAAAATATTTCACACGCCAAAGGCTTCCTACTCTGCATAGGTTCACCTTGCTAGTGTGATAGTGATTTTCTCAAGATCTATAGGAACCCAAACTGGTTTTGTCTGAGTTTATTGACTAATCCGTTAAAAAAAATGGAGCAAACTTTTATTTTTGACATGTTCCTCATAATTAAGGGGAAAAAAAGCACAACCTTTTTGATTTAAATCTTTATTGATGGGTTAAATTATTCTTAGAATGGCTATATAAACTGGAATATGCCAGTAACTGTTTCTCTAAATGAATGTATAGGATGAGCGACAGGAAAGGAACATAAACTTAGAGGAATAAGAATGTATATTTGCATCTTTTTTTATTTCCAAGTTCATGCATATTTGTGAATTAGAACTTGAATAGGAAAATGTCTCCCTTTCTTTTCCTTTCATGCCAGCAGTATAATTTTCCTTGTGTTAGCTAAATGCCACTTCAGATATAAGGATGAAAAGGGATAAAGAAGAGAAAGAAGATAAAAGAAACAAGGCAACAATAAGCAAATGAAAGCGACCTCTCATGCAGCTTTAAAGAGACTCATAAAAAAAATAAAAAAAACAAAAACCTGTATGGCGCTTCTCTGCACTTCTCTCTCTCTCAGATCCTTGTTCCTAGCTCACCTTCAACCATATTGCAACGAAATTCAACTAGAATAGAAACTTCCTCACTTCCCATTACCATTCTACGAGCTTACAAATGTTGGAAATAGGCAGCAGAGCTTCTGAATTACTAAAGGAAAATTTCTGATATTTTCTCAACATCATTACAAGTGTTTAAGAGCCTGTGTAATCAGGTCTCTTACGAACAGCTGGGCTATCTTGGTTGAACTCACAGAATAGATAAGCAGAACATCGATAAACCTCAAGGAGTAGGATCCTCTAACATTTTGAGGAATCTATTCAAATAGCTTCAATAAACAACATTTATTAACAGAGAATATGAAATATTTCTGGTATGTTCTGTTTTTGTTTTTGTGTTTTTTTGTTTGTTTTGAGACAGAGAGAAAGAGATAGAGAGCTTGATTGTGAAAGGGGCAGAGGGAGAGAGACAGAGACTCCTAAGCAGGAGCTACACTCATAGTGGAGCCTGACCCATGGCTTGATCCCATGACCCTGAGATCATGACCTGAGCTGAAATAAGTAAGCAGGTGCCCAACCAACTGAGCCACCCAAGTGCCCTGAAATATTTCTGTATTCTTAAAACCATTTGCTATTTTGTTTAAGTCAGAAGTTATGGTCAGTAACTGCAATACAGCTTTATTTTTTTAAGATCTTATTCATTTATTTCAGAGAGAGAGAGAGGGAAAAAGCCCATGCAAGCCAGGTAAGAGGCAGAGGGAGAGAGAGAGGAGCAGACTCCCCTCCAACCAGGGAACCTGATGCGGGGCTGGACCCCAGGACCCTGGATCATGACCTGAGCTGAAGGCAGGTGATCAACCCACTGGGCCACCCAGGTGCCCCTGCAATACAGTTTTAAAAGAGGGATTTTCAGGGGATCCCTGGGTGGCGCAGCGGTTTAGCGCCTGCCTTTGGCCCAGGGCGCGATCCTGGAGACCCGGGATCGAATCCCACATCAGGCTCCCGGTGCATGGAGCCTGCTTCTCCCTCTGCCTGTGTCTCTGCCTCTCTCTCTCTCTCTCTCACTGTGTGCCTATCATAAATAAATAAAAATTTAAAAAAAAATAAAAGAGGGATTTTCAGCTTTCCCTGTGAATCAGCAATTAATCATTATGAGTCTCCATACCAGTATTGTTCCTGGAATAAGAATTTCAAGAGAAAAATACAGTAAGAAAAAATTTAATATACTTTGCCAGAGGGAAAGAACTGCTTCTTTATTCAGAAAACAAAACAAAACAAAGCAAAAAAACAAAACAAAACTACAGCACTTCAGTGAGCCTCCACTGTGTATACATATTAAGGACAGGTATAAACCAAAGGCAGTTAAATTTGCTTTTTAAAAATAAAGTAATAGGGGTATCTGGGGGCTTTAGTCGGTTAAGTGTCTGACTCTTGATCTCAACTCAGGGCTTCATTTTAGGGTCATGAGTTCAAGCCCTCCATTGGGCTCCACACTGGGTGTGGAGCCTACTTAAAATATAATAATAATAATAATAATAATAATAATAATAAATACAAAGTAGCATACTGATACCCCCTGTAAGGTGG
Organism: Vulpes lagopus; assembly: GCF_018345385.1. NCBI lineage: Eukaryota > Metazoa > Chordata > Mammalia > Carnivora > Canidae > Vulpes > Vulpes lagopus. Next base: position 3,079,948 of record NC_054826.1, on the reverse strand, counting down.
TAGGAAGACACATCTAGAGAAGATCAGGAGAAAGATGACCAGAAAAGAGGGGAAAAAAGCCCCAAATACAAAAACCCAGCAACAACAATTAAAACAACAATAGAACTACTGTAGGCATGAAGCAGTAACTGGTTGTGGAAAATCACCAGTGAGTTTGTAAACTCTGATATAATCACACTCTGAAAAATCAAAATCTTGAGTAAATGAATGTTGCTTGTAAAATCTTGTGACACAAGAGTCGAGGTAGAGAGCAGGACAACGAGGCAGTGCCCTCAGCTTGGATAAGAGGACTTGAAAATAATTTTTTTAAAGATTTTATTTATTTGTTTGTTCATGAGAGGCACACAGAGAGAGGCAGAGACACAGGCAGAGGGAGAAGCAGGCCCCTTGCAAGGAGCCCGATGCGGGACTCGATCCCAGGACCCCGGGATCATGCCCTGAGCTAAAGGCAGATGCTCAGCCACTGAGCCACCCAGACATCCCAAGGCCTTGAAAATAAATCCTCCAGTCCCATTGTTTCCCGATGTCATCATTCCAAGGTGAGGTCAAGCTTATGTCTATCCAGCAGTGGGGAGAAGCAATGATGACAAAGCCTCCTTGATCACTTAATCCCAGGTGCTTCCCTCCAATTTGGCTCTTTACTATTGGACACTTGTATAATAACATAAAGATTGACTGTGTGGTAAAGTGATTGTATTTGTTTCCAGAAGCGGTTGCTCAGGATGTGTGTGTCTTTAATATTCCACTACAGGCAACACGATAGGCTTACGTTGAACCCACGCTCTTAGCAACAGTCCAGGAACTAAAGATGAATTCCAGCAGATTTAAGACAGATCTCTCTCTCCACGAAAACCGTATGTGACTTCTTGAACCCACGGCCCTCACTCCCAGCAGCGTCACCTACCCACTGTTGACCGTCATCATGGAAGATGCCTGGGTCTTGAGTGAACTATTCGTCATCACTAGATGCCTAACCACAGAAGCAGCAGCAAAACGGAGCCAGAGGTTTAGGGACAAAAAAGGTGGGCCCAGACTGTGGGTTGCCACAGTTTTTAGTGAAATTATTTAGGGCCTGAGGGGCCGAGTTTTGCGCTTAAACTAGACAACCTATTTCAGTGTTAGGTAAGATTTTTCTTGGTCTTTCCACAACCTGGAACACATGAATCCCATCACAGGAGGCACATTTCAAATTGAACAGGCAAGCATATCCTCTGTTGAGAGAGCCTATCTGTACCAGGGGGCCAGGAATGTTCTAGAAATGGCTACCGACTGCATATGAGTGTATTTAGTACCTGCAGGAAGCCTTAGTCCAAAGCCCAGAGACCAGAAATTCTTAGCAGAATCTTAGGATGAAAATCTCACACTTGATATTAAGACGCCTGAGTGAAAAAGCAAGCTGGATTTAAAATTTTCTTTCGGGCTAATTACGCTGTATTCAGACCCTCTTGTTACAGAAAATCTCATCTAAGTTTGCTAAATGTCAGCTTTGTATAGGTGCTTTCACAGAGCTCCCTGGTATAGAATATGCATCTTCCAATGTCCAAGGCGCCCAATTATCTGCTAGGCGCCCCCTCAACACTGAATAGTGGTAGGGCCGGCCCTCTATCCCTTAAGACTCTTGGATGTCTTTAGGGCTGCTAACATGTACGTCCCAAGAAAGTCACTACGGTATCCGAAACTGGAATTCTGTCCTCGTTCAGTGCTTTTTAACCTTTGGATGGGAGGTGGTGGGAACAACACAAAACAACAAAAATATTGAAACAGAAAACTTCTAAAGGCATCATGGAAGACGTGATCCAAAGGTCTAATTGCCCCCTCTTCATGTTTTTGTTTTATTCTGTTTTGCTTTTCCTATGAAATTCACTCGGTTGGAAAGACACTCCTGGGCTTTATCCCCTCTTTCACATTCTTTCTTTGGAAAACTGAGCAGTTTGTCTGATCAGAAAGAGTTAGAAAAGTAAACTGAGTGTTCCCGACTCAAAAATTTCAAAGAACGAGAAGGCTATTGGAACACTTTAGGCGGGAGATAATCTTTATCATCTTTTTGAAATAATTATTTAAAATTGAATAATAATCATGATAATTATTATCTCATTAATGTAGTTACAGGGAATATTTTTTTAAAAAACAGAACATTTGAGAGAAACCAATCATGCACAATCAGCTGTGGTCCATCGTGTGCTAAATTTTGTTCACATCACTGGGAAGAGGCTGCGCTAATCGAATGGTAGTGAGGGACAGGAAAGAAAAGGAACCTACACAGAGCATGCTAGCTAGAATTGAGCACTATCTGTAAGTATAAAAGGGTAAGGAGGAAAATTTCTAATTTCCTTAGAGCAAAGACCAAATATGTAGTGAACAGGAAGCCATGTGTTGGGGGTAGGGAGCAATGCTGAGTGGAGGAACATTAACAAAGACATGCTTCCTGCCTCAGGAACGGCCTGGAGGCCCATGTAGCTACCAGGCAATAAGCCGAGGAAAGTGACCGGGGCTACCTCTGTCAGCAAGGTGACCAGGGCTACACTGAAATAGAGTTGTGTAGACCCAAATCTTCATTTATTAAATCACTTCTTTTTTTTTTTTTTTTTTTTTTTTTTTACATTTTGTATTATGTTGCTGAGCATTGGTTGTAACCAAAATAACTCATTCTACATCCAAGGTATTTTCATATTGTTTTGTTTAGGGGCTCCCCAAAGTAGTTCCTTCTATAATATTCTTCTGGCCACTTAAGTCATTTTAAAACTGTAGAAGTGGGACGCCTGGGTGGATCAGTGGTTTAGCACCTGCCTTCTGCCCAGGGCCTGATCCTGAAGTCCCGGGATCGAGTCCCACGTCTGGCTCCTTGCACGGAGCCTGCTTCTCCCTCTGCCTGTGTCTCTGCCTCTGTCTCTGTGTCTCATATGGATAAATAAATAAAATCTTAAAAAAATAAAATAAAAAATAAAATAAAATAAAATAAAATAAACCTTTAGAAGTAACATGTGGAAATACTTCATGGAGCAAAGTCTTTCCTGGGGTAAACTGTGAGATCCTCTGGGTACTAAACAGTATATTTTAAATAATTTAGGAAAACATCTCTTAGGCTATCTCTTACCACCTGAAATTACTAATATTTTCCATTCTCTCTTTGAAAAACACTCAGATGGGAGTGCATGTATCTCTTTAAGATCCTGATTTCACTGGCAGTATCATTCACAATAACCAAGGTATGGAAAAAATGTAAGTGTCCATCAATGGATGCATGGATAAAGAGACTGAGATACATTTAACCTTAAAAATGATGAAAATCTTGCCATATGCGAGAACATGAATGAAACAGGAAGACATTATGCTAAGGGAAATAAGCACTTTCAAAGCATAAATACGCCATGCTTGCATTTATATGGAATATATAACATAGTCAAACTCACAAAAACAGAGAGTACAATGGTGATTGCCAGGGACAGGGGGCTGGGGTAATGGGGAGCTGCTGGGTATAAAGCCATAGTTACGCAGAATGAATAAGGTCTAGAGATCCACTGTACAACATTGTAGCCGGTAGTTAACAATACTGTACACTTAAAAATCTGTTAAGAAGTAGATTTCATATTGTCTTTTACTATGATAAAGATTGTAATAAAATGAAAAAAAATAGAAAAGAAAAATGCCCAAAAATGCCCATGGCTCACTGGACACTTACGCTGGTATCCTACTCCCTATGACCAGGTGCACACCTTTGTTTTCACCAACTGTGTTGTTGGCTTACAGTTGTGTCGTCACACTTGTCTGTGTCAATCATGCATTTTTTATTATAATTATTTAATGTAATTTTTTACAGTCTCTTCCAGAGGAAGGGCTTTGACTCCATGGAAAATCGTCACTGATAAATATACAATTATACGTTCAAAGCTTAAATGAAATGTTTAAAGTATCTACATATCATTTTTAATTTTCCACTTTATTTAACTTTTGAAATTAAGTTAGTGCTTACTGGGCTCAAATAGAAGGGCTTCTACTATGTAGTATCACTGTTTGTCCTTTCCCTCGTTTGTTTGTTTGTTTGTTTTAAGATTTTACTTATTTATTCATGAGAGACAAAGAAAGAGAGAGAAAGGCAGAGACACAGGCAGAGGGAGGCTCCTTGCAAGGAGCCTGATATGGGACTCGATCTTGGATCCTGGGGTCACAGCCTGGGCTAAAGGCAGATGCTCAACCACTGAACCATCCAAGTGTCCCTCCCCTGATTATTTATCATTAACAATTCCTTCTTTTATCTTCAGAACTCTGTTTATTTCTAGGGCTCCCTTCAGTCAGTACAATCTCTGAGAGTATGAGTATCTTGAGGAGTTTCAGCAAATGTCTTAGGAGTGACCAGCTCCCCAAACTGACCCCCAGCTACACAGCTAGACCCTGATAAGATGGGCCATGCTGCAGACGCCTGGAATGGAAATGGGCTAGAACACATATTATAATATCATGACGCCTCCTAAGGCCTGGTGTTTAAGGACCAAAATATTTATGTGCAGGAAAAAGAAATAGGGCTTTTGCGTGGGATGTTAAGAGGGATGTTTTATTTCTGACTCTAGTTAAGCGTGTGTCAGGTTTGAAAAAAAAATGAGGAAAAAAAAAAAAAAGCTAGAGGACAGAAAGGCAATGGAGCCAAGAGTCAGGCCAATTAAATTATGTAACCTAATGGCTAATTTTGTGCAGGTGGGCTCAGCGCTTGAGGCCACCGAGGTCACCCAGATGTTCCCTCCTGCTCAGGCACAGGCATTGGCAAAATGCAATTGCAGAGAGGTTACAGTGTGAAAATATTTGAGCGGCTGAAGATCATTTGCGGACCAGAAAAAAATTATTTCCTATTGGTTTCCTTGAAAAGGAATCTCGAGATTGAAAATATGCACCTCGGGCTTATATATTATAGTCATTAAAATTTGAAAATAAAACTTTTCTGAAGTCTAATTAACAAGTACAGCCTTGTCACATCATCAGCCCCGATAAATTAATAGTAGGACCCTCTACATTTCATCTTATTCAAGTATTATCATTCAGGATATTAATTTTCAAAAGTCTTATTCTTGGTGCCAAACCAAGCAGACAGAATAAATATGCTTTTTTTGGAAATGCAACATATGAAAAGTATCACAGTATTTCTAAAAGGAAATCAAATTATGCAAATAGTAACGTGATATGTCATCAAGGCAACAGAAAAAAAAGACTCAAGTAAATTACAAATGTCATGAGTGTATATTGTCAAAGTAAATATTAAGGGCAACTGTACTGCTTAATGGGAGCAAAGTTTTTATTTTGAAGCTTTATAAGTGTATTAAGAATAAAATTCCATGTACTCTTGGTGGACAGATAATCAGAAATGGAATTTAAAGAAAAGCACACAGGTTTTTTTTTTTTTTTTACAGGTTTTAAATATCTGTACGAATCCTGATGTGTTATTACAGAAGTAGAAGTATTTACAGAAGTAGAAGTTATTACAGAAGTATTTCTACTTCTGTACTAACAGAAGTAGAAAATATTTAAAGGTTTATAACAAGGGTTGGCATTTTGAAGCATTTATGATGGTAATGTGATACATCCTTCGTTAGCAAAAGAAATGAGGCAGAAGCAGCAACAATAGAGACAAAAAAGCACCCTCTGATTAAAAAAAAATTACACTTACTGAGCCTCCAAACCTTTGGGACAAATGGAATACTTGAGATACATACTCATATGTATGCGACTAGGACATTTTCAGCTTGCCTATGGAGCCTATAAAAGACCTATGTGCTTAATGCAGAAGATAATCATCCTTAGAGAAATCATAGAGAAGGAGGAGAGTAAGAATAATAAAAACAGATTTTTAAAAAGGCAAAGAAAATAGTAGAGATCAGCCTCACGGAGAAAATGATAGCCAGAGCTTCAGGCTTTGATTGTGGAAATAACTAGAGAACACAACTCAGGGTTTTAGAAAGCTGTTTCAGCTAAAGATGTAACCATGACTCAATTTAAAATGCTAGATAACACACATTTCCTTTATTTCTGGTTCTAGATCATAAAGTCGGTAGTCTTGGGTGTAACTGACAATTACAATTTCCTCACCAAAATATTACCATGCCAAAGAAAGAGTTGAATGTCTCCAGTCTGGGTTACTTGATTCCCTCCACCCTAAAAATAGCTAATGTTCCGGGTAGACTTGCATGTTACGGAAGATGCACGGTTCAGTTGAAAGCTTCATACACAGAGAAATAAAGTCTTTTGTCCAGTATTCAACTCACTAGTAGCAAGATTTAATTTCCCATTTGGAATCAACTAAATATAGATTTGGAACATGTGTGTATGCACACATACATATGCATATAAATATGCACATTTATAAATATATACGTATATCAATATATAAAATAGGGTTGTTTACCGAAATATGGTTTCCGTTATGTGCTATTATGTGTATGTTTATTACTTTTTTAAAAAAGATTTATTTATTTATTTATTTATTTATTTATTTATTTATTTACTTATTTATTCATGAGAGACACAGAGAGAGGCAGAGACATAGACAGAGGGAGAAGCAGGCTCTTCACAGAGAACCCGATGTGGGACTCGAATCCCTAACTGGGGATCACGCCCTGAGCCAAAGGAAGACGCTCAATCACTGAGCCACCCAGGCATCCCTATTATCTTTTACCCTGTAATAAATAGGTCTCTGTACTTGTGGTTAGTATCCACTAGTATTTACATGGAGAGCATATATATGGGAAAAGGATTTAATTGTGTGAAATCATTATACAAATAACCATATGTCTAGGTAAAATATTAGGTTATCATTTTATCTATATTCTTATTTCTCTACAGTTCTGTACTTCCTCTTTCTCGATCTAATATGCAACTGTTGCTTCTCCTTTTTTTATATTTGTCCTCTAAAACACCCTTTCACTTTATTCAAGAAAGATTATTTTCAAATCATTCTTCATCTTCGACAGTAAATTTAGAAAAAGACAAAAAAAGAAGATCGATCGATCAAGTATCTTCATGCGGGAAGTACTCAATGAGTCTACCTGGGTCTCTCACATGTGCATATGTCTTCCACGTAGATGCACTGATTGCCCTTTGTCCTTCACTCTCTTCAAAAAGAGCTGTAAAGTGAATAACGTTGGTAGGTAGAGATAATGGCTCCTTTTGAAGCAAAGACCAGGTGTGCTTCCCGTCTGGTTAAATAAAGATAATGTCTTCTTAGAGCGAAAGCAAGAAAGCTGACTGCCCAATATAAAACATTTTGGCCTCCAACTCACCATTTATTTCCTATAATTCAACACACTCTGTGGGCAGGGGATTTTAGGGCTGCTTCATATAGATCTGTAAAAACAGTGCATTCTCAGGAGAGCAGAGTAGAAATTCTGATAACTCTGACGACTCATTGCCGTGGATGTTAAGCAGTCATTTATGTCTATCCCAGAAATCTTGTGTTCTCTTCTAGAGGCATCCAAGACCCTTGACAGTTGACCAGTTAAGGTAAAATCTCAGATATCTCATAGTTCTTGGTATCTTCATTGCTTGGAGTCTATTGCTTTGACAAGGCTCAGAAAGCCCCTCCTGATGTAGTTTTCGCTTGCTTATCCAGCCTGATCCTGTGTTCTTGTTAACCTCTCCCAATCAGCCTTGCCATAATTAGGCCTTTATACATCATTCCTAATGTTCGGGGATCCCAGGGTGGCGCAGCGGTTTGGTGCCTGCCTTTGGCCCAGGGCGCGATCCTGGAGACCCGGGATCGAATCCCACGTCGGGCTCCCGGTGCATGGAGCCTGCTTCTCCCTCTGCCTGTGTCTCTGCCTCTCTCTCTCTCTGTGTGACTATCATAAATTAAAAAAACAAAAACAAAAACATTCCTAATGTTCTAACTTTTATTTTGTCTCTTCTTATATACTATTCCCCCCTGCCTTATACCCGCTGCCTGATATTCCACTTATATATAGGTAAGAATTTGCTAGGATGCATTCATCTTTTAGGTACTTCCTAATGCTGATTAGATTTTCAACATATTGGTCATTTAGCATGCTCTTTATTTAGTCAGTGAACCTTTTTGAACACCTTCCCCACATTTTAGAGAATTTCAAATTATGTGAGTATGATTTTGCAAGACTGGGACCTATAATTCATTTTTCCTGTCTCTTTTATAACTATGCCAATTAGATATACCTAATTCATAAGTTAGTGAACCTGCAAAATTAGGTCACGTAGAGGTGCCATCCTGATGGAGAAGCAACAGGGATATTCAGCTTCCAGATTCAATAGTGGCAAAATATTAGTGGCTGGGTCCAGAGTCTGGTATCAGTAATGGAGTTTTAATGTCCGTGCTCCCTGACAATAGAAATAGAAATGTGTCACGTGTGTCATCAGCATAACAACCTATGCAAACCTTGGGATGGATGTAAACCTTGGGAATTAAAAAAGAAACAACTAAGAGTTGTTCTGGTTGTCTCTAACTATACAGAGGAGCTAAATAAAAAGAATGGAAACACTTGAATTTTGAGTTCAAAAAAAAGTCAAAGGCAAAGAGACTACCTCTCTCCTGAAAGAATCTTACCTCTTTCAGATATAATATTTACATTCTCAAAATTCACACTAAGGATTTGCTCCTTTGGGCTGCCAAGTTACATCAGTTCAGTTCCTTGCCTCATTGAATTTACTACATGAAAGTTCAGTCATTTATTAGGAAAGATGAGACTAAAACGATTCCTGGGACTCAAACCCAAAAACCCCACTGATCATATTTTGCCAGCCAAAGCTGTTCTGTGTGTATATCCTAGGAACCATTTGATCGAGTCATTTCTGCATTGCTTCAGAATGTTGAACTAACTCATGACATTTGCTGCAGGTAACTTGCAAGGAGAATCCAAATATCTTCATTTTACTATCCCCAAGGTCTCATTTTTTTCCTGATCTTATAATAAGAGTCAGATCAGCATTTACCTTTGGGGTCCCATTGCAAAGTTAAACCCAAGAAAAGTCAGCTTATTTACAAAAAAAGAAGAATTGGAAGGTTTACTTTTCTATATGTATCTGTGGGTGTGTATCTTGGTGTGTGCACTAAAAAAAACAAAACATGAACTGTGTGTGCGAAATTTATAAATCCTACATAAGCTTAACCAGGGAGAAAACCATAATTTTATATTAGACAAGATATTGACTTTAGTGAAGTAGGAAACAGCCTATGTTGCTGGCCAAAATCCTCAAAATTCTCTGAAAGAGAGTGCTACAAACTCAATTCTCTCAGGAATTAAATACTTTTCCCCTCAGGCCTTAGCTATGACATAGTACGGACTTGGGGAAAAAGTTTTCACCCTTTGTGTCAAGTTGGAAGAGAATACGGTGTCGTTTTCACTCTAACACTTGCTGCAGAAGTAACCTAAAGCTGCATCTCACCCAACACCTCATCCTTGCTTATCCTTCCCCCTTTCCTATTTCACTTTTCTCACTTGAGCATTCCGTCAATAAACTACATGTACAGAAATCCCAACTCAGGTTCTGCTTCCAAGGAAACCAACCTAAATCAATGGCTACACGGAGAGGTCCAGGAAACAGAGACACAGTTCAGATTTCCAGAACTTGGGTATCTTTCAAGTGGTTGGCAATAAGGATCTCATCACTGATGGTCAGGAACATATTGATAATTCTAAGTATGTGATTACAATGCAATTGCTAGAATTTTCAACCGTGACCAAGGAGAAACAAGAGCAAAAACTGCCTGCAGTGGCTTACGTAATGTGGCATTTGAAAGATAGAGTGGAGCTAGCAGTTATGGCGACTGTGGAATCATGGGGCTATTGCAGGTCACTATGGATATGCTGAAGAGAGATACCGACAGGCTCCATTCAATTCATCATGAATTTAAAGCAAAGTATTAAAGTCAATGGACTATTAGCCATCAGAAAAGGGTGAATGCTTAAACTATTTACATCAGCGTGGATGGAACTGGAGGCTATGAGGCCGAGCGAAATAAGTCAATCAGAGAAAGACAATTATCATATGGTTTCACTCATATGTGGACTATAAGAAATAGTGCAGAGGCTTATGGGGAAAGGAGGGGGGGGGACTGAATGACTGAAGTCATCAGAGAGGGAGATAAACCATGAGAGACTCTTAACTCTAGGAAACAAACAGAGTTGCTAGAGAGGAGGTGTTGGGGGGAAGGGGTAACTGGGTGATGGACATTAAACAGGACCCATGATGTGATGAGCACTGGGTGTTCTATGCAACTGATGAATCATTGAACTCTACATCTGAAACTAACAATGTACTATCTGTTGGCTAATTGAATAAATTATTCAAATAATAACATAATGTGATTTATTGACAGAATGCTTAAAATCCTAAAATGAAGAAAACCTTGCCATTTGTGACAGTGTAGATGGACTTCGAGGGCTTTATGATAAGTGAAATAAGTCAGTCAGACAATTGTTCTAGGATCTCATATACGACATCTACAGAAGCCAAACTCCTTGAAACAGAGTAGACTAGTGGTTATCAGTGGTTGGGAAGTGGAGGAAATGGGGAGATACTGTCAAAGGATACAAACTTCCAGTAATAAGATGGCTTAGTTGTGGAGATCTGATGTCCCATTGGTGGATTATTTCCTTTGGTTATGTAGTCAGGAGCGGGATTGATGGATCATGTGGTAGTCCTATTATATCTTTAAAGAAACTCCATACCGCTTTCCATAGTAGTTGTTCTAATTTTTGTTCCCACCCACAGCACACAGGGCTACCCTTTCTCTACATCCTCACCAGCACTTGTTATCTCTTGACATTTATTTATAACAACTATTCTAACAGGTGTGAAGTGATATCTTGTTGTGTTTTTTTTTTTAATTTTTATTTATTTATGATAGTCACAGAGAGAGAGAGAGAGAGAGAGAGAGGCAGAGACACAGGCAGAGGGAGAAGCAGGCTCCATGCACCGGGAGCCCGACGTGGGACTCGATCCCGGGTCTCCAGGATCGCGCCCTGGGCCAAAGGCAGGCGCCAAACCGCTGCGCCACCCAGGGATCCCCTTGTTGTGGTTTTGATTTGCATATCCCTGATGATTAGTCATGTTGAGCACATTTTCATGAATGTCTTCTTTGGAAAAATGTCTTTTCAAATCCTCTGATCCTCTTTAATTACATTATTATTATTACGATTGTTATTATTATCATTATTGCTGTTGAGCTGCATTAGTTACTTATGTATTTTGGATATTAACCCCTTAATCAGATATATGGTTTGCAAATGTTTTCTCCCATTCCATATGTTGCCTTTTCATTGTACTGTTTCTTTTGCTGAGCAGAAAGCAAAAGTTTGGTGTGGCCCCATTTATTTATTTTTGCCTTTGTTGCCATTGTTTTGGTGTCATATTCAAAATCTAAAAAAAAATCATTGCCAATGTCACTAATGTCAAGAAGCTTCTGCCCTATGTTTTCTTTGAGGAGTTTTATTATTTACCAATAAGTTTAAGTTTTGTTTGTTTTGTTTTTGTTTTCCCATAGAGATCTAACTAAGGAAAAGCTGGGCTTATCAAGGGAGGAGTGATATCAAGTATCTACATATTGAACCTGGCAAATAGGTATGAGCAGAAACAAAGAGAACATGTCTAAGAGTGGATCCTGAGGAAGCTGGACAAGGAAGGTGAAATATAAAGCTGGAAAAGAAAACCTTTGTTAAAATAAAGCACTCTCCAAAAATATAGCATTTGATGGGCTGGGAAAGCCTTGGAGGACAGTGTTGATAAAGTGCTGGAGTGGTCCTTGGGAGTTTGACATAAATGAAATATTTAAGTAAGGAGGGCTACATTAGAATATGAAAGAAGACTTGCAGGGATGCCTGGGTGGCTCAGTGGTTGAGCCTCTGCCTTTGGCTCAAAGTGTGATCCCGGGGTCCTGGGATCGAGCCCCACATTGGGCTCCCCCCACCACCACCACAAGGAGCCTGCTTCTCCCTCTGCCTGTGTGTGTCTCATGAATAAATCAATAAAATCTAAAAAAAAAAAAAAAAAAAAAAAAAGACAGAAGTTCAGATCATTGAGAATACCATAAAGGATCCAGTATGTGAGGCCTGCAAACTCACTGGCTCTTAGGGTTCCTTAGGAATCCAGAGCACAGCCTCTTTACTGAGTGATAAGAAATGCTCCATGCAGGTTGGTCCATGTGAGCCTGGGTGACTGAGTAAATAAAAAACTATGTCATATCCCAGGTGAAATCTCAGAGAAAACACTGTCCCCAGGACTGCAGGGGTGGTGTTTCCTCTCATACACCAGTCTGGCCCCATGGAAAGCGACCAGTGGTCTTCCTCACCTTAAGGAAGGAGCAGCTCCTATGCTGATGTGACATTTTTACTGAAACTGATTACCAATGCATCTGATACGTGGTAGGCAGCTTTTGACCTAGTCTTTGCACTCTTTTCCATTTCTGGGTAGAAAGTGGCAGAAAGCAGTTCACAGTCATCTCATTTGGAGGGCAGGATATATTTATGCGTTGCCCTAGGACTCGGCTATTTTTCTAGCTCTCTGCCACAACAGTCTCTAAAGAGAGCTGAAATCTGGAAATTCTTCGAAGTTATCACTCTTGGTCTATTCCAGTGATTCTGGTGTGTTAATCAGAACTCGTGCTCTGGATACCTTGGGGAGAGATGTGCACTGTAGAAGATTAGAGATAAGATTTACATTTCATGATTGGATTGTTTGTTTCTTTGGTGTTGAGTTTAATAAGTTCTTTATAGATTTTGGAAACTAGCCCTTTATCTGATATGTCATTTGCAAATATCTTCTCCCATTCTGTAGGTTGTCTTTTAGTTTTGTTGACTGTATCCTTTGCTGTGCAAAAGCTTCTTATCTTGATAAAGTCCCAATAGTTCATTTTTGCTTTTGTTTCTTTTGCCTTTGTGGATGTATCTTGCAAGAAGTTACTGTGGCCAAGTTCAAAAAGGGTGTTGCCTGTGTTCTCCTCTAGGATTTTGATGGAATCTTGTCTCACATTTAGATCTCTCATCCATTTTGAGTTTATCTTTATGTATGGTGAAAGAGAGTGGTCTAGTTTCATTCTTCTGCATGTGGATGTCCAATTTTCCCAGCACCATTTATTGAAGAGACTGTCTTTCTTCCAATGGATAGTCTTTCCTCCTTTATCGAATATTAGATGACCATACATTTCAGGGTCCACTTCTGGGTTCTCTATTCTGTTCCATTGATCTATGTGTCTGTTTTTGTGCCAGTACCACACTGTCTTGATGACCACAGCTTTGTAGTACAACCTGAAATCTGGCATTGTGATGCCCCCAGATATGGTTTTCTTTTTTAAAATTCCCCTGGCTATTCGGGGTCTTTTCTGATTCCACACAAATCTTAAAATAATTTGTTCTAACTCTCTGAAGAAAGTCCATGGTATTTTGATAGGGATTGCATTAAACGTATAAATTGCCCTGGGTAACATTGACATTTTTACAATATTAATTCTGCCAATCCATGAGCATGGAATATTTTTCCATCTCTTTGTGTCTTCCTCAATTTCTTTCAGAAGTGTTCTATAGTTTTTAGGGTATAGATCTTTTACCTCTTTGGTTAGGTTTATTCCTAGGTATCTTATGCTTTTGGGTGCAATTGTAAATGGGATTGACTCCTTAATTTCTCTTTCTTCAGTCTCATTGTTAGTGTATAGAAATGCCATTGATTTCTGGGCATTGATTTTGTATCCTGCCACGCTACCAAATTGCTGTATGAGTTCTAGCAATCTTGGGGTGGAGGCAAAAGACATGAAGAGAAATCTCACAGAGGACATGGACAACATGCACATAAGAAAATGCTCTGCATCACTTGCCATCAGGGAAATACAAATCAAAACCACAATGAGATACCACCTCACACCAGTGAGAATGGGGAAAATTAACAAGGCAGGAAACCACAAATGTTGGAGAGGATGTGGAGAAAAGGGAACCCTCTTACACTGTTGGTGGGAATGTGAACTGGTGCAGCCACTCTGGAAAACTGTGTGGAGGTTCCTCAAAGAGTTAAAAATAGACCTGCCCTACGACCCAGCAATTGCACTGTTGGGGATTTACCCCAAAGATTCAGATGCAATGAAACGTCGGGACACCTGCACCCCGATGTTTCTATCAGCAATGGCCACAATAGCCAAACTGTGGAAGGAGCCTCGGTGTCCATCGAAAGATGAATGGATAAAGAAGATGTGGTTTATGTATACAATGGAATATTACTCAGCAATTAGAAACGACAAATACCCACCATTTGCTTCAACGTGGATGGAACTGGAGGGTATTATGCTGAGTGAAATAAGTCAATCGGAGAGGGACAAACAGTGTATGTTCTCATTCATTTGGGGAATATGAATAATGGTGAAAGGGAATATAAAGGAAGGGAGAAGAAATGTTGGGAAATATCAGGAAGGGAGACAGAACATAAAGACTCCTAACTCGGGGAAACGAACTAGGGGTGGTGGAAGGGGAGGAGGGCGGGTCTTGGAGGGGAAGGGGTGACGGGCACTGAGGTGGACACTTGATGGGATGAGCACTGGGTGTTTTTCTGTATGTTGGTAAATTGAACACCAATAAAAATTAATTAAAAAAAAAAAAGATTTACAAAGTTTTAAAAGTTTGTCATCTTGGGGAACATCTTAGCATTCTAGAGTTCCAGTGCACATGGACGTCACCTCCAAGAAAAAGTACCTGTTATTAAACTCCTTACCACTAAAAAATAAGTACAAACATATCAGATCCTGCAATTTGGAGGCCCTATATTCTACACTTGGAAATACACTTAGATCTTTTTATCAAGTGACACAAATGTCTATTGGTTTTGAGTAGAGTCCAGTGCAAGTGCAGGCAGAATGTCACTTCGGCCATATGGCTCATCAGGTACCACGGGAATAGACATATCCATAGCAGAAAATAATTCTATGTAGTGCTCCCAGCAAGGCACCGAAAAGGGGTTTTAATGCAAAGCCATAGAATTGTTACCATCTGCAACAGAAAACTACACGCCATTCAAAATCAGCCCCTGGCATGTTAATAAGAGTTGGTAGAGACTAACTGGCCATGGCTTGCAAATGACCTTGTGACTTGAGCTTCCTATCATGAGCTATTTGCTTTCAGATTCACTACATTTTTCAATTGTTGAGTAGGCATGAGAGCATCCATCCTAAGATGATAGTTGTACGTTTGGTACCGGGAATACGTCATCTGCATTAAACAGGTGGTCCAAATACTCATGTCAGTCATCACTGTCATACCAACACTGTTGCCATAACTATAGACTCATGGAATATTCTTTATGTGCTCTAAGGATAGAATAAAATTACTAGATTTGGTTCCTGGATGAATTAGCTTGTATGTTGGTGTGAGCTGAAAATGGTCTTCTGCTATGTTACAGAAATGCATAGATATGGTGTGAGAGCCACTAAGAAGTAGATTATTCTCCAGAGGATGGGCTTTTAGTACCTACCACATCTGGTCACTCACTTGATGTGGAGAGAAAGTGTCCTCAGTTAAGGATACACATGGATTCATGTGCATTTTCAAATGGTTTGCCTGGCTGGTCCTGGAAGAAGCAAGATTTAAAACTGGGACCACATGTTTAGAAAAGAATCACATAGACAGACCTATGGCACAATATACCAATAGTGGGTGTTTGATATCTTCCAGAAAGCATCTACTATGAAAAATACACTGAAAAAAATGGGCAGAATTATTTGGCCAAGATATAAGAGCTCAAGATTTATGCATGTGTTTCCTCAGCTACCTTACAGATTGTGTAATGGAATACATAGGTGACAGAGATCAAGTCCATGCCAACACTCATGAGTGTGGACTCCCTCTCACCAAGGCTGATACAGTTGAATGGTCTTGAATGGTCTGTTGCTCTGAATGGTCTGACCTGCTTGAAAAAAATAAATAAAATAAAATAAAAAAATAAATAAATTAATAATTAAAATAAAATAAACAAACAAAAGACAACAACAAATAAACAAAAAATACCTGACCTCCCAACAACCTGTGCACTGGCAGACACTTACAAGACACATGTTAGCAAGTTGATTATATCTGAACAATTCTAGATTTTACTTAAAATCATCTTTTTATAGCTTCTTGCCTTTTCTTATCTTGCTTACCTCGTTTAATTACCATTTTCTCTAAAAGTACTCCTTTAATAAATCAAATATTCATAAGTTCCCATCTCAAGATTCTGCTTCTGGGGCATCTGACCTAAAACAAGCACATTTAACAGAGATTAAGATTACAATCTGCTAGTTTAATACACAGGCAGATGTTCTAATTGTTTGCTTGGTTGATTAACTGAAATCTCTACTCAACTGTGGCCGTTTCTATAAATGAGGTTGAAAGACAAAAATTACTTGCTGAGAGGAAAAGAAGGAATTTAAATACTTAGGGAAATTGTAATGTTATGAAATCCCCAAATATGCCTCTTGGGGCAGCTCTGGTGGCTTAGCAGTTTGGCACCGCCTTCAGCCTAGGGCATGATCTTGTAGACCTGAGATCGAGTCCCACGTCGGGCTCCCTGCATGGAGGCTGCTCCTCCCTCTGCCTGTGTGTCTGCCTCTCTCTCTCTCTGTGTCTCTCATGAATAAATAAATAAAATTTATTAAAAAAAAAAGTGCCTCTTAAAAAAATCCAGGAGATCCTATTTTAACCTTAAGATGGATACATTTATTGGTAAGAGGAGTAATGGCATCTTTATGATTGGCCACTGTGATTGTTTTCTATAAAATCTGTTTCAGTTGAAAGAAGAGTCCTTCTTTCAGTAAGAACAGAGGATTTTTAGCTGTTGAATTGAGCTGATAGCAGTTAACCTTCAAAGGCAGGTGAGAATGGGGTCCATAATCAGGTCAACCCCCACTGGAATCTTTGGTGGTAGATAATAGATCATCAGGTTCCCAATTCATAAAAGTGTGAATAACCCACAAAGAAATACTTGATCTACTTAGCAAAGAAAACAACTCTGACTGAGATTTGAGTTGTCTTGATAATGACAATAATCTTTCACTTCTTTTCCAGACCCACTTCATTCTCAAAGGCAGAGTCATTTGAAGAAAGGGAGAACTGGGAACCTTTGAAGAAATAGACTCCAACAGCAATAAAACTATGCACTGAATGTCTACTGAATAGGTGATGTGCTTTTGGGATATTCCTGGGGGAAACAATTCACTGGAGAAAGAAAAAATCCAGATAACTGTGGAGATTACTTTATAAAGACCATGAGCTAAAGCTAACCCTTGGGATAGAAAACACTATGGTAGTTGAATGATTAGAGTGAGGACTTAAGGAGTTCAAATGAGAAATGGAGTTTTGATCTAAATATGCAATAAATTAAGTCCACTGGAGCCTAACACTTACGTCAAGATGACTTCCTCATTAATACTTTACACTGAAAGTCAGGCTATTGTGAAGAGGTTAACCCTATGACTTGGATAATGGGGAGCCAAGGAGTAGATGATAATGAATTAGCCCCTGTGGGGTCAGGATTGGTAGAAAGACATTTGGATTTGTCTGCAACAACCTGAGGCAGTTCTCACTGCCTTGCAAGTTCTGGCTCATAAGGCATGGACACCCTCTAGCAAACTGGAAGCTTGGTTTCAAGCCCTAGTAATTGTTTGCATAAGAAGGGTGGCCTCCGAAGGGTGGGATGGAGCATTACCAAGGATGCAGGATTGCTCTTGAAATACAGTGACCTGGGGACGCCGGGTAGCTCAGCGGTTGTGCGTCTGCCTTTGGCCCAGGACGTGATCCTGGAGTCCCAGGATCGAGTCCTGCATTGGGTTTCCACATGGAGCCTGCTTCTCCCTCTGCCTGTGTCTCTGCCTCTGTGTGTGTGTGTGTCTCTCATGAATAAATAAATAAAATCTTAAAGGAAATACAGTGACCTGGTCAATACAGTAACAATATGCCTTGTGTATTCTAAACAATGACGAAGGCAACTGCCAAAGGAATCTGGGGCCACCCACCAAAATTCAAACTGGTGAGTATTGGCAAACTGATTATATTGGCCCCTTCCTTCCACGTGAGGGTTCCAAAATAGACTTTGGTTTGTGTAGACACTGCTACTGGCCTAACCCAAGGATTTCCCTGTCATTGCACATACCAGGCTGCCACCATGAGGGGGTTAGAGAAGTTAGTACCATGTAGGGATACACTCATTCAATAGACTGTGGTTGGGGAGTCACTTTTCAGGGATCATTATGTGCCTGTCTGGGCAAAGGGCATGCCACTGAATGGAAGTCCCATCTCCCTATAACCCACAAGCAGTAGGGTTAGTGGAAAGGAAGAAGGGAATAATAAAGCAGCAAATGGAATTGCTAGTGAGTAAAATCACCGTGGCTGAATGGACTCAAGCACTATCCTGGGTTTAAATACATGGAAATGCAGGAACCTGGGAGGCTCAGCAGTTGAGCATCTGCCTTTGGCTCAGGGCATGATCCCAAGGTCCCGGGATTAAGTTCCCCATCAGACTCCCCACAGGGAGCCTGTTTCTCCCTCTGCTGTGTTTCTGCCTCTCTCTGTGTCTCTCATGAATAAATTAATATAAATAAATAAATAAATAAATAAATAAATAAATAAATAAATAAAAAATGATTAACCAGGAGGGCCTTTTACCCCATATGGCAGGCTGGGGACCTCTGCTGAAATAACTCAGTGCTGTAAAGGTATGGAAGCAGTTGGGAACCAGCCATTGCCTCAAACCTCACTAGGGATCAGTGTACTGTGCTGTTACAATCACCAAGTCCCATCACTCCTGGGAAGGCATTCTCTAATGGAATTTGCCAGGGGATGTCCTCTAGGATGGGTGGTTTACTTCATACCCCTGGGTAAGGGGGGAACTACTCAATCTTTTTTTGTGGGGCAAAGCCAGTTACCTATATAGGCTAAATTAAGTAGTATGAGCACGTAGTTCACCTTTCTCATGTACTTACTGCTGCCAGGATGTCCCATTGCCAAAGCTCACATCTTTAGGTTCTTGGAAGTTTTCTATGATCATTTAACTGAGAAGGAATATTTTTAAAAATATGGTTACAGGCCTAAGATACTTTTGCATTATTTGTTGACATAGTTGGAAGTGAATCTTGGGACATAATATTGCAATAGGGGTAATCACACTTGGAGAGGGGATGGGGGAGATGATTTCATTTTGCATTGGATAGAACTTACCTGTCTTCTTCGCCTGGAAGCAGACAATCTGAGGTAAAGATTTATGGAAGTTTGTGGAAGAAGGTTAATGGTTTTGTCAATAGTTAGGAATTTTTAACAAAAGCTATTATGAGATTAGTTAAAAGTACATTCTTAGAAAAAAAATAAGGCATCTATCCAAAGCTTTCTTTCATACATGAAGCCTTCAAAAATTAGATCAGTAACATAATCTACCCTGTGGAATTAGTCTTTTCCCCCATCTTTACTGCTTTTGAAATGGATGTACAAACCAAATGACCTTGGTGTCACATGCTCATCGATATAATTTTCCTGCTGCAATTAGTGATCTGGGTACCAGTCCTGGTGAGAGCTCAATATTGGCAACAGCGAAAGTGAAACTAGATGCTGTATCCTGGTACCAAGAGCTAATGGGGCCAGTCGACTCCATCGGATCCTGTCCTTCATAGAAGGCACAAGATGCTCACCAAATTGCATTGTAATTTGATTTTTGTCTTCCCTCTTCATGATACGTTCGTTTATGATGCCACTCATGAAGCCACCAAAATGCCATATTCACCAACATCTTTATGCCTAACTTTTAATATTTCTAAAGTATTTATGTTGTGGTGAAGAATGATGGAAACAGATCATTTCCTTGAGATTTGCTGATCTTAGTTTATACTGTATCACCTACAAGAAGCTGCGTTTATTACGAAACTGAAAGATAGGTTTTGAAACCTTAGAAGTTTGAGGTCATGTCCCACATGATACGGCGCATGTTCTGAACCAGAAAGAAATATGCTTCACGGACATAGTTACTCTGACAGCCAGAGTATATGGATGGTTCCCCAAAATATTTTATCTGATGAAAGGCATCTATATGTGCCTAATGTATGTGTGTATATATATGGTGTGTATGTGTATACATGTGTGTATATACATACATATACACTGAAACATTCATATTTTTTTACTTCACATTTGCCCCATTATGGTCTCTTCTGGATTAGAAATCTTAGGTTTTCTCAAAAGAAATAATTCCACAAAAGGAACAGCAAAGCATTTTATTGACTAACAGGTTCAGACTGACATTTTGGCATCTTTGCTACTAACACTATAAGCCTCTATCTATTACCTATCAATTATCTGTCATTTCTATCTACTGTAGAGTCTGTTCAAGCTGCTATAACAAAATAATACAGACTGATTAGCTTATAAGCGACAAAATTTTATTTTTCATAGTTCTTGAGGTCGGGAATTTCAAGAATAAGTGCAGAACCTTCTTTCTGGTTCATAGTTGGTACCTTCTCACTGTATCCTCTCAGGGTAGAAGGACTAGAAAACTCTATTGGGTGGGGTTCTCTTTTTTAAGGCACTAACCCCATTCATGAGAGCTCCACCCTCATGACTTAATTACCTCCCAAAGTCTCCATCACATAGGGGCATTAGAATTTCAGCATCTGAATTTTGGGAGACACAAACATTGAGACTATTGCACAATCTCTACAGATAGAGATACCAAATGATTGCTCTACGTGTGGGTGCTGTGTGGTGTATATGAACCTACAATCCCTAGAATGCTTCACAAACTCTCATCACTTCTATGAGGTAGAAGTTAAAGGAGGTGTACAGCAAACTGTGGAGGTAGGTAAAACTAGACAAAGGTAGAAAAGTGCTATTACATCCTAAGATGAGGGTGCTGAGATGCTCACTGAAGATGTTATTTCCTTGCCCGTATGATATATGTGTGTATGTATTTAAACTGACTTCTGCCTCTTTCCTGTATATTTTGAACACAATATAAGCATGCTTTCATTTTTTTCACAACTAGATAATTCTCAGTTGATTCAGAACATTCTAACATTGCTGTTTCTTTTTTTTAATATTTATTTATTCATGAGAGACACAGAGAGAGAGACAGAGAGAGAGGCAGAGACACAGGCAGAGGGAGAAGCAGGCTCCATGCAGGGAGCCCGATGTGGGACTCCATCCTGGGACTCCAGGATCACGCCCTGGGCCGAAGGCCACGCTAAACCGAGGAGCCACCCAGGCTGCCCTAACATTGCAGTTTTTATGGTGTTGTCATTGCTGCTGTCTTGTGTCCGTTTAGATGAGTTATGTTGGCAAGTGAAGAGGTGGGCAGTATTGGATAACTGTCAATGTAATTGGTTGACCAGCATTACATATACATTTTCCCTGGACAAAACTTAACTCATGTGTTTTCATGACTCTCAAGAGTAGAAACCAGAACTTTACTTGTCTAATATCTTGCTGTGTCTCAGGCATGTCATGTAAAATACTTCAACTAGGCACTTCTTCACAGAAATTCTGTTCAGAAACTACTGCCATGTAGAGACAAATCTCTAAGTTTATCTGGATGAATGTGGCAGTAATGGTATAATATTCTGGGCCCAACTTGAATGATGAAAGTGATGGTGTCTATGCCCAGAAGAAGCAGCAAAAATTCTTCATGGTGATAGTCCTGTGATGCAATTTAAACAACATTCCTGGCTGAGCACCTGCCAAACTTGATTCTTTTGGATTTCCTTGAAAATTTGCACGTGATTTAATGTCATTTAATAAATCTCTTCCCTAATAAAACTAGCTAGTGTGGATTTGCTATATTCAATTCAGAAATGATAATTGCATTACTCTCTTAGGCCCCATCAAATCCAATGTACCGCTACTAAGATCTCCTTATTGTATTGTGCTACAGTTTCCTATCTATGTCGCTCTCTCCCTAGCTAAAATATAAATTTCACAATGGCAGGTGATATATCCAACTCCTTTAAAAAATAATCCTAGCACTTAATACAGAGGCCAGTACAGATTGGGTTTTGAAAAACATTTAGTAAGTGAAATAGATTGATTATAAAGTTGCTAACTTGCATACGAATGTAGAGTATTCAGATATTTGATTTTCATTTGCTCCATCATAATGTCACATTGTGTTTTCTACTGGATAATTATTTTATCTGATATATAACAGGGCATAAATAGAGACAAGTCAATGTAAATGTTTCTGTAGGTGTTGTAATCAGCAAAACTTACCCTAAGAAGAAGAGGGTTTATAGGAGGAAATTTGATTTAGGGGAGGACCGTTATAGAATAAATGCAAATTTGTAACAAGAGCACTAAGAAAAATAAAACAACTCTAATAAAATTAATAGAGAAACATGTTAACTTCCTAATAAATAAACACTATAATATGTAAAGGACATAACCTTTAAAGAACAGGTGAAATTACTTGAGATTTCTGAACCATGGGGGTAAAAAAAAAAGCACAAAATGCACAAAAATGGTATAGATTCACACAGAGCTGGAGGTCAACTGGCACTGCAGAAGGAATACAAGGTGAATGGACATGTAAGTGACTGAATTCTACTGCTGTTGTTTGCATTTAGTTCTTTGGTGTTTTCTGAATCCACCTGATGTTACTTTATGATGTGAAACCTTAATGAATTGGGAAAGATAATATATGAATCAATGCAAATATTGCATTAAATTGACATCTTCTTTATGTTAACCAATCACATTCAACTACTTCTCAATACTACAAAATAATGTGTAAGTTATATGGCGAATGAAATAAATATTATAAAAGTCTTAAACAGCCTATAATGTATACAATTTTAAATGACTAAAATGATTTTGACTTAGGGAGTGCTTACAATGATGTTCCAGGAATTTTGCTAGACACGTTTTCTATATGCTTCGTAACCCCCAACACAAGCATGTATATTTACTATCACCAGTAAGAGCTGTTGTCGTACTTGAGACTCTCTCTGATTCTATAAATTACTCAGCATCGTATACTCAGGCATCAGACACTAAAAAGTGGGACATAGTTGGAGAGCCACTCCAGAATTTCACTCCAGAGTCCAGTGCCTCCAAGGGATTCTTATATGCTTTTTATCCTGAAGCAGCAATATTTAAGAATCTCTCTGGAGACAATAAAGAGATACACCCAAATCTAAATACTTCCTAAATTAAAGGCAAAACAGGGTACCTATTTTTTGTGAGATAATTACCATCTCTACATACACATGCCCGTGAGATTACCATTTCATTCAGTTCGTGCAGAATTTAAATTTATAAATTCTGCAGTGATATCTCCTGAAACTTAAATATCAAGCAGTCGATGAGCTTAAAGGTATTTTCATTTCCCTGTTATATATTCTGAAACATGAAATGTTATATTTCCTGAAACATAAAATGTTATATTTTCTGAAATATTAAAAATTTACGTCTTCTGCTTTCCATTCATGGACTCAGACTGTTTTAAATCCACACTCCAAATACACCATTTCATTAATACTATAAAGTCCACAGCAGAAGAGTAAAATTAGGTTGTTTTCCCCATAAAATCGCAGCTAGCGATAGAAACTGAGCAATAAAATACAAACTGCACCTAAATGTGCAAGACTAGAAAGGAATTTCTCATTTAATGTAATGTTAACAGAGGGCTTCTTTGCATCAATGAACCATGGGCTTTGAGACTTTTAGATTGAATACCCTTCTACTTTTTTTTTTAAATTAGAAGATCCTAACAATATGTTAAATTTCTCAAAATGTCATTGTCTTCTTCTGTTAAAACTAGTAATTAGTCATTTAATTATCCTGATTTTACCTTACACTGGGTGTGCTCAATATTATAACATGTGTGTGTGCGCACACACACACAATTTAATAATTTTCTTTGCCTCTTTCTCTTATTCCTCTTCCTATTATCTATTCCATTGGCTTTTACTACATGCTAATATCTTCTCATAAATTAAATAATATCCTTTTACTATTTATCCAACGAATATATGATTCATTCTTAAGATACACTGGGCCGTGTGCTAATTTTCTATCAAACAAACAGTTTGCCTCAGATAAAGACACTTTTAAATTCCAGATAGGTAGAAGCCAAAATGCCATATGGTTTACTCATATGTGAAATTTAAGAAACAAAACAGATGTGCAAAGGGAAAGAAAAAAAGGAAGAGGGAAACAGTAACAGCCTCTTAACTATAGAGAACAAACAGGGTGGCTGGGGGGCAAGTGAATGGGGAGATGAGCTGAATGAGTGATGGATGAGAGCACTTGTAATGAGCAGTGGGTGTTATATGTAAGTGATAAATCACTAAATTCTACTCCTGAAACTAATATTACCTTATATGTAAACTAACTGGAATTTAAATAAAAACTAAAAAAAAAAAAAGGCAGATGCATTTAAAAAATAAAGCAAACCTAAGACACATGGGAACATGTAGGATATATTAACACAGATGCTCATGCTTTTTTATTTAAGAAAGTGGCTACTGACCCTGGTTGCATATTAGAATCTCCTGAAAAATATTAAAAATATCATACTCTGGCTACATTATCAGAAAGTCTACTTTAATTGACTGCTGCTATATTTTGAAGTTTAACATTTTATTTGAGTAGATACCAGTTTTGAGAATAACTAAGGCCATTAATAAATTATCAATAAAGTTCTTAATTACTGAAATATTGTTGACGTTCGGATATGTTTGTTGAACTCTATTAGACAAATTTCTAAGGTGGCTCCTAAGACTCCCTGTGTCCCATATAAACATCCCAGTGAAATCTGGGACTTTCACTCCCTTGGATAAGACTCCAATTTAGGAGATTGAGTGGAGAAATTTAAAGCCAGTGGGATTCACCTTCTAGGTGTAAAAACATAAGCTATCATTTTAAAATGATTTTATTTATTTATTTGACAGAGAAAGAGAGAGAGAGAGAGCACAAGTAGGGGGAGCAGCAGAGGGAGAGGGAGAGGGAGAAGCAGGGTTCCCTCGGAGCAAGGAGCCCAATATGGGGCTAACCAACTGAGCCAACCCACGTGCCCACAAGCAGTCATGTTTTGAGAGGGATTTACGACTAGGGTCGAAGGCAACTTACAGGAGCTGAGAACAAACCCTGGCCAGGAGCCCACAAAATGACAGAACTTCAGTTCTTCAGCTTCAAAGAAATAAATTCAGCCAACTACTTGAAAGAGTTCAGAAGAGATGCCTCAGTCTTAAAGAAGACCAGAGGTCTGACCAACACATTCACTTCTTCTTGGTGAGACCCTCAGCTGAAGACCCGGAAGACCCCAGAAGACCTCAGCAGAAGACTCAAGGTGATTCTTGGACAATACATGTGGCTGTTTAGCTCCTAAGTGTGTAGAGATTTTTGAAACTTTAACAGAAAATGCATGAGGCAACAAATACCTGTTTGTTTTTATTGTGATGACATCCAAGTGACTTTGCTGTCAGCCTTTTTATCCAGACTGAAATCATTATCCTATAAATCCTTTATTTTTTGTTCAACTCCTAATCTCCCTGTAGTTATTAGTCAAGAAACGGTGATGAAAGAGAATGTGATGACAGAAGTTATTATGACTAAAATGAGTGGGTCGTTTTCAATTCGATTATAATGAAGACATCCAGGGGATATAGACATTTCCTAATCCCGCGTAGGTACAAGACTTCGAATTTTAAACAGGGGGAAAAGTGCTTAATAAGAACTTTAGTCATACAAGAACAATTTTCTTCCAAGTAATCTCTACTTGCACCGGAATATTGTAATAAGTAAGATGATTGCATGGAAACAAACCCGAGCAAGCGCTGCCTAGTAACAGCTATCACTAGAGTAGAGTTTTGACATATGATTAACATGTATTGAAACAACCAGAAGTGTTTCTGTTTCCTGTTATGCTTTGGAAAGGTGAATCTGTATGAATCTGAATATCCCATTAAACATAAAATGACTGCAGTCCATTATAAATATGCTCTTGATCTTCCACTATTACGGATTAACGTCCGTAAGGACTAGGGTGACTCAACTCAGGGTTCTTCTCTTCTCTCCCAGTGCAGATGAGAAGCGTGCATAATTTTACTGATCTTTCCTGACGGCACTGACGCTAGAAATGCTTTTGTGTTTTTTGTTATTTTTCTCCCAAGCATTTAAAAATAATGACCCTCAACATCTTAAAGGTCAGAAAGTCATAGGTTAGCAATACAAACACTTTCACTCACTGCTCTTTCCCCATTTTCCCCTTATAATTTGTTTGCGTTATTCCAGTGTTTCAAAACAATGTGAACTGAACCATAATTAAAGGCCAATTCAAGCTAATAAGATCATTTTATATTCTAATTATTGTTCATATCACTTGCATTTCCTCCTCCTCTTTTGTGAGACTAAAATACATGGTATTATGCCAAATTATTTGACTAATATGCTCATATTAGGACTTTCCTCTGTTTTCTGGTAATGAAAGTATATTCAATACATAAAAACTTTAAGCACAACCTTTATTCTCTAAACATGTTTCCACTTGACACATTTTATAATTTGTAAACTAAAGTGTCACGCATATGGTGTTTTTTTTTTTTTTTCTCAATAGTGTCCTTAATATCAGCATCTCCATTACTTAAAGCTCTAAAGCAAGTTCCTCTCTACGCTGCCCTCCATTCTACCAAGCCCAGAATGTTAGCGGGTTCCTCTGTTCATTAAGGCCAGTGTCATGGAGGGCACAGTGGGGCTTCCTCTTCTACTTTCTCACGCTCACTCCACTTACTCTGAACATCTCTCTTTCTTAAGCTACTCTCTCATTTTGCTGGAGCAAATTCAGTCCTCATGAAAGGAAATCTAGGAAGGACATTGTCGGAGTCCCTTCCTGGAAGCAAATACTTCCATGATGCTCTTATAATCAATTAATATTCTGGGATTCCTATTCTACATTAAAAAATGTATTCTTCAAAGATGTGAAGGCACTGTTTTGTTGTTTTCTAGTATCCAGTGTTCCTATTGAAAAGTCTGCTGCCATTTTTATTTTGATTCCTTTATTTGCTGGTGGCGGTGGAGGTATTCTTGGCACTCTCGATAATTACCTTGATATTACATTATGATGCTTAAAATGGACTTGTAAAACTTCAATAAACGAAGTCTCAATTTCCTAGATCTCCTAATTGTTCTGATTGTATTATGTCAAAACGTCCAATTTTAATTTATGCATAAACATTTTCATACACACTAAATGTAATGATGGAAGTTTTGTTTCCTTTTGTTCTCTGAAGTATTGATCGTTTTTGTCTAGGTCCCTCCATTTCAAGCTTATTCACCTTGTTTGTTTGCTCAGAAAGTGGGGCTGAACAGAGGTATTGTAGCTGTGAGTACAGGTTTAGTGCTTCTTAGGCCAACAGTGTTCTCTTTAGGCTGGGAACAGACAGGAAGAAAATGGTGTGCGAGGGGCAAATGGCAACTGTAGCCATTGTGTCCTGCTCCTCATCTTTCCTGTCTTGCCAGGGCACTACCTGAGGTCCCTTGTTTGCACTAAATGCTCTGTAAGCACACTAACCTACCTCTTCATCTTCAACTTCAGGTCCCACTTTCCTTCTCTGATCTCACAATTTTGGATTTTTCTTTTCCTTTCTCATCAAAGTTTATCATTTATTCATTGGTATCTAATGAATAAATTTGTAATTTATTACAATGTTTTTGTGTTTTGTAAACATTGCTTTGTAATTGTGGAGTTCCCATCTACTAACTGTGTAAAATAGAAGAGGTATTTTTTTTAGAATAGGTGATATATCAAAAAGCCCTAATGAACACTTAACCTATGTTTTCTGTCTTTTCCATTTAAAGTTCCATACTTTTTTCAAAGATTTTATTTATTTATTCACGAAAAACAGAGAGAGAGGGAGACAGAGAGAGAGAGGTAGAGACACAGGCAAAAGGAGAAGCAGGCTCCCTGCGGGACCCCGATGTGACGAGCTGTCCTCGTCCCAGGACTCCAGGATGACACCCTGGGCCAAAGGCAGATGTTCAACCGCTGAGCCACCCAGGCATCCCTCCATATTTATTTTAAAATTGGCTTTTCGATAAATTGACATTTATTAATTGCAACTCTATTTCTATGAAATATTGCCTTTTATTCTTAATGCATGTTGCTCCTTTTTTTATTATAGGACTATATTCCCTTTCTGTGGATCATATAATGGTACATTGGTTTTTATATGATTCACTTTGAAAAAAAAATAATAGTGTTCATTTTTGTTCCTGATTTAAAAAAAATCAGTCTATGAAGTGATGCATTAAATAGTAATAGAGAGAAGATCAAGTTGATTTAGCAATTATTAGAATGTTATTTGTTTTGATGCCTCAGTATTGATTAGATTATATGAAAACTTTACAATGTAAGCTCTTTAAAAGCATAGACCATGCCTTTATTTATCATTTCTCTCTCGCTGGTGCAAATATTAGATCGGATATCAATAAATATCTACCAAATGGGTAATGTTACAGATACTTTAGGGTTAAAAGTCTGTCTGTCTTTCTCTTTTTCTCTCGCTCATAGGTGCAAAAATAAATACTAAGTACTATCCCCAAAATAAAACAAAACAAAAAAAAATGAAGTCTTCCATCTCTAAATATAGGAAAGATTTTTTTGTATAAATGGGATGATTAGAAGTGAACTTATAGTCCAGTAAAAGGATAAGCCAAGGAGTTGGAAAAAATATAATCTCATAAAATTATATGACAGGGGGTGATGGAAAAACTTCAATTTCTTAAGTACCCACAAGAAATAAAATGGATAATTTTATTTCATTTAATAAATATTTATTAATACTGCCTACTGTTACTGATCTAAGTATATTGTAAATATTAACTTACTTAGATCTCATACTGTCAGATTGTTAGCTTCATTTTATATTTTAAAAAAATTAAACACAGAAGGTTTAAGTATCTTGTTAATGATCATACAGCTTGGAAGTGGTGATACCACTATTGAACTTGGGTAATCAGACCCTAACTTTCACGAGTTTAAAACCAGTAACCCATGCCACCCCATATAAATATCTAAACACAAGCATATTAAAGTGAAAAAAAATAGTGTTGGCTGCTTATATATCATGGACATCAGTAAAATTTAACAGAAATAAGTATCCAATTTGTTATTAGCTGGTGAATTGGCATAACATCAAGTAAACCTGCCATGAGGAAGTGAAATATAAATGTATTTTATTGTGCACTGCTTCAGAATGACGGCTCTTTGGTCTTTAGTAGACTAATCAAATTAAAGATACTAAAGCAGCACTAACAACTGTCATGAAATTATGTGTATTGATACATATCTACACATATATACAAACATAAGAGTATGTGTCGCTATATATCAAAGTGATATAAAAATAAAACTTCCAATAAACAAATTTAGAAAAAAAAATAAATCATGGACAGATATTTAGCATGTACCTTAATCAAAAAATCTTAATCACAGGGGCACCTGGGTGGCTCAGTGAGTTAAGCATCTGCCCTTGGCTCAGGTCATGATCCTGGGGGTCCTGGGAGCGAGTCTCGCATCCGACTCCCTGCTCCCCGGGAGGCTATTTTTCCCTCTCCTGCTCCACCTGCTTGTGCTCTCTTAATTTATATTCATAACCAGAGAAGTTATTCAGAGAAGCACTCTTTTATTTTAACCACAGACACGCCAGCCAATGAGCATTTATAATTTTGCAAAGGGCGATGGAAATCATTACAGAAGATATAGATCTTTCTAAATTAGGTATTTTCACTCACTTGAAATATTTTCTGAAATTATGATTTTCTGAAATCATCTATATGTTCTTTAGTTTCAGCATAACATCTAGATTTGTTTCCACTCAATGATTATGAAATTTATTATATGACATATGTTATCAATTAAGGGTTTCTTGATTTCAGGAGCTAGAGTTTGAGGACTCAGCACAGTATTTTGAGTGGATTCCAAAGTTTGTGAATCCACAATGCATGTATAGATGCTTAAAAATCTTCACACAACCCGCAATCCCATCTACAAAATTTTCACACATGTGAGTTTTGTGTATAAACCACTGTATGAGAGAGAGAGAAAAAGGGGTTCATTAGATTTCATCTTTTAAAAGTTATCATGGTAGAGCAATTTTTGGTAATAGCTTTGCCTAGATTTTAAGGATTTAGACTTCAGCTATTAACTGTCAACAAATATTCTTTGCATAATTTACCTGGTTTCCAATCTCCCTCTAATTTTTAAATCAATTTTGATACATTCATGGTCACAGAGAAGTTTTTACAATTTGCTACCAAAGTGATTATAATTTACATTCAATCCATAAAATACTAACTTTATCATATTGTAATTATTTTTGTTACAATAATCACTTACAAAACACATCTTTGGTGTAGAGGAGATGCTTAATAAAATTCACTCCAATCTAAGTGTAATTTATAATAGCTAAGTAAAGATAATAGTATAGTTATTATTTCCTTATTTCTTAACTCAAAAGCCTCTTAAAATTGTAGATTCGATATTGCCTACTTCCTTTCCTAGTTAGTTGAAGGAAATTAATATTTACTTTGCATTACAAATGTGCTAGGATCTTTTAAATGAAGACAAAGTTGGTTTGGGTTCATTCTACAAATATGCAAATACTACAAAATACAGTATAATGAGAGTGTAAAGATATGCAGGGATGAAGTGGGAAGATAAAACAAAGAATATTTTTTAGAACCATCTTGCAGAAGAGTTTAAGTGTCAGGATAAGAAATCTGGGTTTAGTCAGGTCAATGGTGAGAGACTATCAAGAAAAATTTAGCAGGGCAATAATAGGATTAGAACTGTGTTTTAAAAAGATAAAAACTAAGAGGCAAGGCATGAATCTGGAGCAGAACAAGGGAGAGTTAGGATAGTAGCAGAGAAAATGACACTCTGTAATTGCACAATGATTCCTAATTTGACTTATTTCTCGTTTTATCACTTGATTTGCAGAGCAATCTCATTAAGCAGGAAAGCACAGATTCCAAAGAAAATGCATTTTTATTTTATTTCCATAGTCTGAGAAAACAAGTGAATTATTTGTCTGCAAGGAATTGATGTGTAGAAAACTAGCTTTGGAAATCTAGATACAGTTTTCTCCAAAGAAATGCTATATTAGTAAATAATTAATGAAAGGTAAAATATCAGTCATGAGAGAGACAAGTGTCAATATTGATCAAAAGAAAAAAAAAAGTTGGGGCCCCTGGGAGGCTCAGTTGGGTAGACATCTGCCTTTGGCTCAGGTCGTTATCTCAGGGTCCTGGAATCCAGCCCCTCATTGGGCAACATGCTCACTGGGGAGTCTGCTTCTCTCGATCCTCCCTGCTCATGCTCTCTCTCGCCCTCAAATAAATAAATAAAATATTTAAATAAAAAAAGTCAAGTTTTTGTGACTTAGGGAGAATGCTTCTACTGAAACCAAAAACCATGGTAAGGAGTTGATATATGCAGGTAAGGGGGGAGGTGGATAGAGGATATTGCTTAGTTTTTGTTTGCTTGTTTGTGTGTGTGTGTGTGTGTGTGTGTGTGTGTGTATATACACAAAGAAAAATATTTTTAAAAATTACATTTGTCATACTTAGGTCTCTACCTCAAATATTTTAGTCATGGATTGTTAAATCATGTAATAAAGGATGACGTACAAGGGAGCCATGTGGAAAAGGATCAAACACTCATGACAAAAAACAAATGTCACCACAACAATATAAAAACATGGGCAGGGATCCCTGGGTGGCGCAGCGGTTTGGCGCCTGCCTTTGGCCCAGGGCGCGATCCTGGAGACCTGGGATCGAATCCCACGTCAGGCTCCCGGTGCATGGAGCCTGCTTCTCCCTCTGCCTGTGTCTCTGCCTCTCTCTCTCTCTCTCTCTGTGTGACTATCATAAATAAATAAAAAAAAAAATTAAAAAAAAAACGTGCAATACGTTGGTATTTTTCTCATCTTATGTGTTTGTGCTCTCTCTCATGTGTGCATATACACACGTACACATATAGATATAAACACACACACACACACACACACACAACGTTTTTTCAATAGAGAATCCTGAATCCACTTAGAAGTTCAAAAGAGAATCAGAATCCAAACGTAATTTACATATTGTTTGATTGGATTTACGTGACGTACTGAAAGGCAAAACTATGAGAACTGTTTCGAGGTTCAAGGTGGTTGCAGGGTAGGTGTGGGAGGAGGAATCTGAATGACTGGGATACACAGTACCTTGGGTGATGGAGATATGCTACATCTTCATGATGGTGGCAGTTCCCAATTGTATACATTTGTCAAAACTTTACATCTAAAATAAGTTCCACTTCACTGTGTGTGAATTTTACCTTATATGAACCGAATTTTTAAAATATACTTTATTATACCCCTCCCCTTGGAGGGAAACCAAATAAAACTCAAGTATAAACAGTTACTTTTAGAAATCCAACTCAAAGTAAATTCCCTGTACATTCAGCTTCTCCTCTTAGTGCAAATATAATTGGCATCGGTGGCAATCCATCACTTAAAAAGAAGGAAGAACTATCATCGCCGAAAGTTAAACAGTCTGATAGATTTTGGGAAATTTTCAAATCAAACAGATTTTTACGGGTAGAATCTTTACCGGGAGGTCATCTCCATAAAAGACTGATAAGCAGAAAGATTAATTCACTCACTGATTCGTGAAATTAAAAATATGACCTAACATATATGTGTCAGACAGTAGTCCAGGTGCAGGCTACACGGAAGAAAACAAGATAACATTTCTGCCCTCCTGGGGCTTATATTCTCGCTGGGCAGATATTGCAATAAACAAAGAAGGCAATTAATACACATAATGCAAAATAAGCTGATGAAAAAACTTAAGGGAGCATCAATCCAACTACTGCTGAAGGACTGGGAACTGGCTTTAATCTCGAAAAGAAATGTTCAGGGTCGCAACAGAATCTCTGAGAAGTTTTCAACTTTTACTGGTGATTAACAACGAACCGTGACCAGACCCTCACCCCTACATTCGATGGAAATTTTCCTTTATGGTGGTGTTGAAGAGGAAGTGATAGAAGCTCCTGTTGACCTTATTGATGGAGGAGAAGTCTGTTACTTTACATATTCCTCTGTGTTTCCCAAACACCCAAAAGGGAGATGCACTAATATTTTATGCCAGGCACTGTGCTCAGTGCTCTCACACGTATCAGACCACGTATTGGTCGTTAGACCATGAACAGTGGGCTTCGAGGAAGACTTCACTCATGTCATCCATGAGCCACACTTGCCAGTCCCCAAAGCTGGAGACTTTACCAATGTAAAGTGACTTGTCAGAGGTGTCCCAGCGTGTGGTAGTTGTGTCCACACTTGATCCCTGGAAGCCTGGTCCTAGGGCGGATGCTTGTCTGTGTATCTCCTGTCGAGGTCCATGGTGGGAAGGCTGTCTCCCCGCAGGGCACACCTCGGTCAGCCCACCGGGATGCGGTCATAGAAGAGTCACAGAGTCACAGGTCAGCCTGTAGGATCTACCCTGTATCCTTTCACTCACGGGAAAAATCTCATGGAAATAGTTCGGGATGTCTCATCCATATCACAAAAAGCCACATTCTCTGTCTCTGTCTCTGTCTCTCTCTCTCTCCCCCTTTTTCTCTCTCTCTTTTGATATTAAATAAAATAACCAATGTTAACAAATGACCTGTAGCGTGATCACACCTGGGCGTTGTGTCTGTTTAATTCACCACCATGCCCAGGCCACACTAGGACAGTGGCTGACACATATTAATTGTTCCATAAATATTTTTTTTATTTGGTTCCTTTGAGTTTGAGTGCCAGATACTCGTTTCTCAGGTTGCTCCCTGTGCATTATGTTAAGGTAACCGGATTAGGCTCAAGATGGACTTACTCACGTTAGGCCCTGTGTCAGCAAACCAAAACTTGACTGTTTCTGTGCTTGGCTCTCAGAAGAGGAAGGCATAGGTCAATAAATCAGCGTTTGCTGGCTCAGCGCAGGTGATCTGATCCAGCTCCCAGACTCCCCTTTGCTCCATATAAGGCAAGTAACTCTGCTTTGGCCAAGCAGCAAAAGCCTAAATATAACTTCCTTACCCCTGCTCACTTTGGTCCATACGAATCTTTCATTTTGTACAGCTCACCTGGAGCTCTTTTCTACATGATACACTGGGTCTTGACCAACTCATGAATTGCTGAAAAGTGCCTACTAGGTCAGTAGAGTGTCTGTGGAAATTTTTATTTTAACACCTATAACCTGGTATCTTTTCATCATGTGGGTGTGTTTATTTCTGGTCAGATCTCCCCATGGATTGAGATGAAGTTGGAGAACTGTAGCGCATTTCACACATTTCATAAAGTTGCCATTGTCACATTCTTGTAAATCCCACTGCATTATTTCTACTTCAGTATTTTCCTATTTTACATTTAGGATCTGATTAGTGAATAAGCATTCCCAATTGCTGGGTCCTTTATTCATACGCATGGAAACAATTATGAAAGCATCACACAAATATTCTTGTTCTCTCCCGGGAATGTGATTAAATTGTACTTTCTGATGCTCTTTGAACTTGGATATACTCTCACTGATGTGTGGGCTAATCAAATAAGATTGGGAGTAATACGAGTAATTTTAAGGTAGAGATTTTAAAATCCAGAAAAGGAGTCACCATATCACAAGACAAGCGCTTATCATCCTACTGCAAATGACCTGTGGGTGGTTTTGAGTCTCATGTTCCAACTAGCTGGGTCCCTGAAGCCCCAGCATGAACTCTGTGAGCAGAAACTACCTCAGAACTCCACACTGGGCTTGCTACATGAAAAAATAAAACCTTTATTTTGCTATGTGCCTGAGATTTGGGCATTTTTGCTGCAGCCTGTCATGACATAATGGAGAATATCCTGTCCCATAGCTAATAAAATAGTAGCTACTGCTAAAAAAAAAAAAAAAGAAAAGAAAAAAAAAAGTCTTCCTCATCCAATCCCCCTACTCCCCAGCTCTGAGTAAAGGTGATCAAATGTACAAACTTTGATATAAATTATAAGTATAAATAAATAAATCCTGGGGTTATAATGCACAACATGATAACCGTAGTTAACGGCTACACGGTATAGTTGAAAGGGGTTAAGAGACTAGAGCCTAAGAGTTCTCACCACAAGGGGAAAAAAAAAAGAAAAAAAAACCTTTTTCTTCGTTTTTATTTTTTTAATTTGTTTTCTACCTATGTGAGATGATGGATGTTAATTAAGCATATTGTGGTCATCATCTCACAATATAGTAAGTCAGTACGCTGTGCACCTTAAACTTATACAGTGTCATATGTCAATTATATCTCAATGGTGCTAGAAATAAACGGATAAAATGAAATTTTTAAAAATCTCATGCCAGGCCTTGTGCTATATTCATACACCTGAACTCAGTAATGTTAGATAAGCAACATGAACACATGCGTGTGGAATGTGATCACCTTCATAGAAACCACATGCATTGCCTGGATAATTACACGGATTTCACGGTTCTGGAAATTGAAGCTCATGAGAGTTCTGTGTGTGCCCAAGGATCCACGGCTAATGGTCTGCCTGACTTCAAAGTCTCTGCTCCTTCACTCTGCTGTATTGCCCCCCGGCTCACCTCTCACTTTTGAAGCATCCTTTTGCCCTTTGCCTTCAACTTGTGACAAGATTTTGGATTCTCTTAGAATGAGCGTTTCAAAGAAAAATAAATTGCTTGCACTGTGCCTCTGGGAAGTGACAAAATGCTACATGGAGAAGAGTATCAGATGTGGAGAAGAAGCTCGGCGGTTCATTCAGGCAGGAGCATATCTTGGCAAGTAGTAAAGAATCACTGCTTAAGGTGGCAAAAGAACAGTGACTGTAAATAGTTTCAGTTCCTAAAAGAGCGTAGAGGAAAATCATTGGATTTCATGATGAAGTCAACAGTGAAGCAATCATTCCCCAAACTGATAATAAAATGTGGAGGTTGCCATTGTGGCTTCAATTTTCAATTAATCACAATCCAACACAACAATGTATTTTTATAAATGTAGATTGATTTTTCTTTTTTTTTCTTTAATTTCAATTTTCCACCATCTAGTATAACAACCAGTGCTCATCCCATCACCTGCCCTCCTTAATGCCTGTTACCCAGTTACCCCTTCCTCCCAACCCATCTGGGGTGCAACACTTTATTTCCCAGAGTTAGGAGTCCCTCATGGTTTGTCTCCCTCTCTAATTTTTCCCATTCAGTTCCCCTCCTTTCCCCTATAGTCCCTTTCACACTATTCTTATCTTCCACGTATGAGTGAGACCATGTGATGATTGTCCTTCTCCGATGGACTTACTTCACTCAGCATCATACCCTCCAGGTCCATCCATGTCGAAGCACATGGTGGGTATTCATCCTCTCTGATGGTTGAGTCATATTCCATTATAAACATAGACCACATCTTCTTTATCCATTCATCTGTCGAAGGGCATCGTGGCTCCTCCCACAGTTTGGGATTGTGGACATTGCTGCTGTGAACATTGGGGTGCAGGTGTCCCATTGTTTCACTACATCTGTGTCTTTTGGGTAAATACCCGTAGTGTAACTGTTGGATTATAGGGTAGCTTTATTTTTAACTTCTTGAGGGACCTCCACACTGTTTTCAGAGCGGCTGCACCAGCTTGCATTCCCACCCACAGTGCAAGAGGGTTCCCCTTTCTCCACATCCTCTTCAACATTTGTTGTGTCCTGTTTAGATTCATTTTTTAAAACTAACTTGTAGTTAGCTATAGGAAAAATGTATAGGAAAAAATGTGTAAAAATACATACGGTTAGGGATTCATTGCAAAAAGCAAATTATATTAATTAATTTTCATTTACATTGTGTAAATATACATATCATAGCAAGCTGAAAGGTAGCCCACGGATATATTAGCCTCCTAATTTTCAAAACTGGTGAATATTGCCTGATAAGGAAAGAGGTAAATATTATTTCATGTGGGGGAAAAAAATGTGACTAAGTGAAAGACCTTGAAAGGATGAGTCTCCCCTGAATCATCATGATTGGTCCCAAATGCAGAGTCTGGGCTACTGACACTCACAGAGCAGGAAGCTTTGTAAAGACAGAAGCGGAGAATTGAGTGATGTGGCCATGAACCCAGGTATGTGAGCATCCACCAGAACCCAGAAGCAGGCAAGGAATGGAATCTCCCCTAAAGCTTCCAGAAGGACTGTGTCCTTGCAACATCTTGGTTTAGGATCTGGTCTCCAGAAAAGTGAGAGGATAGATTTCTGTTGTTTTTAAACCAAATCTGTGGTCATTTGTTATGGTAGCAATAGGAAACGAATACAGATTTTAGTAGCAGAAAGTAGGATACTGCTATGACACTTAGAAATATGGAGGTAGTTCTAGCATCAGGAATGAGGAGACTGGATGAATGTTGAGGCGTGGGACAGCCATGAGGTTAATACACATATTTAGATTCTGTTGACCAAAAGATTTATATTTTTCCATCAACATACACTGTATTTACTGTTGCTTCATAAGAAACCTGGCTGAGAACTTTATAACTTAAATAATAAAAACAGAAACAAGCACCTAGAAAAAAAATGGGGCTCAGATTAACCAATAAAAGACCTACATGAAAGGTAATTAAAAAATTAAACCGTTCATTCATATCAGCTGCTGTCCTAATATGCCCACTGTCACATAGCACGTAATATACAACCTTGCCCCACCAACATGATTCTTACATACATGTATATATTTTTTAAGATTTCTTAATAGCTTTCTTTTCTTTTTCTAACTTTTTTTCCAGATGTGTTAAGGTATAATCAACAAATAAAACTTACATACATTTACGGTATATCATGTAATTTAGCAATCCTATTTTTGGGTATATATCCCAAGGAAATGAAATCACTATCTCCAAGTGATATATGCACTTCCATGTTCATTATTCACAGTAGCCAAAATAAGGAAAGAACCTAAGTATCCAGTGACAGATGAATAAATAAAGAAAAGATATATATATATAATGTAATAGGTATACATTAATATAGAATTAATTAATATTAAATAATATAATAATTTATTAATGTAATAGGTATATATCAAATTAACTTAATAAATTAATGTGATTAACTATATTCCCTGATAATTAATTATTGAACCATATTTGCATTTCTGTGATGAATTACACTTAGTTATTATCTTTTCATATATTTTTCATAAAATATACTGCCCTAGCTATTTTTTAGTGTACACACTTCAGTGGTATTAAGTACATATATTCATACTACTGTATACCTATCATTAGCATCCATTTACAGAACTTTTTATCCTGCAAAACTCAAACTCTGTTCCCATTCAACAATAGCCAGGCATGACCCCTTCCCCCCAACCCCCAGCAATCACCATTCTGCTCCTTTTCTCCTTCTTTCTTTTTCTCCATTCTTTTCTTCTTTCTTTCTTTCTTTCTTTCTTTCTTTCTTTCTTTCTTTCTTTCTTTTCTTTCTTTCTTTCTTTCTTTCTTTCTTTCTTTCTTTCTTTCTTTCTTTCTTTCTTCTTCTTTTTCTTCCCTTCCTTCCTTTCTTCCATTTCTCTTTTCTTTTCTTCTTTTCTTTCTCTTCTTCTCTTCTCTTCTCTTCTCTTTTTAATTTTTTTTTAAAATTTTTATTTATTTATGATAGTCACACAGAGAGAGAGAGAGGCAGAGACACAGGCAGAGGGAGAAGCAGGCTCCATGCACCGGGAGCCCGATGTGGGATTCGATCCCGGGTCTCCAGGATCGCGCCCTGGGCCAAAGACAAGCGCCAAACCGCTGCGCCACCCAGGGATCCCATCTTCTCTTCTCTTCTCTTCTCTTCTCTTCTCTTCTCTTCTCTTCTCTTCTCTTCTCTTCTCTTCTCTTCTCTTCTCTTCTCTTCTCTTCTCTTCTCTCTCTTTCTCTTCTCTTCTCCTCTTCTTTTCTTTTCTTTTCTTTATTTCTTTTCTTTTCTTTTCATCTTCCCTTTAATGTATAGCTAGTTCAAATAGCTAATATTTTGTAAGGATGATTGTGTCTATGTTTAAGAAAATTATTATTCTGTAGTTTTATTTCCTTGTCATCCTCGGCTTTTAGTAGCAGGATAATGCTCCTGTAAAATGAGTAGAGAAGTACTGCTTTATCTTTTATTACCTGGAGGACATTGTGTAGAATTGCTGTCATTTTCTTCTTTGAAAGTTTGTTAGGTTTGACCACTGAAAGCCCTATGCATAGATGTCTTGTTTTGCTTTGTTTTGTATTGTTTTTGGTAAGGAGATTGAAAGGGGCCCATTGAGGCTTCACACAGGCCGTCTGGTTTCACAGTTCATGTTCTTAGCCATTTTACTTTTCCGTAAAGTGAAAAATAAACTCTTATTTGTGTTGAACATAATCAGAAAACAATTACTGAAGGTTTTCAATGATTCTCTAGAATCCTCAAGCACAACTGTAGGAATGTTAGCTGATTTCTTTTAAAG
Organism: Vulpes lagopus; assembly: GCF_018345385.1. Lineage (NCBI taxonomy): Eukaryota > Metazoa > Chordata > Mammalia > Carnivora > Canidae > Vulpes > Vulpes lagopus. The sequence continues at coordinate 3,040,504 of NC_054826.1, read as the reverse complement.
GAGAGAAAGTTTTTCCCATTCCATTTCATATAAATGTGATTTTGGAAGTGGCATTCCTGCAAGAGACTACACTTCCTAGAACAGGGATGGGACCACTTGACTAATCCTTGCCAAAGAAATGTCAGTGAAAGGAAGGGCTTTCATTTCAAGGCTGAAATGATCCAAAGCGAGTGTGCCTTTCCCATTTTGTCTTGTCTTTCTTGGAAGCTGAATACTAATAATGCCAAGTTGTTTTTAGAGTCATGTACAAAGATGGAACAGTACCTGTCCGGTGGGTCCCTATCTGAGTTTGTAAAGCCGAAATGATCCCCACATTGGCCCCAAGCTTCTATTTTGAAATTTTAAGAGCATAAGAAATAAACTTCTACATATTAATCCACTAGAAGTTTGGAGGTTGTTACAGTTGCTTGTGTTATCTTTCCTGATATAGAAGTTGTAAGAAGTGCTTACCGATTCACACAGCTAGTGGCAAAGAAATATTTATCAAAGGCTTAGGAGGTGGATACTCTTGTGCATTTGGTAAAACTGTTTCTCGAGATAATGCCGAAGACAGATCTAGCCTTCATAGCCTGCGGCTAGGGGGAAGCGATGGAAGGACAAGGTTATTGGATGCTGATGGTTACTTGCTGGATTCTGAAAGCTTTTGCATTCTGTTCTGTTCAAACATTTGACTCTGTGATGTGGATTTTTTCATATATAAGTGACAGATGGGGGTGATGTCAATATAATGCAGAAGACACGCTGCATAATGATTTTTATTATTTTCTAGCATGTTAATAATTTGAACCACCTAGTGATAGCAACCGTCTGCACACATATTAACAAAGCTGAGTACAGCAGAGACGCAGGGTTATTCATCACAGCCCTCCAGCTCACTGTCTCCCTCTTCACGCACATGGTCCAAGTGCTTGCCACATCGACGTGAGAATCTTTGTGTATTTGTCACATTTGGCTTATTCCAGCTTCCTTTGCATACATTTTCATCAAGCTACCTTTACCAAAAGTTTGAAGATGAACTTCATATGTTTACCAAAGAAAGTCTTCATTAGTACTTTACATCATTTTAGACTTTGCTGTTGTCTTAAGGGGTAAATCGCTTTGTTTACAAAGTCACAGAGATTTTGGTCGGCCTATTTTTCTGTCAGAGTTTATTCATTGCTCACTCTTTCAGAGAATATAAACTTTTTCAGGAATATATATGGAATATTTTCAGGAATATAGTTGCATATAGCTGTAAAAGAAAACAAGAAAACTCACAAAATAATTGACTTATTCAAGGGCAGAATTGAAATAAGTAAAGAGATACTCAAAGTTTAAAAACTCAAAGGTTTGAAAAAGCAAAATCCTGATAGATCCCAAACAGACTGAGACAAAGTTCTACAAAAACCGTTTGAACAATGGCCTACTCAGATTTTTCAGTCAAACATAAAAATTCAAACTAAACCCCAAATCCATATGTCCATTTAGATTATATGTTTTCTTTTTTTAAAATTTTTTAATTAAAGATTTTATTTATTTATTCATGAGACACACTGAGAGAGGCAGAGACACAGGCAGAGGGAGAAGCGGGGTCCCTGCAGGGAGCCTGATGTGGGACTTGATCTCAGGACCCTGGGATCATGACCTGAGCCTAAGGCAGATGCTCAACCACTGAGCCAGCCAGGTGCCCCCAGATTTTATATTTTAAACATATATTTTCAAAATGGAGATTTCATAATTTTATATAATCCTGCACTACATTAGTTAAAATATACCTTTTTCCCTTCAAAAAAAGACCAAAGAATAATGGTGTATTGATTTTCTAAGCCTGACACAACACGATGACACAGATTGGGTGGCTTAAGGAATAGAAATATATTTCTCACAGTTCCGCAATCTGGAAGTTCAAGATCAATGTGCCGGCATGACCGGTTTCTCCTGAGGCCTCTTCCTGTAGCTGGTAGACAGCTGTCTTTTTGCTGTGTCCTCGGATAACCTCTAATCTATGTGTACGCATCCCTGGTATCTTTTCTTCTTCTTATAGGGTTATGAATCATTTCAGGTATGTGTCCCCCCACATGGCCCTATCTGTCCTTAATGATTTCTTTGAAGATTCTATTCCTAAGTGAAATCCCATTCCTAGGTTTTAGGGATTAGAATGTCAGCCTTTGAATTTAGGGAGTGATCATGGAGATCATGATCGGATCTCCTTGCAATTGTTCATAACAGATGGATATGAATGTTTTTGTTTTAATATTTTTTAAATGAGATGATAAAGTATAAAGAAAAAAAGAATTTCTCAGAGACCAAGAACTAAGGAGGATAGATTAATAATACAACAAAGCAAAAAGAGCACTAAGTGAAGTCGGTTTTTACCATAAGAAAAATTGAATTGAGCTTTCATGGCTTTTCAAGAAGCTGAGAGCATGAAACAAACTATAGAGTCCATACAGGTTCTGTAATCTGATAGAAACCACTTCCCACAGAAATATGATTACCAAAACCTAAATTCACAATATAAAAGCACTCTAAGAATATACGTTTTTTTTTTTTAAAAGATCTTATCTATTTATTTGTGAAAGACAGAGAAAGAGATGCAGAGACACAGGCAGAGGGAGAAGCAGGCTCCATGCAGGGAGCTCAATGTGGGACTCCATCCCAGGACCCTGGGATCATGCCCTGGGCCAAAGGCAGATGCTCTACCGCTGAGCCACCCAGGGATCCCTCTAAGAATATAAGTTTATCCCCTGATGAGAGACATGAAAATTTAGAATAACTTATTTGGAGGTACAGAATGAGTGACTGAAAATAAGAAAGGGGATATCAAGACAGCAGGACACATTTTGAAAAACCATTTTTTTACATATCCAGATTCTTAACAATTGCATTGATAGTATGATGTACAGATCATATAGTTTGATGAGTTTTTTCATAGTTATACACCCAACAACCAATGTTCACAATAATTAAATAGCACTCAAAGTCTCCCCGTACATATTCTTGATCAATGCCACCTTCCTAAATGATAACCAGCATTTTTTAAATTAAATTTAGTTAACATATAGTGTATTAGTTCCAGAGGTAGAATTTAGTGATCCATTAGTTGTATATGACACCAGTGCTTATCACATCATGTGCCCTCCTTAATGCCTGTCACCCAGTTACCCTGTCCAACACCCACCTCCCCTCCAACAATCATATGTTTGCTCCCTGTAGTTAAAACTCTCCTATGGTTTGGCGCTCTCTCTGTTTCTATCTTATATTAGCCCAGATGTCCATCGAGTATTGAACGGATAAAGGACGTGTGGTATATATACAATGGAGTATTACTGAGCCATCAGAAAAGATTAAATCTTGCCATTTGTAACAATGTGGTTGGAGAGAGAAGGTATTATGCTAAGTGCAATAAGTCAGAGAAAGACAAAAACCATATGATTTTATTCATATGTGGAATTTAATAAACACAACAGATGAACATAAGGGAAGGTAACCAGTATTCTGACCTCTATCATTATCGATAGATTTTGTCTATTTTTGCACTTGAGATAAGAGTGAGGACTTAAGTGATATAAGGGCACTCGAGTGGTCCAAAAACATCAGTGATCAGCAAAATAATATTTTAATGCAATATTTTTAAGAAGCAAAGCTAGTGAAAAAGTCTGTGGAACAAATTTTAAATTGTGGAAGATCCCCCACCTCCCCACCCCATAAAAATATGCGTACTGGCAATCAAATAACTAAATTTTAGCTAAATTTGTGGATGTATAATGTTATCTCAACATGGAATTGTATTTCCCTAATGTCCAATAATTTTGATTCATTGTTATGTATTTCTGTTTTAAAAATATTCTTTTTATGAATGATTTATCCAGGACTTTGGTCATTTTTAAATATTACTTTCTTATTAACCTGTGAGAGTTCTTTACGTATAGTGACTGAATCATTTACAAGGTGTCACCCTGCCTGTTTTTCTTTCTTTTTCATTGACTTTATGATGCATTTGATTAGTAGAAATTCTCAATTTAATGAATTGGAATGAATCTGTCCTTTCTAGCTCATAATAATTTTTAATAATTAGACTGTGCTGTGGGTAGAAAAATGCCCTATCCATTCACACAAGCAAACACACACACACACACACACACACACACACACACACAACTACATCCTACCCTGTAAACAATAAATATCTTACTTAGCAAAAAAGACTTAGCAGATTAATTTAAAAGTCTTGAGAGGTGAAGATTATCTTGGGGGTATCTGTTTGGGTCCAATGTAATCACAAACATCTTCTTAAGGAGAAGACCTAATATGAGTCAGAAAAGATGAGACAGGAGAAGGGAGAGTCCTGAAGAAATTACATTGTCATCTTTGATGGAGGAAGGGGCCATGAGTCAAAGTTGCAAGAGACCTGCAGAAACTGGAAAATGCTAAGTAGCTGCTTCCCCCTGATGCCTCTGGAAAGATGGCAATTCTTTGCTCACAGACTGATTATAGACCTTCTGACTTCCACAGGGGTAAAATGATAAATCTGTGTAATTTAAGCTACTGCATTTGTGGTGATTTGTTAAGCAGGAGTAGGAAACTAATATGGATTTTGGATATCCAAAGTGGGGTTCCACTGTAGCAAACACCTCCAAATTCACAATTTGCTTTGGGATTGCGTAAAAGATAAGGCATGAAGAATTTTGAGAAGCCGAATAGAAAGAGGTTAGTTTGCCTTGAACACAGGGTTAATAAATATGGATATTAAGAACTTTGCTTAGTGAGAACTCAGAAAATGAGGAGCATGGCAGAGAAAAAACTACATTGTCTAGAGAACACATAAACCATCATGAACTGACATTCGGTAGGAATATGGACATTAAAATAACCGCTGGAGGGGCAGCTGGGCGGCCCAGTCCATTAACTGTCTGACTCTTGGTTGTGGCTCAGGTCGTGATCTCAGGGTCTTGAGATCAAACCCGCTTTGGACTCTGCCCTCACTACAGAGTCTGCTTGAGATCCACTCTCTCTCCCTCTGCCCCTCCTACTTGTGCTCTCTCTCTCTCTCTCTCTGTCTCTCTCTCTCTCTCGAAACAAATAAATCTTAAAGAAAGAAAAAAAAAAGCAGTTGGAGAAGGTTCAGAAAGAAATGAGGAACACTTTGTCAGAAATTGGGTGAGAAGGAATCCTTCTGACACCGTGGAAGAAATCTTATGAGACTGTAGCTAGTAAGAGGGGAAACCTGCAAGTGGTTCCTCCATCAAAGTGGAACTTTGATATTTTGCTGATATTTCCGAATAAAGTGTTGAATGTCTGGTCTAGTTTCTTTTTGCTGCTTACCGTAAAATGTTGCTTGTATAGGAAAGGAGGAAAGAATAGTACAGTAAAAAAAAAAAAAAAAAAAAAAAAAAAAGCCAGACTTGCTGATTATGAAAATTCACAGTTTATACAAATTTTTTTAAAATGCTAAAATTAGGAGATTCACTGTCAGGAAGAATGTTCTATAGAGAAAGTTAGGGATGTAGTGGACAGCCTTTGGCTAGTGCCCTGGGAGGATCAGGTTTTTCAGTCATAAAGCAGATTTTTGAATAAATTGAACATATGATTTATGGATCTCCTTAGCCGTTTTAGCACAGAAACCAGAAATAGAGATAGGATTATCTGGGAAACATTAATAGGAAAACCTTTTGTCTAGACAAATTAATTCTTCTGAAATACACAGGAAACCCAGAAAGTTATTGCAAATGTTTCACTGACAGAGATACTGCCATTGTGGACTAAAAGGGATAGAAGGAACATAAAATAAAAGCAGGCTGTAAGAGCCTCAAATTTCTACATGAGGGAAATAAACTCAAAGCATTTTTTATCATATGTAACCTCATAATATTCTTCCTGAAAAAGGAAGGATGTTTCCCAGCACAGAAGTGTGAGCTAGATGATGGGACTATGAACCACAGAGAATGATTCCTAGACCTTAAAACATAATCCTCGTCTGATTTCAAAATTGTTTGATAAACGACTCCTTTTTTCCTTCTATTATTTTCATTTCTCAAAGGGCATTGTCTATAACTATTATACTATACCCGTCCCCCCATTGTATTTTGGAGCCAGTTGATATATTTTCTAGTTTTACAGCCACAAATGGAGTAGAAATTTGCTCCCAGGACAATCATACTGGTCTCATTCACATCTGATTTGGATGACAAGACTTGAGGTTTTTGAGCTGCTAGAAATTAAGTGAAATCTTAGACTATGAATTGATGCTATGATGGGTTAAGACTTTTCAGAATGTCAGCATGGCTAAATGCTCATGTGTAGATGGACATGAATCTCTCAGGACCAGAAGTTATCCCCCAAAATAGCCACAGACAAATTTCCTGAATCTATGAATTTGTCCCCATATGGGGCCAAAAAGAATTTTCAGGAGTGATTAAGTTGATAAAGTTAGGGATCTTGAGATACGGAGATTATTCTGGATTGTGTGGTATGAGCCCAATGTATTCATAAGTGTCCTTAGAAGAGGGAATCAAGAGGACAGAGAAGAGAGAGAGACTTAACAATTCTATAGTGCTGGCATTGAAGATGGACGAAGCTGCCTTCACCCAAGTAATGCATGTGACCCCTAGAACGGGGGAAAATTCAAGATAACAAATGCTTTCCTAGTGTGTTCAGGAATGCAATCCTGACTAAATCTTGATTTTAAGACTTCTGTCCTCCAGATTTGTGAGATATGTATTTGTGTTGTTTGGGGACATTATATTTATGGTCATTCTTGTGGCAGCACTAGGGACTTCATACTATCATGTTTATGAGACAGTTATTTAACTCAAATCCATATACATATTTCCCTCTAATTTTATCTGAAGGTATATTGTTTTACCTTTCACATTTAGACATATAATCCATCTCAAGTTACATGGATCATCAAATAGCCCAGAACTATGCATTGTTTCCCCATTCAGTTGCAATGGTATCTTTGTTAAAAACAGGTTGTTATACATTGTTGATAGTTTTTGGACTCTATTTTAATGATCCATATTTTTCTTACCCTGTACTGATTATTGTTACCTTACTTCTGATAAGAACTGTTATTTTCTATTTTCTATTCATATTTTCCTTATTCTCAGTCCTTTGCATTTTCATATAAATAATGTATAAATGGAATTGAAAAAAAATGGACAGTTTTCCCAAAATAGAGCCTAATCAAAAACATTTCAAAATACTCTTCCTCAGGCATAAAGTTCTGAGTTATAGAAGAAATAATGAACAAAGCAGTGGTAAGTATGTTGCAAATTCTAAGCAAACATTGGCAGTATTAGACAATAATATATAAAGGGAAAATACAAATAAATGCATCAATACAATAACATACATATTATGGGAAAATAGCTAAGATAAAGCATTCTAAGTCAGATGATATGATCTATGTTTGCTAAAAGTGAAGATTTCATTTGATATGCTAAGCATGCCCATTAAAATTTATGGGCTAAATAAATTATTAATAACAATGCATAACTTTTTAGCAAGTAGATGTAAAAATTTGATGTAAATAATAATCCCAATAAAGGGAATAAATGAGAATAAGATAAAGAAAGATTAAATAAGACAAGAGAGGGATACCTGAATGGCTCAATGGTTGAGTGTCTGCCTTTGGCTCAGGACATGATCCCAGGGTCCTGGGATCAAGTCCCACATTGGACTCCCTGCAGGGAGCCTGCTTATTCCTCTGCCTGTGTCTCTGCCTCTCTCTGTGTCTCTTATGAATAAGTAAATAAAGTCTTAAAAAAAAAGAAATAAGACAAGAGAAAAGGCAAAAATATGAAATATTAAAAAAAAACCCACTAGGATGGATGACCTAAATCAATGAGTGGCTGGCTGGATACTTGAGGAACACAGATCATGGCTGCACAAAATAACTTACAACTTAACCTTTACATATTTTCAATGATATGGTCACTGATCACCATACTGCTCATTCTCTAAACCTCAGTGACTATTAATTAAGATTTTTAAATGTTTCACTTCTTAAATATGTGGATTAAATTTAAATATAGGTCCATATTTTACTTTTACCAAACAACTCATAAATGTGAAGAATAGAAAGCAGATTATCTGTAGGTATGCCAATATTATGCTTCTTAAAAACAAATAAAACTAATAGGACACTTCTTAAGGTTAAATAAATAGTTAGGCAATATCGACAACCATTTAGTATACATTTAGCTTAAAAATACCAACCATTACTTTAACCAATGAGTTTTGTATAAATTTTGTGAGAATAGCCAAATCAAGGCTGATGTAAAACTCTTGATTGTAAAGAGCTGTGAGTTTCAATTTATGTTCCTCTTGATGCCCACATTTTGTTCTACCATCAAGGGAAATGTTCTGTACTTGCATGTGTGAAACACCCACAAATGTTAATGCCTATAAAATTAATTTCAGCCTCAATCATCAGAATGTCCCATTTGGATTTTTCTACAGAGAAAACAACATATGTTCTAGCACTGTTTTCCTTGATTAGTCTGGCATCTACCATGCACTAGTTTCCTTTCTTAACACACTTGTGGCTTCTTCTGAAATATTTTGTTGAGTTATTCAAAATCCCAGTAGAACAAAGTGTATGTATTTTAAATTTGTTTCCACAGAACTACTTACTATGGAAACTGTCTAGTTTTCCCTAAGGTTTGATCATCAACATTTTTTTTTTTTTACCAATGGAATTACACAAATGTGTTTTTAACAGTCACTTAATAATACTTCTATATTGCTCTGAGAATCAATTATATTGTTACATTTTTCACTGTCATTAACCCTTGAATTATTGCTATCAAAATGTCATATAAAACTAATAACATTTATGTTTCAGATATAAGGTAGGCCCAAACTAATGTCACAGTGACATAAAATATTTGCTTACATATATTTTTTAATAGGCAATGATAAAAAACAACAACAACATAAAATCAATGTACACATTAGTCTTCATTACCAAATAGACTAGAGAGACAATAATTGCCCATCTGGGATAAACCCGTTGATTATGAAAGACATTTTTCAAGGTTATTTGCTAGGAGAGTCTCAGTTTGTTTTTATCAGGGTATTTTGGGATTACTGGGAACATCAGAGTATGGAATGCCCTAACAGGAAATGAGTTTACAAACTTTAAAAAGAAAAAATATATATATACAGATTATCTTACTTAAAATCTTAGGCACACAAATTCTGTGTCTGTTTTGGCTGTGTATCTCTAGAGTGAAACACAGTGAATAAAGAAAGAAATGATAAAATATAAGACTTGTGAAACAGAATTTCCATTGCCACCAACCCTTAACTTGAAATGTCTTATTTTGATATTGACATATATCTAAATTCAATTTAAGTACTAGAAGTAAACTTAGGGATTATCTCTAAAAATAGGATTTTCCTGTTCCATTCCTTAAATTTCCACTTTAAGTACTACTATACTCTGAGGATTCTTATTACTTTCTATCTCTCTCATTAATTTTGTGAATGCTCGGCAAAATCACCCTTGAGAGACCACGAACAATGCCTATTTATGCATTTATAAAGCAAATAGGACAAACATATAATAACTACTGGGTGATAGAATAAGTAAATGAACAAATAAAAGTCCGTGCTAGACAGTCATCTCTACATTTTTTTTCAAAAATAAAGGGAAATGAGAGCCAGCACTATCATTTTAGAGAATTTACATTTTTGCCAAATGTGCCGAAGACATGACTAGACATTTTTTTCCCAAAGAAAACATACAGATACCCAACAGGCCCATGAAAAGATGCTCAACATCACTGATCATCAGGGAAATATAAATCAAAACTACAATGAGATATCGCCTCACATCTGTCAGAATGACTAAAATCAACAACACAAGAAACAGCAGGTGTTGGTGAAGATGTGGAGAGAGGGCAACCCCCTTGAATTGTTGATGGGAATGCAGGCTAGTGCAGCCACTGTGGAAAAGAGTATAGAGGTTTCTCAGAAAGTTAAAAATAGACCTACCTTATGATCCAACAATTGCATTATTAGATATTTATCCAAAGAATACAAAAGTAATAATTCAAAGGGATACATACACCCTGTATATAGAAACATTATCAACAGTAGACAATTTATGGAAACAGCCCAACTTAGTATCAATTAATGAATGGATAAATCAGCGGAATATTACTCATACACTAAAAAGAGTGAAATCTTGCCATTTACAACATGGATAGAGTAGGGGGTATCCATGGGGGACATAGTACATAGGACTACATAGTACATAGTACATAGGACTAGGTACTATGCTAAGTGAAATAAGTCAGCTGAGAAAGACAGACACTATATAATTTCACTCATATGTCAAAGAAACAAAACAAATCAGTGAAGGGACAGGAAAAAGAGAGAGAGTAAGGCAAACCAAGAAATAGACTCTTACCTGTTGAGAACAAACTGACGGTCAGGAGAGGAGGTGAGTGGAGTGATGCACGGAATAGAGGATGGGGATTAAGGAGTGTACGAGTTGTGATGAACACCCGGTGATGTATGGGATAATCTATTAATTTAATTCTGTAAAATGTATAAAATACTCCTGGGCCAACAACCATATAAGTGGCATCAGTAACTTCCTATTAAAATGTGCATGGCAACATCAAGAGCCCACCTGACAATAAAGAAACAAAGGACACTTCATCCAAACTGTCATTGGCAAGAGCAGACTCTGCAGTAAGAATGATTAATTTAGGGACACCTGGGTGGCTCTGTTGGTAAGGCATGGACTCTTGATTTCAGTTCAGGTTATATTCTCAGGGTCATGAGATACAGCCCTATATTGGGCTCCATGCTGAGCATGGAGCCTGCTTAAGATTCTCTCTCTCTCTCCTTCTCCCTCTGCCCCTCTGTCCTGCTTGGGCATGCTTGCTCTCAAATAAATAAATAAATAAATGCTTCTAGGAAAATAATTTAGGTATATGAAAAATAATCAATGCATGTGAATGGAACAATGAAGAGTCCTACTCTGAAAAGTTCTTACCCTCCTCCTCCTCAAAAAACAAAACAAAACCAAACAAAAACAGCCAGGGAATTTTTGTTTTGTCATTTTTTTAACAACAAAGGAAAAAAAAAGTGTATCTTAGATATGTGCTCTACATTAAAGGACATTGATATAGAATGTTTTACCTAACTTTTGATATGTACGTAAGATATTGTTCATGTATAAAGACTACAAAACCATAAGGTATTGTTCATGTATAAAGACCACAAAACCATTTTGGTATATCACCAGTTAATGTGGCCACACAGCTCAGGGGCAGCAGGAATAGGCTCTGAAGCCCCAGCTCCTAGGTTCAAATCCTGACTGTCACTTGTCAGATGCATGAAGATGTCTGGTAAGTGGCTTTACGAGCAATTTGGAGACAATTAATGAATACACCAGTGAGAAAAAATGTATTATAACAATCTCTCCATTCACTCATAAATAACAAAAGTAATTAATTTAAAATGGGAAATTTGGAACAAATAAAAACTGATATGCATTAAAGTCAATGGACAAAATTAAGTGTAAAAGAATTGTGCAAACATGGGGGGAAAAAGTTACCTATCCCAAGAGGCCACTTTTTGTCAAAATATGATACATATGTTGAATGGCTTAATTCACCCAAGTAAATTAATGTAGACTAGAAAGGTAAGAGAACAGGGAGTTGGAGAATAAAGAGAAATAGCAAACAGTATATCAGATTCCATGTTATGTAAGAAATCATAGTACTTTGCTTTCCTATATAACACGGATAGAAATATTAAAATGATGAAAATCATTAGCATTTTGAAATAGAGATAAATTCAAGCAAAAATAAGCTTTTCGTTAAAAATATGAAACTAAATATGAAAATAGCTACTGAACCATAAGATAAACTGAAATAAAATGGAAATATGTTAAATAAAACAGAAACAGTAATAATAACATCTATTTAACTATATAATACATTACATAGTCTTAGTAAAGGGAAAGACAAAAACAGAGCTTAACTTAATATAAACGGCGCTTAGATGAGGCACACAAAAATACGCTGGTAAAAATGTTTGAAAGTAAACATATAAAATAAAATGAATTGAGATACATCAAATAAATATACAGAGCATTAAATGAATGACAAAATTCATAGCAAAATCACATCCAATTAAATGTGAGACTAACTGAATAATTCATATTGTTTTACTAACTATATTTGAATAATCCACAGTGAATTTAAGAAGCCTTATACACACTATAGCATAAGTATTAGAATATGTGATGTAATATCTATTTACATAAATAATGGACAGCTATAAAAACCGGACAGTTTAATAGCCTTTTGATATAAAAGACTAATGATACTCTTTGACAGATGAAGTAGAAAAAGTAAAGGACATGGAGCTTCAATAATAAAAGCAGCATATTTGATATATTGAACCTTAACCTATAAAACTGAGACTATCCCCTTTTTCATGTATCATGGAAACACTGACCAGATTTAAGCATTATCATAGCTTAAAAGCAAACCTCAATGAATCCCCCAAGTTACAGATGTTAACAGCAAATGTTTTTATGATGTTTTAAGACCAGCTGTATCTAACAGTGAATGTCCAGACAAAACCAAAGAGAAGCGAAGGTTAAATACTTTCTTCTAACCAACTTTATTGTCAAACATACATTTTAAAATGGTGTCAGAACCTATTTAGGAGTATGTGTCCCTAACACCTGATTTCTCTCAGCTCTGGGCACTGGGGTAGACCACATATCCCTTCAACCCTTCAACTGAATGTGATCTTGTAACTGAGCTCTGGCCATTGAAATATGGATCTACACGACAGAGCTATTCTAGATTTCACCCACCAAAACCTCCGAGGTGCTGTTCTTTCTTTCCCCATCCATCACCTGAGACATATATGAGACCAGAGCCACAAGAAGGATGAGGCCTCAGTTTCCAAAAATAAGCTCCTCCAAGGCTTTTAACAATAATATTTAATCTCTGTGATATTCATTCTTTTACTTATATTTTCCCAGAGTGAATCAATTTTATTCATGCTAAATGTTTGTTCAATTCTCTGCCCCCACAATAGCCTCTTTAATAACGTCTCTAATGCTCCCGTGGTCCCTTAATGATCATGGCATTTGTCTTTACCACCAAAACAGGGAAATTGTGTGGATTACGATTAAGTTTTACACCTCTACAGCCATCTGGAGCAAGTCTGCAATGCTATGTCTCCTCTTGCTCCTTTGCTTTATTATTTTTTATTATTATGTTTTTTGCTTCTTTGCTTTAAAAGGTAACTAAGATTTTGTTTTGCTTTGTTTGATAAAAGTCTAGGGCTCATGCCTAGTTATAGAGTGTTCTTTGTTCCCCCTTATTTTATGTCTTCCTCTTCATCATACATTTATCTTGATAATCATTGTCAATGACGTACTCACAGCACATTCTACCTTGGATATTATTTATTTCTTGTCCCTCAACATCCTTCCTACTCTATAATTTGTTTCAGTCACATGGGTACATTTAATCATTTTTTTTCATCAATTTAATTTATTTTACTTTCAATGTGATCCTTGTCCTAGGCTTGTTATTACTCCTTTCATTCTTGTCATAGCATCTGCCCTTTTTAGAAATGATGGAATAAATAGTTTTTGTGAAATCTCTCAAAACTCAGCAAAACATATCAGTACAACTAGATGGCTGAGACAAAAGTGACAATAAACCATCACTAATATTTGTCAGTAGTAGATGGAATTGACAATATTATGTTCTGGAATTTAGCTTGGTTTTAATTAAAAGAGTTGGTGAACTCAATGTTTAGAAATCATAGGGATCCTGTTATTTAGGTTTATATCTGCATTCTGTGATCTCTTTCCCCCTCCCTCCTTTTATCCAGGCATCTATCGATCCTTCCATCCATCCATCCATCCATCCACTTATTTACCTGCCTATCTAGCTGGGATGCTTTATTTATCCAAATTAGATACAAATATAGGCTGTATTTTAGTTAACGGTCAAACTATACTAGCTCTGACCTTGCATTCCTTGCAGCAGCATGAAGTTCGTGTCTTCATCTCTGTTCAAATTAGTATTCTGAGGTTCTCTTGGGAACGTATGTACATACATTCCATTTGCCTTTCCTTATCTAGATTCATACATACAATAACACATCAATGTGTGTATAAATGTATAAATACACAGTGAGTAGACTTTTTTTTAAGATTTTATTTATTCATGAAAGACACAGAGAAGGAGGCAGAGACACAGGCAGAGGGAGAAGCAGGCTCCATGCAGGGAGCCCAACGGGTCTCCAGGATCACACCCTGGGCTGCAGGCGGCGCCAAATGGCTGCACCCCCAGGGTTGCCCTGAGTAGACTTTTTTACATGATGAGAATAATGACCATGGGTTTGGTTTTTTTGGGCAAAATTGGGGCACTTCTGAGAGTTAAAGGGATGCTATTAGTAATTTTGCTGGTATTACATTCAAGTCAAGGCTGACCAGGATGCATTGAGACATCGATGAGTCATTCTAGCTATGGACACTTATTTTATAAGAGCTTAACTGAAAACCTCATAAAAACAAAGGGGTGGGGACACAGTTTATATTCTTTTTTAATTTTTTTTTATTTTTTTTAAATTTTTTTAGTTTATACTCTTAAATAAAAACACAGCTTGCAAGTTTAAAAAATGCTGCTTTTCTAGTTTCAACTATTTTAAATTCCAGCCTCACAGTTAAATAACAGAGGAAAAAGAACTTTTGACATCTGCAGATAGTTTTTTCTCAAAATATATGTGATTATATTTCAGGACATTAACATTTTATTTAAAATGTTGGGAAATATTGACATATGTAATTGAAATTGCTTCACAAGTACTACATACACTCTTTTTCATTAATTTATACTATTTCATAAACATGATGCCAAAGCAATACAAATCCTTTATGTAGAGGCTCAAATTCTTGTGCTCTAATATCTCTGATTTTCCTTCAGCCCTGCTTTGAAATGCATGTGTTAGCTAGGGTCTTCCAGAAACACAGAATTTACATCATGTTACATCACAGCACATCATATTACATCACATCACAATACGTTGCAGGGCTTTGTCATGTTGCATTATGTTATATCGTTATATCATGACATCATGTTGTGCTGTGCTCTATTAATTATATTATATTACACTTTATTTTATATTTTATATTAGGGAAAGAGAGAAGGAGAGAAGAAGAGAAGTTTTGAGGAATTGGCTCACAGGGTCACATGATCAGGAGGTTCATAAGTCCAAAATCTGTGGGACTATCTGGCAGGCCGGAAACTTAGTTAGAAATTGAAGTTGCAGTCTTGAGCCTGATATTCATAGGGCAGGTTAGAACACTGGAAACTCAGGTAGAGTTTCTTTATTATACCCATGAGAAAGAACTCCTTCTTTTCTGAGAAACTTGTAATCCTATGGCCTGCAACCGATTAAATAAGGCTCACCGACATGAGCCAGACTAATATCCTTAAAGTCAACAGATTTTTCATATTCTCCTTAAAATGTAATTTTATTTACGTTTTTATGTTTCAAGTTTTTTTTTTTTAATTCGAATTAGTTAACCTATAGTGTAATATCAGTTTCAGGAATAGGATTTAGTGATTCATTAGTACTTACATATAACACCCAGTGGTCATCACAAGTGTCCTCCTTAATGCCCATCACCCATCCAGCCCATAACCCCACCTACCTCCCCTCCAACACCCCTCACTTTGTTCTGTATAGTTTATGGTTTCTTTTATGGTTTGCCTCCCACTCACTGTCCCCACCCCCCTTTTTTTTTCCTTTCCCTTACATACATCTGTTTTGTTTTTTAAGTCCCACATAGGAATGAAATCAAACTGTATTTGTCTTTCTCTGACTGAAAGTCTACTGATTACATATACAAAATTCCCTCACAGCAACATCTATGCTACCAAACATCTGGCATCAGAGCATAGCCAACTTGACAAATAAAATTAATCATCACAGGATTCATGTGATTACATTGGGACTACTCAGATATTCCAAGATAATCTCTCTGTTTTAATGCCAACTACTCAGTAATTTTAATTACAGGTTCAAAGTTTCTGGGGCCTTAAATTACTTTGGAAGCCAAACTTATGCTTACTAGCGTATACTACTTAATATATTGTCAGCCCCTTTAACAAAGATCAAAACACTAACAGCACTGAAACACGATAGAAGCCCACTTCTCATGCGTGTAAGGGTCAGAGCGTAAAATAGTCAAAGGGAGTTATAACCCAAAGTATCAGGTTCCAAAGTGTAAAGATGTTTTATATGATTTCAAGTATCTTTTGATATTGAGAAGCAACACAATGACATTTGGGTAGATGAAAGGCAAGGTTCTTTCCTATTTACAGCTTTAAATAAGAGGTCTGCCAAGGAGGACCACACAGAAAGTTACATGCGGGGGCAAGGCCACCACCCTGGACATGTGAGAGGTAGCGTAGATATAGCACATGGAGTAGTGTTAGCTAGGTATCAGGGGATCCCTGTGGATTGGATGAATTGAGTAATTTCAGTAGGTTCTGAAATATAAAGTCTGTCCCTACTTGTCTGGTACCTGGCTCTGAGTCGGCTAGGCAGGTGCATAGTGGCCCTGGAGTGTGAGAGCTCCAGACAGTGGAAGAGTTGGGAGTGTGGACTTAATCACCTGTTCAAGGAGGAGGACTAACCAACATCCGTCTGTGTCGACACAGTACAGTACACAGAGAACATTAAAATAGCTATATTAAATAAAGGCGCAATGCTCCGTGTCTATGTCTTTTCTAAACTGTTCTTGTCTATGCTGCCCAAAGTGATTCATCACTGTTCTCTTCCTTCCAGTAAGCAAGACATGGACAAGAGAAGAAGGAGCACAGGACATTTTTGGTATACATGGCCTATGGGTTGCACACATCACTTTTCCTTAGAACATATTGAACTAATATTAATCTCATGTCCACATCAAACTGTAAGGAATTCACCATCTCCTTATGAACATTTATCTGTACAGATAAAAATTCTGCCTCTACCAAAAAAGTTAAAAACATAGCAGAGGACAAGTAACAGGCTCTGCTAGAGTCACTTAACAGTGGTGATAAGGACAAGCAAGTAGATTGAAGAAATGTGTTTTTGTGGTAAGGTCATTGGGCACCAAAGCTTACCCGGATAAGGGATAAAAGAGAGGGCCTCAGTATTCTGAGTCATGCAATGGGATGGATGGTGGGTCCTTCCAGAGATGGGAACTCTTGAAGAGAAACAAATCTGTTCATTAGACTTGAGGAAGAGTATTTAGATGAAGGAGCACAAGGGGGCCTGACAAAAGAGGTTGAGAAAACCTGCCAAAGGCACTTTATAACACCAGGAAATTCTGATGACAGACCATCTACGAACTTTTTCTATCATGAAATACAAGTAAATGATATTGAAAATTGAATAAGTATAATAAAATGAGTGGAGATTATCGAAATTTGAAATCATAATAAGAGAACAATGGCTAATTGAATTTAAATTAAAAAAACACAACGGGACTACAAGATTATTACAATCCTTTTCGCAAGTAAGAGGTTTAAGCTGATTTTGTGACCACTACTAAGGCTCCACTGCAAGCAAGCAGCAAATGTATAGTTGTTTTCATCACTGAACAGCACAGTCTGACACACGTCTGGGATCTAATTAGAACAGGCTGAAGAGTCTTTCAATTTAATCATTAATAAGAGCGTTATAGAGTCAATTTTATATTTCCATTCTACTGTTAAACTATGGAAACAGTAATAATACAATTTTTATAACTTTCATAAAATTTTAAACAATTTTTCTGAGAAGCATAGACATGCCATCTTGAAGTATCTGGTTTTCCAATGAACCCTGATAATCAAAGGATAAAATTAGGTGGAGATGAACTCACTTTGGAAAAAAAAAAAAAAATCTTAGTTTTAAGTAACCTCTGAATGAATTTTAGTACTTCCTTCACTTACGGAGGGAAACCATAGTAATGGCAGATCCTTTGGCTTTGTAACAGACAGAAACCACAAATATTGTCATATTAGATATTATATAGGTTGCCAGATAGCATATATGTAATCTCTGCTTTGAGATAAAGATATTATTATATCTGTCACTATTTTCACTTCATTTATAAGTTACTTATATTTTGAGTATCTTATGTAAACATTTTGAACCTGTATTTTAATATAATTAATTATTTTGTGATCTATTAACAGATTTAAATGAATTCATACATTTCAAGAGGGAGCCCATTCTGCTTTAAAGAACTGCTGAAGGGATCCATGTCACACAAAATAACTAAGGACTCTTGATTTAGAAGAATCTGCTAACTAAAAAGAGAATATTAGGTGAAGAGTGAGGCAAATGTTTATATCTTTGGAAAGAAATGTTTCTTTTAAGTAACATTTTCAATAATAGCATACCTACTTTTTTTTTTTTTTGATAAAGAATTTGACAGGATCTATGATGGGTATTTTGTGGAAAACATCACCTGCGAGTGTTAATAGATCTACTCATTCGGAATTCTTTATTTCTTCCAAAGTACTACTTTAAGGCTATAATCGTCTTTCCTTCAAATTATACTGGATAGTCTCATTTCCATAGGTAACATTAAATTCCAGAAGATAGGCCCCATCTCTCACCCCGTGTTTTTCCTGAGGCTGTATACATACATAACTTGAACGCGAACCTCTAAATTAGGTTTCTCCGAGGATGACTGTAGTTTCCACACAGTAAAAATGTTCTAAAGTGAGTTGCAAGCTATAACTAATATAAAGTACTAGGTTAGCTTTCAAAAATCTTTCACTTTATTAGAATGCAGGTCTCAAAACATTCCCAAATAAAATACATATTAAAATGGGTGCTCCCTTCAGGTTTTAGACACTACTTATAAGTAAAACCTATTCAGAATTGCATTTCAAAGGTAGAGAACTCTATCAGAATTTTGTTTTGAAAGGTATTCTTTAGTTTAGGTCAGGGGTGACCCAAATAGGGTGACTGTGCCCTCACCCAGGGTAGATTTGCCATGTCTGTTAACATCTCTTAATTATTTTCCCTCATATCAGTAGAGCATTTAAATAAGTGAATGTAAAAATAAATAAATAAACAAACAAACAAATAAATAAATAAATATGTGAATGTGCTTGTGCACCTCCTGTAAAGAAAGTTTTTCATCCATCATATCTTTCCTTCAAATTGCCTCCCTATGTCATACCCTCATAGTCACGAAACAGCCCAGTGCCCCATTATGTCTCCTCTTAAGACCCTTTTACTGCCTTCCAAATTGTCTGTAATTCTAGAATGTCTCAATATGCCAACAAAATTTCTTTTGCTGATATTAGTGGGTTTCTTTTACTAAATCTGAGAGGCATGGTTTCAATACATCTTCTTACTTAACCACATAGCATATCGTTTGTTTTTTTTTTTTTTTTTTAACATGGCCACACTGTGTCCCTACCAAACTATAATATATATATATATAGAAGTATCTTCTTCTCTGCCTTTCATGGTGGAACAGCCTCCTCTACGTTCTTCTACTCATTTACTCCCTCCTTCTCTGCCTCCCCACCCACGTCCTCCTTCTTACTGAGCAAATACAATGTTGACTTTTACAGAAATGAGACCTATGCCTCTACTTTTCTTATTCTGCCTTTAGTAGGGTCAATATCACTTAACTCTGGTGACCATATACTATCGCCAGAAGGAGGACTCCCAAATCCTATCCTGAGCTTTATTTGCTGTTTTAAGAAACAGATCTTATTATGCTATCACTTTCTCGATGCTATAATGTGTCTCATGAAAATGTCCCCAGGGGACACTTGATTTTCTACCCCGAATACCCATCTCTGCCTGTGTTCCATATATTAGTAACAGCCATGATGATCTGATCAATGATTTAAACCAAACATCTGGGAGTTTATTTTGAAACGTGCTCAATTTACACCTCTCTCAACCTCCTACCTAATCAAATACTACCAATTAGGCTTCTTTTATAACAGTCTCTCATCCCCGCCCAATTCCTACAGTCCTCTTTGCCGTGACCCTGTTGTGGCCTATCTATAATCGTTGTTTATAATCTTGAGTTCTGCAAAATCCTCTGAATGCTCTCTGTGCCTCCTCTTTGCTGAAAAATGTTAGTTGCCCTACATCGGATTCACGAGTCCTATAGCCCATGATAGCCTGATCAGCTCAGCGTGCACTAGCCACCCACCTCACTCTACTGCTCCTGATTTGCAGGTAGAGGGATGGCCCCACCTCGGGGTTACAGACATAGGATTCTATTGCCTTAGGACATTATTTTCCTCCATTGCCATGCTAATTTCAACTCATTCTTTAAGCCTTCACATGAGATTAAATTGTCCCAGACAGATGCTCTGTTCCCGCAGACTCAACTCTGACTTCACTGTTCTTCCTGTGTATACATGACCCCTCCGTGTCTTCACTCTGATTTTTTATCATATTGTTTTATTAGTATTTAGTTTTGGTTTTATTAGACTCTAGAATTGGAACCATATATGTATATTTCCTATTTTGTCCTCGGAATCAATTACACTCTGCCTCCCCCAAAATAAATCCTCAAAATCAATTTTAATTTAATTCTTATTTATGAAACTTCTATCAGATTGTCTCTACCCAAATTGATACTACTGCTTCTGGATTCACAGCATTAACGATCTTTTTTCTGCATTTGTTCAAACCAGCTTATAATGTTCTATTAACACTCGAGTAAAATAAAACATACAGGGAAAAGTCCTAACACTTTATATTTGTTATTATATATATATATATATATATATATATATATATAATACATATATATATACATATTATATATATACTCCAAAGCTGATTATTTTATTTTTTGAGAAAATTATAAAAATGAAATGAATTCCCTAGTTGTTTAAACAATTTGATCAAAAGGATGCCTGGTGGAGAAAATTGAGAGCCTATAGTTTATAGTAATGCCTCTGTTCTCAAAACTACATAAGATTTCTAAAATATATTGATTTTATTAAGTTGTTTTTAGGATTTTGCTTATATAAATGATAGAGGTTATCTATGATAAGAAGTTACATGTAAACAAAGGAACAAAGAAACAAAGACAGTTTACCTGCTAGTGTGGATAGACAAATCATGACTGGAATATCACAGCTCTTGCAGATACAGACATCTATAATATTTTGAATTATCTTCCTGACTAGGAAAATTTAACTGCACGGTGCAAAATTAAAGTCAGTTTAACAACTTCAGTCACATAGTCTCTGAATTACATATAAATAAACGGGCTTTTGAATTTCATGCACAAGAACAACACAATTATGCATGACATGCTTTTAACATATCTCTATTTTGTATATTCTATATAGTAAATGGAATAACTCATAGGCATGTGCTTAGTTACTTTTTAAATAATCACTTTAAACAAAATTTAGAACATTTAAAGATTTTGCTGAAAGACAAGCAAGCTAGTACAGCATTTCCATGTATCACACTCCCACTTTCTCCAACTAGTACCTAACAGCCTATGATGTTCTATTAACAGTCATGTAAAATAAAACATACAGGGAAAAGTCTTAACACTTTATATTTGTTTATATATACATATATAAATATAGCATTTAGTGTGTAATATATTAAATATATATCCTCCAACACTTGTTATTTTATTTTTTGAGAAAATTATATAAATGAAATTAATTCCCTAGTTGTTTAAAGTATTCTGGTATATTTGTTACAATTGATGAACCAATACTGGTAAGTTATTGTTTGTGAGAGCCCATATGTTATTCAGATATCCTTAGTTCTGCTTTGGGATACGATCCAGTTTCCGTATTCCACTGGGTTGTCATTCTTCCTAGGCTCCTCTTGGCTGTGACAGTTTCTCACACTTTCCTTGCTTATAACGACCTTGACGACTTTGAGGAGTACTATCCGGGTATTTTATAGACTATTTCTCAGTTAGGATTTTTTGGAAGCTTTTCTCATGAGTAGACTAGTAATATGGATTTGGGAGAGGAAAACCCCAGAGATAAAGCATCATTTTTCATCATATCATATCATATCATCAACATGATTTTCATTGTTGATGTAGCCTTGGTTACATGACTAACGGTAGTTCTTACCAGTTTTTCAATTATAAATTTACTCTATTACTCCCCTGTTCATACTTTACTTTGTAGAAGGAAGCCACTACGTGTAGTGGGGAGTTGAGCTCCATCTTGAGTGTGTTGTATCATCATAAATCATTTAGAATTCTTCTGCAAAGGAATTTTGTCTCTATTCCCCATGTGCTTATTTACTTAATAATTTATGTATATCAATATAGACCCATGAATATTTATTGTATACTTTGTGCATACTCACTTTGTTATCATTATGAGTTCAGGAGAGTTTTGTCTGCTCTTTGGAATTCACTACATTACAATGTCATCAACAATAAAGAAGGTTTTCTTTTATTTTAATCTGTATACACCTACCTCCTTTTTTGTTTTATTACCCTACTTAAAACTTCCAATACATGCTGAATAGAAGTGATGGGCGAGGACATCTTTATTTTTAATCCTCATTTATGTGTAAACCCTTCAATCCTTCACCATTAAACATGATTTTAACCGTGTATATTTTTGTTGACGTTCTTGTTCAAGTCCAGGAAATTCCCATCTATTCCTAGTTTTAATCATATATAGGTATTAGGCTATTCAAATGTTTTTTCTTCATAATTTGATACATTCATATGATTTTTACTCTTTAGCTTGTTAATGTGATAGTTATGACTACTTTTCAAAGTTTGTCTGTGGTATAGACCTTGTTTTATATATTTGGGTTTGCTCAGATTTCGTTGAATATTTTTTGCAACTATGTTAAAGAGAAATAGTCATTGGTGATATTCCTCTCCTGTAATACCTTTACCTTGATCTTCATATCTTGTAATATGAAATAATATCTAACATTCGGGGAGCATTAGCCTTTTAGAATGAATTAGTGCTCCTTTTGCTTCTATTTTTTTGGGAGAGATTGAAAAGAATTATTCAATTGTTTCTTCTTTAAAGAAGAATTCACCAGTGAATCTATCTATACCCAGAGATTTCTTTTTTGAAAGATTATTTAGTTTTAATCCAAAGTCTGTAATAGAAAGAGATATATTTAGATTATCAATTTCTCCTGCTACAAGCTTTGCTGTTTATGCCTCTCAAGGATCGCTCTTATTTAATTTTTTTCCTAAATTATCAAATTAATTGGCACAAATTTGCTTAGTATTAATATATTATTATTTTAATATTTATAGTTAATTAAATTGAGGACCCCTCTTTCATTTATGATTCTGGTTCTCTGTGTCTTCTCTTTTATTTCTCATTTAGTCAAACTAAACTTTTATCAACATTATTGACCTTTTCAAAGAAGTAGCCATTCATTGTTGATTTTCTCTATTATTTTCTGTTTTGAATTACATTGATTTCTGCTCTAATTTTTATTATTTATTTCCTTTTGCTTACTTTAGCCTTATATCACTTGTCCTTCCAAGTCTTCTAAAACTGAAGATTCAATTATGGACTTTAGTTGTTTTAACTTTCTAATATATATATTTGATGCTTTTAATTTCTTTTAAGCTTTTTAAATTTCCTGTTTGTTTCATCCTACAGATTTGTATAGGTGGTATTTTAAAAATTCCTCAAGACTTTGTCTTTGATTCATATGTCAAATGTTGTACTCACATGTTATATGCTAGGTGAGTGCTGATCATTTTACAGCAATATTTCTGTTATTGGTTTCTAATTTCAGTGCAGTAAGGCCTGAGTGTATATTTCATGACTCTATCCTTTTACATTTATGTCTCATGGGTCAGAATACGGTCTACCTTGGTGAATGTTCTGTAGGTGCTTGGGAAGAAAGTATGTTTGCTCTTTTTGGATAGAATATTCTATAAAGGACAATTACAGAAAATCATAGTGCTTTTTAGAAACTGCCAATAAATCAGCCTAAATTTTTATATTAGGTCACCTCTTATCTCCATTATGAATTGAAAATAAGTGTACAATTTCAAATTCTTTAATCTTGGAGAATTTCTTCATTCCACCGTCCTCTCAAGCCTTCCCAGGCTGAAGCAGAGAAAGAGGTGACAGGTCACTGCCAGCTTGGGTTGTATCTTACAGACTGATATGCAAATTAGCTTCAACATTAAGTTAACTGGTCATAGGAGGATTTGGATGCTGATTAAGAGAGAAGTGGCATCTTAGCCAGAGTAAGTATACTGACGGACTGAGCAAGGTATTCATACAACTCAAAGCTCCAGGAGCTGGTTTGGCATATTGCCACCTACACTTGATTTGTAAACAATGGTTGCATCTTATTTTTGTGTGAGGTACAGAGATAGTGTCTATTTCATGACAGACAACTCAGATCACATAGCTACCTTTTCCCTAGTGTTTAGATATTCATTCTTCACTTAGGCTACCGATCCGTGAGCTATGTGTCAAAAGAAGAATAATTACTTTCCAGAGAGCCTAGTTTCAGAATAAAACTTTAGGGAACTATTTTTATGAGTCTTGTGTCATGACTTACCATAGGATCCACACAAATCCTATTCTGCCTCAGACATCCTATGCAACATTGGGTCCTCTAAATCTGACAGTGGGATGTTTGACGCCGAATGCATTTCCAGGTTAAATAAAGAAACTTCTCTATTTTCAAACTCTATCAAGTCTCAAAACTCTGGTAATCATTCAGTAAATCTATGAGAGCAACATAGATAATTGTGTATATGTTACTTCCAAAATCTCAAGTCTTTGCAAGCATTGCATTTTTAAGTTAAGGGCAGGGGGCTCAAAATTTAGAAATGCATATAACTAAGAGCACCGCATTTACCCAATATAACATATTTTTAAAAGATTTTATTTATTTATTCATGGGAAACAGAGAGAGGCAGAGACACAGACAGAGGGAGAAGCAGGCTCCACGCAGGGAGCCCGACGTGGGACTCGATCCCAGGTCTCCATGATCCCACCCTGGGCTGAAGGCAGGTGCCAAACAGCTGAGCCACCCGGGCTGCCCCACCAGTTTTCTTTACACTGTCTCTGTACTTTTTCCTTTACCAAAGCCCATATAATTAGAATCATGCACTATGTAGTTTTTTTTTTAAGATAGGCTTCTTTCACTTAGTAATATACATTTAAGTTTCCTCCGTGCTTCTTCCTGCCCAAAATATTGTGACCTCTAGAAGACGCAATCTAGGTATCATATATTATGATGTGCATGTTGCAATATGTTGGGATTGTCTCCTACCCTAAGGTTCTGACTAAGGGAACTATAGTAGCAGTTGTTGTGCTATTTGATTGTTTTTGCTCTGCAGAAAATTTATAACATCTGGAATGCTTAGCCATTAAGATCCCTGTGACTGAAATTATGTCCTAGAGCCCAAAGCCACCACAGTAGGCAGAAAAATGTCCCTCTCCCCACCTCAAAGATGTTCATGTCCTAATCCCTGGAACCTGTAAATATGCAACTTTGCATGAGAAAAGAGACTTTGCTGAAGTGGTTATGGTCTTCACGAAAAAAGGAATTATTTTAGATTATCTGCATTGACCAAATATAACCATAAGAGCCATAACAAAGAACTTTCTCCAGGTGGAGACAGAATATATACCTGAGGAAGTCAGAGAGACCCAAGGAATGAGGTCTCTTAATTCAGTTTTGTGTATAGTACAAGGAAGTGGTCCAGCTTCATTCCTCTGCATCTTGCTGCCCAGTGATCCCAACACCACTTGTTTAAGAGACTTTTTCTCCATTGGATACTCTTTCCTCCTTTGTCAAAGATGAGTTGATCATATAGTTGTGGGTCCATTTCTGGGCTTTCTATTCTGTTCCTTTTTTTAATTTTTTTTTATTTATTCATGATAGTCACAGAGAGAGAGGCAGAGACACAGGCAGAGGGAGAAGCAGGCTCCATGCACCGGATGCCTGACGTGGGATTTCGATCCCGGGTCTCCAGAATCGCGCCCTGGGCCAAAGGCAGGCGCTAAACCACTGCGCCACCCAGGGATCCCTCTATTCTGTTCCATTGATTGATGTGTCTGTTTTGTGCCAGTTGATGACTGCAGTCTTGTAGTCTGGAATTTTGATGCCTCCGGGTTTTCTTTCCTTCTCTTTTTTCGAGGTTGCTTTGGCTATTTGGGGTCTTTTGCGGTTGCACACAAATTTTAAGAATGTTCTAGCTCTGTGAAAGATGCTATTGGTATTTTGATAGGAATTGCATTAAAAGTATAAGTTGCTTGGGGCAATATAGACATCTTAACAATATTTGTTGTTCCAATCCATGACCATGAATTTTTTTCCCACTTCTTTGTGTCTTCTTTAATTTTTTAAATAAGTGTTCTATAGTTTTTAGCGTACACATCATTTACCTCTTTGGTTAAGTTATTCCTTGGTATCTATGGTTTTTGGTGTGATTGTAAATGGAATTGATTCCTTCATTTCTTTTTCTGCTGCTTCATTATTGGCATATAGAAATGCAACAGATTTCCATACATGGAATTAATTGGTTCTACAAATTTGCTGAATTCATGTATCAGTTCTAGCAACTCTTTGGTGGAGTCTTCTGGTTTTTCTACATAGAGTTTCATATCTACAAATAGTGAAAGTTTGACTTCTTCGTTGACAGTTTGGATGCCTTTTATTTCTTTTTGTTGTCTGATTGCTGAAGCTAGGACGTCAAGTACCATGTTAAATAACAATGGTGAGAGTGGACACACCTGTCTTGTTCCTAATGTAGAGGAAAAGCTCTCAGTTTTTCCCCATTGAGGATGATCTTAGCTGTGGGTTTTTCAGATATGGCCTTTATGATGTTGAGGGATGGTCCCTCTCTCCCTACTTTGTTGAGGGTTTTTTCAAGAATGGATGTTGTACTTAGCCTAATGTTTTTTTTCTGTACCTCTTAGGAGGGTCATAGGGTTCTTACCCTCTCTTTTATTAATGCAGAAATATTGTTGCTGGTTTAAAGACAGAGAATACAGTGTAATGTGGATTCCAGGCAATCTTAAGAAAGTTCATGGAAAAACACATCAGGGACATGGGGATTTCAGCTTTCCCACACATAGCAATAGATATTGCCAATGACCTGAATGGGCCTAGAAGCACACTCTCCACTACAAGCTCTAGATATGAGTTCAGGTGAGCCCACAGCTGGATTTCAGCCTCTGAATCATGAGGTAGGAAAATAATAAAGGAAATCGAAACTCCTAGCCTATAGAACTATCAGATAATTAATATATGTCATGCTGGAATACCTGGGTGCTTAAGCATCTGCCTTTATTCCAGGACCCAGGGTCCTCTATCCCAGGATCTTGTCATGATCTCAAGGTCCAACCCAGGACAGAAGTCTCAAGTTGGGCTCTGTGCTCAGCAGGGAATCTGCTTCTCCATCCCCCTCAGCTACCCAACCCTGCTCATGCTCTCTCTTAAATAAATAATAAAATCTTTAAAAAAACATGTATCATGCTTAGTCACTAAGTTTGTTTGTGATAGTTTCTTACAACAGCAATGGAAAGCCAATATAGTCATATAATTTCAGTGCTGAGAGAGGGAAACTGTACTTCCTTGCAAGATTTTAGGGAGTAAAGGCATTTCTAGAGTTTTTGGCTTATTTTAGTAGAAAAAAATAGACATTCATTAGTTACAAAACTACCCATTATGTTCCTAAAGCTCTACTGATATGAACCATAAAAAGACAACATCTGGCAAGAGCTGCATTTTGTAGCAATGATGTGATTAAACTTATAAAAATATATTGTAATTTGTACTTTTGCTTAGAAATATTTACATTTAAAAATGATTGCTTATTTTTAATCAAGACCCATGAATTCATTTTAGAAGATGGAGCTCATTTCCTTGGAAACTGTCCTATAGTATTGATTTGGGTTTATTATTTTAGAAAAGAGGAGAAAGTCAAAGGATTTAATATGCTCTTACGTATCAAAATTGTTCTTAATTTTATGGTCCAACAAGACAGTAGATGGATTTATTTGGTTACTATGATATGTATTATAATGCTGAACTTTAGAACTAAGAAACAAGCAAGGATCTTACCTAGAATACCATCAAGTTGTACTTGTCAAAGGTTCACATATCGCCGAACTTTACAAAGCTCCACCCTGACTGCTAGACCTCCTTGGGAACATCCTGCTCCTACAATAAGTGCAAGATCAAAATTACTGTCTCAAACCCTTAGAGTTTATTTTTCTTGTAAAATTGCCATAATTCTGAGAAATCTAGTGGGGATATTAACAATATATGTGGAAACATATGCATGTTTCCAGAAGGGTGCTTAAGCCCTCTTCTATTCATGACTTGATGACTAGGTAAAGGCAAAGGTGTAGGAATTAGGTGACTGTAACATTGGTTCAAAATAATGTTGGAATTTTCATAGTTATACCTGTCAAGAAGGACATTAGATTATTTCTATCTATTTTGATGTTGAGGCACAATAATGTATTAGTTAACATCGACAATTATAATGGTCAGATAATTCTGAATCCATCCTGTGGTAGAGTAGTATCAATATTGTTCCTTCCGGCTTTTGGTGTCTGTTATCCCAGAAAAACCAGAGAGGCCAACTGAAATGCAATGCCTTTTATGATAATTCCAGATCATTAGAGCACAACCCAACTACGTTATGAGCTTCACCAAAGTAATTGTCAAGATTCTCATGAAAGTAGTGTTTGTTGGGCTCTGTTACTAGACATAATCCAGAGACTGATAGAAGTGTCCCCAGAGATAATATACTCCAACATTATTATTGATGAACCCAATAAATAATTGACATTGTAATTCCATTGATCATGGGCCACTCCTGAGCCTACATTTTGGCAAAAACAGGACGAAGGGTTAGAAACAAACGGAGATAAAAAAAAATCATGCCGTAGGCTAATTATATGACTAAATGCAGCTTTAAGCCTAATAAAAAGTCAAGTTTTTCTTTAGTCTTAGAATTCATTCTTGCAAGTATATTGGAAAAAAATAAATTTAACAAAGTTTTGAAATTATGTCTAATACTTATGTTTCAGGGTTTGACGCTGGCATTGGCCCTGAAGCTGTTCAGGTATCTGACTCTAGTTGCACAGTGCGAGGGATTATAGATTATGAGGACAGGGTGAAGAAAAAGAGCCTATTCCTATCAACTTCACCCTTAGCCTTGTAGTAGCCTTGAGGACCAAAACTTTACATCTATCCCATCCGTGTGATTTGTATTGATTTGCTTTAGATGAAAGCATTTTAACATGCAAATGATGCAAAGAATAATAAACACAACATCCCAAAGCATAACACATGCATGACCTATTTTACCATGTTTGGCTTCATATCATTTTGATTTTAATAATAAAGTATTATGGCTAAAATGTGTATAAAGTTTCTTTTTAGAATGATGAAAAGTTTCTAAACTTAAATTATAGTGCTAGTTGCATAATTCCAAAAATTTTTTAAATCATAGAATTGTACACTTTAGACAGGTGAATTTTTAGGGCATATGAATTATACATCAATAAATATGTCTATAAAATATTAGAGATGCCATTAAAATATCTCTTTTAATCCATCCTTGATTTTGTTACCTTTACATTTCAACAGTTTGCCCGTGTTCAAATGGGAATATATTTCTTTCTCATTATTGTTTGCACATTTTTCATATATAAGTAGCTATAAAAGCATCAAGTACTAATTGTGTGGATTTAAAAATCTGTGAGGGACACCTAGTTGCTCAACAGGTTAGCACTGAACTCTTGATTTCAGTTCAGGTCATGATTTCTGGGTCCTAGGATGGAGCCCCTCCTAGGCTCTGTGCTCAGTGGGGACTCTGAGGATTCTCTCTCTTTCTCTCTCCCTCTGCCCCCCCACTCTTGCATTTTCTCTCAAATAAATTAAGAAATAATCTCTAAAAACCTATGAAAATTGTATCTTTTTGCACATACTTCTGTAATGTGTGTATGAATAGTAATTTGTAGGTTTGTTTTTATTAATCATATGAATCAAGTTAGTTTTCATTCCTCCATATTCTTGAATTGAATAAATCAAATCATTTATTCTATTCATGGATAATATTTCAAAGTTTTCTCATTGCAAATAGCACAACTATGAACGTTCTTGTACATGCCATCCTTGTCTGTACGCATATATGGGATATGCATGAGCAACTAGAAATCTGCAGTTGAAGGCCATGCACATTGTCATATCTAATTGGTAGCAACAATATATTCTTTGTAATGTTTGATTTTGTCAATTTATGCTTATGCCAAGAGTATGTGTGTGTGTGTGTGTGTAAGTTCCTGTCCCTACGGTTTTGCTGTCTTTTACTGGGAACATTTTAATATTTTTTGAATGTTGTCCTGGAAATAAAATTTTGAGATGATTGTAATAGTCAAAGATTATTTGATGAGCAAAATTATTCAAAATAGAAGTCTCTGTATTTAGAAACATGAGTTTATGCGAACTTTTAAACTCAATGGCATTTCAAACATAAGACATAAGACATAAACATCAAATGATGTAAAGAAGGGCAAGGGCAACGTCTGTGGAGAGGTTGTTCTCTGGCCCTAGATAATAAAATAGACTTCAAATCCTAGTGGTTTGTATCCAGCTGATTCACAAACTTCCAATACTTTGTTCCCATCCTGTAAAATGTTTTAAATTATGACAATCTCATGGCAATAATACATATAATAACTACGGTAACATGTGGAGTCACATGACTTGTCCATTGCTGGTGCTCAAAAGATAGTTTGCTTCTCTCTATTAGTAATTATTTCAACTGATGATAATTTTTGTTGATTTTTCGAAATCATAATACTAAATAAATGAATATTACTTTCAAATGACAAATATTGTTCTAATTCTGGTAAAATAATTATTTTCACCCTTGTGATGCCAAGTTAAAATATTACATAAAAATCAAAGTATTAGGGATCCCTGGGTGGCTCAGAGGTTTAGTGCCTGCCTTTGGTCCAGGGCGCGATCCTGGAGTCCTGGGATCGAGTCTCATGTCAGGCTCCCAGCATGGAACCTGCTCCTCCCTCCTCCTGTGTCTCTGCCTCTCTCTCTCTCTCTCTCTCTCTCAAATAAATAAATAAATAAATAATCAATCTTTTAAAAAAATCAAAGTATTAACAGAATGAATATCCATTTACCCATCAGCCAACTTTCAATGATTATCACTTGATGGTAACACTATTTCTTCTATTCTATACTCAAAACCCTCTTTCACTTTTGGAAAATTCCCTTTTTAAGGGAATCCCAGATATCAAACAATATTTTTTTATAAAAGGATATATCTTGACATGTATCTCTAGGAGATAAAGAGTCCCCGCACACACACAAACCATTATCAGTCATAAATAATTAATAATATTTTTACATAATCAAATATTTAATATTAAGATTTTCCCAAATGTCGCATAAACATTTTTTACAGTTCCTTGTTTGAATCAGAATGCAAACAAGGTCCAAATGCTATAGTCACTTGATAAGTCTTCTTGGTCTCTTTTAACTAGAAATTCCATTTCATGATTTTCCTTAAAATTAGTTTACTGAAAAAATTGGTTTGATTGTACTCAAGAATTTTTTGATAGTCTTCATTTTGCTAACTTTATTATCATTTTGTCATTTAATATTTTCCTCTAATCTCTACATTTCCATGAACTTATTGTCACATGATGACATTCAGGTTGAGTATTTAGCAGGGCTCTCTCTTAGTGTTCCTCTTCTTTCTTCTTTTTCCTTCCTTCCTTCCTCCTCTCCTCTTTCCCTCCCTTCCACTATCTCTCTTGTTGCTGGAAGATGTCAAAATCTCTACGATTATTAGATGCTTTTAAATGGTAATATTCTAATTATCCATCCCATGTCCATTATAACCCAGAACAACTCTATGTAAAAAATGGAATGTTCATCATTAACTGTTGGTTACTCTGAGGTGTTGTTCACACAGCAAAGTAGCATATTTGTTTAATTCATGGCCTATATGAGTTTTCAAAGAAAGTAAAGTTGGTTCTCTAGCTTCCTACAGAGTTAGGCAATGAGGCCATTTTTTCCTTTCCCCTTGTATCAATGATGGATTTAAATATATTTGAAGTATATTAATCTATTGCATTCTTTATTCTTATTGATGTGAAATTTTCCAACTGTTGCCTGTAGGAGCTTTTCTCAGTTGGCTCCATAGAAATCCTTTGACATGATCCAGGGGTCTTTGAAAGCTTCCTTACTTTCTGAAACAATATGGTATTTTTTGGCTTTTCTACGATTGTAGCCCAAGTCCTGGAAATTCCCAGTCTCTGACAGCTTCTGGGAAGTTTAGATACTATGACGTGGGTACTGGTGAGCATTTCCCATGGTCAGAATTAAGAAATCAGTGTGGTTTATGAAAAATAAAATGCATAATGCATTTATGAAAGTAATTCTAATTCAAGCTCATAATGCAAGTTTTTACAAGAGCTCTTTAATCTTATATTAGTATAACCTTTCTCCTGTGAATAAAAAGCTGAGATTTCGGTATAATTACTCATTGCTTATTCCACAACATTCATATAACAGCTTTAATATAACAAAACAGCTACAACCTTCAACAACATAATTAAGAAAAAATTCATTATTATTATAGTTTATTTTTCAAGGTTTATTTTATTAGGAATATTTGTCAAATTACTGTGTTTTAAAGTTATTTGTGAAGTTCATTTATGCATTTTATTGCCATCTAGGTTATAGTAGTTTCTTATTAACATAATTTATTATTTCATATAGATCTAAATTTTAGATTTTGAAAATTAATTGTTTTATATTTGTGTGAAATATTTACATGGATCCAAAGCCTAATCAACAAAACAAAATATTTTCTAAAAATATCTTAAATGTAACTATGCTTCCACTCTATACCCCTATATATTTTTATTTTATTTTATTTTATTTTATTTTTTTTTAATATGTAACAGTTTTTTAAATTTTTATTTATTTATGATAGTCACAGAGAGAGAAAGAGAGAGAGGCAGAGACACAGGCAGAGGGAGAAGCAGGCTCCATGCACTGGGAGCCCGATGTGGGATTCGATCCCGGGTCTCCAGGATTGCGCTCTGGGCCAAAGGCAGGCGGCAAACCGCTGCGCCACCCAGGGATCCCTATATTTTTATTTTAATTTACATTTTAGATTTATGTTTCTTATATGAAACAGTAGCATCTTATTTATATTTGACTTTATTTTTTTTAAAAAAACGTAACAATTTATCTTAGATACTGTTAGAAATACTAGTAAAGAGATATTCTTTATTTTTTGTATGGCTGCAAAGCATCCCACTGATGGTTACGCGGTATCATTTACCTAGACTCCTCTTATGGGTTATTCAAGCTGTTTCAAATCCTTTGCTATTATTCATATTACAATAAACAACCTTGCACATACATATTTTTCCAGGATTGTCATTGGATTCAAATAACCAATATATATATATTTTTCATATTTCATATTAAGTTCATGCGTAGGTGTTTGATTTTTCTTTTTGTTACCATAAATGGATATCTTCTTCTGATATAATTTCAAGCCATTTCTCCCATATATGCAGGGGTTTGACTTTAGGTATTAATTTTAAAACATCTATATACTAAATTCTCTATATACTAAATTCTCTTTTTGGTGCACTGTTTTGTAATTGATTCTCTTGGGTCTTCCACATATGTGATCATATCAACTCCTAGGAGAGATTTGTTTACCTCTTATTTAGCAGTGCTTATCTTGTTTTCTATCTATGTTTTCTAGTCTAAATGGTGATGGTTTTGAACATTAGAAGAGATGTGGGATGATTTTTTTCTTGCTCTAGAGTTTAGTGGGAAAGACACTAATATTTCCTTGTGAAATAAGATGTCCATTGCACTGAGGAATATCTGTGTACATTTTTTGGAAGTGATTTTAACATGAATGGTTATGACTTTTGTCAAATGTTTTGTTTATATGTATGGAGGTGACAGTACAGTTTTCTTCTTATGTAATGGGTTATACTAACAGAGTTTCACAGCTGTGTTCTCAGAATAAACTACAATTGGCTGTGATGAGTGGATTATTGCAAAGTGCCTTGGGATTTTTTTTCTGCCAATGTCATTTTTAGCATTTATTTCATTGACAGTTACATGTCTTATAAAACTTTATTTTCTCTCTGGAGCAGCATTTGTTGGGTTGTGACATAAATGTTATATTTGGTTCAGAGAAATAGTTTGGAACTTTTCTTTATGGAATCTATGAGCTGTTTGTATATAATAGTATCTTGTTTTTTTGTCACTTGCCTTTCAATTCTTCCTTTCCTGAAATCCCTTCACTATTGAATGTGGGTAATCATATCTTTTCAAGAGGCCTTCACTCTCTGGTATTGCTTTCTTCTCCACACCTATATCCTTTCCAGGGTGCTTTTATTGATGCCATTTGGAAAAGGCCTTTCCCATCATTCTCCATGTTTTTTTCTTCCCTTTCTGAGAAATAAATTATTGGAATGATGATCATAAACATTTTATTCATTACCCATTACCTATGATACGTGGCATTATCAGATATTTTAAAACAGAATCTTAAGCAGCCTCTACACCCAGCACAGAGCCCCAAGGCGCTCTGTCTCATGATCTTGAGATTACAACCAGAGCCAAAATCAGAATTTGTACTCTTAACCTATCAAATGGCCCAGATGCCCCTCTAGTCCTGGTCTCTTGAGCAATAGCCTGCCTTTGACCACTGATGCTGCAACACACACATCTGACACTCCACATGATGTTCCGTGTGTGTCTGCATCTATCTCTGGGGAGCAGGGAAGGTGAGGAGTATCATATCTGTGCATGGAAACTGAGCATAGGGAGCAGGCTCTGTGAGCACCCCAGCTCCAGTTTTCACTGGTGTGGCTGAAGCCCCAGGTTGGGTGGGTGGTAAAGTCTGAGATCTTGAGAGAGAAGCCCTTAGGTCCAAGAAGTGTGGGGGGCAGGTCAGGGTGGGAGTCTAGGGATTTCAAGGGGCAGTGAGTGTGCAACAGCCCAAGGGGTGGGGCCACAGATGTGCAGAGCTTTGATGAGTGTGTGACCAAGTCTCCCTCCCTTTTCCCTTGGGAGATGCCTGAACTCCTTTCCTCTTGAGGCTCAGGGAACACACTCTCAGTGGCAGTAGAAGTGTGTGGGATGGAAAGGAAATTCAGCGAAGATTTCTCTCAGGGCTCAGGGTCCATATTCTGTGAGAGGGAGTAGCAAGGGGCCTGACTGTCTTGATGGAGTTCTCAGAGCCATTGGAGACCATCTTCCAGAGGTGGAGATGGTTCTTGAGAGGAGAAGGTGACCAGGAGGCTAGGAGGTGGGATCAGTGCTGCTGGATCCAGAATCAGGAAGCCTAGATGAGGCAGCTTCCCCATTCTTCCTCATCAGAAATGGTAGCTAGCCTCCACACAGCATTAGGTGTCACTGGGAGGACCCTTACATTCCCCGGTCAGACTAAAATGTACCCGGGCTTCATTCTACCCCAAGACTTCTGACCTCCTTCCCATACTGGTCCTTACAGAACCCAAATGGCCTCTGTCCACAGAGGTCCCTTCTTTCTCTGTTTTTGGAGCATTTACTTATTTATTTTTGAAAACAAATCATTGTCATTTCTTCACTCTTTTAAAATCCCCTTCCCAATTTTACAACCCAGATCTCTCTTTTTCAAAGAATTGAAAGTCATCCCATTGAAATATGTCATCAAAGAATATAGTGGCCCTAAGTCCCAATTTCTGTAGGAGGGTAGGAGCCTAATTCCAGTGGCTACCTTGCTCCAAGTTATAAGCCTGCTTCCTATCATGAAGAAAAGAGAAAGTTTACCTTTCTGTGGGTAAGACAATTAGCAAATGTAGATAACCTGAGACCCCTCCCCAATCACAGCTCTTAAAAACTTTTTGGCCCTTTGATTGAATGGAATGGAGTTCAGAACAGGTTCTAATCTCTCTCATTGCAACAGCCTTAACTAAAGTGCCTCTTCCCTGTATAACTGAATTATGTACATTTTTTTGCTTTGGCAGGTTATAATTTTCTTCTGTTTTATGGACACATTTTTGTCATGAGTCCTCATTGTCTATAGGGACCTTCTTCTGCTTCTTGGCCTTTTTTCTTATAATAGCCTTATCTCAGATGCAATTTCGATCTTTTTTCTGTTTCTTATGTTTAGGTGATATGAATTATTTTGCACTTTCAACGGGGATTGGGGCATAGAATTGCTTTCTTAGCTTCAGGGACTCAGAGTTTGCTTTTCAATTGTTTTAAAGAAGTGATAAAAAAAATATGTCTTAGCGCTTTGTGTTATTTGCCTCCTCTGATTTACTCACCCACTTATTATCTGTTCATCTCTTTTCTCTCGTCTCCTTATCTTTATCCTATCTAGTTTAGATTTTACTCCTAACAGTATCACTTTAAGACAGGAGTTTGTCCTCAAAGGGAGCTTTCACTTGTTTTCTTCAAAAACGCATATTCCCAGTCTATGTTTGCTCTTTCCAAACCTCTGGTCCTACTTTAAAACATCCATTAATTTGAAATTTGCAAAATTGTTAATTTTGGTTGTCATGCTCATATTATTTCACATGCTTTTCAGTAACATCCTGCTAGATATTTTCATGTTCTTCAGTTCTCAAAACCTTCAAAGTCTCATAGCTGTCATCTGATTCCTCTAGCAAAGTAGATGACACTGCTTCTGTCTACGAGGAGACTTGTGTATACCACGCATATTATGATTCTTGGGTGTTATAAATTGAGTGTGTCCCCTAAAAAAAATGTTGACGTCCTAATCCCTAAGTTCATGAATGTGACCTTACTAGGAAAAGAGATCCTTAGAATGGTCCCTAATTTGATATGACTGGTATTTTTATAAAAATAGGAAATTTCATGCACAGAGACAGACAGACACACACACACACACACACACACACACAAGGAAAATACCATGTGAAGAGACATAAGGGAATGATGGTCATAAACATTTTATTCATTACCCATTACCGTTACCATTATCTGGCATTATCAGATATTTTGTAATTAGGATATTTTCCAATATTTTGGAATATACAATCCACCAAATGCTATAATTCCGTAAACCCATTTTTGCTATAAAACATACTTTCTTTTTACTTATTCATTAATAATATTTATATGAGAGTTAGAAGCCATTATCAAAAGTAGGTCTCTGGACATGGAAAGAATACACAAATCTAAGACCCTGTGTAATGCTGATTCAAATGTGTGAGGTAGCACAGTGAAATAGAAAATAGTTTCTTGTCCACAACCTATAGAGCTGTCTGAGGTCTTAACAGACACCAATTCAACAATATTTAATAAACTGGCACATGCCCTTTCACTTGAAATGATTAAAAGACAATAGTCTTATAAAAAAACTACCATTTTAAAAATGAATTATTGAAACTTTGGAACAGTATCAGAGATTACTTCTAAATGCCATTCTCCAAATACCATAAAGCACTTCGATTAGAGGAGAAAATAAATATTCTAATATCAACATACAAACTCACTTATTTCTAACTATAAAATATTTATTTAGTTATTCAAGATGAACTACATTAATTAAAAAAGAAATGATTTTTGTGTGTAACCAATAATATCTCCAATGTAGGTGAGCAGATTGTAAACCATCATAAAAGACTTTTAAGGCCAGATAATTTCATAGATTTTCAGTGGCTTTTTGAATGTGTTTGTGTGAATGTGTGTATATGGACACACATACTATTTGAAAAATATGAAAATATGAAATATGAAAAATATATCCAATATCTATATAGGATCATTTTTCCAAAATAATTTGAATATAATTTAAAACACACTTAACATTGTCCAATTTGTCATGAAAAAAAGACCCTTTTTAAATATGTGTTTTATATACTTAAAAATAACATGTAAAATATTTGAATTCTTTACATAAAAGAATATGTAAACTATTTGGTGATATACGAAAGGCATCACTGAGGAATATTTTAAAATTTTAATGTATATATTTTGCATAAATATACATATTATATATTTTTATTGCATGAAAGATATTTAAAATTATACTTCTGGTCAAATCTGTTATGTGATTTGTAAATATATTAATTAGACTGAAATTTTTTATATAGGACAGGATTTTTATAAATAGATTAAAAAGTACTAACAGGAGGGGCTCCTGGGTGGCTCAGTAGGTTAAAGCATCCAAATCTTGATTTTAGCTCATGTCATAATCTCAGGGTTACAAGATCAAGCCCCACTTCAGACTCCGCAATGGGCGTGAAGCCTACTTAAGATTCCCTCTCTCCCTCTCGCTCTCTCTCTGCTTTCCCCCTCTCTCTTTCTCTCTCTCTCTCTCTCTCTCTCAAAAAAAAAAAAAGTATAAACAAGAATATTTGGGGATTTATAATCCTCTTATATTTTGGTCTGATCACAGGCAATCCCAAACTTGGTAATGCAGACCCCTACTGAGAGAAAACAGTTTGTGAAGCACAGTTACTTTTTCTGAATATCCAGTTGTAATATCTTTCAAATACTAGAACCTTACTTTAAGGACATGAATGAAATTATGGTATCTAACTGATGACTCGGTTTACTCATTTCAGATACAAATTTACAAATTTATTAAGTACCTCTTAATAACAATCTCAAAGTTTTGGGTAAGTTGCGCTTGTTATAATGCATATTGCAGCCAGGATACAAACATCCATCACCTACGTACCAGGTTATATCTTATTTTCCCTTGTGCTGTGTAACAAACTGCTATATTATTCCCAATTATGTCTAAAGAAGGACACAAACTCACTGGTCATAATGGTCAAAATAAGCAAATTGGTGTAATGTTAATACTTCCCTCTATGTATGTTTGTAAATAATTTGAATCTCTTTTCTTTTGTAAAATTCCTAACCACCTTGCACTCCCGTAGTATGAGATGGAATCATTGAAATCTGAAGGCCTGAACTCTGTAGGGTCTCCAGATTTCTCTGTGGACTGCTAAAGGTGCTTCACGCTCTGCAATATGGTGGGAAGGGAGGTTGCCATTTTTAGCGACTACTATGGTGAAATCATTCTTATTGTATCTACATTTCACCCGTTTGAAATAAAACACAAATAATATTTCATAAGAATCCTGCAATGGTTTTATCACGTCCTGGAAAGGTGCACAGGCTCTAAGATAACTAACTATACAGCTTCATTGGGTTTAGATTAGCATAATTGGCATTAATGTTTATATTTATTAGAGTTGTTTACTTCATTGCTATTACTGTGCTGTATTATTCTGACTCACAAGGATCCATCAGGATTCAGCGATGCTTTGCTATAGCATAACATTAGTGATGGGAAGAATAACAGAACAACTGTAATGGAAAATATCATAAATGTAAAATGGTCAACAGAACTCCAAGATCTGGTAGGATAATAAAGCCTGGGGCTCCAAAAAGTTGCCCCGTCACCTGAAAAATGAAAATGCAAAGATAGGCCTGATTATGAAAATATGGAGAAAAAGATCTTCATTGATGTGGAGCTGCATTTGCTCCAGATCCCAGTGTCTTTTCTTGGCAACCATATAAATAGTAGCATGGAGCCACTAAAGTTTCATATCATTTTCAAAACAGCATTGCTTGCTGCTCTCTGAGAAAGCAATTGTAGTTTTACACAGAATAAGCGCAAAGTAACACTTGCAAGT
Source organism: Vulpes lagopus (assembly GCF_018345385.1). NCBI lineage: Eukaryota > Metazoa > Chordata > Mammalia > Carnivora > Canidae > Vulpes > Vulpes lagopus. Next base: position 3,000,806 of record NC_054826.1, on the reverse strand, counting down.
TTAAAATGGATGAATTATATTTCTAAATGCAGAGAAGAGACCATAAAAACTAAGGCATCATGGAAAGTTGCATTCCTAGTTTAGGAAAAAAAAATTATATTACACTTTCTCCAAAGCTTGTAAAACATAGCTGCAAATGTTATGACAAATATCAGGCACTGAGAAAAAGCAGTATGAGCTGTTGGCAAAACTCTTTTATCAGACAACATGTTGGGCCTCGCCCAACTACTATCACATTTGTCTGGCTGCAGATTTTTTTTTTTTTTTTTTTTGCTTTACACTTGGATGAAACCAATTATGTACAGGGTATGAATCAGCTCTTGGCACTCTGGTAACGTATATACAAAAAAGACGTGGTCACCAGATTTTGACTTGTTTATCCCTGAAGTGCCATGCTAGAGGACAAGAGGTTCATGTAGGTCATTCTGTTGTGAACCGTAATGTATAATAGAGGAAAAAGTGCTTATTAGGATCAATATCCATGGAATTAAGTTTTGCATACAGCAAGTAGAAAAATTATGCATATAACAACATGCTATTTTGGTCATGGCAATGATGCTGGTTAAGAATAGAGGCACTTGGGATGTCGGATGGCTCTGGGGTTGAGCATCTGCCTTTGGCTCAGGGCATGACCCCGGGTCCCGGGATCAAGTCCCGCATCAGGCCCCCTGCATGGAGCCTGCTTCTCCCTCTGCCTGTGTCTCTGCCTCTCTCTGTGTCTCTTATGAATAAATAAATAAATAAAATATTTTTTTAAAAAATTAAAAAATAGAGGGACTTGTCTTCTGACTTCTTTTAAAGAATTAACCATTTTATAAGTCTTTGCTTTCCATTTACTTACAATTGGTAGCCTGATTGGATGGCAAACTTTAATTAAATGGATAACAGTCACGGGAAGCATGCAGAGCATTCTTCTATGGGTGCGTAGTGGCCCTGAGAGTCACCATAGCTGAGGCTCTTTGAATCTGAGTTTGCCCATATCTGTAATGAGATAACACAATTTTTTTGAGAGAATACTAACAATTAATGACATTGTTCTGAAGAATGAAATTTTACATGTATAGTGTCTAGAGTATGACAAAATGAAATTTCCTGGTAGCAAATGTATCTACCTACCTATACATAGAGATATGAGTATATTTATATATGAACATTTTTCCAAACATTACATAGATTTATTGTTCATTCATTCATGTATTTATTTATTGAATTTTCTTTTGTTAAATTTCTAGAAGAAAAAATCATGGATTTATAGTACATTCCGCTTCAAACTTAGTAACAAAGTATTTTACCTTGATTTATGTCTCTCCCTCCTTGGGCTGAAATATTAGCTTCTAATCACATAAAATATTTAATGTTCTTATCTCATACGCATATATATTTTTCAATAAAATACGATTAGTATTGCTACTGAACATTTTTGAAGCCTAATTATTTTAAATCTTTTTTGTAAATTTGCCTTGGCTGGTTTCTCATGAAAAAACAAATCAAAACAAAATGAAAAATAACACGCAACTCCATATTTTGGACTTCAAACAATTAGTCTTTTTTTAATATTTATTTTATTTATTTATGAGACACACAGAGAGAGAGAGCTAGATATATAGGCAGGGGGAGAAGCAGGCTCCCTGCATGGAGCCCAACGTGGGACTTGATCCCTGCACCCGGGATCAGACCTGAGCCGAAGGCAGATGCTCAACCTCTGAGCCCCACCCAGGGGCCCCTCTCCCGTTGTTTCTGACAACCCAAACATGATAGGTCAGAGCTGTACTGAGGTGTTCTAAACTGACTACATTCATCATTTTATATGATGATTCCCACATCATGTTTTTTGGATATCTCTGTTAAAATTAGAGATCTTTAATAACCTGGATTTTATTATTTTATTTTATTATTTTATTTTATTTACTTATTTTGAGAGCGAGAGAAAGAATGTGAGCAAGAGAGGGGCAGAGAGAGAGGAAGAGAGAGACTCTTGATCTGGATCTCACAACCTCAAGGTCATGACCTAAGCCGAAGTCAAGAGTCAGATGCTTAACTGACTGCACCATCCAGGCGCCCCAATAACATGAAATTTAAAGCAATATTTTACTGTTTTCCTTCTGGAAACTGATCTGTGATGATAATGCCCTCAATGGCAGCTTGACTAATTCTGGAAAGAGATTATCTGACAAGATGCCACAAATAGGCAGTGCACCAAAGGTACTTGCCCAAACCAAAACTGACTTTGACTCTCCTCCTTTTATCTGGTTGTGCAGCACACAGTAGCCGAGTCAGCATTAGCACACCCATGTGATATTTCCGATCACAGATCAATAAACCTTACCTGTTTGGTTGAGTTCCTTTCCTTTTCTGAGTGAAAGCAAACTCCGTGTTCATCCTGCCCACAGTTTATGGAGACACGTGGCTCTAGCTATATCAGGTGCTATCAGGATAACATTATTATGATTCTTCAATGAGAATAGTACATTGTTAAAGCCACCAAAGGACCGTAGGAACTGCACATAAATCACTTACAGAAATGTCACGGAGCACCTGTATCTGAGAAGTATGAATGTTTATAGTGATAAAATGATTGATCTAAGTTACTGAACACTTTTGGCTCCAAATTTTGCATAATTGGGATAGAACTCTAGTTTTATGCTTATTATTGAAAAGATTTTTTCTCAGTCTTTCTTCTCCTTACTTTAATGCTTGCTTGCATTTTTTTTCTTTTTTCACTCCTTCTCTCCATCTCATCTTTCTCTTTCTCGTGCCCCCACTCTTTAAAATTTGGAAATACACCAATATTTCCATTTCACCAGCATATAGATGATCTTTAACAGCCAGAATTCAAAGTAAATTATGAATTATTATATTAACATATCAAACTACCATTCTCTTGAAGTATATTTGATTGATCTATACCTTTACTGTCACCACAACTTTGCATCAGCCCGAACTCTCTGCCTCATCTCTTAGATTTATTTTCAGATGATTTAAAATATTTATTTGTTAACCATTCACTTTCTACTCTTTTATTTTTTTCCTGCTTCAAAATAATTTTTAATAGATTTCACTCTATTACAATTATTTTTATATTTGGCTATTCAAGCTACAATATTAATTGATCACTATTATCTAAAGTACTAACACCCAGGAGGCCGGGGTAGCTCAGCAGTTGAGCATCTGCCTTCAGCTCAGAGTGTGACCCCGGGGTCATGGGATCAAGTCCCACATTGGGCTCCCTGCACGGAGCCTGCTTCTCCCTCTGCCTGTGTCTCTGCCTCTCTCTCGTGTCTCTCATGAATAAATAAATAAAATCTTTAAAAAAAATAAAATACTAATCCTCAAATCAACACTTCCTTTTAATTCAATTGTATCTTTATATAGAACATATCGTCATATATCCTATGACCCACTGTATATCCCAAATTATCTCTCCTTTTTTTCCTGATAGATAAATTATTTCTTGTCTGGGAATATTGGACTCATTAGTTGTTTATCTTTTCCTATTAGTAATGTCTGTTCATTGTTCCTTGGCCTTCTTGCTGTAAGTTATTCATATAAGAATCTCCAACTTGTTGATCTTCTTTCCCTTTAAAGTAGTCTTTCTATGAGTTTTTTTTAGGAAAAAAAAGGTCTTGGTATTCATATTATGGATATACAAATATCCCAAAATACACATATCTGTAAATGTGACCTATAGTAGATTAATGTTAGTACTCAGTACATATTTTTTTCCCCCTGAGGTGTTCCTTTATGGGAAAACTTTATTCTTTCCCAATCTACTGATACCCTCTTAACCCTGTAGCTTGGTTTGGTCAGTGAAATATATGTGAATGAGATCATTCCAATCGGACATCATAAGCTAGTGCTTGCTCACCAAATCTCTTTGTCTTTTGACATGAGCCTGGGTATCTTATAGGTGGGGGCCTTGGCTCTGAGCACTGAAACAGCCTTGGTTCTGAGCACAAGATGACAGAGCAGGACAGCAAGCCAACATGTTATGGAGAAAAACAAAAAACAAAAAATATCGTAAGTGTAATTTAATACTTTATCATGAGCATAGTATATGTTGGTTATATGTTTATGCCCACAAATATGCACACTCACCCCATCCCACAGAAGCCACACACACACACACACACACACACACACAGCATGCAAATACATCCTATGTGTATGCATACATATTTATAAACATATGTTTGAACACACACATATATATGATATTCATTACTGCTTTGATAAAAGGAACCAAGTATGTTCACTTTCTGTATCTTGCATTTATCACTTAATCTTTAAAAATTCTTCCAAATCAACTGCATAGTATTGATTTTAAACTCCTATATATCCTGTGGTTTATAAATAGTTTTTAATAGAAATGAATTGAGGTAATATATCAAAAGTCAACAGAAAAATATCAGGTTAAATAATGTTACTTCCTCTGAAAACATGAAAAGTGGTTTCCTTTATGTTAGACAAGATTATGAGTGTGAGTCCAAATGTTTTTTGTCTTATGTATTCAATAGACTGACTTCTTTCTATCTGCTCCTTATTCTCCCTCTGGAAATTTGCTTAATCATCCAAGTCTCATCTTTTAAACTCCCATTTTAAATTTTCACTTGTTTATTTTTTTTTCTCCTTCTCATTATCCAGAACATTCATTTGGTCCTTAAAGTGGCTGTTTTCTTTTCTGATTTGTTCTTAAAAAAAAAAAAAAAAAGGAAAATCATTTGTATTTGCTGTAGTTCTCAGTGTCTGTTTTGAACTCTAAGTTCATCTCCATATGAATGATCATTTGCTCCTTTTAAAGTACCTCTCTTTTTCTTTTTTGGTCTTTCCTGATGTGACCTACTGGCATTTTCTGTCTAAATCCATAAAATTTGAGGTCTATTGCCCTGGATTGATTCTATGAGGGGAAACAAGTTTCCTTTTCTGGGATGAGCCTTCTCCTTTTGTTCAGTTCCAGTGAGTCCATAAGCTCTTGTCTGGGTCTCTGTCCCAGTGACTCTGAGGAACCGACAGCCACAGGCAAAATCCCACATCCCACTGGATGACTTGTTTCATTGTCTTGTTGTTATTCCAGGATGGAAATGGGAGGGAGTCATGTGCATTCAAACTTCTGTACTCCTTTTAAGTAATTCTCATATTATTGTTTAATTGTATAAATGTATTCTAAGATATGTGGGAATTTCCCTTGTAGTCAAAAAACAACAGTGTTGGCGTGCCTGGGATGCTCGGTTGATTAACCAGAAAACTCTTGACTTCAGCTCAGATCATGATCTCAGGGCTGTGAGATGTAGCCCCTCAGTGGGCTCCATGCTCATCTGGGAATCTGCTTGAGAGTCTCTCTCTCTCCCTCCCCCACCTTCTTTTCCCCTCCCCCTGCTTGTGCTGTCCCTCCATCTCTAAAAAAATATCTTTTAAAGAAAATAATATTGCAGGGTTACAACTAGAAATCATTCAAAGCCGCCATATTATTTTCTAATTGAAAAAAATGTGGGATGCATTAAGAATCTTTCCCAAGAATACAGAGAAGGTTAGTAGTAAAATAACTAAACACAGTCATGTGGCCCTAGGTGGTTGGCATGTCTGCCTCAGAGGTAAGATTATTGTTTTGGCAAAGCCTAAAACAGATCTAATTGCTTTTAACTATTTCAATTTAACTAATTTGATATTTAGAGTTTTGCTCTCAGCTTGTGGTCTCTATGTCTATACTTGGTCTTGATATTACTTACCCTAAAGCCACGGTTCATATTTTGTCACTTACCAGCCTTATCCTCCTGATTCCTTTCTTAATCTTGCACTCCAATATGTCAAATATTTTTACCAAATTAATATAAAACCTCATCATCCTTAAAAACAGTTAAATCATTGACATTTATATGGTGATGATTTTTCTTTATATTAACTTTGTTTGGATATTAAATTGCTCTTATTTTTGTTAGTGTCTCTTAACATTCTCCGAGGTTAAATTTTACATTAGTTATTGAAATCAATGTCTATAATAACACACATAAAAACACATATTCTAGCACCTTTTGGTGCCCCGCTTGTATAGCCTAGGGGCTCTTTACTATAAGCACCTGTGCCTCTTCCTGAGGCTTTTCTCTGGGCTGCTTGAAGATAAGGCTAAGGATGCTGGTCAGTAATCTTCTGAGAGAAGAGTTGAGTTTGGTAGATTAGCACCCCAGGTTTTGCATCCCTTGGTGGAGTGACTCTGGAGCATATTTTGGACCATTTCCTAGAAGTCTGCCGCCCTGTGGAGGCCAAGATGTCTTCAGTGGTCACCTCTTCATCAATATGCCTTACAGTGAATTATTTCTCTCATATCTTTCATTCTCACTATACCTTACTGATATCTTCTGGGATCCCTTTCCAAAGAAATAACTCAGTTTAAAATCTTTGTCATAAGATCAGCTCATGAAAACTCTAATCTTAGATATATGCGCACACAGATACACAGTGATCATGTACCTACACACGCCAGAATGGAAGAAACATACTTGTCTAATGGCTTAAAGTCTTCAGTCTTGATATTTAGAGTGGAAAGAAATTCCAATCTTCCTAATACGTCAATTCTATACACGGAACTTTTATGTAAACAATCCAGTAAATTTAAAAATCTGAGATTTTTTTAAATGTCAAATTAGCAAGATTAGTAAGGTATTCTGGTTGGAAATTAGATACTTCAGCTAAGTAAGTATTTCTGTCGTGTGTTTTAAAACAGAAAAAATCCCAATAGGACTGAGTATTGTGAGATTATATAGAATTGCCATTCCACGGAAGTTCTCTATTGCTGAACAGATATTGTATAGTGAAGAAGGAGTTTCAGAAACAAATGCTTTCTCAAAAAAAAGGGGACAGTTCTTGATTATTTTCTAAGCCTTCCATTTGAAAAAGTTGTATTTCACTTTGATATGATGACAATAAATCACTCTAGACAGTTGAAAGTATTAGAGCACCTTAAAAATAAAAGTGCTATGGATGATGTACAAAGTCAGATACCACGCCCATGTCTTGTGAATACATATGTCTAGAAAAAATCTTTTAGGCAGAGCGTTAAATAATGTTCAGCAATTCTTATAAATTAAATGGTTGATAAATATTTGAACTTTAATATCATATAGCTTATTCACAGCCCTTATCTTTCTTTTTTTCCTTATGACATGATACATGTGAAAGTTAAACCGGTGAAGAAATGCATCGAATTAAATCAGAGACTGAGCACTATGCAAATCATTCTACTCCTTCTGTACATCCTCTACTGAGCCAATAAACTTCTTTTTTAAATTTTTTTCTTTCCAATAAACTTCTAATAGAGAAAAGCATTTGTCATGTCTCTGCCATCCTTGTATTAACTACTATCTTTAATTTCTGAGTATTGAACATAAATTGCTATCATTAACTATCACCTTCTCCTCGTTACATATCAAATACTAACAAAAGCAGAAAGCGTGGCCCTGACATGATCTAATGCTCCATTGGTAGTTAAAATTTGTTCTTATTATTCTTCTGACCTTGTTTTCTGAATCTTTTTAATTTTTTAATAGCTAAATCTTTTTTTTTTTTTTAGTTTATACAGAATCATTTTTGTGAAGTGGCCTAGGAGGTTTAGCCAAGATTTTTTTTTAAGATTTATTTATTTATTTGATAGAGAGAGAGAGTGTGTGGCCGGGGTGGTGGTGGGGGAGCAGAGGGAGAGAATATTCAAGCAGACTCTCCACTGAGCACAGAGCCCTATACTAGACTTAATCTTATGACTCTGAGGTCATGTCCCGAGCTTTTTTTTTTTTTTTTTTTTTTTTTTTCACAGAATATTTTTTATTACTCTACTCCTTGTACCATGCATGGAAACAGTGTGTTTCATTTTTAAGTCCAAGAGAAAAGATAATTCCCAGATAGCTGGAATTCACGGACAGAATGAAACATCCAAATTTCTTCATTTGAAGTTAAAAAGTACTTTAACCGTAGGCAGCATCAGGCAGAGCAGACTTAAGAATCAGGCAGGCAGCAAGAATCAGATGCTTAACCAACTGAGCCACCCAGATGCCCCTGGCCAAGATGTTTTAATTCATAACAGAAAATATGTAGCCAGGTTTTGGTGGCATTTGAATATGTTTCCAAATTATAATCAATGCCTTCAAGATTGTCCTCTGGTTTGTAATACGGAGTAGTCATATGCTCTGATGTGGAATTTCTTGCATTTCTACAAAATATCTAGAAAACTGCAATTAAAACTTATCTCTCAAAACTGACATATGAAAAAGACAGTTCATTATCCAACTCTCAGAAAAGTATACATTAAATTATAAAGTGAAGGGAGATAAAGTGAATGAAAAGAACAGTGGTGTACTTGTGTTTTGTCTACTGAAACAGAGTTGTCTCTGCAAAAGAACATAAGAGAACACTTGTTCCTTTTCACTGCCTTCTTTCCTTACACTGAAAAGAACACAGACAACCACCCATCAAAGTCAAAAGAGTTGCATTTAAGGCAGCCAGTAAAATATTTAGATATGCTCTTTATATTATAAATATCCATAAAACAAAAGGGAAGAAAGAGGGAAAGGGGATTAAGAATACCCTTATTATGTTGAGCACTGAGTAAAGTATAGAATTGCTGAATCACTATACAGTACATCTGAAACTAATATAACAGTGTATGTTAATTATACTGGACTTTAAAAACTAAAATCATTAATTAAAAAAGAAATAGTCCTAGAAAAAGAAAAAGGTAACTTTGGTTTTCAGGAAATACTATATATAAAGAGATTTTTAAGAAGAGAGGGTGAGAGATTACATATCATATGCATTCTTGACTCAATGTAATCATGACTTATATAGTCACAGGTTAAACATTGACTATTGATTTAACTCAAAATTGTGACATAACTTGGAACAAAGGGAGAGACCAGTGGGGAGTGAGGATGCTACAGCAGCAGGCATGAAGACAGCCATGGTGCCTTGGTTGCTGAGTTCCGTGATGAATATCCAATGAGGAAATAGATCCCAATGAAGAAATAAACAAAGAGATGGTTATTAAACAGTTAATGGCACTTGTCCTTAGAAGAAGTGCATAAAAGGCTGGGGTTCATTTGAGAGACTGCCATGGAATAGTGTGAGGTCGCAGTTCTGTCTCTGTGTCAATATAGTTGCAAGATGTCACTTCTGTTATAACAAGCCAGAAAATCTACAAAATTTCAGCTTGTCTCGAACCCATCAGAAAGCTCAGTTGTAAAGCAACCAAGTGAACTGAATTATGAAGAGTGACAGATGGGACGCGGGAACTGCATGGATTCCCCTCTTGGCTAAGAGTGGGCTAGCTTGTAGGTTAGAATAACAAGGAGCTCCCAACACGGGGAGGGCTTGTGCTCACTCAGAAGCTTTTATCCACTGAGGTTGGGCAACCTCTTCAGCTTTGGTTTTGGCCCTGAAGTTTCCTCTTTAAAAAAACAAAACAAAACAGAAGAAAACATAGATATGGGAATTCTCAGTGGTGCATTGAAATTTGGGTTATAATCTCTACAAGCACATTGAGAGGATTGAGAGATTGATGGTTGTTTTAATGACAGAGCTAGGAACAAACCTTGATGACCTATAATTGTTTTATCTAATCTATCAATTCCCAGTAAATATGAGGTAGCCAGTGGTGGGAAGTACAAAGAGGGACATCATATTGCAGAAATAAAGATGCTCATGATCATACCACTTATATATAACTGAAACTAAACTAGTCCAAATGTGAAAATGACTGCCTTTCTCCAACTAGGACCAATTTCAGTTCATTCACCATTTAAGTGCTGAGTCAGAAATTCCAGGACTCCAAGAGACCCTGAGGCCATTTAGTGCTATTCTACTGAGTATTCTTACATAAAACACTCTGTCATCACATTAGGATACTGCTTCAGTGGTTTCAGGCCTTTGTCTTGAGATTTCAATCCTCTCCTTGAGATTGAGTTATTTTTCTGTCAAATCAGAAGTGAAGATCTCTCCCAACAGTTCATGCAGTAGATGCAAAGCATTTGCCGGTAACCGCCCATCAACTGGCACATTTGTATGTGTTCCAACGTTCTTACAACCTCTCTAAAGGAGAAGTGATTGGTAGTGATCAGAATCAATCATAACTCCATTACCCATTTGCAAAGATTAAATAAGCAGCACCTTCTGTGTTATTTAGAATCAGCATTCAACAGCAAGCTAGCATAATTTTTATACTGTGATTTCTCATAGAACAATAAAAGCATTTCATGTTCAGTTTATTATAATAATTTGAGATTCATATATTGAAGAGAGTTACATGTCGATCTTTCTAGGACTTACCTGAAAATAATAATGAGGAGCGGCTGTGATTTCTTAGTGCCAGTTTTCTCAAAGAGTAAAGAAAAGCCATTAAATGTGTTCTGAATGACAAGATCTCTAAGCCTACAAATAAAACTTAGAAAGGGCTTTCCAAAATAAATTTCACCATTTTTTTTACATATATATCTACACTCATTAATGTTTTAAGCAGGTTTAAAGCAAAACATAACTTAGTTTCTTATAATTTATACATTTAACATTAGAATATCAATATCTTCCGTTAGTAAATAATATTTAACACATAATTTCTAAATTTCCCTGGGGCTCCCACTTCATGAATATGCAACAATTGGCTCAGCTATTTCCCTCTTGTTGAAAACATGCTTTGTTTTTAGAATTAATGCTGTGAATATTTTTAGATAGGCTAGGTTCTTAGCATGAATCACTAAAAGAATTGTTGAGACAAGGGTATCATAGAATTTTACACATGTTCACATAGTTCTTACAGGCAAACTAAGCAGATGGAAAGTTTCAGTTTAATCTAATTTTTCTATGAAAGATCATTTTGTATTTCACCTCCCTTGGTCTATTCTGTTTTTCTTCACTCAACTTCAACTCTTGTTACATTTGACTCAACAAATGAGACGATCATAGTAGTAAATGCTTATAGTACCTGCTAGTTGGCAGATGCTGTATTAGGCAGCTTTCATTTATTAATGGATTTAAATACCATTTTAAAGAGAGGAAATCAAAACACAAAGATATATAGTTAGCTTCCGAAGGTCCCCTAATCAAGACCTACTAAGTGTGGGTGCAAAAGGAAAGCAACTGCCTATAGGCACTATATTTGATGACGACATGGCATGGTCTCTGGTTTAAGCCCCAACACATGAGCAGATTTATGTTTTATGGGAAACCAAGATCACTGCTAGAGATTGTAGGGGATTCACATATACATAAGGTTCGTGGTTCTGAAAAATGCCTGTTGGTGTGAGGTCTTGGAGGCTCTTGAGAACACTGCTCAAAGCAAGCAGAGCTGCAGAACCTGAGAAGGCATTTACCCACAGGAGCTGCAGCTGCATCTGCACACACTCAACATCATCTGCTGACCCTGTTGATACCTATCGCATCTATTATCTGGACAAGCTAATTTTTTATATGAGCTACCTATTAATCTACATATGCCTGGGATCCCAAATAAATAATGCAGGTATATGAAACACAAAATGGCTGCAGAAAATCTCTGAAAAACTCAGGACAGAATGCTTACCAAAAATTTTTAAAATTTCAAGAACTGCCTCTCTATTATACACACTATTTATGAATGCAGAAAATGATAGGTAATATGTAAAGTACTTGTCAATTCCTAAGTAATATCACAGTTAGTTGGGAAAGTAACATGAATTTAACAGGATGGATATAATAAAATGACAATGTTTATCTTAAAGACCAAAGGATAAATTAAGGGGCAGTTAAAGTTTTGAATAGACAAATGGAAAGGAAGCATATCCTTCTCAAAATACTATCTAGGGCTGTATGATTACATTTTAAGTCCTAACGGGGGAGTAAGGGGAGTTAAAGCAATTCTAAAATTCACCTGAAAAAAAATAATTTGTTCAGGTGTCAGTTTTTCCCAGCTTGGTCTGTAGATCCAATACAAGTCTAATCAAACTCCTAGTAAGTTATTTTTTTGTCGACATTGATAAAATGATTATAAAGTTAATACAGAGAGAAAGATGATCCAGAATGCCAACACAATACTAAAGGAAGAAAACAAAGGCAGAGCACTGATGTTACCCACGTACAAGACTTACTATAAAGGTATAGTAATCAAAACAGTGTGGCATTTGTGAAGGAATAGACAAACAGATCAATGCAACAGAACAGAGAGCCCAGAAATAGACTTTTGATAATGGAACAAGGGCAGGAAAATAAGAAAGTTGATCTCATCAATTGGTGCTGGAATAACTGAACATCTGCATGCAAATAAAAATGAATCTAGCCACAGACCTTACACTTTCCACAAAAATGAACTCAAAATGAATCAAAGACCTAAATGACACATGCAAAACTGTAAAACTCCCAGTAGATAACATAGAAGAAAATCTAGAGAACCTTGGACTTGGCAGTGGCTTTTATCTATAAAGCACCAAAGGCAGGATCTATGAAAGATGAAATTGATATGCTGGACTTCATTAAAATTAAAAATTTCTGCTCTAATAAATATATATTCTCAAGAGAATGAGAAGACAAGTCAGGGAATGGGAGAATATATTCGCAATAGCCTTCTCTGATCAAGTACAATTATCCAAACTATATAAAGAACTCCTAAAACTCAACAAAAAGAAAAAAACAACCCAATTAAACATGGGGCAAAAGGGCAGCCCTGGTGGCTTAGCCGTTTAGTGCCACCTTCAGCCCAGGGCGTGATCCTGGAGACCTGGGATCGAGTCCCGCGTTGGGCTCCCTGCATGGAGCCTGCTTCTCCCTCTGCCTGTGTCTCTGCCTCTCTCTGTGTGTCTCTCACGAACTAAAAAAAATAAAAAAAAAAATAAAAAGAAAAGAAAATGGGCCAAAGACCTTAACAAACAACTCACCAAAGAAGACAGACAGATGACAACAAGCATATGAAAATATTCTCCACATTATATGTTTTTAGGGAATTGGAGAACAATAAAAACAATAACAAACAACAAGATACCACTGCACACTTATTAGAATGGCCAAAATCCAGAACACTGACAACAACAAATTCTGACAAGGATGAGGAATAAGAACAACTTTAAGTCATTGCTGGTGGAAAGCAAAATGGATAGCCACTTTGGAAGACAGTTTGAAGCTACCTTTAATAAAAAAAAAAAAAAATTAATAAAAAAAACTAAATATACTGTGCCATATTATTCAGCATCCTGCTCTTTGGTATTTACCCAAAGAAGCTGAAAACATACGTCCACACAAAAACCTGCACACTGCTGTTTACGGTAATTTCATTCATAATCGCCCAAACTTGGAAGCAGCCAAGATGTCTTCCAGCGTATGGATAGATGGATATTACTGAGTGTTAAAAAGAAATCCGTTATCACGAAACAAAAATACATGGAGGGATCTTAAATGCATATTAATAACCAAAAGAAGTCAATCTTAAATGGCTACATACATGCCTGACTCCAACCATATGACAATCTGGAGAAGGCAAAACTATGGATAAAACAAAAAGATCAGAGGTTTTCAGGAGTGAGGAAGGAAGAAAGGTGCACAGACACAGCACAGAAGATTTTTAGGGCAGTGAAACTATTCTATGTGATATTATAATGGCAGATATATGTCATTGTTCATTTATAAAAACTATAGAATTAAAAAAAAACTATAAAACATAAAACATCAATAGTGAACCTACTATGATGCTTCATTCAATGTATATTCACTGTTTGTGATAATAGTTGATACTGGGGAGCTGTGTGTGAATGCGGGGAAGGGCATATAGGATATATTTTCCACTTAATTGTTCTCTGAATCTAAAAGTGCTTAAGAATAAAAAAATAATAATGTAAGCAAAACCAGATAATTTTTGATAAAGTGATTTTAAAAATGTGATTAGCACTGATTTACATGCACAGAGACAGATGACAAAAAGGATAATTCTGACATAAGAAAAGGGAGATATATTAGTGAAATGAAATATTTCGTTTAGAAACAAAATTATTTCATATGTTGGATGTCTGATAAAGGCAGATTTTAAAGCAGTAACAGAAGACTTTTTTTAAGTAAAAAAAATATTTTTTTCAAATTAGTTAATACAGTAAAAGTAATCGTTTGTTCTGTAGTATTCATCAAAATATTTACCAAAAATGATCTTAAAGCCACTATAGATTTAAGTGTTTTAAACATATTAAATGGGACCACATTAAGAACATGGGCAACGATTTATGTTGCTTGAAAGTGGTATCTACAAACATCACATATTTGCACTCAATAGTTTTTGAAAATTGCATACATTTTTTAAATTATTTTTGAATCCTCACTTCCTGAAATAACTAAATGCTCTCAGGTTTACCTAAGCTTGACATTCTTTTCAGGCACAAGTATATTTATTTATTTACTTTTTTAAATTCTAGTGGGTACTAGAAAATAAATTGTGCCCATTATGAAAAGTAGAGAATATATATATATAATATATATATTATATATATATTTTAAATAATACATGTTTCCTTTCATTATATATATATATATATATAAAATAATACATGTTTCCTTTCACCATCACTCTTACTATACTAAACCCTTAATAACTGTGAAGTCTTATATTAATAATGATTAGGAAAGTAATGACAGAGTCCTGTGCATATACATATGTGAATATATGTGCTGTATTATATTATTCTATTTTTAAAAAGATTTTATTTCTTTATTTAGGGAAAGATAGAGTGCCAGTGGGGGGGGGGGGGGGGAGAGAGAAAGAGAGGCAGACTGCCCACTGAGCATGGAGGCAGATGTGGGGCTGGATCTCAGGACCCCGAGATCATGACCTGAGCTGGAATCAAGAGCCGGACGCTTTACCATCTGAGCCACCCAGGATCCCCTATATTGTTCTAAAAAAAAAAAAAAAAAGCAAACAGAAAGATCTTGGCCTTTATTATTTTTCTTTTGTCTATATTCCCTACTGAGAAATGGAAGTGATTGCCAAAATGGTAGATATATATATTGTTCTCCATGGGCTCCTCCTTTTCCCCAAATTCTCAGAAAACAAGTGAATTCCCAGCACAGTGATGTTTTAGCTTTTTACCTGAATGGTGGAATAAACAAAGTTAAGCTCATTCTCTTTCTATTTATTCTCCTTTTCAGTGTACCATTGCTATTTCCCAGTTTCCTGGCAGCTAAAAAAACATGCAAACAACACACGTTCTCAAAGTTTCCATCGTAGTTACTTTAACCCTTAATTTCTAGTTTCCAACATTTTTTTAAAAGATAAATGAATAAATTATCCATGATTTTGTCAGATCTATAATTAGAAGACAGAAATAGTTTGGTGTCATCCTTTAGCAGAAAACAAAATTTCCCTTCAAAAGTACTTAAGGGAGAATGAAATTGTCTCTCCTATTTTTAAAAATTTATCAAATTGAAAAAAGAAAGCAAAACTGAAGGTAAAGGACCCGTTACTTCAAGGACATGTCTAATATTTTGATACATGTATTGAGTATGTCAGCCTCCAAATACTGAGCTCCGGCTCTGCTTCCTTCTAAAACTCTCGCCCTTCACTTTTGACTTTTAGCTTAAATCTGGGAAGTCTGAAAATGAATACAATACTTGCATTTTAAATATTATTTCTCTTCTACATCCCCTGTGTCAGTGGTTTTCAAAGCTCACGGACATTGACCTGTAGGTACTCTGCAGAAATATTTTCACAGTGGGACTCAGAAAACTGCATTTTAACAGGCATTTCAAGGGAATGTTAATCCGATGATTCTTGTTCTTCGTTTTAGAAAAATGTCCTTACTTATATTACTGTGCTTATTGACACTGATGAGAGGGGCTCGATTCCAGTCTTTACCCCCCAACAGCCAGCACTTCGGGTTCACACCATCATTATCCATTTCTGGTTCACATGGGAGGGTTTCACCACGGTGCTATTTTCCATAAGTAGTTTGGCCCATTCCATTCTCCTAATAAAAATCTTCCATTTTATTTTAGGAAATACAAGAAGTAAATAATCATTGCCAGACTTGTTAGATCTTCAGTGTTTTGGCCGCCTCCTTTGTAAAAAACATTGTTTTATTGCATGAGTATACAGCTCCAGCACTAACATTTATATAGGGGTTCAAGTACGCTGGAAAATCCAAAATGGCTCATTGAGCTGGCTTGCGGTTGAGGCTAGCTGGTGTTGGGGAATAGCAAAGGGACTGTCAACCCGAGTGTCTACCGGGGCCCTCTCTGTGTGGCTTGGACTACTCACACATGGCTGCTGTGTTCAACTGGGAAGGGACTGGACGTTCACATTAAGGTTATATGCAGGCCTGGCAACGCAGTTGTTGGTAAAAGAGTCACAGGAAACAGATTCAAAGGGCTGGAGAGTCCACCTCTTGACAGAAAAGGTGGCAAAGAGCATGGATGTCTTCGGAGAACAGAATAATCTTCCACAGTCTACCACCTGGCTGTAGCAATTCTTCTCACCCTCACATATGATATACTCTCACCCCATTTCTCAAGTCCCCTAAACTCTTCCTATTTTCTATGGTTTGATGGTCTCCCTACACACCCGCTCACCCCCATATTTATATGTTGAACCCTCATGCCTAATGAAATTGTTTTAGGTGTGAAATTTGGAGGATGAAGCCCCCATAAATGGAATTAGTGTTTTTATGAAAGACACCCTACGGAGACACAGCAAAAAGATGGTAAACTCTGAACCAGAAAGTGGGTTCTTCTGAGACACCAAGTTTTCTGGTGCCATGATCTCAGACTTCCTTCCTTCCAGAACTATGAGAAATAAATGTTTGTTGTTTATAAACCATTCAGTCTGTGATTTTGTTATAGCAGCCCAAGTGGATTAAGGCTTTATTATGGCATCAAATAGAAGTCCAGAATCTTAAAATCTTTTGTTAAAAGACTTTATTTGACAAGAGAGTGAGACAGAAAGAGAGAGAGAATAAGCAGGAGGAGCAGAAAGCAGAGGGAGAGGGAGAAGCAGATTCCCCAAGAAACAGGGAGCCCGTTGCGGGGCTTCACCCCAGGACCCTTGGGATGGTGATCTGAGCCAAAGGCATACGCTTCACCGACTGAGCCATCCAGGCACCCCCAGAATTTTGAAATCTAAATCAGACCTGTTGTGGGTAAAGCTTCACTCAAATATGAATCCTCTCAGTCTGAAGTTTTGTGAATAAAAGGAACAAGTGATAAAGATGGCCCCCCTCCAAGTTTCATGGTCATACAGGGAAAAAGGAACTTTGAAGAAAAGTTTTTGATAGGGGCCTCGTCTTGCTTTATGGGATTTCCTTTATGGTTCTAACTTTCATCCTTTGAGCTTTTACTTGACACTGACTCACTCTTCCTTTCAGCAAGAAATGGCCCTAAATTTATACCTCGGTAGTTGTACTTGCAGAAGGTTCTGGGTTCTCCAGCTTGCTTTTGATTTTGACTACCTTTTGTCTTCGATCCCAGATAATGGCACCTCTGTTATGAAAATTCTCTTTAAAACTGGGTTTCCTATGGATCTTTTGTTAGTAGGCACTTTTAAACAAAAAGTCAAACCTTTAAATCTTTGTGAATGTGTTCCTCCACATTGGTCTGTGAACTCTGGTGCTGGGGAAAGAAACCTCCTTAGGATTCTTAGGATCCATTTAGGAGAGAATATTAGGCACCAACTTAACACTATTCAAAATCACTTTATCTCTCAGAATCTAGAAAGCCCTTACTATTGTGTATTTTTTTTAAGATTTAATTAAAAAAAATTTAAAGTGTGAGTAAGGGAAGGGGCAGCAGGGGAGGGAGAGAGAAACTCAAACAGACTCCACGCTGAGTGTAGAGTCCCACCTGGGGATGGATCTCACCAGACTGAGATCGCGACCTGAGCTAAAATCAAGAGCCTGATACGTAGCTAACTGAGCCACCCAGGCATCCTTTTCCTTACTGTTCTTAAAAGAAAATTTTTCTAGTAAAAAAAGTTTAAAAGGAACCCCCTTATATCTTTTTAAGATCTTAGTCAAGGATCTTGCAGCTACACATTTGATTTTCAAATTACTCTGAGGTCATGTTTTACACACCGATCCTGGATTTGAGTTTTTTCCTGAGATCATTTTTCACCTTAGAAGCATTCAACTGGATAGACTCTCCTAATCCTTCAATATGTCCTCTAAATTTTGCTAAAATATTGAAAGTTTCCACTTCTCTTTATCTCTAACTGTATCTTGCCAGATACTGCTAACTGATTGGCCTGAACTAATCTGTTTGGACCCATTCCTGGACTCACAAAGTTGTTGTTGTTGTTGTTGTTGTTGTTGTTGTCGTTTCTTTTTTCCACATCACTGAAGGGGATAGTTTTGCTAAATATTGTGGCACCACAGACACATCATCATCTCTCCAGCCTCTCATCTCACTGTCCTTTTAGCTTCTCACAGTCTCCCTGGGGTCATTCTCTCTTCTGCTAATTGCCTAGGCCCTAGATTAATTTTATGGCACCATCATAGCAACTTTTCAGGTGGATCGTTCACGTGGCTTGTTCTTAGCTGCTAATTCCTTAGATGCTACTATGGAGAATCCACATACACCTTTTTCAGTGGCGAGGGCTCTCCCTGTATGGCTCCTGAGTTTTAAAAGGTAGGATGCAGAAACATCAGGGTAGTTACCGGCAATGCCTAGACCTGACATTTCCATTGTATTATATTGGCCAAGCACTCTCAGAGCCTGCACAGATTTGGGAGAGTGGAAAGAGAGTTTCTAACACTTAGTGAAGGAATTGTAAGATCACAATGCCAAAGAGCATGAAGGATGGGAATTGGAGGAAAAGTTGTACTTAGAAAATACCATCCTTCATACATTCTGCTTAAAATGATTCCCACACCTAGGCTGCATGACTATTTTCAAACTCCACTGCAAATGCTAAGTATTATGACTAAATATTTACTAATGGTATACAATGTTTCAGAGAAAGTGTGAATCATCTTGAATATAGTGGTCAAATAATTTTAAAAAGCTGCCAAATTTAAATAACTAACAATATAGTGGCACCAATATTTACTCAACTGTGATGAGTATTATGAAATCTAAGTCTAATTCTCCTTTGATTCAAGCTGTCCTTTTGTTTGCTTTGTGCTTTTGTTGTGTCTTATCATTGAAATTATTATTATTTATACTTATTAATTTTCACTGTGGTTTGGGGAAAGAACCTTTATAACTCACTGTGCTAGGTAAAAACTGATCCCTTTCTATGTGAGGACTTTGTATTTTCAGAAAATAACAGTTGAATGTCAGTGATTAGTTTCTACTCTTAAATTTTTATGTTTTTCTCTTTTTATAATACATGTAATGCAGTTGTCAAAATGTCAACATTGAGTGATTATTTGTAGCTCTTATCTTTTCTAACACTTTTAATCTTTGTCATTTGATTCTGTCTTGGAAAATCCATTGACTACAACTGTAAAACATCTATTTTTTTCACATTGTTTTGTTTCCAACAGTTATATTTTTGATCTGAGTTTTCCTATGCCTCTATTTCTAGTACTTCTGTTTTCACTGCATTAATTTCTGATCTTATTAATTCATTTGTTCTTTTTTGCCTGTTTTTTATTTAACTTAGTTATTTCCCTTTTATGCTTTAGGATTTAATTTTTTAGTTATCTGTTGATCTCCAATTGTCTATTTATCATTAAGATTGAGAAAATCTTGATGCCATCATCAGTACATGGTCACGAACTTTGGGTTAGCCTCTGGACAAGGGCAGCTCTTCCCTGAACCACTTCAGGTCTCTAGAGAGAAGAAAAGAAATGACTCTGTGGATATAAATTTTTAAATACTTTGCATAAATGAAGTGACAGTGAGTCAATTCTGAGTTTATGTCTCAAAAGGCCTCACATGTTTCTCTCTGTCTTGTAGCCCTGTCCAGCCACCATGAGAACACGCTCAGGCCTGCCAGCTAGTGGATGAGAGAGCATATGGACAGACTGAGCCCTGCTGAGCCTCCCTATACTGGATGGTTACCTGCCATGCCCTGAAAATAACCACAGATGAATGAGTCAGAATGGCTAAAACCAGAAGAAACTACTAGCTGAGCATCCCGATTGCCAAATCACAGAATTTTGAACTATGCAAATGGCTATTGGTTTAAGACACACAGTCTTAGAGAACTTTATTTTGAAACAAGTTTTAATCAATACAGTCCCCTCTACACCATCCACACCTTTGTGAATATTTTGTAACTAAATCCTCATCAGATGATGTCTTAGTGTAAAATAAATTCCTTCCTATTCCTTGATTGATATATTTGTGATCAGTCCAAATCTTAGGCAATATCACAAAAAGCGCAAAGGGACCACTGTATTCTTTTTTTTTTTTTTTTTTTGGGACCACTGTATTCTTAACACAGTTCATCTCCCTGTACCCCGGTCAATTGATCCCTATTAAATTCATCATCATTTGCTTTCCTGGATGCTAAATAGGAATATTTGACCTATTACAAGCTTATGACTGATATTCTTATTTTGACATCTGATGACTTTGAATTAATTATCTGAATTTGATCAAGTTTGGATATATTGAGAGCACTGAATATTTTAAGTATGGCTTAAAGCTTAATACCATGCAGGATATTGGAAAAGACTGCCATTACCCTTATTACAACACACCCTGTTTCATCTTTCTATATTTTCAATGTAGCATAGAGATATCTTGCACAGATTTCATGGCACATCACAAGTCAAAGGTGCTCTCTTTTAAAAGGCAAGAAGTAAATAATTCAATTTACTACTATTCATTTAGTACAGATACCAGGAGCAATTCTTAAAACATGATACACATAAGATACTTAAAATGCAAATATTGGTAGTCAGACAATGTATGTATGATTTTTTTCTTAACCAAATTCATTTGCTATTATTTATAAGTTAATAATTGAAGGAAAACAGTTTTGAGAAGTTACTATTTTTTTTTTATTTCATTGGCACTGCTCAATGGAAAACTCATGTCTTCCAAAGTCAGTTGAAATCCCTCATAAAATACCATTTCGTTATTCAATAGTAGGAATCACATTAAAAGAAATTGCAAGATACTTGTTCAAGACCTGACTCATCAGAATTTATATATGCAAAGATTTTATTGACCTCAGAGTCAATGGAACTTCAGGCAAAAATTTTGCCTGAGCAAACACAGCTGAATCAGGACCCAAATGAATTAATTTAATGCCTATCTGCAATATAGATTGGCAATCTTCCAGAATGAATAGGTAAGTTAAAAGGAGTTTGGTTTTTAAATGTAAGACTGAACTACTTGCTACTTCTCCTTAGCAATATAAGGAGAAATATAAATCTATTGGTAAGGGATGTAGAAATTCTCTGACATAAAATAGCTTTATCTAATGATTAAATTAAACCCAATGCTACTTCTCCTTAGCAATATAAGGAGAAATATAAATCTATTGGTAAGGGATGTATAAATTCTCTGACATAAAATAGCTTTATCTAATGATTAAATTAAACCCAATGCTTTTAAGTTTAGCTTAAGGTTTTGATGTGATGATCTTATGAAAGAATTTGGTTGGTTCCAGAAGGACAAAAATTCACAGATAGACCTGTGGTTCTCAGAAGAAATGGGGAGAGCGAGAATAAAGCAGGGGCATGCTGTAAGAGTGTAAAGCCGAGAACAAATGGAAAGGGACAGTGTACAAGAAATGGATGCAAGGTAGTCTAGGTCATTAGAGTATGGCAACTAGAGAGACCTAACATTTATTGAGAAGTAGCTCTTTCTGCTGGCAGAGTCTGGAGAAGACTCTCCCAAATCACATCTCGGAAGAACAATAGGTCATGGCTTTGGATGTTAAAATAAGTCATACATTTTCTAAAGGCTCCATTTGCATTGACTCATTGAATACTTACACTGATGTTATGCATTAGGTGGTATTAATACCTCCAAATGACAAATGAGGGAAGTAAAGTAAGAGAAATTAAGAAATTGCCCAATGTTGTATAAGTAGTGAGTGTCAGAGCTCGGATTCAAACCCAGAGCATGTAACTAAAGAGCTCATGTTTCAATTAGTATATAATCTTTTCCCTCAAGCATAAGTCTATATTTGGCAATTGATGAATGAGAGTCAGACCAAGCACTGGACTAATTTCATATAAACGCTCTAAATATTTAAAAGCATTGTCCAAATCTCATTACACTAAGAAGAAAATTGTCTGCAGGCAGTAAGTATAAAGTATTAGTTCTGAAGCTATACTTTTTGTGCTAAGGAAACCAGGGGAAAAAAAAATAACCTACAAGAGACTTTCAAGTAAATATTCTAGTGATTTAGCAGAACCAGATCTGCTAGTAAACATACTAATGGTATTAATAGCAGAAAAGGGAGTCTCCATCTCTAAAATTGCTTTATCAAGATATAGACCATGTATCCAGACTGTAAACACACATAGCGTTTTTGGTATGGCTGGAGAGGATGAGGGGTAGTCAGATAACCTGCTTAATGAGTACAAAATATAGATGTTTGAACATTAAAATCTCCCTTTGTGATTGGTGTTCTGCACATATTACCATTATTCTAAAGTAAAAATGTGTCTTGATGCAGAAAAAAAAAAAAAAAACAGAGAAAAAGAGAGAGAGAGAGAAGTTTGGGAGCTCTCAGAGGTTTCACACTTCTCAAGGAAAACCATATTTTGTCTGTGTTTTGCATTTTGCACAGACCTATAGATCATTTGTAAAAATTTGCAATTTTACTTTGCAAGGCAATTTTAATTTTGCAAAATTTACATCTGTGATTCAAGCAATCTATTTTAGTAATTCAACCCATTGTACTAACAGTTGGCAGGAACAGAATTGTCTTTTAGAATTATAAATCATAAAGTCTAAGACAGTATTCAGGTAAACAAAAAAAGGGGTAGGATGATAGAGGGGAATGGCAATAATTTGATGTGATACACTTCTCTATGTATGTTTTACATGAAGAGGTGAAAAACTCGAGGCAAGTTAAAAGGGAATATATTACCAATGTAATTTGGAGGAAACTGACATATCTAGGGGAATTTGCTAAGTGAATAAACACAGAATATCAAATAGAGTGAGCAAACATAATTCTTGATGGCTATTGTTAGACATTCTGTTGGAATGAATCTAGAAGGAAAGTAATTAAAATTGATTTCTCCTATTACAGTAAATCCTTCTAATGCCACCAGTATATTGTGTAACAAAGGATCTGTAGGTCCTAAATAAAAATCAGATGAAAAAGTATTTTATGAGCTTGATTTGAAACTCCTCACATGGCTTAGTAGTGTCAGAAACTAAATTAGCCAGAAAGGGAGATGTACTTGTTCTTAAAAAAAATCAACAATTAAATGCTTTCATTGATACATACAAAATGTATCAAATAACTATTGATAAAAGAAGAAAGAGAAAAAAAAACTGATTCCCCGAGAAAATAGCAAAGATTAATGTAGGAGAAAGGGTGTGATTAACACGATTAACATGTTTTGCATCAGATTTAATCTGATTATTGTCTCGGTGTTAATAGTTTATTCTTTCAGAGGAGATGCTGAAAGACAAGTTGTAAAAGGATGCATGAGAAATATGAGGTAAGAGGATATTCCCCACGATCTGGGGTTGGGCTAGAAAGAAAAAGAGTGAGCAACAGCCCTGAAATGACCCTCCTCCTTCTGGGAAGACGAGGAGATGAAGGACTTTCAGTTCTCTTGCAAATTAAAATGACTTAGATTAAAGTCGTTCAAAACATTGTGAACTACGTAATAGTATTTTACAAAAAAAGAGGAACGCTCATCTACAAGGTATGTCATAGGCCACACCGGTTCTTCATAGAATGTGCATCATAGACCTAGAACCTGGAGGCAGAGCTGTGAGCATAGCTACTGGAGAATGGATGCCCAGTAAGGAGGGTAGCAGACTCTTCAGAGCAGAGATGGCTCCAGGAATAGACCACGTTGCTTCAGGTATGGCTCAAAATCTTGCCTGTCATTTCAAATGAAAACATATGCTAATTTGTAAAAAAAAAAAAAAAAAAAAAGATACTTTGTTGGCATGTATACCTGTCCCATTCTTTCATTCTCCTTTATTAAAAAAATATTTTGTTCATGTGCAATGCACTGCATATATTACAAATCTATATCTTCCTTTTGTTTTCTTTAAACCTTTGTATATCCACCTAAGTACAACATTATATAGTGTAAAATGTTAATTATTCCATCATCATCTCCTCCTGTTCTTTGACACTCTTGACCGTAATATCCTGGGATAAGCAGCTTCCAACTGCCTTTACTTCTTCTGGTTTTATTTCCATACTCTAAGCAGTAAGGTCACATACTGATTTTTATTTTGAATTTTTACGTATTATCCTTTAACGTAACTGTGGAAGAAAAATATTTTTGCTCCTTCTCCTGGTTCTCTAGCCTCACCTCACACATCATATAAATCTTATCCTAAGAGAGAAGTAAATCAATTTTTGACTAAGTCAATGTGCTTTAGTGTAATAGGTAATTACTCACAGATGAACATGTGCAATGATTACGTTTCCCCACACACGTTGCCTTCTTTAGCATTAAGAATTTCATTGTTTTGCATTGTTTTGCTCCTATTTACCGATCACCAATTTTTTCTCAAAGGCATTCTTTTACCAGACACTTCAACTTTTCCTCTTGGAGAAATCCCCCCTGGAATCCTGCATCTATCCATTCTATTCTGGACTCAGCCCACTTCTGATCCCTGACATTCCACCCACCCATCTGGAACTGCCTTTATTTGGGTTTGGTTTTGGTGGAACACACATCCTCTAGCAATGTCCTTAGAAAGGGGATATTGGAGGAAAAATTGCTGAGATCTTAAATGCTTGAATATATTTTCACTTTACCTCTGTAATGAATGAGTTAGTTGGGTTGTGGATTTCATATTTCCCTTTTCCTCTCAGAACTTTCGCAGCATTGTTTTTTACTTCCTTTTCAGGCCACCACTGCTATCATTGAGACATTTGATGAAAATCTAGTGCCCAAATATACATGGTGTTTTCCCCTTTCTGGAAGGATTTGATGACTATTCTTATCTCTATTTTCTTCATTTCCTAAGGGTATACTCTAGAGTAGATCTTTTTTTTTTTTTTTTTCCTGTATGGCTTTTATTCCGGAAATCCATATGCTTTGCATATAAGACCCTTGATAGTCATAGCATTATCATCATGATACACTTAATGTTTTCTCTGACTTGTCTTCTGGGAATTCCTACCAGTCTTTCACTAGATACACTTCACTAATCTTCTACATTTCCTATTTTTGCCTATATATTCTAACCTTTTTGAAAGCATATCTCAGATATTTATCTGATCTTTGTTCCAAATATGATATTTTTTGAACGTCTACTACCATGTATATTTCACTGCTGAAGAAATCTTCTCTGTACCTATTATCGTAGCATGATTTGTTAATGCAATAACCTTCATTTTCTGAAGATATTTATAAGGTAACTAGATTTAAAAATAAAATTTCACCATCTTATATTTGAATTTTATTTTTTTAAAGATTTATTTATTTATTCATGAGAGACAGAGAGAGAGAGAGAGACAGAAGCAGAGACACAGGCAGAGGGAGAACCAGGCTCCTCTCAAGGAGCCCGATGTAGGACTTGATCCTGGATCCTGGGATCATGCCCTGGGCCAAAGGCAGAGCCTCAACCACTGAGACACCCAGGTGTCCCTCATGTTTGAAATTTGAAATACTTCCTTACCTTTAGTTGCTTCCCAATCTATTCATTAGACCAAATTCTCAAAATATATTTTATTTAGACAATACCTTTCATCATGCTACTTTCTTGACAGTACTGAAGACATTCTTCACTTTAGAAAAGAATTTTAAAATTCTTATCTTAAAATTAAGGATACATAATGTTTCTTCATAAATGTACCCTCATCCTTATGTAAAATCTTCTGATTGATAAAAATTAATTGAATGTTATATATACACATACATATGTATACATAAATATGCATATATGTATATAAATACATATATGTATATGTGTGTATATATTCTATTACTTTTATATAGATTCTATTACTATATATATTCTATTACTGTTGCAACATTTTTGGTTATTTTAAATACCAGATATTGGGATGTATCTGAAAAAATAAACCATGAATGTTAACTTACAGTTTCATTATATGTAGAATTATCACCAAGAAAGGGAAGATTAAAGACAATATAAATAAATACATATACAATCTCTATTGCAGAAATAATTAATGCTATATGTATAAACAAGTGGAAGTAGGAAGATGTTTTCTTTGTCGTTTTCTCTAAGTAGGAAGATATTGTTAGTTGTATTTCATAGTTTAAAAATAAGAGGAGAGGGAAGAATGTAAGGGAGAGAAAGAACAATGAGTGGAAGATTTTGCTGACCCCAATGTCTACTAAGTTGTCTTGGCTCGAGCAAAATGGATGCTCATCAGGTAGAAAAGACAGTTGCTATAAATCAAATCCTGTCAGGATTAAGCTCTGGATGTCAGATCATGTTTATCAGACATGGTTACAGACCAAAGCCCGTGTTGTAGGTTAATACAAAAATCCAGTGAAATATTTTACACAGAAAAGGAACTTAAAAAAAAAAAATGAACAGCCTGCTAAAGTAAGAACACTTGGATTCCCTTTGACAGAGACGTGTAAGAGTTTGGTCTACTTCCAGGCCTCTTCTTGTCTGAAGTATTTTCCTCATTCCTCAAGGAAACTCTTTTTTACTTACCTGTTTTCCCTGGAGACCTTATTTTTTATGTGGCTTTCTGTAGGTGTCGGTGTATCTGTCAGCAAATCGTGTGTATAATCTAAATAATACGTGTATATTTCATATTCGTTCTACCAAATACATAATACACACACATATATCTCAAACCATTGTGATTCCACCAGAAGTGCAGCAATAACAGAAATAAAACCAATAAATCACTGAAGTAGTAATTAGTGAAAGTTTATTGAGTGCACGGCAACAGACAGTTTGCAAACCAGGAGCGCTCAAACCGAACTATGGAGAAGATTATTATAAAGCAGCTATGTAGTGAGAAAGCAGTGACTGTTTACTCTTCACAGTGACCGACCAGTTGACATATTAGAATTTTGTTAAATGAGAGGGATTTTATAGTAGTTATCTCATATAAACCTTGGGAAATAGTTCAAGTTCTGCTTATTATTTCCAGAGACATAAACAAGAAGTGACCCTGGTGAAGTTAGTCATGCAAAGTGAGCTGAATTAGATTTTGCTTGTATGACTGAACTGGTTTTGTTCACCCAGGAGATTTTCAAGGCTGGTCTGTTTGTTTTTTATTTTAACAATAACCTGACATTATTTCCATTAATTACATCTACAATACATACATACATACATATATATGTTTAATATATATATATTTATATATATAATTTATGTTTACATATACAATAGCACTTAAAAATATCATCAAATGTAACCAGTACCTGGAAATAAATCTATTGTAACATGTACAAACTACCAAAAACAACAAAATAATGTTCAGGCGTAACTTAAAGAGGACCCATATAATGCGAGGATGCTTGTTCATATACTAAAGATTCAATAGTATTAATTAAGGTTTTACATCTCCTCAAATTTATTTATAGATTTAATGGATTCGCAAGCACTAGTTCAGAAAATTGTCCCCCCAATCCTGAAACTATTTTATTCTAAATCTTGATTAAAGAACAAAGGATATAAAATAGCCAAAGTAATCCCAAAAGAAAGTAAAAAAAAAAAAATATTTGTAGGATTTATATTATGAAAAAAAGGAAATAATCAAGAGAGCATGATATTGATATAAGAAATAAATAGAAAAATGAAAGAGTATTGAGACTCCAGAAATAGAATGCCGTTTTATGATCGGTTGATTTTGGACCATGAAACCAAGAAAATTGAATGGGAAAATAAAAGATCTTTTCTTGAGAAATGGTGTTGGAATGGCTATTTGGTCATAAGCAGAAGTAAATAGCCTTGACATCTGCCTAACAAGTATAAATATTAATAAATATAATATTTGAAAGTATTAAAATGGTAAT
The DNA here is from genome assembly GCF_018345385.1 of Vulpes lagopus. Taxonomy (NCBI): domain Eukaryota; kingdom Metazoa; phylum Chordata; class Mammalia; order Carnivora; family Canidae; genus Vulpes; species Vulpes lagopus. Next base: position 2,972,766 of record NC_054826.1, on the reverse strand, counting down.
AATATAAAAGTTAAAATTTTATAATATATAAAAGCCAAATTGGATTATAGGAGAAGCTAGAACCATAAAACCTCTATAGCAAAAACTATCTTCACAGCTTAGAGTAAAATAAGACTTTTTATATAGGACAACTTAATCATAAAAGAAAAATTGTTATTTGTAGTTCATCTGAATAAAAGGTGTCTGCTTATGACAAGTCACTATTAGGAAACATAAATTACAAACAGTGAAAACACATTCATAATTCATATAACCCAGAAAATTAGTTGTATATATATTTTTAAATTTTCCTACAAATCCATAATAGGATATACAAATAAGCCACTTAAATGAACAAACTTGAACAGATACTCCACAAAAGAAGACACAGACACAATCAATAAGTACATGAAAATTTGTCAACATAACGATTTTTTCAGTAAAGTAAAAACTAAGAACATTACACACCTAAAAGCAAAACAACTGACAATACTAAATGTTGGCAAAAGCGGGGCTCAACTGAAATCCTGTCATTACTGATTGGAGGGAACATTGTATACCAACTTTGAAAAATGTTTTATCTAAAAATATTGTATCAGAATATTTATAGCAGCCTTAATCATAATAGCTAAGTATTAGGCCATGGAAAAGAATGAAGTCTAGCTATTTGTAATGACATGGGTGGAGCTAGAGAGTATCACGCTAAACGAAATAGGTCAGTCAGACAAAGTACCTTAGGATTTCAAACATATGTGGAATTTAAGAGAAAACACAAACGAACAAATTGAAAAAGAGGGAGAGAGAGAGTCAAACCAAGAAACAGACTCTTAACTGTAGAGAAAGAACTGTTGGTTATCAGAGGGGAGGTGAGTGGAGGAAGGGTGAGATAGGCGATGGGGATTAAGGAGGGCACTTGCCATGAGCACCAGGCCATGTATGGAAGTTTTGAATCATTAAATTGTACACTTCAAACTAATATTACATTGTATGTTAACTAACCATAATTTAAATTAAAACTTAAATAAAAAGAAAAAAATAAATCTTAGGAACCAACCATATTCCATCAGTAGGAAAGTGGATATTCAAATTTTGGTATTTTCATACATTGGGATATTGCTCATCAGTAAAAAGAGATGGACTACATGTACACGCAATAGCATAAGTGAACCTCAGAAGAATCACGTAGAGCTAAGGAAGGTGGACAAAAATAATATATAATCTATGATTCTATTTATATTAAGTAGAAAAAAATAGACAAAATTAATCTAAGAAGTTAGGAATGAAAAAAACGGTTATCACTGGTTGGAGTAGGGAATGCACCAGAGCAGCAGGAGAAAGAAATTTCCCAGATGAGGCAAATATTCATCATTCTGTTTTGATTAGTTGGCAAAGCTGTCCCAACACATCAACATGAAAACTTACATATAAACTTCAATAGGAATATATTTTGCTATTAAAAACAGGAGAAAGACTACAAATATCTTCCTCATTGTTAAACACCCCATTGTTTTGCTGATTTTATTACTATTTTTAAAATTAGTACATGTTCATCATAGTTTCAAAAATAAGCAAAAATTATTTTCATGAATATAAAAAAAAAACATTTCTTGTCACACAGAGAATACTACTTAATAATATTTCTGATAAACAGAATCACAGAGCTATTTGGGTCTTCTGAAGTTGGAAATATATATCTGACTGTTTGTTTTTTCCTTATTGATAAATTTTAACATAACCCCACATTATAAATACTCATACAGTGTGAGTTTTTTTGAAACTGTATAATATACCATTTTATTGGTAAGTCGTAAGTTAATTACTTAAAATTCTCTTTGAGGTGTGCAGTCTTTATAATTTTGTCCCTCCTTTTTATAGAATAAGTTCCATTTTCTGGTTCTGCTTTCTGGTGGCACGGGCAATCCTCAACCATTCGAATGTGGCATGCATTCCCATCATGCCAATGAGCGCGAGCTCACTAATATCAGCAGTGATCCCCTTGCTGAATTCTTATCTTAATCCTTTCTGTGGCATTTAACAGAGTTTCAACCTTCTCCTTTTTTCAAAGATGTCATTTCAGTGACATCTTCCATGGATGTTCTTTCTCCATTTATTTAATGCGATCCTTTTCTACCATCCATGTTTTATACGTTGATCTTCGGGTTATCTCATAGACCTTTGCTCTTTTTATATCCGCACATTTTCTGGATGATAATATCTGGATGACATGACCTACCCGCATATCTTCCACTACAAGCTGTTACAGCGGTGACCCTTAAATTCCTTTCAGAGTTTCTATACTCCTTATTTAAGCCCTGGCCCATTGGTCAACATCTATAAGCACCGTAAACATTAAAGTCTCTTGTAAATTCTCAATCTAGCCTTATTCCTTTTTTTCCTCAAGTTTAAATTTTATTTTATTTAAATTCAATTAATTAAAATATAAAAATTAATAAAAATAAAAATTAAAAAAATAAATAAATGCAGTTAACTAACATGTAATGTATTATTGGTTTCAGAGGTAGCGGTCAGGGATTCATCAGTCTTACATAACACCCAGTGCTCATTCTATCATGTGCCCTCTTTAATATTTATTACCCATTATATCCCCTACCTGACATAGATCTGACACAAATCATTAATAATATTTTTAATTCATTTCCAGTAAGCAACCTCTTAGGAGTAACTCTTATTTAAAGGTGTCCCCTTCTCTCCATTTGTATTACCAGTGTGGATTTAACCAAGCCATTAGCATTGATGTACAAGAGACCTCCCGGGGAAAAGTGTCTGGTCACAGGCTAGGTCCATGGTGAGAGGCAGTGCACACCATGTCTCAGTGCTTCATCTAGGGGGAAAAGATATGATTAAATAAGAACAAGCAGAAACTATTCAGAACCTCCTGTAGTCACAGACTTAGACATCATCACATGTGGTATGTTTGCAGAGATTCAAAACCAGACGAGAGAGGGGAGTGCTCTATATGAAACAAAGGGAGGGTTTCAGGTGTGGTCTACTTGAAGGGTGCTGTCTTGGTGAATCTCGAGGCAAGCTGGCTAAAAGACTCATGTCTTAAGTGATTGGTTTGGATGCTACACGTGACTTTTTCTGGTTCTTCCTGATCTGGAAGTGGGGGCAAAACATATGGACATTTGCAGTTGTTTTCCAAGTTTTTACCTTTCTGGGCCAATTGCTGCAAAGACTGGTGTTGTCTCTGGGGCTGCTTACCCTACAGTTTGTCATATGACAATCTGTGGTCCGGCCTTCATTCATGTGTGTATTTAGTATTTATTGGTCCTCTAAGATTTTTTGTCACATAACTTAGTCTTCTATAGGAAATAGCTTGTCTTGGAGCTACAAATCTTATCAGACCTGATATGTAGGGGTTATGAAAGACACGGCAAAAAAAGTGAATTCGGTGAACATTCTATTCTAAGAGGAGCTCCCTGGACCACAGCAATGCTGTACGAAATAGAGGATGGAAAAAAATCACAAATAGAAAGTTGGTCAGCAGTGTAGGATCAGGACAGGCAACTAATCCCAACCCAAGAATTTATTCCTTTCTTTCCCTGTTGGAAGATTTCAATGTAATCAACCCCACAGAGTTGTTGATCCAAAGGAAATGAGCGCTAGTGTTAATACTTATAGTTGGCAGGTTCATTTACCAATGGCCACAGCCGAATCAGTGTTAGTGAGGAGAGGCCCAAGATGTTAAACCCACGACTATCCTCTGTTACTCTCCATGGTCACACTGAACATTGTTCATGAGAGCATTGAACAAACGTCTGTGGGGGCAGGGGAGAGGGGCTGAAGAGAAGCAATCTACCTAACATCCACAGGAGAGATCATCTTGTCTGTAATCATTAAAAACTTCTCCTGAATAATTTGACCTTTTGTGACCTTTCACATGATACAAATATCACCACATTGAGCCCATTCATAAAGGTCATTCAAATATCCCCTTTATATTAAAAGTTTCCAATCTTATTTCTTCCAAAGCCTGACACCAAATAAGTGTAAACACTTAACTCTACCATCTTTCTTTTTTATTTTTATTTTTAAAGATTTTGTTTACTTATTCATGAGAGACACAGAGACATAGGCAGAGGGGGAAGCAGGCTCCCTGCGGGACTGGATCCCACTACCATCCTTCTTTTACAGAAGAGTTAAACACCCAAATGACTTCTCAAGTCCTGGTTAGGGTTCTCTTTTATCATCTCCCATGAGAGACACCCTTCAGTGGGACTGTACTCATACCTGCTTTCCACATAAGGGTGGAGTCAGATTATATGAAAAATCTTTTACAGACCAGTCTTACTATTTTTCTTCTTCAGGTCACAAGAATTCCAATAAGGCCAAAGGTATAAGTTGAGGAAGAGAAGACAAAGCAGTAGTATGTGCCCCTTGCTCATGTAACTTCCTTGAGTTTTAGGATGTGGTTCTGAAGATTCAGGAGAATCCAAGCTCACGTATCCCTGCAGCCGAGGAGGAGGTACCGGCTCACAGACTCTGCTGTGTTACTCAGTGGGCCCCGTAACTCTCAGTTCATACTGGACAGTCAGAACATGTGGTCGTTTAGAACCGCAGAGTCATGCATTGTCTCTATTGGAGAACTGTGAGAAACAAAGAATTGTTTTTGTTTTGTTGTGTGTTCCTTCAAATCAAAAGAGTCTTCCTGGCAGTTCAATCAGGGCCTTCTCTTTCAATCACAGAAGCACAGCAAAAACCTACCAAAAAATTGACACAAATTGTCAATCTTTTCCTTCCTAATTTTGGGATATTGAAACTCATGGATATTATACATTGTCAGACATTTTAGTAAGAATGTTGTGTACTCATTACCTTACTTTCTGATCTGACATTCACTTCTAAAACCATAGAAATTTGGCTTTCACTCTTCTATAAAACATTGGCCCCGAGATCACAACCAACAACTTTGTTTCTAAGGATGGTCAGTGGGCCAGAGCCTTCATTATAAATTAGTATGCACCATTAATCTGCCCTCAGCACTTTTTATAAATCCTTTCACCTTAAAAATTCTTCCTTGGTCTCTTTATCCTTTGTCTTAGATTCTTAATTTATATCTACTCTTCAGATCTCCTTTTTAAGTTCCAGAATCTGTCTTCTGCTATGTCAAAGCACTTAAGTAAGCTTATATAAAATTTATCTATGTCTGCCATAGTTCCTGCTCTTGTTTGAGCCCTTATTTCATTGACTCATGGTAGAAACTGGTATTGATCTTTGACTGTTATCTCTCGCTCATCCCAAAAGCCAAAAAAATTTACTATGTTTATTTCCTATTCTTTATTAGCCTTTAAATCTCACTATGTTTCTCTTTCTCCATTGTCGGTATCTTGCATAATTCGGTATCTTCCTTCTTAGGGTTTATTTTACTAGTTTCTTGAGGATTGTTTTTGGTCCTCAGTTACAGTTTGATCTAATCTATTATCTACTATATAATCCGAAGGATCTTTCTAGAGAATAAATGTGATGAAATTACTTCCATACATTGTAAGCTTGCTATACACCCAGTATACACAATCACAATAAAAAGGCATAATGAATGAAATTAATATATCCAAACATTGACACAATTTGTGGATATATTAAATATACTAATATCTAGTGTCTGAAAATCACATATTAAACAACAGCTATATATCTGTAACTTACCAAAATACTATTAACCACGCAGCCAACAAAAGAAAATACCCAGATTTGATTTGAAGTTACTGTTTTGGAATAGCCTAAACTACATTGGTTTTATTGAAATAAATATAAATCTTTTAATTATACCCAGGAAATAAGATAAAACCAGCTCCCCAATGTGAGTTAAAAAAAATAATTATAATATAGAAATCATTTCAAATCAATAGGACCTGTACTATAATAAAGAACGTGAGCAGAAGACACAAACATACAAATAAAAGAGAGACAGAGAGAAAAAAAAAAAAGAAAACACACACACAAAAAAAGAAAAATATACTCACTAGTATTATAAAAAAAAAAAAAAGCTGTAAAACAAACCCTCAATGAAAAATATTTCACTTATAACTTTGGTCTGATTTAGAAATGTTAATGTTTAGTGCAATATTGTTGAAATAGAAATTGAAATTTGTGAAGACCAAACATTGTCTCTGACTTTAGAAATGGAATAAATCACTACACTAGAATCTAATATTACACTATATGTTAACTAAATGGAATTAAAATAAAAACTTTAAAAATAGAAATTTAATGAAATGTTTAGCATTTAGATTGGAAAGTTAATGATTTTTTTTTTTGAAGAAGAAGAAGAAGGCTGGTATGTGCAGCATTATCTGCAAACTAATATAAAATCAAAATGAATAAATAAGTGTAACTGAAAGATTTCACCCAACTCAGATTAGGCTTCAACAGTCATAGTTTTTCCTGTGAACTTTAAAATCACTTACAAAAGCATTTTAAAAGTGCATTTAATGACTCTATTGTCTTCAGATTTTTGAAAAACTTGAGACTGTAGGGTATCACACTACATAAAATAAATTACTCTCACTCAAATTAGTGTCAGAATTGTGATAGTTTATAAACAAAGGCCCTTTTTATATGTTTACATGTTCTCATTTTTTAGCATTGCTCCCATATCAACATATATATTAGTAACCTGGATTTTCAGCATAAACATTTTGTTAAATTTTCTAGCCACTGAAAATTATTTTGGAAAAATGGGCATTCCATTGAACAAAGATCTGTGAGTTTCTAGATCATAGAATAGATAATAAAAAAATTTAATGTGATATTTCCAAATGCCTTAAATCCATTCTAGTGAAGAATCAATTTTAAGGCAAGAGGGTTTATCGTTTAGCTGAGTAGCATGTGTTCAAACATCAGAAGTGTATTACCTTTACCTTTGAGTCTTTTGGAATATGCAAATATCTAGTACATTGTATTAGGTTTTGTTTTAGTTTTTTGTTTTTTTGTAATATATGTCCCTCTGAAAACATGAAAATGTAATTTAGCAAAATAGCCAGAATTATATTAACAAAAAATAAATAAAGTGAAGACAGCATAATCCTATCTGTGCCAAAATAAAAGGAAGATAGTTTTAGAATTCAACCTACCTAAGGGCTTCAACAAGTCTCTTCTTAAATGACACACTTTTAATCATACAGCTTCAGTGCCATGATAATTTACTAAAAATTGACTATGTAACACCACTGATAATATTTTTTGGCAGGCAAGCATTTCTTTTGACGTGAAATAAAAGCAAATGAGGCTTAAAAATTAAAAAAAAAGCAAATGAGGCTTTCAATTTTTTATGTAAATAAAATTATTACAAAAATACAAATATAAGACATATGGCTTTATGCAAAAATGTAGAACTCTAGTCTTATTCTAAATATTCAAGGCATAGTAGGAAATGTTTAGCTAATTCTGCATCATTATTATTGTTTTAGTATATATATATCAGCCTTCATATGGCTCTGATGCATGCTTATCTGAGGATTGTTCATTCTCTATTCCTTTGTGGTACCATGTTTATAAACAAGTTTAATATTAGCTATTATTTCATGGTGAATTCAGTTAAATAGAAAAAAAGGTAGCTTTGTGGTCCATTAATTTCCTGTATGAGTAAAGTGTGTTTATATATTAATTTTTTAACCTCTTAACAGCACTACAGAGTTATGTTGCTAGCAATAATACACATCTGCTACAATGCATAGTTTATTTATCTTTAACTATAATACACTCTAATATTTAATTAATGTCCTTGGTAATTTCTTTCCTTTGCTAATTCATTGACTTTAATGGATTTTAAGACATAGTAATGGGTGGTTTATTTGCTTTAGAATCATTTCCCCTTTTAAGAGACAAGGCTTTCACAAAATATTTCTTGCATATAAATCTCACTCTTTGATGGGATGAGCACTGGGTGTTATTCTGTATGTTGGTAAATTGAACACCAATAAAAATAAATTTATTTTAAAAAAATCTCACTCTTCTAACCCTTCAGCCACTCTTTCTGCCCTTTTCAGTTATTTCTTAAATTTATAAATTAAGTAATTGAATTTATAAATTACATAAAATAGTTATAAAAATTATGACTACTAAACAATAGTTTCATTAAAAGATGGAGGTTGCTCTAGAAGGCCTAGAACTATATAAACTAACAAATTATTGTGGTCAAAATTTATGCAATGAAACTGTAAAATATACATGGAATTTTAAAAGTTTAATTGAAAAGGAAACTAAAATAAAGAAAAAAAAGAAAAAAAGAAAAGGAAACTACTTTTCCAAGAAAAAAAAATATATACTTAATTCTGGGTATTTTTTTCTTTCTCCTATAAATAAATTTCAAGGTATGTTATTTTAATTTGTTTTTACTTAACACAAAAGCATTTTATGTTAAAGTAAGACACCTGCAAAATTATCACCCAAATAGAGCAGGGTTTTTTTGCCCTCCACACAGAGATAACATTAATTTTGCAAATAGCTATCTTGCTGCTTACCAAGCTTTTAAATATTATTATAGGGGATGTAGCACCTACATGTTTTCATCTTCTCATTTAGGAAGATCCTATACATCAATGGTGCAAATGAATTTTGATCATTGTAGATCTGCAGGCCCTATCTGGATTGTTCCCTCCACTGTCACTACATAAAAATAACACATAAGGGAACTATTTAATGCTTGATTTCTTATTTTCTCTTATTTCTTCCTGCCAGTAACATTTGTACCAAGAGTTACATTCCAAATTAGAAGTTAGCAAGTATCAGAGTAAAACTTTGGTGTTGATAAATGAAAGATTTAAACTATTCTTCTAGTCGAGAACCACAGAAAATGTGTTTGACTAATGGTTCTATAATTGACGTTTGTGACTTTTAGGTAACTCTAATTATGAATTGGTTCACGAACAATAGCTTCAGCCAAAATATTGTGACTGAGGAGAAACTTGTATTTGCTTTTGCATTTTTCCCTTGCTGTATTTTATTATGCCATCATTCTTTTTCTAAAAGCACTCAAAGCATATTTTGCTGACCCTAAAACTTGTTTCTTTTATATGCCCCTGTGCCTCTTCTTAAACATGCAGAGACAAAAGTGAAGCACATTTGATTCATATCACTTGTGCCAAATACCATTTTGTAGTAGAGTGCTTTGAAGGTTGCAATCGCCTGTATTCATCAGGCCCTCTTATACCAGATAGTAAATCATTATCAGCAGGGTCTTAAAGTTCATAAAAAGGATCATGAAAGCAAGAGATCTCAATTCAAGATATTTTGAATCAAGAGCTGCTATACACACAAAAATAATTCAGTGATTAAAAAGTTCCTAAAAGCATTTTTTTTCAAAAGAAGGGAAAATATGGTAAGTAACAATTCCACATGGTAATTCAAAAATAAGATTTTACTTATTCCTCTTCCTTTCCTTCTTTCTTGGCCCTTTCTGAACAGCTCATTTCAAAAACTATTAGGTAGTGCGCCACAATATAGGCATCCACCCAGGGGGCAGGAAATGGGGAGGAGTTGCACATGCCTGTAACAGGCCGTTAAATTTGAACAGAGAGAATAGACATTGCCTTGGAGTGGGGAAATCCTGCAGAAGAGCCAACTTCTATGGTATTTTACTGAAAAACTAAACTTGTAATTCTCATTCTTTATTGATTATTCATCTGCTTTGGTAAATTAACATATGTAAATCAAAAGAAATGGGTACTATTCAATAATGAACATGAACACTTTCTTTTTATTCTAAATCATGAGGAAATTTCAGGGACATCTGAGTGGCTCAGTGTTTGAGCATCTGCCTTCAATTCGGGTTGTGATCCTGGGGTCCTGGGATCAAGTCCCACCTTGGGCTCCCCGCAGGGAGTCTGCTTCTCCTTCTGCCTGTGTCTCTGCCTCTCTCTCTGTGTCTCTTATGAATAAATAAATAAAATATTTTTAAAAAGAGGAAATTTCAAAAGTTGAATATATAATATAAATAATGTATGCTATAGGAGTCACATCACTAGGAAGCATTTTGTCTCTAAAAAGGACTAGAATAAAGTGGTTAGCTTTTTTTTTTTTTTTTTTCTGGTAAATTAACTCTTGAGTAAGAGTGCTTATTTACTCCTCAAATTTGCATGGAATTGGGATTCTGCTAGAAAGTATAAAGTGTCAAATTATACATAGAGAGCTTTGCACTGAGTCAAGTTTGATTTAATTCAAGCAGTTACATTTTAAATTTTATCATAAAAATCTTCAGTGTGTGAAAGTACAACTCCAAAGTTATACTTTCCCATCACTTTGTTCAAAAAAGAGTTAACATTTGTTACAGCACTATTGTATCTTAAAATGTTTTTATTTAAAGCTTCTCTTTTTGTAGGTCAATACATTTTTTAAAGTGGGAGGATAAAAATTATCTTACTTTATATGTTATATTCTCTTTCTTTTGTTGTTCAAAAGCAAACATTAATTAGAAAACTTCAGTTTTCTATGTGGTTTAGATTTTAAATCAAGTTACAATTATATGCACTCCAAATGTTTTATATTACCTTCTTCTTGACTTTCACTGTAATAGTAGCTCATGACAAGTAAAATGATTAATATAATATTATATGATCATCATATTGGTAAGAATTATAACTATACCAAAACTATGATGATTACATCATGTGCATAAATTTAAATAAATAACTTTGTGAGTAACCAATTAACAGTATGGTAATATATAAACATGGAAAGCAGGCTGCTTTTCTTAGCATTTAACTGATATCAATATAAGAAGCTGATGTATTTGGAAAAGCCACATTTTAAAGAATTTAATTATCATATCATTTGTGCCTAATGGTGATTGTCAGAGCAAAGGCCTAGGGAGGAAGTAATGAGTTATTAGTGGTTACTCAGTTCATGTGTATATTTTTAAAATTTTACTTATTTATTCATGAGATACACAAAGAGGCAGAGACATAGGCAGAGAAGCACACTTCCTGCGGGATCCTGATTCCGGACTTGATCCCAGGACCCCAAGGTCATGACCCAAGCCGAAGGCGGACGCTCAACCACTGAAACACCCAAGTGGCCAGTTCATGTGTATTTAAATAAGGAACTGCATGGAAGGTAGTTGAACTACTTCCCATATTTGTTTTTTCCTTCTTGTATCCCACCAATTTCTGGCCATATGTAGTCCTTGAAATAGTTAAATATTCAAAATTATTTATTGTTGTTTAGACTTAACCCATAGAAATTCATACTCCATATATATACACATTGAACATGTATTAAGATATATACAAAACAAACACAGAGCTTAAGAGTCTTAGAAATTTGGACACTGGGTGGCTCAGTGGTTGAGCGTCTGCCTTCAGCCCAGAGTGTGATCCTGGAGTCTAGGCAGGGATCAAGTCCCATGACAGGCTCCCTGCATGGAGCCTGCTTCTCCCTCTGCCTGTGTTTCTGCCTCTTTGTGTTTCTCATGAATAAAAAAATAAAATCTTAAAAAAAAAAGGAGTCTTAAAAATTCTATCTATCTAAAACATTTAGTCCAAAATCAAGCATTGATTTCGCTAAATCAAACCAAACAAAAATAGAAAGAGTAAAATGAAACCTTTCATTAAGCCTAGTATTAATTAGATACCAGAATATATGCACTATTATAAAAATGCAAACTGGTATATGTACAGTATCTGTTACTGATTTGCAAAGAATAGATGATAAAATAGATGTCATTTATGGTGTGTTTACTCTTTGACAACAATTATTTTAAGACCTTGACACACATTCATTTATTAAATTATATAAGAAGAAACATTAACTCTATTTCATATACAGGAAGCTTATAAGGGGGAGGTTATATAATATAATCAAGATGATGCATCTAGGAAATGTTTGATGAAAAAGATGAGTAGAGGCATTCCAGAGCTCTAAATGCTTTCATATCCTGCATTCCCTTAGCACCAACTAAAATTTTTCCTACTATCAAACACAATGACTCAAGTAACATTTTATAAGAAAATCTGTCAGTTCTAATATTCATTACTTTTAATGATGAATAATTTTATTAATATATATTTTAAAACATACAATTATATAATAAATATAATTAAGAATTAAAGTTCCCTAAAACTGCACTAATAAAAAAGTGATACTTTTTTAAATTAAAGCAGATATTCGGTACATACGTTATTAAAAAAAATAAATAAGGCTGTGTACACTTCCAGTTACTGGTTTGGCACTAAAGGCAATTGGAATTTGCCACTCAATCTTAACATCAAGTAAAAATCTGAACAGAAAAATCAAGAACTTTTCTTGGATCCATAAGAGAGAGGAGGACACAGGACAAACTGCTTGCCGTTGCTAAGACTGGACAGATGGATAGTGAGTTACAGCCTATGAGAGCAGAAGCCCGCTAGCCGAAACACTCTGGAACAAATGCCTGGGTAGGACAACTTGAGCTGTAATTGATTGTAGGAGGCTCAGTGAAGCCAACTCTAGAGATAAAAACTGCAGGGGGTGCCCAGGGATGGTGGAAGAGGGGCACATATTGCGAGATAGACTTTTTTTAGAAAGAAATTTTTATTTAAATTCAATTAATTAACATATAATGCATTATTGGTTTCAGAGGTCCAGGTCAATAATTCATTAGTTGCTCCACCAGGTACCATAGTCAATATTAATGAAAAATCCCCTCTGGCTTCCTGAAGGGGGAGGAAAAGAAGAACCGTTTTGAGATCCACAACTGTCCTCTGCTTTTTTGACCAAGGCTTGGCCTCAGGAAAATTCATTAACCAGAGACAACCCACTGGGGCACAATTAGAACCTAACTGACCTAGAGAAGGGACATATTCGACTCCAGCCCCCTTTACCCATCCTCTCCTGCATGAGGGATGAGGTGGGTCAGGGGAGGAAGGCAGAAACACACCTGTGAAGGTCACAGTGCAATGGCTCACTGAAAACCGAGACCTCATCATAAGTTAGAGAATGCTCCCCGCCCCCCCCCCCATATCTCATCACTAGTGACTGAAGTCCTTTATTGACAGCAGTTCTTTTTATCCAGTGCATCATATCTGGCTGTCAAGAAAAAGCTACAAGGCATACCAAAAAGCAGAACAACAACAACCACCACGAAAAAAAACCCAAAATTTAAAGAGACAAAGCAAGCGGCAGAACCAGACGTAGCAGAAATATTGGGTAACATAGACCAAAGCAGGGACGCCTGGGTGGCTCAGTGGCTCAGGTTGTGACCCTGGGGTCCTAGGATGACGTTCCACATCTCACTCCCCCGCAGGGAGCCTGCTTCTCCCTCTGCCTGTGTCTCTGCCTCTCTCTCTGTGTCTCTCATGAATAAATAAATAAAATCTTTAAAAAAAAATAGACAAAAGCAGATGGACAGTGTCAGCAGAGAGATGGACATCCAAAGAAAGAACCAGAAAAACAACAACCGCCTAGAACTCAAAACCACTGTAGCAAAAATGAAGAATGCCTTTGATGGGCTTATTAATAAGCTGGACACAACTATGGACATAAATTCTGAGCTCGGGGATCAATCACTAGAGTCCGTGGAACCCCAAAAGCGAAGAACGTAAACTGGGAAAAACAGAACAGAATATCCAAGGCCTGTAGGACATCTACGAAAAGTGTAACGGACTTCTACCAGAAGGTGTAAAGAAGAAAGACTGATAGGAACAGAAGGGGAGGTGTCCTGAGAATGATTGCCATGGAGGGGGCGGGTTTTTCCAGAGCACCGAGCAATTCCCAGACATCAGCTGGGTGTCCCACCTTTCCACCCAATTCTGACACTGTCTACACATAGGTAGCATTCGAATCCTCACCTTAAGGGTTCAGTCCCCCAAGACTGCTGGCCTTTGCAGATGCCAATTACAGGTCCAGGTTGTCACTTGTGCTTCTGACCCACTGACTGTAAATGAGAAATTCCCTCGACCCCCTCCTTGGGTTCGATAAATGGATAGACTGACTCACAGAACTCAGGGAAACATCTTTCTTACTAGATTATCAGTTTATTGTAAAAGGATGTGGCTCAGGAGCAGCCAGACCAAGAGGTGCGCAGGTGCCAACCCATCAGAGCAGCAATGCTAAGTCTAAAATCTCATCGAATGATCACCAGTTCCACATTCAAAGCTCCAGCAAATCTAGCTTATTCACAGCAGATATATGCTGACGTTCTGGGCATGATACATTCTGGGGCCAATTTTCTCTCTACCTGTGCATCTAAAGAACTAGAAAACAAGTGATCCCTTTTCCCAAAATGCAATTTCGGACTGGGGGAGCAGTTTAGACATTTCCATGTCAAAACAGACACAATTAAGGAAGTCAAGAGTTACTGGTCTCAAGCAAATTGAAAATCCAGCAGGTGAAATTCTGTTAGTTTTAAGGCCTGGGGATAATCTTCTGTGGTCAGGGGCTCCAACCACTGGGCCTGCAGCTTTGCTTTTTGAATTATTCTTTCTTTTTCTGAAAGAATGTCACATGTTTGCAGAAGAGTCGCTGGTTTAGTCCATTTCCTGCATATAGAAGTTTGAAAGTCTGCATCCTTCTCTCTCTGTCTCTGTCTCTCTCTGTCTGTCTCTCTCTCTCTCTCTCTCTTTTTCTATTTCTGTTCCTTTCAGTCCAATGTTTCTCCTGGTAAAACATTTCCCTACACCTTGTAGATTTCTGTGTCTGTCACGGGGATTCATGTCGTTAGACGAAAGAGTGTCCACAGCTCTTTCTGGTATAATCTCATCTCTATTCCTGGTGTCTGCTGAGAGGGTGGAGGGGATCCAAGAGACACGCGCCTGATCTCTTCAACAACCCCAAACGTCTGCCTCACCAGCCTCTGATATTCTCTCCATGACATATTTCGTTAGTAATTAATCTTTCAATTTTAGCATCTTTTGCAATCTGGACAGGCTGAGACTTTAAAAAAATCAAGTCCTGGTGGTTTTTTCCCAACCATCTCTTCCTGTCTTTTCTCTACATTTTAATATAACCAATAAGAGGAAACCAGGCCACGGTTTAAACAGTGTGCTTAGAAATCTCATTTAAATCCGAGTTCGTTCCTTACAAGTTCTGCGGCTCGCACCAGCAGAGAACACGATGCAGCCCCCTTTTCTAGCAGTGAATGTGAAGGAATGTCTTTCTCTAGTTCCCAGAAGTATGGTCCTCATTTCCTTCTAAGTACTGTCACTGCTTTATCCTTTATATTTCTACCAGTATTCTTTTTGTGATGATACGTGGACTCTCTAATATAGGCTTTCTATACTGTGACCTCATTTCTTTACGATTCCCCAACAGCAGTGCCTTTCATATCCATATTTCTAACAGTCTGTTATGTTCAAAATAATCTAGGCTCCTTCAACATAGGCATAAAAGTTCTCCCAGCTTTGGGGCATCTGGGTGGCTCAGTCAGTTAAGCATCCGACTCCTGATTTTGTCTCAGGTCATGATCACAGGGTTGTGAGATCCAGCCCCACATTGGGCTCTGCACTGAGCATGGAGTCGGCTTGAGATTCTCTCTCCCTCTCCTTCTGCTCTTCCCCCCAGCTCACGCTTCCCCCACCCAAAAAAAAAAAATTCTTCCATCTTCTATCTAATATCCAATCCCAAAGCCACATCCACATTTTTTTGATTTTTACAAAATTACTTTACTTCCTGTACCAAAATTCTGAATTAGTTTGAAATGTGCTGCAGCAAAATTACGACAAACTTAGAGCTTGAAACAATGAAAATTTATTATCTCATAGTTCTGAATATCAGATGTCAAAGGTCAGTTTCAGTGGGTGTCAGCAGGGCCATACTCCCTCTGGAGGCTGTAGAGGAGAATTTATCTCTTGCCTCTTCCAGGATTTGATGGCTGCTGGCATCAAGTGCCACCCATGACAAGCAATCAACCCATTGAATTATGACCTAAATAAAATACTAATGGCTTTGGCTAATATTGGTGTTATGCTGTTATCCAAATTAATGCATTTGTTCCATGCTACATATTTTTAAAATAGTGGAAATTGTACTGCTTTCTTCTTTTTTTTTTTTTTTTTTTTTTAGATTTTATTTATTTATTCATGGGAGACACAGAGAGAGAGGCAGAGACACAGGCAGAGGGAGAAGCAGGCTCCATGTAGGGAGCCCAATGCTGGACTCGATCCCAGAAATAGCTAACTTATTAAGTTTGGGTGGTTGTTATACATCAAAAATTAATTGATATGGCATATTTAAAAAAATATTTTCTTTCTTTCTTTCTTTCTTTCTTTCTTTCTTTCTTTCTTTCTTCTTTCTTTCTTTCTTTCATTTATTTCTTTCTTCTTTTTCTTCTTTCTTTCTCTTCTTTCCTTCTTTCTTATTAATTTATATTAGAGTGAGAGAACTCCAGTGGAGGTGAGGGGCAGGGGGTAGGGGGAGAGATGGGAGGAGGAAAGAATCCCAAGCAGACTCTGTGCTGAGCAGGCAGCTTGGCCCAGGGCTTAATCTCCTGATCCTGAGATCATGAACTGAGCCAAAACCAAGAGTCTGAGGCTCAATTAACTCAGCCACCGAAGCACTCCTGGTATGGCTTTTAAGAGGTATAAATGAATTTAAGTGTAGTCAGTCTACTCCAAGAGTTATCTACCTCAAAATCATCTTTTAATGATGAAGAATCAACATCAGAAAATATATGGAATATTTTTCTAAAGTATCTGCATTTTCCCCCCAGTAGGTATAAGTAATCATTTTTTTTCTAAACTTCTATAAATGAATCTCAGGATTTCAACTCATTTTACTCTTCTGGGTATAAGTTTAATTGCCAGCTCTCTTTACTACAGAGGCTCTGTTATTTAAAATACATGTAAATTTAAAAAGTGTATGACTAAAAAATTAAAAAAATAAAAAAATAAAAAATAAATAAAATAAAAATAAAAATAAAAAGTGTATGACTTACTATTTTATTTTGATCTTCCATAGGCTTTCAATTACATAGACTTACTGGGATCTGATGTTAAAATCTAGCTGTGGGTCACAATCTTAAATTCTAGTATATTATTGCAGCCTCCATACCTAGGATTTTGCTGCTCACAATAAGCATTGAACAAAAATATAACTTCTATTTTTCATAGAAATGAACTTGTCCTAAAACAAAGATTTAAGGTGCAGTTTCCATTGTGAATGTCCACTGAATTGTCAAAGATGGCTTAAGAATTGGCCATTTATTTAATCTGTAGAATAGTCTCTCGTCTTTGTGCCTCAAGGCTACTAGAATATATAGTTGTAAAAAGAAATTCTCTCAAACTAAAATGTGGGAACTTCTAATCCAGTATGTCTTTAGAAGATAGATGTATTTTGGTTCCATTTGGAAGAAAGCAACTATTTTCTAAATATTATGTTTAGACTCCATTTCTATGTTGTAAAGCTCCCAGGTACTTATGAAAGAGAGTTTCTTGCTGCTTATGATATTATAGTCTAATTCAAAACCTTTTTACCATGAAAAATAGCATACTGTAAGGTAATAGGAAAAATCCTTGAATCTCAATGCATTATTTCATTTTTAGTCCAGTAGACAACTTTTCTAAAAGAAACACATTTTCTTATCATTTATTTCTAAACATGTTAGATACTTGCACTTCATTTATTATGTTTCTTTCAGAGTATTCTTTGAACAGCTGATAATGGTGCCTAATTAAGTAGAATATCACACAAAAGGAAATTAATAAATGTCTCTGTAAAGCCAAAAAAAAAAAAGAAGGTGAATTTAGAAATGACTGATGACAAATTAAATTGACTTTCAGGCATTTTTTGATTGATCTACCCATTGAAAATAACATTCTGAATGACTAAAAAATGCCATTAATACTTGCAACTCTGACAAGTAATTCTCATTCCCTTTTTCTGTAAGTTTTCTTTTTTTTTTTTTGCTCTTTTGTAAACATTCATTCTTGTTTTAGCAACACATTTATTGAGAATCTGTCCAAGATGATGATGTAGAAATACCCCCAAATCTACCTCCTCCCAAGGACACATGGGATCTATACCTACCAGTACAGCAGTTCTGCTACAGAAGAGCTTGCAGGGGAAGGGGGGTTAGCACCTGGGATCAAGTCCCCCATCGGTCTCCCCACAGGAAGAGCACTTCTCCCCCTGCCTATGTCTCTGCCATTCTCTCTGTGTCTCTCATGAATAAGTAAATAGAATCTTAAAAAAAAAAAAAAAAAAGGTAGGACACAGATGGTAACTATGGGAACTCCAGCTCTGATATGGCAAGCTACAGTAGGGAGGGCTATCACTGAGGGGCTGCACACAGACTCTTTGCCCTGGGGCACAGTGAAAAAATATAAGTTTAAGGAGTAACTAGAATAAAGAATAAGCAAGGAATAAGTAAAGGAAATCAATTTACTAACCCTAGAGAGTTTCCAGACAGGCAGGGAACTTTGAAAAGTCTCTCCAGGGTCATAGACACTGTGATATACTATTTTTTCCATTTCCCATCTACTTTGATAATGCAGATGGGAGCAAGGTCCAGGTGCTCTAGTCTGCCTGGTAGGGATATCCCAGAATGCCCCAGGCCCACCCCACCTTCAGTCATCTTGTGAAGGTAACCCCTAAATGGCACACAGAACTCACAGAACTGCACTGGCTCATACTCTCTCCAGATCCAGGTGTCCTGAGAAGTGGCCCTGACACAGCACATCCTAATACACTTATGGTCTGCACCTGCTCCAGTTCCAGCCAGCCTGCCAAGGCCAGGAGGCACATAGAGTCAACACAGAGGATGTTCCTACACAATGCCATTCCATTTAAACCAGGAGAAGTAGTTATTCCAACCAATTCAGAGAAACAAACACAGGATGTCAAACAAAATGAGGAAATAGAAGACTATGTTTAAAATAAAAGAATGAGATAAAAGCTCAGAAAAAAAAGGCCTAATGAAATGAAAAAATGTTCAAAGTAATGGTCATAAAGAAGCTCACAAAATCAGAAGAATGGAGAAAAACAGTGAGAATTTCAGAGAGATAAACGATATAAAAAAGAACCAATATGAAATATGAACAATATATACAGTAATTGAAGTGAAAAATACACTGTGGAATTTTCAGCAGGCTAGATGATACAGAAGAATGGATCAGCAGTTTGGAAGACAGAAGAGTAGAAATCACACAATAATAACTCCTAAAAGAGAAACAATATTAAAAAATAAAGATAATTTAAGGATCACTAGAACAACATCAAATGTACTAACGTTCACCTTGTAGGTGTTTCAGAAGGAGAAGAGAAAAGGGTGGAAAACTTTTCTGTAGAAATAATGGTTGAAATATTGCCTAATCTAGAGAAAGAAACTGATAACAGGGTCCAAAAAGCATAGCAAGTCGCCAATAGGTTGAACCCAAACCGATCCACCACAAAATATACCACAGTTAAAGTACCAAAATTTAATGATAGAGTATCTCAAAAGAAGCAAGAGAAAACAATAGTCACAAGGAAAACCCTGTAAGACTATGAACTTATTTTTCAGCAGAAGTTTTATTGGCCAGCAAAGAGTGGCAGGATCATAGGCTGAAAAACTGGCTTATCGCTAATGCTGATGATTTGTCCTCATGATATGAGGAGCTCCAGAGTTATAAAAGGGAATTCTTCAGCATTAGTCAGTCACCTCTTGTGATTCTATGTAGCACTAAATGGCATGATGTCATTAAAGGCATTGAATAAAAGACCAGTTGCTAGCAATTATTCATGTAGACCTTACAATATTGTCTTACATATTTTGAATGAGACTTCTTTCAAACCAAAGCTAAGTTACAGAAAACTTTTATTTTAGTATTTCCTACTTTTTAATGAGTATGGCATGTTAATCAAGTCACATACAAAAAAGGTTTAAAAATTCCCAGAATGTTTGTTTACTTAAAATTACATTTAACAAGACTGATATGAAGATTTTTGAATGGAAATAGGGCATGATAATAGGATTAACTGTAGAGACCCACTATCATTATTATTATTATTATTAATTATTAATAAAAATGTGCAATATAGGGGCACTCGTGTGGCTCAGTCTGTTAAGCATCTGCCTTTGGCTCAGGTCATGATCCCAGGGTCCTGGGATTGAGCCCTGCATCAGGCTCCCTGATCAGTTGGGGAGCCAGCTTCTCCCTCTTCCTCTGCCTACTATTCCCCCTGCTTGTGCTCTGTCTTTCTCTGTCAAATGAATAAATAAAATATTTAATAATTATGCAGTATATAATGTATGCATATATAACATAGATATAATTTTATTTCTTTATTGATTTGAAAAGGCTTTTTTTTTTTAATTTAGGTTGCAGATGGTCTTTAGTAGCATGTTTCATAAAATGACAGTCAAGTTTGAGTTCAAAGGTACATCTGCTGAGGTGTCACCTGACATGCCAGCTTTTATATACACAAATGTGGAAACCTCAAAAATGCATTGAACAAATTTTGCTTTTAGGCATAGAAAAGTCATCTGTAGTTATGCAAAGGTAGGGTGAGAAGGCAGACAGAACTTTTGGGTGACTACACTGAGGTATTGATAATGTCATTCCCCAAAACCCACTCAATGCCAACCTCATAGTCTGAAATATGGATTAGGAATATGCTTGTAAATCTCAGAAATCTCTCCCCTTCCTAAAAATTAACGACTTGCTAGAGAGAATAATGGTACCCTGATCAAGGTGAATCAGTAAGGCAACAGAGTCTGGATTAATGGCTTTATTATTATTTTTTTGGATTAATGATTTTAGCTTAATACAAGGCCAGCACCTCCACAGGTGTGGGCTGGTATCAGCACGCAGCATGATAGTTACACAAGGAAGTCCTCTGACACCAGCACATCTAGCATATGATATGATTTTGAGAAAGTCTTGCTAAATGTATTATAAAGTTTTAAAATCTGGGGGAGCAAGCATGAATGAGATGTCACACCAATAGCTGATAGTTCAGATTTTAGTTCTCTCTTATTATAGGGAAAAATATTAACTCCAGGTAGGATTTCAAAATCCTTCATTTTGAAGCAATCCATTGTACAGGAATTGGAAATTGAACCTCTTGTCAAAACACAACTAAAGGCCCATTGGTTCAAAAAAAAAAAAAAAAAGGTAAAATACCCAATGATTTTGAATTCCTAAAATGAGAATCAGTTCCCACCAGTTTTACATGTTACAGAGTTCATTAAGTCACATTACTGGTTATTTCCTCCAGAATATATAATACTATGTAAATTGCTGTCAAAATAAGTAAGGTGGAAAGACACAAAACCTCTTCAGATGATCAGAGTTAAGATGGAATTTGTGAATTTTCAGCACTTTTCCCCTCTTTTTTAGTTAGAATATCAAGAATTTAAAGTTCAGTTGTTTTTCCTGGTAAGGAAGATATAAGAGCTGCTGGATTTTAAATATAGCTTTCTGTTTCTCTCTTCTATGTAACTATGCTATTACAAAAAAAGCACTCTAAACATAAAATGGATTTCTAAATAGTATTACCTAAAAAATAAAAATAGTTCTATAAGTCCAAATTTCTATTAAGGAAAAAAAAATGAATATTGGCCTTTCTGCTGTAACTTGAGTGGCAAAGGTATAGCTAGTATATGAGAGAGACTCAGAGTCCCTATTTAAATGAATAAAAGATTACTAATGAGCAAATAAGTGAATGAATAAAATATTTTCAATGTGATAACATCTTGTCATTCAAGATTTACCAAAGTGAGAGTTTGAATATTAAACTTTCCCTCTTTGCTTCTACCATATATATTTAAGTGCATTGGAAAACTGATGATTGGATTTGTTACATTTAAAGATGTGTCTAAAAAAAAATAAAATAAAAATAAATAAATAAATAAAGATGTGTCTAAAGGAGTAATTCTTTACTTCCTGAACACAGCTTACTTTTGAATGACTTCTCAAGATCTTAGAATGTTTTTCTTGCTTTTATAAAGAAAAGACATTTTACTTTACAAAAGTTTGGATATATTATCAAAAATAATAGTTGCTTTTTTTTACTTCTGTAAAATATTTTAACAATCACTCTGTAATAATTTTAACTAACCCTCTTAAAAACTAAACTGAAATCTATGTAAAATATACATCATTGAATTTCACTTTTGGGCCAAAGTAAAATTATTCCAAATATTTTCTTCTTATTTAAATAATAAGTGCTTATCATATTGTTGTATTTTCAGTGTGGAGTCAGCTTGAGATTCTCTCTCTCTCTCCCTCTGACCCTCATGTTGATGTTCTCCTTTTCTCTGTCATAAATAAATAAATCTTTAAAATACAATTATTTTTAAAAATGTCATTTCATTAACAAAAATTATATTTTGTTAGTAATGAATACAATATGCTCATAATAATTTCATCAAAATAGTATAAATATGAAATATTAATTTAAAACTGTTTCTTCATGCTATCTGCTTATATTCAGTCCAATTCCCATAGGCTCAATGTGATGTTTAAATTTTTATATGCATCCTTCTAAACTTTTTTTGTCTATCTGTTTAATAATGACTATATAAGAAGTAAGCCATATAAAAATATTAAGAACTTTAACACATATAAAAAAAGGCCAGCTTTATATTTGAACCAATAAGTGGAGAGCATTCCACATGATCTGTTATGCTTTTAGAAAATAAAAAGAAAAAGGAAAAGGAAAAAAGGAGGAAAAAAAGAACAAAAAAGAATGAAAGAATTTATTCAAACCTTAGACCATACTAGAAATTATAATTTTAATATAACCTATATTTAGTTGAATTTAAAAGATAAAAAAAAGGAAATCATACACAACAACAGAGTGTAAGTAACATATAAATTCTCCTGAAGTGCCAGGTTCTGGTGAACAGAGGAAACTGCACTCACGGACTCTAGGACCTCTTCTTCCTAAAGTCACCATGTTCAAGAGGAAAAAATACATAGCTGACCTTCCAAACATAAAAGAACAGATACAGAGAGGCAGACAAAATGAGGAGAAAAAGAAATTTATCCCAAATGAAAGAACAAGACAAGGCCACAGTCAGAGATCTAAGTGAAACAGATATAAGTAACATGCCTGATAGAAAATTTAAAGCAATGATCACAAGGATACTCACTGGACTTAAGAAGAGTGGAAGACATGAATGAAACCTGTAACCCAGAGATGAGGCATAACGTAGCAGAGATAAAAGACTCACTAAATGAAAGAAGAAATGCACTTGATGGAATGAATGGCAGGATTGAGGAAGCAGAGGAACAAAATTAGTGACCTAGAAGACAGAGTAATGGAAAGTAATCAAGCTAAACAAAAGAGTAAAAAATAATTATGTAAAATGTGAGCAGACATAGGGAATTCAATAACTCCATCAAATGTACTAATATTCACATTATAGGATTGCCAGGAAAAGGAGAGATAGAAAAAGGGGCAGAAAATTTATTTGAAGAAATAATAGCTAAAAACTTCCCTAGACTGGTGAAGAAAACAAATATCCAGATCAAGGAAGCTAAGGGAACTGTCATCAAAATCAATAAAAGCATATGCATACTAATACATAGTATAATTACATTGGCAAAATATATGATAAAGAAAAAAAAAAAAAAAGACTAGCAAAACAAAAGAAGACAGTAACTTACAAAGGAAAACCCATAAGGCTGGCAAGGGATTTTCCAGAAGAAACTTTGCAAGCTAGAAGGGAGTGATATGATATATTCAAAGTGCTGAATGGAAAAATCTGCAGTCAAGAATACTGTATCCAGGGCATCCCTGGTGGCTCAGTGGTTTAGAGCCACCTTCGGTCCAGGGCCTGATCCTGGAGACCCAGGATTGAGACCCATGTTGGGCTCCCTGTATGGAGCCTGCACAAGGAGCCTACTTCTCCCTCTGCCTGTGTTGTGTCTCTGCCTCTCTCTCTCTCTCTCTCTCTCTCTCTGTCTCTCATGAATAAATAAATAAAATCTTTAAAAAGAAAAAGAATACTCTATCCAGGAAAGCTGTTATTCAGAAGAGAAGAAGATATAAAGAATTTCCCAGACAACCTAAAACTAAATGAGATCATGAACACTAACCAGCCCTGAAAAAAATATTAGAAGAAACTCTTCAAGTGGAAAGGAGAGACCAAAAGTGACAGTATAAAGGTAGGAAACAACCTACCGGTTGCAAAAGTAACAAAAGTGAATATTTCTATAAAAAAATCAGTCAAGGGGATCCCTGGGAGGCTCAGCGGTTTAGTGCTTGCCTTCGGCCCAGGGTGTGATCCTGGAGTCCCGGGATCGAGTCCCACATCGGGCTCCCTGCATGGAGCCTGCTTCTCCCTCTGCCTGTGTCTCTGCCTCTCTCTCTCTCTGTACTCTCATGAATAAAAAAATAAAATATTAAAAAAAAAATCAGTCAAGAAACTCATAAAATAAGAGAATATAAAATAGAATAACATATACCTGAAATGTAAGGAAGAGAAAAGAATGGTTTCAAACTTAACCATCAATTTAATATAGACTGCCTTATGAAGAAGAAGTTACATACAAAACTAATGGTAACCATATACAAAAAAAAAAACAAAACAAAACTAAAGTATATGCAAAGGATAAAGAGAAAGAAAACCAAATATATCACTAATGAAAATCATCAAACCATGAAAGTGAGAAAAACAAGAATCAGAGAAAATCTTCACAAGCAACTACAAAACAAATAATAAAATGAAAATAAATATGTATCTGTCAATATTACGGGTGGATTTCACAGATATATTCAGATCATCCTGTCCTAAAACAGAATACAGATAATTTTCAAGTGCACATGGAACATTCACCAGAATAGATCACATATTAGCTCACAAAACAAACTTCCACAAATTCAAGATCAAAGTCATACCATCTATCTTTTCTGACCACATTACTATGAAACTAGAAGGTAACCATAAGAAAAAAATCAGGAAAGGCCACAAATACATGGAGCTTAAATAACATGCTACTATCAATGAATGAGTCAACCAGGAAATTTAAACAAGAAATAAAATAGTACATGGAAACAAATGAGAATGAAAATACAAGGTGTATGGGGATCCCTGGGTGGCGCAGTGGTTTAGCGCCTGCCTTTGGCCCAGGGCATGATCCTGGAGACCCGGGATCGAGTCCCACATCGGGCTCCTGGTGCATGGAGCCTGCTTCTCCCTTTGTCTGCCTCTCTCTCCCTCTCTGTGTGTGTGACTATCATAAATAAATAAAAATTTTAAAAAAAGAAAAGAAAATACAAGACGTAGCAAAAGTGGTTCTAAGGCAAAAGTTTATGGAAATACGGGCCTAACTCAACTAGCAAGAAAAATCACAAGTAAACCCTCTAAACTTATCCCTAAAGGGACTAGAAAAAGAACAACAAATAAAACCCAAAACCAGTAGAAGGAAGGATATAATAAAGTTGAGAGCAGAAATACACGATGCTGAAACAAAACAACAACAAAAAAGGAACAGATGGATGACAGCAGAAGCTGGTTTTTGGAAAAAAAAAAAAAAAAGAAAAGAAAATCTAATAAAATTGATAAGCCTCTAGCCAGACATATCAAGAAAAGAAGAAAATGGCCTCAAAGTCACAAATAAGAAAGTAAAAATGATAATCAACATCACAGGAAAGCAAAGGATCATGAGAATATTATGAGAAACTATATGCCAACAAATTATACAACCTAGAAGAAATGGGTAAATTCCTCCAAACTATAAATTATCAAAACTGGAAGAGGAAGAAATAGAAAAAATTTGATAAGTAGCAAAAAAATTGAACCAGTAATCAAAAAACTCCCAACAAACAAAATTCCAGGACAAAATGGCTTCACAGGTGAATTATACCAAACATTAAAGAAGAGTTAACACCTGCTCTTCTCAAGCTGTTCCAAAAAATAGACGAGAAAGGAAACCTTCCAAATTCATTCTATGAGGCCAACACTACCCTGATTCCAAAACTAGATGGAAACACCACTGAAAAAGAGAACTTCAAGCCAATATCACCGATGAACATAACTGCAAAAATCATCAACAAAATACTAGCAAATCTAATTAAATAACCCATTAAAAAAATTCACCACAATCTGATGGGATTTATTCCTGGGTTACAAGTGTGTTTCAGTATTTTCAAATCAATCAGATGACATATCACATCAATGGAAAGAATAAGAACCATATGATTATCTCAATAGATGCAGAAAAGCCATTTGATGAAAGACAACATCAATTTATGGTAAAAACCCTCAACAAAGTAAGTTTAGAGAGAACATACATCAACATGATAAAGGTCATATATGAACAACCCACAACTACTATCATCCTCAATGGGGAAAAACGGAGAGCTTTTCTTCTATGGTCAAAAACAAAATAAGCTTGCCCACTCTCACAACTTTTATTCAACATAGTGCTGGAAGTCCTAGCCACAGCAATCAGACAACAAAAAGAAAGGAAAGGCATTCAAATTGGTAAGGAAGAAGCAAAACTTTCACTATTTGCAGATGACATGACACTATATATAGAAAATGTATGGGGGTTCTGGAAAGTGGTGTGGGGGTTCTCTTAATAAGTTAAAAATAGATCTGCACTATGCCCCCAGAAATTTGGGTATTTAACCACAGAATACAAAAATTCTGATTCAAAGAGAAACATGTACCCTAATGTTGATAAAAGTATTATCCACAATAGCCAGATTATGGAAATAGCCAAAGTGTCCACTGGCTGCTG
Source organism: Vulpes lagopus (assembly GCF_018345385.1). Classification (NCBI taxonomy): domain Eukaryota; kingdom Metazoa; phylum Chordata; class Mammalia; order Carnivora; family Canidae; genus Vulpes; species Vulpes lagopus. The sequence continues at coordinate 2,946,181 of NC_054826.1, read as the reverse complement.
AATGGATAAAGAAGATGTGAGGCGTGTGTGTGTGTGTGTGTGTGTGCACGTGCATGCACACGCACAATGGAATATTACTCAGTCACAAAAAGGAATGAAACGTTGCCATTCGCAATGACATTGATGGAGCTAGAGTTATTAGAGTTATTTTGCTAAGCAAAATAGGTCAGTCCCAGAAAGACAAATACCATAAAATTTCACTCATACGTAGAATTTAAGAAACAAAGCAAAAGGGAAAAAAAGAGGGGGGGGCAAATTAAGAAATTACCAGAGGGGAGGTGCATGGAGGGTTGAGTGAAATAGGCGATGGGGATTGAGTAGTGCACTGGTGATGAGCACCGGGTGACGTCTGGAAGTGCCGAGTCACTATATTGTACACCTGAAACTAATATAACATCGTGTGTTAAGTAACTGGAATTGAAATAAAAGCTTAAAATAGAAAAAGAAATAAAATGGAAGAAAGGAAAGGACACTGAATACTTAAAATATTATTTGCGTAAAGGTTTACTCCCAAGGGATACTTATTTCAGATATCTCAAAATTTGAGGAAAAATTGTGAAAAATATTGAGAGGTTGGATATTTTAATTGTCTCCCCCAGAGATAGCGGACTCTCCAAAGTCTTGGACTTTATTTCCACACCCTAAACCAGGTTACTAATTTACATAATATTTGCATTTTCACATAAGGTTCACTACATGGAGGTTAGATCTTTATTTGCTTTGGATTCTTACAATCCCTCTCTTTATCCCTGACTTGACTGACTTAATTGTCAAAAAGTTGGTGTAGTGTGTCTTCTTGTCTCTCTGCTTGTTTTCTTTTCCCAGGGGGCCAGCTGGTGGTTTGTTTCCTCTTTTTACCTTGATATGGAAAGTAACAGTCTCTAATTTTCATGCTTAAATGACAACTTATCAGAATAAATAGGTCTTTAGTTAACTTTACCTTTTATTTCCTTTGAACCCATAACTGCTGTGCTATTAGCTTTCGTGGCCAAACACTTCCATGGGCAAGCCTGGGTTTCCTCCGCGTGCACAACCTTCTTTTCTTCCCTGTGTGCGAGGCAATACTTAGTCCTCTACTTTCCATGACATAATCGGGCTATTTCTTGGGACAAATTGTCCTTCGGTTGTTGTTTCTGGAACACCATGTATTCTATTGTTCTGCAGATATATTTAAAATTTTATTTCTGGGAAAATTTCATCCATTTTTGTTGAGTGTTTTTTGTTAATTCTATTAGGGTTTTCTACATCACAGATGACAGTAATTCTATTGGAACATCTTTGTTCTCTTCATCTATTGTGATTCATCTAATTGCTTTGATCTCAGTCTTTTTCCTCTGCATTCACATCATTTTAATAGGCCTTTTCTCCACTGTGTCAGCAATTCCTTTGCGACTGCATCTGCTCTGTTCTGCGCTATTTATCGTACATTTGTTTTTCGGCACTTACTGTAATCTCGTTTCTCAGTTTGTTTCCACAGCTCTCTGATCCCCATCTCATCTTCCTGGGTTGTAGTACCATCGGGTCTTTACACTTTTGTTTCATAAATTAATGCTTTTGGTAAGTACTTACCAGTCACTTGTGGAGCATTTTCATCTATTCACTTGATGATTCAGTCGTGGCTAAGACAGTCCCTTATCTTTTGCAAATTGCGTTCTTTAATTTGCTCATTTTAGTGTTTACATTTGTTGTCAAACCTCTTCCCTTCATTTGCTAGCATGATATTTTTCTAGAATCTGGCATAATTATCCTTTTCTTCCCACTCCATCACCTAAATTTGGCTTTCCCCTCCTCTGAAAATATTCCTAGTTGACTTCTGTTGTTAAGTGTGTGTGTCAGGGAAAGTGGATGGCACAGCTCTGTGTAGGCTTCTTTGACAGAACTGGTTCCTAATGCACCATATAATATTTGAAAATAGTATTATAGTATTTAAAATAGTATTTTCAAATTATTAATGTCACAGAAATGACACGGTTGTCTTGCTCGCATGTGCAAGGCTGCTAGGGAGTCCACATCTATTCCGAGTTCTCAGGGGATGCCAGTGTGCCTAGTCTGATAATCCTCCTTTGAGTGGCAGAGATCTAAAAGGATTCACCACAGTAGAAAAAAGCAAAATCACATTGCATTAGTGAGATATCTTAGTAACTCAATGTACTGCACAATTGATTGAAGATTCCCACAGTTTGTGCCTTTTTTTTTTTTTAAGAGAGAGAGAGCACGAGTAGGGAGGACGCAGAGGGAAAGGGAGAGAGAGAGAATCATAAGCAGGATCCACACCCAGTGTGGGCCCAACCAGGGGGCGGGGCACGGGGGGATCGGGAGGGCTCCATCTCATGCCCCTGAGACCTGAGCCCAGATCATGACCTGAGCTGAAATCGAAATCAAGAATCAGAAGCTTAACTGATTAAGCCACGCTGGTGCCCCTGGAGTTTGTGTTTTATCAGAAAACGTCAGCCCTGTGCAGCATCTTTGCCAGTGCATCTCGCTTACAGATGTTTTATTCTCTGCTGGCCAGAAATGGAAAAGACAAAAATAGCCTCTGTGGCAACTCCTGGAAAATTGGTGTCATCTGTGAGAATTCTCAAGATTAAGACAAGCCTGCACTATCTCATTTGGGGGCAGAGCCAGGGAAGGACAAGGTTAAGAATTCCTTAGTTTCATGTCTCATCTTGATATCCTTCTTGTAAAGTAAAAATATGGTATTGTGACATTCTCTTTGTTTGCTAGATTTTATTTTTATTTATTAATTTTTTTGTTTCCTAGATTTTAAATCCTAAATTCTACATTATTGATTTTGTCAGTTAGATAATCTTATCAAGGACTAGGGACCAAATTTCAGTGAATATACTCTAATTTAAATTGTCATTTGAAAATTAAAATTAATCTTAAATGTTTTTTTAATGGATTCATTTGCTCATGAATGCATATGCAGTTGAACATTTAAATGGCACCATAAAATGTACATTTTTTTTAATTTAAAAGAGTTCTTCACAATCTTTCTAGAATAATATATATAGATACACTTTATTCTTTCTAATGGTTTAGTAGTTCTCCACTTGTTGATGCTACTATACCTTTGATGGTCATTTAAGTCATTTTAATTTTTAATAAATGCAAAATTAATCATTTTATATATTTTTCATAAACCTTCAATGATTTTTAAGGAATATATCCCTAGAAGTGAAAACCTTGGGATCCCTGGGTGGCGCAGCAGTTTGGCGCCTGCCTTTGGCCCAGGGCGCGATCCTGGAGACCCGGGATCGAATCCCACGTCAGGCTCCGGTGCATGGAGCCTGCTTCTCCCTCTGCCTGTGTCTCTGCCTCTCTCTCTCTCTCTCTGTATGACTATCATAAATAAATAATAATAAAAAAAATTTTAAAAAAAAAAGAAAACCTTAGCCAAATATAAACACATTGTAATGTCATAACCATTATGAAATTACTTTATAATAATGTTCTTCTAATTTTCATTTTTCAGCATAAATGAGTGACTATCCATTTTTCACACCTTTTTCAGAATTATATATTATCCATCTTTATCTTTTGATGATGTAATGGGTGAAAAATGATATCTTCTGCTTTAGTTTACTTTTAATCAATTTGTATAGGATTTAAAATAATTTCATATGTTCATTGAAGATTTGTATTTTTATTTTAAAACCTATCTCTTCATAATATTTTATTAATATTATTTATTTTTATTTTACTTATTGATTTTTAGGGGATAATTTAAATCTTAAAATAGTAAACATTTACTCTTTTCTATGCATTGAGTTTAGTTTTATCAAATATACTTAAATGATACATCAGAATTCAATGTTATCAAATAAGAAGCCTAATCTTAAGAATCAACTAGAAGTGTTTTAAAAACATGTTGGGAGCACCTGGGTAGCTCAGGGGTTGAGCATCTGACTTTGGCTCAGGGCATGATCCTGGGGTCCTGAGATCGAGTCCCACATCGGGCTCCCCGCAGAGAGACTGCTTCTCCTTCTGCCTGTGTCTCTGCCCCTCTCTCTCTCTCTCTCTCTCTCTCTCTCTGTCTCTCATGAATAAATAAATAAAATCTTTAAAAAAAAGCATGTTACTTCTTTCTCATAATATTATATATAAGATCACCTGATTACAAGACTCAGTATAGGCTACTGTAAGTTGAGCTCCATAGACTGATATACTAAGTATGGTGACATTTTCATCATCATATAGAATTCACATTGATGAGTAATGAATTAGAAGAACTTCATGCAAAATTAAAAAAACATCCTTTAAATGTTTTGTTTAAAGTAATTCTTAAGCAGATGTGTTGAGATTTGCAAGGCATCCCTGAAGCTTAAGCATGTCTTGTGTTATACAAGCAGACACTGACCATTTGCAATAGAACCAAATACAAGAGAAACAAGAGATTCTTTTTCTTTTTCTAGTATTTTTCTTTTCACAGATGAAGGACATTTGTAACTATTCTTTCATGCTAGATTTTAAAATCTCAACAAGATCATCACATATAAGCTAAAGCGAATGGGAAGAAGAGATACACAAGAGGAAATTTTTCATTTAAAACTCCCCTATTTTCATTCTACAATCACTACTCTTTGTAAAGTAGAAGGTGAAGGGAGAATAGCTATGTGTTTTACTAAAGATACAGGGAGAATGGATATGGAAATATCAAAGGACATATTCCAAAGCAGATTCCAACCCTCACAAGATTTTCTCTCCGATTTAAAGAAATAGAAGGAAATCATTGCTCCATGAAAAAGTATGCATTCTACACTAATAATAAATTCCAATAAAATAATAATTCCTGATAAAAACATCAATCCATATTACTACTCAGTTGTGTGTCCCACTAGAAAAAAAATATTTAGTAATATGGCCTTCAATTGAATTAGTTTCACAAAGAAACCTAGAAGCCTTAGTAAATAATCCTATAAAATAATAGATAAAAATTCCCTGAAAATGACTTTGTAGTTTGTAATCTTGTTATTCAGTTACCCATTGTCTTTCTGCTTCAGTCCCATCCTTATGCTCTGCTCTGAGATGCTGGGACTGTTTCCTGGCAAGCTCCATTTCTCATTCCCTATTCCCATCCAAGTATTGATAGAAGGTGCTAAAGAGAAGGATGAAGAAGGAAGAGACAAAATTACCTGTTCTTCTTCTTTTTTTTTAAATTATTTGTCCTCCTTTTTTTTTTTTTCTGGTCAGCATTGCCCCAAAAGAGAGAGTTGGTTCCTGTCTACAGTTTCTTTTGCCCATCCAAGAATCAGCCTCATCACCCTTCATTATAGGCACCACCAACAGCCGAGGTGTTCTGCGGAGATCTGAGCACCAACCTCCTCCCACTGTGAGGGGCCTCTGGTGGGACTCAAGCTTCTTCTATTACCACCTCTTCTACCATTTCTGTTTGCTTCTGTTATAGTCTCAAGCTTAGCTCAAGTCTTGTTCATTGAATTCTCCAGATTCTGTACGACCATTGTGTTCTATGAAATATCTTCCCCCTCCCCCAGTAAAGGACCTCGGATGATGTCTCTTCTGCATCATGGCTGCTACTGAATCTTCATCATGAAGGTGGGACAGGACTGATTCAGCAGCACATTTTCACAGACACACAGAGACCAGATGAGAGCTCCTGCTAGCTATTTATTGAGATTTCTTCACTAATCCTGAATCTTGCTTTATCTAAAGTAGTTGGGCCTCAACAATCAGCCAGAGTTTAAGGTGAGTTTAAGTCTCATACTACACATGGGATTCAAGGCAAACCGCCTGCTCTAAATTAAAAAAAAAAAAAAATTATCAATGTTGGGACCCCTGAGTGGCTCAGTGGTTGAGCATCTGCCTCTGGCTCAGGTTGTGACCCCTGGGTCCTGGGATCAGGCACGACACGGGGCTCCCCACATGGAGCCTGTTTCTCCCTTTGCCTGTGTCTCTGCCTCTCTCTGTATGTCTCTCATAAGTAAGTAAGTACATAAATAAATAAATAAATAAATAAATAAATAAATAAATAATAAATAAATATCTTTAAAAAAATTATCACTGATTTCTTGACTTCACAATCACGATATGAATTGTTGACTTTTTTCATCCTAAAATAACATAAAACACTGAAAAAACAATGCAGTATAAAAATCTTTGTTTAACACTTAGAACTGACCATTTTTAACACAGGAAGCTGCTGTCATTTGTCAGGAAGTGACTGTCTGTGATCTCTCTACCCCCTCAGATTATCTTTTCAACAACCCATATATAGCAAATATTCTCGAAAGTTAGGGATATAGTCTATCCCTCCCGACAGAGCATATTTCTTTCCTGACTAGTGTCATAAACAGAGAGAATGTCTTTCTCCTCAGAGATATTCTCTGATAATAAAATCTCCTTCCCCTTCCTAAAGGAGATTGGCTTTCAGCACAGAGAAATGCCTTTCTGGTAGGGAAGATGGGCAGTTTTGCTCACAGTCCTCTATAAAATCACAGTTTTATAAGCTCAGTGTTTCTTGAATGTGGCACAAACACAGTGTATGCAGTGTTCATCTGAGCCCCCTTCATGTCAGTCCCATGGAACTCAGAGCATTGGATGCAAACATGAAGCTCAGGTTGCCTACAATGTTGTGAGTAATAAACTAAGTCCATATGGGTTCACTGTCTCCTTAATGAATTTATGAAAGACTGGCCAGCCAACCTCACTTTTCTAATTGCTGCATGTGCTTAATATATATATATGTATAAGCACCTTACATATATATATGCATGTATATAATTCCTATATGCGTATGTAAATTTTATATAAGCACCTTAACATTTGTATCTATCTCTATATCTCTCCATTTTTAACCAAAACAAAATACACTTGATATATCTCTCATAAAATAATACTAAAATATATATATTACTCAACCTGAAAATAATTATTATATCATGACTATTTAAAGATAATTCTAATGTTTTATTTCTTTTAGGTTTGTTTTTTTGTTGTTTTGCTTTTTTTTTTAGTAGTATCCTTATCACTTTCACTCACAAGAATTTTTATTTTTTTTATTTTTCACAAGAATTTTTAAAAGAAGGAGACAATCCGCTGGGATACAGTTGAGGATGAGATTTTATATTATAATGACCTTCCTTTGACTTGATCCACATTTAGACATGTAAGGATGTTTTTGGAGTATAGAGGATAGTCTAGAATGTTGGGTGTGAACTTTGTTATGCAGATTAGTGTCCTCTGATAATTCTTTCCCTCCTTTGAGAGGATCCTTACATTTTTATATTCCACAGTCACTGAAGTACAGTTCCAGTAGTGCTGTTGTGTGTTTTTGTTGTGTTGGCAGATTTATGTATCTTTAGAATCTTCCTTGGTTTACCAAGGTTTATTTTCACTATCAATCTGAAATAATTGTCAGAATTAACAAAATGTTTGCAAATTTCCACTGTACTTATATTTTTCAGTGTATTCCTCTTGATTTGTATTTTTCTATCTTATACTCTCTCAACATATTTTTCATTTCTAATTTTTCAACTTACCTCTTTTATAACATTCTTTTGCATGATCTTAATGACATCAACTCTTAGTCTTAGTACATAAAATATATTTATTAGGGATCCCTGGGTGGCGCAGAGGTTTGGCGCCTGCCTTTGGCCCAGGGCGCGATCCTGGAGACCCGGGATCGAATCCCACGTCAGCCTCCCGGTGCATGGAGCCTGCTTCTCCCTCTGCCTGGGTCTCTGCCTCTCTCTCTCTCTCTCTCTCTCTCTCTCTCTCTGTGTGACTATCATAAATATATATATATATATATATATATATATATATATATATATATATTAGCCTAATTTCAGTTTTTGGAACATTTAGACTAATGTCTGACTCCTGGAAATCTCCCTTTCTATTGGGGTAGACTCTGTTGTATTATTATCTTTAAGTCACAGGAAGAAAGAAGAGAGAGCCCTCAAATATGCTGTTTTGTCTATCCTGGCATTAAATTTCCTAGTCTGAGATTCTTTGCCTAATACTCTAAGTATCATTCATGCTTGGCTGTACAATACTTCCAGTTCTTTATATCTGTACATTGTATGTTGCAAATGCAAAATAAATCATCATGTGCTGTTTGGCGTAGTATGGACACTGGCTACCGTGGCAAATGCACTCAGTTTCTAAAAATAGTTATTTTCTGCTTCTTCCATTTCTATAGATTCTCCTTCTCTGCCAACACATCTTAACTAATTCCTTGCAATGGATCTTTGTACAATCTATGGATTGATGTGTTTTTATAGCATGCTTACTTTTATCTTATTTTATTTTTAATTTTTTTTGCATACTTACGGGCATACTTCTGCCCTAATGGACGGCCAGGGAGGTGAAAGAAATAGATTGTCTAAAATAAAAACCATTCACATATACACTTAACTTTACACTGATACATATTTCAACATGTTTTATTCTTTTTTTTCTTCCTTGAATCTCATTTTTATAATCTAAGAATTTTTAGTATTGACTTAGTTGATATTAAATGATTTTGCATGTAGCTATTATGTATGTTTTTTTCTTTCTAACTTTTTTCTATCCTCACTTATTTGTTCTATAACTATTACTTTAAAGCTATGCAGTTCTCAATCTCTTTTTGACTATCTTCTACAATTTCAAGCTAAGCTATGGATACCAGGTGTCTGTTCTTATCCAAAGACTGTTATGGTGAGTATTCATCTACAGAAAATTGTTATGTTTTCTCTGCAGCAACATTTTTAGAAAGTCAAAATTATAGTATTTTTTAAAAGCAGTTTACTTGATTTTCTGTAGTAAAATTGAGAAATTTCAACCAAATCTGAGCCAGCTAAGTCAAGAAGTACATGCATCCCTAAAATAAAAAATACCAACACTAGAGAATCAATGAGTAGAAAAAAATATATTGTTTTAAAAGTCAGAGATTAGAAATTTGATTTAAAATATTTAAATATAGACATACAGAAATTAATCCACAAATGTTTCAAAGAATAGAACCTTGAACAAAATGATAAAACCCTGAAGTTGTGAGAAATATTTTGAGACTCACCTGAGAAAGTACCATGTTTAAAGGGTTGAAAGAAATAATAAAAAGCCTCATCAAAGGATAAAGAACCTTAATGCATTTTCTTTATATATCCATAAAAATGACAGGAAATATAAAATTTTAAATAAGATATGAAAATCAAAAAGCTGTTTACATTATAACAATGCCTATAAAACATTTTAACAAAATATTTTCAGGGATGAGTTCTACATACATTTTAAGGGACAAATAAAAGAAATATCTTTGGAAATACTAGTTAAGATCTTTTAGGGTAATAGTAAAATCTTGGACAGAGGCCAGTTGTGCCAACTTCATTTGCTAAGAACGTTTTCCAAAAACGTCTATAGATCATAATATCTCTAAACAACTTATGGTAATCTAAACAATTTTCAGTAAAACTTAAAGATCTGTGTTATTAGCTGGTTTAAATAACTGATAAGTGAAAAATTGCTTCTTTGACCTTCATTTTAAATTTCTTCAAATAATGTGTTGTACTGCAGCAATTTCTGATTGTGTCTGTAGGTGCTGGTAGCACTCCTGATACTGACCTTTGGAAATTATTGAAAAATAAAGCAAAATAAATCTTCTTCCTGGAAATTCTAAACAGTCTTTTATTTTCAAGTGACCTTATCCAATGTTTGATCCTCTCACCTTGCCTGTGACCAGAAGTCAGGGCTTCCCACTCAGCAGAAAACAGATCATTTATTTTCTTAGCAGGAGATCTCCCCCATGTTATTAATGATTCATATAGGTCATATTTACAAGGGGCAAGTGTTTCCAAGTTTGCTGTGCCCTAAAGCAGCAACTTCCATTTTATATAAATATATTACTAGAACTTCTTATTTAAAATAATCAAGAGCAATAATTTAAGTTTCTATTTACTGGATGACCATGGAGTGAAGGGAGAAAACAAAACAAAACAAAAAAGAAACAGAATCCTGAAAACAATGTGTAGGTAGGGGTCATATATCCATGAAGCTCTCACAGAAAATCAGGGAAGAGGTTTTTTTTTCAGCCTTCTTGATTTATAATCCACAAATACAATTGTCAGGTGTATAAGGTACACATTATGATGGTTCGATCGTAATAAACATCATGAAAGGCTTTCCACTATTGAATTGATTAACATGTCTGTCACTTCACATATTTACTTTTTAGGTTGTTTTGTGTGTGTGTGTGAGCGAGAACACTGAGGTTCTACACTATTAACAAATTTCAGCTCTGCAATACAGCGTTAACTATACTCACCGTGTTATGCATTAGACCCACAGACCTTTTTTATCTCATAACTGAAAGTTTGGACCCTTTTATCAACATTTCCTGTCTTCATTTTTCCCCATCAACTCCCTGATAACTGTTTTAATAGTTACTAGGAGTCTGACTTCCTTACACACCTACTTACTTATTTACCAAAAATGAGCGACACCATGCAGTATCTGTCTTTGTTTGGCTTATTTCAACTTAGTATAATGCCCTCCAGGTTCATACATATTGTTAATAATGATGGGACTTCTTTCATTTTTAAGACTGAATAATATTCCATTATATCTATACCTGTATCTATATCTATATCACATCCTCTTGACCCATTCATTCATTGGAGACACTGAGTTTGCTTCCATACTTTGGCTATTGTGAATTAATCTTGTAACAAATATAGGAATCCAAATATCTCTTTAAAATAGCATTATTAGTTAATTTATTTAGGATACATACTTCAAGAGGAATTGTTGGGACATATTGTAGTTCTAATTTAATTTCTTGAGTAAACTCCAAACTGTTCTGCATGGTGGCTGTACAAGTTTACATCCCCACTGACCAGGGCCCCTTTTTGCTGCATTTTTTCAACATTGGTTACCTCTTCTTTTTTGATGGTATCCATTCTAAGAGGTGTGGGGTGATCGCTCATCGTGGTTGTAGTTTGCATTTCCCTTGATGAGTAGTAATGTTGAGCACATTTTATGCATCTGTGGCCACTTGAAAGTCTTCTTTGGAAAAAAAATGTGTATATTCTGTTCTTTTTCCTATTTTTAAGTTAGGTTTTTGTGTTTTTTTGTTTTGTTTTGTTTTTGTTTTTGCTATTGAGCTATAGGAGTTATTTTTATATTTTGAACATTAACCCTAATCAGATATCTGGTTTGCAACTATTATCTTCCGTTACATAGGTGTTCTTGTCATTTTGTTGATGGTTTCCTTTGCGGAGAAGATTTTAGTTTGAGGTAGTCCCATGTGTTTTGTTTTCTTGCCTTTGGTGTCAAGTCCAGATAAATTATTGCCAAGAGTGATACAAGAAGCTTTTCTGTTTTATTCTAGGAGTTTTAGTGTTTTAATTCTTACATTCAAGTCTTTTGCTGATTTGTGTGTGTGTGTGTGTGTGTGTGTGTGTGTGTGTGTGTGAAAAATGGTGAAAGATAGAGCTTGGATTTCATTCTTCTGCATGTAACTGTCCAGTTTTTCCAGCACCATGCATCGAAGAGACTGTCTTTTTTTCCATTTTATATTCTTGGCTTTTTTATTGTGAATCCATTGACCATAAAAACATGAGTGCACTTCCGACCTCTCCATTCTGGTCCATTGGTCCATGTCTGTTTTTATGCTGTTACCATATTGCTTTGATTACTATTGTTTTGTAAACTAATTTGAGATCAGGAAGTATTATGCCTCCAGCTTTGTTCTTTCTCAAAATTACTTTGGATAGTTGAGGCCTTTTGCAATCCCATAAAGATTTTAGGATTGTTTTATTCTATTTCTGTGAAAAATATCATGGGGTTTTGATAGAGACTGTATTGAATCTGTAGATCTCTTTGGGTAGTACAGATGGTCATTTTAATAACAGACTATTAAGTACAGGCTACCTTTCCATTTCTCTGGATCTCCTTTGATGGCTTTCATACAACGTCTTCTAGTTTTCAGTGCATAGGCTTTTCACATCCTTGGATAAATATATTCCAAAGTACTTTATTATTTTTAATGCTACTGTAAATGGAAGTTTTAAAAATTTATCTTTATGATAGTGTATTTTCACCATATAGGAACACAGCTGATTTTTATCTATTGATTTTGCATCCTGTAACTTTACTAAATATATTGATCAGTTCTAACAGGTGTTTTGTTTTTGCTTTTTTTTTGTGTGTGAGGTCTTTAGAGTATTGTATTTATAATATGTCATCTGCAAATAGAAACAATTTTACTCCTTCTTTTCCAATTTGGATGCTTTTAATTACTTTGTCTTCATAATGGCTCTGACCATAGCAAAATGTGGTCACAGACATGTGGACAAGCTTCTTCTAGGGAAATGACAGGTGGGCTTCTGCACTGAGCCCTGGGAGGACAGCTGTGGTGAATGCTCATGTACTTGTTGACAACTGCTTCTCTGCTTAGAATCGTTCTGTTGCTGTGGACAAAGCCTTGTTGGCTTTCAGAGCTAAAAATAGGGATGTTAAGTGTAGACATCAAATCCTTCGCTTTTCAGGGAAAAGTTAGAAGTTGGGAGTTTTCACATGATTGTATGGAGTTTTGCTGTGGTGAGGTTTGTGGTGAGGATGTGTCTCAGCCTTTTCCAGCTCATTTTGATGTGGCTATTTTCTCATGTACCCAATCTATAGGAATCACTCAGCTCGTTTCTGGATTTCTTTCACAGATGATTGCTCTGTGAAAAGCATATCTTCTGTGCTCTGTAGGAGGAGGCAAGTTCAGGACCACCTATATTGCCATCTTGGTCCATCCCCTCAATATAACTCAGGGAAGATTTTTAACATGCTTGCCTAGTCAGATTTAGGGTGCAAAGTTCATATCAAGCATCACAAAGAACAACATAACTTCACACTTCACTAATTTCTTAGTTTTTTTCTTTAATTTTTATCATTTCCTCCCTTTCTTGCAAGTCAAAACATTTAATTCAACCACTAATATGTATATTTTCAAAGACTTTTCATTATTGATTAGACACTAGTCTTACTTCATATACACATTACTTATAAGATTATTTTCCCATTGCACACTTTCTCATTTTCAAAATTTGTTTTCAAAAACATTTAGAAATGTTTTAAATTTCTTTCACATTATCTAACTTCTGCCTAAGCTAAGTAAATTCCACAGTCAAGTTTGAATGTGTCAACAGGTATTGTGACACTCACTGAATTCTACACAAGTTAAAAATATGGATTTTAATCATTCTTCTTATTCCAAATTCCTGAGAATTCTAAGCAATGTTGTATTACCAATTCTTGTATCTGTAGATTTCATGTTGTTGCATTTATTTGGGGAATGTTGGGTCTCAAAACTGTCTTTGCTAAGTAAACCATAGATGTATCTATAGTTTTAGCCTACAGTGACAAATTACTTTTAGTAAAGACTACAAGTGATTATATTTGTCTAAGTTTCCACTGACCAGGCAAATCTAGACCATTGTTTTTTTGTTTCACTTTGTTCTGTTTTTTAGGAGGTAGCCTTTCTAAGGCTCACATATATACTCTAATCCTCATCGTTTTGCTCATTTTTGGCCACAGCAGACTCCTAACTAATAGGAATTGTGCCTGAAAGAATATTTAACTACTACTATTGTTAGCTATTTTCTGGTTTTGGGTTTGCTATTCCTGCATCTCCCACCTTTGTCAGCCCAACATCTATAAATGTCTTATATCAAACATTTTATCATAACAGATGATAGTATTCTACACGTTTTTCTGTTCACAGAATTTTTGTTATAGGAAAATGACTAATTCTATGGAAAAATGCTCACGGGATCCATTGAATTTGTTGTGTACTCTGTCATAGAGAAGCAGTGGCTTTTACAGTATATAAAAATAGCCTCTAGAAAATTGAAGATAATACCTTATAAGTTTGGGTGCTATCCAACAAGACGCAATGTATGTTCCTAACCAATAACAAATATGATGTCTTTCACAGTAGCTGTAATATATACACCTGGGGATTAATAAGCAATAAATCAATGTTGAAAGAAATTTTTTAGTTCTGAACAAAGTGCAGTATTAAATCATATGTTCAGGAAAAAAAAAACATTCAAAATAGTTAACTTGCATGAGTAAGCCTGCAAATATTGTTAGTGCTTTAAAACGTTTATCGGATCTGCTTGATTACTTGTAGATGCTACAGTTTAAAAAATACTTAAAGTAATATATTCTATTTACCGATTTTAAAAGTAATCTGTTGATTGAGAAAGCTGAGACTAAAAGGGAATTACATAGAGTAAAACAAAATACTCAGTAGTATAATATACAGTAGTATAATATACAATGATTAAGTGTATATAGTCTCACACTAAATATGCTTTAAGTGAGAGGCCCTTGGTCAGTTAAACACTACATTGTTAATGTATTCTGATATCATAAGAACTTTTGAAACATTTCATGTACCTATAATATTTCAATATATAAATATAACCACTTTTTCATTTTTTGACATTTATATTATTCATGCATTTACACTGTTATAAACAACATTTTGTTGCCTATAACTGTGTAGCTGACAATTTAAAAGTTGTTGTCTTGAGAAAAATCAATTAATTGAAACAATGGAGATACTCGACACAAAAGTACCCAGATATTTTTTCAGCTAATTTTGTGTTGTTATTGTTGTTATGCAAATATTTTAGACACTCAGTCTAAGCTAATTTAATTCATGATCCTATATGTGATGTGTATTTCAAATGAGAAGACAATAAGCTGCAACCTCTCACACCACAGAACAACCAATTTATAGCATGTTAGTCTAATAATTAATCTATTTTATCACCTAATCCTTTTGTAAACAATATTGCTTCTGTCATAATCCATTAACTCAAATTGTTCTTCTTAAGAGGATGGTAGATATTATTATTTTGTTAATGACCAGATTGTCACAGCAATAAGACCTCTTATCTTAGGCTATTAACTAAGAAGACCACTTTTTCTTTCCTTAAAAATATCTTCATAGACAAAGATTTTTTTAAAAAATGGATGTGATATGCTCAAAATTGCATTGAAATGTACTCTCTGTACATATATTCTGACCAGTAAACATATGTGAAGAACATCCTGACATGTTAACTATTGCTGCTAGCAGATCATTAGAGAATGTAATCATGGAGGCAGAACTTGCAAGGATATGTGGTGATGTTCAAGCCTATATAAACTCAATTATTGACTGTAACTGAGCAGCTGCCTAGGGCTTGATGACTCTATCTAATATTTGAGAATGACTGTGTAAAGGACAAATCAGGTCTCCATTCTCTTAGCATCCCCAAGTATTAAATCTCTCTATTAGATCATCTAAAGGAAAAACACCTGCACAAATAATTTCATTCTCCAGAAAAATGTCTTCACTGGATTTCAATTTAACTTTGTTCCCTCAGCCATTATTGAGTCCATGTGAGAGTCAGTCATTTTTAACAGTATATCTGTGTCAATTTAAGAACTAAATTTGAGGATAATACTGAGTATGTCATCCAATAGCCATTACATAAAACTCACAGTCCCATTAATGTTTCTTTGAGTTAAGACTCAGGGAAAAATTGTGTGCTTTATTTTGTCAGATCACGAAAATTGCTCATAGCTATATGATGTTCCATGGTTTACAAAGTGTATTCAAAACACATTCTCAAAAAAAAAAAAAAAACACATTCTCATTTATCTCCACTAAAACCTAATGAGGTAGAAAGGTCAGATATAATTGCCCCAATTTACATAAAAACAAAACACAAGCAAATAAAAAAAAAATGAGACACATAGAGTTAATGTGACTTTCCCTGTTACAAGTATGTGAATTAGAACTAGATTTCAAATAATTTATCAAGCTAGATTTCCACTTTCAGGTATATTTTATATATATATATATTTTTTTTTATTTTATATATTTTTTTTAATGATGCGGTAAAGCAAAGAAAATTTACTACCGAAATTAAAGTTAACATTACAAATAGTTAAATGTGTATCTTCTATATATAATTTATTTGCTACATTTTTAAAATCAACCATTAAATTTCAAGTTACTTTAAATTATTAGATATTCAATATGTTTATAAACATATTAGATGAAGAGATCTAATCAAAGAAAAAAAAAAGACTAAAAAGTATGCGAATATGTGTATCATAGCTTAAGTTAACCAACACTTAAGTGCCTATTAGTGGTAATCACTTCTTATGAAACCCCCTTGGTTTCTTCCCAATTACAAATGGAAGAATACGAGTAAAATGTAGTTGGACAAAGCATATTTTTGGAATTGAACTAGAAAGAGTAAACAAAAATTGTCCTCTGAAACATGTAACAAGGCTTTCCACACTGCCTTGAAGGCAAATATCAACCTTGAATGTGATTACAAATTTTATAAATATCACACCTTGAGTGTCTCCTTCAAATTCACTGAATATATAATTCATAATATATTATAATATACAAATATATAAACTCAGTGGTTCATTAGATATGTAAATTACAACATCTTACCTGGAGAATGTAGCTTAGGGTATTTGGAAGGTCCTAAGTAACAAGTCCTCAGTGGCTGGAAGATCCTACCTAAGTTCCTCAGTGCTTCTTATTATCTAAGAAATCAGTAAACTGTGCTCTGAGTGATGGTGAGCACAGTGAGAGCCAGTCAAACAATACAAGTGTGAGCAGCCAGTTTGCTTGCCTCCTTTCTAGGGTTTCTTTCCAGCCACAAGACAAATGACTAGATAAAGCAAAAACAAACACACTCACAAATATATACAGTCACATGAATTATTACGAACACTGAATCTTACTACCCCTGCAAGAGAATGCAAGAGGACATCAGTAGCCAACAGTTCTCTTTCTTTCCCCTCAAATATATAGACTTATTTCACATTAATAGACAGATCATAGCTAGATAAATATATAAATAAATGCATGTATAGAAAATCCTTTTTTCTCTAAACTATTCTTAGAGACAAAAATCCTTCTAAACATATAACATATCTTCCTATTATCCCTCAAGTAGAACTAAAAATATCACATTTGATCCTCCCACCTCCCAACCCTGTGAACATTTCTTTCTTTTACATATGGTTTTTCTTAAAAGGACTTTAACCTTAACCATAAGGGTGACATCTTATCTCCATAGCAACAGGAGGTAGAGTATTTGCAGCATAGGTCTGACCTAATACATAATCCTACCTTATCTGATTCCCACCACAATTTTGGTAACATTTAGTGTTATTGGGCGGGGAGGGGGTGGGGGGTGTGGGGGGGATGGTGAGGGAGCATAAGGTTATACTTTCCTCCCCTAAATGCTTTTTTCCTCTCATGGAATTTTTTTTTCCTTTCTTGGAGAGTTTCACCTGAATTTACAGATTTAATTTTATTTTTAATTCTTAAACTTGGTGTTTTTTTTTTCCCCCTGCTGCACTATTGCTTTCTCATCTAAGCAATACTTTGAACTCCACAAATGCAAAGGCAAGGGCTGTGAAACAGAGCAGGAAATGGAGTGCTGTGGGGGTGCCAAGAAAATGGAAAACTCTTTGCCTTGGCCTCACTCAGACAAACTTTGTGTTACTAGATGGTGAAATTATTAAATCCCCTAGCGTGGTGCTTAGAACCCGGACATAAACTAGTTCTGTTTCATTATCCCTGTCTAGTATTTCTAGTTGCGCTTAGTCAAAAGCAAAGCTGTGAGATGATGGCTGGGTGCTAACGGAAGCATGAAGACTTTTTACTAAAATACTAAGGAAAGTGGGTAAGGGTCTGATCTGAAAGGTATGTGAGTAAATGAAAAGAAATAAGGAGGACTCCAAGTGATAAAAAACAAATCTGCATTTATTTTGTGGCTTGGTAAAGGGAAGCTACGCTACTCTGAAATGAGTTCAGCAAATATCAACCAACAGACTGTCAAGGACTATATATGTAGAGATCTAGACGGGCAGACTGTCTCCTATTTTTGATAAGTGATTACATACAGGTTTTATACTACTCTGATTGGTTCAAGAGAGTCCGTGATTGCTTATGTAAAATTTCTAGTAGATGTGGAGTCATTCACCATATAAGCATGTATAAGCATGTACATTTAGGAAGATTTTTCTTTAAAAGTGATATGATAGAACCTGATGGGATTCACAGAAATCAAATATACAAGCAACACTCCAGGGCTTTAAAGCATTTGTAGAGCCAGAGAAATTGAAAGGAAGGCAAACACCCAAATCCCTAAGACAATACCCTAGTCAGCTTATAAGGAAGAGTTTAGCTAAAAGTGGATAATTTTAAATAGGAATCGCTTAGAAAATCTCTGTATGATGTTTCCACAGAAGATAATAGAAGGCGACCAAATTTCCGACTGAAATCATTATGTTCGGAATCTAAGATCAGAACCAAAGTTAGGTTGCCTATCTACGGAATTATAGGATTTAATTTATCTTTTGCATCTGTGTTATTTTATATTCCTTAATCCCTTTCCCTTTTCTACATGTGAAATTTAAATTTTTTCATTATCCCCTTATTCTTCCTCCATTACATATGGGACATATTTTGGTGGAGGTTTAATTTTCAATTAGGGCTGTAAGCTGCCGTATCAAAAACAGCAGCATCCTCACACTGAAGAAAGAAATCAGCCTGGATTTACAGCTGAATTTCACAAATGCACATGATTTTTCTTTTCTTCCTTTGGGAAATATATGAGAAGGAAAGACACATTATTTAAAGTGCAGCAATTGTGGATTTTTGTATTAGATTCCTAGGGCTGCTGTAACAAATCACCATAAACGATTTGACTTAAAACAAGAGAAATGTATTGTCTCATAGTTCTAGGGGCTGGAAATACAAAATCAAGATATTGGTAGGGTCATAATTCCTTTTCAAAGGCATTGGGGAGGATTATTACTGGCCTCTTGCTAGATTCTAGTAGTTGTTGGAAATCCTTGGCATTATTTAGCCTGTAGATAATTACTCCAATCTCTACCTCATTCTTCACATATTTCCCCCTGTGTCTGTGTATCTCTATCTTTATATGCGAATTTTATTTTGTTTTGTTTTGTTTCGTTACAAGGACAACAATCATTGGATTAGTGCTCACCTTAAATTAATCCTCTTAATTGCATTATATCTGCAAAGATGTCATTTCCAGAGAATGGCAAATTCACAGGTACATGATGTTAGAACTTATCTCTTTGGGGGTGGGGTGTGCAATTCACAACACATTAATATAGATTGAAAAACATGATGTGACTTGGCAAGAAATACGATATGGGAATTTCATGTTTTAGTCTATTTTACTCACCATCCTCTTTTAAGTAGAGCCTTACAATATCTAGTCACCTGAATTGGTATGGTTTCCCATTTCCCAACTACCTGATGTGGAATTAGTCGCAAATTTCATTCAGATTGCTGAAGCAGCAGAGCTAGCTAAGGACAAAGCACAGCTGAAGTCCAGCAAACAACCCTCACCCAGGGTGGGATGTGTGTAACATTCTTCAGGAAACTTCCAGTTGTCTTAATGTTAATGCCTTGCTAGAGGGAAAACTGTTCTTTAACTTGATAATGGCAAGGCCTCTAGGTCCTCCTTAGCATATGAAAATCCTTTTTAAATCTCCCTTTTTGCTTACCCCCCCAACTCTGCAAGTATATAATCAGTCACCCCTCACAGGCCCAGGGCAGCTGCTCTTCCTGCCCACAGGTCCCATCCCAGGCTGTAATAAAACTACCATTTTGCACCAAAGACATCTCAAGAATCTTTCTGGGTCGGCTCCAGACCTCACCTATATTCCAAAATTTCAAGATCAAACTTTTGTGGTTCTCCAGTAATGACATTTGGTAAAAATAATAAACATTAGAGATGGTTTAGAGTACTACTTTTTTTTCTTCATTTTTTAGCCTACAGATAAAAAAAAATACTTCTCAATATTGGAAGAGAAATATGCAAGTGAAAATGTTTGAGGTCATATTCCCAAAATAAGCAAAAACTTCTGTCAAAATTGAGGCAGAATGGGACAAGCAGTGATTCTATAATGGTGCTATAAGAACCTCTGAAAATACATCCATCCAAAAAACTGTAAGACAATTGGCAAAATATGTCAAAAATCTTTTTAGAATCCTGAAAATTAATCAAAAGCTTGCAAAAATTCAGTGAATATGTATTTAAGAAAAATGAGTGAATTCCTCTACAATGAGATGTGTATTAACTTACCTCATCCCATATTCCTCTCCTCAGTTCCACAATAACTTTGGAAATGGCAGCCTGAATATCAGAGTAACTGGGCAAACCGATAGCCTATAGCCACTGGAAGGAGTAGAACAGGTTTAGAGTCCTTGGAGTCCCCAATACTCCTCTCCAAGGACTGTTAATATTTGAACAATGTGAGAGTTCTCTGAAGCATCATTCATGCTTTTGTCTTCATTTAATTACACCTAGAGTTTGTTCAGTAGTTGAAAACAATAAGAGAAAACAATATACCATCAAGCTGTTAGAGGTGGAGATACTAAACAAGAGGCTGGTTAGAAACTTTAAAAGGAAAATGTAGGAAACAAGGTATCCTTAGCAGGGAGGGTAGGGCATGAAAAGCTCTGCAGATTAGTAGAAACTGGGAAGGCCAGGCATATGGATGTGGCCAAACAATAGGTCAAGAAAGATCTTAAAATGCTCCAGTTGGCCTTGAGATTCTTCAAGAGGCTGAGAAATAATTGCATGCTGCAGACCATGAAGGCATGACCCAACAAATACACAGAAAACATCTGAAAAGCCAGATTCAAGGCATTATAGGAAGTTTCTGTTCACACTTAGGGAACACTGACCTCAGTGGCTGCAAATTTCAAAAACAGATTTTAGGGAATTAGTCCAAGAACATCACTAAACAAACACAAATCAAAAGGACCAACTTCAAAGAGGGGAAAACATTTCCCTAGTTCCCACACTATATTATTTATAATGTTCAACTTTTAGTTAAAAAAAATGAGACACAAAAAGAAACAGGGAAATATAGCCCGTGCATAGGAAAGAAAGAGAAGTCGGTAGCAACTGTTCCTAAAGGAGTCCAGAGTTTGAACTAATTCTACAAGGACATTGAAGCAATGATTATAAATACTTCAAATATCTAAATAAAATCATGTCTCATCCAATGAAAAAGCAACATCTCACCAAATCAGTAAAGATCTATAATATTAAAAATAAGCACATAGATCTTTTGGAGGTGAAAAACATAACAAGTGGCAAATTCACTATATGGTCTCAATAGCAGACTTGAATTAACAAAAAAACAAATTCACAAAGTTGAAGATGTTTCAACTGGGAAGATCTAGTTTGAAGAACACAAAGAAATGTGAAGAGAGTGTTAGACACCCATGGAACTCCACCAAAGGGACCGACATACACCCAAGAGAAAAAATCTATAAAAATATTTGAAAAAGTAATGGCTGAAAATTGTCCAAATTTGATAAAAAACAATGATCTAAACCTTCAAGAATTTCAATAAACTTAAAGTAGGAAAAACTCAAAAGAGATTCACAACTAAACATGTCTTATTCATACTGTCAAAAATAAATGCAAAGATAGAGTCTTGATAAAGCAACAGAAGAAAAGTGACTCATCGTGTTCAAGGGATCCTCCGTAAGATTAGTAGTTGATATCTCAAGAGAAATCATAAAGGTCAGAAAACAGTGGGGTGTCATAGTCAAAGTACTAAAAGGAAAAGGCTGTCAACAAACAATTCCATATCCATTAAAATATCTTTCAAAAATAGAATATAAATTAAGACATTCCAAGATAAACAAGAACAGAAAGTATCTGTTGCTGTCAGGCCTTACAGACAAGAAATAATAAAGGGAATTATTGAAGCTAATATGAAGGGACACTAGATGTTTGATATTTCACACAAAGAAAGATAATCAGGAACTGTAAACTGATATATAGATATAAAATATAAGTGGAATTGTTTATAATTCTTTCTTCTCCTGTCTGACCTACAAACGACTGAATACACAATGATTACAATTATTGTTGATGGGCTTACTATCTATGAAAATGCCACTTGCCTGATATGACTCTGCAACACCATGCAAGAAGGAGGGAAAGGAGCTCTCCGGAATAAAAATTGTGTATACTATAGAAATTGTTATGAATTCAAACTAAATTGCTTGATGTTAAGAGGTTAATTGAACTCTCCACTCCCACCACCAGGGAAATCATTAAGAAAATTATGAAAAATACATTACAAAAAATGAATTTTCTACAAAAATTGTCTATTTAGTACAAGTTATCAATAGAGGAATAGATGGGCAAAAACCTAAGATCGAAGACAGGCTTCCTGTGAAGCCTCTTGATGGTGATCGTTCTCTTCCTCTTCCAGCTTCTTGTAGCCCCAGATACTCATGGGCTTTCAGCAGCATACTTCCACCCCTGCTTCCATTTTAACATAATCATCTTCCCTCTGTTGGTGTGTGTCAGCACGTCTTCACATGGGCTTCCCTCTGGGTCTTCATTTTCTCTTGTTATCATGACAGTAGTCATATTGGACTAGGACTCTCACCCTAATAGACTATGACCACATCTTAGTCTGCAAAATCCTGTTCCCAAATGAAGGTGCATCTAAACTTATGATACGTGGGACAGGACTTCAACATGCCTTTTTGGAGGACACAGCTAAACCCATAAGAATAGCCAAAATAATCTTAGACAAATAAAAAAGTTGGCATTTTCACACTTTCAGATTTCAATGGTAACTACAAAATGTTATCAGTCAGAAGAGTGTGATACTAGCCTATATACGCACATACAAATAAATGGGATAGATTTGAGACTCTCAAAGTAAAAACTTGCATTTATGGGTAATTGCTTTCTGTTAAGGGTGCCAAAGAATATAACAGCAAAAAGAATTGCGTTGTTTTTTTTATCCCCCCACAAATGGAGCTGGGAAAATTGCATGCTCCAACCAAAAAAAAAAAAAAAAAGTAATAATAGCCAAAATGTGAAAAACACCCACCCATATATCATATATCAATCAACTAAATATTAAGTAAAAATGTGGATTAGCCATATGGTAGAATTATTTAGTAATAAAATGAAATGAAGTTTTAACACATGCTACATGTTTAAAGCTTGGGAATTTTATGCTAAGCAAAAAAAAAAAAAAAAGCCATATACAAGTAACCAAATATTCGGTGACTCCACTTCTATGAACTATCTAAGAAAAGGTAAAATAAAGAAGAAGAAAGTAAACTAGTCCTTGACAGAAACTGGGTAGAGAAGGTAATTAGGAGAGAATGCTAATGAGCGTGGGATTTCTTTTGTGATAAAAAGTCAATCACTTTACCAATAGAGAAATAACCTTTGTTGGTTTACCTTAAAATATATATATATATATATATATATACATATGTATATATATATATATTTATCTTTAAGGACTTGATGTTTAAAGTTGTTTTTTGAATCCAAATTGCACTGACTGTCAACATGCTTTTGTTTATCCCGTCAATGAGCAAGCACTTGTACTCGGTATTTGTTCATAGATTACCTTAATTACATTATTTTGTTACTGTATTTTCATCATAAATTTTGCATTAAAGCTAATAGTGTACTGTGGCGAACTGTATAAGTGAAAGTTATTGTGAGCCTTTGCTCTGAAATGTAATTATGCTATCGAGTTGAAAGAAACCCTTTGAACCAAAGTAACAGCCATTTTGTTAGTTAATATAACTGTTTTTAGACTATTTATTTATTTATTTGAGAGAGAGAGAGAGAGAGAGAAGACAGCGTGAGCAGAGGGAGGGGCAGAGGGAGAAGCAGGCTTCCTACTGAGCAGGGAGTTCCATGAGGGGCTGGTTCCCAGGATCCGGGATCATGGGCTGAGCTGAAGGCAGACACCTAACCAGCTAAGCCACCCACATGCCTCTAGTGAATATAACTTTAATTCTTAAATTTTAATCAGATATAACTTGGAATTTCTTTTATTTTCAATAGGTCCAAAAATGCAATCAACAACTACTATAAAATTACAGAAACAACATACTGATATACAACAATTAAAAACAATTGAATTCTAAATTTATTGCCATAATTGTGTCAAAGAGGTTTAAAAAACGTTATTTATTTGAAGTTTGCTTCTTTTTTACTACTATCTTTAAACAAGGTTAATAAATACGTAGAATTAATTATTTCTGTTAAATGGCAGCAATAATTTCTAAATACTGTTTTTCTTATTTATTTATCTTACATTTAAGGATCCATATGACTGAGGCACCTGAATGGTTCAGCAGCTGAGTGTCTGCCTTTGGCTCACACAGTTCTTCTCATAGAAATATGTCTGCTTTGCTTTGCAAAATAAAGCAAATATCACTGATGTCAGAACACTGCTTATGATAGAAAGGCATTGCCTTAATCAGCTTTTGTTACAGGCATTTAAAGAACAGTACACAGAACACAAAAATAACATGAATTATTATGCAATTTATATCAAATATCACTTAATATGGAACTTTGGCTAAAGGTCTCATTTGGAATTTCTGGCAATAAACTAATTCATAAATTACAAAGAACAATTTATTTCCAAAAGTCTTAAACATATGAACCTAGTTATGAGTAATTACTTTAGTTCAGGGAAAAATAGTTTTCACTGGCCATTTCTTATTATATCAGACCATTCCCGAATGTTCAGTTGGCTTCATGACTTATGTATGATTAGCATTAGGTGAATATATTCTTAATGTGAATCCATTACAGAGATATGAAAATAATACAAAATGTAGTTTCAACCAAGTTACTAAAGTTCACAATACAAAAACTTTTACTTGCCTATTTTTTTAACAGAGTAGATAAACCTTTTCTTCGAAGCCTATTAATCATTGTCCATAGGTCACTGTAAGTAAATGTAGCATAAATTATCCATAATTTATCCTATACCAGAAACTGTTTGGCTCTGAAGTTTTTGTACAGTACAAAACATCCATTCTGTAATGCTTATGCAGAACTGTTTTAGTACAGTTTTTTTTCCGGATATATCTAAACATTTTTTTTTTATCCTATCTCTCTTTTTTTTTGTAATAAAACAATAAGTATGATCACAGGTGACTAGCTGATGCTATTTGTCAAAAGCAAAATGACAAAGTGGAAAGTAACTGAAATTTCCATCCTCACCAGGACCATCTACTTATATTTTGAAGCTCTGTGCAAAATGAAAATTGTTAAAAAATCTGGCAAAAATGGTAAGGGTGGTACCAGTATAAAACATTTCAATCCTTCAATGATCTTTTTTACTCCCCACTTGCCACAGTGTTTTAATTTGCTATGTAATATTGTTCTAACCAAAAAAAAAAAAAAAAGTAAATTATTAACATGCATTTTACCATTTATTGTTATGGTATGGAATGATATTTTTAATGCAAATATCAGAGCACTTAGTTCATATGTGGAATCACCTAAATTACACAGTTTATATTTCTTGGTTCATTTATCAAAAGCTTCTCAATCTGGCTAAATGAAATGATCACAAGCTAGATTTAGAAGGTTGAAGTAGGAACAGGCTCTCTGGGCACAGGACAGGCTGAAGGAGTGCTCCTTTGAGCATGGGAACATTTGTGGGGGAAGTGCAGACTCACACTGGGGCCTCAGGACAGTCTCTCACTGACTGTCTCATAGGACAAGCTTGGGACTGAGGGGACACAAGGTGTTCCAGTTGGGGACATGGAAGCCATGTATGTTTCTTTCTTACAGACTCTGTCCCCACTCCACTGCAGAGGAGCAACCTCAAGGATATTGTAATCACCTTACCCTGATCCTCCTCATATCAATGAGAAGAAGCAGAGGTTTTTTTGGTGGGTGCAGAGGAAGGGAGGGAGAGGATAGACAGGGACAGTCCACCAAAGAGAGAGGGAAGAGGTGGAGAACCCAATCAGGTAGATGAAGAGGTAACAAGAAATACGACCATAGTTGATTTGAAGCTTTAAGATTCTGGAACATGCTCTATTATCTCAACGAACATCATTTAGAAAACACAAATTCAACATAAAATTAATAATTTAAATCCAGTGACTGCAGAGCATTAAATCCCAACAATAACACCCTTCTGGCCCTATGTGGCTATACTATGCACACTTGTACAAAATCAGACCTGACTTGGGCACTGTGAAATTAGGAGCATGTTAAAAGAAACCAACCATTATGGCAGTTTGTTACAGAGATAAATATTGAAAGAGACAACTTACATGTCTAGAAGTAGGCTTTGAAAGTGTCATAATTTATAAATTTTTAGAATTGCATGGTTTGACACTACATTGGAGGCAATGTAAATTCAATGAATGTACTTTGTGTGCACAGTGCCTAGTTGTTGGGCAATATGCAAGCTAAAACAAATGAAACAATGTCCAAAATACCCTATGCAAGGTTCTCCATGAAAAAACACAAAAAGTCAAATATTTGCACAAATTGGCAAACATCTAAAACCCCAGATAGTTTTTCATGAGAAAAATTGAAAACAAATATCTTAATATATTTGTTGACTACAAGTTTGATATTATTATTAGTTCAAATAACATCACAAATTCATTTTTATTATGTTTGAAAATATTATGTATTTATAAAAATATCTGTACATACAACATTTTTACATAATTATTATTTACAAAAAATTAAACTGAGATCATATGTGCCATCTAATACTCAGATAAAGAACAGATGAAACAGGCTTATAATTCTTAGAACAGCACACGTGGATTGATGTGTATGTGATTCAAAAGTCATATGAATATTCTCATCTAATGTACTTTCCTATAAGTAATTAATAATGGGAATAAAAATTTCATCCCCTTCTTGTAGTTTTTAATAAAAAGTTTTTTTTTTTACATTCAAGAGAAAGAGTTTGTACTCATAAATACTTCAGATAAGAAAAATTAAGTTCTAAAATCTTAATTGAAGAGCTAGAATTGAATCTAAGGAATTCTGACTTTCAATCCATGGACATTTATTATCTGGTTGGCATATACCACCATTGTAGAAAATTAAACACAAACTCCAAAAACATGGCATTTTCATAAAATATTACTTTATAGAAAGAAATATGTTTAGGAAGAAATAGTGTTAAACATTCACCTACTTCAAAAGTGAGTCCTACTTGTTGATATGTGATGGTCTTGAGACTCTGGAATGATTTTATGAAGATATTTTCATTCTGTGAATATTTGAGCTTCTTCATAGCATAGATATTTCTGAAAAGAAACACAGTAAGTGGACTATAACATTTGCATCTCATTTAATGTCTTTGAGTGGCAAGGAAAGCATAAGAGAAAGGAATTTTATAAACTAAAGGATAGGTTTTGGTGTAAATTACAAGATAATGCCTACTTTGGGGAACATGTCAAATATATAGAGTATGGTATATATTTGGAGAGATGGACCACAATCTGTCCCAGATGACCTCCATCTGACTGGTTAAATTATCAATATGTTCTGGAACTGCCAAATGTTAGTGTTTTCCAAATATACGGCTGACATATTGGAAGGAATTCTTACCTCACAGGATACTGCTCTGAAATCTAAGTCAAGAAAACCAAACCAACAAACAAAAAAAGCTACTTTTCAAGCATTTATTATCAACATCACATTAATTTAAGTAGATGGCAGTTTCATTCCCAGAAGTAGTTTAGTAAATTATTAGTAAAGTATATAAATGGCTGGAGTGTGGCACTGGCCTTAGAAGGGCCAATATAATTTACAAAATATTGAGAATATCATAATTCATTTTTTGTTAAAAATAATATAATGTTAATGCAGATGAAATACAAGACTCAGGAAAATATAATAAAGAAAAATTAAGGGCACCTAATATATTGTCCCTTGAATGTAACTATTATAAACATGACAGTATATTCCATATTGTCTTTCTATGTATATTCAGAAATATTTTCAGATCACTAGGATTAAATAAAATAATTTATTAAAACCTCAGCACAATGGCTTATCAATATAGGATATTAAAAACTGTGGAAAATAAAATGAGATCAATGTACCTGTTTGACTAAACTTGCCATCATTTGGGATAATATTTTTTTAGGAGTCATTCTGTTATTGATGTGTTATTCTAAATTGTACAGAGAAAATACAAGGGGTATTTATGCATATTCAGAACTATTGACCATTAACCAGCTGTGGATTTTCCACTTTCAAGTATAATTTGTATTTTGTTTTCTAATTTTACTTAAAAATTATGTAAGTTACATGTCATACAACATAAATGATACACTTGCATGTTCCTGGTATCCAGAGAACACGCAAATGATCACACACCTGTTTTAACTCATAGGTATTCTTATTCACACTTAAGTTTAGTTTCTCTATAGGTACATGAATTTCCACACTCCAACTCGGGAATAAATAACTCTAGTGTTCTGAGGTCTTGTCTTTGTGCTGTTTTCCACAGTACGTGAATTTGGCGTCCAGTTTAGTTGCAGTTCCTTTAATCTTGTTCCTAATCCTTGCTGAAGTGAAAGCCAACAAGTATGGTGCATCATAGCCAGAATCTGCTAGAGTCCAATGAGAATTTAGAGGAGGATATTCTTTTTAATGTTCCAGTCAAATGAGAATTCAGATGAAGATATGGAACACTGTAACTTAGGAAAAAATATGGACTTGCCTGGATTGTCAGAGCAAAGTCATGCCATGAAGGAAACCAAGACCGTGCGCTTGCCTACAAACTTTGGTGCTGGAGAGTAAGTTAGGTGGAAATAACACACATTTGTATGTATAGCAGGTGCTAACAATGCACACTGCTGAACATAACTCAGGCAGACAAACTATTATATTTTGACATTCAATAAAATGGTATCTGAGCTAAACCTTCTAAAGGATGCCATTATTTAGGTGGGAATGGAGGTACCGCTACAACAGTCATATCTGCAAGCAATCCATATACAACTCTG
Source organism: Vulpes lagopus (assembly GCF_018345385.1). Taxonomy (NCBI): domain Eukaryota; kingdom Metazoa; phylum Chordata; class Mammalia; order Carnivora; family Canidae; genus Vulpes; species Vulpes lagopus. The sequence goes on along the minus strand of NC_054826.1, from coordinate 2,917,317 downwards.
TGACAAGGAATTCATTGCTAATACAACAGATGTGAATGAAAACAGGACATGCTTGTAGGGAAAGTAGCTCTGAACATGTGGACTCTGATAGCAACAGATCCAGTTTCATCAGACCTCTACCCGATGTCAGTTCTATGTTTGGAATCCAAATAGTCTCTAACATGTAATAAATATCAAGACTCGATCATGTTGGAAAAAAGTGCCATTGTTTTGTTTTGTTTCAGAAAGAGTGATGATCGAGATCTAAGTTCTTCCAGGATTTCAGTTATAGTAAGTCAAAAGAATCACACAAGTAACATCAAATGAAGTGAACTGTGGGGATTTTTGTGGCTCTGGGGAGAGCCTGTCCACGGCTGGAGGGGCAGTTGAAGAGTACAATCTGGACTCTTAATTGGGATCTTCTAAAGTGCAAATGTCAAATGTTGATAACTTACTAAAATTCTTAAAACTCTGTACTGATCTAACAGTAGCTGCCTCTTAGCTACAGGTTGATGACTTTCATTTGAATTTTACATAGTTAAATTATGTATTCAATTACCAGAGTCACAGTAGCACCTATTTTTAGGTATGGGGATTTATATCACTTTTCCATAATTTAAGGTTTGGATTTTCTGGCTTTATTACTTAAGAAGCTTCCTATATTGTGTCATGACCACAGTCTCTGTTTTCCAACATTCTACCTGCCAAAGCCTTATCACTGCCCATCAGTGGAGAACGGTGGTCTTCACTGAAGCCATCCTGACCTAGACTGATGAAATTCTTGGTTCTGTGTCTGCTGTCCTACACAAGGCTGGTTTCTCTGATAATCTTGGAGATTCCGTAACCCTAACACCCTTTAAAACATTCCCTTTTTCCCTTTAAATAATGGCTTTTTAAGGCATTATTTCATTACTAAGAATCCTAAGTTTCCCACTGTGGTGTACGTGTGCAAGCGCATGTACCCATGCAGTTGCCTTTGTTCTCTGTTTACTTTCAAACCAAGCAGTAAGAAATTAATCGTCTAAGCAATGTTTTTGCATATCACCCATTAAAAATCCTCATGGAATGGTGGAAATTGTGGGCACAATACACTGGCATAACACAAAAACGTAATCTTTAGAAGTCATGTCAATAGTCCATATATATTTATGAAATGTTATAATAAAGCAATATGTAAGCAACATTTTTTACCTCCTTTCCTAGTGAACTGTCAGTTTGGAATGAAAAGTCAATGTCCCTTTAAAAAGGGAAGAGTTCTGAGACTTTATGCTATACAGCTTGGAAATTCTGATTTTCAGATGCTTTTCCTATACATTATTAGAAAAGCCTCACTCAATGATTATACTGCATAGACTCCAGCTTCTAATGCAATAACAGCATCCCCACATATAAATTCACTGAAAAGTCTGCAAAAAGAGTCTACATTTTCCCCCAATTTAAGGGATATCATTTGTATACTTCATTTTTTAAAAAGATTTATTTATTTATTTATTTGAGAGAGTGTGCCCATGAATGGGGGTGGGGCAGAGGTACAAAATCTTCAAACAGACTTCCGTTGATTAAGGAGCTTGACATGGAGCTGGATCTCAAGAATCATAAGATCATGACCTGAGCCAAAACCAAGAGTCAGACACTGAGCCACCCCGGGCACCCCTACTCTTACTACATCTAACCGGTTATTAAGTTATCCTAAAGTATAGAGAATTTAAGCATTTGGCATACACTTATATGTTGAATATATAAACCTTGTTAGGCACTGTGGCAGGGCTGAGCAAACAAAATTATATTATATCTACTTTGTTTCTTCAAAAAATGAGCAATTAAATGAGGGAACCCTCCAACAATGTTGGCCAGAATGTAAATTGGTGAAGCCACCATGGAAGAGAATGGAGGCTCCCCCAAAAAATTAAAAATAGAAATAATGTAGGATCTACTAATTCCACTACTGGATATTTACCCAAAGAAAACTAAAACACTAATTCAAAAAGATTATATATATATATATATATATATAATATATCCCTATGTTTGTTGCAGCATTATTTACAATAACCAATATATGGGAGCAGTCCAAGGATCTATTGATAGATAAAGAAGATATACATATATTTATTATATACTAAATATTATATATATGATTATACACAATAGGGTATTACTCAGCCATAAAAAAAAAGATAGCTTGCCACTTATGACAACAAATGAATGGACCTAGAGGGTATTATGATAAGTCAAATAAATCAAAGAAAGACAAATATAATTTCACTTATATGTGGAATATAAAATAAAACAAAACAGATAAATAGACAAAAAAAGTAGAATCAAGCCTATAAATACAAAGAACAAATTGATGGTTGTCAGAGAGGTGCAGGGTGGGGGATGGGAGAAATAGGTGAAGAGATGTGATGATACAGGCTTAGAGTTATGAAATGAGCCACAGGAATTAAAGGGAACAGCAGAGGGAATATAGTCAATGATATTGTAACGGTGTTACATGGTGACAGATGGTAGCTGCGCTTCCAGTGGAAAAAGCATAATGTGTAGAGTTATTGAGTCACTATGTTGTTCACCTGAAACTAAGACAATATTGTATGAACTATACTAAAATAAAAAGAGAGAGAGAGAGAGACAGTGAGTTGAAGAAATAGAAATTGAGTGAGAGCAAGAAAGAGTGAAAAGGGAGAGCTCGTGTGTGTGCCTGCCTGTATGTGTGCGCGGACGTTTGCATCTGCTATCGCCCCTTAGGTAAATGTTTGAGGAGCAGCTTGGAGTGCTCTAGGAAACACGGATTAGACAATGGGATGGGCCTAGTTCATAAGATTTATTATGTTGATCCTTCATGTTCAATGCAAGAGTCAATAATAATTCTTTAAAAGGGCTAGATAGTAAGTAAGTATAAGTTTCTGTTTTAGTGGGCTGCCACTCTTCCTTTGCAACCCATAAGAAGCCATAAACAATACATAGTTTACCTTGGGTGTCCTCTCTGTGGGTAACCGCTCCCCTCCCCAACCTATGGCAGGCACTAACATGTTTTCCATCCTTCAGGTTTATCTTCTGCAGAATGTCATAAAAAAATGACGGAGATTTGGGGCCCAACATTTCATCTCCCAAAGACATTTAAGATGCATCCATATTGTTATTTGAACAGATAATTTGTTCCCTTGGAACAGAGGAGCATTCCACTGGCCCCGTATATCATTTTTTTTTTTTTTTTAGGGACAGTGATTTCATTTATTTATTGTTTAACAGTCATGAGTTACAGTAGGACTTAACCCCTCACCAGACAGGACATCAACCGTCTCTTTGTAAAAAGGCTCTTTTTTCCAAACATTCTGTCAAAAGGATGAATGATCTGTTTGCACCCAGTGCCATCCAAATGTTCAAGTCAAAAATATTTATACATTTTATACTTAGTTCTTTTCTTTTGTCTGCTAAAAATAATATTGCAAGTTTTGGCTTCTTTTGACATAAAAAATTACAATCATGTGCAAAACGCTAACAATGAAAGGGTTGATCAGAATTCAAGCAGGTTGTCCAATTTGAATGCTTTAGATTCACTTTACCCCTCATATGTAGAAATCAATCTTGGATTTTCAGTTTCTGGTGATAAGTATATGCAGGGTTTTGTGTGAATCTGTTTTCCTTTGACTTTCTTAAATACTTAGAAGTATAGTTGGGTGGTCAAGTGATAAATACGTGCTTAACTTCAAAATAATCTCTAAATGTTTTACAAAGTAGTGGCATCATTTTGCATTACCACAAGCAATAAATGACAGTTTCTATTGCCTTCTTCCTTGTCACTTGTTGTGGTCAGTTTTTTGTGGGTTTTTTTTTCAGCTATTTGCATAAATGTGTGGTGGTAGCATATTCTGGTTTTGATTTGCATTTTTCTCAAGACTAATGATGTCGAGCAACTTTTTTATATTTAATTGCTAACCACTAACCATTTCCCATATTTGCCAAAGTGCTTGTTCATGGTGTTCTGGCCATTTTAAAAAATTACATTATTTTCTAGTTGAGTTTTAAACTTTTAAATTATTAGACACTTAAAGATGTAGTTCATTAGTTTATAAAATAAGAATATAAATAGACGGCACATAAATCAGGAGATAAATAAATTTCTGTAAAGTGTTTTACACATAATATATGTTCAGTATACATTATTTATTGCCAGTGATGGTCCATTCAGGGGAAACAGGTTATGCCTCCTCACACACATTTTTTTTAAAAAAATAGATACATGGTAGGAAGAGTTATGGAATTTAAATTTCCAAGAGCTAATCATATATCATGAGTTCTTCTTTAGGCAAACAAACTCAATGTATTATAACTACATATAGTTGGGTCATCTGTTATTCAGCAAAAAGCAAAAAAAAAAAAAAAAAAAAAAAAGCTAGAAACATATTGTTGGAGATTAAATTACCTAAATTGTGATGACGATTTTAGAAGGCTAGGATTACAATCTTTAACTATAGGAAAAGACATATTCCAAAATAACTACTTTTATTTTTGGTAAGCAGAAAGCATTTTTCTCTTTCATGATCCACTTGGTAGAAAGAAATATAAAATTATGAGATAGATATAATTACAAAGGCAAGTGTACTTTTACCCTTGAAGAGCTATTCTCTTAATATGTTATATTCTCTTTGGCTCAAAACTAAAACTTTTTTATGATAAGACACTTCCCTCTGTCCATTTGACTGTATCCTATCAATGAGAAAATGGGCAATTTGTTTCTCATGTGAGTATGATGATCTATCTTTAGTGCCCTGTTTTCTGCCCTGTGGAGATGAACACATTCTGTGACCGAAGAATGATGGAGACTCCTTAAGTGGTGACCGACATTAACACTTGTTTCTCCTGTCTCCCCAACAATGCAGGAATAATAGAGTGGAATTGAATGGCCATACTTAACTCTAGGGTATAATCTATGGGATTGCTACACAAAGATCTGGGTCATTTATCTTTATATTGTATTCTCTATCAATTTGTAGTATATTAACTCTCATTTTATGGTGAGAATTTTATTCCATTATTTAAAAAAAATGTTTGAGAGATAAAATTGTATAAAATGTTTGAGTCATTTACATATGGATAGAGAACATAAAACTATATTTCCAAATACTTTTAGGACATAAAAATTTCTAATAAGAGGGCAATTTTATACAAACTCTACAACATGAATTAAAGCTCTAAGTCAATCCTCATTTAAACTGGTAAAATAATGTAGATAAAAATGCATTTTGGGAATGCACAGGTGCTCGTTTATACTTAACTTCAGTTATGCCTTTGTATTTTCCTTATTCACTCAAAAATCCATGTATTCATTACAAAATGTTTTCATTCCTTCACGTTAAAATTCCTATAATGGATGTACATTTTGTAGCAAAGTGAGTAGCTTCAATAATGACATAGATTGATTCATTTAAAAAGCCTCATTGTAACAGTAGTTGCTTTCCATTGTATAAAACCTAAAATTTTATTTATTTATTTATTTATTTATTTATTTATTTATTTATTTATTATTTATTTATTTATTTTAGAGAAAAAGAGAGTGGGGGAGGGAGAGGGGAAAGGGATAGCAGGAGAGGGAGGGAAAATCCTACACTCACTCTCTGCTGAGCACAAGCCTGACACCCAGGCACCTCCCCCAAACTGTTTTTAATGTGGATATAAATTTGATGTATTTGTCTACCTAATTTTGTTCTAAGTATATTTAAATTTTTTTAAAGATTTTATTTATTCATGATAGTCAACAGAGAGAGACAGAGAGGCAGAGACACAGGCAGAGGGAGAAGCAGGCTCCATGCAGGGAGCCCGACGTGGGATTCGATCCCGGGTCTCCAGGATCACTCCCCGGGCTGAAGGCGGCGCCAAACTGCTGCACCACCCAGGGATCCCGTATATTTAAATTTTAAATCAAATGTTTTCTCAAAGAAAATGTTAGCAACAAAATTTTTAAGAGTTCTATACTCATATTTGAAAGAAGAAAGAAGAAACCTAAGGAAATTAAATTCTGTCCCCCAAAAACCAATATATGAAAATCCATGTTTGAACCTGGGTCCAATAATTTCCAATTAAGTTACATAATAAATGCTCATTATTATTAACATGCTGCTTTTTAAATTTTTCTCATAGGCTTAAATTATTCCCTCTGTTACTTTAGATTATGGATATTAGAATTTTTGTTCCTTTAATAACACAGAATTTATGTGTGTTTAAGTTAGAGGTGGGTTTACATTAGCTTAATTTATCCTGATATTAAAAATCAATTACCAAATTATTTGGAGGGAAATTTATTTAAAGAATTTGTAAAGCCTGAAGTAATTAAAAAATTGCTTGCCTTCATATGTTCATCCCCCCCCAAGAATTTTGCAAGCTATAAACAATTTGGAGGCAGTTTTTACAGAAGGGCAATTTATCTCATAGAAATTAATATTGATTAGCATTATCTCATCTAAGATTATATCTAATTAAAAAAATTCTCTGGCTTACTAATGACATGTTAAGTGTTTTGCTTGATGTGCATCATTAGATCTTTGAGGCTACAGAATGACCCAAATAAATTATATTTCCAATATTTTGTAAGAAGGACTACCCCACAATTTGTTTTTGTTTTTTTTTTAATCTTTGCTCCATATTTGACATCAACATCTTAACTGTGATAATTAGATTAGAAACATTAACACCAGGCATGTCTTTTGTTGTTGTCCTTGTTGTGGTTCTTATTAAGTACACCCAACACCAGCTGAATTCCCCGCAGTGAGATCGAGACTGGAGCTGAGATCAAGAGTCTGACACCCAACCAACTGAGCCACCCCGGCACCCCAACACCAAGTATGTTTAAACAGTCATACAGTCTCAAGGGTTATTTATTTATATCACAAGGGTGATTTATTTTTTTATATTATGAAAATTCTAAAAAAGAATTATTAAGTATATATACTGGATAACAGCTCTTGGCTAACCATTGATGTAGACATGTGGACTACATGTAGATATACGGAAAATGTGTGTGTGTGTGTGTGTGTGTGTGTGTGTGTGTGAGAGAGAGAGAGAGAGAGAGAGAGAGATGTTCAAAAGCTCTAAGAGGTTTTTGGTTAAGTTTGGCTAAAGTAGAACTGATGAAGACCTTGCACAATTTGTTGCAAGCAAGAGTGAAAATAACGTACACCCCTGTTTTTCTTATTTGAATTCTGAACCAATCAAGATAAACATAGAAGTGAGGCACAGTGAAATCAGATTAGAGCTTGTGGATTTGTTATCAGATTTGTTGGCCTTGGTGCTTAGCAACAAGAACTTCTTTCATGGCTCCCCAGCATGCAGCAGCCATACTAAGTCAGTTACATACGGAGCAGGGACTTTATTGCTAAATTTACAACATGGCAGAAGGCAGATCAGAACTCATGCTCACTGCAGGCTGAGACATCCTAAAGAGAAAAGAACGTGTGGAGGCGGGGCAGGGGTAATTTTGCCAATCATGTAAGTCACCCACACCTCCCCATTAAGGTAAAAGTGAACTGGGGACAAGAGTAGTAGCTGAGAGATATTTGGATTTATTTCTATGTAGAGTGGGGTATATGCTTGTCAATATGAATCCAAAGGAAAAGCAAAGTAGGATGACAGGTAGAGGAAAACCATACCAGAATCATTATTTATTATTTTTTAAAGAAATTCCTTGCTCTCAGGCACAGGGACTCTGAGCTAACAAAAATTATCAAGATGAAGGATATTAGAAACTTGAGTATTGAGCAAGGGCACGGCTCCCATGTGACACATATGTGAATCTATTGTGAGGATCATAAGAATATTTCTATAGAATATGTCTTCTATATTTTTAGAGTCTGGAGCTACTCTTAAGGGCCTCAATTTTGAAAGATGACCTCAAATTATTTTAGGTAAGAAATGCAAATGGTAACTTTTTTTTCCCTCATGGGACACAACTATGTTTCTCTTGAAAGAAGAAAAAAATGATAACATGTCAAGAATAAATTCTCAAAGTTACTGACCAGCAGTAACCAATGAATTTTGACTAAAATATTTATATGTAGATAATAATATGCAAATGAAATAATGTTATTAAAATTAATGTCCTTACACTTTCATAAATTAACATTCTAAATTCTAACAATTTATTTTATACATTCTCCAACCTCCATTTTTCCCAAGTTTTCAGAAGACATTCAAATGCATCATATTATTAAAGGGAAGCCAAAGAATGTTTTAGCTCATCAAATTAAACATACAATAGAATGAGCAGAGTTTTACTGAACAATTTTTGATAATAGGATTCCTATTTTTACACATAGATGTTTTCACTTAATGTCTTCTGGATAGTGATTTTTTTTTTAAAACAACATGGACTATTTGGGGTAAATGGTCCCAAGGATACCAATTATTCAACAGCACACAAGTGTGAAATGATTTTGGTGAGTCACATACACTCTATTTCAGGAGGCTTGGGAAAGCAGAGTTACCAGAATGAGAAGGATTTTGACTGCTGAGGATACTACGGAAACATTAAAGTCCATAACCCACCATCAAAGATTTATGAGTAAGAGATTTATATTCATTTTGTTTTAATTAGAGCAAACAACTTGCCTGTGGGGTGTCTACACTCAGAAAGATTTTGACATCACAACATATTTTATGTTCTCTAAGGAAAAATTAAAGAAAACCGAAGGATTTTCTTTCCGAGGCTTTGAATTACAAACAAAAGAGCCCGATTTACTTTGGGTTCTCAGTAGCATATTTATGTCTTCAGGGCCTATCATACTGCAACACTTCTGCATTCTAAGAAGAAAAGATTATGGTTCAAAAGTTCACATTTGTACCACTCTTGCAATTTTTCTTTAGATCTGCAGCTCTAAAAGTCATTTAAAACAAAAGTTCACTAAAAATCAAGTTTACACTTGTTTCCTGCTGGAATGAATTGCTAAAGGGAACACACCACCCTGTGGAACATAATTGTACAAAGTAAACGCTCACTGAACATATCAGATCTTTGCTAAAGTCACTTATTAAATGGCTATCGTTGAAGAATCATTTTTGTTTTCAATTCTCTAAAAAAAAAAAAGCTTTTAGATATAGGAACATTTACTGCTGCCTATATAAATCAAGTGTAATATTATGTATGTGTCTAATATATTTTGTCCATGCTTATCTTAAATGAAGCCATCTGTATTGTTCATATTCAATGTTGAATTATTTTGGGATAAGTAAATCTTTTCCTGATTTTTTTTATTATTTTTTTTCTTTATTTATTCATGAGAGAGACACACAGAGAGAGAGAGGCACAGACACAGGCAGAGGGAGAAGCAGGCTCCACGCAGGGAGCCTGATGTGGGACTCGATCCTGGGTTTCCAGGATCACACCCTGGGCCGAAGGCAGGTGCCAAACCGCTGAGCCACCTGGGCTGCCCTTTTCCTGATTTTTAATTTCAGTCAGTATTTATAAGAGATGACAAAAGTTAGATGACAGTAAAACTAAACTGAAGGAATTACAGAATAAGCTGAATTAGAATGTTTGTTCAAAGATTTGTACTATTGATTATACTCAAAACTATTACCCGTCAGTGGCATTACTTCTTTTCCAAAGTCCTAAATTCATACAAAATTCAGACACAGAGAGCCTAGATGTAACCTCTTAAGTGCTATCAATTAGTTCCCTAATTTCACTTACACATTTTTTACAGTGAATTTCTGAAGTGTCCCCTTGGAGGCAGGATGTCCACTGACATACATTCCCATGCTTTTTTTTTTAAACCTAAGTCTTCTCTGAAGGCTGTTTCAGTATTTAGCTTACAAGATATCCACACACAGTAATTCCAAAGATTTTATCACACAATACAGAGAGAGGCACCTGGGGACCTGGGGAGTGCAGTCAGTTGAGTGCCCCACTCTTTGTTTTGACTCAGGTCATGATCTTAGGGTCATGAGATGCGGCCCCACGTTGGGATCTGCACTTCGCGTGGGTTCTGCTTGAGATTCTCTCTCCCTCTCCCTATCCCCTCCTGCTCATGCTCTCTCTTCCTCTCTAAATTAAATAAATAAAACCTTTTAAAATAGAAAAAAAAAAGAGAGAATTTTGCCTGCTAAAACTCTCTTTATGGTTACATTTATATGTTTAATATATAAGAGAGAGCAAAAATTGAACTTGAAAAATTAAACTTTCACTGAAGAACATGATAAGGTTTAAAACTGCTATTTTTAAATCTGACCTTGGGAATGCGGGTTATATAACTTCTTGGTTTCCTGGTTTCCTCATAAAATGAAGACAACAATATTAACTATGTCATAATTTTTTGAGGATGTAAAACACAGGAAACATTGCTTGACATGGAGTAACTGTTATGTGCATTAGTTTTCATCATCATTATTTAGTCATATTTTTCCTGCTTTAAATTATATAATAGAGTCTCAGTTTCTTCATAATGTTGTAGGGCGTACATTCAGAAATGGTTCACCACAAATGTTGAAGTAAATATCTATACATTCAACCTCACATTTTATCACTTGAAGTTCTCCGCAGTTTATTCTACTAGATAGCTTAAACTAAATCACATCCTATTTTATTTGGTTACGGAATAGTCTCCTGCCTTATTTCCCAGATACCATCATTTATTCACTCTTATCTTGCCTTCATGATGGTGCTTGCATATTTTGCAAAGAATACATTTAATGGTACCATTTTCCTGCTCAAAATAACTCACTGCCTTATCAGGATAAATTTAAAATTTAGTAATGGCATACAGGTTTTCTTTCTTTCTTTCTTTCTTTCTTTCTTTCTTTCTTTCTTTCTTGTGCTTTCTCAGATAATTTTCCCCTGTTGAAGACAAAGAATACAGCAGAAGAGTAGTGAGAGATATTAAAATCATAAAAGAGTCTCAACATGCCAAGATATTTGAAGCATTAAAGAGATCTAACATGCTGGATGTGAAATGTAGTGGCCTGTGTGCAAAAAATATAGAGAGCCAAAACCTCCAGAAGCTAAGGAAGCCCACTGCTGACATCCAGGATATGTTTTATTTAAGGACCCAGTTAATCAAAAACTGAGTGTTAAGTTGGTTTTAGTTGGCATATTCAGAATTAAATGATTATTCGGTTTCCACTAAACAATAGATACAAATTTAAGATAAAAAATAAGCGTAGGGCAGCCCCATTGGCTTAGCAGGTTAGCATCTTCCTTCAGCCCAGATGTGATCCTGGAGTCCCGGGATCGAGTCCCATGTCAGGCTCCCTGCATGGAGCCTGCTTCTCCCTCTGCCTGTGTCTCTGCCCCTCTCTGTGTCTCTCATAAATAAATAAATAAATAAATAAAATCTTTAAAAAATATATATACTACTTATATTCCTCACATTTAATATATGTTTTATTTTATATGAAATATTATTTTACCTGTTGCATGTTATGAGATATTACTTATTCTGATGGATTACAAATGAATTTCTGGTCGTGGTCAAAAATCAGTTTATTATTCATTGGCTATACTATCAAAAGCATATGGAACATTAAAAGTGAGAGAATGTCTGTATATTTTTTTAACATTAGTTATCTTTAGATATTCCAATAATGGAAAATACATAATTTGCCTAGTGTTATGTATGATCAAATTACATTTGCAGGCACTTTAATAGACCAACGTTAAACTCAGGCAATTCAAAATCCCAAGCAGAGTTTGTTTGATTATATTTTAAATCTTATTTTAACTTATAAATTGTATAACCTAGTCTTCATTTCCTACATAAGTAGGCCCCCCTGGGGCATTCTCCTCACTAACCAAGGTTGGTATCAATTTTTCCACTCAGCCAAGATTTTAGTTTCATACATTCTTTTGATAAACACTTTGCACAGCTCCATTGAATTAAATCGCATTAGGGAAACATGGGCCAAGTTAGATTTGACTTGTCTACCTAGCACTTAAAACCAACCCGAAGGGATTGCAAAACCCCTGCATATGGGCTCAAGTACAGTTAGGAACCAAGGTTACATGTAAATGAGAATGCATAGGCAGCTCTGCCATCTGTCTGCAAAGTCCTTCCTGATTTGCTTGTCGAATATGTTACAGGTTTAGTTAAAGCAGGCAGCACCAGGGGGAAAACCCAAGAAGACAGCTGCCTCCTCTCTGTAACAGAACAAGGCAACACTCACTAATAGGAGTAGGGACCTGTCTAAACTAATCACAGAAATCTCAAATGGTTTCTCAGCAGTCTATCCATCTATCACTGACACAGCTGAATCCTTAAAAATTTTTCCATGCATGAGTAATAACTAATCCTTTTACTCTATTCAAATGAGATTTTTTTTTTTGCATTTTATAGATCACAGGAAACTTCCACAAAAAATAAAATTAATAAAGTGAAATAAAATATAAAATAAAATATTTCTAGTGCATTTGGCTTTGGGTTACAACAGTAAAATATTACATAGCACATATGGTATAGTTTTTTATATATATAAAGATACACAAGAGATGTCCTATTTCTATTAAAGAGATTGAAGTTGGTTCAAATTTAGTGTAAATAACTTAGACTATCCATCATGATAACTTAAATCAGTTTATATTCCAAGATGGTGGAAGTAGTGAGGCCACCACCACCTCAGCCACAGGACAGGATACATATGTTACTAGTCAGACTAAAAGACTTACACTATGTTAATATAAAAAAAAAAAATTATAGCACCTTTTTTTCTCACTCAGGCTACCAAATACGCCCCATGTATGTGAACTAATTGAGTAATGTTTCTCTCACTATTGAGCAAAACTTCTGTTTAATGGCAAACCATCACTCTTTTCAATAATCTTTTCACTGCTTATGTCATTTATAAAAATACAGGTACCTAGTTTGTCCCTCTTGATGCCAGTCATCGACCCAAATAAAAGCATTCCACAAATAAAAAAGGGCTATCAGCTAATATTTGTCTTTAGGGACACCTGTCATCTCACCTGTAAAATGGATTAAATAGTACCAGTCTTACAATGTTGCTAGTATTAAATAAATGACAATAAAGTTTCTGGCATATAGGAAATTATCAGAAAAAAAAGGAAGTTATCAGTAAATAATATTGGTTATTCATGCATTCATCAAGTAAATTTTTGACTTCCCATTATGGAATATCTATAGTTAAATTCTGAATAGTTAATATTACTAACAAATAAACATCTATATTTGAACTATTTTCCTAGCATATCAAACAATTTGCTGAACAGAAGTCCATAATGTGCCGTAGTTTGAGCAAAACATTATTGTGGATTGTTAAAAAAAATTGTGTCTAGCACATAAAATGTAGATGATTCATGTGATCTATGTTAATCTCTGTTAAATTCTATTTTGACTATAAAACAATTTTAAATATTAAAAACTGTATTGAAATATTATTTTCTGTTTACATGTTTAAATGAACTAACAACTGATATTTACCATAACAAATCTTTATTTTACTCAGAGGTCAAGTACTAGGTTTTCCTCTTACTGTATTGTGAAAGGTCCTAGAAAATCTATCCAAAATTACCTCCTATGTCTATTATTAATAGCAAAACTCCTACTTTTATTAATTTGTGAAACTCTTTTGCTTTTTTTTAAGAATAAACAATTCTACACTGTTAAGTTATATAGCTGCTTCAGTTTGCTCCCTACTCAATATTTATTTATTTTTTAAAGCATTTCTTTTTCTTTTTTCTTTTTTTTTCTTTTTTTAAATTTTTATTTATTTATGATAGTCATAGAGAGAGAGAGAGAGAGAGGCAGAGACACAGGCAGAGGGAGAAGCAGGCTCCATGCAGGGAGCCCAACGTGGGATTCCATCCCGGGTCTCCAGGATCGCGCCCTGGGCCAAAGGCAGGCACCAAACCGCTGCGCCACCCAGGGATCCCCCTACTCAATATTTATATGCTGCTTTATTCCTTCCCTTCCCAGCAAGATGCTGGCTTTGCTCTGCTGTCCACCCTCCACCACAAAGGGGTGATCCTTTATCAAGCTCCAGAAACATATCCTGACTGGTCTATGACCATTGTGACACTCTCATATTTATTATCATTTGTTGAATTGAAAAAAAAAAGGCATAACTGGTTATGATTAATAATGAGATATGAGGGCAAGTCTTCTGCATGTTTTTCTTGAAAACATGTGCTTTATTCTATACTATGAAACAAATCCAAGAGTAAAGAACCTGTCATCTTTATGTAGATATTATTTACTCTGAATGTAAAACCTGGAAAGACTTGAAGAAATGTCTTTTGCTCCTAGGTTGAAGCTACGACATAAAAGACAACAGAAACAAGCAAGAGGCTGAACCTGAGGATATTTGGAGCTTACCTAATATCTAGGGATCCTATTACATGAAATAATATAGATCCCTGTATTATAAGCAAGTGTGAGTTCAATCTTCTTTTATTTGCTGACAAGATCATCCCAACTGCTAATTGTTACCCAAGAGAAAATCAGTTTTGTCATCTCTCTTCAAGAAAATGATAACATTGACACTGAGGCAATATTGGGAAGTGATAGATTAAAAAGGATATATGGTAGCAGCAAAGAAATATCAAACTACAACCTTCACAATTTCCTGTAACACATGCCCAGGAGCCAACACTGAATTTCAAACAGGTTGTTCTCAGAGCTAACATCAAAGTGCAGGTATCCTCCAAACCTTTATCTTAATAGGACTTATAAAGTTAAATAGAAATTTAAATTTTTTCTAACTCTAATCTAATAATCTCATTTGCATAGGTTAAATTTGCATGTGTTGGAATTTAAATGTAGATTTTAAACTTTTACATCTTCTTAGAGACTATCACAGTGCCTTATGTAACATATTGCAGAACAAAATTACTTATATAAAGTCCTTAAAATCAAATTATCTACTGTGCTAATGATCAGATTTCTATCCTAAATGTTGGAAGCATTCAGCCCCTGATTTTACATTTATATCTGTTTTTTTTTCTCATTCTTATAATATCAGGTTTCATATCTGCAATTTCCAGGAAAAAAAATTGATTAAAACTAGGTTAGCAATAAAAGTAGAAGAACTCTGTGAAATTCCTCTATTTTAAGACTCAGAGAGCCTACATTTATGTCACTTTTTCACTAAATTTACAGATTTCCTAGGTACTTTGTATCAGGCACTGTGGATTGGTTACCTCAAATTCCCTCATAACCTATTCCTCTACTCCTCACGCTTCCTGGATTCTGTGGAGTTTCTTGTGCCATAATATTCATGTCTAAAAATACTAAATACTAAAATATTAGAAATACTAAAAATACTAAAAAAAGGTATTTAAGGAGTTTATATTTGGATCATCTTAAGAGTATCAAGGATCTAGGGTTTTGATATTTGCCCTTCTCTTTATTTCTTCTCATTTTATCTGCTTGGAACACAGATTGAAAGCCTTTGCCAGGAACAAAAGATTTTGAAATTGTAGACTTTATACATCAAATTTAGTTTTTATGATTTTTAAAATTACACAAGAGTTCATGACTATATTGTAATTAAATGGCAAACATTTATTTACAGAAATGTAAGAAGATCTCCATCCTTTCTTAGGAAACATAATGCTTCCTACCTAATTGTTCCTACTCCATCACAAACAACATTGATAGCAGGACAAATGTCAATTTTATCATGACAGAGTTGAGATAGGGGGACGTAACTCAGTGTTATGTCCAATAGGAATTTCTATCTGAATCTCAGAATACGACTTACTAATTCAGGGACATATTTTTCTGGTCACAAACAAGTTTCCCCATATGGAAGGAAAATCTATCCAGGTCACAGAAACCATGATGAAGAAAAGACAAGCCTGTTCTCCCAGTGAATAGATTTGTTCCTTAAAGGAAATAGGCAGGGCTAGGCGATCCACACCTACTTAGTCTATCCAGTGAGGCTAAAAACACTAAGAATTTGAGATCTTCACTCTAGGCCTACACTCTCATCCTGGCAGATCCAACAGTGGACAGTATAGTCAGTGGGTACCTGGAAAAAATATTTTTTTTATTGGAAACCAGGAAAGTGCTCTATCTTTAACCTTTAAAAATACTCCTGATGGTATATATTTACATGTTAGTTTATCACTTTAAAAAAACCTTTAAACATGTAGTTGATTATCTTTCTTTAAACACGTTTAATTTACTATAAAAAATATTTGCTTTACCCCTTATATTTATAAATATATTTACTCCGTTATAAAATGTACACTGAGGAATTGTAGCTATGATGATGGATGTCACTGAGCTAACATTCAAATTGCAAGGATACTTAAGATATATATGACTGTAAATAAAAAAGACATGCATGTGACCAATATTGAGAAAAATTTGCCATTTGGCTGCAGGACATAGTAATAGAAATGGGTTAGATCCATAAACCCCACATAATTATAAGACTAGACTAGACTTTTCATGAAACTTGAAAAATAGTTCTGAAGATCTCGTATAAAGGGCATATGCAAAAATAACTGAAATGATATTTATAATGATAAACGAAGGACGTTTTGCCTCCCGGCTACCTAAATATATCATAGCAAGAGCCCTTACAAGTCTTAGAAGGGTCCTATATTAGGGTTGTGACTCAGCCCCTTATACAGGCTCCTGTACCGTGTATACTCCATCCTTGGCTGGGAACAGCCAGTGAAAAGCTGGCTTCCATGAAACCATGGTGATGGAATTCAGAGCACAGACCTGAGTCAGAGGCCCATCTCCTGGTCCCTCACATGTGTCAATAAAGAAAAGATATAGCACTGATATATAACTGAAAAGGTATCAAAATGTAAAAAAAATATGTTTTTGAAATTAGAATAAGAAGTATATGGTTAAAGTGGACAGGAAAACAAAGGTAAAACGGTCAAGTGATACTCGGACTAAATTAAAATGTCAACCTTGATAAAATAAGAAACGGCAGTAACAACATTTAAGAAAAAGTGCATACTAGAGTAAAATAAGTGATGTTTCTATAAAATAAAAATATTAATATTTATCATTCACACAGAATTCCCCAAGTCAATAAGAAACTTCAGCATTTCATGAGGATGGGAAATGTACTGGAATATGAAAATCTAAAAAGGCATTTTTCAAACATCAAATAAACTTCTGTAGTAAGTCACAGCTTGCCTTGGAACATCTAGAAAAGCCTAAAATGATTTATTAGAGGGTGCAAAAAGCTCTGGATGCAGTCCAGATGCACAGACAGGGACATTTTCCTTCTCAAGGTATTTGGGGAATTCTGAAACTGTGCAGGAAGGTTGGTCATGGGGCTAAGCTAAAACCTCTGAGTAGCAGACCGGATATGCCAACAGTTACTCCCCAGGGAGGAGATAACAACCTGCCAGTCCTACCAGCAGGGTCAAAGCTGGTTCACTGACAATGGGATCCAGTCCCCTTTCAAAGGGAGAATGGGAAAGGAGAGGTTTCACTTTTATCCTCATATTCAGAAATGGTGCACGAACCCTTGTTTACGGACCTTTGGTCCCGTAATTATACATAACAATCCAATTTCTGTGGAAGAGAATAGGTTATATTGGATAAGTAAAAGTTTCTGCCCTTGCTATCATCTACCATATTCTTTTCCAGTCAGACAAAATCTAACATTTTCCTTTTTGAAAAATGGATTTTCAATTTTTTGGTTCATACTCATAATGTAGTACTCTCAAGTGGAAATAATAAATCCAATACATTTGACCCTCTAAGACTTGGAAGGCCTCTTGCTATAAAATATTTAGATAGCTGGGAAGCAAAATGCCCTTTTTTATCATTATAAATATCACTTTGTGTATTTTTTACATACATCCTTTTCATTAGTTCTAGAGCATTCCACGTGTTAAGGAAAACAGTTAAAAATAGTTGCTTTTTACAGCATTCATGAAAATAAAATAAAAAAATAGAAACTATAAAGTAAAAGAACAGTGCTAATCCTCTATAGATTTTGCTACTTTTGCTGTATTTGCATGTTTGTTTCTAAGGCGTGTTTAGCAATTTTGTAGCTTCTTTACTTTTATCTATAAGGATGGAGCCCACTATTTTGAGAACTTTATCTCTGTATCTGAGAGGTCATAGAGGAAATAATTTTCATTTTTTCTCTCCACCTCTGCTCTAGGGAATTGCAAAAGTCAAAGATCAAACGCAAAATAAGTTTAAGTGCAAGGCATGTGTGTGCACACACACTAACACAAAATCAGAGGTGTTTTATTTTCTGGGTATATAAAAGTTTAGAGCGAAGAAGATAGAACATAAGTCACTAACTTGAATATCCAACTTACAAATTTGCTGATTCCCAAGAAACGTGTCAATCCATGATTGATGAGGAGCAATATTTTGGATTCACTAACTCTATATGAAAAGTTTCCTTGAGGCATTCTGGTTGAAAGATCCGTGATGTCAAATTCCCCGCCAAGTAATGACTGCATTACTTGAGTGAATTTATAACATACTTCAAATTCAAATTCATGCAATGAATGTAAAGAACCCATGATATCTTGACGTTTCAGAAAATAATTTTTTTCACATCGTTTTCCAATTTATGTTATATCACATAGTATAAGTAATAATTAACTTCCATTTTTCCTGGGTTTTATTTATCTATAACTCCCAATTTATACAAAAACTTATCTAAAAACAGAGGGTTTTTAAAAATTTTAGAATACTGATTAACATTTTCATTCTCATTTGCTGCATGGTTATCTTAGACAACAGCTCAGTGCCGTTTACTGAATTCAATGATAATTATGATATTAAAAGGAACTAATAGTTGCTGGAAACTTGCTCTGTAATTTTCATTCTCCTAATGTGATTTCCCTCTGTTAGTTATGTAAGTTATTTCGTGACTTTCATTTTATCAATTAGGAAAATAAATCAGGTAAAAGAATTTAAATAACATAATCAAGATTATATGGCTAATGACAGGCAGTGATGACATTGGATTTGGAAGTCCTGTTTGAAAGGCAATGCTTTCTGCTATTCTTTTTTTTTTTAAGATTTTATTTACTTATTCATGAGAGACACAGGGAGAAGCAGAGATGCAGGCAGAGGGAAAATCAGGCTCCATGCAAGGAGCCCAATGCGGGACTCGATCCTGGGTCCCCAGGATCACACCCTGGGCTGAAGGCAGAAGCTCAACCACTGAGCCACCCAGGGATCCTACTTCCTGCTATTTTAATTTCAACTAGTCAAGCTATTAAAATAACAAATTATGAAACTATAAATATTACTGTAAAACATTATAAAAGTAAAATATAAATGAATCCTTCACCATGTTTTATAATATTTTCACAGACATTTGAAGCAGGAGTAAGTTCTACAAAAAATACTTATTAAAGATATTTGTAGAATTTTGGAAAAAAAAACAAAATGTTTTTGGAAAACATTCTATTTACACAAGGAGTTCATTTAATATAATTAATTAAATTATATTTCCTTTTATCAATGTTCTTTTATTTCCAAGTCTAAAAGAAAATTAATAGCTTGGATGCCCATTTGATTAACTGCTAACTGACCTTAGGTCAGTATCTCTACTTGGCTTTATTATATTCCAGATGAGACCCAACTCCCTGGTGGACTAATTTGAACAAATTCATGCAAAATATTAATTAGGTGTACTAGTGAATGCAAAAATGGCAAAGATTCTCTGTAGTTAAAGATCAGCTTTTCTGCCTTTGACAAGTCGAGGCTTTCTTGTAATGTGGTCTCTTCATCATAGTTTTTTTAATCCCTGAAGATAAATTAATTATTCCTAGGCTGCCTCAACATATTTCTTGTTTATTTGATTAAGATTAATTATTGCCTAGACACTGATCTGTTCACAGAAAATTATTCTTTGGAGAACTGGAATTGAGGTAGGAAGCTTTGTAAGGAGTACTACCATACAGAAGACTTCCCTTGAATAAATACAGGATATGAAGGGGCTATCCATACCTGAAGCAAGAGGACAAAAAATGTTGCTTATGTGTAGAACTCTTTGTCATAGTCAACTGATAATACAGAAGGAACGATTACTTATTTGAATTTTAATATAATGAATTTTAACTTTTGTAATGAGAGACAAGAGTGACACATTTAAACTTGAAGTGTCCTGTGTATTCTTTTATATTTCATAGTTAGGACTTTGACTTTCCATGTAAAATTTATATAGCAGTCTTTGTTTTTATCTGTACTTTTTAAATGTACATTTCATGAGCTATGAATTATTTTCATCCCCTCAATCTTAGGTGGGTGGTGTTTCTTTCTTACTCTCTTTTGTCTAGCCTTTTTAAAATCTTTATCCATCATTTCTTCATTTCTAACTTCTTTTCTTACTTTTTCGCATCTTGCCTCCGTTCCAGTTTTTCTTTATTTTACTCATTTGCTTTCTTTCTTCTTTCTTTCTTTCTTCTTTCTTTCTTTCTTTCTTTCTTTCTTTCTTTTCTTCTTTCTTTTTTCTTTCTTTTTGTTAAATAAGAAATCTTAAAATTCTATACTAAATATAATTTAATATGACAAGTCAGATGAAAATATAGTTAATATATTGTATGTTACAATCTTAAGACGTGAAAATATTACTCTGGTAATATGCATAGGAAAAGAAAGACAATATGAAATTATTCTGTCCTTGGAAATGCTGATATGTGCATTTTATTTTTAAAATACCCTCAAAAGTGTTAACAACATTTTGAAATTATAATAAAAGTAATCATATGGATTTCCTCTTCCAACAGAAACCTAAAATTTAATTTGATTTAGAATTTTATAAATTTTATTTTCCTTGAGAGAGAGAATATCTTTCTTATTTTTTAATATTTTATTTTTTTATTCATGAATGACACAGAGAGAGAGAGAGACAGAGACACAGGCAGAGGGAGAAGCAGACTTCATGCAGGGAGCCCGACGTGGGACTCGATCCCAGGACTCTAGGATCACACATTGAGCTGAAGGCAGATGCTCAACCACTAAGCCACCCAGGCATCCCAGAGAGAATATTTTTCTTTAGAACCATTTTGAGTTTAGGTTTCTATTAATATTACTTTTATAAAACTTAGTATGGTTTCACTCAAAAACCCCTCCAGAACCATGATTGACTGATTTTATAGCATTTTTTTCTCATTGTATTAGAACTAGCCAAAGTTGAAACTACAATGGCTTACTTTTAATGAGAAAAATCTTTTTAACTACTCAGAAATAAATAGAATGAGAAAAAAATGGAATGAGAAATAAAAGAGTCAGATCTAGAAATACAAATAAATCAAAATCAAGGTTTATACTCAAAGGAAAAATGAAGATATAACATATTTAAATGACTTCTATCCTTTAAAATATTATTTTCCATATAAGTGATATTTCCTGAATCATTCTCAAAATGACTAATTTTTAATTTATTACTTTTCTACAAGAATGAAACAAAAAGGGGATTCCTGGGTGGCTCAGCTGTTTAGCGCCACCTTCAGCCCAGGGCCTGATCCTGGAGCCCCGGGATTGAGTCTCACATCGAGCTCCCTGCATGGAGCCTGCTTCTCCCTCTGCCTTTGTCTCTGCCTCTTTCTCTCTCTCTCTGTGTCTGTCATGAATAAATAAATAAAATATTTTTAAAAAAGAGAATGAAACAGAAAAACATGAATTCACATAAATATTTGCTTTAAATATTACCATAAAATGCCATATAATCACATAGCTGAGAGGTCAAATTTTCTTCTTTCAAATTCATGTTTTCCTCAATTTTTAGTTGAAGTTTGGTTGACCTACAATATTACATTAGTTTCAGGTGTACACCATAGTGATTTAACAGTTTCATACGTTACACAATGCTCAACATAAGTAAAGTTACCATCTGTCATCCTCCATTATTATAATGTTATTGACTATGTTCTCTATGTTGTACTAGTTAAAACACTATACTATGCTCACCCTAATCAAAAACATTAGTGACTAAATTAGTTTTGTGATGTAGGTTTTTGAGCAAAAATATTACCAGGGTCATTTCATAATGCTAAAGGGGTCAATCCAGTAAAATGGCACAAATATTCTAAGCACCCATGTACTTAATATCAGAGCTGCAAAACATATAAAGCAAAAACCAATGAAACTGCAAGAAGAAATAGGCAGATCCATGATAATCAGATTTCAATGACATTTTCTTGCTATTTTAAAAAGTGAAAGTTAGTTTTTCAATGTGAAAAACTTGAAGATTATCCAAGGAGTTGACTCAACTGACACTTAAAATATACACCATACAAGGACAGTAGTATACACATTGTAAATGTACAAAAAATATTTATCAAGACGGATCTTATTATAATTAATAAAAATTTCAATAAATGTAAAAGGATTCAAGTATTAAATAGGATATTCTCCAAAGAAATTAGAATTAAACTAGAAATCATTAAATCGATGACCTGAAAAATATCCAAATACATGTAAACTTAATCCTGTACTTCAAAATAATATGAGTCAAAGAAACAATCAAGGGGGAAATTAGAAAGAATTGTTTTTTCTGGAGAAACATAGCACACCATTTCAGTTTGTAGAATGTAGCTATAAAGATGAGAAATTTCCAGTAGTAACTACATAGATTAAGAAGAAATGTTTTAAATCATTGACTTCAGATTCTACCATAAGCAACTAGAAAAAGAAGAGCAATTTTGAAAAAAAAAAAAAAAGAAGAGCATTTTAAACTAAAAGTAAACAAAGGAAACAATAAAAGTGAGAGCATACATAAATGAGATGGAAAACATAGCAAAGCAATAAAGAAAATTGATGTAATCCGTAGTGGGTTCTGGACAGAATCAACAATAGTTATGAACTTATAGTTGGATTGATGAGGGGGAAAAAAGGAAAGAGAACAGAAATTTCCAATATTGGAATGGCAAGGTGACATTATTGCTGATTCTACAGATTAATAAATAATAGGATATTATGAACAAACCTATGGCAATACATTTAAAAATTTAGATAAAATGGACAAATTCTTTAAAGGTTATAAATCATGAAAGCTTACTGAAGAGTCACTCAATGCCACTATATCTAATAAAGAGATACAGAAAACTGGAAAGAGGCCAGTCTTCTACCTGCCACAAGAGAATAGTTGGACAAACTGCAAATAATGACTTTTCTTGAAACTATCAGGGAAGTGAGGTCACAGGGCCAAAAACTACTCAGAAATATTGAGCGACACAGAAAGCTGTAGGTAGAAACTGGGACTGAGTATTTGCTTACCTGGGACAGAAATCACCAAATGATTTATAAATAAGAATAAGCTAGAATATTTTAACAATTTCTTAAAGCTAAATAGGCTAGTGAGAGTGTAAAACCAAAGGGGAAAAAAACAAAATAAAAAATAAAATAAAACCAAGGGGGGTATCAGGGGTGCTAGAATTTACTCCCTTTGCAGGCTTTTGCTTGACAAATATCACCAGATACTCACAGGGAAGATCAGACTAAGTCTTATAAACAACTTCCTTGCAGGGGATGGTCTGGGTCCTGGAATCACAACCTCTGCCCAAAGTGCACCCACAGCTTTCTCTCCGAACTCTCCTAAGGATTAAAAGGCTTAATTGAGGAGGTTGTCTCATCCAAATCTGTGATGTGAGGGCATGCCCGGACACCCACGGGCACGAGGGGAAGGAAAAATCAGCTATGGACACAAATCCACCCAGACCTCCTACAACCTGTAGGAGCAATATTTTCAAGACGCCAGACTGAAGTCTCCAGGTGACTGCAGCTCTCACAGTCCCCTTGATCGTAGCCAATGAAATACATGTCAGACTTCTGACCTCTGGAAGTGTAACAGGATACACTTCTATTGTTCGAAGCCACTGGGTCGGCAGTAATTTATTATAGCACCAACAGAAAACAAATACAGCTGCCATTCTAATACTTTCTACGAATCCTTTAGAAAATCACGTTCTATCCACCCTTGTAGGAAAATTTAATCATGTCTTAACCTTTTCAGTTCTTACCTAGAAGATTCATCACTAATAGTAATACTAATCTCTGTAATATCTTTGTCTGTCTGCAATTCTCTTCCACACCCGTCTACTTTTCTTTCTCACATGCAACAGTAAAATTCACTTTTTGATCCCAAGATTAAGCTCCGGTTCCAATTTCTATTCTATGTTAACCAGACAGTATGAAGTGTGTCTATTTAAACTCCCATAGCATATATCATTTGTACTCTTCAATTCACTTTGTCATAGGTTAATAGAATTGCCATTTTTTCCTTCATCTGTATTTGTCTTCTAGATGTAGGGACAGTAGGATTTGTCTGTGATAGAAGTGCAATTCAGTTTGTTGTTTATCTTTTGAATTTGTTTTCCTGGATAGATTTTGTTTCCGTAGGTCCATTTCTATCTGAGTTATTTCTGCTTATTTTTTCTTAAATTTTAACAACAGCTATTTAAGAAAAAAAGCATTGAGATGCATCTCTAATAATAATATACAAAGGAGTCTCAGAAATATCTCATAAGAGATGCTCTCCCTAAATTCAAGTCATATAAGGAGAATAGATTGCCTTTATTGTGATGATTGGTTCTTCACCTTGCTGATGTGATTAAGAGGTACTCATAAATTCTTGATAAGTAAAAAGAAAGGCCACAGTTGATAAAATAATTTATGGCAATAAAAACAGTATAATCAACATCCAGAGAAAATATGTCAAGATTTAAAAATAGGCCAGATATTCATTTAATCAACCCATTCCATAGAATCAGCAGAATAGAGCTCTATGTTGGTGTAAATGGGCAGGTTTGTGCCTACAGACAGGAAGAGTGAAAGGGTGACCATGAGACGCTGGAAAGACAATTTAAGCCCTGCCTCCTACTATTGAGATTAGGCCTCATAACTATGAAGTATGATAACATGAATTTACCAGAGTCACAAAGCAAAGGGCACTTGTTATTTGAATATGTAGTGACCCAAAAGACTTCATCTTAGGTCTTGAAAGTCATAGCACAAAACATAAAATTGTTCAAGCTTAATCTTACAGCTATAGCTTAGAAGATTGGAGACGGAGCCTTTGAGAACTTTGGAAATATTGTTAAAATTGCCAAAGTACTAGTTTTTTAATGAAAAACTAAAAACATCTTAAATATTTCCTTATGGTGGGTCAGTCTATTTATCAACTATTGATCTACCGATCTATCATCATCATCTATCATCTACCTTTATCTATCTTTCACCTATCCATCTAAATATAAGAGTTAATGGATTTACCTTGAGAAAGTTTATCATTGTGTATCAACATCAACTACATTCATGAAAATATTAGTATTAAAATGGAAGCAAAGCTGTGAGATTATGGGAAGAGCGCTCTTGATAACAGAAACCTGTGACACCAGAGATTGAGTTAGGTCCCCGAAAGGCTAGACACCAATTTCATGGAAGGTGAGTCTTTCTGTGTTTTGGGTTGTTTGTTATCATTAAATAGGTACTGTTTGGGGATCCAGTTTCTTGGTTCATTTATCATCATCATCTCAAGTAGATTATGGCTAATGATGGGTAAATATGCAGTGGTGATTTGGATTTGTGAGGATGTTTATTTGTCTGTTGAACATGAAGTTTTGTTAATACAGTCATTTTTCAACCTCCCCCAAGTTGCAGTGATTTATATCCATGTAGATTAAAAAAAGTGGAAATTAATTTCATGCCATCAATTTACTTTTCCACTGAGTAATTTGGGATACAAGATGTTGGTTAAAAATCTAAGAAGAAAATTAACTCCCAGCAAAGTAATTTAGCCATTCAGTTGGACTTTATTTTTCCATTATAGAAAGAACTTCTGGGTGTGCACAAATTCTTAATCTTGCATTAAAAATAATACAAAATACCCAGGTATTAGAATTACTTCCAACCCATATATACCTGCAATTATGAAATACATGTCATTTTGTCTTATTTTGTTACTCCTAGCAGTGGATTTCCTTTTAGAGATGATTTTGTCACCAAGTGCATGTGTAAAGCCCTGTACTATATATCAGGGTAGATTTTAAAAAATCTTTTAAAAATTATTGATCCAAAATAACAGAATTCTGTTTTTAGTGTGACTCTAATATTTCACTGTACAAAGACATACAAAGCAGCTCTGATATCCATTCCTTTCTTCAAATTAGCAATATAAGTCCATCAGGAAACAGAATATTGATCTGATGTTTAGTCTTTCTCTATTCATAATGTTCATTTTCTCTAAAAACATTGTTTAAATTACTATGTTTTTTTCATCTGTGCACTATTTTATATGTATTATTCAAATATAGAAGAAACTTAACAAAATATACCTGTTAAAGCAAAAAGTATACACCAAACTCATGGAAAAGAGCAGAAACGTAATTATAGATCCTCTCTTATAAGGATGTTGCATATTATTATTTCCACTTTACCAAGGAAGTGTTTCAGGTTCCTGGAGGAAGAAAATTATCAAGGATTAATTAAATAGTTATTAAAACAAATATAGTGCTCTTTCAGATCATGACTGGTGTCTGTACGTGTTCATTGCCATAACTGTTTATTGCAAACATACATAAATATATTAATTCTTGATGTCTTCACTGATATATTGGAGGCTTAAAATTTATTTTAGGACAATTATATAGATGATAGATAGATGATGATAGATTGATAGATGATAGATGATAGATAGATAGATAGAGAGAGAGATATACAGTGCATAGACAGATTTTCCAAGAAGAAATAGTTACATTTACAAACTGTTCTCCTCTTACAAATCACTAACTCTAGACTTTGAAGAAAGTTATGAGGTCATCTTTCATAATCTAACTTTCAGTAAAGCAGGTCACACTGCCATCAGGTCACAGCTCCTTTCAGCTACTTGATAAGGATTTGCAGTAATGGAGAAGCCCACTTTCACTTTCACGCCAGGTAGTCTCAGTACCAGTAGGCTGCGTGTTATACCGTGTTTCCAATAAGTTCATGTCCATTATCTTTCTGGTTACATTTTTCAGGTTGAATTCTAAGTGATTCAAAGGTATTGCTTGGCACTTAGTTATGTGGCTATACATCCCTATTAACTTTTTTAAAATTCTAAATATGAGACCTTTATTAAGGTAACCAGAAATCTCATCACCTTTAAAATCACATCCTAATCCTGCCAATAATTGGAGCTCTCTCTTTGAATCATAAAACTGTCACCAATTATATTCTCTACCCCTATACTTTCACACTGCGTTTTCCTAAGTACTATGCATAGGACGTTCCCCTTTGCTGAGAGCCCGCCAAGTCTATAAAAGAGTAAATTACATTCTGTGTTCTCATCACCCCTAGAAGGAGAGTCCCAAACCCTCAGGGTGGAGCTTCTGAAAGTAAATTGAGACCTGGTGCATAAGAGAACTGGCTGTTGCCATGTTGAAAGGAAGAAAGGTGGAAAACCAGAGGATAAAATGTGAATGTTGGGAAATATTTGTTTCTGGGGTTGAACAAAATTTGAGAAGAGAAGGTATCCTTTGGAAACTTAGTGAAGCTAGGGGGAAAAAAAGACTAAAAGTGTTTTCAGGCAGGAACTCGAAAAGAAGTTAGTATCAATAAATCAGTGGAAGACAGACTCTCCTCCTCAAACACAACATGTAGTTTGTTACAGAAACTGTGTTTTAATGTGGCAACTGATGAAAACAATCTTGAACTAAGAAACCAAATAAACCTCTTTTATTCCTTCTCCCCATACAATTACCTTATATTGTAGGTCTCTGAAAACAAATAATCATGAATATAAAAAGAGAAAACAGAAACACGTCAAAACCAAACAACCAAACCTCATATCCATTCAAAGGTAATGAAATAACATAGACTATGAGAATCAAAACTTGCAGCAAAAAAAAAAAAAAAAAGAGTGCTCTAACATAGTCTCAATAGAAGAAAAATCTAATATAACATGGCAATATGAATCAACTATAGCACCAAACTACTGCAAATGTGAGGATGGTGACAAAATTCAAAAACTAAAACTTAAAAAAAAAATAGCTACAGCAAAACTGTAAAAAAGACACGGGCAATGATTTTTTTATATGCAGAGCCCTTGAAGGGATGTAATGGCAGGAGTTTAAGGCTACATGTCCCAAATACGTAGACATCTGGTCTGGACTTTTGACGTGGTGGAGCAAATTAATTATGAGCACAACAATGCCGGCGCCCAGCAGATTTGAAAATATGGCCAAAAGAATTGCTGAGAAGGAATTGACAGATCGGAATTGGGATCAAGAAGATGAAGCAGAAGAGGTGGGAACATTCTCAGTGGCCAGTGAGGAAGTCTTGAAGAATAGAGCCATAAAGAAAGCAAAGCGTAGAAATGTTGGATTTGAATCTGATAGTGGAGGGGCCTTTAAAGGTGCTAAAGGTTTGATTGTACCTTCTGGAGGAGGAGGGTTTTCTGGATTTGGTAATGGCCCTGGAGGAAAGCCTTTGGAAGGACTGTCTAATGGAAGCAGCATAACTAGCGCCTCTCCCTTCTCCAGTGCAAGGGCAGCATACTTTTTTTTTGGGGGGGGACACAAATGCTTCTAAATTGGGGGTAACAAAATAGTTACAGATTAATAAAGTAGATACTGCTAGCAAGCACTTGCCTTGGAATCGGAAGATGCAGGGAGTCTCGGCTTCGCCTACTCAGTAGTTGAGCAAGCCACAGCCTTTGGAGGTGATCACTTTCCTGCCATCTAGTTCATATTACTGTTGCTCATTCAGTCAGTCAGTCACGTAACTATTTGTCACATTCAAGAAGTCACATTCAAGAAGATGCTTTAAGAGCTAAGATACAGACCTCTGTGCTCTTTTGTGTCCCATGCCTCAATGACTAGTGTGTGTCAACCAGAGATTATCTTGATATCCTTGGCTCTGGAATGGAAGTGGATTTTTCTCTTCATATTATATTCCTTTTTGCTTTAGTGCTGTATCATGTTTTACGCTTTTAGTGCCATTTGTTTTATTATTATTATTATTATTATTATTATTATTATTATTATTTGGTCCCATATGTTCTCACTTTTCCACATATGCAAGTGAGCACACCTTCTTGATTTCCTCTTTGACTTGAGGAAATAGAGCTGAATAACAACGCCTACTTCCTCTGGCTTCCATTGCCTAACCCTTGTCTTAAATTTTACTTGGAAGACGTATTGGCCTGCTTGGGCTGCCATACAACCTACTACAGACTGGGGGTCTTCACCAGAAATGTATTTTCTCCCAAGCCTGGAGGCTGGAAGTTCCACCTGAAGATGAGAGCTGATTGCACTCCTGATAAGTGCTCCGTCCCTGGCATGCAGATGGCCCCCCCATTCCCTGGATCTCGTGGGAACCTTCATCTGCACATATGCTGACACCTCCCACAGATGGGCTTTCTGATGTTTGTTTAAAAATACCAATCCTGTCAGATAAGAACCCCGCTCTTATGACCTCATTTAACCTTCAATACCTCCTTAGGGGTCTCATCTCTAAAGGCGGTCATGGGGGTGAGGGGGTCGTGATTTTGACACAGGATTTTGATAGGACACAAATGTGCAGGTCGTAGCAGAAGCTGTGGCAGTACTTGAGGCCACTCGTGTCTGTTCTGATAATCTGAAGAGCAGTGGTGCTGGATCATTAGGACACTGGGTGACACAAACTTAGGGTCTAGGGCTTTTGTCTCTTTTTGGAGACCCTGTGTCGCGATCCACTCCATTAATCCGGCAGGTTATTTCATTCTTCTGAATTTCGTCTTGCATATTCCTCTTATCTTCATGCAATTGAGAATGTAGGTCAGGCTGTTCAGAGTGTATTTTTCAGAAATATTTGTAAATATACTCTACCCATGAATTACTATAAATATAGACCTTTCTAACATATCAAAATTACAGAAAGGTTTATTTTTTAAATAATTGTTAGTGTAGCTTTGGAAGATCTTGTGTCAGATATTTGACAAATGCATGCCATTTGGAGAACCCTCTTAATATACTTAAAATGCGATATATTTTTAAATGGTGGGAACTATTGAAATTAAACTATCAAAACCTTCCATTAACATCCAAAATTTAAAAACAAAATAATAACAAGAAAATTTAAATTACTACATTTTACCATCTGCTTGCATTTATGTTTAATTGTGCCAAATCATAATTTGCAAACATAAATTGTTTTTTCAAGCTACATAATTAAACTTTAAAACAAAAATTCCTCATTTATAAAATACTAATGCTGACTTAGATGTTATTGAAGTTCAGTCACTGAGAGGAAGAATAGAAGAGTACGGAAAAGAATATATCACAAATAGGCATCTTAGCAAAGGTTCCATAATTTTTTAAATCTAAGAATAAAGCAGTATTTTGTCATCTCAATGCCAATTTCTGAACTGGTCTTAATATTCTTAATAAGAATCAAATAATATTTTATGGATATTATTAGATGAAATATAAAAAGATATTTCACTAGTAGTAGCCTAAGGAATTAATCCAAATTGTGTGTCTTTGCAAACAATAGACATGTATTAATAGCAAATGCAAGGGATCCCTGGGTGGCACAGCGGTTTGGCGCCTGCCTTTGGCCCAGGGCGTGATCCTGGAGACCCGGGATCGAATCCCACATCAGGCTCCGGGTGCATGGAGCCTGCTTCTTCCTCCGCCTGTGTCTCTGCCTTTCTCTCTCTCTCTGTGACTATCATAAATAAAAAAAAAATAGCAAATGCAAATAAACTGCATTGAGTCCAAGAAGATAAATAAAAGATGCATGACCACAGCTTTCACCCCCCTTCTATGTTACTTTCGAATGTTTTAAAAACATTTATTTTGTTCTTTGCCTTTAAATTTCATCCTAAGAAGTTTCTCTCCTAGACTGTATTTATTTGCTTGTTGTTTTGTTTTGTTTTTAAGTTTGGATAGTCTAATTCTGGATTACCTTCACAGAAAAAGTGTGATGTGGGAGGAAGAAATCTTTAAGCATAGAGGTCAATGGCTGTGTTGAAGGCAGCTAGAGCATCCCGGCTCACAGTAATATAGCTCTATTTCATGGAACATTTATTATTACAACAACTAAACATGGCACTGCTTCAGCTTGGCAAAAGTGATAGAATGCCTCCTATAAATATTAATGACTTCACCATCTTCATTTTGTACATGTTTCCCTTGATACGTTGAATTTATCAAAACTATTTTTAGAATTAGAGCCCATAATGGAAAGCATATATTTAATGTGGATTCTGAATCTAATTACTGAAAAAGCATTTTCAGATCCTGAAATATTTTATAATAGGTATCTCAAAACACTGCATATCACTCTGAATTTCTATCGTGTTTTCCTTGCCTGACCATAAATTTCCAAACTTAGAATGTTTTCTTACACGTGCATTTGCATTGGTTAGTGCAATAATATATGCAAATAGTAATATGTTTATTTTATTTTATCACTCTTTATTGGTGTAAACAAAAAGTAGGTACTGATTTTGACAAATCCATGCAAATTTACACACAGTCAGTACATATGCCGTTACTATAGTTATAATGAAACTGAAGCCTTTGTGGATTATTTTCCAATACATTTTGCGGGTCTCATAAGATACAAAGAATTATCAATTTCTTAAAGTGTTTATTACATCTGAATGTTTTGCTTTCGATTTGTGTACACACACACACACACACACACACACACACACACAAACACACCCCTCACCTGGCATACATCTAAATATAGATGATAGATATATAGATTACAGGAATAATGGTATTGTTTTATTTCACAGTCCAAAGCCAAGAAATAGGACAGGAAAAATATATGTTTAACACAATTAGGTACATTATACATAGCTTATTCCTATTTACAAATTATATGGCATTATAAGCAGGAAATATTTCATGTCAATTTTTATTTTTAAAGTGAATTGAGATTATTTTAATACTTTTTAAAAGATTTTATTTATTTATTCATGAGAAACACAGACAGAGAGAGGCAGAGACACAGGCAGAGAGAGAAGCAGGCTCCTTGCAGGGAGCCCGACCAGGACTTGATCCTAGGTCTCCAGGATCATGACCTGGGCTGAAGGCTGCACTAAACTGCTGACCCACCAGGGCTGCCTTATTTTAATACATTTATACAAAAAATATGCCTTAAGTGTTTGAAATGACTGTGCATTTTATATTTAATTTATTTATATTGAATTTATTATACATTTAATATATGAAGCATGTTTCTTGGTAATTCATTTGTTTGACTTAGTATTTATTATTTAATTTTGCTTTTTTTTTTTACCACTTGCTCTCTTTTTTTAGGAGATTTGCTGGTGAGAGTGGACATTGCTGTTTTGTTCCTTGAATAAACTGGACAGCAACATGTAAAAGAATGAAAGTGGGACACTCTCCCACACCAAACACAAAAATAAATTCAAAATGAATTAAAGACCTAAATATGAGACCTGAAACCATAAAAATCCTGCAGGAGAACAACGGTAGTGACTTCTTTGACACTGGCTGTAGCAACTTCTTTCTAGATATGTCTCCTGAGGTAAAGGTAAAAAAAGCAAAAATAAACTATTGGGACTTCATCATTTAGGATTAATATTCAAAATATATAAAGAACTTATAAAACTAACCTCCCCCCAAACCCCAAATTATTCAGTTAAAAAATAGAAACTACCCTACATCCAGCAATTGCACTATTAGGTATTCACCCAAATAATACAAAAATGCAAATTCAAAGGCATATGTGCACCCCGATGTTTATAGTAGCATTATCTACAATAGCCAAATTTTGGAAACAGACCAAGTGTCCATTAACTGACAAATGCATAAGGAGGA
The DNA here is from genome assembly GCF_018345385.1 of Vulpes lagopus. Taxonomy (NCBI): domain Eukaryota; kingdom Metazoa; phylum Chordata; class Mammalia; order Carnivora; family Canidae; genus Vulpes; species Vulpes lagopus. Next base: position 2,884,625 of record NC_054826.1, on the reverse strand, counting down.
TGTGGTATATATATATTTCCATTATATATATAATGGAAAATTATTCAATATTAGAAAAGAATGAAATCTTGCCACTTGCAATGACATGGATGGAGCTAGAGAGTATTATGCTAAGCAAAATCAGTCAGAGAAAGACAAATACCATTTCACACATACGGGGAATTTAAAAAACAAAACAAATGAAAAAAGAGGAAAAGGGGGTGAGAGAGGCAAGTAAGAAACAAACTCTTAACTATAGAGAATGAACTGATGGTTACCAGAGGTGAGGTGGGTAAGGGGATGGGTGAAATAGGTGATGGGGAGTAAGGAATGTACTTGTGATGAGTACCCTGTATTGTATGTAAGTGATGAATACTAAGTTGTATATGTGAAATTAATATTACAATGTATGTTAACTAACTGGAATTTAAATAAAAACTTAAAAAAAAAGAATGGAGGCAATAAAGACATATTTATTGTAATGGATTGAGTCCAGGATTTCTACCCATAGTAAGAAAAAAACAAAGGCTAAAGTGAAAGTTCACAGAAGACTTCAAGTATCCCTAACTGTGACACATAGAAATTAGAATTATTGCTACATATCAGTGACATAAACAATTATAAATGTGTATTTGGGGGCATATTGAGCATGTTGTGCTGGGTGGACATCTCCAATAAAAAAACATATTAAATTTGATAATAAATAAATAAATAAATAAATAAATAACAAAAATGGCAGAGTACGACCTATGAAAAAACTGTTTTATAAAAGCAATGAGAACACTGGCAAAAACTGTCAGAATCAACACTGTACTCTGGAAATTAAGCAAACATTACAATCATCTAGGGAGTTTTATTCAAGAAGGGAATAAATCTTGTTAAAAAAAAAAAGTCTTGTGCATTTTCATTTGTCCTATGCCATCCTACATTTCAGCTCCATGGTAACCTTGAAACCCAACAGTCTACAATCATAGTGAAGACTAGCAGCCTCACAGCCCCTGGCTGAAGCAGAACATGATTGAAGAGCCTCCATTATTTGACCTGTCTGGTAGTTCCCTGGTAGACCTCACTTCCAGCACCATCTTTATTTATTCTGATATAGACTTAACCCAGTTGGGTATTAAAAACAAAAACAAAACAAAACAAAAAACAGTTAACACCATATTTGCTTCCTGAGACAGTAGATAAGAATTGGGGCAAGCAACAGCCAACCAAAAAGTCTAAAATGAAAACTTGAAGGATAAAATAACCATAGAGAAATATGAAAATCACCAGTATTTCAATATTTTTGGATAATTTGGGTCTTGCACAAGGGCTGTTCTCATGCTCAGGGCTGCATGTATGTTCAGAAAATAACTGGGAAGGCCCTACACCCTGGCTAACCTTGAGAGTCTATACAAACAGGAAGTGAAGGCTAAGGCAGAGTTGTAATCAGCCTCGCTGAGTGTTTAAGACATAGCACAATGTGCACAATGACGCTCAGCAAAACAAGGAAAACATTGATTCCATGCATTTTGGGAATCTCTGTCCTTTCATTAGCTGACCACTAAGCTGACTCAAGAGATGTCAGTGGCCATAAATGACAAAGAAAACAGAATTTTCAGGATTGTTTCATAAAAATGTTACATAAGCAAGCAAAAACATCAGCAGCAAACAGCACCAGAATAAAACAAAAAATCTGAGGATGGAGTAGAACCTGTTTTCTAGACTTGTCACATAATATTATTTAAAATATTATTTTCTAACAAAACAACATATATGGAAATGTAAAGGAGCCATAAAGTATGGCCTTGGGGTGAAAAATCCATACAAACTATTCTTAGGAAGACCACAGATTGGAATTAGTAGAGTTATATGGTACAACATGGATAACCTTGAGAATATTATGCTAAGTGAAAAAGGCCATAAATTATATAATTCAGTTTAAATGAAACATCTAGAATAAACAAATCTTTGGAAACAAGAAGTAGATTATTGGTTGCAAAATACTGGGGATGGAGATGGGAATAGCAGGTAATGGATACAAGGATTTTCAAGGTGAAAAGCTATCTCAAAAACAACAACCACTATCTCCAAACTTCACCAAAGTCAAATATAAAAGCATAAATACTAGACAATATTATTATTATTATTCATAAATTTGTAATGGGAAAGTTCTTTCTTTGACTCAAAATCTAGAAAATCATAAAATTTTCAGAAAATGATAAATGCAACTATATAAAAATACATATGAGGGAAAATATAAGTCAAATCCAAATTCAAAGGAAAAATGGTGAAACAGAACTAACTAAATCAGTCATAACACAACTGAAAGTTTAATATCTTTAAGCATAAATTGCTTCTAGTACTTTAAGGTAGCTATAGAAGTTTATATTTAAGAAACATTACATAGACTTTTCCCCCCAACATCCACATACTATTTAAATATGTAACCATGCACTGGATCAAAAGGAAGACTCAACAAATTTCAAACTCTACTTGTAAAATTGATCATAGTCCATAATCCAAATACAGATTTTTGAAAGATGAAGTAAAAGTCAGAGTAAATGTGTTAGCAAATTGTATGAAGCTAAGATATGGACACAATATTTACCAACAGGATCCCAAAAGGATAAATGCACTTTGATGGTCACTATAGCATTTTTCTCAACAGCCAAAAAAAGAGAGATAATCTCAACATTCTCTGACAGATGAATGGATTAAAAATATGGTTTATATATACAGAATATTATCTAGCCTTAGAAACAAAGGAAATCTGATATATGTGATAACATGGATGAATCTGGGCCATATTATACTAAGTGAAATAAGTAAGCCACGGAAGAACAAATACTACATGATTCCGCTCATATGAGATATCTAAATTAGTCAAACTCATAGAAGGAGTAAAATGGTGGTTACCAGAGACTGGAAGGAGGGAGAATGTAGGTAGTTGGTGTTCAACTGCGACTAAAATTTCACTTAGGCAAAATGAATCAATCCTAGAGATCTTTTGTACAATATTTTGCATATAGTTAATAATAGTGTATTTTATACTTTATTTAAACATATTTTGTCTATTCACGAAAGATACATAGAGAGAGATAGAGAGAGAGAGAGAGGAGGAGCAGAGACATAGGCAGAGGGAGAAGCAGGCTCCATGCAGGGAGCCCAATGTGGGACTCGATCCCAGGACTCCAGGATCACGCCCTGGGCTGAAAGCAGATGCTTAACCACTGAACCACCCAGGTGTCCCTGTATTGTATACTTTAAGTTCTGTACACAGGGTAGACCTCATACTACGTGCTCTTACATGAATAGAAGGAAGAAAAGGAAGGAAGATGAGGAAAATGCAGTAGTAGTAGTAAGTTGACCTTGGAGATGAAGCAAAGTGGGTAAAGTTAGTAATCAAAGATGCCACCATCAATTCTCTCCCATGTGAGTATGCTGTTCCCCATATCAAATACGGAATATAAATTCCTTCCCTTGAATGAATTGATTTCTTTAATTATTGGAATGTGAAGGAGTTAAGATGTTTTGGAGCTTACAATAATTAACCATATGAAATTTGTAAATTCCTGTCACTACTCCTGGAATTCTTGCTCTTTAGAAACTTATGGAAACAAATCACTATGATTTGAGAAGCCCAAGACACATTGCAGTGATTATACAGGTTCTCCTATTGAAAACCCCAGTTGAGCTCCTTGCTGGAAGGCAGCATCTACTGCCATTTATAGGAGTGAATTATTTTGGATACTAGGTCTAGTTGATCCTTCAGATGACTATAGATACTGCCAACGTTGGCCAGTAAGTTTTTTTTATCACAGAAGTGAGAAGTCACCTTAACAACCTAAATATGGGCAGCCCGGGTGGCTCAGCAGTTTAGCACCTGCCTTCAGCCCAGGGCATGATCCTGGAGTCCCGGGATCGAGTCCCGCATCAGGCTCCCTGCATGGAGCCTGCTTCTCCATCTGTCTGTGTCTCTACCTCTCTCTTTCTGTGTCTCTCATGAGTAAATGAATAAAATATTAAAAAAAAAACAACCTAAAATCTGTGATATTGGCTTAGGGTCTTAGAACATGTGCCTCAGGAGAATTGCCCTTACCAAGTGGCAGCCACGCTGATTCAACGCATGACAGGTTAATAGGAATCTATTAAGATGGATCCCCCAAATCGAATGGGACAATGCTACAGAGCCATTTTTACTTGACAAAATAGTTAACTCTAAATGTATGGATATTGGGTGGTTATGACATAGGAGATTACAGATGCAAAAGAGTGGCACATTGCAGACAGATGGGAGTGGAGACTTAATATATGTAAAAGTGACAAAAATAAAGAGGTAAAGACAATGCATACAGTACAGACAAAATGCAAATGTTTCACAAATCAGGCTAAATTGGTAATAAGTCCATTTTCAAATTTACAAAATCTCTACTGTAAGAGGAATAAAAGTAGGGGAAATTCATATAGCACACTCGTACAATGAGGGAGGGGCACGTGTACCACCTCTTGAAATTCTAGCCCTGCACATATTTACAAAATTAACTAGTAACATAAATTGCAAACCAAAGGATCAGGGATTAGGTTGCTTGGATAACTAGGTAGTAGCTTCTGATTATGACAGTGCCCCCGCTCACGAGGATGAGCAGGGTATACACACCATGACACTCTTTGTCCTCCCTGAATGATCCAGTGATAAAATTACCTGACCCACAGGGGCGCCTGGTGGCTCAGTCAGTTAAGCATCCAACTCCTGATTTGAGCTCAAGTTATGATCTCAGGGTCATGAGATCGAGCCCTGTGTCAGCTTTGTGCTGAACATGGAGCCTACTTAAGATTCTTTCTTTCTCCTTCTTCCCCTCTCTGCTTGTTCTCTCTCTCTCTCTCTCTTTATCTTTCTTTCTCTCTCTCAAAAATAATTATCTGGCTCACAGTGAGCCAGTTTCTCTAAAAGAAATTTGAAATTGAAAATAACAAGGCAGCCTAGAGAAACAGGAAAAATATTGAAACTAAGCCCACTAGCAGCTATCTAGAGGTAAGATTTTCTGGGCATACTCTGTACATTCAGGCTCTTGTCATTGAATTTTGGAACTACAGCATCTCCTTCAATTTGAGGAGACATGATACTATGTTTCCTGTAATGTGTTGTGGAAAATTATGTTTTACTTGCACTTTTATTCTGTACTTCAAAATTATTTGAAGAATGTTCTACACTTTAAAGCATCATTAAAGTTTCTTTTTCTTATTCACATTATGATTCTCATTATAAATATAACTTCAAGAATCTAAGGCACAATTTTTAGTAGTGATATATATATGGCCTAGTATACCCTGAGGAATCATTTGGAAAAGTTTTTTTTTTTTCCAAAAGGATAATGTACATACACATATAATTTGAAATCTGAAATATAATTATTAATCACAGATGCACACTACTTCCTAATGGTCTCAAGAATAAATACAATTAAGATTGGAATTGTAGGGATCCCTGGGTGGCGCAGCGGTTTGGGGCCTGCCTTTGGCCCAGGGCGCGATCCTGGAGACCCGGGATCGAATCCCACATCGGGCTCCCGGTGCATGGAGCCTGCTTCTCCCTCTGCCTATGTCTCTGCCTCTCTCTCTCTCTCTGTGACTATCATAAATAAATAAAAATTAAAAAAAAAAGAAAGATTGGAATTGTACTACCAAAAAAAAAATATATGATGCCTCCAAATGTAGGACATTTACTTTCATTGATGATAATAGAAAAGAAAATGGATGAAGCAAAAAGAAGTTTACAGGAAGAAATTCAATCCCGCAACTGAATTATTGGGATATTAGGATTTTTATTTTTACCACACACTTCAATTCATCAAATAGTTATGAAATTATTTCAATAGGTCAGGACTTGCATTTATGTTCTAGAATTTCAAAAATCAGTTTTATTATGGAAAGTTTCAAATATATAAAATGTACGGAAAAAATATAAGGTAGCCAAACTGCACATATTTAATAATTAGTATTTTACCATAATTGTTTAACCTCATTTTTTTCCTAATTGGTGTTATTTATTTTTTTATTTTAGATTATTTATTTATTTATGTATTTATTCATGGGAGACACAGAGAGGCTGAGACACAGGCAGAGAGAGAAGCAGGCTCCATTCAGGGAACCTGATGTAGGACTCGATCCCGGGACCCCAGGATCACAACCTGAGCCAAAGGCAGACACTTACCCACTGAGCCACCCAGGCGTCCCTAATAGATGTAATTTAAAGGAAAACATTAACTATTTTATCTGTTGCTGTTTCCTTAAGCATTTTTAAAAATGAAGAATATTTTCCTACCTACATATAATTCAACTATCTCCCCTAAAAATTACCAATAATTCCTTAATATAACTTACCAACCTACATTGTATTCAAATTCTTCTGATTTTACAGTATAGATGGACTATTTGAAATTATTTTTGTGTATGGTGTATAAAGTAGTCCAGTTTCATTCTTTACATGTTGCTGCCCAGTTTCTCCAACACTTATTGAAGAAACTGTCTTTTTCCTAATGGATATTCTTTCCTGCTTTGGCAAAGGTTTATTACCCATATAGCTGTGAGTTCATTTCTGCATTTTTCATTCTATTGCATTGATCTCTGTGTCTGTTTTTGGGCCAGTACTATACTGTCTTGATCACTACAGCTTTGTAATGTACCTTGAGGTCTGGAATTGTGAGACAGGAAGCCATCAAAATCCTAGAGGTGAGCACAGGTTGTAACTTCTTTGACTTTGGCTGTAGCATCTTCTTACTAGATATGTTTCCTGAAGCAAGGGGAAACAAAAACAAAAATAAACTATTGGGACCTCATCAAGATAAAAAGCTTCTGCACAGCAAAAGAAACAATACAACTAAAAGACAACCTATGGAATGGGAGATGATATCTGTAAATGACATATCCCATAAAGGGTTAATATCCACAATAAATAAAGAACTTACAAAACTCAACACCCAAAAAATCCAAATAAACCAGGTAATAAATGGGTAAAAGACATGAATAGATATTTTCTTCCAAAGAAGACAGACAGCTAACAGAAACAGATGCTCAACACCACTCATCATCAGAGAAATGCAAATCAAAACTACAATGATGTATCACCTCACACCTGTCAAAATGGCTAAAATTAACAATAAGAAACAACAGGTGTTTTCAAGGATGCAGAAAAAAGGGAATCATTTCACACTGTTTGTAGGTTAAATTTACATTCACATTTTCTCTATATATTTAGCATTCCCCTATATTTGACTTACCTCAAACTACAAAGAGAATGAATAGGATAATTATTTTTCCCCATGTGATCAACTTTGTTTATGAAAAATAAGCTTCTTTTTCTTTTAATAAAACTTTTTTTCTAATGAAAACTAGATTGTATAAATTGATGCCACCATTAAGTAAAATAACCTTAAATGAAACCTAAACAGGTACTCATGACCTTGGAAAAATTTCCATCATTTGGTTATTATTTTAAGAACAAGACAGGTCTAAAAATGAGCTCCTCTTTTTCTTTTATTTTTACAGCAGGAAATGGGCATATGACATTCTCAAGTGAAGCAGCTAATAATCAGTTTTAGTTACAATGACTGTAATACAGAGAATTTGTCCCCAAAAAGCCAGGTGCCAACCTCTTTAGAGGGGTTAAAACACTGAAAGCTCTTAGATCACATTACTGCTCCTGACAATTTTACACAGACTAGAGTGACAAAAATGTAAGTTTACATCTTTCCATTCTAATCTTAAGCATAGAATGAAACTTATTAACTTTATCTAACTAAAATACTACTTAAGGCTATTATTTAGAAAGCTCAGTTTAGAAGACAACTTTATTAATCACTGAATGATTACACTATTTGAATTAATGAAAACATTATTTGATTTTTTATTTTATTTATTTTTTATTTGATTTTTTTTAAAAAAAGATTTATTTATTTATTTATGAGGGACACACAGAGAGGGGCAGAGACACAGGCAGAGGGAGAAGCAAGCTGCCTGGCAGGAGCCCAATGCAGCACTCGATCCCAGGACCCTGGGTCACGACCTGGGCTGAAAGCAGATGCTCAACCGCTGAGCCACCTGGATGTCAAGGAAAACACTATTTGAATTGAAAATTATTATATAACATTTTTAAATTTAGGAAGAAAGTACAAAACTATGAAAAGTGGAAAAAAACATAAAAAGAATTAGAACAGACATCAATAATTTGAAAGCAGGAAATCAAGAGAAAAATCAACAAAATCAAGAGCTGATTCTTTGAAAAGATGGGTAATATTGAAAAACCCCCAGTAACACAGCGGTTAGAATACTAGCAAAAAAAAAAAAAATCAAATATTTGATACATAGAATCATCAGGAAAATGCAAATGAAAGGCCCTTTTCCCTGTTCATTGCAGCATACCTAACATCTAGGTTCTTCCTCCTTCTACTTCTCTAATTGTCCCAAAACCTAACATGTGGTGTTTTATTCAAACAGCCAAGAACGCTAGCTATTGAGGTCATTTTCAAATACTTTCAACATTTCCAACGCAGTCAACTCTGTCTGGATTTCTCTTTGTTACAATGACATCAATTTTCATCTCAGGTCCGTCGGGATATCATATTGATTTCAAAATTTCCCCTACAGAGCTCTGCTTGGCTTAGACCCTGTCTCTCCACACTTCCTGATTGCCTGACGCAGGAGAAAGCGGAGCTCTTTCTAATTTTATTACTACCTAACACATCTTCACCGAGGTCTCACCCAGCTCCATCTGGACTGACACTGACTACCTGGAAGCAGGTCTTGGAGAAGAGGATACAATCTTTAGCCCAGAGTTTAACGAACTATTAATTCTCAAAATACAACTGTTTATACGGGCATAATTGCAACTATTGAAGGTATCTTCCCCGGCCTCCATGGCATAGGCAACCCTGCGTTTCTAGAGTGACCTTGCCATGCCTCTAACTTTATGATTTCCTTCCATCCTTGAGTATGTCTGATGTCTGGTCGTTGTAAGCTACTGAAAGCACAGATCATATTTTATTCATTTGAACTAAAGAGATAAATATTGTAGGAAAAAATATCTTCCAGACAGACGGAATGTTACAAAGGCCCTGATATATAAAAATCTTTGACAATCTAAAAAACTGAAACGTCCCGTGGCGCTGATGCAGGTTAAGCAGGAAGGTGATATATTTGGAAAGTGAAAGTTAGGCAAGGATTGTTGTAAGGGGCTCTCAGCAGGGTGGGTTTTATTCTAACTCCAAGTGAGAAATCTATTTGAAAATACTTAATCAGGAGTGTCCCATTTGAAGTTTTTCACTTTTAAAAGAACATTTTTGAATTGAATAAGGAATGAATGTGGACATGTGCAAAAGACAGACATTACAGTCTTCAGTCGAAAGACACTTATGGCCGGAATTAGCACATGGCAATATAGATGAACAAACATGGGCACATCGATGCTAAATTATGAGGTTATAACGGGCAAAACTAATAAATTGGATACAGTCTAAATAAAAGATATAAATCAAGTTAACCATTATTTCTACTCTAAGGATCAAAGGAAAATGGTGGTAATTTTCCTAAAATAGTGACTGGGGGTAGTGGAGGGGGTATTGCGGGTTTAGAGAATAAAACAAAAGTTTGCATTTTATTTTAAAATGGTGACTTCAAGGAAACAGGATGCCCTCAAAAGAGAGTCGTTTTTTTTCCCCCATTTGCCAAGAGTGGAATTAAATCCTTTTGATTTTTTTGTTTTGTTTTTAAAGATTTTGTTTATTTATTCATGAGAGACACAGAGAGAGGTAGAGACACAGGCAGAGGGAGAAGCAGGCTCCCTGTGGGGAGCCCCATGCAGGACTCGATCCCAGGACCCTGGGGTCACACCCTGAGGCAAAGGCAGATGCTCAAACATGGAGCCTCCCAGGTGTCCCTGGAATTAAATCCTTAATTACATTTAAATATTTCCTACATTTATGGAATTGAAACATACTATATTCCAATTCCCAAGATTGAGTAAAGTTGATAATAATATCTTGCATAAACTCACTTCAAGATAGATGACTTGTGTGCCAGAAAGTTAATTAGGGGAGTTGTGATAAGAAATTCAGCTGCCAGCAGGACAAAATATATACTTCCTGGGGTCAGCATGTTTTCTCCCTAGAGAGAACACTAAGTGACATGCCAAATTATGATCCACAGATTTCATGGTAAATGGGGAATCCAGAGGTAATTAAAATGCAATCAGACCAAAATAGGAATGTAACTGGTGCTTGTCTTTGATAGACCTAGTTCTTGAGTCAATCAAAAAGAAGTAGTTGGATGGGGGGGGTTGAAAAACCCACAAAGTGAGGATGGCAGTTATTAAATTTTCTTTATTACTTAAAACACTAACTTAAAATATTGTTATATTTTATCCCTGTTATTTCAAAATGAATGTTACATTACCTACCAGCCATTCATCATTTCATGAAGCAAAAATTAAAAGAAAAACTATTGCCTGGAGCTTTGATTCATCATAATAAGCATCCAAGCCTGCTGTACATTTTTTCTAATCTGAAAGATAAGCGTGGGTTTCTTTTCAGAGTCACATTATAATTCTACTTGCTCTAATAGTATGTGAATAATGAAGGCTTCTCCCTCTGAGTGGAAACTGATTAATTGGTTGAAAACACGGGAACAAAGTTGAACCGTCTTTATTTGAGAACTTAATGATGACATGGTTTCTTTTCAGTAATGAAACCTTTCTTTTCTCAGGGAGAATAAAATGTTATATAAACAGAAGCCTGAAGATCCATGTGAACAATCAGAACAAGAGGGCACGGAGAAGAAAAATATTAATTATTGTGATTCCAGTTCTACTGGAAGACGCTCAGATTCTTGAAAGCCATAGGAAGAAGCTACTGTAAGGACCCATTTTAGTAACCATCAAAAACTAGAGGGTCCCCGGCTTCCGGTGATTTGACTTAGGATTTTTCAGGCAATGGAGCAAGAGTACTAGGCATTTGGTAGAAACCATACTTTGAATTTTCTATTTTGACCTTTTCCCAATGCACTTGTCTCTGGCTGTGTGGGCCGAAGCTCTCTGGTGGCTGATCAAGGGGCAGCAGGGGTGGCTCCCAGGGAGCCATGCAACCATGAGGACAGCAGCCAGGCCACTAACAACCCTCCTGGCTCCCTGCGACCATTCTGTTCCTCACGTTCAGTCCTGCATCCAGTCAATTACGAGACAGTCAACACTTTTTTTTTTTTTAATAAAATAGGCTTTATGTTAGATGATGCTGCCTAACTATAGGCTGATGGAAGTGTTCTGAGCACTAAATCACTAAATCACTCTCATTTCTCATTTAATTTAGGCCACACTGAGCAATAAGGGTGGGTGGGTTAGCTGTATCAAATACATTCTCAATCTACTCAAATTTTCAACGCGTGATGTGTTTATTGGGATGTAACCCCCTCCTCAGTATCGGGAAGATCTGAAATTATGTTTGCAGACTTTTTTTCCTTTTGGTCACTTGTTTTGTTTTGTTTTGTTCACAGAGGGTTTATATTAGTGTATAAGAAAAAAAAAAGTAGAGCTATGCGCTGGAACTAAAAGTTGGGTCACATAAATTTCATACTGTTTTTCATTATTTGCTAATTATCTCCTGTGCATTAGTCATCCCTCTTTAATTAAATTGTAACGTTATTGAGAAGAGGAACTAAATCTAATACTTCTTTTTTAATTTCTTCAGTAGCCGGCTTGTGTAGAAATCCAAGTAACAACTTGTTTATCTATTAGTCAAAATATATTTGTGTATAAATGTTCCTAGAATATGACATAATGCAAGCACCTGACATTCTGATTCTAGGATAGTCTGTCCCCAAGCCACTTCATGAATTTATTTCTTTGAAAAAATAATTGGTTTATACTCTAGTGTGCATTCTCTCCCAGTTATATTTCCATTTTAACCATCCTAATTGGAGTATAAAAGTTTTGTTCGCCACAAAGTAATTGCAGGTGTCAAGTAGGCAGTGAATTTATAAGGGATTCAAGGTCTTGTCTTTAAAGGTTTGAAATATGTATGTGCCTTTCCATAAACAATTCTTACCTAAATTTATCTGCCTTGATACACAACACACACACATTAATAATTTCAAAGTAAATTACACATACCATTTTAAAACATCACGTGAAGATAAATATCCTTCCCCAACCCATTTTGAAATAATTGTCTCCAAGTTTCTTGGTTGCTCATTTTGCTATATTTGTTGTTTTTCTTACCTTACTTAGTTGTAATCTAGGAACAGTGGACTCAACAGAAAATTTAACAACCATCGCTTAAATAAGCTAGATTGAAAGGTAAATTTAATTTGCGAGTGAAGGGGCACCTGGGTGGCTCAATGAGTTCAGCTTATTTTTTTTCTTTTAAATTTATTTTTTTTTATTGGTGTTCAATTTGCCAACATATAGAATAACACCCAGTGCTCCCCTCAGTGCCCATCACCCAGTCACCCCCACCCCCCGCCCACCTCCCCTTCCAGCACCCCTAGTTCCTTTCCCAGAGTTAGGAGTCTCTCATGTTCTGTCTCTCTTTCTGATATTTCCCACTCATTTCTCCTCCTTTTCCCTTTATTCCCTTTCACTATTTTTTATATTCCCCAAATGAATGAGACCATATGACGTTTGTCCTTCTCCGACTGACTTATTTCACTCAGCATCATACCCTCCAGTTCAGCTTCTGCCTTAGGCTCAGGTCCTGAGCCTGGGGTCCTGGGATTGAGCTCTCTGTTCTGTGGGAAATCTGCTTCTCTCTCTCCCAATATGCTCTCTCTCTCTCTCTCTCTCTCTCAAGTAAATAAATAAAATCTTAAAAAAAAAAAAATTGCAAATGACGGAAATCAGAGTTGAAAAACATTTTCCTAAAAAAACGAAATGAGTTGGTGAAGAGGTGCAACCTGTTAAATTGGCAAAGGCAAAAGATTTGTTTTTCTAAGAGCGTGATCGTTTATCTCTGCCCATATGTGTAAATGACTCAGGATGGCTCCCAGCGTGGAGAAGAGGAAGGATGGTTTTATGTGCTGCTGCTCCTCCTGCTGCTCAAGTCTTGGATTGCCAGCCTTAGCCGACCTCCTGCATGGGGAGTTTCCTTTTCATTTCTCTAAATCACTCTCAGAGGTGTGGCCCCAACCCTTTTCTCTGCACACTCATTGTGTTATTTTCGATTACTGCTGCAACTAACGGCCATACATTTAGCAGCTTGAAACAACACCCACTTAGTGTCCCACGGCTTTGTGGGTAAGCGCTCTGGTGTCAGTCGTCCTGGGCTCTTATTCGGGACAGAGGTCCTCTGGGGGACAATCCACTTCTAGTGTCATTGAAGTGGTTGCAGGTTCCATTTCATGGGGTTGTCAGATGAGGTCCTCATTTCTTTGTTGGCCTTTGGAAAGGAATCATTCTTAACCTCTAGATGCCACCTGCATTCCTTGGCTGGTTCACACTCAAGAGCACCAGTGGCTGGCCAGTTCCATCTCATGCTTTCTATCTCTCTGACCGACTCCTCTATTTTCCCTTACTGCTTTTACAGGTCCTCCTGTTGTCTTTGGGCCCATCTGGATAATCCAGGATAATCTTCCCCCCACTTTTTTTTTTAACAGATTATATATATTTATTCACGAGAGACACAAAGAGAGGCAGATACACAGGCAGAGGGAGAAGCAGGCTCCCTGTAGGGAGACCAATGTGGACTCCATCCCAGGACCCCGGGGTCACGCCCTGAGCCAAAGGCAGGTGTCAACCACTGAGCCACCCAGGGGCTCCTCCTCCCTTTTTCAACAATATTTTATCTATTTTTTAAGAAAGAAAGAGAAAAAAAATGAGTGAGTGGCATTGGCAGGAAGGGAAGTGCAAAGGGAGAGGGTAGAAGCAGACTCCCCACAGAACAGGGAGCCCAACGTGGGGCTGGGTCCCAGGACCCCAGAGTCATGACCTGAGCCAAATGCAGACACTTAACTGACTGAGCCACCCAGGTGCCCTAATATCCCCGCTTTTTAATGTCATCTAATTAGGAACATTAATTCCATCTTTTCATCCTCAGAGTCCCTTCACAGGAGCATGTAGAGTTTGTCTGATTGAATAAGCAGAAATCAGGAATCTTGGGGCATCTTTAGAACTAAGCCTCCCCACCACACACACGGAATCCTCATCTTCAAAGGCGAAGTGTTCTCACATGCTTTCCTGTTTGTTCTTGGTTCTTCCAATTATGCTTGAAATCTGAGAAAGGTATCAAAATTTACCTGCTTCATACTTTCATCCAAGTAGGACATACCTACTTTGGACTAAATAAAGTACTAGTCCACTGGAGAATAAAGACATACCAGTCCATTGGAGATAATTAAGAAGCCTGCACTGACGTGCAGAGCCAGCCACGACCAGCAGAAGTGAACCAATCACGTTCATTCTTTTCCTGAAATCTGTATCCCGTAACATCACTTCGGTAGCTGCAAATCAGCCCCGGCAGGAGTATTTATGTCTTTGCAGAGCTGAGCTGCCATCACGTCACTGCAAATTGTAATATATCATGTTATGTAGTCCCAAGGATGCCTTTTGCTAGGTTGGAACATTAAACATCCCCACTTGGAGATGCTAACAGAGAGACGGGAGATATATCTCTCAACGCGCACGTACTGGCTAAGTGACCTTGAGCAACTAAGTTAACCTCTTTATGCTTCAGCCTTCCAATCTGTTAAATTTATCTCATGGGTTTTTTGTTCAACTTTACTAATGATTTCCGCATATTATGTGATATACCAAACTGGGAATAATATGGTGAAGATTACATATTTATGTTAGTCCAAAAAGAACTTTAATATGCAATATACATTGTACAGAAATTGGACCTGAGTTAACAAATTAAAGTTAATGATATTGATTTTGTGTATTTGAACCTCCAACAACTTAAAGAAGCTTGAAAAAACTTTCTTGAGAGAAATATTTCTAAACATATATGTAAAACTTAATATGTGTTTTTTAAAGAAATCCATGAAGTATTCCATGCTCATTCATGGACTTACTTTTATCCATATAAGACATATTGAAATTTTGGAATTTTACCAGGAAAAAGTGGAACCGAGATAATTCTTCATTTTCAAAGGCATAGTAGGGAGAACCAAGAGGAAATGTACTAAAAACAAAGTGTTTGGTATGACTCTGTTATCGAACATAGATGCAGAAAAAGGCACAATATAAGAAACAATAGGTAAATCAAAGTAATCCCCTACATGGCTTCATGTATTAACGTGGAGAATTCAGTGTATTAAGTTCACTTTCATTTTCAGAGTTTTCAAATTGTTGTTTTTGTCCTCTGTGTAGTATTATAAGAAAGACCTGGAACTTCCTTTCATTTTGGAGGGAATTTGCCCTAAGAAAGCCTAGAGAATGAATGGTATAAGTTTCTCTAAACCTTAGGGAGGAAGGTTCCTTTTTTCCATTAAAGTTATTTCCCTTG
Organism: Vulpes lagopus; assembly: GCF_018345385.1. Lineage (NCBI taxonomy): Eukaryota > Metazoa > Chordata > Mammalia > Carnivora > Canidae > Vulpes > Vulpes lagopus. The sequence continues at coordinate 2,869,176 of NC_054826.1, read as the reverse complement.
TGTTGATTTTTTGCTACTCATTTATACCAACAACTGTTAAGTTCTAAAGAGAAATTCATGTAGTATTAGAGCTATGTTAACTGAGTGTCTTCAAAATATTTAAATGATGCATTTTAAGTGGCCTGCAGCTTCCTAACTCTTAAATCTTTTTCTTATAAAACAGCTAGGGTTTTCATTGCTTTTTACAAGCCTGGAGCAGAAAAACATAAACTTAATTTTGAAATTGTTTTTGGAACTTTAGAGATAAATACACAACAGATTTTTTTCTTTTTATAATAAAGGAAAATCAAGAATTTATCCTTAGGCAAATTAATAGTCAAATACATTCCTCATTTTCAATTTCTTCAAAATGAATCTTTGAAAACCCTATATAATTCCATTAATATAGATAAGGTCAATTTTCGAATACAAATTTAATTTTGTAAAGAAAAACTCAATATCAAAGGCATATTTTAATTTGCGTTTTTTTATTTTAAGAACCAGTAAATTTAATTTTTTAAATAAAAATCAAAGTTATCCTAACAGATGAATACATCTTTATATTATTCATTAATATGTTTGCTTTCCAATTTCATGAATGTATTATTAGACTATATTACGTTTCTCTTAAGCATTATTCTTTTCATTTATTCACTAATTCTTAGATTTAATTATTATTTCATTGCAATAAGAATTTAAAAATTATTATTTTACTTGAAATTAAAAATAAAAACTAAAAAAATAAGATAAAGATAAAAACTGTGACTATCTGGGAATAACAACGATTACTATAGGACTTTTTTTTTTGAGGCTCTTTGTGCTAGTATCATAGCATAGGCATAAGAAAATAGTTTTCATGGCATTATTTAAGTTATATATTTCCATCCCTAAGCTCTATTTACATTAGTAAGAAAATGCCACAAAAATATTTGAATGACATAATAGAAACAGAATCCATAATCTTCCTAAAAATGAGCCAAAACATAGGTATCATAAAATAGAAAAAAAAAAAGAATCATAGAAAATATTCATTTTAAAAACGAAAGTATAAACAAGGTTTTCAATATGCATCTTCATATTGGGGATAAATCAATCTATGTCATTGATTGCCCAAGAGATTGACTTAGATAGCATAAAACCAAGCTCTTCTAGTGGTCATGTAATCCACACGTACTTTCAGAATAGTTATAGCTTTCAATTCAATAATATTTTTATGAGGAAATAAACTCTAATTTTAAAATCTAACTTCTTTGGGGTGCCTGGGTGGGTCAGTGGTTGAGTGTCTGCTTTCAACTCAGGTTCTGATCCCGGAGTCCTGGGATCAAGTCCTGCATCAGGCTCCTGGCTGGGTGCCTGCTTCTCCTCTGCCTGTGTCTCTGTCTCTCTCTCTGTGTCTCTCATGAATGAATAAATACAATCTTTAAAAATAAATAAAAATAAAAATAAAAAAATAAATATACTTTAACTCCTTTTATATAATCAAAGAAACTGGGAAAAAAAACCTTAGACTTTGAGCTGATATTGTAATTGGTCAGGATTTGGGGGAAACTTGGGAGAGAGTGAGTATATTTCAAGGATGAGAGAGGCATGAATTACTGGGGGTTAGCTTGGGTGAAGACTTTCTTTCTGGCTAACTTCCTTGAATATACTCTTCTCCAGTTTTAGATCTGTGAGATTAAAAAGACAAGTTATCTGCCCTATTTATACCCAACCTACAATATTAGGAAATGCATACCTAACTGCCATAGAAATTCTAGCTCACAAAGTGGAAATGGAAGGTATTTTTATAGACTTTCCATGGAAATCCTGAAATCCACCTCAGCAAATGTTGGCCATCACTTAAGTTTCAGCCTGGGAATATTTATTTTTTCTTGAAGTTCCCTAACTTGACCTATAGACAGTATAATTTCGATCATAATCCCAGAAGGGTTTTTCTTGTATATATTGACAAGCTGATTCTAAGATGTCTGTGGAATACAGAACAGTAACAGCATAAGGGAAGTAATATATGAAAGGCTTACAGTATACATTTTACAACATAAAGACAGTGTGAGATTTAAGTAAGGATTGATAAATAGATCAATGGAACACATCAGAGGCTCTAGGAATAGAACTACATTACATGGCTAACCCGCACGCACATTTCCTCTCTCTTGAGGAAGCATTGACAACAAAGCTCCCGAATCAATGGAATATTCAGTTGATGGTTTTAGTAGCTTCAGTACAGCAGATCTAAATTATTTCTCTTAGATACATTTTTTCTGATGAAGTTACTTATATCCCAATATGATACATAATTAATATATAATTAATTAATACATACATCAACCAAATAAGGGAGTAAGCAAAAAAAGAAAGAAAGAAAGAAAAGAAAAGAAAAGAAAAGAAAAGAAAAGAAAAGAAAAGAAAAGAAAAGAAAAGAAAAAAAAAGAAAAAAGAAAAAAAGAAAAGATAAAAAGGCATGGATCCACAAAGTAGGGATCCAACAAGAGAAGGGCAGTAGAATGTTCAATATATCAAAAGTCATAAGTAGCATTCTGATTAAATTAAGGTGAGGAAAGGCTAGGAGAAGGTTGCCGCAATGAAACATAAAAATTATATTTGGCCATTTAGAAGACAAAATTAAGGGGAACTTTATAGATGTAATGGAAGAATGGAAATTTGACTGTATGTTTGAACACACCAAAGCAAATGGAAATACAGAGCAAATATCAACTCTAAAAAACCCTAAAGGAACACTTTTAATTAAAAGGAAATATAATTGGGGGCACCTGGGTGGCTCAGTCGGTTAAGCATCTGCCCTCTGCTCAGGTCATGATCCCTGGGCCTGAGATTGAGCCTGCTTCTCCCTCTCCTGCTCCCTCTGCTTGTTCTGTCTCTCTCTTTCTGTCAAATAAATTATAAAATATATTTTTATTTTTATTTTTATTTTTATTTTTTTTAATTTTTATTTATTTATGATAGTCACACAGAGAGAGAGAGAGAGAGAGAGGCAGAGACACAGGCAGAGGGAGAAGCAGGCTCCATGCACCGGGAGCCCGACGTGGGATTTGATCCCGGGTGTCCAGGATCGTGCCCTGGGCCAAAGGCAGGCGCCAAACCGCTGCGCCACCCAGGGATCCCCATAAAATATATTTTTAAAAAGGAAATATAATTATAGTTGTACCGTTTGACTCAATAATAAATGCTATTACAGTTTGGGTTGACTAAAACTCAATTTAGATATAGATATGTGTTTTTATGTATCAAACTTTTATATTAGAAAAAGTTCTAAGTTCTAAATAACTATCATCATAGAAAAAATGTTTCATATTTTTTTCTTTCATTACTCTCTATATCCTTGATACTACTTTATTACTTAGTGCTTCTGACTCATGGTATCATATGTTGCATTGATTGCCATAATTGATCACCAATCTCAAAAAAATCATTCAGAGAACTACCTAAGAATCCCAGTGTTTCTTTGATCTTTTCCCTCTTCCATTCCCTATGACAGTATTAATTCTTCTCCACTTTCCTCAAAAATTATTAGAGTCTCTCCTTTCTACCACCACTATCAAACACATACTCAATAGATATTTCAGAAACATTCAGTAATTTAATATTTTAATGGGTACATATTTCTTTTTTTTTCCTGAGTGTAAAAATTTTTATTTTTTAATAATACATATACTTTTTAATTGGTGTTCAATTTGCCAACATACAGAATAACACCCAGTGCTTATCTCATCAAGTGCCCCCCTCAGTGCCTGTCACCCATTCACCCCCACCCAAGGGTAATTATTTCAAATACTAAACTTAAAACCAAACATTTTCTTTAAGTTTATTTATTTATTTATTATTTATTTATTTATTTAATTCACGAGACACAGAGAAAGAGAGCAGCAGAGACACAGGCAGAGGGAGAAGCAGGCTCCATGTAGGGAGCCTGATGTGGGACTCGATCCTGGGTCTCTAGGATCACACCCCAGGCTGAAGGTGGCACTAAATTGCTGAGCCACCCGGGCTGCCCAAAACCAAACATTTTCAAATTACCCTTACTTTTGATACAACAGAGCACCTATTTCTTGTATGGATTAAATACAAATTATTTCATCTGTACCATGAAGTCCAGATCATTCTCAAATTTACATTATCAAAATACATCTTCTCTCCATTGTGTCGATTTAACTTTTTCCTATTCACGTAATAATTTCCATCAAGTTTAAAAAACAATTTTATCCATTAAAAGGAAAGCAATTTTTAGGGCCCTATTTTTCTTTCCAGGATACTTCTCCTTATATTACTTGGTTATAGTTCCCATCATCAAACTTTTTGAAATGTTTTTCAAACCCACTGTGTTCATTTTCTCACTTCTCATTTGCTACACTCCGAATTGGCTTTGACTTTGCTCTGCTGAAAAGACTCTCTCCAAGGTCATTCCATCAAAACCATGTCATACATCATCATTGTCAACAATGAACCTTAGTCCTTATTTAACTGGGCCTCTCACCAGCATTTAACACTGATAACTACACCTTCTCCAAACTTTTCCTCCCTTGGACCTTTGTATTTCAAAAGTTTCTGTTTTTGTTTTTCTTATTATCTCTCCAAACCTTTTCTCTTTCCCCATTGAGGTTCTTCAATACTGGCCCTATGCCCTACTGTCTTTCCAAGATATTTTCTCTCCCATAGGAACTCCTTTATATTCAAAGATTCAATTTCCACTTATCTGCAGATGAATCTCCAATTAATTTCTAAAGCCAGAAACCCACTGAACTTCAGACTCATATATCTCAAGTTTGCCTCATTCTTGTTTATACCAGAAGACTTCATAACTGCTTAATCAAATCTAAACTTACTGTCTTCTACAAATGTGGTCAATTTTCTGATATTTTCTTTTTCAATGATTGATGCTAACATCTATCTTGTTTTTGAAATAACAACTGAGGGCTTATCCTCGACACTTGCTTTCACTTTTCCCAAATATTTACCTTTAACCAGATAACCTCACATATGATTTCTTAAATCTCTCTAAAATATCTACTTCTTCAGAGGAAACTTTGGTAAATATGGTAACACAACAACCCTGGTATAAATTATCTCATCCCTGTATCTAACTCTCAACACAATTATAATTACAAATTGAGAAAATTCTGTGTTGATGGCACTCTTCTGTGTGATGTTATGCTCCCTATATCTACCTTTACTCACCACTGTAAATGCCATTCCAGGAAAATTACCTAAAAAATAGAATAATGTGAATATATGAATAAAGAACTATGGGAGCCACCTAACTTATAAATTGAAAAAAAAAAAAGAATCAACAAATTTGTCAGCCAGCTGCCCTATTGTATCCAATTGGTTTTGACCCCTTCAGTCTGCTGAAATGACACACTATCAAACCCATGATTTCTAAGAGCTTTATATACAAGAAAAATTATAACTTGGTCTCTCAGCAGCATTGGATCTGGGTATCTTATACTTCCTTTCATAAATGATCTCTTCTCTTGATTTTAATAATTTTCAAATTGTTGTTTTGGGAAAATGGATGAACTAAGGTAGGAGGACACCAATTTATTGTGTATTTTAAGGATACTCACTAATTTTTAAAGTAAGCTCTATTGATTTTGCAAATACTGTGGAGAGGTGTAAGAAAAATCAGTTAAAGATAATGAGTGATTATTAAGTACTTTAACATTATCACAGGTACTACGTACCTCCCAAATCTAGTAGAAATCCAAACAATTTAGGTAACAGAATTTCAATCTTCCTCTTCAGTCTTATATGTTGAAATATGAGAAAATTATTCTACACCTGACCTATGTGCTTTATAAAGCCTTCATGTTCTCAGAGGCTCAATTCATACGTCTAATAAGAATAATAAATAGTAGGATGAAGTGACTTTACATATCTTTTAATCCATTTCAATTTAGAAATAATGCTAACCTATAATCTACTTAGTTATATAATCTACGTGAGCAAATTTTGGGGATTCGTGTCATCATACATATGCACTCTTTATTTTACATTTTTCAATCTGTAACATATGAACTGAATAAATATGTGCAAGTACAATATCAGTGTAGTAAATTAAGGCAGAAATGCAGTGGAAGGCCATATTTCTCAGTAAGTCATTGAGCAAAATATTTGAGCCATGCTGAGTACGAAATCTTTTGTTAAGGCTAGTTAGGTTGCAGATTATAAAATGCCCTAATAGTTCCAATAAATTAAAGCCACCTTTCTCAGAAGAAAGTGACTAACAATATTTTGTTGCTGAGTTAAATAAAATGAATGTCTCAGAACTTGGCCAGAGGCTGAGATTTTAATTAGTTATTAAGGTGTTCAGGTTAATGTAAATCAGATTTGCCTTTTCTAGCTAAAGGATCTAGATTGACAGTGGCATTAAATCTTGAATAAACACTAATCTGCCAGTGCTTGCAAAAGCCTGACCTGAAAAAAGGAAAAAATAATTGTAATAGAGAGTATTTTTTGTTAATTATCAAACTTTTTCTTTGTGTAACATTAATCAGAGAGGCATCTGTTCAAAATAGATACATAAATGCTGATAATTAAATATTTTAAAAACTGCTTGTTGGAGTTAACTGAATACTCTTGCTTTTTCTTTCTTTGTTCCTTTCTGTTGTTTTTTTTTTTTTGTCAATTTCCCTTCTTAATAACCAAAAACAAGTTTCTTAACAGTATTCCTAAATAAGGTTATCTCTCCTCACAAATTAAAATGTATTGTAATTCTTTAAGAAAAACAATCCATGCTAACATTTCTAAGTAAAGGCACTTAATTATTAGTAAACCTATCTACCCTCCTGCTTTATAAACATATGCATGCATAAGTTAAAATTTAAAAAATATGATGTTTAGTGGATCTTTTTCCTTCTCTTTTTCTCAACATTTACTTTCCTTTTATATTCTCCATCTATAAATACCAAGATATTTCATCTATTAACTCATCCGTTCCCTGTGCAATCGTGTACTACAATGGACATGCACATATGACAGATGGGGAAATCGAGGGACAGAGTCATTTTATAAATTGCCCAAGGACACAAATTCATCATTGAAAATGATAGCATTTTAGGATGATCGCATAATGGTTAAGATCATTGTTTGCAGAATCAGAAAAGTGGATCTAATTACTGACTAATAATTTCTGTGGCAATCAAATAAGATAATACATATAAATACTTACATCAGTGCCATTCATGTATCAACTGTTTAATATGTGTAGGCGATTATATTCATTAGTCGGCTGTATTATTTTGGCAGATTCAATTACATTCCCACATTATAATGACCTTTGGCATTTCTACTGGAAAAACATTTACATTTTCAAAGGGATTAGGTGTTTCAAAGGGGCACTTGGATGGCTCGCTCATTTGATCAAGCATCGGACTCTTGGCTTCTGCTCAGGTCATGATCTCAGGGTCATGAGATCAAGCCCCACATAGGCTCCGCACTCAGCAAGGAGTCTGCTTGAGATTCTCTTCCTCTGACCCCCTTTTCTCTTTCAAATAGTAAATAAATAAATCTTTAAAATATAAGATTTTCTGAGTATTTGAATATGAATTTTAAAGATTAGTATTGAAAAAATTCCTGATAATGTAGCAGGAGTGGCTGCAAAAGTATTCCTTCTTTCTCTAAATAACGTATGAAGTACAAGATTATTAAAGTATTTTTGTTTTGCTTGCTCTTGTTAAATAATAAAAAGGAGAAGGTAAATTTTCAAGCAAACGCTTGAAATTCCACTGTTTACCTTTATGAGAACATAACCTGAAAAAAAAAGGGCATACCTTGAGGGGAACTTTTTTGTGGGGAGAAGATGACAGGAAGGCAACTGCCTGAAAAGAAACTGAGGGGGTTCCAATACTGTGAGAATAAGAATACAAGCAAATTTTCTAAAACTGGCAGACTTCATCAGAAGTCTTTCTTTCCTTATTTCAAAATGTTATTTATTGTAATAATTCATTTGTTTCTGAATGTTGAAGATTCTGTAGTGATCTGAGGTTCGTACCAACTAAAAATAGGTATTTGAAGGAACAAAAGGTTTAAATGAATAAAATACAGGTATATATACACCTGCATTTTATTCATTATATATATATATATAATAAATAAAATAAAATAAAATAAAAAATAAAGTAAAGTAAAATAAAATATAAACCTTTATTTTCAAAGATTATGCTATTGGTCCACAAATAACGGTGCATGTGTTTTCTGAGTGAGAGGAGAAATCACAGAGCAGAGGAGCTATCTGTTTTCATTTATGTTTGAAAAGGATGACAGTGGCTCCTGTGTTGAATGTTGGGGATGTCAGAACCAGAGGCAGGGAAACTGATAGGGATGCTGTTGACAGGTGAGAAGTAGTGCTGGACACACACACTAGTCATACTGTGGATGCATTTTGAGGATAGTGCTAACTGGATTTTCTGTTGTGTTCAATACATGGCATGGGAGAAACAAGATTTGAGGAAAATTCATGTGTTTTGTCCCATACCAGTAGAACGACAGAGGTTCCTTGTACATATTTTATGTAACTGTTTTATGAAATATGGAAGACTGTGGTAAAGGCAGATTTTGAAGGGGTGATTGAAGTATGAAAGGTCAGCAGTGCAAATTGGGGCATGTTGAGATTGTCTATTGGATGTTTAAGTAGAAATGCTGAAATGCTGGATATTTAGTTAAAAAGATGAGCCTGGAATTTGGAATTTCAGGGAGTGCTCTAGACTGGTGCTCTTGTTTTAGGGTCTTCCTCATTTACAAGACACTGAAAGCCACGGAACAAGGTTTAGTAACCATGCAATGAATATGGATCAAGAACAACAGTGACAATCTAAAATAAAATTAAATAATTTTTTTTTAAATAATAATTTTTTAAAAAGATTAAAAAAAATAAAAGTGATTCCCAACTAAACTAGAAGCCTTTGAAAGTTGAGTGATTGGAGACATGATGATGAACTCACAAAGTCAGAAGGGACTCCAAGTGAGAGACAAGAGAGAGAACAGAGGGTGTTCCTGAAATAACAGTTTCTGCAAGGGGTATGTGATCAGTGCCGCAGAGAAATCAAGTAGGAAGTGAATTAGAAATTTCCATTGGATTTTCCAAGTTGAAGTTATTTGTGACATTGACAGCTATGTTTTTCTTTGATTGCAGCGTTAGGGTGCCAACTTGATGGCAATTAGTTTGAGCGACAATGAAAGGTAATAAAACGGATGTTTATGTCCTTCCCTTTAAAAAAGAATGATAATAGTAACTACTTGGATTAAATTAGATGATTTTCATGAATTTTTAAACAAAGTGCCAGATACATGGTAAACAAGTTTTAAAGAATGTGTTTAGATGTGTATCATAATTATTTTCATTATTTTTAAAAGATTTGTATTCAAATAACCAAAGAAGGAGTAGTAAGAAAGCACTGTGCCATAATATCTGAGTTTACGACATTTTTGTTATTGAAATTGCCAAATTGCTTGGAATTTTAAGTGATATGCTCAAAAATAGCTTGGATCAAAGAGCAAAGGTTGAAGTTCATTCCTTGTCATTTTTCAGATTGCACATACGTTCAAGTGAAGGGAACTAGGTACACAAGAGTCTAGTTCAGGTGCTGTAGTTTTTAGGTTTGAAGGAGGATGAACTGGAAACGTTTTATAATTTAGGTGCATTTAGCATAAATCAATCAGTTCATGTGAATGAGGCTTGAGTCCGAGGTTCATAGGGTACACAGGAATGGCAGAGATGAGATGTTCCCTTTGCCCTAACACACTATGTGTCCCTCCTTCTCTGAGTTTCCTCTATCTCTGTTATGGATGGTATTTTACCTGCTTCTAACAACCATCTCAACAAATCCATGAATGTAAGAGAAAAAAAAAAGAAAAATACTTGAATTAGTACTTTGCCTCATTAGCACCTTTGACTGAAAATGAAAACCAGCTCTTGATGTAAAGAGCTTTAATTGTCACCGGTGGCAGCACCCAGGCAATGATAAGGACTGTGTCCATGAAAGATGCCTATTTCTCCATTTGAAGTCAACAGTGAAGGGTATGTAATGACAGATTGATTGAAAACATGGACCTTAAAGTACCCCTTGCTGTGGGGTAACAGATATGAAATAATCATGTTAGACTAGATGCTTAGTCGTTTCTGTGACATTGTTAGAAAAGGAAGAATTGTACCAACCCCCCCCTCCAAAAAAAAAAAAACAGAAAAAGGAGAGTCACAATCAGAAGTTTCAAGAGGATTATCCTAATATTCATAGTGCATTCGTTTGCATGATGAGACAGATCCTATATCAATGCATTTATTCACCAAGCTGTTGTTGCCACTCACTCGCTATGGTGCCAAGTCCACAGTGATGGAAACCCACAGCCCCTTCTCATAAGAAGCTTGCAAGCATCGCAAGCGAGAGCTGTATGCAATGGCATACACACGATGGCGTGCTACATTAATGAGCAGACAGTCTTGGGAGAACAGGGAAAAGTCTATAAAACCACTTAAGATTTTAATAAATTAATACATGCACAGAGACACTCACACACACACACCCCCATACACACACACTATGGGGAAGATTTCTGTAATCAGGATTTGCTTACTGGTTGATTATTCACAGTAAGGAAAGCAGAGAAGTTTCGGTCACCCCTAGTGTTATACATTGGACACTTTGCTGTCACAACAAACAGGGCATGCAAAAATAATCTGGAGACGAACAGCTATTTATCCCCCAGCCTTCATCAAAATTCAAGTATTTATTTAAATGACTTTACAAGTAAAAATTAAAGTGATGAAATTTAAGTAGCAAATGGTTATTTATACTTCAACACACAATTTTTTTACGATGCTACATTTCTCCTTATTTTCGTCTATTGCCCAAACCAAATATAGTGAGAACAAGGAAGTGTTGTGCGCATTTTGCCTCTCAATTAGTAAATAATATTGAAGCTGCATTATTGATGTCAGAACCTCAAAGTCTGCTCATTGGAATCAATTTCCCCTGATAAAATTTTATTTAGTTACGCATCGATGGTTCCTCCATGGCTTGATAGCTCATTTCTTGTTAGCATTTCTTCGTCTGGGTGTACCCCAGTTTATGTAGCCGTTCATTTACTGAAAGACATCGTTTTTCCTCTAAGTTTGGTCAATTATTAATAAAGTTTCTAGAGACATCTGTGTGCAAGTTTCGGTGTGGCCATTAGTTTTCAGCTCATTTGAGTAAATACCTAGAAATATGACTGCTGGGTCATATAGTATGAATACCTTTAGTTTTGTAATTAAATACCAAATTGTTTGTACCCTTTGCATTCACACCAAAATATATGAGATCCTATTTCTTCACCCTGCACTTGCATTTGGTGTTGTCAATGGTCTGAATTTCAGCCTTTCTGTTTGGAGGCTAGCGGTATCCTCGTTTTAATCTGTATTCACGTATGCTGTGGAGCATCTTGTCATATGCTTATTTGCATCTTCAAGTGTCTGGCAAGGTCTGCTTATATTTTAATTGGGTTGTTTGTTTCGTTAAAGCTAAATTTTAAGAGTTTTTCATATCTTTTGACTAACAGTCCTACAGCACATATGACTTCTACAACGACATTTTCCTGGCCTGTGGCTTATTTTCTATTTCTCTTGCTATTGTCTTTCTCTGAGTAGCTTTGAACTTTAAGACAGTTCAGCTCATCAGTTATTTTTTTCATGTACTATTTCTCCGTGTTTTATTTAAAAAGTCATCAGCATTCTAGGGTCACCTAGATTTCCTCTTGTGTTATCTTCTGAAAATTTTATATTTGCATTTTGTATTTTGTCTATGATCCAATTTGAGTTGTTTTTTGTCAAAGGTCTGAGATTGAGGTCTAGATTCATTTCATTTTTCATGTGGATATCCAGTTGTTGCAGCACCATTTGTTTAAGAGAATATCTTTTCTCCATTGTATTATTGCTTTTGATCCTTGGTCAAATATCAGCTGGCTAAATTTACATGAGTATTTCTGAGCTATTTTCCCCACTTATCTATATGTCTATTCTTCTGCTTCACCGCAGTCTTAATTACTTTAGCTTTATAATAAGTCTAAAAGTCAAGTAGGGTCAGCTCTCCAACTTTGTTCTTTAATGCTGTGTTGTATATTCTGTGTCTTTTGTCTTTCCATATAAACTATACGATGTTTTTTCAGTTATTTTTTGGTTTTGTTAGTTTTTAGGGAGAGGGAGGGAGGGGGCCGAGGGAGAGAGAAAATCCTAAGCAGACCCCATATCCAGAATGGAGCCTGAGGTGGGGCTTGATTTCACAACCCTGAGATCATGACTTGAGCTGAGATCAAGAGTCAGATGCTTAACCAACTGGTCCACCCAGGTGCCCCCCTCTCTGCATAAACTGCAGATTCACTTTGTCAATGTCCAATATCAATACAGTAATTTGCTGGGAAAAAAATACATTTTTAAAATATTTTTTATTTATTTATGAAAGGGAGAGGAGCAGCAGGTGAGGGACAGATAGACTCCAGCTGAGCATGGAGCGTGATGCTGGGCTCAATCTCAGGACCTGAGATGATGACCTGTGTTGAAACCAAAGATTATGTGCTTAAACACCTAAGCCACCCAACTGCTCTGAAAGAATACATTTTTAGTACTTGTTTCCTCAACTTTTTTTCTCCCTTGACTTCTGTAAAAAAAATTACTGTTTTGTCTTCCAGAGATATCATTTTTTTTTCCTAAATTTAAATGTATGGGAAAAACATGATTATTTCCTTGCTCTATGGCAGCACAGTCGCTGGAAAATAGTCTTCACTGTGAGAATGTTTGGCTATTTCATTCCAAATTTTTTCTTGGCTCATTTCTGTATAAATGATAGGAATGTTCCCTTTCTATCATTCATTATTAATTGAGATAGATTCTCTATGAAACAGCTAAGTGCAATATGTTCCCTTTTATAGTGTTGGGGAGAAGATGGTTTTCCTCACCAGTTTATCGAATTGCACAAAACCCTCTTCTGTTTCTGTTCTTCTAGTCACATATTAATTCCATCTCATATTTCCTTTTTGTGAGAATGTTCATTTATGCCCACTTCCTTGAGTTTCTGAACCCCTTTTAGCCCACAAGACCTCCTCGAAGCTGTCTTGGTGCCCATATCAGAGTGTGTCCTCTGCAGGTCTGTTGTTTCCTTGCTTGTTTGCTTGCTTGCTTGCTTGCGTGCGTGTGTGTGTGTGCATGTGTGCGTGTGTGTGTGTGTAATAAATGCTGTGGATCTCCTGTAGACCTCACTATCTGTGGCCTGTCCTTTCTGCTTCCTCCCACAGATACTCTTATCCACTTTTACTGGTACTTTGGTAGCCTTTCTATGCATTTTAAAGTCTAAAGATGATATTGGCTCTAATTTTATTAAAAATGTAAGTTCATGTTCTTATTTCCGAACTTCAAGTATCTTCTAGATGATTCACAATATGTAAATGGAATATTTCTGATTTTTTTTCTCCCTATCATGATCAGAAGTCTTAGTAATTTGTCTTAAAAAAAATTAAACATGTGTGTTGAAAGTTGTATACATTTGGGAGAGAAGAAGGCTTTGAATTCTGGTACTTTATTTTCTATTCTAATAAAAATCTGCTATTACTTCCTCTTAAAAACATCCTGATTTATGTATCTGTGCCCTGATACTTTGTAGGTTCTTTTTCTCCTGTGTAAAACATCTAACTCATTTTTGTCTTCATACAAAAATATACATTTTTATTTTTTCCTACCAAAAATAATATGTCCTATATAAACCCTTAGTTAACTTCTTCAGAAATTAATCCCTGAATCAATTTTATTTTACTTGGTTTGCATTTGCCCATCCTCACCAGAGTATTGGCTCCTTGAAAGTGAATGCCAGGTCTCATTGCTTTATTTCTTTTTCTTTTTCTTTTTCTCTATGTGTTTCAGAGACATATGCTAGTCATTTCATGAGTTTTTTTCTTTGTTTGTTTATTTGTTTTTAATGAAGATGGTTGATTAAATAAATGTCTTAAGTACATAAGAAAAGAATATTTACCATAAAATGTATTTGAAGAAACTTCAAAATAATTGTTCTTTTTAAAAAAGTATGATATTTCCATGGTTGCCTTTATATAACCAAGGATTTTATGCCAAGACAAAGGGAAGTGTAACTTGGTAAATATGTAAGTTTTTGCTTCAAGTGGTAGCAATAGTCTTTAATTAACTTTTTTGATGTAAACATACTGATCTTGCTGATTATCCCTGATGTTGAGCAAAAGACAGATGTGAAGCAATGAGAAGAGGGACCATTCCTAAAATACTTTTTACATTACATAACTGGGAACCTAAGCATGAGTGCTAGCTACAGAAATCATAAAGCATTTTATTTTCATCTTGCCAAAGTGATAGTGAGAGAGCTAATAGCCTTTAATAGTGTTTTAAAGAACAGGGATGTTTCATTTACACAGCATTGATGGTAAAATTTTAAGAAAACATGATGTTTAGACTGTCATATCCAAATCCTTTTCTTTATTCATTTGAAAAGCAGATGCAACTTGTCAAGTTGACATAACTGAAAGGTGTTTCCCTGGGGATGCCATGATCTCCTATCTCCTGGGTCACATATTAGAAGATGAAAATATTTTCTCTTTGAAATGCCTTTGCAGCTTAAATTCGAGTGACATCAAATGCAAATAGCCTGAAGCAAAGCTAGCTTTGATTGTTCCTTTGCCTCAAATGATCTAGTCACTTTGGAAAAGACAACTCACATCAAGGGGAAAATGTTTAAAAATGAAATATGGAAAGAAAAGTAATATTTTAAACAACACAGATTTAGTTGCTGGAATAATGATCAGCCCACTAACTGCCCTGAGATTATTATTTCCTTTTGACTTCCAGATTATATATTATGTCAGAACACATGATTGTGTACCCAGGGCACGGGTACAAGAACACCTGGCTCCAGGGGCCCAGACAGACCATGTTCGGCCACTCACCACTGATAAAACCCAAAGACAAAGAAACAGATGCTGGGGAAATGAGAGAAGGGTTTACTTCAGTGAGGCCAACACCAGGAAGCAGTAGAGTAATGTCTCAAAGACTGTCCTCAAAGTGCTGATGTGTATAAGGAAAATGAGGGACAAAGCGTGGTGGGTACGGGCCGATGGGCAGTAAAGATCAGTCTATCATTGTCCGGGGGTCAGTCATGTGGGCTCTTGCTGGCATCAGGCTGTCCTACTGCTTGAGGGGATAGTTTCCATTCCCATCATGGGATGTTTTGCCCACGGGATCTTCTTTCTGCCTGAGTTAAGACATAAGCTGAAAAGAATTTAATCAGTTAGATAGTACAGAATGAGATCAAAACGGAGGCAGTTGGAGTCCTCGTTCAATTATTGCTATTATCGTTATTATTGTTTGAAGTCCAAGGTTACAGAGCATGAAGTCATTATCTCATTGCAACATTCTTACAGATGACAAAACTAACAACTGGAAAAGGTAAGTAATTTTTCCTTCAGTTATGTTCTTTATAAATCGTGGATGTCATCTGTGGAAAATTATGTTCAGTTCACCAAACCATTGTTTCCCAAGACGCAGTGTCAGAATCAGAGCAATGTTCCAAAAACCAAAATTATAAAAATTCTGCAAACTTTAATCCTTCTCTGGTAATACAGAGAAACACTTTCATATCAAAGGCAGTGAGAAATAAAGGAAAGGTTAAAAGGTTGCATTAGTTTAACTC
Organism: Vulpes lagopus; assembly: GCF_018345385.1. Lineage (NCBI taxonomy): Eukaryota > Metazoa > Chordata > Mammalia > Carnivora > Canidae > Vulpes > Vulpes lagopus. The sequence goes on along the minus strand of NC_054826.1, from coordinate 2,853,505 downwards.
ATAATTTCTCAAATTTATCTGACCACCTACCTCATTTTTTTTTCCCTACACGAGTCTGTCAAAATCCAACACGGCCAGTTTCTTTGAAACCCACCATGGTGGACCTGGGAATGCACCATGTTAAAACAAAGTGAATCTTGGAAAGAAAACCCTAAAAATTGGGCAATACTTCTTTTCTTTTATTTTCTTTTCTTCTTTTCTTTTCTTTTCTTTTCTTTTCTTTTTTTCTTTTCTTTTCTTTCTTCTTTTCTTTCCTTTCCTTTCCTTTTCTTATCTTTTCTTTCTTTTCTTTTCTTTTCTTTCTTTTCTTTTCTTTTCTTTTCTTTTATTTTATTTTCCCTTTCCTTTCCTTTTCTTATCTTTTCTTTCTTTTCTTTTCTTCCTTTCTTCCTTTCTTTTTTTCTATTTGCCCAGTTGGTTTCATCAATAACTAAGAATCCTCTACTACTTTTGGAGGACTGACCTTGAATTTTATAGTATCTAGCTTTATTTCTGTAATAGTTAACAAGAAGAGTTTGATTTTTGATAACTCATAACTGAGTAAGGGACAGGTGGGCCAAGGAGGGAGAGATAGGTAGTGGGATATGTGATCAGGCTCACAGAAATCCCCAAAATGCGGAGGTATAAGAAAGCCAGAGATAAGGGAACAAACCAGAAGACCCTGCCCCTTCAGAGGGGGGTCTTTTTTTTTTTTTAATAAGTCACCTGTGACTTCTGTAACAAAGAATAACCAGACCCCAAAGAAGTAGGCCACTAAGGATATTATCATCAGTACTTACTCAAACTAAGACATTACAAGAATTGTTAAGGCCACAAGCTCCCTGGTCAGTTCTAAATAAGACTGTCAGTGAAGGCCCTTCTTGGCAACCCTGTAGGGACCCTTCACTTCCAAGAGCTTTTATCATATCCTTGCTTAATAAAAAATCTATCTCATACTCACTCCCCATTGTCTGCAAGATTCATTCTTCAACTCCGTGAGACTAGAACCCAGCTCTCTCGCTTCATGACCATATACAAATATACATCCGCGTTTCCTTACAGGAGAGTCATAGTAATGTTTATAATTAAGAAACTTTATCTATACAAAGTGGTCTGATTTATTCTCTCTCTATATATAAAATCTTTATATTTAAAATTCCACAATGCTGGTTCAATGGAGCTAGACAACTTTTTCCTACTTCATGATGCTAGAGGTAGAATTTGTATTTTTCCTTTTCTTACCGAGAACATAGCTTTTTGGGTTTCTCATTAATGTTGATGTTTTATAGCATCTGCCTACGCACTTTGCAGTTGCATGTAGAACACGAATTGGATCAACTCATTTGTACATCTTTTATTAAGTACTTGCCTGGGGAAAGTACTCCACTGGCTTGCCTGGCAATTACTCTGTGACAAACAGCTGAATCATTTTACTTTATCTTAGATGAGCCCTACTCACTTTCATAATCTGCCTCATTTGCTACTGTCAAGGCATCTATGCTACTTACTGGGAATTCTATTTTCTCATAAATACCAGTTTGATATTATTTAAACCTCTCTCATACTATAGAAATTAACACACCATTAAAATGATCTTAATTCAAATCAAATTTATTTTGTCTCTAACATTTATTAATGCAAATCAAAACAGATATTATGAGACATCTTATTAAAAACCGTACGTATATCATTTATATCACATTCAAAAGGAAATTACAAACACTTGTATACTACCCTCTTAAATTCAAAAGATAAGTTACTAAATGCTAATGCTGAAATGGGTTCTAAGAGATTAATGGCTTGATTAAATAATTCAAGTCTTACTGACTAATGGAGGAGCCAAATTAAAAAAATTGCAACAAGCTGTGATAGAAACTAAAACAAAGTTTAACGAACAAAATATTAAGAAAGCACAAAGGAAACACACATCGGCTGGGTCAAAGGAAACCTGGGAGCTTTCCTGAAGCTGTGGAGCTGGGGAAGGGAGGAGACACAATGTAAGTGCTGAAAAATCAGTCAGGAGGAGTCTGATGAGAACATTTTATTCCCAAGGGAATCTATTCAAAGTTTGGAGATTAGAAAGGACTTGCCAAGGTTTCTTAGAGAACTACAGGGTGTGAATGGACAAAAGTGTGTGGCTGGGGATGAATGGGTGGTGACCACAGCAGAGGTGGCTGGACAGGTTAGGCAAAGTCTGATTATCAGTTAGTCATAGTGTTAGGCCGAAGAGTTTAGGTTCATTATCGAGAGTTGGAAATGTGAGATGTAGTTGAAGCACAGAGTGACCCATTCAGTAAGCACTGAGCATAACGATCTGCATGCATCTCAAGGAAAAGATCTGGGCACATGACCAATTTTCGTAAGCCATCAGTATATATAGATGAAATTGAGCCTATGGAATACAGGAGAAAAGAGCTGGGAGATACAAGAGAAAAGATATATAAGACGAAAGAATCTAAGACAATAGAATTGGAAGAAGAGTAAGAAGTCCTTGAGAAAAATTGGAAGGGTCAAAGGATTTAAGAAAACTATAAATGAGGATTGTTGGGGAATGCAAGGAGAGACCATTTTCCAAAGTGCTGTGACAAATAGGCCTCAGCACACCATCGTTCCTTTTTGTGAACCAAACCTGACATATGTTCATGTTCACAAACCACGATGGTAGCAGATTCTGGAATGTCTCTCCCAGCTCTACGGGATAATCTGACTTCAACCAGTATTAGTTGATCTAGTTTGGGACAGATTATATGGAGGTAAGCCATCAAAACTACCATGCATTCCACTGGAACCTACAAAATCCTTGTCTTTATCAAGGAGAAGGGCTGCACAAGGGAAGAGCCTCTTGGTGTTGCTGCTTTGTGTCTTCCTACTTTAGAGACTCGTGTTAAGAATTGATGTGTGGAGCACTGGCAGCCCTGTCACAGCTGATATATGTACACAGAGTCTGCTTAGCGTCTAGACTTTGGTGAGTCCTGAAGGGAGGCCTGGAGAAGCCTCCCTCCAGATTTATTCTTATATATGATGATTAAATGTCTTTGCTGTGTAAGCCATTGTCAGTGTGTGTGTGTGTGTGCATGAGAGAGAGAGAAAGGGGGGGAAGAGGAGAGGGAGAGAGGGGGAGAGTGAGAGAGAGAGCAAGAGAGAGGGAAGCATGTCCATCTTGCATCCAAATAAATCAATGAGCTATCGGCAAAATTGTCAGAAGCGCAAATCTGATAAAAGAGTAAAGGATGGATAACATATAACCACAAAACCCAACTGCAAAATGAATCCTGGAGAAATATAATTAAAAAGGGAAACTTCTCTCAACCTAGAAAACCTCTCCATCAAAATAGCAGAGAAAGAAACCATTTTATTATTGAGTAAGCATTAACCCAGAATGTGATTCACATCACAGACAATACTCCAAGAAATTGCAAAAAAAAAGGAAGAAATCTCACCCTTTTATGCCACCAGGCAGATAAATCCGTGACATGCAAGCTCTCAAGATGAACAATAATTAGCCTTCAATTAAGATTATTTAGCAACACAATCTGTCACATGTAGTTCATCCCACATTCACCTGGTAATCGAGACGATCATCTGCATTAATTAACTGGCTTTATACAATGGAAAGATAAACTACCTCGTCATGCCTGCCCCTTTGAAAATCCAAGATGGTGGAAACATTTTATATTCTGGGATATTTAGACACTATCATCTGCCCTACTTGTTCACGACTTGAATATATAGAAAAAAGAGAAACAGATTCCATTTTGTAAAGGACATTTAAAATTACAACCACTATGCATCTTTTCTTCCCATTAGGATGATGTTTCTATTATCTTCACCATCTTCTTATTGCCTGAACTAAAGCTGACATTTAGTGTGGCTCCAAATTCACTGCCACATGCTAAGATATTTTATCAAATAAATATGGCTATATAGCTTTGAGATCTTTAGAAGGGAAAGATTCATCTTCAATATTAGGACTATTCCAAAAACTGCTGAATGTAAGCTAATATTATAACCCAGCTTCCTGGCTAAAACTGTTCTGTAAAAGTCATGGCCTTACTAGTAAATTCCAGTTAAAATTAAATCCAATTGAAGATAATTAATTCATTACGTTTCTTTTCAGCTATTATATTCACTTTCACTTTATTCCGGGTATGTTTTTATGCCTGTTGTGCTTTGGAGAATATGTGATATTTTTCTTCTACCTTTGTGACTGGTTAATATTTTTCTTCAGAAAAAAAAAAAAAAAAATTAAAAAAAAAATATTTTTCTTCAGTTTCTCCTTGATGTGCTGACTTACACAGACTACAGAGGTCACTTTCTAAAGGACAACTTTCCATAAGGAATATTATTATTATTATTATTATTATTATCATCATCATCATCATTATTTTGTATAATGTGTATTGCAGATCTTGTGTATAAATGCTGGTTGAATCATCTGGTTGACATTTCTTCCTAATCATATGTGAGGGGAACATGTAGCAAACACTAGGATGTAGCACAGAGACCCCTCTCTTTGAGGTCAGCACTTCAGGCTTTGCTTCAGCTGCATTTAGAACTTTGCCTCAGATCATGGTCTTCTTCTGACCTGGCTCCAAACCTCAAGTGAGTAAGATAGGAGTAGAAAGACCTGACCATCTGAGCCTAATTTGAAGAGCTATAATTAACAACCCTAACCCCAGCCCCTCATGAGTTTGGTTCATGCTTTATGGGGCATTCAGAGCACTTAGAATTCTTTTTCTGCACAATCCTCATCCTCCTTTTCCCTCCACAGATCTTGGTGCTGAACACAAATCTCATACAACAAATTCAATCTCCATGTCTGCCTCTGGAGAGCCCTTTCTTTGACAGCTCTTGTTTGGAATGATCTGAGCAAAAAGATGGTGAGATGGGTTTTAGAATTAGATTTTTGACTATCCTCCTGGCAACGAGGACCACACTACTGCTGGTGAGTTGGCTGCATAAAACAAAATCTCTCATCCCCTGCTGCAGCAGGACAAAGAAAGTGGCAGACCAAATCGAAGACCTAATCATCAGTGTCAAAAAGGGATTGAAAATTCAACCCAGGCAGTTCTTTTGTGTGAAAGCTGGGAAAACATAAGAAGAGAACCTGACATATGGGTTGGAGAATTCTGGGCAGAGAACCACATAATTTTGGAAGCCTCTTCTAAACCTTTATGTTTGTTAAAATGGCTTACTTCTTCAAAATGCTAGATAGAACATCTCCAGTAATGGAAAGCAATACTCTTCCCTACAAGACAAAAAGTCTCCCTCTCTGTTCCTATGCATTAGCTCTAAACTTAGAATTAAGTCATACCGTAACTCAATAGGACCTGATATGGGAAGAAAGAGTGTTTATGCACAGTAGTTGCATGACCTAATCAATATGTGAGGTCAAGAACCAGGAAAAAATGTGGGGGATTATATTTTATTATTTTTTTTCAAATCAAGAGGGCCAGAATTTGAACTTAAGATTTGATAGGAATTGGGTTTTAGAATCATCACTCTGTATTTTTTTACTTAATTATTTACTTACTTGAGAGAGAGACAGACAGACAGAGCATGCACACCAGAGGGGGTGGGGAGCAAAGGGGGAGAGAGAGAGAGAGAGGCACAGAGCATGCACACCAGAAAGGGTGGAGGCAGAGGGAGAGACAGAGATTGAGAGAGAGAGAGAGAGAGAGAGAGAGAGAGACTTGAGCAGTTTGCATGCTCAGTGCAGGGCCAGTTGGGGGACTCAGTCTCACAACCCTGAGATCATGATCTGAGCTGACATCAAGAGTCACATGCTTAACAGACTGAGCCACCCAAGTAGCCCAGAAGCATCGCTTTGTAGATAGAGAATGTGCTATCTTGGCAATGTCCCCACTTCATAGTGCAGTTGATTCTGGTTGATTCTTAGAATCATGGAAAAAATGACAACGCGTGCGGAGTGAAGTTGAAATGCTCAAATTACCATGACAGATACTGAAGTAAAAGATGAAGCGAACAATTCATAGGAAAGTAGATGTGCTTGAGTGGCTCTACCTCATGTGCCATATGTATCTTAAGTGCGTAATATAGTAATATACTTGTACCATATAATGCCTACCATGAAGAAGGCAGCACGGTGTCTAGTAGCCTCTTCAAGTTCCAGAGACAGCATAATCTGCATCTAGGAGTCAGTTGTTAACGCAAAGTGACTCAAAAGGCTCCCAGAGTTGACTGCACCCCAGAGTAGCAAAGCACTCTGCAGGAAATGTCGGCTGCAAGGCAAGCAGCCTTGCCTTCCAGATCATACAAATCAGCACAACCAGTGACGTCCGAGGTATCGGTGGGAATACTAGACATATAGCAGTTGTGGCAAGTGAATGAATGAATCACAATCTTCTCTTGTCTCCCTGGAAGAGTGTGACACCTCTGCAGTAGAGAAAAATATGCCAGCTGACAAATCCCAGCTTGCAAAGGGGCCCTCGTAGAGAGAGAACATCCGATCTCAGAACACCAAGTGACAAGAATTGCCGATCCCAGGCAGCCTCCTCTTAGTTTCACAAGTCATTAGATCAGACAGGGATAGCAACTCCATCACTGTGGGAATGTTACAGCCGGGATCAAGCACATCACAGGGCACAAGCAAGGTCTCTGGGCAGGCAGCCAAGAACCACATGACACCCATGGTTGTACTGATGGCCTTCCAGGTGTGAGGGATTTTTTTTTTTTAAGATTTTATTTACTTGTTCATGAGAGACACACACAGAAAGAGAGACAGAGGGAGAGGCAGAAACACAGGCAAAGAGAGAGAGGCAGGCTCCATGCAGGGAGCCTGATGTGGGACTTGACCCCAGGACTCCGGGATCACACCCTGAGCCAAAGGCAGATGCTTAACCGCTGAGCCACCCAGGTGTTCCCCCAGTATGAGGAATCTTATAAAATCATGGGGTATGAGACACAGCCTGAGCTACATGTAAAAATATGTCTTTTTGGGGAACCTGGATGGCTCAGTTGATTAAGCATCTGCCTTTGGCTCAGGTCATGATCCCAGGGTCCTGAGATCTGGGATCAAGCCTCCATCAGGCTTCCTGCTTGGTGAGGAGCCTACTTCTCCCTCTCTGGCTCCCCCTGCTTCTTCTCTCTCTCTCTCTTTCTCGCATTCTGTCCTTTCTCTCTCTTTCTCTGTATGAAATACATAAATAAAATCTTTAAAAAAGTAAAATTAAAAAAAAAATGTCTCTTTGTTACCTGCCTGCAAGTGCAAAATGAATAACAGATGTGCTATACCTGCACTCATGAGTGACCTTGAATGACAGTGGTGAGGAAAAATCTACTCTATTAGCAGAACTGGGAGCAGTCATTTTGTGGATAAAGATATGGCTTGATATCAAAATATATACAGACTTATGGGTAGTGGGAAATGACCTGGCCAGCAGGTGCAGAGCAGATGAGGCAGAGGACTGGAAGATAGGAGACAAAGATGTGAGCTTGAGGCCTGTGGATAGAAGTATGGGAGTGGGGAGAGAAAGCCTAAAGACCTTTGGATCCCATGAGAGATAATCCACATGGCAGAGTTACTAACAATAAATCAAGTAAATACATTGATCCAAGGCTGGACTGATGAACATGGTAGCAACTGTGATGGCTAGATATGGGCCCCAAAACTCTGACGCTCACTTATCACGATGACTGAGGTGCTGCTGCTGTCAGTGGTTCAATCTGTGAATGACCAAGTCAAAAACAGCCCACGGAATGCAGCCACTTCTCCAGTAGACAAACTACCCATTTGATGGTGAGTTAACTAAATTGGTTACTTCTGCTGTAGAAGGGCCAATGGTTTATTTACGGGGCTAGACCTACATCCTTGATATGACGTTATCATTCTCATCTGTAGGTAAGATCATTTAAAGATAGTTTTTACCAGAACGATGAGGTTTCATGGAAGCCAAGACGGGCTCATTGTTATTTACATGATCGGGCCTAAGTCTCTCATCCACCCCTTCTTTTGGATTCCATTCTTCTGGATAAGATAAATTCCTTCTCCTAACATAAGTTTCTCAGGGATTATAGAAGCCTTGGGTCTCTTCACTTGCATGAAAGGGTTGCCATTTTCTGAAAGTTAGGTTATTGGGATTGTATTTAACTCTCTTAGGTCCTTTAAAGTATAATTTTAGCTCACTCCCTCCATATATTTTGGTTCTTTGAATGAGGGCAATGGTCCCTTGTGATTTTTTTTCTATCTCTGAACCAGAAATGGAACTGACGTATGCTTACCAAACCTATGAAAATGCAAGCACACCAACCAAATGCACTTTGTATAATATATAATCTTTCCAAAATGTATTTAGTGGACAAAGCCAACTTTGTATATGCCATCGTTTCTTTTTCATTGATGTCGGTTTATGATCTATGTTAATAGTTCAAGAATTTTTTTCACCTGAAGTCACTTGGGGAAAGATACAACTTAATGAACAATTTATTTCCATTTTTAAGAATTGGAAAATTCTGTTAAATTCGGGATTAGACTAGATTAATGGTTTCCCCTTGTATTTATTAACAATGGTAATCCATTAGTTTTTTTTGTCAACACAACAATGCTAATTTTTTTTTAAAGTTAGAGAAATTTAAAAACCCACAAACTCAGAGGCATCTGACGTATTTACTAAGTATGTGGGATTTGGCTGGGTGATTTCATCTTGGCTTGATTCATTCATGTGTTGAGGGGTTGGCTGTGTGTTGGAGTGATCTAGTGTTGGCTGGTATTTAATCCACATTCATATTCAGATTTTGCCAACTGTTCCAAAAGTGTCCTTCTAGCTATTTACTTTTCCCAAGTAGGGTTTCAGTGGGGTCGTGCCTTCATTTAGTTGTCATATCTCTGTAATTTCCTTTAATTTGCAAAGCTTTCTCAACTTTGCCTTTCTTCACTTTGACATTTTGTAGTACCAGAGTATGGAAGAGTACAGTCCATCATTCTATCAAATGAGTCTAAATATTTTAATTTTTCCTTATTTTAGCCATGATTCAGATTTAGCTTACGCACCCCAGGAAATAATGCTGTGTTTTTCTTGGTGCGTTGTAACAGGAGGTACCTGAGAGCAATTCATACCAACAATGGAAATGCCAATGCCGATCACTTGCGTAAAGCGTGTGCACCAGTAAATCTCTCTCCAATGTGAATCTACTATCTTCCTCTGTGTCATTCACTAGCAACTCATAGGGAAGTATTTTGAGATCATGTAATTAATTTATACCAGCGGAACTCTTTTTAAATCAAAAATATCAAACAAATCTATTGAAAGACATAAAGACTAAGAAAAAGCCAAATATTGGGTGAAATACTGAGGATGTCATTCTACATAATAGAAGCTGATGCTACTGGGAATTGCTAAAAGCTTAAGAAGCTTTGCTGAAGTTATTAATTTCGAAGACTGGAAGACCAGAATATTTATATCTTTGCTCATACACCAAACTGGTTAAGAGGGACCCTCAAAAGTGTTAATTTGGGGCTGTGGCTCCTAGGAGCTGAGCAAGTATAGGGAATTCCCGAAGCAGAAAGAAATAAAATTGTTTGAGGTGAGTACATGGTATGGTGCCGACCGCATACGTAGACGTAGCTGCATTCAACAGCAGGCCACGGAGAAAAAACACATGCATCAAAAGCATCTGCCATATGGCTCGTTTGTTCATGGTAGAAACTACCAGATCTTTCTCACAATCATCCTATTTTTTTTTAGGGATAGCGCATCACTTTTTTTTTTTTTTTTTACTGGTCCTCACTTTTGCAAAAGTCAGAGATTAAGGTGTTTTACTAGGGTCTGTGTAACTCATGGGAAAGGGCAAAAGGTCTCACCTATTGTGAGGGTTGGGGCTAGTCAGAGCAGCCTTTTTTGTTTTCAGTTTGTATCGAGATATGAAAGGTCATTCTGTCTGCCACACACATTATGAACACTTACAGCGGGTTAGGAGACAATGCTAATTGTGTCTCCAGAATAATTATATACTTTCCCTAAGAGTAGGAAATCATCCTAAACACCAAAGGTATGAGAATCCCCAAGTAGCAATAGGGACCGTTTGTATGGGTGGTCATGATTCCCTGAAGTTAATTGACCTTCTGCAATTGCTTACACCAGCCTCCTGGAGGTGCATGGGGTAGAGGTGCAGCCTGTGAGTGGGTGGATTCACCACAATTTGACATTGACCAGGAAAATAGGTCTCAGATTGGAAAGGACAAGGAGTTACAAAAGAAAATATTAGAAAGTGCTAGGCACCATTGTCTTAGAATGACAGTCCATGGGGTCTAATAAGGCGGGGCGGTGGGGGGGAGAAGGTGGGAGGACAGTAGGATGGTGACTGCCAGCAAGGAGGTGGGGGTTAGTGGGGAGATGTTGGTCAGAGTACGATGTTTCAGTTACAGAAGATAAATAAATTCTAGAGATCTAAAGTCACAATGTGACTATAATTAAGTCTACGGGATTATGTATTTGGAATTTGCTACATGGGCAGATTTGAAGTGTTCTCATCCCCACCTCCACCCAAAAAAGCAAATTTTAACTATGTAAGGTGATGGATATGTTAATGAGCTTGATATTGGTGATTATTTTACATGGTATACGTATCTCAAAATGTCAACTTGTACGCATTAAATATATATACTTTTTATTGGTCAATTATACCTCAATAAAGCTAGAAATAAAACTTGGTATAACATGTCAGATGAAAGAGTAAGCTGGTGTAGGAGATATCACACCATGCTGGTGCCCAAAGAAATAGGTTTGCTTCCCCATCCCGTCCAGAATCAGTAAGTATCCATCAACCATCCCCTTAAACTCTTTGAGACTTAATGTAGTCATCTGAAACATAGAAAAATTATCCAAGAGAATCAGCATCGTTTTCAGGACTGTCGCTAAATAATGTTATGAAACCTTGTGTTTTGTCTGACTTTTAAAAAAAATATTTACGTATTCATGAGAGACACAGAGAGAGAGAGAGAGAGGCAGAGATACAGGCAGAGGGGGAAGCAGGCTTCCTGTGGGGAGCCCGATGGAGGACTCAATCCCGGGACCCCAGGATCACACCTTGAGCCACCCAGGCGTCCCAAAACCTTGTGTTTTGAATTAAAGAGCTGGTAGCTGGTGCAATAATTTCTGATAAAGCAAACAGCCCCTGACATTCTGGAACTGGTCTGATGCTTAGACTTGCTGTAGGGTAGGGCTTGGTGTTATTACAAACTGGGTGATGCTTACAGCCAGACCTGTCATCATCCTCGTGAACATAGACAGTCTCACAGAACATGCCAATATCAGGTCAACTCTGAGTGAATGACAAAGTCAGACAGGACGAGGTCACTGTACAACCCATCGGGTATCGAACCTCCCTTTCTGCTAAGATAAAGGAGAGCTGCTTCTTTACCTAGTTTGCCCTTCCTCTAGCTAATATTTACTGAGATTCTCAATCTTAAAAGTATCCCTTTTTCCTGACAATATCTAATCACGAGTAAAGCCTGCCTTCCTCCGACTTTCCCAAGAATTACCCAATCAAAGTTCAAATCATATAATAGGCTTTTCTAGCATCCTCTTACTGAAAGGCTCCACTGGATCTCTATGCTGTGAATTTTCCTTTCCTGCAAATAGTAATAAATCCAACTTCTCCGACTGTAGGTGTGCTCCTGGTCGCCTTTGGCTGGAGGTCTTTGATGACCGGTATTTGTCCAATTTAAACAACCCCAAATGCTTTGCAATGAAAGCTACTTGAAATCAAAATCAGTGGTCATATAAGTTCTTTTCTAGTATTATTTTTATTCACAAGATTAATGACATTCTGAAATATTCATCATCTGCATTTATGTCTGTTTCTCCTTAAATATTTGTGACACAATGGAAATAGGAGTTTGCAAAGTATATTTATGTAAGACTTCCTATATGTTTTAAATCATATCACCATTAAGTCTCAATGCACAGGCCACACTTATTATGTTAATAAATCATCTAGATTTTGTGAATTTATTTCAGAACATAATTTGACTTAATATCTTACTTAGCTTATAATTATAGATGTGGTTATATTGATCTTGAAGTGTTTAAAGCATATTTTTTCTTTTTCTTCTTTATAAAGTCATTCTAAATGGGAAATCATATTATTTGAATTCTAAATTAGCTATTTGAAAGTCACTTCAGTTTCTAGACAGTGAAAAGTATTATTTTTGTGGTTGCATTATTTCATTATGGAAAGCTAGCTGACTGCATCAGGTAGTTCTATCCTACATGCTTTAGTATGTCACATGCTAATTACTTAGTTTGAGTTATGTAAGACGATTTTTGTTCATACTGACAACATCAGATTTGGCCAGCTTTATCTTTACTCACAGCTGACTGAAGATATCTCAAAGATAATTTGGTATATCTTCAAGAGAGATCATTAATGCATCTTTAAAACTTCATCTTTAATCCATATGAGAATATTTTGACACTTGACTTTCCTTAAATAATCAATTTCATAATTCCTGCATTACATAAATTGTAAGTGTTTTCTAGAAATGATTGGGTAGAGATTAGAGACTATTAGTTCTATAAACAAAGCACATGTAGAAGATATATGTGCCATATCTGGTCATACTGATTGCTTTTGGTGTAAAAACTCATTCCTTTCATTCAAAATTCAAATCCCTCTCCCTTTGCAACCTGTTATATCCAGTGTAAAGAAATATCTTCTTACATAAAGTTGAAGGCTTTTTAGTACATTCTAGAGTTCATGTGAATTTGAAATAAAATAAAATATAAACTATAATAATAGAACAATAATATGTAAGGTACCTAAACAGGATTTAAATGGTTACCTTTATTTTTTGAACTTTAAATCTTTTTTTCTCTCAATATTTTTTATTTCCTTTATATTTTATCTCAATCACTTATCATACCCATGATAGATAGTAATCTCGTGAAACATCACATTATACCCCTCACTGAAAGTATTTCAATGTGTTTAACTACCCAATGTGGTAGCTACTTAGTTTGTTTCAAGTGCTTTGATTCATCATATATTACCAAATATAGATTTTTACCATAAAGAGTGATTCTTAGAAAAGGATTTTGACTAAGAAAAATTAATTTATATTAATTAAAGATGAGGATCCATCAAGTTAAAAAAATAAAAAGGATACTTAAGAGATATCTGGGTAACTCAGCAGTTGAGCATCTGCCTTCGGCTCAGGGCATGATCCTGGAGTCCCGGGTTCGAGTCCCACGTCAGGCTCCCTGCATGGAGCCTGCTTCTCCCTCGGCTTGTGTCTCTGCCACTCTTTCTCTCTGTGAATAAATAAATAAAATCTTTTTAAAAAGATTATGAATACATAAATAATATCTTTTTAAAAATGATACTCATGAATAAATAAATAAAATCTTTTAAAAAATGATACTTAGAAAAAATAAATAGAGGTTAATTTATGAACAGTAACCTGGGTGCATGTCTAAGGGAAATGCATTAGGAGAGTCTCACTTCTGGAGTTTTCTTTCCCTCTCTCATATTGTGGTTCTAGATATGATTCTTTTGCCTTTTAGGTTCCTCTCCTCCTTATTTAGAACAGATACCACTAGACAACAATGACATTTGCTGTTTGTTTTTTTTTTTATGTCTTTGCCTTTCTTTGCTACATTTATTTTCTTTCTACTCCTGAATCCACCAGTCTCTTACCTTGTGATTTCATTCTTGCAGCTCTAAATTAAAATTATCCAGCAATAGAATTCCATTGGTTCTTTCCAGAATATGGATTGGTACGGTCTCTTTTAACAAAACAAAACAAAACAAAACAAAACAAAACAAAACAAAACATTGGCCATTATCCTTAATAGGAACATGGCTGTACTTAACTATTCTTTTTTTTTTTAAAAGATTATTTATTTATTTATTTATTTATTTATTTATTTATTTGAGAGAGAGAGAGAGAAACAGGCAGAGGGAGAAGCAGGTTCCCTGCAGGAAGCCTGAGGTGGGACTCTATCCCGGGTCCCCAGGATCACTCCCTGGGCTGAAGGCGGCGCTCAACCCCTAAACCACCAGGATTGCCCTATACTTAACTATTCTAATGAGATTACAGGCTGGGCAAGAACAAACCCATGTTGTGGTTACTATATAATGCATTCCCCAAGGCCAGAAGCAATAGAGGAAACTACCTCTTCTCTTGCTTCTTTGCCCACATTTTTATCATGTAAAACTGACTTTTAAAAATCTTTTAATGCTGAATGAGTTAAATATGTATTTTTTGAGATTCATATGCTATGTCTTTATGAGTCATTGGCTAACAGTATTTCCATAGTTTTTGGAAAGAGTTTTTATTCTCTTCCATCCATGTATTTCCATATTATTGTTTTTCCTTTATAGATGCACTTTAGAATCCTCCCTAAACTTCATTTAGTATAGATTCTTTTTATTATACACGTAAATAGAGCTATTTGTATTATTTAATACTAAGTATCTGCTATTCTAAAGTTGATTTCATAGACTTATTTATTTCCTGATCGTTCAACACATATAGAAAATTGTATTAGAAGAAAGCATTATCTGTTGCTAAATTAAAAAAATTACTACAAACTTAATACCTTAAAACAATGCATATTTATTTTCTCTCAATCTCTATTGGTCAAGAATTTTGATCAATTTTGACCAATTTTCTTTGCATTAGGATCTCTCACAAGGCTGAAATTGAGGTGCCAACCCAGACTGTGATCTCATCTGAAGACGTAACTGGAGATTTCTGAGTTTACTTGGTTGTTGCTGGAACTTGATTCATCAAGTATCATCAAGCCAAAGTTTGCTTTGCCTTTATTTCCCTGACAAATGGGTCTCCAAAAAAGGCAGTTTGCTTAATCAAACCACACAAACAGAAAGAACAGGGGAAAGAGTTCACTTGCAAGACAGAAGTTGCAATCTTTTTAAACTCAGTCACAAAAGGGACATCTAATTACATTGGTTATATTGTATCCATAAGAGCATCCTTGGAGAGGCCATCTTAGGATACTGTCTATGTCAGACAGGGTTCAATAGCAATGTTAATTTATACATGATATTGTATACATTGAAAGCTGAGGAAGAACTATTTCTCTGTTAATTTCAGCGTCTTGATAGTGGCAAATAGTTTCAATGTTCTCAGAGTTAGAAATTATACTTATCTAAAACTTGTTTATAATTAAAATATCTTATGCACATGGAGACTTATTTGCTAATCACATACCTATAAGGGATTAATATCCAGATTATATAAGGAACTTCTACAATTCTACAACAAAAAACCCCATAAACAATCCAAATAAAAAAAAAATTAAGAGAGGCCTTTGAAAGACTTTTCTCCAAAAAAGATATATTAAAAGGCCAATAAAATTATAACATTATAAAGGATTTAACTTGATTTTTTCAATTTTATTGAAGTAAAATTGACAAATAAAAATTATATATATATATATCTTTAAGCTGAACAATTTGATGTTTTCATATATGTACACGTTGTGAGGTAATCACCACAATTAAACTAATTACCACAATTAAACTAATTACCATATCCATTAGTTCACCCAGTTAACATTTTGGCAAACTTTTCTTGGAAATTTTATGACTTTACAGAGTCCATTGATACTGTAATTTTCTTTGATTGCCACTGAAGTGCTTATTAATAAAATAATAAAATCTCCCTAGAAAATTTGGCATAAGACCTGTTATATATATTTTCAAAAGGTATTGAAGATGTTTAGAGGAATGATAAAATTCAAGTTGTTAAGTTGCAAAGGAATTTTGATATTGTCTTGTTCAAACATACTCTGCTTTGAAGAATGCTTGTCAGTAGTAGCTAGAATATTATAAATCTGCAAATTTCACCATAATTATTTTTTTGTAAGTAATTGCCTTGATTATTAAATTGAAGATCCTTTATTTAGTCCATCTTCACCTTTAATAGTCTCACTCCCAAGCAGTAATCAAAGACTACTTGCTTAAATAAATAAGACTAGTCCTGTCCTGTGGAACTTTTTAATATCATTTTTTCTATCTTTCAAATATTACAAAAATCATCTTCCTTCTTTCTTTCTGTCTTTCTTCCTTCCTCCCTTCCTTCCTTCCTTCCTTCCTTCCTTCCTTCCTTCCTTTCTTTCTTTCTTTTCTTTTTCCTTTCTTCTTTTTTCTTTCTCTTTCTTTTTTCTTTCTTTCTTTCTTTTTTCTTTCTTTCTTTTCTTCCACATTCTAAAAACACCTATTGGATGTTCTCCTAGACCTGGATAAGCACTGAGTATGCAGAAAAGACCAAGAAGTATATGATCCCTGGAAGATGAAAATTTATTAGATAAATTTGACATGAAACCTTGTATAAATTAAGGGTGGTAATTTGATACAATTATATTTTAATATGATTGCCATTGTAGTGACATTCATTACATTACATGATTATAACACAATATTGCTGTCCATATTTATTATATTGTGTGTTAGATCTCTGTGGATTATATACTATTTCTTACACATGCACTTCTATGTCCTCAGTTAAGTGTAGCCTGATCTCTTGATTCTAAAGCACTCTTTATTGAATTTGGTGCTCACCAACTTAAGTACAGATTTATGAAAACAACCGCTTACATGAATACTGTTTGGAAAATATATTCTTTCTCCAAATGGTAAAGTGAAAAAAAAAAAAAACACAACAGTTGATTTTGTTGGATTTGGAGAAATTTATTATACAATATATGTACACATCATACAAAAAAGTCTCTACACAATGATTGATAGAAGAAAAACCTCTAAGAAATCCTGCATAATTAATTTCACATGTAAATTGAAAGAGAAATGGTTACTAACTATAAACTATGGGTCATTTAACTTCTATTTATCACATTAGTCAAACAGAAATTCATGGTTATATTAAATACATCAGTAACTATATATAAAAATAAAACTATGCAAAGAAGTGTCCTTGTTGCCTCCATATTTGTTGATGTATATCAACTAACATTAGAATGGCAAACATATAGGACAATTGGGAGTCTAAATATGAAGATGTAAAATGGAAGAGATTGTTATTATACCAGGCTATAGTTAGTGTAGTAATAATTTTTCTGAAGCTTTTTTTTCCCCCAATCATTATAGCATTTTTGACAAAGTACTAACAATGGTTCAATTAGCTAAACAAAGTATCACTCAATGCATTTATGTTGTGGAGATGCATTAAATAAAGTACAGAGATACTTCAGGAAGATATTAACCGAATTTTGAGATGTAAGTGTCTGGTGCTTAAACTGTTCAGTGAAGTGGTCTTACACGCTCTGGAGCTGAGCCACTGTAGAACATTCCAACTATTGCTTTCAATTTAGACCATCAGCTTCGGTCCATTTACTGAGTGGTGAAATCAGAGCAATTGATTCTCCTGAATCTCTGCCAGTTATACCCCATATAGTTCATCCAAACCATGTGCATTCATCTGAGTGTTATTTTTGGACTTCAACAAGAATTGCTCTACCATCAACTGAATAGGCATAGATTTAGAATGAGGTTCATAATTTGAAGGGCTGAAATCGCTCACCCACATAACAAGTGACCCTTCAGTAAATTACAGATAGAATCCTAACCTAATAAAGGCCATTAGGGTATGTAACACCTCATAACAAGGTCATTTTCCAGTCTTGTATTACTTCTCATATAAACATTATTTGTGGATGCAAATAACGTGGTTTTGGTAACAAATATTTTCACAAGTCCTTATTAACTTATGATCCATATATTTAATGACTATGTTGTATTTTCTATATAATATAAGTGCACACTAAGTTTATTATAATCTTTGTATCTTGTTAGGTAATTATAACCAGTGGCATGATTTACAAATGAATTGAGAGGGACAGTTGATATATATGATCTCTATTATAATTTAAACCATATATTCCATAGTAATTTTTTTGAGAACTAGACAGGTATTATTTAAAAAGTTTGCATCATTTTTAGAAGAATTTGGGTTATTGTAAACATTTTCACTCTAATGATCTGTTTATTCAGTACAATATATGTACCTTAAAAGCATACGCATATATGTGCATTTACTACATACTTGCATATATATGTGCATTTATTAAACAAATACAAGATCAGAGGAAAAGTAAAAAGTGCAATACTGAAGCAAACTTATTCATATTCTACCAACTATTGGTCATTGGGCTTAATATCCTATTTATTTTTAGAATATTTTTAATGTTTTAATAGTACAATTTTGCATATATTTGAGAATGTAGAAAATGTGTACATATGTAAGTGATATAATTCTTTTAAAATTCAAATAATATGTACGCAGAACCAATTCTAAGGAATCCTAAGCAAAAATGATTCAATCAATTGTTTTAATTCAAAAAACATCTATTGGACTTTTACAAAAGTTAGGTTCTCAGAGCCAGATGTATTCCTTGGAATAAGACAGAAAAGCTTTCCAAGGATTTACAAGACAACAAGATAGAATTTATCTATTTATTTTAATTTATTATTATTGTTACTGTATTTTGGTAAGAATACTTAGCATGAGATCTATCCTCAACAAATTTTCAAGTGGACAATAAAATATAAAACATAGGTACTAAGTTGTACAGCAGATATCTTGAATTTGCTCATATTGTACAGATGAAAATTTATATCCATTGAAAACATATCACTTCCCCTTCCCCAGCCCCTGGTATCCACCATTGCTCTCCCTGTTTGGCTGTTTTAGAGATTTCAATAGACTGGCTTATTTTACTTAGCATGGTATCCTCCAGATTCCTCTATGTTGTTATATATGGCAGGTTTCATTCTATTTTGAGACTGAATAAGTTCAATTGTATATGCATTCCATGTTTTTTTGTATCCGTTCATCTGTTGATAGACCTTTAGGCTGCTTCTGTATATTTTACTCTTTTAATATTGTAGCATGAAGCTTCTATGTAAGAAATAAGACTCCTTCTTTGCATGGATGACAAAAAAAAAAAAAAAAAAAGGTATCGTCCCAATCGCTGTAACAATTTTCTTGTGCCCCCTCAACCTCTACCACAAGGTCCTTTGTCACAGAGGTCCTGGAGCTCTTACTCTAACTACATAACTATTTCCCATGGTGTCATAGCGTCTATTTCTCTTCCTTGAACACTGTAGCACTCTTTGTCCCCATTTACCGTCCGGGTTAATGGTTCAGGGTCAGATTTGAAGGCCACAGCCTGGCAGTGTGGATTGGACCTTAGCATCAGCATCCAGTTCAGGTCTTGTATTTTGCTGTTGCATTTCCCAGTTCCTGTCTTTCAAAGAAAAGTCAAGTCTTTCCTGTTCATAGAGGGTTTGGAGGGAATTTGAAATCCCTCAATACATTGTTTACTGTTAAATTTCAGAAAGAATTTAATCATAATTGGCTCAAATACTTTTTATATAAAGCATATGACTAATTTAATTCATTACTTTTAATCATGCCTTCTTTTGAGATAATCTCTGGAGAAGTTATAATAATAGTAATAATAATAATAATAGTAATAATATTAGCTAATATTTACTGAACATTACCTATGTGCCATGCACTGGATCAAATGTAAGGATCTATTAACTCATCTCCTGAATAAGTCATTGAGAAATGGAAGTTTTCTGTATTTCCTAAAGTCACAAAACAAGTACATTTTGGAACTGGTGCAAATTCAGAGCCCCCTGACTCTAAAGCCAAATCTCCTAAGTGCACCCTTCTATGTCTTTCCTAGTTTAACATATGATGTCATGTTAGCAAAGTATTCAGTAATCCTTATCTTACTTGGTAATGGGTATTGACTCTTCACCAACTACTGGGATGATCATATTATTTGTTTTTTATGTACTAATATGGTGAGTTACATTCATGGATTTTCCGAAATGGAAAAGAGGAGAGAGAGATAAAGGGAGAGGGAGAGAATGAAAGTAAATAAAGATCTTTTACACCACATCAGTTCTCAATAAATATAGAAGAAATGATAGAGTAGTAAATAAAAATTTGGGATTTTCAATTAAGTAATTGATTTTGACAAGGATCCTTAATTCATGCTAAAGTAACTGGTGTAAGTTTGTTAGGGAAGAGGACCTAGAGTCCTAGAGGTCCATAGCATTCATATCAGTTAGCACTTCTCATTTATCAAAGAAAATAAGTACCTTTACAACAAAGAATTTTCACAGAAAGCCTCCAAATCAAGTGTAAAACAACAATCTTTAGCCATTGATTCATACAATGGAAATTAAGCAACCTAAGCTCTGCAATCCTCCTACCTCCCCACCCCCACAAAAATCTTAAGCTGAATAAAATCAAGTGGAAGCAATTAAGTAAGTCCCAGTAATGGAATAAACCTGTTAACAAATAGCCCAGATTACTCAAATATGTCTATGATCTGAAACACAAAACAAGGAAAGTTAATATTACATATTAATGATAAATAATAGATATATACTAATGGTACCATGGTTATGAAGAATAATGCCACTGTTCATAAAAATTGCATGCTGTAATGGTTTGAAGGAAAGGCCTACAATGATTGCAACTTATTTTTAAATCATTTAGAGTATAAACCTTCATCTGTATGTGGAAAAACAGAGGACAAATGAGGAAATATATTAACAACAGGTGAACAGTATCATGGAATGTACGTGTAATTCTTTCAGGTTTTCTGTACAGTTAAATTTGTTCATAAGTTGAAATAAAAAAGTTAAAAGCACTCCCCCATTCAATATTTAATATTCTTCAGACACTTTGTGCTCAGGCTAACTTGAAAAGTGCAAGTTGTGTCAAGATGCAGTTAATAAGGACCAACAACAAAGGAAAAAATCAATCCCTGAAAGTCTCTTTCTTTTAGATGTGGTAATATTTTAATAAATATTCAATAAATATTGTATAAAACCGTATGTTCAGATCAATGTTTAAAACTATCCTAATATTTTGCTTCTCTCCTTTCTCCTTCATACTATTTGCCTTAAGGATTTTTTTTCTCCTTTGCTGAAATAGGTTTTTTCCCTTTTTCAGATCTGCACATGAATTTGAATTCAGTTTTTTTTCCCGGAAAAGTTTTAGTAACTTGATTTGTCCCTGCTAGTAATTGTGTGTTAAACGAAAACATACAGAAAATATTTCCTGTCTTACGATGGGATCAATGAAAATCTAAAAGTGGTCTATTTTTAGCCCTCTTTACTTCAATAAAATTTTAGCCTTCTATCACACTTCAGCGGCTTTCGTGGTGGGTGGTGTTTTGTTAGAAGTCAAGCTACAGAATAAAGCCTCATAGAATTTGTATTTATATAATCTGATTTCATTTATTATTGTGCTCAGGAATGTTTGCTAATGTATAGTTGCACATATATGTGTGTGTGTATATATATATATATATGCATACCATAAAATATACCTTTTGAGAAAATATAATGAATATTTTTAGGTCTATATTTATCATCATACACTTTTACATAGAAACAAAATGTCACTGGTAGAAAACTGACAGACTGTGCCTCCAAATTATAGGTGAAAGGGTCGTAGAGAGAGGGACTTTTCACTTTTAAAATTAATGAGTTGGGACACATTTTATGTCTAAACATGTTACGTGCAATCCAAGTAATTGAAAACTGATTAGCTATGAAAAAATTATCTTTCATCGCTGCATAAAAATTTAGATAAGGGAAATTTAATATTTACAAAGAATGGCCCCTCTAGGAAGCACTGAAACTGAGTAGACTGAAAGCTATCTGGAGTTATGTATCAGTTTTCTATTGCTCACAAATTGCCACAAACTTAGAAACTTCAAACAATATAAATTTATTAGCAGGGTTTCTTGGTGAAGAGATTCCAGGCATTGATTCCTGGATCCTCTCTTTAAGGTCTCACCAAGATTAAATCAAGGCATCCGATGAGGGTTGGCATTTTATTTTGGGGTCAGGACCTTTTACGAGTGTCTATGGCTGTTTGCGAATTTATTTCTTTGCATGCCACTGTGGAATGTGTAGTTGTGTCTTCAAGGCCAGCAGCAAATTGGTAGGGTCTTATCCTGTGTAAGAGCTCACCTGGTCAAGTCCACCTGGATAGCTTCCATTTTGACTAAAAGTCAATTATCTTGAACCAAATCACAAGGATGATATCCCATGAGGTTCACCAGTTCTTTATGTACTCATACTGCACAGGGCATGCCCACCAGGAGCAGGTGTGTTTGGGGACAGCTTTGGGATCCTGCCTATCCCAACTGGTATTAGAAAACCTGAGTTCAGAAACGAACCACGGGTGGTGGAAGGGGAGGAGGGCGGGGGGTGGGGGTGAATGGGTGACGGGCACTGAGGTGGGCACTTGACGGGATGAGCACTGGGTGTTATTCTGTATGTTGGCAAATTGAACACCAATAAAAAATAAATTTATTATTAAAAAAAAAAGAAAAGAAAACCTGAGTTCAACCAGTGACTATGTCACTAGCATTTACCTTGGGAAAATAAATAAGAAGTCCCTTGAATGCTTTAATTATAAGATGAACAAGAAGATAATGTTCTGAATATTTCAGTTTCCCATGAAAACTGTATGATGCATTTAAATGCTCAAGTACTTGAGTGTTCCTTCTAAGCGTCGAATCATGACTCAGTGAAAGAGAGACTTGGTCGCTATATTTGGTGAGTTAACAATTTGAAAAAGAAATTATTATGAAGAATTTGTAACATAACCAATATCATTCTTCATATCTCCACGCATATAAAAATGCTTTTCTATATACCAACGTTAAGAGATTCCAAGTAAGAGAGGGGGGTCTTAAAATCACAGAGTATAGCAACTAGTCATGGTAATAAGGACTATCTAATTTATGTTTAATTTTATATACAAGGATTGAAGTAAATATCACAAGGCTGTTTAGTGATAGAACAGGGGGGGAAATCAACCCATGTCTTAGAGAGATATGGTTAAGAATTCCTCCAAAGAGTAAATGGTTAAGAAAGTAACTAGAACATTGATTAAATTGGACACATATGAAGCATAAAGGCAATGATTTAATATCAGCTGAAATCAAATAAATAAAAATGTGAGACATGCTATTTTTTTTCTTAGACAGACACAGTGCATGTGTGCTGGGAGGCAGGGAGAGCAAAGGGAGACGGAGAGAAAGAGAATCTTAAGTGGGCTCTATGCACAGCACCAAGCCTGACCCGGGACTAAATCTCACAAACCTGAGATCATGACCTGAATTGAAACCAAGAGTTGGACACAACCAACTGAGCCACCCAGGTCAAAATGTATTACTTGTAATGTTATTTCTCCAAGATCTTTGGACAAAAACTTGGAATTGTCTTTGATTCCTCTTTTTCTCCATCTCAACTATTCAGAACACTTCTTTTTTTTTTTTTTTTTAGATTATTTATTTATTTATTTATTCATGAGAGACACAAAGAGAGGCAGAGACACAGAGGGAGAATCAGGCTCCCTGCGGGGAGCCCAATGTGGGACTCGATCCCAGGACCCTGGGGTGATGCCCTGAGCTAAAGTGGACGCTCAACCACTGAGCCCCCCAGATGCCCCAATTCAGAACATTTCAAAATGCATCTAGTATCACCTATATTTCATTGCCTCACTTTTAATATTCATATTAGCTACCAGTATCATGGCCCTGACTAGTGCATTGGCCTCCTAGTCTCCTTGTTTCTATTCTTGCATCTCTTCATTTTTTCCTCTGAACTATTACATATAAATCCAGTTGTCTCATGTGTTTGCTCAAAGCCATCTAGAGAATTTCCACCTCACTCTGAGTAAAAGCCTACTATGCACAATAGTCCCTGTTATCATTTGAACTCATTAACTCTTCATTTCCAAACTCATTACACTTTTGTTGCATCAGCTGGCTACCCTGCTCTTCCTGTAAAATCTCTAAAATGATCTCTAGCAGGGAGGGTCCATATTTTCTTTTCTTTTCTTGGAATGTCCATTCTCCAGATATCACCATGGCTTGTTCTCTGAACAAGAAGAAACAATTAAATATATTAAGATAGCTACATGATGAGATTATATAACCATTAAAATTGTGTTTGAAAGATTCTGTAATGACAATGAGAAAGCAAAGGAAATCACACTGATACAAAATTTTAGGGAAAAAAATCAAAATTCCATAGTCAACATGAAAACAACTATTTTTTCCCCAAAAAAGTTGTTAAAAGGAATTTCAAATACCCAAAATTTAGCATTTGATGATTATTTTATTAGTGGATCTACAGTGACTATATTTTTCTTTTTTAGAATGTTAAAATTATGATAATTTTGTGGAAGAAAACAGATTATGTCAGCCCTTAATTAGAGTAAAAATAGAGATACATGTCATCTAGGTCAAAGTAAAAAAAAAAAGAAGTAAAACTGTGTCCAAGTAAACAACGTAAAATTAGAAACCACATCTCCAGAACACCTGTGAATATTATGAACAGGCAAAAATTCCTTCATAATCATATTTTTGGGAAAACATGGATGCAGTTCCCCAGTGACATTCATCTGCTTTACATGGTCAAAGATCTCAATAAATTAAACAAAGTGCAGAGTTGTGGTTTAGATGTATGTTATATGTCTCTCAAATGGAAATTCCTCACTGAAGTCAGATGGTGTGCAAAAGGGGGCTAAAAGGACACTAGCGGTAGGAAAACTAAACAAAAGCTTTAAAAAAGTAAATTAACAAACATAGTAGGAAAACTGAGAATGAGTGAGTAAGTGTGCTCAGCTACTCCAGTCAAAACTGAGTGGTAGAGGTAAATGTCTCTGGTACTTGAAAAACTCCAAATGAACTCTGCCCTGGATCTCAGCCATGGGCATGATGCCTAGAAGGCAGGGAATAGAATAGATAAAAAAATAATCATGTCAAAAGTGATAGAAGCTGTGCAGTTCAGGTCCATACTTCTGATAAAACCGAATATGAATACCAATAAAAGAAGATGTGTCTTTTTTACCTTAACAGGAAAAAAAAAAGAGCCAGCAAATAAATTTCCTTAGGAATAGCAGAGAATTGCAATTTTGGACAAACTATGACAAACCATAGACAAGTCTAGAACAGAGGAGAGGGTTTTGCTTTTTTTGGAGGAAACAAAAACAGGACAAGAGGCTGTTCAAGGAGTTCAGGTGGTGATGGCTTCAGATTGGCCCAGGGGGGCGGCTTCTCATTGACTGATCCATTGCTGGACAAGGAGAAATTCTCCCTTCTTCCTGTTGAGGAGTGTAAACTACACGTCCTTCCTCCTGTTTGGGGCCTGAGTGGTAGTGCGTGAGCGCTCCCCCTTCAGAGCTTCTTAGCTCCATTTTTAAATGAGATTTCCTTTAGTTTCAATTGTCCTTTTTGTTTAAAATCTTTCCTCAAGAGCATTATTGATCAAGACGCAATTTTTTTGGTTGCATCCCTTGGTGCCAGGAAGGGCCTTCAAGGTATCAGAATGACTGCACTCTCCCCAAAGGTGCTGGGGGAGAGCTGTCCCTTATCTCTTCCATCTCTGAGTGGCTCCAGGAGTTCCTTGGCTTGTGGCTGTCACTCCAATCTCTGCCTCCACGATCATATCATCTTCTCCTCTTCTCCTCATCTCTGTGTGTCTTTTATAAGGACACTTGTTTTTGGATTTAGGGCCCACTTAGATACTTCAGGATGGTCACCTTATCTCGAGATCCTTACATTACATCTGCAATGATCTTTCTTTCAAATAAGGTAAAATTCATTTATTCCAGGACTTAGAGTATGGCTACCTCATTTTGGAGGCTACTTACTATTCAGCCTTCTACAGTGACTAACTCAAAATTTTCACTGACCAAGTGCAATCCCACAGAGGGGTGTTAAATATCCCTATCTGAAATAAAAAGTCTGATTCTTAACTGGTATGAGTTGGCATGGACATCCTGGTCAACAGTCTTCAGCATCTCTATGGTTACATTCATTCTAACGTGGTCTGTCTCTGCTGCATCTTTTAACACGTTGAACTTGGTGCTATTATGTTTCTTATATTTTAATAAGCAACATTTTGAATTTTTGATTGACCCTTTCAATTCACTCCCTACTTTGTCTACTTTTTATCCCAGGAACATGAAAAATGTGCGAACATATCAATACATTCTTTAGCCATCTCAATTCCTTTCAAATGTTGCCAATAGAAAGTTTTAATAAGAGACCAGAGAAAATAAAGAGATCAGTTCCCTTCATTTCGGAGATAAATGCTCTCTCTCTCTCTATCTATTCTTCTCTGTCTTTGAAGTACTCTGGACTGACTCTATTCTTTGACTGGCAGGTAGAGCTTCTGTCCCCTGGCCTGTGCCTCAAAGCTCTTGTGTTCTTTATGGTTTCATAAAATGGGAATGTGTACAGAGCTCATGTCACTGGAGTACTGCAGGAATTTGTTTTTAAGATTTTATTTATTTATTCATGAGAAACACAGAGAGAGAGAGAGAGGCAGAGACACAGGCAGAGGGAGAAACAGGCTCCCTGTGGGGAGCCCAACTTGGGACTTGATCTCAGGATGCTGGATTCATGACCTGAGTCAAAGGCAGATTCTCAACTACTGAGCCACCAAAGTGCCCCCTGCAAGGACTCTTGTGGTTGCCTGATATCCTACTCTTCCCTTTGAAGAGAGAACTTGTTTCCAACTCTCCCCATATTACCGCATTCAAGTGTGGTATCTGCTTCTTGGAGGAGTTCTAACTGAAACAATATCACTCCGCTATCAAGCTCCACAAAAAATGGGAAAGAAGTCTTATTCTCTAAAAAGAGAAGACTCTGATGATAGAAGATATCTAATATTATGAAACAACCTATGTGTGAACCAGAGTGTTTAAAAATCATAGTAGATGTTGGGGGAACAAACATTTCTGTTATGAATCAAAAGTAACCTTTAAGAATTGTAAGAGGTTCACTACCAGGAAATGCCAGGCAGAGTAGAAAATGAGAATGAAACCCACGTCCTGAAACAAGATCTACATAAGAATTATTTAAACCTCCAAATTCAATCTCTGTATTTAGCTGTCAGAAATTTTGGAAAATAATAGATTCTTATTTCTGAGGGCTTCTGCATACCTACCCACCTTTATGAAATAGGAGTCTAGAAAGCTTTTCCATGGAGAATATGGAAATCCCAGAAAAAATCCATCTACTTACAAAGACATTAAAAAAATAAATAAAAATCCAGGCATCCCGTCTAACTGATCACTCTTCAGTGAAGTATGCACACACACACACACACACACACACACAACACAGACACTACTGTCAATTGACTTCCTATTATTTGAATATAAAAATATACAGTCAAGGATGTGATATGTTTGAGGAAATATTTTAGTATTAGAGGAACCAAAACTGACAATCAAGAGAAAGGTCTAGGAAAGTCTAGGGAATTGGAGGAAATGGACAATTCGGGGATGAAAAAGAAAACTTTTGAAGAGAAAACACATAATATTTCTCAGAGAGTTAAAAGAAAAACTCTAGGCAGACAGCAAGAACAATATATTTTTTTAAAAAAAATTTTATTTATTTATGATAGTCACAGAGAGAGAGAGAGGCAGAGACACAGGCAGAGGAAGAAGCAGGCTCCATGCACCAGGAGCCCGACGTGGGATTCGATCCCGGGTCTCCAGGATCGCGCCCTGGGCCAAAGGCAGGCGCCAAACCGCTGCGCCACCCAGGGATCCCAGCAAGAACAATATATAACATAAATGGAAATAAGAAAGATCTCAAATATATAGACATTCTTTATGACATGGAGGGTGATTTTAGGGAATTTCTCAGAAAATATAATAAAAACAAAAAAGAAGAACATACCAGAAAAAATATAAGACAAAATAAGGAATGTGCTAGAATGTCCAATATCCAAACAGTGGAGGTTGCAAAATGGGAAACCAGATAAGATAATGTGGAGAACATTTTCAGACACAGAAGACAAGACAAATCCAATATATTTTTTAAGACTTTATTTATTTGATAGAGAGAGACAGAAAGACAGAGAGAGCACAAGTAGGCAGCACAAGCAGCAGGCAGAGGGAGAGAGTTCCCCGCTGAGCAGGGAGCCTAGAACTCTGAGGTCATGACCTGAGTCTAAGGCAGATGCTTAACCAACTGAGCGACTCAGGTGTCCCTTTACTAACATTTCTTAGTGAGAAAACAGAGAGGTCCTCCGATCTTGTGTGTGAGTGGGGAAACAAATGGCTCAAATACATAGGATCAAAAATTGAAATGGAATCAGTCCTAAGCAGGAAAGTAGAGAGTCAGGAGGAAAAAACGAGCGATGCCTTCAAACTTGTAAGGAAGAGTGATTTCCAATCTCAAATTCTATATTCAAACTATCCATTCAATAGAAGTTTAGGAAACAAAGCTCCTTTCAAACATTGAGATTCTCCAAAATTTGCCCCTGCTTCCTTCTTAAACTCCTGGAAGAAGGAAAAATTGAAAGACATCAGATTCAAGAACAGAAAATAAATACCTTTGGAACCGGAAGGAAGGGGGAGTCCTTATGTGAGTATTTTACAATAGTCCTGGGGAGAAACAAGTCCAGGAGTTAGATCTATGTGAGAATAAATGGAACTAATGGAATATCCAGATTTTTGAAGTTCTTAGGAAATATCTTGGTGTTTATAGATCTGTTGGAATATTTAAGGAAATTTAAAAATGGAAACATAAGAAAACATATCTAAGAAAAGCATATTATGAACCTCAAGGAAAGTTTTTCTTTTAAAGGAAAATATTTTAAGTTGCATAAGAAAGAATACTTTCTGGATCAGCTATCTGATCTATTTACACATTCATTAACATTAAATCATTGATTATTAATCAAAGATGACCATGTAATAATGCTAGTGGGATAAGGGAATGAATGAGAAAACTATTATGTAGTCAATTCTTCATTTACTATCACATAAGTCAATTGATTTAAAAAATTGCTCAAAATCAATAAATTATGAAATGCTCTTAAAACATACATTTAAAAAATGGTGGGAATCCCGAAAGAAAAATAGAAGTATGTGTTGAAGTAATTGCCTCAAAGAAGCAGGGCTGGGAAGTGGAATGTGATCAGTTAAGATGTGGCTATTTTTGTGACTTCTTAATACCATTGAATATTGATGATGTGAATTTATTAATATGATTAAAAATTAGGAAATAACATTGTATTTAGGATAAATATTGGCAACAAAAATTACTTTAGAAAGGCCATTAGTGGGGCACCTGAGTGGCTCAGTGGTTGAACATCTGCCTTCGGGGGGGTGGGGGTGGATCAAGTCCTGCATGGGGCTTCCCGCAGGGAGCCTGCTTCTCCCTCTGCCTGTGTCTCTGCCTCTCTCTGTGTCTCTCATGAATAAGTAAACAAAATCATAAAAAAATAAAGGCCATTATTTAGTTAATAATTTAAGTAGCATAAATTTCTTCACAACAACCAATTGTTGAACTGTTACGTTTGTCATCATGCTAAAACTTTGTAGATAGAAGGATAAATAAGTCAGACAATGAGTTAGATTTCTGTTAGCCTCAAAGGTAATCTTTTCTTGATTGTGGTTTGCTCATTTTATATCCATCTGTTGTTTTTCTTACACTGAATCTGTAGCTCTCCACTCAGAGACAATATTTATCACCAAACAATGCAAAATTCACACATAAAGAGAAACAATCATCACCTTGCTTTCAGTATAATAGATTTCTAGATTTGAAAGGATGTAGAATTTAATCAGTTCAGGAAACTGATTTTAAAAATAAAAATCTGGGATCCCTGGGTGGCGCAGCGGTTTGGCGCCTGCCTTTGGCCCAGGGCGCGATCCTGGAGACCCGGGATCGAATCCCACATCGGGCTCCCGGTGCATGGAGCCTGCTTCTCCGTCTGCCTGTGTCTCTGCCTCTTTCTCTCTGTATGACTATCATAAATAAATAAAATTAAAAAAAAAAAATAAAAAAATAAAAATAAAAATCTGAGGCCAAGACAACTAACTAAAGTGGTAAGATTAAGGATATATAGATAGCCCTGAGAACACTTTGGAGCATGTAGTGGAAAGATTTGTATTCACTTAATATAAATATACAATTTTTGTTAGAATTACCATATAAGCATGATGAATAAACAGGCTTTTAAGTATGATATAGAATTAGCACCTGCACTTAAGAAATGAAACAATTTTTAATATACAGTAGTATTCTACTTAAGGGAGATATATTCAGAATTTGTATTGGTAATAGTAACACTGTGAAAATATTTATTGTAAGAGACTTATTACATTATTCTAAGAGACTTACATGATCTAATAATTTATGACATTCACATACAGCAAAGAATTAGGAAACAACTCATCAACACTTCCTGTGAATATTGTAGTGTAGATTTCAGGTGCTTTGATCACAAAAAAAAAAAAAAAAGCTTATTATGTGAGGAAAAGATGTTAATTAGCTTGACTGTAGTAATCATTGATTATGTACATTTATATCAAACCATCATGCTCTACAGCTTAAATACAAAGGTTTTTATTTAAAAATAAGAGTTAATTTAATTTTAAAAGATTATCAACAGGAACTAAAATTAGAAGACATTATTTTATAACACTATTTTCAGGGACAGAACTACACAACTACTTTCCATACTCTAATCATGTAACACTCTGATTCTATAAAATCCGGAAGACATAATTTGGTCCACAGTTACTAAAATCATATAAATAATTATCCCTATCCTAGTAGAATCTATTAATGTTTATCAGGTATCAGTCATGGTTTACTCATGTTTGAGAAATTAGAGACATGTACTCCAGCAGGCTTTATTGTTTCCTTTTTTCTTGCTTTGCTTATTTATGTGTTCCCAAGCCTCCTAATTAAAATACTCAAGATTTTGTTAATACTTATCTTTATATCAATGAACTATAATCCACATTTCAAACACTCGTTCAAAATATGAGGCTAAGATCAAAAGCAAACGTTTTTTCTCCAACATGTTCTGTACTTTCCAGACATGTACACATAGTACAACAGACATATTAATTAAAATAAACGTGACTATGGAAATATTACCAAAAAAAAAATGATATCAGATTCCAAATCCATTCCCCTCATTCATTCTTCCCCTGTCCAGTGTCAGAAAGAAAATGCCCCAATATTGGCCAAAAGAAGAACATTTTCTGAGTGTACCAATGGTGACCTTGAGGGTCCTTTCAATTGGCTCTGATCTTTAAATTGCTATCCTTACCACTTCCGGTCCATGCTGCCACAGGTCTCTGATTTCTCCTCCTCTATCGAGTCCCACTGAGCATTGCTGTGCTATCTCAAGTCTCCTCCACAAATCAAGCATCCTGCTTTTTCCCTGGGAGATCAGTAATCTTTTTGCCAAGCTTTTTCACTTTCCATACTCCTTATATGGCACCTCCCCTTGAACGTGGTGGGCTACAATTCCTACCTGCCAAAAAAATATCCAGTTTGAGAAGATAATGTGAACAAAGAATCAAATGACTGAGGAGTTTGATAGTCCTTGTTGCTTATCCTCCCGATGCTTCTAATACACTCAAGTAGTCTGCATTCCCACTGGCTCTCCTGGTTTCGTTGTGCTCTCTCTCATAACTTTGACCTTCATGTCAGCCTACGTGAGTTGCAATTCATACCAGCCAATAAAAAGAAAATCTGGTCTGACGTTATCAATCACACCTCCATAGAGGCTAAATCTCCTTTTGACTATTATATTATTTCTTGTAGTTTGTGTGTCTTGTATATTGAGGTTGAGGTTCTCAACTACTGTAGTGTACCCAAATACACCAAAAATGTGTTGGCTTCATTAATGAAAGAAGAGCTGATGCATGAGAATAAAGTCCACTCTCCCTGAGCGCTTACCGTTCTCAAAGCATGCAAGGGAGGCATACAAGGATCCAACTGGGTGCCTCCAATTAGAGGGTTAAAACATAATACTGCATTTCTATCTCTCCAAATACTGTTAATCCCGTGAGATAATGCTTATATTATACCCATCCCACAATCCTTTTCTTGAATCACTAGTGAAAAAAGGCTACTTTCTTTCCATCTTCTCATATACCAAATTGTATTATAGCAATTAGATGGTATCATAATAATCAACTTCATCAACTTGCAAATTATTATAATGGGATTAATGCATTTGGCAGAAAGGGATAACTTCATAATTGAGGACTCTAAAATTGCCTTTTCACTGAGTTATGCTTTTTAAATGCACTTTTTTTTCCATTCCAATTTATCCTACTGTCATAAGACCAACATTAGTAAAAAATAAATAAATCTCACCATCTTAGAGATCTATTTGAACTCTCCTAAATCTCCTCATGTCTTAAAGACCAAACTCCAAGTTCTCTTTCTGGCACCTGAGGCCCCTAAAAATAGTGTGCAATTACTCCCTAGAGCTCCTGCTTATAACAATCTAGATATCTTTAATGACAATGGGTGATGAAGGCAAGGGGGCTGCAAAAAAGACTGAGTAGCCTTTACATTTCCCCTTGTAACTCTGTATGCCTGTCTCTAAAATAATAGCCACTGTGCCATTCAAAAATTAGTTTGAACATAACCTTTAACATGGGTGATCTCAATCCTCAATCTACCTGCTGACATTACCTGATAATTGCTGAAACTCCACCTCATAGGTTAGAGTAGCTACATGAATCTGAGGTGCCATTTCTTGATTTTAAAGCTAGCTTTGGGTCAAATGCATTTAATAGCTTCACCTTTCAAGAAGAGTTTTTTTTTTTTCTTTCATAGACTAAGTAACAGGGCTGACCTTATTCATATAATAAAATGTCATCCTGTCACATAAGCTTGCAAACATTCCAAAACAAGCTCATTAGCAAATAATGATGCCAATAGAGTAACTTTTTTAATGTCAGTAAATACATTTTACGTCCTTCTGATAATTTGTGAAAAACAGTGTAATTATCAGAGTTATACCTTTCTCCTCGGAGGAAGAAAAGAATCTGTAAAAACTTTAAAAGTCATATTTAAAATATAAAGCAAATCAACGATTCTTCTTCCTCACAGTATGAAAGATTTCTTAATGAGATTCTAAACCTTAAGTGACCTATTTACACGACTCTGCTTGCTGCTATATAACGAGAATGAAATGATAATAAAAATTTCTGTAACACACCCTCTGATTCAAATCCTACCTACATCTCCAGATTATTTCATAATACTCCCTAATCTAATCAACAACACACAAACACACACACACAATAGGAATGTTGAATGAAAAAAAAATTTTCCAAATGGTATCTGTGCTGTATGTTATTAACTTTGAAATGTATTTTGACAACACTGATGAGAAAGTACTGAAATATGTTAGGGCAACAGTCCAGTTTCATGAGTTTCCCAAATGCCCACATTGAGTTATTCAATTTCTTAAGTTGTAGGTAAGTAGAAATTCAAACTTTAAAAAAAAAAAAAAGAAATTAAAACTTTAAAAAGATTGTCCTTATTAAAATAGGTAAATATAATTGTAAAATAATATGATGCAGTAACTACTTGAAGTCTTCCTAAATGACTCAGTACTTTAGTAACATTTGAGAATTATTGGCTATGAATTAACTAGAGATAGAGACTGGAGAAAACAATGCCATAAATAGGAACCACATGATAGAGGCAAGAAAGCATGGAACAATATAGTACCTACAAGGAATAAAAAAAAAGTCCCTATTAAGGTCATGTATTTGAAGGATTTTATCATTCTACATTGAGATAATGCAAAACCTCCATTATTCCCATCTATTTTATGGGTCAATACTTTTTTCTTTAAGTTTCAGAAGAGTGTGAAAAATAAAACCCCATGCCAGGGAGAGTAATAGGTATAAAGACAAGTGGGAGCATTGGGAACATCAGCTGAGTAATACAGTATTTTAGTTTTCATCTATTTTTCTAATTTACAGTATTATAAATTCATTTGAAATCATATACTTAGATTCATTCCAGGATATATATTTTTATTTGAACTTTATAAATGATTGCCCCAAGACTTAATACGAATACATAACCTGTGTGAAGTTTATAGGTTAAAATGTGATAGGATCAGAGCAAAGTTCTTGTATAATAATAGTCTAATTGTATTTTAATAGCTACAGTGGCCCTAAACAGAGGTAGACGATTATGACTTGTACAAAATTCCTAAGTGGCTCCACTGTCTCCCTGTTTTCCAGCAACTTTCTTATATGCTGTGGCTTAAGATTCCGGACATTCTAAAATATCCTGGTGGAACTAAGAGAAGAGAAAATATTAACAATCGACAATTAGTTGATTTTTCATTGAATGAAATGAAAAATCAAACTGGAATATGTGAAATCTAATGTGGCATGTCTTGTGTAAGATATGAATTATGAATTTTTTTCAACTTTGGAACTTTTCAAAGAGAAATAGTATGAATGTAAATGGCTGCTGAACAATCAACTTAAGATAACTATCCTACAAACTTATGGTAATCAAAACAGTATGTCACTGGCATAAAAAGAGACCCATAGATCAATGGGACCGAATCAAGAGCTCAGAAACAAATCCTCACATAAATATTAATATTTGAACCAAGACTATTTAATGGCAAAAGGAAGTGTAAAGTGTATGTTAGCTTCTTCCCTGTGTAAAGTTTGTCACCCTTGTAAAAATAAAATTAATCCTTACCTAAATTATTTGGCTACAAAGTCAACTTTTCTTCAAGTTACTGGGTGTAAGGTAAATATTAATTCACAACTTCCGTTAGTAGAATTTTGATGCCTATTTACTTATGCAAAAAAAAATCCAGATCTTTTTAAAAGAAAAATATTCACATAAAAGGAAAAATTAATTTTCCAATAAAGAAATTAAGGTCTCTCTCTCTCTCTCTCTCTCTCTCTCTCTCTCACAGACACACACACACACACACACACACACACACACACACGAAAACAAAATTTATTGTCAATAAAAATTTGATGGTCACCATATCTTTTTGTTTGTACCAATGTCTCAACATCAGTCTTTGCTGGCTCATAATATATTCATGACAATTTCACAAGGTGCTGCATACAGACTGACCATTAGTCTCCATCAAGAAAGAAAAGATAGTAACTGAATGTGAAATATAAAGAACTTTTACTCTGGATACTCTAGATAACTCATTTTTCAAATATGTATTATTTTGTTTGTCACACACACAACTTTCCCTTTTACCTTATACATTTTTTTAATTCAATTTTTGTTGATTTTTAAAATGTATTTCCTAAGCAATTTAACCCTGGAACTTGAGTTTATGTCATCATTGGAATTTCAGTGAAAACTTGTTTTCTATGCTTAACTGTCCATTAATTCTGTGGTGTGACCCAAGCTGATTATCAACATGTTTCTTTTTAATTATATATCCAAATAATGATAACATGTCCTCTTAAGTATTCCAGAGCTTAAGTATTAATTATTACTTTAAAAATACTCTATGGGAATGTTATTCTCAATACCATTGAGATCTTAACTATATAGCCAAATGTATTTTATGTAAAATTATGAAAAATCTACTCATTCTGTAGATTATATCCTGTCATCAAATTGTCTTCCCCTGATGTTCAAATTGTAACAGGAATAAAATCTAGTAATCAACCTTTAAAAAGTGAATGCACCCGGTAAATACCTGGCCCCTGAAGAGAAGTAGTATAGAATAAGTTAGTTTCTTAAGATATGAGCAAATTAAATCAGGCCTGAAAGTTCTACATTTTTTTTTCATGTTCCAGAAAAGTCACCTCAGCTTAAGAGCAGAGATTTCTATGGCTGAAGAGGAGGATATGGATCAATGAGTTATGCATTAATATCAAAGGACAATGATAAATTTATGCTCTTTACAGAAATTGGTTTTACTTTGAAATTAAAAGCCAAGTTAAAACAAGAAATTCTGCATAAAGTAAAATGTTATAATGAAGCTATATTTTTTGCACTCATAAGTTATCCACAAGTTTAGAAGACACATTTTGAAAACTAACCAATATGCTTTCCTTCCACTGAAACTTCCCATGATTCTTATGAACTGGATAATGTGATTACATGAAATGTTACTACAGGCAGGACACTATCTAACCTGTGTTCCTGCAAAATAACACAGACTTGTGACAGAAATTTATTTCCTTCCAGTTCTGGAGGCTACAAGTCCTATGTCAGTTTCCAGAATGGTTGGTTTCTGAGGAGGCCACTCTTCCAGGCTTATAGACTGTCACTTTAGCACTGTGTTCTCACGTGGCTGGGGAAAAGGGAGAGAAAAGGGGAGTGGGAGGACGAGAGAAAGAGAGAGAATAAAAGAGAGAGAAAGAGAGAGAGAGATAGGGAGTGAGCTCTGGTGTCTCTTCTTATAAGGGCACCAATCCTGTCATGAAGGTCTCACTCTTATAATCACATCTAAACCTACTTATATTTCAAAGGCCCCAATCTCTAAATATTATCATATGAGGTTTAGGGCTTTGGCATATGAATGTATTAAAGTTAAACAAATTAACTTTCTTAATTTTCACAATAATCTAGGAATTAGGGAAAATTATTTTTTCCAACTTTATAGGTCAGAAGAACGAGGTAGAGAGGTGTACATTAGGCAGTCACAGAAAGTAGGAAAGTGGTATTATTAGAATTCAGGAAGATATGTTTCAAGGGTCTGTCCTCAGACCACTCACCATATAACCATTTAAATGGCCCCCACGCTACTAACATAGAATTAAAATAGCACCTGTCTTGAAACTTAAAACGTTTCTGTTTTACTTTTGACAATATGTTCCCAAACACAGATCTGTGATTGAAATGCAAATTAAAAAGTTGCTTTTAGGGGAACCTGAGTGGCTCAGTCACTGAAGCATCTGCCTTCAGCTCAGGTCATGATCTCAGGGTTCTGGAATGGAGCCTCACATTGGGCTCCCTGCTCAGCGGGAAGTCTGCTTCCCCCTCTCCCTCTGCACATCCACCCTCGTCATGCTCTCTCTCTCTCTCTCTCAAATAAATAAATAAAATTTTTAAAAATTAAAGAAAATGTTGCTTTTAAGTCTAAATTTTGAATTAAATGTATAATATTGATGGATATAAGTACAAGTGGAATTTGAACAACAACAAAAATCTATATCAGTACTTTTTAGATTTAGCATAGTAAGAACTACAGTTAGAGAAGATTTGATTTAAAAAATTAAATACAAAACCAAATTTATTTCAATAATCCAAGGTAAAAAAACTATAAAGTATCTGAACTGGTTTCACTTCTTGATAAATTAAGTATCTGATCAATATTTCTATCTGTGAAATGATAAAAACAATAAAAACCAGCAACAAACAGGTAGACAAATCCTAATAGTCCATATGAAACCATTAGAGTCATGTCAAAGCAGAGAGACACTGAGTCTAGAGAAACAAGATGTTCAAAGAAGTGCGCTGGGTTCTGTAACCACTCTTTTCTGGGTGTACTTGCTAATTTTGAGTGCAGGCAGGAGGCTGAGAGTCCCCTAAAGCACTGCACAAAACTTACAAGGACTGTGGGGAGAATGAGTGACCATTAGAGAACCCAAAATAGCCTGTGATAGAAACCGAGGGGCCTCAGACACGTTTCCCCTCAGGAGGTTTATTTATCGTTGGGCCTATGTGGGGCCGGAAACTAAAACCAATGTGCACAGGCTCTTAAAAAAAAATGTGGATCTTTACAATTTTGTGAAGAAAAGGCTAAGTTGAAGACCCCACAACATACAGAAATCCCATGGTTGTGTATCAGGCTCCTAGATGAAACAGTGAAGTATTTGTGGTGAATAAGAGCCAACCCTTACCAAGGCCACAACTCACTCTCTTTCCAACACGGTCCTTGATTGTCTGTCTGCCTGAGCTGTCATAGCAAAATGCCGTAGACTGGGTGACTTGAATTTATTGTCTCCTAATTATGGAATCTGGAGAGTTCAAGATCAAGTTTTTATAGGGCTCAGGTTTTGATGAGAACTCTCTTCCTGATTTGCAACAGCTGCCTCCTTCCTGTGCCCTTACCTGGGAGAGGAGTGACAGACAGACAGACAGACACACATACACATACAGGAAAGACAGAGAGAGAGAGGAAGAGAGAGAAAGGGAGACAAGATCAAGAGGAGCGAGAAATTACATTCAATCCATCAAAGGAAATATCAGTCAGACACAGAAAAGACATAGGTTCTATTCAGAGTTTATAGATACTAATCTTCATGAAGGTCACAAAAAATATTACACATATAGAGACTAGAAAGTGGTAGTCTGAGTTTTCATATTTCATTGAATTTTCATTCCTTCCTATCAAGGTCTAAATCGTATTTGAAAGAAACATTGTTTGGAAGCAATAATAAGTTGATTGGAAGCAAAACTAAAGATTTATATCTTCTCATATTGAGGGAAAAAGGCAACTGTTACATGTCTCACCACTTTTTGAGTGTAGATGTCTTCTGTCTCTAACTCTTAAAGGTATTATGAGATATACATATTATATGTTTTAATTTGAGATATCTATGGTAAAGTTATTGGGCAATGTGGTAAATTCCTGATGGGGAAAATAAACGGGAGTCTGGTGTTCATTAATGTTCCTTCTCATGATCAGTTGAAATATTTAATTTATTAAGAGGGTTTATAAGAAGAAAATGATATGACAAAATGTCTTGGATATAAACTAAAAAATTCTTCAAAGGACATGCGTCCATGTTTATTATGTTGCATGTACTTTGAACTTTTATTAAGGCTAATTTTTTAAAGACTTTATTTATTCATGTGAGACACAGAGAGAGAGAGAGAGACAGAGAGAGAAGCAGGCTCCATGAAGGGAGCCCGATGTGGGACTCGATCCGAGGACTCCAAGATCACGCCCTGAGCCAAAGGCATATGCTCAACCTTTGAGCCACCCAGGTGTCCCAAACTTTAAACTTTTTTATTGAAAAACTTCACATCTCACAAACAAAGAAAAATATAAAACCAGATACAAGACAGATGTGATGGTCGAACACCTGGGTCCTCATTTGGCTAAGCATCTGCCTTTGGCTCAGGTCATTATCTCAGGGTCCTCAAATCTAGCCCCACGCTCAGCTCCCTTCTTAAGTGGAAAGTCTGCTTCTCCTTTTCCCTCTTTCCTCTTCCCCCCTGATGCTCTCTCTCTCTCTCTCTCTCTCTCTCTCTCTCTCTCTCTCAAATAAATAAATAAAATCTTATAAAAAGAAAAAGACCAACATAATGGTTAAAACATAGTTACTAGCAAACCAAAGTGCATTGGAGGGCTACACCTGCCATATGTTCAAGTATTGAACAACAACACTATGACATGTAGACAATGTGAGAGCTCATCAGGCCATTAAGTTATTCATTTTTGGTTTCATAACTTTTTAAGTTTATATCCATTGTAAATGTTAAGACAGCTTAGATACATTTGTATACCTCTTTTGAATGTAAAATATAGAGGACTTCCCTACTTGAGACTCAATTTTGATAGCTTATTTTCTATGCAGGATATTTCTTTCATATTGACTATTAATTTGTGTTTTTTCCCTAAAAGGCAGGAATTATTTTTCATAAAACATAGAATAACATTATTTTTAAATATAGGCTTTTAAATTTGTGTTATGTATATGACTCTATAGGATATTTGGGATGGTCAGAACAGTTAACTACTAACCGTGTAAGATAACATTTGAACACATTATGAATAAACATTTTATTTTATATATAGAAAGCTTTCTACCTTAAAGCTATATGTATAATTATCTTACAAAAATTACCAAACTATATAATTACAGCAATATGGCTACTACATTTTACAGTAATGGAAATTGAAAAAGGTAAATTGAAAATAAAAGGTAACACTGGTGCTCTAACAAATGAATAGGGACATTTATAAATAGGCATATATGTATAAAAATATATGTTTAGGTCACAACAGAAAAATATAGGATCAAAAAGTGTGGAGAGAACTAAATCTCCAAGAAGGGCAAGTGATTTTAAGATAAAATTTATATGCCTTTGTTATGAACAGATAAAGATGTCAGTGGTCTCAAAACTTGACATGGCAAAATTTTAATTTAATTGATACCAAAGGCGTAACTGGCTACGGCTCTAGAATATTTGTTTTATTCTAGCACTGCAAGGAAAACTAGACCAAAATCTTAATCTAAAAATGAGTGAAATATCCCATAATCTTTGAGGGCTTAGTAAACCATCACTGCATTAAGTATGTTGTTATTCTCTCCAATAATATAGCTACAAAATGTGGAACCCCCATGATAAAGTCAGCTAGAAAACTTGGCAGGAAACTATAAAGTGCCAAGTAATTGTCACTATTTTCAGAACTAAATAGATAGATATGCAACAGGATCTCCATTGGAGCTTAATGAGAGATAAACCTTAAGAACAGGAAACAGTTTCAAAGGAAACTATTAACACACAGTTTCTGGTTGAATTGAAGTTACCTGCTCTTCACCCTATTTAACAAAGAAAATGGGAACTATTTCTGGTGGCATGACATCATCAAGAGACACCTGTCATTCTTTTATAATGATATCTGACATGGATAAAAACATTATGTGGACAAAGACAAAAGAAAATGTGACCAATATCAAGAGAGAAGGATGACCCACAGATAATAGAGATACTGGAATTAGTAGACAAAATTAAATACAAGGTCTTTTTGTAGTGTGTTAAAAAAAAACATGAAAAATGGGCTTTATAGAAGAAATCATTAAGACTTTTAACAGAGATTTGTAAGCTACAAAAATGAATGAAAGACTAACCATAAAATGTCTGAAGTTAAATATAAAATGAATAGCTTTAGCAGCAGTTTGTATACCCTGGAACACAAAATGATGGGTCGTAATGATACGTTGACAGAAAATATCCAAAGTGAAGCACAGAAAGAAAGATGACAGAGGGGAAAATGGAAAACAGGATGGGGTAAGAAATATCCTAGACATGTTAAGAAGTTCTAGCACACATATAAGCGGAACCCCAGAAATAGCAGGTCAGAGTACGTGGGCAGGCGTAGGATTCAAAAGAATAATGGCTGTGACTTCTACAAAAGTGAAGAAAACCAGTAATTCACAGACATAAACTCAATGGATAAAACAAGGCAGAAAAAGTCTAACCAAAGTAAATGCAAATAGAATCGTACCTGCACACATAAAATAAAACCAAACCAAACAAACCCCAAACTGCTCACTACCAAAGCCAAAGGAAAAAGAAACCTTAAAAGTAGACTGAGAACGTTTGTTTCAACTTAGAACTTATAAGAAAATGTTGCTCTGTATTTAACAATGAGAACAAGCAGGATGACTCAGAAAGCATTGCCTTTGGAACTCCATAGTAGGCCTGAAGATGCAGAGAATCCAAACTAAATTCAAGTCCTAGAGAGTAAGAAAAGGGATGAAAACATGTTTGCTTTCATGGCTGAATAGCCCATAGAAGAGAGAGAATCCAGAAACTAAAGAAAACCCAGCGAAACTTCCTATACATTTTTAATGGTCAAGCGTGTTCCGGCATGACGTTTCAGAATCCTAAGAATCCCCACATGCAAATAAAATGTGTATGAGTTTCCTACCTTTAGCCTTCACCTCATACTCTCATGGAAGTGTGTGGCAGGCCTGGAGAGCCGGCAAGGTCCTGCTGAGGCTAGACCTTCTAGAAGCATGTCCTTCTGGAGACCAAAATGAGCCAAAATCCAGGAGAAACTTAGAAAAAGAGCCAATGGCTGGAGAAGAAATGGAAGAAGAGCCACAGCATGGCACAGACAGATGGGCATGAAGAGGGTTGAGGGAAGTGTGAGAGAGAAAGAAAGCCCCTCTGAGCACTCTGGGCATAGTTCTCCAAGGCTGAGGGAGTGGGGTCAGGGCTGAGAGACATCTTGGGGAACTGAACACTGGGGGCCAGATGGAAGAGTGAAGATGACCCTGAATCACGACAGCCAGGCTGTCCTCGATGCCTTTGCTTATTGTATGCTAGTCTTCAAATCCCAGTTGTATTAGGATTCCTGAATTTGAATTTCTATTTCCTCTACCAGGTGGCTGCTACTTAAATCATGGATTCTCTAGGTCTCATCAACAGTTTGGAAAATCCTTCCAAGGAAGAATCCAACTTGAAAGAGGTGTTCGATATGAGCACTTCCCTCCTCTCAAGGACTGTAGCCCTGTACTGTTACGTGTTCCATATGGATACATTTTCCAGATTCATTGTTGTGGATAGGGGGAGGATATGTGCAGAATCAGCTTCCTTAAGCTGGATAGATTGGGAAAATCCATTTGTTTTAAATTATGTTTATATACTATATAAATGTAATTTTTTCTTCTATTTTATTTTGGTGTTACTTTTATTTCATTTTCTATATTCTTGATATTGAAGTTCACTTTTTATTTTTTAAGAGATTTTATTTATTTATTCATGAAAGATTCAGAGAGAGAGGCAGAGACACAGGCAGAGGGAGAAGCAGGGTCCCTGTGGGGAGCCCGATGCAAGACTTGATCCCAGGACTCCGGCATCACAACCTGAGCCAACGGCAGACATTCAACCACTGAGCCACTCAAGTGCCCTTATATTGAAGTTTAAATCACTGATTTTCAGCCAT
This sequence comes from Vulpes lagopus, assembly GCF_018345385.1. Taxonomy (NCBI): domain Eukaryota; kingdom Metazoa; phylum Chordata; class Mammalia; order Carnivora; family Canidae; genus Vulpes; species Vulpes lagopus. The sequence goes on along the minus strand of NC_054826.1, from coordinate 2,811,046 downwards.
ATTTTTTTCTTTGTTTGGTTGTTTCTAACATGTATTTAAGGCTATTGATTTCCCTAGAAGCATTGTTTTATTTGCATCTTTCAAGATTTGTCTGTCATAACTTCATTGTTCTTTGCAGACTATTTTATGATTTCCACTTAATTCTTTAAGCTATGAATAACTTAGAATTATATATTTTTTAATTTCTGTGCAAGCTTTTTAAAAATACCTGTTTGTTTATACATAGATATATACATATTAATTCCTAGCTTTGTCTCATTATGATCAGAGAACATAGTCTTAGGAATATCAACCTTTTAAAATCTATTGGTTATAAAAGTAAGAAAGGAAGAATATTTCTTCAACATGAAAAGGATTTCTCTAAAAAAGCAAACAAATAGAAAATTTCAGTCACCATCACACTTTATGTTGAAAGACAGAATAGTTTCCCTAATAATGGAACCTAAGAAGAGCAAGAATATCTATTTTCACTGTATGAGTTTATTATTGTGTTAATAATAGGAAATCTTACACAGTACAAGAGATAATATAATTAAATGAAGGGCATAATAATTAAAAAGGATGAAATGACATTGCCTTTATATATACTACATTGCATCATTGCATGTGTAGATATTTATAAGGAATATAAAAGAAAAGCAAAGACTCTGTAAGCAAAGTTAGCAAAACTACAGCATATAAGAGTAATATAAAAACCTGCCATACTTTGTCAAAGATTAATTGACCATATAGTTGTGGGTTCATTTCTGGGTTCTCTATTCTGTTCCATTGACCTTTGTGTCTGTTTTTGTGCCAGGACCATGTAGTTTAGATCACTACAGCTTTTTTTTTTTTTTCACTACAGCTTTTTAATATAACTTGACATCCAGAATTGTGATGCCTCCAGCTTTCCTCTTCTTTTTTCAAGGTTTTTGGATTTTGTTTTTTGTTCGTTTGTTTTTGGCTATTTGTAGTCTTTTGTGGTTCTGCAAAATTTTAGTATTGTTTATTCCAGATTTGTGAAAAATGATGTTGATATTTTGAAAGAGATTGCATTAAATGTGTAGATTAATATAGATATTTGGTTAGTATAGACATTTTGACAATATTTGTTCTTCTAATCCACAATGGAGCTAGAGCATACTTCATGCATATGTAAAACAAATGAGCAAAGTCAGAGAGAGAGAGAGAGAGAGAGAGAGAGAGGTGAACCAAGAAATAGACTCTTAACATGTAGAACTGAGGGTTAACAGAGAGGAAGAGGGTGGGGGGGATGGCTTAAATAGATGATGGGGATGAAGGGTACACTTGTGATGAGCACCAGGTGTTGTATGGAAGTTTTGAATCACTTTACTATACACCTGAAACTAATATTACACTGTATGTTAACTGAAATTTAAGTAAATTTTAAAAGTTCAGTGTATTTTTTAATAAACAAACTACATCTCAATAGCAGAGAAATTGAAAAAAAAATGCGAAACAAATCACATGGTTGGAAAATACATTTACACCACAAATAGAAAAGCGCTGTACCTTGAATATGTTTTGATCTAGATGTATATACACATAATTCATTAAACTGCATATTTATGATTTTGACATCTTGCTTTGTGTGTATTTGAGTAAGTTATGCTTTCATAAAAGAAAAATAAGCACATGATACAGAAAATTAACAAAATCAGACATGATTCCTTGAAAGATTAATAAAATATATTAGCTATTGGAAAAACATATTAATTTAAAAAGAGCTACCATTCTCAGTAATCAGTAACAAAAAAAAGTAGTCATCACTATATATACTCTACAGACAGCAAAAAGAAGAGGGGAATTCTAAGTTGAACTTTACAAAATAAATTTGAGCAAAGAGAGTACATTTCTCAAAAAAATTACAATATATTCACTTTTTAATTTTTTAACAATTTTATTTATTTATTTGAGAGAGAGAGAGAGCACAAGCAGGGAGAGAAGCAGAGGGAGACAGAAAAGGAGAAGCAGGCTCCCCGTTGGTCAGGGATCCCAACACAGGTCTCATTTCCAGGACCATACAGGCAGTATATCTTAAACAAGAGAAAAAAAAATTACCATTACAGAAAAACTGGTAAAACAGACTGTATTAAAATTAAAACTATCTATTCAACAAAAGATACTACAAAGAAAGGGTAAAAGCATATTGCAGTCTGATTTTTATTATTTTATTTTTTATTGCCTAACTTCCAAACGCTTCAATAATTTCTACAAATCTGTAAGGAAATGGCAGCTGTCTCAACATGAAAAGAGGATAAATACTCAAAAAAGACACTTTGCAAAATTGGTAAATCATGGCTAAGAAACATCTCAAAAGATGTTCAGCTTCATTTGTCATCCAGAAATACAAATCAAACCCAAAATAATACATCACACATGTCCACTTGTACAGCTAAAATTACATAAAAATAAATTGAAAGCACTGGATTTGGCAAGATTTTAGAGCAAATAGAACACTCATACACTCTTAATGGGTTGCGGATTGATACAATGATTTGGAGAATTACCGAATTCTCTCTACTGCATCTAAACTCTTGCACATTCTATGATCCAATGATTCAGTGTTTTCCAACTGGGAGCAACTTGTACACCAGAGAACATTTGGTTATCTCTGGAGAAAAATTTTTATTGTCCTAGCTGAAGGGAGAAGTGTTGCTGAAATCTACTGGGTAGAGGTCAGAGGTGCTGCAGAACATCCTACTGAAGAACAGTGAACAGCTTCCGCAATGAAAGCCTTATCCATCCCCAAAGTATCAATAACACCAAGGTTTAGAATCCTTTTTTTTTTTTTTTTAAGGTTTAGAATCCTATAGTAATTTCACTTCTAGAAATATACTGAGTACTAATGCATACTAGATCTTAGCAGCATTTTTGTTTTTATAAAAGCCCCAAACTGGACATTACTCAATTGACCATCTATACTAAAATGGTAAATTATGGTATATTCATACAGCAAAATATTCTTGAGTCTAGATCAATAAGAAAAAATCCCATAACTACATGCTACAACATAGTTGAATCTCAAAAACATCATTAAATGAAAAATCTTGCAAAGATTTCACTTACAGAAAACAAAGAGTATAGTCCTAGCTACATAGAAAGTCAGATGAAACTGGTCTATCCTGTCAGAGATGAGGACAGTGGTTTCCCTTGGGGTGAGTTTAGTGACTGGAATTAAGAATAAGGGGGCTTCTCAGGTTTGTTTATCATCAGTTTCTCGATTTAGTTCCAAGTTCCAAAGCATATTCAGTTTTTTAAAATACCTGCAATATGTGTACTTTGTATGTATATTATATGTAAACACAAAGCTATATAATATAGTATAATGGCCCCCCATCATCCCCCATATTCAAGATCCCAAGTGGTACCAAAACCCATACACACTATGTTTTTTCCTATACTTACCTATGATAAAGGTTAATTTATAAATTAGGTACAGCAGGGACGCCTGAGTGGCTCAGTGGTGGATTTGCGTTTGGCTCAGGTTGTGATCCCGGGGTCCCAGGATCGAGGCCCATATCTGGCTGCCCGCAGGAAGCCTGCCTCTCCCTCCCTCCATCTGTGTCTCTGCCTCTCTGTGTCTCTCATGAATAAATAAAATATTTAAAAAAAAATAGGTACAGCAAGAGATTAACTACAATAACTAATAATAAAATGAAACAATTATAACATGTATTAAAATTATGTAAATGCCATCTTTCTCAAAATATCTTACTGTATTGTATTCACTTTTCTGCTTGTGATGGTACGATATGATAAAATGCCTACAGGATGAGATGAAGTGAATGATGTTGGCATTGTGACGGAGCTTAAGGCTACCATTGACCTTCTTAAGAGAGGTCAGAAAGAGAATCAACTGTTTCTGGACTGCAGTTGACCACAGTGCAACTGAAACTATGAAAAATGAAACTGCAGGTAAGGGGGTGGCGGGGGTGGGAATAATGTATATATTAGGTGGTAGGAATCCTGAGTAGTAAGGTCTACTGTATTAAAGAACAGGGCAAATAAATAAATTGTCCTAATGTAGAAAAACCTTGCAAACTTCCTAAAAAGTATGTGTAATTTAGCAATGTAACCCAGTAATACATATCTCCATGAATATGAAGAACATTTCATTCACCTCAGATCCTTATTTATATTAATTGAGTGATAGCTAGATAAATATGTCACTAGATATACTGCTAATTATTTAGATTATTTTGGGTCATAGAGGGAAGTTAATGCACAAGAACAAATTAAGAGAAAATAGTAATTAAAAACAAGCTGGAATTTATGATTCAAATCCAAATGGAAAATTTTGGTAAACTAATTTGAACTATATGGAAGTCTTCCTAAATTTCTCGAAAATTAATCATCTAAGAAATAACGATAGAAACTACAAAAACGCTGACAGTCATTTTTGTTTGTTAGGCACTACTCTAAGCATTTGATAGGCTTTCACTCATTCGGACATTATAGCAGCTTTATGAAATGGGTAGACTTATTATATCCATTTTTTGAGGAAAGAATTTTGAAGCACAGTGGCTCCCATTGTAATCGAGTACTGTAGCCAGGATTCCAACTGGGTCATTGAGACTTCAGAATTCACACAGTGATGCTCTCCACTATAATACCTCTTTCTTGTTCCATGTACACAGTTACATCTGGGACCTCAAGACTCTAATTTGAATAAAAACTGTATTGTGGCACAACACGCCAACCAGAAGAATAAAGTGAAACTCTTTTTGTTCCAAAGACAAGTTGGCTCCAGACAAAGCCACTTGGTCTGACATTTGGATGCAGGATGTTTTCAGAAAATATCAGCCTGTGGCTATTAATTTAAGTAAAACAAGGGCACTTCGAGGAAACAACACACGTGTATCGTATCAGCAAGTGTTTGCATCATTTTGGGGGGAATATGAGCACTGCATATCCATAATGTTTCTCATAAATGAGCTACATGAGAGAGGGATTGAAAAGGAGGAATGGTCATTATAGTCCTAGAAGAAATAAACAAAAATCATGTCTGGAGCTCCTGACATATTTGCACAATATGTATTTTTATTATTATTATTTTATTTTTAGAGAGAGAGAGAGAGAGTAAGTGAAGTGGCAGAGGAGAGAGAGAGAGAGAATCCCAAGCATGCTCCACACCCAGAGTGGAGTCCAACATGGGGCTTGATCTCATGACCCTGAGATCATGACCTGAGCCAAAATCAAGAGACAGACACTTAAGTGACTGAGCCTCCCAGGCATCTAAACAATATGTTGGCTTTAAAATTGGTTTCTTTATGTTAGATTACTATTTATGCATGACAACTTCCTCTTAGAAAGCATTTTTCTATAATAGTTTCTACTTTTGAAGACCTGCATGATTAGGAAAAAAAAAAAGATAGCTATTATTTCAACCTTCAGACTTTATTCTGAAAACACAAAGAAGTATCCAGTCCCTGTTTAGTGGATATTGAAGTACCTCAATATGGTAATCTACCCCAAAGGTACATTACTATTTATTTTTTAATTTAAATGGTCTATTGAGATTACCAAAGCCTTGTAGCTAGATTGAAAGAAGAAATTTTGGAGGTGAGTATAAGTATTAATTTTGAATAAAATTTCCTGAAATAATTATTTTTTTTCTTTTTCCTTCTGGCATTGTCCAGTGTTACTTAATTCTCATACTCTTCTAATTTTAGGGATTAATAGAGGCAATCATGTGTATATAATATTGAGTAAATTCATCAGTAAGCAATGTGTTAGCCAGTTATAAATTAATCACATTACAAAATACATTTTTATGGAATTGCCTAAACCAATATGAAAATAATTAGACATAATACCCTAAGGTATCTCCACCCAAAGTTTCTCTGATTCTCTATCTCTCTTTCTTCCTGTCTATCTCTGTCTCTTTCCCTCTCCTTCTTGACCCCTCCCCCCAATTTATTTGGCAACCACAACACCTTAAAGGAAATCCCCTATAAACTTATTTTTAGGGGCCAATCTTTGAACCTCATAGAGAAATCAAGCAAATAAATTTGAAAATGCAATGAAAGTTTACAGTTTGCAATAATTTATACAATATAATGTATAACATGTTTAAAAGCATTATTAAGCTGATAGTTAAGATGAAAAGCATTATTAAGCTGAAAATTTTGAAAATAAATGAGTTCCTCAGAGGTGGAAATCTGATGTTTTTTTTTGTAAGTACCTAAAAAAATTCCTTGACACATAGAAGGGACTTGACAAATACTTGTGGAGAGTTAGTTCAGTATATAAATGAGCAAATGGATTATTGAATAAAAAAAAAAAAGATAGAACAAGTTTGAAATTTTAGCCAGCAATATTTTACATGTAATAATTTTTGGACATATTTATGAAAGCAAAATATATAAAAATGGATTTGAATATAAATACTTAAAATATGTGCAATGCTTTTTAGTAATCCTTCTTTCTTGATCAATTTAATGCATATTGTAGAATTCTTTCATTATTCTTTTAGCTCTGTGGGTTATAATTTTTGGGATAATTGGATTTATCTTACTACAAAAACAACTCCTGATTATATCATCTGTCATTTACTGCCTTTATCATAGTAACTGATAAGCCTACAATGGGACAAAAATATCTGATTATAAAACACATCTAAAAAAGTTTCAAAAATAAATTTGATAACATGAATAATTTCTTACCTAGATAGTGAGAAAACTCCAGAGAAAACATGGAATAAATCTACTTAGGGTCAGAGTATAATTGTACAGGATCATAGAGGGTGAGCTTTTAAAAATATTAACCAGTGTGACATTTTTTATGCTAAAAAGTAAAATAAAAAGCCAAGTAGGTGTTGGTCCTAAATGTCTTAGATTTGTCCCTCAGATCCAATTTCTATCTTTCTTTGTCATGAGTACTGTGAATAAACTACATTAATAGATTCCCTCTTTTTCCTTTAAGGATATTTCATCATCACTTGATTTCCAAAAACTATTCATGTGTCTGTAAGCAGTCAATTTATTAACTCATAACAAATTGTCCAATTAAAGCATGTATGTTTCCTGGTAGAACTCTAAGAAGATATCCTTTAGTTTTATTGAAGGTAAGATTTACCTCACTCTAAAAATGGCCTGATGAAGACCAGATGACTTTCATGACCTTATTATATTAGTCTTACCATATGCTTATACACTACTAATTATACTTATATTTTATAAAATAGTCCAAACATTTCAAGATATTGAGGATTAGTGTAATATTTGACATCTTTTCACAAATTCAATGATGATTCAATTAGCTTTCCTTGTACAGTAAATTTGTTGTTAACAAGAATAGATTGATTACCTTTATGTATACCAGATTTGAAAAAGAAACCAAAAGGGGAATTAGAAAATATTTTTAGACAAAGAAAATGATAATATAACATACCAAAACTTATGGGGAAAGGCAATATTTATGAAGAAGCAGTTCTTGGAGAGAAATTTATAGTGATAGTGTATTAGAAAAAAAGGAAGATCACAAATAACCTAAATTTACAACTCAAGAAACTAGAAAAACAGGAACAAAGCCCAAAGGGAGCAGAAGAAAGAGAATAATAAAGAATAAAGGAGATATAAAAGAAATATAGAGTAGAAAAGAAATTAAAAAAAAAACCATTAAATCAAGAGTTTTTTTTCTCAATAAGATCAGCAAAATTGTCAAAGCTTTAGCTAGACTAATTAAGAAAAAAAGAGAGGAGACTACATGACTCAAATAGAATTAGAAATGAAAGAGATGGTATTAGAACTGATGTGATGGAAATAAAAAGGATCATAAGACACCACCAGGAACAACTATATGCCAACACATTGGATAACTCAGAAGAAACGGATAATTTTTTAGAAACTACAACCTACAGAAACTGAATCATGGGAAAACCTGAAGAAACAAATAACAAGTAAACAAGTAATGAGATAGAATCAATAATCATAAACTTCCCAAAAAAGAAAAGCCTAAAACGAGACCTATCAACTAAGGCTTAATATCCAAAATATAAAAATCTTCTATAACTTAATAGCAAAAGAAAAAGAAAGAAGAAAGAAAGAAGGAAAGAACAAAGAACAAAGAAAAGAAAGAAAGAAAGAAAAAGAAAGAAAGAAAGAAAGAAGAAAAAGAAAGAAATGAAAAAGCAAATAATCCATTAAAAAATTGGGCAAAGCACTTAAGTAGACATTTCTCTAAAGAAGACATACTAATGGGCCACAGGTATATTAATAGAAGCTCAACATCAGCAATCATCAGGGAAATGCAAATCAAACCACAATGACTTAGCCATAAGCTTGTTTGTTAGCCATAACAAAACAAAACTGACCCACCTTAGATTCCAAGAAACAAATCATAAGGAGCAAAATAATGATAAAAATAATGTAACCAGTAAATATGTTAGCATACAGCAAGATTAGACAATATTGACTTTAAATCAAGGAATATTAGTTGAAACAAAAGGAATATTTCACAATAATAAAAGTGTCAATCCATAAGGCAGATTCCACAAAACATGTGGTGAAAGCTAACAGTTTTGAAAGGAGAAATATACAATTCAACCATAGTAGTGTAGAATATTTTAATATCTCATTCTAAATAATTGATAGTATTTCTAGATGGAAAAATCAGAAAGGTTATAGAAATTAAAGTAAAAGTATTAATGAAATCAATCTAGCTGAATTAAGGTAACACTATCCAGATATTATAGAATACACATCCCCAGCAAGTACACACCTGGAAATATTTTTAGAATAGACCTTATTCTATGCTACACAAGTCTCAATACTTTTAAAGGGGTTAAAATCATAAACATTACAAGCATGACCACAATAATAATAAATTAGAAATCAATAAGGAAATCTGGAAAATCTCAAGATACTTGCTAATAGATCTGCATAATTCAAAATAGGCACACAATGAGATATGAAGACACACCAACTTAAATAGCTATAATAAAAAAGACAATAGCAAATTTTGGCAAAGGCATTAAAAAAACCCAGAATACTCAAATTTGGCTGATGAGGAAGAAAAATGATACAACTAATCTGGAAAATAGCAGTTTCTTTAAAAGTTAAACATATACTCAGCATTTAACCAATAATTCCAATGACAAATAATTCAAGACAAATGAAAGCATACGTTCACGAGAAACACATAGATGCAAATATCTGTAACAGTGTTCTTCACAATAGCCCTCAACTGGAAATAACCCAAATGTCCATCAGCTTGTGAGCTGACCAACAAAAGTGGTATATCCAAGCCATAGAATGCAGTGCAGCATCATAAAGGAATAGAGTACATGCTACAGTACGGAAACACCTCAAAGATGTTATTCTAAGTGAAAAAAAAAGCAGATATGAAAGACAACATATTATATGATTCTAATTGTATGAAATGTTCATAAAATGCAAAATGTTAAAGATGGAAAGCAGATTGCCATTGCCTACATCTGGAAGAGTGAGCAGAGAGTAACAGCCAACAATCCTGTTGGAACTTTAAGTGTTTATGGAGATATTCTAAAACTGGATGTGGTGATGGCTGCATAATTCTACAAATATACAAAAATACTATAAATTTTTGTGAGTTTACAAAAATGAATTGGGTACATAATATGGGTTACTTTTATGGTAAGTAAATTATACCTCAATAAAACTGTTAAAATATTATAGATACAATTTATTTATAAGATATATGGCCAAAATCAGCATTTCAGCTCAAGTTTCAGGAAGGAAGTTCTACTTAACTTCCTTTAAAAAAAATTAGACTGTTTATTTGGTACGATTAGTCCTTGTTGGCAATTACTGCTTAAACATGGCAAATATTCTTCTGTGTTTAACAGATAGCTTGGACACTGAAAAGTTTAAAAAAAAAAACAAAAACAAAAACAAACAAACAAAAACCCCAAAACCTTTGATGAAATGACCTCTGACCACATTCTGTACCAGAAATATCTTAAGAACTGTGTGCATGTGTCATTTTCAATATAAGAAATTGGAGAAAAATAGAGTAACTTTATTTGGACCTATAATAATTTACATCTAAATAACTAGGGAATTAACCAATGTTCAAAAACTGAAACTCAAATGCAAAGAGATCTGTAATTTCACAATTATATATACGGAAGTCCTGAAATAAGATGATGAAAGCATAAGCACTTTTTATTCACTTTAAATGATGGGAATTAAAAGTATATTTTTCTTTAACATCCATTCCAGAATTAGTGCTTCGAAATCACTGGAACAGAATGAAGAAAGCAAAAATAACTTACGGTGTAATCTGCTTCAAAGAAAGTCCTATTCAATCGGGACTATATTTGTAAACAGAGAGACTGCCAGTCATAGAGAATTTTCAAATGCATATTCTTTTTCAGAATGGCTTCTGGCTCGGTTTGAATTGCTGAATGAAGAATTATAGCTCCTAACATTCCCCAACATATGTGAAATTTTCTTTTTGGTGCACATTTCAATTTGCAAGATTTTATGTGGTAGCTCATAAATAAGAAAACCGTGGTTAAAGTAAGAAACATGTCATGACCCTTATCCCCCTCATTCTTTTGTTTTAAACTCAGGAAAATATTGAAGAAAAGATTCTCAGGATTGTAAGTTCCTCTAAAGCAAAAGTGGTGGAAATGATGACATTAGGCTAGTCTTTAGATAATAGATACATGGCATTTCAAAAATCTGCACTTACTTTTTTTTTCATGTATTTATTTAAATTCTGGTTAGTTAGCATATAGCATAATACTGGTTTCAGGAGTAGAATTCAGTGATTCATCACTGACATACAACACCCAGTCCTCATAATCACAAGTGCCCACCTTGACACCCATCACCCATTTAGCCCATATCCCGTCCACCTCCCTCCATCAACCTCAGCTTATTCTCTACAGTTAGAAGACCTTTATGGTTTCCCTCCCTGTTTATTTTTCCCCCTTCCCCTACATTCATCTGTTTTGTTTCTTAAGTTCCACATATGAGTGAAATCATACGGTATTTGTCTTTTTTTAACTGACTTGTTTTGCTTAGCATTATACCCTGTGCTTACTTTTCAAAATGGGGGTGGGAATAGAACAAACAATTAAAAGAAAACAGGGCTAAATATCTGTGAGAATTCTTGGAATGATCAAAATAATCCCTAATCAATAACTCAAATGTGCATTACCACACAGATATACCTTCTGGTATGGCATCTCCAGGAGGAAAAAAAAAAGAATGTTTACCATTTTCTCCCTCAGTAATTTCAGAAATACAAGACAGAGAAGAATACATTTATTTTATTTTTTCACTTTGGAATATTTTGTTGACCTTTGATCAACAAAGCCCTGTGTTAAACATTTACTTTTTTTTCAACACGAGAAATTTAATGTAGAACATATCATGGCCTTACTTGGCCAATAATTTAAGTTTTTTTTTAGATCATTTATTTATTTATTTGAGAGAAAGTGCAAGAGAGAGAGCCTGAGCAGGGCGAGGAGTAGAGGAAGAGGGAGAAGCAGACTCCTCAATGAGCACAGAGCTGGATGCAGGACTCGATCCCAGGACCCCAAGATCATGACCTGAGCCAAAGGCAGGTCACATTAACTGAGCCTCCCAGTCACCCCTTGGCCAACAGTTAAGACTCTCCAATTAACTAAAAGATCAATATAAAACATAAACTGTACATATCTGAGAAAGTGAATATTTTAAAGCTACATTATCACCTAATAATAATCTGCAGCAAGTTGTTAATAGAAAACAGAAACCTGAAATAAAAAAGAACACAAAAACAAAGAATTTAAGAGCTAAATGGTCAATTTTAACATATCAAGTCAATTTGATCAACACAGAAGAATCTCACATGTTAACATAAACAGTGACATCCTTATACTATATGGAATGAAAATCCAGCTACTTTGGTAATTATTTATGGGAAACCAAACAGTAAGGTACATACATCCTTGTTCAGCAAATACTTCATCTACTAAATGGCCAGTACTCTTCAAATCTAAGGAAGAGAATTCTGGTGAACAAGAGAAGAACAAATGCCAATCACTCATGGAGTGGACTTAAAAAAAAAATAGTAAAATATAATATATGTTAAGAAGCAAAATGCAGATAACCATGGACACCATGAGACAGTCCCTGACATGGTGTAGGGACCATGATCGATATAGCCCTACCTCCAGTACAGTCACATTCTGAAATACTTAAAGTTAGGACTTCAACACATGGATGTGGGGGGCACAGAGGCACAATTCAGGCCAAAACATATGTGGAAGAAGTTTGACTTAACACTAAGAACAATGAGAAGTTACTGATGAAATTTAAGCAACATATCAACAAGAGCACATTTTTTTTTTCTTTCTGAGAAATAATTCTGAACACATTAGATAAAGACTTGAGGAAAGACAACTATGGATCCAGACCCACTAGATATTGGACTCTATAGGGATCCCGTGACATGACAATGAAGAAGCAGACAAATTAATACAGTGTTAATATAATTAAAAACTGAAATATAAAAGGCTTTGGTGATTACCAAACAAAGTGCCAGAAGACAAAAAGTCAAACACACTTCTCAGGGTTCAGACCTGGATTCGTTGACAGGGGGCAGTGCCACTTAGTAAGATAATAAACTAAGAATAAATACAACTTGCAAGAAAATCAATAATAGCCGTGCAAAGCAAATCAAAATTGCCTGTAAAACCATGAATGTAAAGGTCTAGGCTAGAGATACAAATGTAAAAGTCAACAAAACTTTAGATGAAAATATTAGTATAGAAAATCAATGAGATCTGCCAGCTGGAGGCTTATAATAAGGACTATTATAATAAGGACTTATATAAGGACTTATAATAAGGACTGGGGTATATGCTCAAAAAATATAGGGGTATATGCCCAAAAATATTTTGCAATTCCTAAAAAATATAGGTATGTAAGATTCAGAAGCAGAGCATTCTAACAGAGATCTGGGAATTAATAAGAAGAAAGTTGAGTTGGGGGAAAAGCATACAAAAATGAAAATCAAAAGGTCAGAAATTCCAAGGAGAAAGATAATTTTGAAAAAGAAAAGGATCCAACATGTTAACTCTACCTACAAATATTTCAACCATAATTTTTTTAAAGATTCATTTAGGGAATCCCTGGGTGGCTTGTCAGTTTAGGGTCTGCCTTCGGCCCAGGGTGTGATCCTGGAGACCCAGGATCGAGTCCCACATCAGGCTTCCTGCATGGAACCTGATTCTCCCTCCGCCTGTGTCTCTGCCTCTCTCTCTCTCTCTCTCTGTCTCTCATGAATAAATAAATAAAGTCTTTAAAAAAAAAAAAAGCTTTATTTATTTATTTAAGAGAGAGAGAAAGAGCACAGGGAAGAACAAAAGGAGAGGAAGAGAGAGAATCTCAAGCAAACTCCCCTGAGGTCATGACCTGAGCCAAAAACAAGGGTCAGACACATACCGACACAAAACCCAGCCACTCAGGTACCTCTCCACCGTATTCTTGAATGTCATATTTGATTCTTCACACTTTTTAACCTCTGCAGTGACACCAGAACCATAACATCAATTACTTAAATAGCATTTGATTTCCTCACTTTCATATTGTCCACTACCATCTATTTTCAAAAATCCAGCCAAAGTTTTATAAATTACACTCCTATCACATTCTTATGCAACTTCAAGCTCTCTACATGTCTCTATTTCCCTATCATCTACAAGATTCTGCTCTAGACCTTGTCTACAATTCCAACCATTAGTTGAGACTAGACTCATGATTCACTAGACTGACTGCACTGGTCTTCTTCCTTTTACTAAAATATGCTAAACCCAGTGCTTTTTCAGAATTAGAGCTTCTCTGTTCCCTCTACCGAGAATCCTCTTTTCTACTTGACTTTGGGTAGCGTTCCTTCATAATTCAGATCTCTCTTCAAATAGCATTTCCTCAGTGAGACTTTCTCTGATTTAGTACCCAAACAAAACAACACCTTTCTCATTCAATACCTTTCTTTCACAGCATTTAATATATAAGTATTTATTTATTCACTCATTTATTCCCTGTTACTGCTGTATCATATAGGCTCTACCCAGACGTCAAGTGTATCATAGCGAATGTGACATATCATAAGCACAGAGTAAAATTGCAGATAGACCTTAAAGTTTGTTAAATGAGCATTTATATTATTTGGATAAACATTATTATTGTTATTTTGAACTTATTAGATCTTTGTGTAGGATAAAAGAAATAAGTAATGTTATTGTATTTTGAAAATAAGAGTTTTCATTTTAAAAGTAGAAACAAATATAAAACTAAGCAAGTTATGTAAAAATCCTGCAATAGCATTTGAATTGAAAACTGCAGGATGAATTTATAATCCATGTTTAATTTTCATAAAGAATATATTTTTTTCTCCCTAGCTAGAAACTGAAACAATCTAAAAAGATTGACTCACCATTAGCAGGAAATAACACTAGCCCTCAGAATTCAGTCTTTGAATATCATTTCCTAATAAAAGAAATCAGGGTTCTTTTTGGAGGAATGACTAATTATAGGTCTAGGGCAAGACATAAAAAATATGACCCTGTAATAATTTTTATGCTAGAAAACAGGAAAGTATTAAAGAACACGGGCTTACATAAAAATGCACAAGTGTGGGGGCACCTGGGTAGCTCAGGTGGTTAAGTGTCTGCCTTCAGCTTGAGTGGTGATCTTGGTCCTGGGATCGAGCCCCACATTGGGCTCCCTGCTCAGCGGGGAGCCTGCTTCTCTCCCTCCTTGTGCTCCTCCCCCTGCTCCGGCTCTCACTCTCTCTTAAATAAGTAAATAAAATCTTAAAAAAAGAAAAAGAAAGAAAGAAAGAAGAAAGAAAGAAAGAAAGAAAGAAAGAAAGAAAGAAAGAAAGAAAGAAAGAAAGAAAGAAAGAAAGAAAAGAAAAGAAAAAGAAAGAAAGAAAGAAAGAAAGAGAAAGAAAGAAAGAAAGAAAGGAAAAGAAAGAAAGAAAGAAAGAAAGAAAGAAAGAAAGAAAGAAAGAAAGAAAGAAAAAGAAAGAGAAAATACACACATGTCAACTGGAAGAGAATCTCAGCAGCCCAAACTGGGACAGTACAAGATTCAAAAATAATAATGTCCAGGACAGATTTAAACATATAAAATATATACATAATCTAGGGGTTCATAAAGTCACTTAAACTAAAACTAAAAGAAAGGAAAGAAGGAAAAAATAACAACTACAACAAAAAAATTAATTCTAGAGGTTACCCATACCGATCTGTTTTATTGAACTTTGGGAAAGAAAGGGCACATAGCCAGCTTTTATATTCCTTTTCTTTTAAAATAGTTTACTTTAGATAGTAACCAAATGGCTTATGAAGAAAGATTTTTGTTTGTGCAACCATTCCATCTAATAAATAAAACACAATATAAATAGAGTATTGCCATTTTGCAATTCCTAACGAAATTCTGGATTTAAATAATGACCATAAATGCCTGCTAAATCCTTAAATAAACACCTTATGGAGGGATTGGTAGAGATGGATCAGGCTCACAATACCTGGGCCTGGTGATGAATTTTCACATCACAAAAAAATAAAAAATCATGAGACTGAATGTGTCTCTCAAAAGAATATGAAAATACTCAACACCAAGTAAAGAGTATTCTGGGAAAATATTAAAAAGTACTTAAAGGCACTACATAGATTAATCAGCAAAAATCAGAATGTGGACATATCCACCTGATAGCTGACCCACTTTAGCAAATACCTGGGGAAAAGAATAGAATGTGAAAGTCCTCCAGATTCAAAGATACATTGATAAAACATACCAATCAAAAAACAATTATTTGGACCCTGCTACAATCCAGAGCTTCTGGGAAACTATTTATAAAAGGTTTTCACAGGATAAATGGGAGAATATTTAACATCAACTTAGCATTAGATGATTATTAAAAGAATTGTTGCTAAATTTGAGGTGGAGCAGAGGCATATTTTAATGTTAAAATAGTTAGCTTTTAAAAATAAATAAATAAATAAATAAATAAATAATAAATAAAATAGCTTTTAAAATTGTTCTATTGTTGTATGTACAAGTGAATTATGTGAGCCTATGTTTTACTTAAAAATAATCCAGAAAGCAGAAGATGGTATAAGTGCAACATGATTAGTCATATATTGATAATTATTGAAACTGGGTGATGACTGAGACTTTTCTGTCTCTTGGATACTATCCATAATAAAGAGATATGGTAGAGAGATAACTAATTGAAAAAAGTAAAAAAAAAAAATAGAAAAAATATGGCTAGGAGCTAAGACATTTATATTTCAAGAGTTTTCTTGAGAGATGAAATTAGCAGTCCTTCTAACATGGGGTTGATGATTTGCTCATCAATATAAAAAAATTCATTTCTAATGTGATTTTGGGAACTCTTTAATCAGGTACAGCTTACTTATCATCATATGCTTCCATTATCCTTCTATTTTGGAGACAATAATTAGTTTCTTTGTGACTACAACTCTGTTTAAATGGAGGAAATGTCAACCCATGATGACCAATGCATTTTATTTGCCTACTTTAAAATGTAAAAGTGCAGGATCCCTGGGTGGCTCAGTGGAACCTTTGGCTCAAGGTGTGATCCCAAGGGATTGGGTCTCACATCAGGTTCACTACATGGGAGCCTGCTTCTCCCTCTGCCTGTGTCTCTGCCTCTCTCTTGTGTCTCTCATGTATAAACTAATAAAATCTTAAAAAAAATAAAAATAAAATGTAAAAGTGAAAGAATTGCTGGAGATATTTAAAAAAAATATTGGACTGTACTCTGTTTTCAAGTGTATAAAATATAGAAAATGAAATTTATAAAGTTAATGTTCAATTTATTGTAAAGACAATAAAGATTTCAGGGATACATAAGAAAAACTTGGATATATATATATATAGTGTGTGTGTGTGTGTATGTATGTGTGTGAGATAAGCTATGATAAGTAAAAAAGTATAGTACCCTGTAATTCATTAGTCATTTAATCTCCAAATAAGATACATCAAAGACATTTGGTAAGATTTAAAAGGAAATGTGGCCAGTGAACCTTAATAAAAAGGGGTTCTGAAGAATGGGCTCTTGAAAAATAATGAAAAAGGAAGAGGAGGAAAAAAATGGAGGAAAGGGAGCAGTAGGAAAACGGTCATAATTTGAAACACATCTTCTAAAATAGCATTAATCTTAAATCTTATAAACATCTGAAAGAATCATGAGAATATTTGCTAAAAAGGAAGAAAAGGAAAGATACTGACAAATTTTGTAGTACAGTATTTTTGCCTGTTATTTGTAGTTTGATTATGTAGAGAGAGTATGGATATGTACATATGTGCCCAAACTATACACACAGAAAAAATAAATTATTTACATCAGCTGTTGGACACCACAGACAAAATTTTTCAATAATTTATTACATTATGTAGTCTTTCATTTTATAAATTATTATGTTTTCAGGCATGCTACCTAATGATTAACTCCTTAGTATTTGAACATAGTCATCTAATTTTGACCACATAGAGTATCATTGAGACTTCATCTCTAAGAAAATATAGTCATGGCTGGTTTTTGAAAATTATATTTCTTTAAATGTACTTAATTTTTTTAAAAAAATTCATTGATTTATTTGAGAGAGAGAGATTGCGAATGCATGAACATGGGGAAGGGCAGAGGGAGAGGGACAAGCAGACTCCTCATTGAGCACAGAGCCTGAAGCAGGCAGATCCCAGGACCCTGAGATCATGACCTGAGCCGAGGGCAGAGGCATGACCGCCTGAGCCACCCAGGCACCCATGTTTGTACCTTCTAACATTTAATAATAGTATATCATTCATAAATGCACATGAGTCATGAACTTTATAATACTAATGCTCCCTTATGATCCTCTAAACGTCTATGTTAAATCACTGAACCTTTTTAACAGGGCACTTCAGCTCTAAACAGTATAATACACTCTAACACCTTGGAATCTTGGTTCTCATAAATTTATTTTAACCACCTCCATGTTACCTTCCAAATTTACACATTTTACTCCTTACCAAGGACATTACTCACTTTTCAGGTTTTATTCTATTTTAGGAAGTAGTCTCCCTGTTTTTATCTTGTGTTAGACGTGCCCCTGCAAGCCTGATAAGGAAACCTCAAGCGAAAATGAAATTAGGGGAAAAAAGCTGAGAATGATGATAGTAACATAATGGTTCCAACATCGTAACCAAGCATTTCATTTCTTTCAAACTGTGGAGTATATATTAAATTATATAAATTATGTTACCATTATTAGTATTTTATTTTGTCCTAACAACTTATCTGTAGAAATATTTATTATTACATAATATGTTAGTTTCCTGTCCATTTTTTAAAATAAATTTCTCATCCACATTTTTAATAAGGTACTTAAAGCTCAGATGTTTCCTTTATGAACTATTACAGAAGGGTCACAGCATTGATTTGAATAAGCATCTTCTACAATATTTAGATCCCTTAATAGAAGAGATGATTCTGTCTTCTTCACTAAGAGCTGACCATGGGTCAATGAAAGCCAACTGAAATTCACTGAATTCTAAATTCCTTGTAATTGCTAGTATGTACTTATTTTCAATGAGCAATACAACTTCTAAGCTTCCCTGAAATTTGACCAACTGTATGTATTTTAGTGCTCTCTAGACAAAATGATTTTACCAAAGTAAAAAAAAAAAAAATTATGGAACAATACATTCCAATATATTACCATAAATTACATTTGCATATGTATGTTAAGAGTTGAGAGGGCCATTTGGAAGAAAGAGAGACCAGATTTGAATTACCAAGCAAAAAGGAAAACGAAAATAAAAACGACATAAAAATTCCCCATAGTATGACGTGGCTTCATGCATTTAAAGCTTTAGTCCCATCATGTATCTATTTATATGTATAAATAAATGAGAAAGAACCCACGCTGTGGTATATCAAAAGGAATCTAGTCAGGACAATAGAGAACAACAGGTATTTCACAGGAAGGCTGTAACCTAGGGAATCACTTGCATAGAATGTGAAGGGCTCATAAAAACAACAACAAAAGGAACATTGAGATAATCCAGGGAGGGGAAGTAAGGACAAGTAGCTGCCACCACTAATGATGGGGGTGAAACAGTAACTACAACAGCTTAGAAACTTGGAGGAGTGAGCTCCTAAGAGCTGGCACTCTGACCCCTGAGTAGGGCATCCAGTCGGACTAGTTCTATTATCCCTGAAAAGGTGCAAAAAACTATCTATGGGAAGGTCAAAAAAAGTGAATAGCTAAAACCAAGAGAACCGCCCTGCTTCTACTCCAGGGAGCCAACTCCCATCCCAAACTTCTACAACACAAAGTCATGAATTCACACACCATCCCAGTGTCTAACAAGGACCTTACTCCTGCATCAAAATGCTTTTCCAGTCACCCATGTTCCGGCCAGCGTTTCATCTCAGCAGCACCTCCAGCTGATTGACCCGTCTTCTCTCTCATTGAGAAAATGAATCCTAACAATGGTGAAAAACATAGACTGCACAATTATTACCTGCCGACTGTGGCTCAACGTACTTCCTGGGCAATAATCCACTCCAGGTGCCTAACGTGACCTAAGGTTTATTTATTTGCTGGCCCCATTTGACACAAGAACACCTGGGACAGAGAGTATGCAAGAATCTTCACAGCAATTATGCAGGAGGGAAGCTGGGATTTCCACCCCAGGGTCTTCTGAGTTACTAGTAAGAGGTTCTACATTTATCTTTCTCTTTTCCCTTGGCTTCTGCCCATGCCCTTTCTTTAAGAATCTGGGGGCTGCTATTTCAATACTATCCTTGTCACTACTAATTTAGTCTTGCCTTAATTATTGTCACGGCCTCCTTAATTGTCCTCATGTACACAGTCTTGGCCATAAAAATGTGTTCTTCACATAAAAGCCAAAATGAAGCATCAGGCATGTATGCCTCAGGCCATTCTGCTTAAAACTCTCTAGAAATCTTTCAATTCCATCCAATTAAAATCCCCAATTGTTCCAATTTCCTAGTAGATCCTAAAAGATCTGCGCCTTAATTCTTTTATGTCATCTGTTTCCTCCCTCTCTCTGGCTCATTCCCTTAAGCCATACTAGCTTTCTTGCATCTTCTTCCTTTTTAAAATTAATTAATTAATTTTAAAAATATTTTACTTTTTTTATTTGACAGAGAGAGAGAGAGAGAGAACTCATCAGGAAAAGGAGAGGGAAAAGCGGCTCCACGATGAAAAGGAAGCGGGTGGTGGAGCTCAATCCCAGGACCTGAGTGGAAGAAGGCAAACGCTTGACCTACAAAGCCACCCGGGGGCCCCTCTCTTGCTTCAACTTGGACAAATCACATACATCTAACTTCAGGATTTTGCCCCTATTCTAACGTTCCCCTTTCTCCTTCCTTTATATCCATGGTTGTCCTCATGCTCAATTCAATTTTCTGCTCAAACATCACTTAACAGAGTCCATTGATAAACACTCTGTAAAACATAATTCTAACCAATCATTAGTTCCTATCCTATTTTATCTTTTTTACAAAATTTATTTCTGCCTAAACTGGTAAAACAATTATGTATCTTCTGACTCAATCCATCAGAAGCTGAGTTCTATAAGAAACGTCTATATTTTCACTGTTACATCAATGTCACCCGGAAGTGTTACTGGCACATATTAGATGTTTAATTATTAGTTATTGACCAAATGAATGTTGAATAAAGTCATCCACTGAATCCCTTAGACCTTTTTCACTTTATTCATTAAAATAATCCAATCCCGAGTACGACTAATTTATGACAGCATCCACCACTATCACAAAAGATCTAAACTCTCTTAAATCAAGTTTCCCAGGAAGGAATGGGATGGGCAGATGCTTAAAAGTAAACTTCTCAATGAGAAACATTTTCTTTTTGTAATTCTATAAATTCATGGCAACACAACCAGAAATGTGCCTTCCTGGAATATCCACTCTTTCTTTTCTGTTCTGTTGTGTACATAATTACACAAAATGTCTCCAGACCCTAAATTCCTTATTCTTAGCCTTTCATTTGACCTATTATTTTCATTTAGAAAATATTAACATCCAATGAGAAATGTTTCATCTTCTGATCACCCACCCATATCTGAAAACTATCCTATAATCCTTTTCTCCTATTAACAGCGCCGCAGCTCCTTCCACTCTAAATAATCTGCTTTCAATATCTTTCCCTCCTGCCTTACGAAGAACGGACCACTACTCTCCTCTCTTCTCACTTCCTCACTCCGCCACCCCTTCTCAGATCAATATTTCTCACTAACTTTTCAACGTGTTCCCACATAACAAATACAAACATACCAGAAAATCTTCACTCAACTTCTCATGTACCACTAGCTAAAATAATAGACTCTCCTTCCCATCATGTTTCATTTCAAAAGATTTTCTCCACTTTTGTCTCTCTTTCCTTAACCCATTTTATTCTGGAATCTGGTTTCATCACTCAACAAAACTTTCTTGCTGAGGGAAATCATAATATCCATAGCTCTAAATCCAGAACATCTCTACCTATGGTACTTGATATTTCAGCTACCTGTGATGCTACCAATTCCTCCACTCCAAAAATCACCAATGCTGTTAACTTCTATGACACATCCTGTTCTGTACATTTTTTTCTTCTTTTCTGCCTGTTGCTCTCAGTTTGCTTCTCGAGTCTGTTCTCTTTTTTCACACTAGGGAGGTCTCCCGAGCATCATGCTTGGTCCTCTTCCTTTTCGCTGTGATCTATCCCTAGGTGATGTCATTCACAATTCTGGCTCTAATAGCATCTACATATAACTAAAATTCACGTTAAAATGTGAGCATCAACCTTAAATCAGAGCATTGAATTTGAATCCCCCCCCCCCCAACTCTCTACATACTCATTGCTGTGCTGTTCTCAAAAGTTATCAAGAACACTCCTGGTTATAGATTGTATACTTGAGGACCCTGTTGCCTGAGTATTTCTTAATGCGGTTGATGTCTTCTTATAGTAAGACCTACAGGCTTCCCCTTAAACGAGGAATCAGATGGAACAGCCTTCTTACATTTATTCTTTATTACATCAACCCTCTGGTATATTCTATTCAAAGTACCTGCCATAATCTGTAATGATAATAGTAATAATAACAATAATATTTGTATTGATGAGGATTAATAATAATATTAGTAGTAGTAATTTCATTGTTAATATTATTAGAGGAAAACATGTACAAAGCTGGAGGAAATTGAAATATAGATGATAGAAAATATTTACTTGTAATCTTTCCAGCCAAATACAGCAATCACTGGGATTCTGATATGTGTCTAGACTACTGAAGTTTTAATTTCACTGTGTTGATCTGAGTATGCATTTCATAGATCGACATATGCTTAAACGTAAACTTCTTAATGGGAAATATTTTATTTTCTTTTGCCTTCAAGATGATTAGCTACCATACATGAAAACCAAAGGATTTTAGTTAAAAACATGGATAAAGGAACGAAATTGGAAAAATGTTTGTGGCAGGACTATATTGTTCCATCAAAATGAGATTTCAAGTATCTCAAAGTAAACATATTGGAACCATCTGGAACAAATCAAATGGTAAAAGAAATAAGGAAGTAATTACTATTTTTTGGACTGAAAAATAAATCTTAATTGTATTCTTATTTGATGGTGACCATATGTTTTATAATTGTTTTTACCTCTAAAAAGGAGCATGGTTGTATACCTAATATACACCATGGACTTACCTTTCATAGAAACAGAAATCTCTTTTTCTGACTTTCATCTGCTAATGTGCAAACATGGTTTTGATTTCTTTTTTATTTTATTTTTCTTATTTTTGGCAGTCTGTGTATTTCGGCACTAAGGTAATTAATGATGGCTTCTTAAAATGAGTGAGCAGTGTTCCTCTGTGTTCTATTTTATGGAAGAAGTCGTGTGAAACTTGGTGTTATTAATTCGTAAGTATCTGGTAGATTTCAAGTATTTAGATAATTTTCTATTGTCTCTCTTTTTCTGATTTCTAGTTTGAGTCTATAATGGTCAGATAAGCAACTCTGTATGATTTCAGTGTTTTGAAATTTTGAGTTTTAACACTCAAGATGCAGTCAGTCTTATTCAATCTAAAAGGTCTAAAAATGTGTATTTGTCCATTTTGAGTAAATTTTCTATACATGTTAATTATACTAATTATGTTGACCATATCTATATTCTGCTGATTTCTGATCTGGTGATTCAACAGTTGTGTGACTAACAGGGGTATATTGAAGTCCCCAAAACTCTAATTATAGGTTGATCTGTGCTTGAGTATTTTAAAACATTTGCTTACCAAACTGGGTAAAATTTCTCCATCTTCTTCTATGAGTGTTTGTCTATCTCAATTGTGTTTTTCTCCTCTGGCCAGAGAGGGGTTTTGTTTTATTTTGTTTTTTGATTTTTTTGTTGTTAGACTGTTTTCCTGTGACCTTGCTGTCCATGTGTACCTTCAAATATAGCTTCATCCCACCCTTCTGCTCGTTCCCAACATTAGAGCTGAGAAAAAAATAGTTGTTAACTCATATTCAATTACCAATCAATAGTAACTTTTGGCTTAGAGTAAAACCTATTTAAATTTCCCATTTGCTGTGTTATGTACCTATTCACCACACATGAGCACAGCACAAGCATATGTTCGTATATTGCACATATTCCAAAATACCTGATTACACCAGGGATTATTAGCATGATGCATACTTTTTAATCTTTTAAATAATGCTCTGTGTGACCCTCATTAATTATAATAAAAATGAATCTTTCATTATATTTATGATATTTTTAATGTTTTGTAGTTTCTATTTTGGATTCTATTTATAATTGTGGTAGCATAAAATAGATAAGTTTGTAACTTGGACAGCATAATACAAAATTGGAAGTACATATAACTACATTTCATTGAATTCCACAGTCTTGATCATAACTGAAAAATCAGATGCTAAATTTAAATATGCTACATGAATCACTTCAATTACATTATTTCTCCTTGACATCATTTAGATTACATGTACCTCAAACTAAATGGTTTAGTAGAAGCTAATAAAAGACTGTGGTAAAGTCATTTGGCTCCATAAAGTTTAACATCTTTTGGTCTCCTTTAGCATTAAATTTTTCTTTCTTTTTTTTTAATTTTTCTTTTTTATTTCCTTTTGTTATTGCTTTGGTGATGCTGATGGTGATGCTGATGCCCACGGTAGTTCTGCAGATATTCAGGGCATTAGCAGCATCATGAAACATTGGCATTAACAGCAATGGCCTAGAGATGGTTTGAACCTAATGAAAAGAAGAGAATGGAAGAAAAGATGCATGAATGATATTCCGTTTCAGTAGGTATAAAGGTATACATGGCATTATCTACTGAAACTTCAAAAAACTGACTCAGTTTCCTTTTAGTATATTTTACTATTGAGGGTCAATAAAAAACTAGGTAGTCACTTAATTTTGAAAACAATGCAAACTTTTCTAACTTTAAGTCACATAATTGTACATGTGAGGGTTTTGATGTATTTATATATATCTGCTGTATTAAAAGGGTTGCTGAGATTTAAAGAAACTCAGAGGAAACATAATTTGAAAGTCTGTAGTGTGTCCTATGTTATGATTTAAATGTGATGCTCAATGTTTCAATATCTTCTATTAGACTGATATATGTCTCATTCCCAGGAGAGTCAGTGAAATGCTCAGTCATCAAAAAATAATTTTGAAAAAGAAAATAATTTGCTACTCTATTTAGACAATCTGTCTCTTTCCTTCCAGCGCTGAAATTTTTCTGCCAAGACTCTTTCATCGACAAAGTATACAGGCATTAAAATTCACTTTAAAAAGTGCAAATTCTGTAGAAACATACACATGAAGGGCATTTTGCTGTTCTGGACTTCCTTATTTATTGGTAGATATTTGTGTATTAATTAGCTAACTTTGAACACATGAATGAAAGCCTATGTAAATGAAATCGGCACAGAAGACTTTGATACTTTAAGAAGCCATTAAATGTTTAGGAGTCATTTAGAGCATTGCTACCCAAAGTCTGTTCTACACATCAGCAGCAACAATAAACCATAGGAACTTGTTAGAATTGGAAAGCCCCCCCTTGCCCCCGCCACCCCTTCCAGAACTATGGAATCAGAATCTACCATTGAACAAGATATCCAGGTGTTTTCTATGCACATAAAAGTTGAAAAAGCACAAATGAGAATGAAGCAGATGAGTATTGCTACACAGACTGGGTAGTTGTCCCAGGAAATGTGATCCTAGATAATATAAAGCTCAGAGTATATACTGGCCAGAGAGGTCAATTTATTTCAGGGGAAATAAGCATACAAGTGACAAAGAAAGGCGACACATATGATTTAGACAGCTAAAACTTACTTGATTACTAAATATTTTGAAACAGAATACTAGCATAAAAATTAAAAATAACCAATGAGATAGTTTGACATTAGATCTAAGAGTTTTGGAAAGATAAATAATACACTTAAAGTCAATTATCTAAAGAAAATAGGGGCACTTGGGTGGCTCAGTCAGAGCATAAGACTCTTGATCTTGGAGTTGTGAGTTTGAGCCCCATGTTGGATGGAGATCACCTAAAAATAATAAAATCTTTAAAAGTCAATTAACTGTCCGACTCTTGATTTTGGTTTTGGTCATGATCTTGGGGTCCTTGGATCGAGTCCCATATCAGGCTCTGTGCTCAGTCCCAAATCTGTGTGTCACTCTCCCTCTGCTCCAACCCTACTCACGTGCATTTGTTCAATCTCTCTTTCTAAAATAAATAAATAAAGTTTTAAAAAATTATCTAAAGAAAATAATAGGCTAATCAACTAGAGATGGAATTCAGCAAGAAAAATAAAGGTCAATAAACAAACAAATAAAAAGCCAACAAATAAGTGCATAGAAGTAGATGTAAAATTGTGCTTTTTATCAACAGGAGGCTGTGTCATTGAATATATCTCCTAAATCTAAGTATTTAATCACCATTATTTCTACCAAAAGTAATGCCCATCATCATGCCTCATGGGGCATCCCATGCCCCACCACCATTTCCCTGCATAGGAGCCAGAATGATCGTTTTTTAAAATGACGTTTTAGTACTTTAATATTAACTGATGTTTTTCAAATAATGATATTCTTCTGTTTAAAACCCTATCATTGTGGTGGATCATATTTATTAATAGTAATAATAGCTGAAACCCCCCATTGCATTTATTAATGATAATAACAGCTAATGGGCATATGAGGTGTGCCATCTCTCTTTATGTTAAATGATCAAAACTAAAAAGTACTTTTTCTCCTTTTTCTCCAAGCATGATGGTTACATCAAGGATACATGAGAAAAATGGAGGTGGTGTTTGTTACACAGCTTGTCCTAGCACACTGGTGGTATGTGCAACATAAAGATAATCCAGCCTCACATGGATATGTACATGGAAATGGTAGGAGGGGTTATAATAGTCTTATTAGATAATTGTGAATATTCCTTTTTAATACTGTATCAAAATCCAATGAGTGTTAATTTATTAAAAATCAGTTACAATGTGGAATGTGAAGACATCCACAAACTTTTCAAATCGTAATTCTACAACATTGTTCTGTCTTGCATTTTTAGTAGCTGTTCCACCCATATGTGATTTTGTATCATCAGATCCTTGTTCATTTTGAAAATGATGACTTGAATTCTACAAATCTTTCAAATGCTGATTGATTGCATTAAATATTTTTTTCATTAAAATCCTATTCTCTCCACTGATTTGATTAGCAAATCCTTATTTTGGGAAGCTGTCGAACACATGTTGAAAAGTTTACCATTTGTCACCATTGCAAATTTCGATTTTTATTTGGGAAGCCAAATGTTATTATTGACAAGTACTGTCTGTAGTTTTCCTACAAGGGACATGCTCACTTGCTCTATTTGCAAGAAACTGCAACCAAAAAGAGAAATCCAGATGAACATAGTTTATCAGTCATTCTTCAAATAAAAATGGTGTCCCATGGGGGAGAAAAAAAAGCAGCTATTTCCATTTGCAGTGCACACAATCTCAGACGTGTATTTTTCTTGAGAGACCATTGTACTTTCATTTGTGGTGAAAACTGTACTGGTGAAAACTGTTCCATATCATGTCAATATGTGAAAATTGTGTCTACATAAGAGTTGAGGTTTCTTTTCTGCAAAGTAAAAGAAATCCCTAGTTGAGACCAGCCATTGCTGCTACTGCAGCTACTTTTTCTTTGTCCTTTTCTTCCAATAAATAAATAAATAAATAAATAAATAAAAAGGGAGGGGGGGATGTCAAGAGAGGAACACAATGACTGCTACGTCCACTGGTGTCAGTGTTATGATTTATGTGAAGTCACTGATAGTGTTACCCACAAGTGCTTTGGTGTCATCAGTGAAATGAATATGTACAAAAGAAACAAAACAAAACCCCTCAGCATTGTTTCAAAAATAATTTTAATATGCAGACTGCTTAATGAGTCTGAGTTATATGGGCGTCTACTGCACGCTTTCAGAACTGCTATTTTAGAATGATGAAAAATGTGAAGATCCCCTTCATATACCCATGGTGGAGGCTAATTTGGAGGCACTTCTGTTCTCCCAGAAACGCTCTACATGTTAAGGATTCTTTATAACAATGTTTGCATACATCTGAAGAAGGGAAATCATTACGTAATAAAACTGATAAGAAAGTGTAAGGAAAAAGGCAAGAACTAACAACGATGTCAAACCTCCTGAATGCAGTATCTGAAGCAATGGCTGAATGCCAGCATTACTCCCACGGGCACCCCCATTATCTATTGAGAATAAGGGACAATCCACAAGGACGGGGCTCTGTTCTCACATACTGGTGGTCGCTGTGGGTCATTTGACCTGATGTCAGAAAACAAGAAAATAAACTGACATAATGATGTGACACTTCCTGACCAAATTAAAACCAAAAAAAAATTTAAAGATTTTATTTATTTATTTGTGAGATAAAGTGAGCACTCCTGTGATAGAGCAGGAGCAGGGGGAGGAGTAGAGGGAGAGGGAGAAGCAGGCTCCCCACCAAGCAAGGAGCCCCACGTGGGGCTCAATGGGGTGACCCTGGGATCATGACCCCAGCCGAAGGCAGACGCTTAAAACAACTGAGCCACCCAGGGGCCCCTAAAACAAACAAAAATTAATTAATCCATAACTGAAAATTGACTCTCCTGGAGCCTGTCGGATATTAGATGTCATTATATAATGACTAAATTGATTGAACTGATAAAAGTGAAAATTCTGACGATCACGACGAATACAACTGCTGTAAAGTATCTTCCATAATACAGTCATTAATAAATCGGAGCCTCCTCTTCAACTAACTGGTTTTCTTTTGCTTTCACTTTTAACACATTAATTACTTTCCCATAAAATCAAGAAAACATGTTACATATATAGCGGATATCTGACACCAAAGAGGTTAGCTTAAATCAGATATATTTAAATAGCTAAAGTTTTTTTTTTTTTTAATGGCTTGGTTTGCATACAAAGCAATAATATCTTTCTTCACCCACATTCAACAAAATATGATCTTCACATAATTAGCATTCCCCTTCATTAAAGTTAGTTTTTAGTAGTGCAGGTAATAAATATATCTTAGTCTCTAAATAAGCTTGCTATTCAAGATAAGACAAGCTGCTCCATTTTAAATGACCTTTCAATCTCATGAAAGAAAACAATGATTATTTTAAAGCATTTGGTTCCAGATATTTTCTCTACTTGTACAAACATGTGGTTTAATCCATAAAAAATATAAAGCATTGCTTGACTTATTTTTATTTGCCTGAATGTTTGATACACAATATTTTCAGAACTTTGACAACACTGAACAATCTGCTTTGGAAATTTATTGACATCGATATATACGTACAAACATAAATAAAATATATAAATAAACTATATGTAATATGATATGTATATACATGATACGTAAGTTTGGTGCATTTTTCATAATTGTGTGAATTCCATAGTATGATTGCCTCATTGACAGTTTACTCCAAATATATAACTATTATTATCATCACATGCTTTCTTTTTGGTCGCTTCTCTCGGACAGATTCCATGAAGCAAAACTGGTGGATCACAGATATATAAGGAATGTATCTTTAAGGTTTGGATAAATGATGTTGATTATCCCACATCAATGTCATTTTGATATAATAATGTTATATTATCTTATATTCAAGTGAGTCTCTGTCTTTAATACAAAATATATGATTCTGGTTTAGCCCTTAAGACCATTTTGACATTTAAGCCTATGTTGCTTACGTAAGTCAAACAACTGTTAAAAGTAAAACCAGGGGACGCCTGGGTGGCTCAGTCAGTTGGGCATCTGTCTTCAGCTCAGGTCATGATCTCAGGGTCTTGGGATCCAGCCCCACGTCAGGCTCCCAGCTTGGCGGGGAGTCTGCTTTGCCTCTCTCTCTGCCTGATGCTCCCTGATGCCTGATGCTCCTGATGCTCCCCACCCCGCTCATGCTGTCTCTCTCTCTCTCTCTGTAAAATAAATAAATAAAATATTTTTTTTAAAAAAGATAAAACCAAAGGGGCTTCTGCGACGTGTAGCCAGTTGTGCCTGACTTGGTTTCAGCTCAAGTGGTAAACTCAGGATCATGAGATCAAGCCCCATATGGAGTCCTCTAGTCAGCATGGAGGCTGCTGGAAATTCTTTTCCCCTTTTCCACTCCCCTTCCTGCTTGTGCTCACTCTCTCTCTAAAATAAATAAATAAATCTTAAAAATAAAAATAATTGAAACCAGGACGCAAACCGCATTGCTGATAGAATGTCTCACTATTGATATTTGTATGTGGATACATATGCATGTGTACACTTTACAATTTCTTTTATTCCCCCCCAATTCTATTAAGAAATAACAGACACATGACTGTATAAGTTTAAGGCAGACGGCATGATGGTTTGGTTTACACATATTATGCAACAATGACCGTGACGGGTTCAGCTAACATCCAATGTCTTGTGGTACAATAAGAAGAAAAGAATGGATACAATAAGAAGAAAAGAAAAAAGGAAGAACAAATTCTTGTGATGAGAACTCAGGATCTGCTCTCCTAACGACTCTCCTATACGTTATACGTCAGTGTTAGCTACTGTCAGCAAGTTGCACATCACATGCCTAGAATTTATTGATCTTATCACTGCGAACGATAAGCCTGACCTCTTTTTCTGCCTTTTTTCCTTCTTTTTTTTTTTTTTGGATTCCATTTATAAAGGAGACCATGCAATGTTTGTCTTTCTCTGTCTGATTTATTTCATGTAGCACAATGCCTTCAAGATCCATCCATGTTGTCACAGGGGTGACGTTTCCTCTCTGTTAGAGCTGAGTAGTATTCCATTACAAATGTATGACCCAACTTATCTGTTCCTCCACCAGTTGACTCTTGGGTTGTTTTTATGCCTTTGTAATTGTAACAGCTGCTATGAACATGGAGGCGCAGATGTATTTTTGAGCTAGTGTTTTTGTTTCCTTGGACTATATTCCCAGAAGTACAATTGCTGGCTCATATGGTAGTTGAATTTTTATTATTTTTTGAGGATTCTCCAACCTGTTTTCCATAGTGGTTGTGCCAAGTTACAATTTTACCAACAATGCACAAGTGTGCCCTTTTCTTCACATTCATGCCGACATTTGTTATTTTTTGTGTTTTTGATGATGGTTATTTTAACAGGCATGAGATAATATCTCTTTGAGGTTTTAAGTTGCATTTCCCTACCGCAAGTGACATTGAACATTTTTCCATGTATCTGTTTGGCCTTTCCTATATTTTCTTTGGATAAATATCCATTCAAGTCTTTTGCACATTTTAGTTGGGTAATTTTATTTTATTTTTTCCATTGAATTGTATGAACTCTTTATATATGTTGGATGTGAACTCTTTATCAAATGTATGTTTTGCAAATATTTTCCCATTCTATAGGTTATTTTTTTCTTTTTTTAAGATTTTATTTATTCATTTTAGAGAGAGAGAGCACAGGTGAGCAAGGGGAGGGGAAAAGGAAAAGAGAGAGAATCACAGGCAGACTCTCCGTTGATCGTGGAGCTGTTACAGGGCTCCTAGGAAGATGAGATCATGACCTGAGCTGAAACTGAGAATCGGAAGCTTAACTGACTGAGCCGGTTAGGTGCCCCATCTGTAGGTTGTCTTTTCACTTTGTTGATAGTTTATTTTCTAAGAAGAAGCTTTTCAATTTGATGTAGTCCCACTTGTTTATTTTTTACTTTGTTGCTTGTGCTTTAGGGATCATATTAAAAAATTATTACCAAAATCCATAACAAAAAGTTTACTCCTATATTTTCTTCTTGGAGCTTTATGGATTCAGGCCCAATAGTTAAGTATTTAATCTATTTTGAGTTGATTTTTGTGAGTGGTATTAGATATGGATCTGGCTGCATTCTTTTATGTGTAGATATCCAATTATCTCAGCATCGTTTTTTTTGAAGAGACAGTCTTTCTCATTGAATAGTCTGAGCTCCTTTATCAAATATTAGTTGAACTATATGCTTGGGTTTATTTCTGGTCTCTGGATTCAGTTCTATCTCTCTGTTTACCTGTTTTGATGCCAATACCATACTATTTTGATGACTAAAGCTTTTGTAATATAGCTCGCAATCAGGAAGTATGATGCCTCATGTTTTGTTCTTCTTTCTCAAGATTTATTTAGCTATTCAGAATCTTTTCTGGTTCTACATAAACTTTAAGAGTGCTTCTCTTACTTCTGTGAAGTATGCCATTGGAATTTTCATATAGATCGCGTTGAATCTATAGATGGCTTTTGTTCATACTGATATTTTAACCGTGTTAATTCTTCCAATCTATAAACATGGGATATCTTTCCATTATTATGTCTTTTTGGATTCCTTTCAGCAACGTCTTGTAGTTTTCAGAGTAGAGATCTTATACATCCTTGGTTAAATTTATTCCTAAGTATCTTATTGTTTTTAGTACTATTATAAGTGGGATCATTATATCTTTTCATTATATGAAAATGACATATCTATATCATTATATCTTTTCTTTATATCTTTTTTGCAATATTAAATGTTACTATGTAGAAATGCTACTGATTTTTGTATGTTAATCTCATACCTTCTAACTTTACTGGAGTCATTGATTAAATCTAACAGCTTTTTGGTTGCATCTTTATGATTTTCTCTATATAAAATCATGACATCTATGAATAGAGACAATTTTACTTTTTTTTTTTCAATTCTCTTACCTTTTATTTGTTTTTCTTGTCTGACTGTTCTAACTAGGACTCTCAGTAGTATATTGAACAAGAATGGTGAGAATGGGCACCCTTGTCTTGTTCCTGACTTTAGAGGAAAAGATTTCATCCTTTTACCATTGATATGATGTTTGCGGTGGGTTCGTTATTATACATGGCCTCTGATATATTGAGATGTCACTTCCATGCCTAATTTGTTAAGTTTTTATCATGAATGAATGTCAATTTTTTCACTTGCTTTTTCTGCATTGAGATCACCAGACAATTTTCTTTCATCCCATTCATATAATGTATCATACTGATAGATTTGCCTAAGTTGCAGCATCCTTGTATGTCAGGGATAAATCCCTCTTGATCTTGGTGAATGATCCTTTTGATGTGCTGCTCAATTCAGCTTGCTAGTATCTTACTGAGAATCTTTGTATCCATATTCATTAGAGATATTGACCTATGGTTTTCTTTTCTATTACTGTCCTTTTTTGGTTTTGGTATCAGGATAAATACCATAGCCTCATAAAATGGCCTCATAAAATGAGTTCGGGAGTACTCCCTCCTTTGGGATATTTTGAAAAAGTTTGAGAGGACTGGTATTAATTCTTAAAATGTTTGATGTTTGGAAAAATTTACCAATGAAGTCATCTTGTCCTGGGCTTTTTTTCTTTGGGAGATTTTTGATTACCAATTAAATTTCCTTAATGTAATTGATATTTTCAGATTTTCTGTTACTTTCTGATTTTGGCTTATTTAATTTGTATGGTTCTAATTTTTTTTCAGTTTATTCTAGATTGCTCAGTTTGTTGACATATGTTCATAATATCCTTGGATTGTCCTTTAGATTTCTGGTGTCAGTTGTAATCTCTCTCTTTCATTTATAATTTTAATTATTTTTTTCTCTTTCTTTATTTGGGCTAGCTAAGAGTTTGGCAGTGTTATGTATCTTTCAAAGAAACAATTCTTAATTTGGCTAATCTTTTCTTTTTTTTTCTGTTCTTTACTTCATTTATTTCTTCTAATTCCCACATATTTGTGAATTGTCTAGCTTTTCTCTTGTTAGTTTCTAGTTTTATAAAGATACTTGGTACAAAAATAGTCCATATGCACTTGAGAAAAAAAATGAATGTTCTGTTGTTGAGTAGAATGTTCTGTATGTGTCTCCTATATGTATAGGACCATTAGGTCTACAGTGTTGTTTAAATCTGTTTCCTTGTTGATTCTCATCTAGATTCTCATCCATTGTTGAGAGTGGGGTATTAAAGTCCCTAACTATTATTATATTACAGTTTGTTCCTTTTAGTTCTCTTATTTTTACCTTTATATATTTAGATGCTTTGATGTTTGGTTCATAAGTATTTATAATTGTTAATCTTGATGTATTGACCTCTTTATTTTTTTAAGGTTTGATTGTTTGTTTGAGAGAGAGAGAAAGAGAGAGAGAGAGAGAGAGGACAAGCAGAGGAGAGGAGCAGAGACAGAGGGAGAAGCAGACTCCAATTCCTGCTGAGCAGGAAGCCCAACACCAGGCTGGATCCCAAGACCCTGAGATCATGATCTGAGCTGAGGCATGACTGAGCCACCCAGGCACCTTGACCCCTTTATTATTATATATTGACCTACTTTGTCTCTTTTTACTATTTTTAGTGTAAAACCTGTTTTGTCTAAATATAGCTATCCTTTTGTTTTTTTCCAGATATATATTTCCTATCCTTTTAGTCTCACCCTATATGTGTCTTTAAGCCTACCGTGAGTCAGTATATTGTTAGCTCTTTTTGTTTGTTTGTTTACATTCAGGCATTCTAAGTCTTTTAATTGGAAAATTTAACATGTTTACATTAAAGTAATTATTGGTAGGTAAGGACATACTCTTGCCATTTTTCTTAATCTTTTTTGTTGGTTTGTAGATCTGTGATACTTGTTTCTTATCCTGATACCTTTTTTCATGTTTCAATGTTTCTTGGTATTAGAATGTTTTGACTTCTTTATTGTGTAATCACTACGGGATTTTTCTGTTAGTATTATGAGGCTTACAAAAATACCTTAAACTTACAAAACTTATTTTAAAATGATAATAATGTCACTTCAATAGAATTCATAAACTTTTTTTAAAAGACTTTATTTATTTATTCATGAGAGACACAGAGAGAAAGAGAGGCAGAGACACAGGTAGAGGGAGAAGCAGGCTCCATGCAGGGAGCTCGACATGGGACTCATCCCGGCTCTCCAGGATCACACCTCAGGCTGCAGGCGGTGCTAAGCCACTGCGCCACTGGGGCCACCCTAGAATTCATAAACCATACTGTACTACTCCCCCTCACATTTTAAGTAACTAGTATTACAATTTAGAAGATTTTTAAATATTGTGTGACAAAAAATAGATAATTATAACTGAGGTTAATTTCACCACATTATTATTTATTTTTATTTTTATTTTTTTACTTTTAACCTAGAGTTGTGAATTATGTACTACTGTTGCCATATTGCTGAGTCTCTGACTATATATCTTTTTGCCATTATCAGTAAGATTTAAAATTCCTTTTAATGTTTTTATGATGTTAATTAGTGTTCTTTACTTCCACGTAAAAGAATTCCTTTTATCATTACTTGTAGGACAGGTCTGATCATAATTAATTCTCTCAGCTTTTGTTTGTGTGGACATGTTTTTACCCCTTGTTTCTGAAGGACAACTACACTAGTATATATATATTTTTAAGTAGGCTCTGCACCCAGTGTGGATCCCAACATGGGCTTGAACTGATAACCCTGAGATCAAGAGCAGGGCTGAATCAAGAGTAGGATGCTTAACCAACTAAGCCACTGAGGCATTCCTGGGTATTGAATTCTTGATTGACAGTTATTTTCCTTCAATATTTTGAACATGTCATTTCCTTTTCTCCTGGTCATCAGTTTCTGTTGAGAAATCCACCAATGGGGCACTTGGGTGGCTCAGAGGTTGAGCATCTGCCTTTGGCTCAGGGCGTGACCCTGGGGTCCTGGAATCAAGTCCCACATGGGGCTTCCTGGAGGGAGCCTGCTTCTCCCTCTGCTTATGCCTCTGCCTCTCTCTCTGTGTGTCTCTCATGAATAAATAAAATCTTAAAAAAAAAAAATAAATCCACCGATCATCTTATGAGGATTCTCTTATATTCAACATCTCTTTTTTCTTTTGCTGCTCTTAATTTTTTTTCTTTATCTTAGATTTTTGACAATTTAATAATATTGTTCCTTGGCATAGAACTATTCAAATTCAGCCTTTTGCAATCCTTTGAGCCTCATGGATCTGGATGCTTATTTCTCTTCCCAGGTTCAGGAAATTTTCAGTAATAATTGTTTTAAATAGATCTTCTGTTCGGGAAATGACCAAAGCCACTGGATGGGATTATCACTTGGACACTACAGGTATGAACTCAGTCTGCTAAGAAATACATGCTGATTATTACAATCCACTCTCCACTTCTCCATCATAAGTCAGATTCCCTGTGGTTAAGCCTCATAGATTTCCCTGAATAGAGACTCTCATATAACAACCCCAATGCTAAAGGGAGCTTATCATCCCCCTAGGGTTCTCCTCCCCACTAGAGGAACCAGAGGCTAAGGGGAGACCTCTCCTTGTGGTGCTGTTCTGGCCTGGGAGATGGGCAATGCCTTTAATGGGTAGCCACTTATGTAATTTCTCTTAGTCTTTGTGACATAGATGAGGTGCTCTAGCCTAACCCAGTCATGTTATACAATTCTGTCAATGATATTTTTTTCTTGAATAGTTGTTAGTTGTTCTTCCTATGAAGGAGTGAAGTCAGAAACAATCTATGTCATCATCTTAATGATGTCACTCCTACATTTTCTTAGTTGAAACTATTATATTTACTGTGCCATTGTCTCTTCTTATTTTATGTGGAAATCTGAGTTTCTGTTAAGAAAAAATCTACTTTGACAGGGGAAGAGAGAAAGTAAATGGAAATTATGTAGGGACACCTGCATGGCTCAGTGGCTGAGCATCTGCCTTTGGCTCAGGGCGTGATCCCGGGGTCCTGGGATTGAGTCCTGCATTGGGCTCCCCACAGGGAGCCTGCTTCTCCCTCTGTCTATGTCTTTGCCTCTCTCTGTGTGTCTCTCATGAATAAATAAAGAATCTTGAAAAAAAAAAAAAGAAAATTATGTAGAGGATCACGACACTGCAAAACACAGGCTGAAAAAAGTATTTTCCAGCACTTCTGTACTAAAGCCAAAAGCTGTCAGAGCTAATAGAAAACTTCAAATCTTTCTCCGAATTTTACAACACAACTTCAACATTAAAACCCTGAGCAAGGGCTCTCTTCCTCTTCGGAGGCGGAGAGCCCGTTTGCGCAAACGTCCAATAAACCCTCTTGCTAATTGCATCTGCCTGTCTGGGGTCTGAGTCTCTGGGGCGTCCGCCGGGACACGTTGGCACCCCTGAGCCAGGGTCCAACATTTGGGGGCTCGTCCGGGATCCGAGACGCCCCAGGCTCAATCCTAAGACCGGTAGGAGGTAAGACCGAGCTCGCTAAATGTCATATCTGTCTCGTCCGTTTGTCTGACTGGCCGGGTCTGTGCCAGGTCTGTATTGTGCCTGCAGGACGCTGTACTCTGTATTCTGTATTTGGACCAGCGGGGGAGGCAGACGTGCCCTGAGACCCCTGGTCCCCCTCCGGAGTCGACTCCGGAGTGGTCTGGAAGAGGAACGGAGCCCCCGCACTCCCTCCTCTTCAGGGACGGTGGTTGTTGGCGACCGCTCCCATCTGAATCCGCCACGCCAGTCCTGTCATTCGTGTGCGTCTGTTCCTTCTGTGTCTTTCTGGTCCCGCTCCGGAGTTGGACTCCGGAGTGGTCTGGAAGAGGGAGGGAGCCCGGCACTCCCTCCTCTTCGGGGAGGGTCGTTGTTGGCGACCGCTCCCATCTGAATCCAATGTGCCAGTCCTGTCATTCGTGTGTGTCTGTTTGTTCTGTGTCTTTCTTTCTGTCCCCTTCCTCACCACTCACCTCTTTTCTACACCCGCAGGGCAAACTGTAACCACCCCTTTAAGCCTCGCTCTAGATCACTGGAAAGAAGTCGCCAGCCGGGCACACAACCTTTTGGTCGAAGTCAGAAGACGAAGATGGGTCACCTTCTGCTCCTCAGAGTGGCCGACTCTCAACGTCGGGTGGCCCACGAATGGAACTTTTAATATTGATATTATCTTGCAGGTGAAGGCCCCGGTCTTTCAGCCAGGACCCCATGGGCACCCTGATCAGCTCCTGCAGACTCTCCTCACCACGGAGGAGAGACCGCGCGTCTACAGAAAAACGTCCCCGGGGCGGATGGGAGGCCGACCCAGCTGCCTAATGAAATTGAGGACGTTTCCCCCTTGGTTCGCCCGACCTGGGACTACGACACTGCTGCTGGGAGGGAGCAGCTCCGTCTCTATCGCCAGGTACTCCTAGCGGGTCTCAAAGGGGCAGGGCGATGCCCCACCAATTTGGCAAAGGTACGTGCTATAGTGCAGGGAAAAGATGAGACGCCGGCAGGTTTTCTGGAAAGATTAATGGAGGGCTACCGTATGTATACTTAGAGAGAGAGAGAGAGGAAACGCAATAAAGAACTGACTGGGATACTGGCCACCGTAGTACAGAGCTCAGGGCAGAGTAAGTCAGGACAAAGTAAGGACCTGGGAGACAAAAGAAGACCACGGGATGAACGAGACCAGTGTGCCTACTGCAAGGAAAAAGGACATTGGGTTAAAGATTGTCCAAAGAAGGGCCAAACGCAGGGACCTAAGAAGCCCATTCCCGTACTGTCCCTAGAGGATAAAGATTGGGGGTGTCAGGGCCAGGACCCCCCCCCCGAGCCTCAGATAACCCTTAAAGTGGGGGGGTCAACCAGTGACCTTCCTGGTTGCTACGGGACCTCAACATTCAGTTTTAACTGAGGCAGAAGGACCCTTGAGCTCTATCTAGAAGATGCATTCTTTTGCCTAAAGTTAAGCTCTCAAAGCCAGCCTATTTTTGCCTTTAAATGGAAAGATCCTGAGACGGGATTCTCAGGACAACTCACTTGGACAAAGCTACCACAGGGATTCAAAAACTCCCCCACCTTGTTCAACGAAGCCTTGCATCAGGACTTGGCAGACTTCCGAGTTGGCCATCCGGACCTCATTCTCCTGCAGTACGTGTTTGATCTGCTCATAGCGGCTAAGACAGAACAGGATTGTGTAAAAGGTACGGGGGCCCTGCTCGAGAGACTGGGAGGACTGGGGTATAGGGCCTCCGCCAAAAAGGCCCAAATAGGCCAGAGACGAGTGACCTATCTGGGATATCTCCTGGAAGGAGGCCAGAGGTGGCTGACAGAGAGCCGCAAAAAGGCTGTAGCCCTGATCCCAGCACCCACTAGTGCCAGAGGGCTACGAGAGTTCCTCGGCAGTGCTGGGTTCTGCCACCTCTGGGTACCCGGGTTTGCCGAGCTGGCGGCTACCCTATATCCTCTCACGAAATCCAACACCCCCTACCACTGGGGAAAGGAGCAACAATTGGCTTTTGACAAAATAAAAAGGGCCTTATTGACCGCCCCTGCCCTGAGCCTCCCAGATGTAACCAAGCCATTTGCGCTATATGCTGATGAACACCAAGGAATACCCAAAGGGGTCCTAACTCAGAAACTGGGACCCTGGAAAAGGCCCGTGGCATACTTTTCAAAAGAAAATTAGACAGCGTGGCGTCAGGATGGCCCCCATGTCTCCGAATAATAGTGGCTGTGGCAGTCCTGGTAAAAGACTCAGATAAGTTGGCCTTCAGCCAACCCCTCACTGTGGTGGCCCCCCCATGCCATAGAGACAGTCATCCGCCAGCCACCTGATCGATGGCTCTCAAACGCCAGGTCACCCATTATCAGGCCATGTTACTGAATTCCGAGCGGATACGGTTTGGAACGGCTACATCCCTAAACCCGGCCACCTTGCTTCCAGAAGCCGAGTCCCCCTCCCTGGTAATGCATGATTGCCACCAGATCCTAGCCGAGGTCCATGGCACCAGAGGGGACTTGACAGACCAGCCTTTGCCAGGTGCTGAAGCAACCTGGTACACCGAGGGGAGTAGCTTTCTACGAAATGGTGAACGCAAAGCCGGGGCGGCCGGGGTAGATAATTCACTGTCCGGGGCATCAGCAAGGCAACGACCCAGTAGCAGAGGGGAACAGGATGGCCGATGAAACAGCACGGGCCGCTGCACTAGGCCCACAGGAGGATGGACAGAAGCCTTCCCCACCAAACGAGAAACTGCCCAGGTGGTTGTCAAGAAAATCCTAGAAGAAATTTTCCCCTGGTTTGGACTGCCCAAGGTAATAGGGTCGGACAACGGCCCCGCCTTCGTCTCCCAGGTAAGTCAGTTGGTGGCCAGATTACTGGGGATAAATTAAAAATTACATTGTGCATACAGACCCCAGAGCTCAGGGCAGGTAGAAAGAATGAATAGAACAATTAAAGAGACCCTAACCAAATTGACACTGGAGACTGGCACTAGAGACTGGGTCCAACTCCTCCCTATGGTTCTGTTCCGAGTCCGGAACACTCCCGCGCGCCATGGGCTAACTCCTTACGAGCTTCTCTATGGAGGTCCCCCACCAGTGACAGACTTACTAGATTCTGCTATTGACCCTCTTGCTAACACTCCCGGTTTACAGGACAGGCTAAAGGCGCTCCAGATTATCCAGCGCCAGATCTGGAAACCCCTTGCGGGGCTGTCTACCACCCCGGAGACACAACCTGTTCCAGATCGGTGACTCCGTCTATGTCAGGAGACATCAGTCCAGGATGCTTGAGCCCCGCTGGAAGGGCCCATACACTGTACTACTGACCACCCCAACCGCCTTAAAGGTAGACGGCATTGCTGCTTGGGTCCACGCCTCACACGTCAAGCGCGCCCCATCAACGAGCACCGCTGACGCCAGCCAGGACGGACCGGGCGAGCCACTCCAATGGAAGCTCCACTGCACCCAAAACCCGCTCAAGATAAGACTTTCAAAAAATTGTTCAATGACAGTTGTTATATTCCTACCTCTCCTAGCGCTCTTTACCTCCGCCAAAGGTGACCCTCATGCCCTCAAAAGGTTAACCTGGCAGGTACTAACGTCTGGGGGTGACGAGGTCTGGTCTATAACTAAGACCGCCCCTGTGGGAACCTGGTGGCCTAACCTATATCCTGACCTATGCAAGCTAACCATAGGGGCCCCTAGCCCATGGGACCTAGAGGGATACTTCGACACCTCTAGAGCCTCTAACCGAGAAAGCCCTCCAAGGCGACTGGGATTAGACCCATGGGGAGGATGTGGCACGCCTGACAGAAGGGCCATGCTCAGCACTCTTCCCTTTTATGTCTGTCCCAGGTACCACAGAGATCGCAGGCTAAATCCCACCTGTGGAGGGGAATACTTCTATTGTAAAAATTGGGGGTGCAAGACTAGGGAGACACAGGATGAGAGGCCCTCCTCCTCCTGGGATTACATCACTGTCAAGGCTAACTATACTCACCCGCGGTTACCAGGAACTCTGCAATACTACCGCCCCGATTTTAGGGACTGACTCTTACCTGGAGCCCCAGCCGGGAACTTGGTGGGCATGCAACAAAGGCCTCACCCCCTGTGTGTCAGCTAAGGTTCTAAATAGCTCAAACGACTTCTGTGTCATGGTGCAGATCATACCCAGGGTGTTCTATCACCCTGGTGAAACTCTAGAAAATCAGTATGATGAACACCCCACCCATTTTGGGCGCGAACCTGTCTCCCTAACCCTAGCC
The DNA here is from genome assembly GCF_018345385.1 of Vulpes lagopus. Taxonomy (NCBI): domain Eukaryota; kingdom Metazoa; phylum Chordata; class Mammalia; order Carnivora; family Canidae; genus Vulpes; species Vulpes lagopus. Next base: position 2,769,988 of record NC_054826.1, on the reverse strand, counting down.
GTTATGTTGGGACTAGGGGTCGCTACTGGGGTGGGTACTGGCGCAGCTGCTCTGATCCAGGGCTCACGACGTTATATAGAACTCCAGGCAGCTGTAGATGAGGATCTACGGGCACTAGAGCAGTCCGTTTCTAAGTTAGAACAGTCCCTCACCTCACTTTCAGAAGTAGGACTTCAAAACAGGAGAGGCTTGGATTTACTACTCCTGAAAGAGGGAGGACTGTGTGCAGCCCTAGGAGAAAAATGCTGTTTCTATGCAGGCCATTCTGGAGTCATCAGAGACTCCATGGCCAAACTCAGGGAAAGGTTACATAAAAGACAAAGGGACCAGGAGGCCCAGCAGGGCTGGTTTGAAAGCTGGTTTAATCAGTCTCCCTGGTTAACCACCCTAATCTCTACCATTATGGGCCCTCTAGTTATCCTGCTCCTGCTGCTAACTTTTGGCCCCTGAGTCCTCAACTGGCCGCTCCAGTTCATCCGAGAAAGATTGTTTATTACCCAAGCTCTGGTATTAACTCAGCAATGTCGGGCCCTCCAAACTGAAGAAATAAATGTTCCCTAAGATTTTAAGGTTAAAATCAGCCCAAACAAGAGGAGGGAATGAAGAAACCTCCCCCCTTGTAAGTAGGGCCAGCCCTAATCCAGAGGCAGCCCATCCAGGCGTCTTCCTGAAATTTTAGCAACTAAAAGCATTCTGTTTACAATAAGAAAACCATTTCCCCCCACACCCTGATTGGAATGTCCCTGAATAGGTTCATGGTGACCCTCTGTGAAATCAATAACCTGAATGCTATGCAACTCCCGAGGTTCTTTTGTCTTTAAGCGGTTTTTTTTCCCTTTTGCCTTTAAAAGATACCTGTAATTACTAATCAGGGCTCTCTTCCTCTTCGGAGGCGGAGAGCCCGTTTGCGCAAACGTCCAATAAACCCTCTTGCTAATTGCAAAAAAAAAATAAAATAAAAAATAAAACCCTGAGCAAGGACATCAGATTGGCTGCATGTGTACTTTAGCTGTGAGTCTTTAGAGAGGTAAAGGATCTAGTTTCCATGTGTTGAAGCCTTCTCACTATCAGTCACCACCAATGAGTTCTATAAGGTAGGGAGGGGGCATATTATCTCAAAAGTAACAGAATTCTAATTTGGTATTTACACTTAATTGTGTTCAGCAATGTATGACATTATTGTTGTGTTTTCAAAACCCGTATGGTATACTTTATAATTTTAATGAAAATAACTACTAATATACATTTTTAATATCAAATTATGCTTAGATCATGTTTATCATTAAAATATTTACATAGGCTGCATTTTTATTTGCAATATTATATATGTAGAGATGTATGCATACATTCCCTATGAACAAAGTTTATATCAAATAATTTTCCCTTTTCTTCAGAAAAATATCCAAAGTTTATAAGAAAATAGAGAACTAACTAGAGAATCCACTGTGGACAAAATTAGGAAAAGTGCTATAAAATATGTCTTAGGATTGTCAAAGGCAATTGCATTTACATAAGAGGTATGCAGGAGAGGAGAAAAACCACCTCAGAGAAATTTCAGTGTTCAGAACCCAATATCAGACTAGCAACCACACTTATCTTTTTGATCCTGCCGTTTTGATTAAATTGACAAAGACAGGACAAGCCTATGTTGAAATTTGAAGATAAAAGACACATGGAAATAGTTTTGTCTTTGAGGAAACTGGAAAGTAAATCTTCATATTGTGACACCTAGATAAAATATAATAAATCACTCTTGAATCTTGCCTTCTATAGGAATATTTTACAAGTAACTGATCTAAGTAACCTAAGTTATGCAGTAAGGTAACAAATGATACTAGAAAATACCTTGCCAAAGAGCAGAAGAAAATTTCGGAGGAATAATTCACTATGGGGAGGAGAGAGAACTTAATTAAACTTTTCATGGGGATCAAGCAAAAATACAAGAATATATCCTACCAGATGTTTAACAGATATCTCAAAAGGAATGTTGCTAAAACAGAATCCCTGATTCTGCTTGTTCTTAATGTGCTTTTTCCCAGTCTTTTCCCCATCAAATGCCATCATGACGGCATATTTGATTAAATCATAATTACTAGAGTCACTCTTGTGCCCTTTCTTCATTTCCTTTAGCAAGTCCTAAGGGCTCCAACTGCATAAATTATCTCAAATTCTCCAGAGATGTAGGAATTCATAGTTATTTTCAAAGTATTAAAACATTAACTACTATGCTTAGAAGATATTTGTATTTTAAATTGGATTTTCCTTAGAGAGTCATTCTGAGCACAAAGGAATTAATGGTGCTATACAAGACAACAGAAAGATACTTCATGAAAGCAGGATTCCCTAGTGCCCCTGAGGAAACAGTGCAGAAATGAATATATATAGTCAGACATTAATTTTGGCAGATCACTCCGGTGCTTTGTGCATTCTTGGACCTGGAAATACATGATAGAAGATCACTTCCTTGTGGAATGTGCATAAACTTCCATTATCTAACACTGAGGGAAACACTGAATGGAAGGATATGCTTCATTCTGGATGGCATCACAGCTTATATTTTCTGAAATTCAAAGAAAAATCTAAACATTATCTGTTCTGAAGAGCATACAAAAGTGAAATTAGCTAACTTCACTGTAAAGTATTCATTAATTTAGTGTGTCTCTTGGTCACTATTACACCCAAATATCCACGTTGTAGAATCCAAGGATAATCAGCTGGTATTAGGCTCGTATGAGAAGCACTTTAACATTTATACATATATCTCAACATTTGAAAGAATATAATCATCATCTTTCTTATCAAATGGCATTATATCCTTCAGGCACTCAATTCTTAACTAAATCAATTGATTTAAATAAGTTAAAAATAAAGAAAAAAAACATAGTAAATTATCAGAAGTGTATTTTTAATGGTTTTCATGTGTTTTATTCTTCTACAACTAAAAAAAATGTACATTTCTATGAAGTAAATAATGTCATTCCCATGAAATATTACTTATCTCAAGAATATATTGAACATACAGGACAGGGGATGAAAAAAAGATACTGGGGAATTCATTTCTTATGGAAAAAAAGATACTGGGGAATTCATTTCTTATGGAGGATTGATCAACTGTGTATTGCATGAATCAGAATAAAACAGCAGCGATTTCAAGACTATGCTGTATAATCCAACACCGTCCAGAGCCCTCTTAAATTGAATTCAGTACAAAATGAAAAATGATGGATAAGTAATATTCCTGGAAACATTTATTATCAGAAAAATAAAAAATATATATTTTGAAATTCTTCTCTTTCTTGACTAAATTTGCAAGCTGATTCTTTTCCATTTACTGGGTTAAGTTGTCCTGTAAGAGTCTGAATCTCAAAATTTTAATCTCCTCCCTGAATAACTTCACAGAAGACTGGTTATCTGAATATCCATCCTAAGTAGTGTTATCAGATAAAATACAAAACATCCAGGTAAATTTGGATTTCAGATAAAAAGAATATTTTAAAGTTCAAGTATCTCAAAAATTGCATGAAATGTACCTACATCAGCATATTTGTTATTCATCAGAAAAATAAACGTAACTAGGCATCCATATTTTTTTTGTAAAACCTACGATCTTAATCCCTAAGAGAGTATTTAGAATTTCTTGATATTTACATGGAAGTTTCCCTGTGGAAATAATACTATCTCTTCAGCATGCCTAATTAAAATATTCCATCCTTGCTACAGTATACCTGTTAGGTATACAATTTGTTGTTAGTGTTGTTTTCGTTTTTGTTTTTTGGTTTTGTTTGCTGTCTCAGAATCAGCCATTCAAGACAGAAAAAGGCAGGGTTTCTTCTTGTTCTAACTTCATAAAAGTGCTATGAGACATTCAAAATTCAGAAAAAAAGAAAGAAGAGAAAGTAAAAAGAAAAAAGAAAGACACACTATTCTCACCAAAGCTAGGTGTTTGGAACTGTGAGATTATTAAGTTCTTCAACTATGTCAAAAATATGGTCAAACAATCTGTCATGAAGTGGGGTTAAGAACAAATTACATTCAAAGATAAATGGATAAAACTGTGAGAGTCCTGGTGTTTCAGATGCAAAATATTAATCAAAATGAAGCCTAGTATTCAAACAGTATTTGAAAAAAGTAGGCTGAGAGGCAATAAAGCTTTTGAGTATTAATATACGTCTAAAATAGGTATCTAATATTATATTCTCCCCCAGGAGTTCTCTACTAGCTCATTGATTTCCTCATTTGTTCATTAACATTTATGAAGCAGCTGCTATATTTCAGACACTGGGTTAGTTGAGAAATGATGTACAAAACAGACCAGGCTCTTACAGAGTTTACCATCAAATTGAGAAGAGAGGTTACTGAACAAGTAATTACAAGAAGTAGTGTGGAAAAATCTTAATAACTTCTGTAAGTAGATAATTCTTTTAAACTATAAAATTGTGCTATCCTTTCTCTTCTTCCTCTTTCTTTTTCTCCTTCTTCTTCTCTCTGTTTGCATTTCTTTTTGTCTTATTTCTCTCCCTCCACCTGCTCATTGTCTTTGAAATTGTATTGGTAATGTAAGAAAACACAGAGAAAAGAAAGACTTTTTTTTTTCTTGCTTTACTGCATGATATGAAAGGAAAAGTTTGCTGAGAGACAGGCAAACTTACATACTTTCTAAATTTCTCATTTTCTTTATATATCAAAAGCCATGATTGATGGTGATCAAAGGGCTTTCTTATGACTAATTATAGATATGCTTCTCCCTGACTCTAGAATCCAGACCTCCCTTTTCTAAGAGAATTTGCTTCAGAAAACTGGTAATTATAAAATTTTCCTCTGCCCCTTTGAGATGTAAATCTTGGCAAAACCTTTCTGCTAGTTTTGACAAGCCGCAGGGAGGTCTTTCTCAAAACCTGAGAATTATCCCTATGAACTGTCATCATCAAGTAAAATAGTGCCTCTACCTCTCACTTTGTATGGGACAGTAGAACTCTAACTTCTCAGGGTACCTTGCTCCAAGTTGTAAAACTACCTTCTGTCAGGAAGATAAGAAAAGAATTATCTGTTCCTGTAAATAAATCCACCATCCCAGTTCTTAACAACTCCCCAGCCTTTGTTTCAGACTGAGCTCAGGCTGTGCTCTAGCCGCTCATCCTGTTGCAGTAGCCTTGAATAAAATGTTCCTTGACTCTTTAATTTTGTCTGGTGCAACCTTGCTTTGACAGTAAAATCACTCAGAAATTATTATATAATCCACTAGTGATATAATTCCACTAGTAAAAATATACATAATATAATAATATAATTCCACTAGTAAAAAGAGGACATGATATAAGTGAAGTTCTCACAGCAAAGAAAATGAAAATATGAAAGTCTTCTATTGTAACGAAAAAAGAAAAAAAAGTAATTAAACATAGGGGCGCCTGGGTGGCTCACTTGGTTGAGTGATGGACTCTTGGTTTCAGCTCAGGTCATGATATCAGGGTCCTGGGATTGAGCCCCACATCAGTTCCCCACTCAGTGTGAGTCCGCTTGTCCCTCTTCCTCCTCCCACTTGTTCTCCCTCCCTCTCTCTCATATATGTACGTGGGATCTGTCAAAATGCATAAAAATAAAATAGTTAAAAATAATTTAAGAACAGAGTTATTCAATTAGGTCGTAGTTAAGAAAGTTATTGGTCCATCACTTTTCACTTGGAACTCTGGCAGAAAGTTGTTCCATTGATAATCTCTGTGTCGTCATGGGGTGAAATGACAGCGTGTTATATTTATACAGATAAAGGGGGCATGAAGCAGTTAGGCACATGTATTTTTCCTCCCACAGAGTCAACCTTATATGTTTTATCAGAGGAGATATTTTTCAAGTCCCATTCTCCTCTCAAAAACTTCAGGTTGGTATTTGAAAACCAGCATGTTATCTGGGGACTGTGCAAGTAGAATTAAGTAAGTAACCACACAGTGTGGTGAGGGAATAATTAACTGAGCTGTAGTTTGGAAAGACTAAATCTGAGGAAAGAAGTTTGAATAAAATTTCTGTGAACAAAGATTTTTTTTTTTTACTGAAGCTTGATGGGGGAGGGAAACAGGTGATAGGATATAACTTTGATTTAACTTCCTGCTTTCCATGAGCAGAAAACATAAAATCAACTATGCTGCCACTAATACTTCAGCAAAATGACGCTAAAGTTTGGAACCTCCATTTACTAGAGGAAATGACATGGAAGTTGAGTTCCAACTATTGTTGTGCAAGGAAAGGGGATGTCATGGCCATGTTTGCATTAACTTGGCTAACTGTGTCTGCGTTATGAAGACTAGAGAGGAGCTCATCAAAGTAGAAGAGAGAAGGATCATTTAGGAGAGTCCAGTATGAACAGCATGGTTACAGCTTATATGGAGAGAGGGGGAGAATGCAGGTTAAGGAGTGTCAGAAGTTGTGTGGAGAAATCTGGTGGGTATAAATCATGTTTATAAGACTCCATGATTGATTTTGGAAATATGAAAGCTTGGAATATGAAAGTAAGAAGAGAGTCAGAAAGGATTTCTATGTTCTTGGCCTGGGCAACTCATAGAGTCATGTTATTTAGTCAAAGAGTCATGTTATTAGCTCCAGGAACACTGTAGACAGATTTAATCTTATTCATATCGAAGCCATATGATATTTAACATATTAGATATTTAATTGTTGATCTTCCTAATATCTAATAGAAAATTTTTGGTGTAGACATTATTTATTTTTTGATTTTTTTTTTTGGTGGTGTAGACATTATAATCCCAATATATAGATTGGGAAATTGTCATATTGTTGTAGAGAAAGCAAGTTGTGAGGTCATTTTACTGCTTTACTTCAATTCTCTGACTCTTTCTGTTCAGATACGTTGTGTCCCTGGAGGAAAATATTTTCAAAATTTGGGAGAATAAAGTCCCAATTTTCTAGAATGTAAATAATCTCTGGAAAGAAATAAAATTTAAATTCAGGAAATATAAATATAAGAATTTTATATCACCAACAGTGGGGACTACATATAGTTTAGTTTTTCTTATTTTTTTTAAACTCAAACTTATTTTTTTTTATCTCACAAGATAAGTAAATACATTATACCTCATAAAATAAAAGATAATGTGAGTATACATGGCCTGGATTGATACCCAGAATAACCCTAATGACAAAGAGACATAGACTCTGATTTCCTAGAGAAAATGAGCCTGGGCAGTGCGAGATCAGGATCATTGTTTTATTTTTATTTTTCTAGCTTCAACTTGTGCTAATATTTATAGATTCTAATTCAATTCTTCAATTATGATTTACATTTATACTCCAATGTTAAATAAATATCATAGTAACTTTACAAAAGATGATGCTGTGTGTGTGGATATTGAGGATAAAGAGATGCAAACCTCCCTTTACATGAATTTCTGAAATTTGGACGCATAAATGTTTTATATTATACTTAAGATAAACTCCAGAGATATACATATGACTATAACTCATCATTTTCAGAATGCTATCATACGATTTTATGGAACTTGATTTCACATAAATTGCCTCAATCCATTATGCAAAGTTGCTTCTGCAAATGGCAACACAGAACTATACAATGGGATTCCAAATGTTCTTGATATTATTTTATTTGCCACGTAGACTTTTCCCGCAGAGAAACTTTCCTACTGATATGGTGTATGCATTCGCTCTCGCAAATTACCCAGATTATCAAGTTTACTTAATTTGTTTAAGGCTATTTAAGAAGTGAATAAGGCTGGAGTCTCAAACCCCGTGCTAGGACTTCCCACAGTCAGTTTCATCAAATTCACTCTGAAGACTCCTATCAAATTCTCCGCGATGTGCCTCATTATTTCCAAGGTCACTCAAGCTTATCTAACGGGCAGGCTGCCTGATAACAGACCAATCGGATATATGAGAGTGAAAACAAGGAAAGAGCTCTATTAATGGGTGCGTTAGATATAAGGCATTGATCCCAGATGTAAAACATTTTCCATGTATAAAAGAATGCATTGATCCAATGCATTCTCTGGTGAATACTGAAGTTGGCTAATCACACTAATTAGGTGCCACTTGATGGCATTCATTTATGATCACCATCTTGAGCACTGTCATAAGCAGAATTTTCTACAGCTCATTAATGAATGTCTGTGTCATCACATCTTAGGAGGCTTTTTTATTAGCCCACGTTCTTTCAGTTTAATAAAACATTGCTCCCACTGAAAGGAGGCGTCTCAAGAATACCTATGCTGAAAGCAAAGATGTTTTTAATCAGTCATTAGCTGTGTCATAATTTTTTTCTGTTCCAGAATAACAATTTGGTTTCCTAAGTAATAATATTTCTTTTTTTTTTTCTTTTTCCTCTTTGGTATTTCCCTCAGACCTGCTACTCATATATTGTTTCCATCGAGGGTGACTTCTTCTTTTTTTTTTTTTTTTTAAGATTTTATTTATTTATTCATGAGACACACAGAGGGAGAGGCAGAGACACAGGCAGAGGGAGAAGCAGACTCCAAGCAGGGAGTCCAGTGCAGAACTCTATCCTGGGACCCCGGGATCACGACCTGAGCTGAAGGCAGACCCTCAACCACTGAGCCACCCAGGTGCACAAGGGTGACTTCTTTTTTTTTTTTTTTTTTTTTTTTATTTTATTTTTTTTTTAACAAGGGTGACTTCTTAATGACAACAATTAATGTTTATATTTTCTATTAGTGATAGAGGCAAAATGATATATATCAGATTCACCTGGAGAACTGGTTGTTTTCAAGTTTTTTTGTTTTTTGTTTTTTTAATTCCAGGTGGTTAACACATGGTACAAAATTAAGTCAGGTGTAGGATTTAGTGATTGGCACTTCCATACAATACTGGGTGCTCATCACAAGTGACCCCCTTAATGCCCATCACCTACTTAACCCATTCCCCTACTTCCCCTCCCCTTCACCTGGAGAACTTTTTAAACAGACATACATGTGACATTTTTTAACATCATTAAAAATTAGCCTTTGAGAATCTATGTGTTCTTAAACATTCCAAATATGGGTGATATTCCATATAATGATGGCCTAGTCTGTTGTCTACTTTGTTTGCTGCATTTAGCAATTTCACAATACCTGTTTTATGCTTACTGTGTTTTATGTGCTTGAGGCATTTCCAACAATGGTCTGCCCTCAGGGAGCTTAAACTCTAACAGAAGGAGACATAAAAGCAAAACACATAATAAGAAAATCATATAAAATGTTGCAATGAATGAACATATAAAATGTTGCCATGATCCTCTTCTTTAAAAAAAAAAAATCAATGGCATTTAAAAATGCCAGTTTCAAACTGCAAACAATTCACTGGCACAGCCGCACATACAATTTACTACAAAGGCCTTTGCCTGTATGGAACACATGCAGTTGTTTACACTTATATGAAATCCCTCATCCCATTTATAATTTGCATCACAATTTACAAGCTCATAGATATGCTGTGTGCAGATACAAATAATCATAGAAAATTCCACTAAAATTTAGTAATACAAGTATTAAGGTATTGTGATACAAATATAAAAATTGAATTATTTATCCTAACGTGAAATGAAAAACCAAAACAAAGCACACCATCCAGAATTGGATTAACCAGCATTGTTTTGACAATTTTTATGGAAAGTCCTCCAAAGAGCCAGACATGCATTTCATGTTTAATTCATGATCCCACTTCACAAATTGGCCAAGCTCTAGGGCAATCTCTTAGGACAAGTACTTTTGACTCTATTTCCCTTTAGTGTTTTTCACACTAAATTTAGAGTTTGATTCCAAGTTGAAAGTAAGACGGGGTATGTAGAAATTGTGAGTAAACCTACCTCCTGGAAAGCAAGTAGGATATCATAAATTGGAAACTTTTATTACAGCAAATTTCGTGCTGAAGGATAGTGAAATGAATTCTAGGAGATTGTAGAGGATTATCTCATGTAAAAGAGCTTGAAAACTTTGTTGGGATCATGTTCTTTAGGGGTCGCTCCACTATGGAATACAACGAAGAAAGGAAAGAGGCAATGCCTGGATCGTGAAGAATTTCTATACCATACACAATAGGGTTTTTGTTTTCTTTTGCTTTGTTTGGGCTTTTTGGATTTTTTTAAGTGCAGAAATAGAAACTCATTCAATATGTTGAACCAACGTATGACTTTTAGATTTGAATACTGGAGAGAGCTTCTTGATGGCTGTGTAACAATTAGAATTGCAATGGTTGGCCAGAGTCTGCTACTTCTAAACAGCTTCCACAGCAGCAGAGCCCTGTATGGAAATAAGACACAGGCTTCTCCTTTATGGTACGATGATGGGATACAGTAGTGGTTTTCAACGTGTAGCCTGCTTAGGGGTATAAATCCTTAGGGGTCCCCTAGACACTTTGAGAGTTTCTGTGAGGTCAAACTCATTCACAATGCCACTACTTTGTCTTCTGGCTCTCATATTATCAACTGAGTTTCCCAGGGCAAAGGTGCTGATATTATCATTCAGGCAGGTCATGGGATATGCACTTGGGTATGTTTTGTGTTTTAAAATTTTCCGTTTAAATAATTACAATGGTAGATTATCTAGCAGCAATTTTCCTTCTATCTAGCATCACTTTTGTCTTCAGAATGCCTTTTCATAACCTTAAAATATTGACGATCTCAAAATGATTGAGATTAGAAGATTGTGATTGCTAAATTGATAATGAAATAGGGGATGGATGGTAGATGGATGTGTGGAAAGAAAGAAAGATACTTTTCTTCCTGACATACTTAGCCATCCCATCTCCTGTAACAGAAATTCTAGTCTATAGTTTAAATAGGTTTACTTTCCACTCTCCTGCCATTAAAGTAAAGCATTTGGTCCTGCATACCAAGTAAGAGAACAATCAATTTCTGACCACTGGAATGGTCAGGTTTGAGACCTGACGCTGGTAAGGCCGGCCAGAGCTCTTTAGCAGAATGTTGCTAGAGCTAGTGGGGATGCCTGTGCTCCAGAATCTGTGAGAAACATGTGAGCCTGAAGAAGCAGTCAAGACATTTTCGGTAAGCTACAGACAATTTTACTGAAAAAGAAGCTAGCAAATAGAGAGCTCCTGCTGACAGATCCAGAGAGTAGCGTCCTGTTGGCATTCCAACTCCTAAAATCCTACCATAGTCACCAAATCTATAAATTTAAAAAATAAAACACTGTAGTCATGTTTGTTTAATCTACTCTGAGTTACATTTATATAACTTGTCAATGAAATAACCCCGACAGATATAAATTGATTATTTAAATATTCTTGGCCTTTTGATATTTTATTTTTTTATGCATATCATGCTCGGTGCACCATGTGCATTAAGCTCCATCAGTTTTTCAAACTATTCTACTTAAGGTCAAAGTAATATTCTCATTTTAAAAACGAGTAGATTGGGATGCCTGGGTGGCTCAGCGGTTGAGCGTGTCTGCCTTTGGCCCAGTGCATGATCCTGGAGTCCCGGAATCAAGTCCCATGTCGGGGTCCCTGCATGGAGCTTGCTTCTCCCTCTGCCTGTGTCTCTGCCTCTCTCTCTGTCTCTCTCATGAATAAATAAATAAAATATTAAAAAAAAATAAACAGCAGATTGAGGGTTACCTGAGATGGCTCAGTCAGTTAAGCATCTGCCTTCGACTCAGGTCATGATCCCAGAGTCCAACCATCCTGGGATGGGAGCGCCTGCATAGCATCGGGCTCTCTGCTCAGCTGGGAGTCAGCTTCTCTCTCTCCCTATGCCCCTCACCCCCTGGTGCTCTTGCTTGTGCTCTCCCTTTCTCTTTTTCTCGAATGAATGAATGAATGAATGAATGAATGAATTTTTAAAAAATGAGTAGATTGAGGCAGATAGTCATGTAGGTCACTTATTATGTAGCCACATTAAAACAGAATTTTCTTTCTGTAGAAAACCTTAGTTTCATCCACCTACCGAAATTCCTTTCACTTCACATATGTCATGATGAAAAATAAAATTTATGAAATAAAGTGTAAAGCTTTGAGAACACACCTCAGGCCTCTCTGTTTATGCAGCACTGAGGATCTTTTGCAGTGAAGATCACATGTTCAACTCATTTTCCAAGTTCAGAGCATGTGAAAATAGTTGTTTTCTGCAAGAAAATATCACAGTTAGTATCATGTAACCCCTGTTTAAAACCTAAAGAAGAACCATAAATCTCATCCTGTGTGTCCTGGAAGAGCACTAAAGCAGTCATTTTTTAAGCTGGGAAAGTTCAAATGATCTCATCAGGATTATTGGTTTTGGGTTATTTTGTTTTGTTTTGTTTTATAAAGATACAAACATCTTTTTTTTTGCCTCTGATCTAATTTTTTTCACAATAAATTCAATCTCAGAGCAGTACTGATGCTATTTCCACTTCAGTGTCTAGAGGAGGAAAACAATGGCTTAACCTATTTTTTTCTTCAGCAGGCAAGAAAATAACAGTCTCAAAATAACTGTCTCAAAAGAGGCTGTCCTGTGAGGAGGAATCATTTGAATGGGTTCCAAAAAATTCAGAGAAATTGTTTTTCCAAGATATCACACAATTAAACTGCCACATCAGAAAATTGCCAACAATAGGCTGTAGGCATCCACTCTGCTCTAATCTAAAGGTTTTCAGGTTTCCTAAAAAAATTCTTTTAAAATGTCAGCGGTAGCTGTGCTGTAAATCCATGATTAGTGCAGTGATGTTTGAATGGAGGGATGAGGTCAAGAGAGGCAACCAAGCAGACCATAATTTGAAATGCGGACTCGTATATTTTCGTAAACATGTGGAGGGACACAGTTAATGTGACAACAATGCTATTTATATTATTGATTTAGCAAAGTACTCATTTGCATTAATGCAAGAGCATTTCTACTTCAGAGAAGCAATGTCAGGATAATAATTTCATAATATATGAGTATTTGATTATTTAAGAAAACAGCCAAGAAAGGCCAGGGTTAATAAGGAGAAGTCAGTTGGTCAGAGGAATATGCATCTTCTCTAATGGAGTTAACTAGAAAGAATGAAAAGGGACTTCTAAGTCCAGAAAAATGTTCTTTTCGGGCCTAAACGTTAGGCTGCCAACCAGCCTCCCAATTATTTCCAATGGAGGAAATATACAGTGGTCAATAAGTAAAGCTGTCTGTCCCTCAACCCACGGCCTAGGATTGTGTGCACTTCTTAGGAACTAGTGTCCAACTTAGTGTGACTCACCAATACGGATTGAGCTTCTGTTCTAACCCTCTAGGATTACTCAAATTTAATTGAATGTTATTCAAATTCCAAAGTAAAACCGATTCCCTTTGAGTATAGGGGTGAGGGAGGGAGAAACTATATGGTTCAGATTTCATTTGTATGCTACCATTTTACAAAAGTGCCTCTTGAATGGAGTTTATGTCTTTATTTCACTTTTTAATCTAATGGATACTTGGTCATCTGCTATTTGCAAGACATAGCTCCAATGTCTATGCGTAGAGCTGAAAGTAGAAAAGAGCACGGCTTTACTTATAAAGCTATTTTCAGCCACACTTATTGAAGACGTTGAATTCTATCGTTCCTAAAGAATTCATAAGGGGGGTAGGAATCTTGAAATCTAGATTTTCATCCTTGATCTACCACTATTTGTTCTCATTATTTTTGCCAAGTGTATTAACTTTTTCCAGTTGTTAATAACATACAAAAAGTTACTGCCGAGCACTATTTTTATTTAAACTCACAAGTACTTAAAACTATTTGGCTGTTTGTGTGGCAGGCACTCTATAAAGAAATAGTGTCAGTTACCATCGCATACAAGTATTTATATAAAATGTGGTTAAATGAATGCAATAAATTATTTACCTACACACAACTATCCTGTCATCATGTTTCTGATATCTCTTGAACTGTGCTGAGAACAAAGCACGGCTACAGGAACTTGAGGGTATAATTTGCAAATGTTCACAAAGGGAGAGTCTAGATAGAAAAATCTCAAAGATTGAATATGCATGACTCATGAACGTTAGCAAAACTTATGCAAGATAATGTATGGCTACAGAATATTTGGGCACAATGGTCTAGACCGGTGGTTCTCAAACTTTAACATACGTAATAACTGAAGAGCTTACTAAAATGCAGATTGCTGGGCCCCCCTCACAAAGTATCTGGAATGGCACCTGATAATGTGCTTTTCTGACAAATTCTTACTGGCCCAGGGAGCACACTTTTAGGGCCACGATCTAGACTATACATGTATAGTCATGTATAGTGTACACTAGACATATATAATTAGACCAGTGGTCATATATATTAGTCTATAAAAGAGTCTAGGCCAGAAGTTCTATGATATACTATTCATATTCAACTATAGGGCAAAGCCCAGGGCATATTTAAGCCTCTACTAGGCACCCTAAGTGTGTAACTCTTTCCTAAGTGTAGAATTCTGTTAAAAAACAAGCAGCTGTTCACGAGAGCATTATGCTAAGTGAGGTAAGTCAGAGAAAGACAATCACTGTATGATATATATGTGGAATCTAAAAAGTCAAACTTATAGAAATAGAGTAGAGTGGTATTTACCAGGGGGTGGGATGGAGAGGAAAAGGACTGGGAAAATGTTGGTCAAAATATACAAACTTGGAGTTAGAACATGAGTAAGTTCTACCTAACGCATGGCATTGTGATCATAGTTAGCAATACTGAATTGCGTACTTAACGGCTCAAAGAGTGGATCTGAAATGTTCTCACCACAAAAAAAGAAACGATAATTGTGTGACATAGTAGATATGATCACTAATGTTATGGTGGTAGTTATATTGCAATATAGAAGTATATCAACTCAACATGTTGTGCATCTAAAACGTACACAATGTTTAAAAAAATGGCTGGCTAAAAGTAGTGCAGTGCACCATTTAGGGTTAGAAGTATGTGGATCAGTACCTATGAGGGCACATAGAGTATGAAGAATATTTAAAAAAATCTAAGCTTCCAGGGAGCCTGGCAGCTCAATCAGTTAAATGCCTGCCTTTGGCTCAGGTTATGATCCAGGAGTTCCGAGACCTAGACCCACATGGAGCCCCACATGGGGCTCCCTGCACAGTGAGGAGTCTGCTTCTCCCTCTGCCCCTCATCCTGCTCGTTCTCTCACTCTCTCTCTCTGAAATAAATAAATAAATAAATAAATTAATAAATAAATAAATAATAATAATAAAAAATCAGTCTAAAAAAATCTGAACTTCCCAAAGGTATTTAAACCAGCCATATTTCTAATTATGATTGTGTAATTGATAGCTATATAATACATGTAAGCCATAGTTCAATTTTTCTTAGCAAAAACAAAACTTCTCAAAGATTAAATCCAGTCAAATAAAGTGATAAAATATTTTTTTTATTTGAACGGATTAAAGAAACGACAAAGCATGATTTGCACATTCATATAGATCCAAGGAAGGGTTTTTTAGTTTTGTCATGCATCAAATTCACCTGAATATCTGAATTGTTAAAAGCCTCCTAGGATTTCCAATCTGCAAACAACTGAGAATTACTAAAAATTCAGAATCTATGTGTATTAATACTGAAGAATATAGCATATATATTAGGGACTTTAGCAGTATGGAAACAGAAAATCATTAAATTGTAGAAAGAAGAAAATGCTGGAAAATATTGTTATCTTTTTCCTAGGTGTACCAAAGTGAATGAACAACATCTATAGGTAGTTCTAAGCACAGACCCTCAGATGTGCTGGTATACTAGATTATCTAGGCTTTAAACGTGACTGATGTCTGAATCTTATCCTCGAAGACTCTGAATTAATTATTCTGGGATACAGCTTAGGCATCCGTAATTTAAAGCCTTCCTCAGGTGATTTCTTTATAAATTTTAAACCACAGAATTTGATAGCAATGAGTAGGAAAATTAGCATGCATTTCAAATAAGCGTTGTTAGGAGAAATGAGTAGACATCTGGATTCATAACTCAATGCATACAAAATGGATACATAATGGATCATCATTTCAGATAAAAATATTGAGACTTTGAAAGTCTTAAAATAAAACATGAGATTTTTTTCCCACATACATTCTTACACTTGAGAAGGTTATTTGAGCACAAGTCTATACATATACAAAATACATTAATGCTTACAAATGAATTGACAAATCCTGCAAACTCTAAACCAAAAATCCACTTGAAATATTAATGTCCTGTTGATATATGAAAATATTGTTCAACTGCCACAACATGCTAACTGGGCCTAATTTGTTTCCCTGTTGGTAGGTCATGCCACAGTCATGCTTCTTGCATGTGGGCTTCAAGGGGAGAGAGTATGAGATTTGATTCATCCTTAACACTCAGGATTCTTTAAACAACAATCATTTCCCAATAAGCTTAAGGGATTACACTAAAATTATACTTAATTTTTTTCATGCAAGATACTAATCCCATTAGTCAACACTTTACATGTGGTGATTATACAAAATTAATTATTTTTAAAAATGTATTCATGAATTATCTTCCACTGAATCATAGAAGTTTCACGTTGTATGGAAACTTAATTATCATCAATCTCGTCCCTGAACTAAAAATTAACAGTCTATTTCTTACAGGTCAACATGTTACCTCTTCAACTTCTAAAGGAATTATCCACCAAAAATATGATTTTTAATAGTGTAGATGATAAACCCAGAATTAATCACAAGTATGGTTGATTAGCAAAGCATTATCTTAAATTGTAATGCCATGCATACCACATGGGAGCTTTTATAAGTGACTTGTCAAGGAAAACACAGGGTTTCTATATCCACAGCTCCTCTGCTTAGGACTCTGGTAGGGCTGTGCCAGACATATGTGCTTCAGAAACTAGGTTGAGAGAAGAGCAGCTTTTTTCCATCTGTGTAAGAAAGCAATAATCATCGATATGACTAATTTTCTGGGAACGTGAAAGCTCTATGGCAGATTGTGGGATCTTGACATGACCTTTTGCAGTGTGCTGCAGTCAGACATCTGACAGAAAAGATATGCAGTGTATCTTGAGAAATAGCTATAAAACTGTATATATATAAAATATATATTTATATATTATTTTATATATGATTATGTATATGAAATGTTTCACAACGGCAATCATTTAATGTGAAATACAAATAACATTTTAATGAGATTCAATTCATCCCTCTACATGTACAATCTAACTGTAGAGGATGAGAGATGGAAATTAAAATAAAATTTAATTGCACATGACAAATCTTTAGGACTATCTCTTCCCTCATAAGGAAGGTAGTTGTGCAACTCCTCCTGTATGAAGCAAATATTGACCCAGAAGACTCAGTAGAAGACTACAGAGACTTTTATCTACAACCACTTAGGCCATATTTCATTGATCCGTTTTGCGTTGGATGTGGGGTGGGGGAGGGAAACAAAACTAGAGCAAAAATAAGTACTCTAACCTTGCAAGTTTCAAAAAAAAAAGTGATTCTAAAGTACATAGAGAGGAGTAAGGGGCACAAACTTCCAGTAATAAAATAAATAAGTCATGAGATGAAACTACAGCATAGTGAATACAGTCAATGATATTGTAATAACATCGTTTTTTGACAGATCGTGACTGCACTTAATTGTGGTGAGCACTGAGGAATTGCTGAGCCAGTGTGGTGTACACCTGAAACTAATATAATGCTGTCTGTTAGTTAAATTTCAGTTTAAAAAGTAAGTCTAGGGACACCTGGGTGGCTCAGGGGTTCAGCGTCTGCCTTTGGCTCAGGATGTGACCCTGGGGTCTGGGATCAAGTCCCGCATCGGGCTCCCTGCATGGAGCCTGCTTCTCCCTCTGCCTGTGTCTCTGCCTCTCTCCCTGTGTCTCTCATGAATGAGTAAATAAAATCTTTAAAAAAAGAAAAGTAAATCTAGTGGCAAATAACGTTTTTTTTTTTTTCTGATTCCTTATCCAAGGAGTACACCTTTTGGTCTACAAAATGCACCAAGTATCTTTGAGATGACTAAAGATGGTCTCTAACACTTCTGATCTTAGTTCTTATAATATGCATCATAATATATTTTTTTTATTCTGAAACGGGATTAATTCTTCAGTCAGTCTCCAAATGCCATCAACAGCATCAAGCAGACCTATCTACACAGGATGGGTTTGTCATGAAGTTCTCAGCTCGAGCTCTATTCCGCTTGCAGTCCACATTCTCGAGGTATGATTATGGAGTGGTAGCCCACAGCCCAGTCGAAGAGATGAACAGCTAATGATTCCCATGCTTCTACACTGATCATCTCAAAAGAGACAAAAATGTCATACAGTACCTATGGCAGAGCCATAGGTATTGGAAAACCTCAAAATATTTTTTAAATAATTTTTTCTTCCTTCCCACGGGCAGCCTTTCAGGTCACAGTCAAAGAATGAACAGATGTTTTCTTTTAGACAGATGTGTCCGTTCAACCCCATTGAAGAACATCAAAAATAACTACTACAGAGTTCATTCCTAAGCGCATTCATTTTACGTTAGTTGATACCAGAGTTTGATCTCCTTATTGACGTTTGAGAATATACCCTAAATTCATGGCACAAAGAAAAAGGTCTGAAATAAAATATAAACATTATTTTTTAACTCTTTATGTAATTTGTAAAACTGAGGCTCAATAGAGAGAATACAAAAGAAAATTATCTTACCATACCCAGTATAAATTAGGTACTTATTCTCCACAGAATAAAAAAATATATAAACTCACAGAAAATGTATGTTTTTAATAAGTAGAGTGTAAGGATTATCAGGAGTAAATCTGGTATCTTTCTACCTGGGTATATTATCTCCAATATCTACTATGTTCTGTAGTCATATTTTTAATACGATGGCTTATGCCTTCTTTATTGCTTATTCCTGAAGTCAAGAAAGAGCAATGAATACTGTCAGTCTTACACTCAGTCAACTGAATAAATCTATCATGAATACTAATATTTGGTTAATTTTATTAGGTCAACAGTACACAATCTGTGTAATTATATCCATACACGCTTGGGAACGTAAACACACACACACACATATACACACTTGTGGTGAACATTGAATTGCATCCAAGTGTATCTAGGCATCTAGTGAGATGTTTATTAGTCAAGGACATTTATTTAGTTCTTATTGTTTCCATATATAAGTCTATGTGACACTCTCAAAAGAAATACCATTAGATAGACATCCTTGTTTCATTGTGCTTCCCTTCCTTTTTCCTTATAAGGTGTGAAGAATTAACATTTTTGACTGTTATAAGGCAGGTCTGCCAGTCTCATAAAATGCTCTTTATTCTGTACAATACACAATTTCTAGGGCAAAACACACACCCTCCACCCCTCCATCCCTACCTAAGCAGCCATAGGAATGGGACACTTCCACTCACCCCTCACCACTGCAAGAGTAAACATCTTCTCCCTCCCCTCTGTTTGAAGGAAGGAGGGGCTTATCAGATTCAGGAATGTGGGAGAAAAAGACACTGGCAGGAGAGCCTTCCTTCCCCAGGGTCCTGCCCCTGCCCCTTCCCCTGCCCCTGCCCCAGTAGGGAGGAGCTGAGCCAACTGCTGGCTTCCTGGCGGTAAGCTGCCTGTACCCGCAGTGGCCAGGTGCAAAGTGACCAGCAGCAAGGAACATTCTGACTTTTTTGGACATGTCTGCTCTGCTCACTCCAATCACCAAAGGGGAAAGGGAAAAGTTGCTTGATGTCATCAGTGATTT
Organism: Vulpes lagopus; assembly: GCF_018345385.1. Taxonomy (NCBI): domain Eukaryota; kingdom Metazoa; phylum Chordata; class Mammalia; order Carnivora; family Canidae; genus Vulpes; species Vulpes lagopus. The sequence goes on along the minus strand of NC_054826.1, from coordinate 2,750,322 downwards.
GAGAAGAAAGAACAAAAGCAAGCCCAGTCTGGTGCTTCTGGCATTCCTTGGGATCTGGCGGCCTGCAGAGCAAGTGTTTGCTTTGCTTTGCTCTCTGTCCTCAGCCATGTAATACGATTACACAGCCAGCGCTTGGTCCTCGGGAAGAGGTCCCTACATCCCCAGCTCTCTCTATGGCTGGGCAAGGTGTTGATTCTGATGAAGTAGTAGGAATCCAATTGTGGCCGCTGCCCACTGAATGAAGTGCCATACACTAAACACCGTAGGAGCAGAACTTTATCTGTTGAGTTCTCTGCTTTATCACCGACTGTGGCTGCCGTACACTAAAATAGCCCTACCCTCCAAGCCAGGCTTCATCAGTAGGACATTTTCCTCTCTAACATTCTGACATCTGTGCCTTATCTCTCAATTGGATCTCAACACAAAAGGTGGGGGGGAAGAGAATGAGTTTTATCAATTTGGAATTCCTAGAACCAATGACTCACCACATTAGGATTTATTTTTATTTTCTATTGTCACTACATCTATTCTACTTCCCATATGACATAGTCAGTCCAGCCTTTATCCAGTGTTAATCAGACAAGAGATATAAAAACTTTTTTCTTTTCCTTTTTTCAATCACTGTTATTTTTGCCTTTTATTTTTTTATTTTATTATTATTTTTAATTTTTTTTATTGGAGTTCAATTTGCCAACATTTAGCATAACACCCAGTGCTCATCCTGCCAAGCGCCCCCCTCAGTGCCCATCACCCAGTCACCCCTGCCCACCTCCCTTTCCACCACCCCTTGTTCATTTCCCAGAGTTCATCACTTTCTACCATTCTCTGTGTCCTAGAACCAGGCCCACTTACCTTCAGTTATATTTCGAGATCTGCATTTTCTTTCCTCTACGGGAGAAGCCTATTTACCTTTATTGCTTTTGATGAAAGGCTGATTATCAGCCAAGGGCCACCAGGTTATTCTCCTCCTAAGGAAAAAAAAAAGGGGGGGGGGAGACACCATTTTGAAGAGTCTTAGAGTCTTGTAAGGTGTTCTGGAAACTTGGCTGTTCATTACCAGCTGAGTGCACTACTCCGTGCCTCTTCTCTTAATGGAAGCTTTTACATCTATTAGAATATCAGCAGTTATCAGAGATTCTCCAATAAAGGCACCAAATTAACACTATGTAATCTAGCATTTTCCAAATATTTTTCACAGTAGGAGATTTCATTTGCGTGCCTATTTATTTCCCCTAAAACATTATCATCTCCTACTTCCGGGATTTTGCTCTATTGTCACTAGCCTTGCTCCATTCTCTGTAGTACTAATGATTGCTTGATTTATTAGACATTTATTGGTTACCTTTTTTCTAATTTAACAACCTTCTTCACTACACTGTAAATACTACAAGAGCAGAACTTTATCTGTTGAGCTTTCTGTTTTATCGCTAATATTTAGAAACTTGTTTTTCTCTAGCAAATATTGAAACAAAAGACTGTTGCAAAGAATGAGTTTCATTGAGCTTTCATGACTTCAAGCTTCTCTGTCTTTCTTATTTTTTTTTTTTCATATTCTAAACTCAGGACTACATTCTATCTGATAGAGAGTAGAATTTAAATAACCAATCAATCAATCAATCCATATTTCAGCACTTGGCAAAGCTATCAGATTGCGAAAACTCGCATCTATTTTATTTTTGATCCCTCCTTTTCTACTAATATGTAATGGGTATACAGGTATCATAAATCTACATAATAGAGTCGACAGTAATGTGTTAGAAGTTTCCTATTACATCATTTGTACTAGGAACAGATATTTAAAAAATCCTTATTGGTAATCTTTTTTGGCCAAATTTCTTACTAATAATATTTCAAAACTAAAAGAAGCTGTTTTTGGTTTTGGGGTCTTCACCCCCTTTTTTTCTTTGCTGGTATTATTTCAAAGCTCCAGCAGAAGCTTCAATCATTCTGTTTCATGAACCTTGCCAAGTTTTCATCCAGTCTGAAAAAAAATAACACTTTTCCAAATCAGATAAACCTAGGAGCTTTAACGTACTGAGTGGTAGTCTTTAAAACAGGGTTAGAAAGACTAAGCCACCTGGTCATGCTATAAAGTCTGGCTCTACCCAATTTTGTCCTCTCTTGGTTTCTTTCTGCAAGCAATACGCTGCCAGAAAGTCAAATGGCTTTCAGCTGGGCAGTCAACAGGCCTTCTTTACTCTAAAACAGCTCACTTCCTATCTTAGCACGCTCATTCTCTTGAACTCTGAACAGTTTTTTTTTTTTTCTTCTTGGTTAAGACTCTAATGTTGTCCTATAGACTCATAGTTTCTGTTATAGTTTCCCCAGAAAAGCCTATGTTCTTTCAAATCATAAAACTTTGGTTTTCACCTCTGCTGGGAAAATTGCAAATCTTGCTAGGTTTTCCTGTCTGTGTATTAAATAGTGACTCCTTTCAAGATCTTGCTTTTCACAAGAGCGTGGAAATAGAGATGTTCCAAAGGTTGTTGTCAAAGTAAATGCTGTGCTATATTAAGGCAGGTAACTAAGCCTTCCTTTCCAGCCTTTTCTGGAAAAACATAGAATTGTTTTTGCACATAAATATATTCTCTATGTTTTCGTCCTTTAGATTCTAAAATTTCAAGTCATAGCAGGAGGGTAATTTGGATATAGAGAAGTCATGTGTTCGGTACCTTGACTTGCTTTACAGAACTTTGTTCTACCTCATTTGGACAGATTTTGTTTTATTGTGAGAAACACCCTCTATAATAGATTTTGTCCAATTTACAAAACAAATAGGATGGAAAGAAATGAAGAGTACAATACTTTCTTCTACTCAAAAAAGAAAGTTTGCTGGCTTTCATTTATCTCCTTACTGGAAGTCCCATTTTTTAAATTATTTTTCTGAGAAAGTTTGTGTGCTCTGAACAAAGATGAATCAGTTTGATTTTAAAGTATTACAGCCCTGATATATTGTTTGCAAGACACTTACTCATAGTGCTACTTGAAATGGAAGTTTGGCAGGAGTAAAGGTTAATACCAGAGTAACTCTTTCAATTACTGTCTCAGAAATCTGCCTCTAAAATGCTTTTAGATTACTCATTTCAGAAATATGCTGTGAGTCGCATTCACATAAGAGGTCTCTTCTGTCTTTCATCTGACTTCTGTTACCCATACTCTCCGTAAGTGTTCAGATCCTTGAGATCATATAATACGGTCTTTTCTTTGTGTAATATATCTTTGTTTTATATTGTGTGACAGAAGGTTAAAAAAACAGGAGAGTTATTATAAATTGAAGAATTGTAATTCATACAGTTACAGAGAAGTGAGAAAGCTTATATTTGTTGATATACAATAATATATATTATTGTTGATAATCCTAAACCATTTTATGGCACAGTGTATCTGTCAGTTCATGTCGGCATAACAAAACACCATAGACTGAGTGACTTAATGAACAGAAATTTATTTCTCACAGTTTGCAGCTGAAAGTTTAAGATCAAGGGGCCGACAGGTAAGTTTCATTCTGAGGCCTCTGCTCTTGGCTTGTAGGCTGCTGCCATCTCGCCCTATGATTATATGACCTTTTCTTATTTGCTTGGAGAGAGAAAAATCAGCTCTCTGGTGCCTCTTCTTGCAAGGGTACTAATCCCATCAGACAAAGGCATCAACCTCATGACCTCATCTAACACTAATTACCTCCCAAAGTCCCCATCTCCAAATAATATCACCCTGAATTTAGCACTTCAACATATGAATATTTGAGGGACACAAACATTTAATCCATGACACCCAGTATCAACAACTTTATAATTTATTATGTTAGAGACTAAGACTTTGATCCCCTGCGAGTTATGAGTTTGGTGAAGATATGTGTCAGCTGGATCCTCTGGGAAATGAATATTGAAATGGAGTTAAGAGCCCACATAGTTTATTAGATGATAACACCAGTGAAGAGATAAAAGAAGGAAGAAGGAGAACTGGGCAGGGAAATCCTTAAAACCAAGGTGCATATCTGACACATGAAAAAGAATGAACAATAGTGCAGTCAGACGAGCAGACTGTAATCTAGATGTGACAAGATCATTCCAGTGTGGAACTGTAGAGCAAAGATCATCTGTCAGAAGAGTCCTGAATTAGACAGAAATAGCCAGTCTTTGATATACTTACCATAGTCACTTATCAGTTCAGGCAATCCAAAAAGAGCATGGCCTCTTTTCAAAAGCAAAGGAAGATTCTGAAGATTCTGAGGTTGGAGGCTGGAGGCTGTCAGCTAACTGCACTAATGTGAGGAGGACAAGGTAATGCATTTCTATGGGTGCCATGCTCTCACCCTTGGGCCGTGTGGGCCAAGTTCTACAAACACATTAAAGGAGCAGTTCCTCCAGAGTTCTAGTTCTAGCAGACTTCTCTTTTTGAAAAAAAAAAAAATGCAGAAGAAGAAGATTAATAAGACAAATTCAGCTTCACTAAAATTTGTGTGTGTGCATGTGTGTGTGATAAGTGGTACTAGTCACCTACCTTAACTATACATTAACAATTTGTCGGCCTAACCTATCACCTTTATTGAGTCCACTGTCTTATTTGGTGGTAAGACCCAAATTCTCCCTCCTGAGGGAGCTCAGCCTCTGATAAACACTTTCTCAAGCTACTTTCACTGCACTTCTCCTTGTATACAAATAGCTGGGTAATGAAGTAATAAGAATCGCCCTACTGGATGGTCTGAGTTTCCACACATTTTCCTCCCTGCCCTCAATAAGTAACAGCATCCCTACCACCTCTGGCTGGCCAAGGTCAGTTTTCCCTTCCAAGAGAGCCTCTTCCTCTTGTCTGGCTCCCTGAGCACATTGAGTTCAAAATGCCCAACTGTCAACACTAGTTTGTAGTTCAGTGTAATCCTTGCTGTGTCCTCTGGAAATTGTGCACAACCCATAGAGACCAGGCTCTCTAACCAGGAAAAACCCACTTTTGCAGACATGGAATGACAGCAAGCAAAGCTGTTCTTACTATTCACCATTAGTTACCAGTTTCTTGTGTCTTTTCTATTAGGAACACAGCTCTATACAAGGCCTCTGATTTTGTGTTTACATTAAATGCTAGAGAATAGCACTTCATCTCTACAGACTCTTGACTCCATGCTTATGCCTTGGTCGTACCTTTAGGTCCTTCCAATGATCTATCTAGCCACTGTATCTAGATGGAGCATAATGGGATAGAACCAATGGATCACATTTTCATGGGCCCACACCTGTACATCCTTTGCCATAGAGGTGTTCTTTCACTGGACACTCTTGTAAAGAAATTCATATTTGTCAATTAAGCACTCTGTTACCCTGGATGTTGGTGTGGTTGAAGGTTTATGGGCAAGAAAGGCAAACCCATTCTTGGAATAATTGTTTACATTTATGAGAAAGAAGGAGAGAAGAACCTCAATATAACTGATTGAATTCCTCAGGGAATAGCTTCATACTAGTGCCTCAGAGTTGGTCTGTTGCTGAGAGATTAGAGATTCAGGAGATACAGCAGCTGGATTGACTTTGACATTTGGGAGTCGACGCTGTTGGACTCACATAAGTCTGCATATGGCCATGCCATTTGTGTGTGTGCTGTGTCATTTCTGGAGTTGAGTGAATTCAAAGGTAGTAAAATATCAATTGATGGCCATTTTGTCTATTTTGTTCTTCAGTTCCTCTTCCATGATGGATGATTTCTGTTGAGAATTAATACATGATACAAATACATTTGTACGTGTGCTCTCTTGGGTTTCCACGCACATGGTTCTATCCTAGTCCTCCTTGTCTCTAATCTTCCGGTCCTTTTTGTTCCAAGTCCCCATACCATTTGCTGCTGCTCATGAATAAATATATCTACTTGTCCTGCCTGGTTATCATGTCATGGTGTAATATATTTGTATGTGTGTGTGCATGCACGCAAATGTGTGCTCATTGTCTTGACACAGTTCTGAGCCCTAGATGCAAGCTAGTTAGTTCCCCTTCTTGAGCAAGCCAATAAGCACACAACTCCAATTAATTCTCTTTCTGACTTTCATACTCTGGGCCACTATACACCCTGGCAATTTCGCCAGGATCAAGTGGCTGAAAATGAGGAACAGCCCCTATGAATACCCAGAACCCTCTAGAATTATTCACGTTATCCAATCCTAGGCTTGATTCCCCTGCCTTGCCCTTTTCTTCACACAGAAACCAGAATAAAGGCTTTTGCCCGTAGCTACCCTTACTCTCTTCCTTATCATAGATAAGTTCTAGTGTTTCCCTTGAGTCCCATATGGCATGTTGTGTTCTCCCAGTGGAACTCTAAATATAACAAAATTGCAAAATTATTTCTAGTGTTCCTCTTTTGAACTGCACCTACCATCACCATACCTCACCCAAGGTATTATGGTTAAAACACAAGGATGAAGTAAATATATAGGATGGCTAGACAATTCAGATTGTTTTTGGCTATATTATGACAGAAGGAATGATAGTTAATAGACAGAAGGAGTAGATGGTTAATAGTTAATACAATTATGTGTATTTTAGTCTATTTCAGGTAAATAAAACACCTTTTGATTATTTCTCTAGATTAAGCACATATTTTCCAAATTGGTGATCACATACCATATACCAGTAGACACATTTATCCACACAACAGTGTTTGTCATGACATCTATGAGTGATATTGCTATTTAATTGAAACTGTGGTGCTGTGCAATTATTCTCCAAGATCTCTCAAATTTCTCCAAACTAAACAGATGTATGATAGAAATCACTACATTACATTATCTAGATCTTTAAAAGTGGCACCAATTTCTGCCACGTCTTGCCCCTCTGAAGATAAAATGCTGGTTTTGATTCACTATCAAGGTAAAAGTGAAGACCTAGAGGCTTGTGGTCTCCCCATGATCATAATAGCTTTTACCACACAGATCAAGGACTCACTATTGGGACAAATTACAGAAAAAGCCCAAACATCTGTCCATTGAGAATGGATAAAGATGTGATATAATTTATACACACGCACACACACACACACAAAACCATAAAAAAATAATGGAATCTTGCCTTTTTCAATAACATGGATGGAGCTAGACTATATTATGCTAAGCATAACAAATCAGTCAGAGAAAGACAAATGCTATATGCTTTCACTCACATGTAGAACTTAAGAAACAAAAGAGATAAACATGGAGGAAGGAGAAAAGGGGGGAAGCGAACCATATAGATTCTTAATGATAGAGAACAAGCTGAGGGTTGATGGAAGGAGAGTGGGCGATGCGTGGGCTAGATGGGTGATGGATGTCAAGGAGGGCACTTGTTGGGATGTGCCCTGGGGATTCTACATAAGTGATGAATCCCTGCTCCTGAAACCAGTATTACACTATACATTAACTAACTAGAATTTATTTTATTTATTTATTTATTTTTATTTATTTATTTTTAATAACTAGAATTTAAATAAAAACTTGATACAATCAATAGTAAAACAAGGACTCACTATTGAGTATATTCCAACTGCCAAGATTTTCAAGTTCAACTATGCATTCAGAACCTGGGAGATATAACCAATGGGTCAGTCTCCAGGACATTGGTTCCACAAACCAGACTTTGGTCACAACTTTAATCATCGCTTGCCTCATGGCCACCCCTTTTTTAATAGAGAAGCCATGATGAGGCTTCGGGGTCATAAGTATCAGACCTAACTCAAACTCTGTGTCCAGTTGCTCTTGAAATGCTGGAGTGTCCCATTTCCAAGAGTATCACCTTAGTAAACAGCTGCAGCCGAAGGGGGAAATGCTGAGAGAATTGTTTCCCTGTGTAATTATTGTGAATGCTTCTATTTGGGAATTGAGCACCTCAATCCATGCATCTTGGCCAAAAAATTGACTTGGAATTCTGTAAACTGAGAAAAGGGTTATGACTTTATTTAGAATGACCACCCTTAGCCTTCTGCTCTTTCAATCTTACTTTCTTTTGATTATGGATGTTCAGCAGAGCGACAGCCTCACATGTTGTGTTCTCAGAAATGCTGTTATGTTAACTATCTTCTGCTTGAATGCCACTCACTCCTCATTAACAGTCATTGTGACCACCCCTGCCACTGAGGGTTGCCACTGGCCTCTGTTGCTTTGATGCCTTGCTATCCCCGTGGCTATCAACATGTCAGACCCTATCAGACTCTCCTAGAGTCACATCTGACCAGGCCTCTGAGTAATACTAGCGACCCTCTATCAGCACACTCCCAATAGCCTTTGTGAGTGCCGTGTCTTCTGCGTTTTCCTTTGAAGCATAATTTTCTGATGGTCTTTTGGACTCACATAGTGTATCCATTCCGGTATGGCCATTTTCCTGAGTCTTTTGTCGAGTCTTCCATTATCTGTCACGGTAATTCAAGCATTTCAACTTACCTCAGCATGGGACATTCTTTTTCTAGGCTTCTATGAGACATCCTACCAGCAATTTAGATGGCCATCCTACTCATCAATGTTAAATCCTTACAATGGGCAGAAATGACTTGTCCTAATTCCTCCACCATTGTGCATTCTTGAAGGGAAGCCGTTCAGGAAGAGAATGGCCTCAGCTTGAAACTCAGACTGATCCAGCAGGTGATGCACCTGGGGGCTGTCAGCTATCCACGCTCCCTGTATCTGCACAGCAATTACATTCTTCAAAGGGGATCCAACTGGGACATCTCCATGGCTGCCTCAAGAAGTGAGCATAAAAATATGAAATTGATAAGGGAAGTAGCATTTTAAAATTCAAATTATTAAAATGACTTATTTTGGCATAGTTTTCAGAAAATTAATATTAGAAAAATCAAAACATTTAGTTAGGTTAGCCAATGTTAGATGGGTAATTTACTTGCTTTGACAGTTTCAAAAATTCTACTACCTTCCATTCTGCTTGAAAGTCTGATATTAGGGATCCCTGGAGGGCTCAGCAGTTTAGCACCTGCCTTCGGCTCAGGGTGTGGTCCTGGAGTCCTGGGATGGAGTCCCACATCAGGCTCCCTGCAGGGACCCTGCTTATCCTTCTGCTGAGTCTCTGCCTCTCTCTATCTCCCATGAATAAATAAATTAAAAAATCTTTTTTTAAGAAAGAAAGCCTGATATTAAATTAAATAATAAATATTTAATCAATGTGAAGTCATTACAATTTGTTTAATGAAGCATATGCATTTGTGTAAGCTATTTAAATACTAATATTGGGGTCACTGATAAAATTTTACACTAACAGTCCCCAATAAAATATTCCACGAGGTCACTCCCACCTCAAATCCAGGACCTTGGTTAATATAATGCTTTGGGATTTGCCCTCATACAATGTTGTCTTAAGATCGTCATGCCTAAGATTACAGACCTTAGTGGAGACAGAGGCCCCACCATCCCAATTGTCCCAGCTGAGTCCACTTCCAGCGTATTGGCCCGCTGACTGTAGCTGCATGAGTGAGACCTGGTGATTCTAGGTGATTCCTGAAGTACCGATCAGGCATTTCACAGAATTGCAGGAAAAAGTACATTTCTTTTAAGTACTTTAACTTTTTTGGTGCTTTGCTATGCAGCAATAGATAAAGGATCCAAGGTCCTTTCAAAAGCCTCGGGGAGCCATCCATCAATCATCTTTTCAAAAGTAAAAACTGAAATGTCAATTTCATAAAGTAACAGATACTATCTGAGGAAAGAATGTCACAACCTATGTTTATCCAAACATAGACTCTAAATTATTCTTAGAAAAAAACAAACTGCTTGTGAGTGTTAGAATAGTTTTTTTTTTTTCACTTCTGATAGAATATAAACTTCTAGGCTATGCTTATTACAATATTCTTAAAAGCTTTCTATGGTGCTAAGCATTGTTTTTAACATGTCATCTTTAATAAAATTTCAATGTGTATATCCACAGTACGGTGTAGAAATTCAATAGTGAATAAAACATATAAATATGGAAAGAATTTATGGGTTTAAAATTCAATTCAGGAAAGAGATATTCCCTAATGCATTCTGATTTTATTCTTTTATTTCACTTATTTGTTAAATACCTCGTATTTTCCAATAACTATGCTCTATATTTAATATGTAAAATTGAATAAGAAATGTCCTCAGCTTTCCCTAAAGGTAGAAATAGACAGCAATACAATAATAGAAGGGGACTTTAATACCCCATTTTCATCAGTCGTTTCATCATGGGAGAGGTCACCCAGAAAATCAATAAGGAAACATTGGCCTTGAATAGGACACGTTAGTTGAGATGGACTTAAGAAATCTAGTCTTCCATTCTTTCAATATTCTGACCAGCAGATATGTAACTAGCAGTGATAATGCAGGGTTCCTGTATGAAATAAGACAATGAGTTTCCCAAGAAAAAGATATCAAGATGAGATCTAAAGATAAATGTAAAGATAAATTGGGTGGTCCATAAAGGAGCTAGAAGAATTAGAGAATTGAGGTAGCTGTTGAGAGAATATCACTGAGAAGCTATTTTGAAATTTCATGGGAAAGTTCAGCAATGGCCATATTTTTCCAAGAGTGAATCATGCTACAGTAAGACGGTTGCATATTCTGACGTGTATTCTCATCCTCAGCGCGTTGGACTGACCAGGCCACCAAAATAAGAAGAGACTTAGTTCTGATATTCACTATATCCTCAAGTTTGAGAAATTGAGTGAGATTGAATGACTATAAGGCAATTTTGAAAATTGTGAAGTATTTAAAAATTGAAGACTTGGATTTCAATTATTTCTCTTTATTTCATTAATCATGGATGATTAAACAAACTTGTAAAATCTTGTTAACCGCATCTTGACATTTAAATATTCAGAATTGACGTTAGAGGTGTTAAGTTAGCTAGAAAGGCCATTCTCCTTGAGTGTTCTGGAAATATAAAGGAGAGAAAAAAAAAAAAAACAAACTTCATTTATCCAGCTCCATTTTCCCCTACACCGAATTTCAATGTTATAGCTTCATAAAGGAAAACGTCAATCATTCTCAAACATTACTTTTTAAAGTAATTTATTTTAAAAGTATTTATTGTCTTAAAATATTTTCATAATTCAAACACATTCTCATCAGGTTTTCAAACAACAACAACATTGTCAAAAATGATTTGGCAATGAAGGTGATAAACAATAGGACTACAGTTTTCTAAAATGGCAGAAGCAAAAATAATCAAAAACATTTATTTCAACTGTATCTTGAAAATAAATACATGTTTGCAACTGGCTGTTGGTGACCAGGTTTGGTCCAAATAGATGATAATGATTTTGACATCATTATACTGGCATCTTAAACAAGGAAAACCTAGATTCCCTAAGCATTGGATTGTACATATTGGATGCGACGTGTTAATCATAGTATGTGACTTAGGCTTTTATATTGCCTTTTAAGGGACATCGTGTAGTTAATCATGTTCCCTTAAATAAAGCTTTGAGATTATTTTTAAATATAAGCATAAGTTCAGTTGAACAATAAAAAATAGCACTGTCAGGTACTTCTGCCTTCAGGATTGTACTGTCACTTGAGAAATTCTGAATAGTTTTGTCGCTTTAGGTGGAAAAAACTTGAGGTAACCTTGATTTAATCGACTTAACTCAGCAAAAAACAGTAAAGACATCCCCACATGCCAGCAATTATTTCTCAAATTCCCACTATAATGCGGAGGATTATAAACTTTAAATGCCCCCCTGGGAATGTTGAGCTAGAGCCCTTTGGAACATAGCTGGCCGATCCGATCCAGTTCTATCACTTTCCATTATAAACTTTGTCAGCCTCGTTCTAAAAACACCCGGGAGTGCAGTTTAACCTTTCTGAAAGCTGCATTGTAGTAATGTCCTCACCAGACTCCATCCCATGCATCATTTTTCTCCCCTTTCATCCACAGCTCCTTCTTGCACTGATTTCATGCCACAGATCAATCACAGGATAGCCTAAAACTTGTGGGGAAACCAAAATAATTTAATTGATCCACATCCTTTAATGTGTGCCAACAATTCTATTTCAGCTACATTGTTCGACTCCGCTAGGGTTTCATACTGATGCTTGAAATGTTCCTTCTTTTCTTCTCTCCTAGTTTGAGTTACTAAAAGCCCCAAGTGACTTGCAAATATGCCATATGGAGAAACAGGTACAATTATTATCTATTAACACCACAGACTGGATTTCTTTAATTAGGCAGACATCATAGTGAAAGAATTATGGAAAATGGTCGTACATACATGATGGTATAACAGGGAATAGCACCTAGACAGGGGAGATAGAGCAATTATCCAAAGATGTTCTGGGGCATTTGACTGGAATTTTGTTACTATTACAAATTTATTGTTAACTGTTGGCTCTCTTTATTTTTTATTTTTGCTTATTTATTCAAGAGAGAGAGAGTGTGTGTGAGCATGAGAGGGGGAGGGACAGAAGGTGAGAGAGAGGGAAAGCATCTCAAGCAGATGCCGTGCTGTGCATGGAGCCGGGTGCAGGGATCCCTTCACCCTGGGATCATGACCTGATCCGAAATCAACAATCAGATGCTTAACCGACTGAGCCTCCCGGGTGCCCCTGGCTCTCTACTTTGATGAACGTTTTCACATTGAGATTCTCTCCTCCTCCCTCTGCCCCTCCCCACTTATGCTCTCTTAAAAAAAAAAAAAAGTATTCAAATACTCTTGACAATAATTAATTCATTTGAAACATCAATACATGTACATTCTGAAGAAGTACAATGAAGATTAATGTCTGTGGAGTTAATTACTCCTTAAAATATGCAACGGATTTGCTTTCTATAGGAAAAGGACTGAATTCTTTCTCTTTAAAAAAAAAAAGATCATTTATTCATTTGAGACAGAGAGAGCACAAATAGGGGGGCAGGCAGAGGGAGTGGGAGAGGCCGACTCCCCACCTGGAACCCGATGTGGGGCTCCATCGAGCCACCCAGGTGCCCCTAAGTTCTTTCTCTAATGGAAAGTTATTAATGCTAATATCTAATAATATCTTATTTTAGAATTTTTCCAATAATATCCAATAATATTTTCATGTCCAGTGATAGTTTTCCAAAAAAAATATTTCTAAAATATGTACCCTCAGAGAGGTCTCAGGCCAATTCTCTTTAAGTGGATATTAATATAGGTAGGAAATTTAGCCTGAGAAAAATATTATATGCCGAATGGAAATGAAAAGTCAGAAACAATACAGGGTTGTTGAGGACGTCTGACAAACATGATGTAGGGAGGCCAAGTGTACAATTCTTACTGTCGTGTCCTCGCAACCCATGCGAACAAAATAATATGGATGTGAGCGGGAAGAAACAAAACCAAACCAAAAAGCACCGGCTATGTAGCGGTCACCTGGGAGAGAACTACTCAGAGCCTTAAACCCAGGCACCCGTCGAGTCACTACCTTGATGCGGTCTGGAAAAGCGTGGAGGACCAGGGTAATAGTACTGTGGAAGTGGGTCAGGGGACTCAGAATGGCTCACCCTTTTTAAACTCATGGTCTCTTGTTTCTAAAGAAAGAAAAAAAAAAACAGTTCAGCCACACCAAGTAAAATATTTGTAGGACTGTAGAATCGTCTGTGCAAATTTTCCAGATTCTGGTTTCATTAAAGCAATAATTCGCTCTCTCGACCGGCTGGGTTGTGGAAATGAAAGAGCTGTCAAGCCCAGTCACACTGGTATCTGAAGAAAAGAGTGGGATGAAAATGAAAAGCAAATACAGGAAGCTAGTTTTTAGTAGAGTTGTGGTTGCTGTTGACTAACCCAGAGAAAACATTTTATGTGGATTTAATTTCGCGGTTCCTCAGGACCTCGCCCAGGATGCCCTGACCTTGCCCATCCATCAAACATGGTGCTACATGGTCTGTGGAGCAGTTTGTTTTAAACATCCTTCAGAACCAATAGGTTCATGGAAGCGTGCGTAAGTGGGCTCTAATCTCCAGCAGAGAAGACCGTGGGTCGTGGAAGCAACTCAACCAGCAAAGCACACTCCAGACCTGGCCTCTTAAGCACCTCAAATATCATGACCACAATTTCCATCATACTGTTCGTTAATCAGCATGGGAGGTGATAGATTTAGGGAGAGAAGCGGCATTCAACATGATGTGCCCTGGTAGAAGCCCATGCACCAGAGGGAGACTATCCCACAAGAGCAGTAACTACTTGTGAATTCACCTTCCTGATACTGAGTTCTCTTGATTTCTCTGATGTAGATCAACGTGCCACCGGCATGGTACTAAGACTCAAGCATCCACACGCATACATACACACGCAAATCCGTAGGTGTCTAAGAAAATATCCTAAAAAAAAATAAAAGCAAAACACAAAACCTAGCATAAAGGGTGATAGGAAGTATGGTAAATGGCAAAAAAAAAAAAAAAAAAAAAAATTTGATAAAAGGAACCGAAGCAAATAGAGACATCATGTGCTTTGCATGATTTTAATGAAGAAAAATTCTAAAATCAGGGATTAAACATCATTTTCAGAGTGCAGAATGTGGTAGTAGCATAAAAGTAAATGCATTGTGTCTGTTTTTCTTTCAAATCACTTCACCCCTGGTAACAAGCCCCAACCGCATGGCACTGGGTTGTAAAACCCACCCATCTTCAGCCGCAGTGATTGGCCCAGGGACGATCATATCAGTAAAGCAAGGGCTACAAAAAGCCTTCCTTGGATTTGCTCTCTCAGGAACTGGCAGTGAAATGCCTGCTTTCATTTCTTGGATGCCTGAGGCTCCATGGACATGAGCCTAAAACTATCTGTAGTTGTGGATTCAATCTTGCCTGAGCAGCTGGCCTGAGAGAATCAAGCCAACAGGCAGAGAGAAACACACACCAAAAAAGAGAAAGTCTCAACAATATTCAAGTTTTATGAACCTCTAAACCACTTCCACCTCCCCATAACTCAGTAGCAGAAACCAGTACAAATCCCAACGTTGTTTGAATTAGTGTGTCGGGCTTCTGTACGTCAGGCGCTTCACTAGCATAAGCAGGAGGAGAGACACTTGCCGTGACAACCATAAACTGGGGAATCCACCATAAAATAATGAATCAAGGGGCTGGGAAGGAGAGTCCGTCCCTCACAAGCTGGGATGGTTATAGGGCAAACTATGGCTCCCCAAGATTCACATGCTGAAGTCTGAATGAAGTCGGAATGAGAATTTTTTGGCAAGTGAGGTCATTGCAGATGTAGTATTAGGTTAGGGTGAGGTCACTGGGCTGGGTCCTAGTCCAATAGGACACCTGTCTGTGAGAGAAAGTGAAATTTGGCCATGGACACACACACACACACACACACACACACACACACACACAGAAAAGGTGATATGAAGAGACACAGAGAGGATGGTCATCTACAAACCAGGAAGAGAGGCTTGGCACAGATCTTCCCTCATCGCCCTCAAAATGAACTAAGCCTGCTGACACCTTGATTTTAGACTTCTAGCTCTCTGAGCTGTGAAATATTAAATTTCTGTTGTGTAAGCCACGGTTTGCGGTATTTTGTTATGGCAGCCCTGGCAACAAATACAGATGGTAACAATCCAAGTCCCGGGGCAGGAACCAGTCATTAAAATGCCTCTGCGATATCCTGGTACTTGGACATTATACAGGCTGAGTCTCTTCAGCTGAGTAGGGAAAAAAAAAAAAAAAGTGATGGGAGATTGAAAAGGATTGCTTACTTCTTTCTGCTTTTAGTAAAAAAAAAAAAAAAAAAAAAAAAAATGCTGCAAGTTAGGAACAAGTAGAAATAAAATGTGGCCTGTCTAGAAGAAAAAAGATAAAGCCAGGGAGATCTATAGCATTCTTGAGGCAGAATGTTTCTGTCCGTCATACGCCCAGCCCAGGAAAAGTGGCAAAATGCTGCTGCCAGTTATTAATGACACTCTGGCATCTACAAACACCGCGTAGGTGCTGACTTGAAGTTGTTGGACTCTAGAGGCTTCCGGGTGCCCTTGGTCAGTCATGGAAGTGGACGCTCAGGCAATCAATATTTGAAGGGTCTTGGATTACAAGAGAAACATCTTGAGATTCTTCAACAGCTACAGAAACGTCCAGTCAGTCCATGAGCCACTCAGTCAGACGGGGAGAGGCCAAAGCTCTCAGCTCTCACAGGCAAGGCCGGGTTTTGTAATTGGACTCCTTCATATCAAAATCTTATACTTGGGATAGATTTTGATTAATAATCTCTGGTATCCACACAATAAAGAAGTTCCGGGGAAGGCCAGAGAGTTCTGGGACATTGTAAGAGACGCTCAGATCCGTCATCTCCATGTCATTGATGTTCTCTTCAGGATCCTGTGTGTGGGCTGTTGCCTCACACAGCCTGGATCACGTGTCTTATAAAGAAGTTATTTTATACCCAGATAATCACCTAACTTGTGTGACAGATTTATGGAGGCAGGAAGCAGAAATCCAGAGATCCTGGCATAATTTAACATAAGGGCACCTAAACCGAGGGCTCTGCTCCCCGCTACAAATGTCACCGGTCTATAAACCAAACAGCAAATGTTTCCAAAGGGATTAGGCTGGGTTATCTGCTGACGGGATGCTTAACCGGGAGGGGAACGGACCCAGGGCCTGCTGCTTATTGTCGTTCTTTCCAGACCCAGTGGCCGTCCTCGGTGGGCAGAGAATGGAGAAAGGGAATATTTGCAGTGGTAGAATCTGAAACACTTTACTAAAGGTCATTCATGTATTCATCCCATTCTCTGTAAACTATGCGCTTCGTTTCTTTTACACCCTGACCTCTGGGGGAGGGGAGGTAGGTATCCCATACAGTGACTGGTAGGTGCTGTTTTCATGGCTAAGTCTTTTCTAGACGGCCCCATTTCTTGAGAGATCCCCAACTTTCTATCTGTTATTGAATACTGGCGATGGGACACACAGTTAGATTGATCATGCAGCCCATACATTTTGTGATTATGTTGAGACAAATCCAGGCCTAACTAAAAAGAATACAGATGGTGTAGGCTCCCTGGACTAGGAGATGAATGAAAAAGCTGGATCTAACTTAGCCTTTCTCCTTTCCGTGAGTGTGTTTTCAGTTGTATGTAGGATGATAGCTCCGTATCAGACAGGGAAATTTTGAAATTGGGTTTATTAAGAGGTGTGTGTAAGGGGTGTGTGCATGGGCTGAACAGTCAGAAAGTAGAAAGAAAGGATACGGCCGCTACTATTGTTACCTGCCTACCTCACCCTCGCCTTTTTCTGGCAACGTTCCTACTTCCCTGAACACAAGAGAGGGTACCTGTGACAGACTGGACCAATCATAATGCCCAGAGTCGTCAGAAAGACCAGCACATGAATGAATGAGTCCTGAAGTTCACAATGGGTTCCAATGAACCTTCGCATTGTGATGAGTGTTCTCTACCAACAGAAGTTCCTTCTACTCCTTCATGAAAAGTTTACCCCACCTTCATCTGAAACATTTGTAAAAGCTTTCTCTGAGGTATTTTCCTTTCCAGGCACTTTCCGATTCTCTTAAGGGTCTGCCCCCACCATCCCTCTCTGCTTCTAGACATATAAATAGACTCAAGTTCCAGCACCCTTCAAAGTGTAAGCTATTTATGAAGAGGTTGATGCGTGTCATAAAAACAGTGTGGTTTTCCTGATTTGTACAGACAGAAATCTGGGGAGTGTACGTGAGAATGGATATTAAGAGGGACAAGATTATGCTGATAGGAATATAAAGTTAAATCAGGCCAAGATTATTGACTGAGCCCACGAAGCAGAGATTCTCAATGTTTAACTGTCTGGCAGAAATATGGACTCAAAGGTGGCCTTAACTATATGAAGCTGAAATGCCAAATTAACCTTCATATACTGTATCTGTAGGCTTAGGAAAATTGGAATGCTAGAGGGCACTTTCATGTAAGGTCTTTCTTACCCACCCTGCGACATTACAGAGGACACAACACAATTTCACCATTGCTGTAAGGAAAAATGTTTCTGAGAGGATACACAGCATTTTTTAGAGCGCTTATGGTTGCTATGCTCAGTAGATCTGATATCACAGGGAAAATTATCCCATCAAACTGGATCACTAAATGTAATGGAGATAATGGGAACCCAGGGTTGCAAGGCCCAAATGTGTCACTTAATTGCCAAAGAGAAGGTAAGTGTGGTTACGATAGTGGAGGGTCAAGCTAAAGCAGTGATCCACATAATCTAACTCACAAAGACCTGAGGCATTGGCTAGTTGAACATGGTTTCCCTAAAAGTGAAATAGATGGGCAGTCTACTATTGCGATTTCATCTGTATGAGTGGCACCACCTACCATGACTAGCAAAATTGTAATTTCCATTGGGAGATACAATAATGATGAGATTGACCTCAAAGTTAACACTACTTCCTGGCCACTTTGGCTCCTTATGCCCCTGAATGGTCAAAGAAGAAAGGAATGTACCGGCTGAAGTGATTACCAAGGGGCAGCTGGACTGGAGGCACAATGAACATAAAGGACTATATCTGGAATATAGGAAATCCCTTAGGACATCTCCTAGTACTACCATCTCCTGTGATTAAAGCCTATGGAAAACTATGATGAGCCAATTTTGGCAGGAGGGCTAATGGCTCAGACACCTCAGGAATGAAGGTTTAAGTCATCCCATCAGACAAAGACCCACAACCAGCAGAAGTCCTTGATGAGTGCAAAGGGAATATAGAATGAATAGCAAATGCGTGTTTTTAATTAGAATTTCAATTTCTATTCTAAAATTCAATTTAAAAAAAAAAAAAAAAGAAGAAGCCTGGGGTGCCTGGCTGGCTCAGCGGGTAGAGCATGTGACTCTTGATCTCGGGGTTGTAAGTTAGAGCCCTATATTGGGTGCTAGAGATTACTTAAAAATAAAAAAATAAATATATAATAGTACAGCTTAAGTCAGAGAATCAAGTAATTCACTGAAAGGCATTTGACCATTTTAGTAGCAGATTCTCAAGTGCATATCATGACTCATGTGCCATTCTCTTATGCGTCTCTTGCTTAAAGTAAAACAAAATAAAACAAAAACCAGAAATGCAGGACTGGTGGTATATTAAGAAAATAAAAAGTGGTAGAAGAGTAGAAAAAAAAAGCATTAAAGAGAAAAGAAAAGAAGCATTTTTGCTTGGGTTCGTATCGCTGTTAGCTGTATTAGCAATTGGAACTGGCCAATTAGGACGTGGATGAAAAAGCTTACAGAGCACTAAAGGTAATGTACTTCTCCCAGTGTTTTGTCATCATATCAAAGCAGGGACTCCTAGGATGGCTGGACTTATGTGTGAGGACAAACACCAAATTAAAGGAATCCCCTGCTGAGAGCAGAGTCCGACATCTAAATTTCACACATTGCTGATTATATGAACAACGTACAGAAAAGGATTTTTAAAAGAAAATTAGCAAATCATTAGGTATTGAGGCTTTGGAACTTCTAAAGCCAAAACAGCCTGCTGCCTCCTATCAACACAACGGCCCAAACCTCTAGGGCGTATTACACTTCGTGATTCGAAAATGAGTATTGTGTTGAGGGTTAACGACTCTAAGAACAGGGATAATGATTGAGATCTCTTTTTCAAAGGCATCAGTGCAAAATTCTTAGCAAGAAGTAGAGTTCATAGATTTTAAAGCACTTATGGAGAAAAATTAGGTGGAGAAGTTTTACAGGTCCGTCAGGAAAATAATGGTCTGGGGTTGTATGAAGAGTATTTTCCATATAATATTAACTGGCACCCAACTGTACAACCTGGTACCACATGACTCCCCAACCGAAGGCAGGCTGGGCTTGTGTTATCAAAAATACTGATGATTCTCCATGGATCTGAGACAATAGAGTAATCTAGGGACGCCTGGGGGGCTCAAGGGTTGAGCTCCTGCCTTTGGCCCAGGTCATGACCCCAGGGTCCTAGGATCTAGTCCCGCATTAGACTCCCTGCAGGGAGCCTGCTTCTCCCTCTGCCTGTGTCTCTGCTTCTCTCTCTGGGTCTCTCATGGATAAATAAATACAATCTTAAAAAAAGCACAGTAAGCTACAATTATGAACTGCAGATGCATTATCTCTAATAACCTGAATGCAGCGGTTTAGAAATAAATGCTTTCTGTAGTTCTCAGTGCTTTTCCCATGAAACAAAATCCGTTACTCACATTGTATCTACTTCATGGTACTACCATCTTTATATCTTTGTAAAAATGCATTTTTCTAATGATACGCTACTGAAAATCAATGCCAAAAACAATTTTAAGTTGTTAAACACTAAGAATCATGACCGTGAGGATTTTAAATTTGTAAACTCCTTTAACTTTTAAAAGGTGGGCACGTAATCCCATTTTGCACATGAAAAAAATAAGTAAATTTCCCAAGAGTATGTAGCTAATCAGAGACAAAATGAGGGTTTCCAAACGACGTGGTCCAAGATAAGAGGTTCTGTTTTTCAGCTTTATGCTATCCGTAATTGTGGTTCAATCAAAATAAAAATATTGACATGATTGAAGTATTTATGGAACTATTTCATTCCAAATGTAAAGTTAAGAGTTTTATTTAAGAAACTTGGACACAATGTGAGCTTTGTTGTCACTTTACTGAATACCCATATGGCACCGTAGTAAATCCTAAAGATGACACTCCAACTCCTAGGCTCTTGTCAATGACAAACACAGATATTTCTTTTTGTTTGGATTTGCTAAAATAGAGAACATTATTTGCCTCGATGATGCTGAGAAAAATAATGTTTGACTGTCCTGATGAAGGATCATTTGGATATAATTGATGAAATTTGTTCAGACTGCCTTAATAACAGCATTTCATTCCGAGCAACACAAGGACATAAATTACAAATGAAATTCAGGTTTAGAAAAGAAAAGAAAATAAAAGCAGCCTCCAAATCACAGAGTATCTTTTCCTCATTGTCATCACTTGGCTTTTCTAATTTATGGTTTTTCTCTGCCTTTTAGTTTCTTTTTCCACTCCATGAGATCAACATTTTCTTTGCTGTGTACATACTGGAAAATGTCTGTCTCACTCGCTCAGTTCGTCTGGGAACATGTCTCCAGTTCAAGAAATCAACAAAGCCCAACTTAGGTTGCAAATTCCCAGTAAGAGTTTTATTTGTTTGTTGTTTGGGGGCCTTTTTTTTTTTTTTTTTCTCAATGTCTGTCTCTCACCCTATCAGCTTTGGCCAGGTGAGTAGTCACGGAGTAAAAACAAAGCTTCCTGGAACCACCCACAGGAGCTAAGATAAATAATGTTCAAATCTATAGAACACCTGGACATTACTCATCTATTTCAAAGTGAATTCTGAGGAAGAGAGCCTAGAGAGATTTCCCAAGAGACCTAGACACTGAAATTACGAACCAACTCAGGATTCTCTGTGTAAACTAATATACTACCTTGTTCAGGATATGCTACAGAAAATAGAGCATGCAATGATATTCAACTAAAAGCAACAAATAGTTGTTTAAAGTATTTTTTTAATTAATTTTTATTGGTGTTCAATTTACCAACATACAGAAAAAGTATTTTTACAGATATTTACTTAATTTGTTATATTCTTTTCTCTTGAATAAATCCAGAAGTCTATGGAATTGATCTAAGTAAATATTTAAAGGATAATGCCCATTGCAAACCAAAATTTCTTCTTCTTACTTTTTAATGTTTATTTTTTCACTCTTAACCAGTGGTAGTAAAGGCAAAGGTTTTCTGGGGATCAAGAACGTAGGACTTCAATCAGTCCACTGTAGCAAAACTGGGACTGGCAAATGTTTTTGGTCTATTGAATGATTTCAGGCTAAGCAAAGAATATGGATAGAATGGAAGAAGCCCATATTCCCCAAGTTGACTCTCCTTGCTCTGAAGAGTGAGGTTAAAGTTACATCTCCAGGACGCCTGGGTGGCTCAGCTGTTGAGTGTCTGCCTTCGGTTCAGGGAGTGATCCCAGGTCCTGGGATCGAGTCCTTCATCGGGCTTCCTGTGGAGAGCGTGCTTCTCCCTCTGCCTGTGTCTCTGCCTCTCTCTCTGTGTCTCTCATGAATAAACAAACATAACCTTTAAAAGTAATAAATAAAAATTAAAGTTACATTTCCAACGAAGACCATTAGAATGTATTTTATCCATACAGTCAATTAAATCGGAGGGAGACATAGAAATATAACCAAGACAAAACAAAGTAAAAACCAAACTCAGCATTCTAAAACAAAACAGGTGCATGAACAGCAAATGCTTGTATTTTATTTATCCCAGGCATCTATCATTCAGAGAAAGGAAGAGAGAGAGAAGGAGAGGGAGAGAGGGAGAGAGGGAGGAGGAAGGGGGAGAGGAAGAGAAGGAAAGAAAGAAGGAAGGAAGGAACAAAGGAAGAAAGGAAAGAGGGAGGGAGAGAAGGAAGGAAGAGGGGAAGAAAGGGAATGAGGAAGGAAATCAAAGAACTCAGAAACAGGCAATAGAATTATAGAGTGGTGGTTACCAGGGCCTGGGTGGGTGGAGAAATGGGAGATGCTGGCCAAAGAATACAAGGCTTTAGTTATAAGATGAATAAACTCTAGGGATCTAATATAGAGCAAGGAGATGATAGTTAATAACACTGTGTTGTGTCCTTGACATTTGCTGAGAGACCCTAAACATTTTTACCGCACACATACACAGGAAAGAGGTAACCAGTGGAGGTGATGCATATGTTAATTCACCTAATTGTGGTAATCATTTCACATTGTACACCTTATATATACAATTTCGTTTGTCAATTACACCTCAGTAAAGCTAAAAAAAAATAACAACAACATGACAAAAAATAAAATAGCATTATTTTATTTTCTGTTTCCGTGAAATGAATATACGCACAAGTAAGAGACATGAACATTCCCCAGCGCTTCCCCCACCCACCTCCAACATCCACATAGGCATAAATGGCAAGAGTCTCTAGGGAAAAATTAGATCACAGGGATACAACTGCCATATCATAAATATGATAAAGGACACGGTAAAGCATTGCATTAAATTATCTATTTATTCAATAAAATGGAATAGAACTGGGAAGAGAAATAGAGGAGATTTCAACTGTACTTTTTTCAACGAATCATGCGTGGCTGAATGTTAGATTGGACAGAGAAGGGTGATGGCACACAGTGCTTCCATACTTCGATTTTTTTAATTGAACTATTTAATAATTTATAAAATAAATTAAAAAGTATTAAAGGTATACAATATCTTTCATAGGATGGATTTCAGTATACTTATTATAATATTTATTTATATAGTTTCCATTTCACTTTTGCCTGTTAGTCTTATTTTAAATTGAAGCTGAGGAAAAATACTTTAAGACCAAAGCAATCTCAGGAAGCCTGGGTGGATCAGCAGGATAAGTGACAGACCTCTGATCTCAGCAAAGGTCGTGATCTCAAGGTCCTGGAATGGGACCTGAATCACGCTCCACACTCAGGGGGGCGTCTGCTTGAGATCTTCCCCTGCTCCCCCTGCCCTGCCCCCTGCTGGCTCACTCTCTCAAAGAAATAAATAAATCTTAACAAAAATAACAGAAACAAGCAAATCTCAGTCAATTAAACATTTGATCTTCTTTCAATCCTCTTAAAACTGCTCATTTTAATTGATTACCAACCTGATATGGATTCTACATATCATCTTTCTCCTTTTCTGGAGAAATTCCTTATATACATTAATAGTTCTACATAGATGGGGAGAAAAGATTCAGATATGTCCTATTCAATTGTCATTTATTAAGTGCCCAGAATTGCCCAGGTGCTGTGTTGAATGATGGAACATCACATGTGTTTTTAAAAGCCAGTGAGAGAATAATGTCAATGAATAACATGCAAATGTCAATATGTAGTGTTTTCCCTAACAAGCCATTCACTCTTCCTGGTGAGCTTATTTCATCTACTTAGACTACAGGAGCAACATGAAAAAAAAATTCTGATTAGACACTTTCAGATCATATAGAAAAGATTTAAAAATATCAGAAGCAATTATGTAACAATACAAATTTTTAGAACATATAATGTAGGGTGTCAAACGGAAAGTTAAAGTTATACAAATAGCATATATATATGCTCACAGAGGCTGAACCCAGTCCTGCTAATTTGAAATCTTATGTTGAATGATGAACTAAGAAGCCCTCCCACTGGTATTCAAGTGGCCCATTTACGAGAACTGATTTCAGAAATCCAAACGTGTTATAGATGAGACCCTTGCATTATAAGGACTTGCAGTGAACTCTAAGTTCTCAAAATTATCTTTTCTCTATTTAAATGCAATTGCCCCATATTGAGATGTCAGTTGCCCAACTCATTAAGTACATTGAAAACTGCTAATAAGTTCGTTTTTAATTAAGGTTTCTCAGCATCAGAAGATAAAGAGTTCAAGAAGAGCATACACAAGGGACATTGGCTGATCAGGATATTTAGCACCAAATCCCACATTTATTACAAGAATGAAAAAGGACTGTATCCTAAAAAATACAATTTAACCCATTATCATTATTATTATTATTATTAATTTTAAACAGACTCTTTCTTTAAAGATTTTACTTATTTATTCATGAGAGACACAGAGAGAGAAAAAGGCAGAGACACAGGCAGAGGGAGAAGCAGGCTCCATGCAGGGAACTCGATGTGGGACTCGATCCCCAATGTGGGATTCAATCCCAGGTCTCCAGGATCACACCCTGGGCTGGAGGCAGCGCTAAACCACTGAGCCACCCACACTGCCCCCCATTAATATTATTGTAGCTTTCATAATTTTTCTCCCTTGGAATGACTTAATCCAAGTAATACATCATTTCTAATATCCCTATCAAAGAAGCAACTCTGGGTTTTCTCACTTTGATTCACTGAACATTAAAAACAATTAGTGTCTGGAAAAACAACAACAACAACAATAAGGAAAATCCACATTATTTTAATATTTAGAAACAACAATAATTTTAATGATAACCACCAGAGAAATAATAGTCATAATATGCGCTATTTTGTTAAATTTTTTATCAATAAATTAGCTCATTGCTTTGCATTTTTTACTGTTTTCATCCTTCTAAAAATCTTGTTAACTAGTAGTAACTCTTATATTTTACAGATGTAGACTTGCTCCAAGTGACATGGCTCTCAAGTGTGATACTAAAAATAAAACCCAGATTGTCTGTCTTCCAGGGCTGGACTCTTATTTTATTGTTATATCTTACTATTTTCTTCAATCCATTAGCATTTTATCAAACTGGAGTATCTACTTAATGATGACTAAATCTCAAGGTAGGTGATCACCTCAAGGAGGTGATGACTTGGGATTATTTTCTTCATGCAAATTTATGGTTGCAAAGAGAAATTGTAACTATATAGTGAAGAAGTTTACCAATATGTCAACTAAATGACCAAAATAAATACCAGCAGAAGGGTACATAGACATTATGGCTTCATAATGTCTCACCCTGAGAATGACACCATGATGTATATGGAGTATTTTGTTTGAAAAGGGAAAATATGAATAAAATAAAGAGAAATTATTATCAAACTCAAACTGAGACCTGTAAAAAGAAAATGGGCCTAATATTAAAAAAAAATAACAATGATGTCAAAAAAGACCAAGAAATATTGATAAACTATTTCCAATTAAAGAGATTAAAGAGAATTGACATCTAAAAGCAATTCATGATCTTAGACTTGCTACTCTCAGGGAGAAAATATTACTATAAAGAACTGACCAAATTGTAATATGGACAGCAGATTAAAGTCAATCCTGTGGGTGTCCCATGCCTAAATTACTGACCATCAGTAAAAATATTCTTCACCAGGTTGAATCAGCTTACCTGATCGCCAATACTTTCTACATTTTATCACACATTGTTGCCAAGAGAAGGAAGTGCTGTCTGCATGACTCCACTGGGAGGGGACATCTGGACGACAGTGTCTGGTCTTTCCTGAGCTCCAGCCAATGCGCCTTTTTTCCTTTGCTGGTTTAATTTGTATCTGTTTGCTGTACAAAACCATAATTGTGAGAATTTTCTGAGTTCTGTTAGTCTTTCAAGTGAATTCTCAAACCAGAGTGATCCTGGAGATCTCCAAAACATGTAGGAAATAGATATATTTAACTGTAAGAAGACATAGTATCTAAATTGTTTTCAAAATGATTCACAAATGTTTTATGTATGCATGTAATGTACATATATATTTTTTTCATGAAAATTATATATGCTCGTATTATATATGCATATATATTTGAATGAATGCATATAGAGGGCAAAAGGGAGAGAAGATGATAAAGATTATCACTTATGTTTTGCCTTCAAATTTTAAAGTTATGTGTTATATACCTACGTATGATCCATTCTGAAACCACTGAGGAGTGCACAAAGGTTCCAATTATTTTCTCATTCCTTTCAAGACTTATTACTTTATTTTCTTTTTGTTTTTTTTTTTGACAATAATTGTCTAACAGGTGTGAAGCAGTATTTAATTGGAGATTTCTAATGTGTTCCCCTAATTATTAGTAATGTTGAACAACTTTTCATGTGCACTTTGCTCATTCAAAGATCTTCTTTAGAAAAAATGTTTTTTTCAAGTTTATTCCCCATTTTTTTTTAGATTTATTATGATTTTTAAATTTTTTTTTGTGAGAGAGAGAGATTGAGAGAGAGCAAGCAGGGGGAGGGCAAAGGAAAAGGGAAAATCCTGAAGCAGACAACCCACTGAGCACAGAGCCCAGCCCAAGGCTCCATCCCAGAAACATGACCTGAACTGAAAACAAGAGTCAGGTGCTTAATGGACTGGGCCACCCTGGCTCCCCCTCCATTTTTTTTTTTAATTTTGCTCATTCTTGAAACAAATTAGTGTGCTGTTATTCTGTCTTGAGTATGCTACATGTTCTGGATGTTAGTCCCTTATCAGATATATGCCATACAAAGAAATTTCTCATTCTGTGGGCTGCCTTTTATATGTGTTGGTAGCACCCTTTGGTGCCCCAAAGCTTGTGATTTTCATTAAATCCAATTTGTCTATTTTTTTTCTTTTGTTGCCTCTGCCTTTGGTGTCATGTCCAATAAATCATTATCAAATCAGTATTGTGAAGACCTCGGTTTTCTGCTAAGGATGTTGTAGTTTGATCTGTTACTTTCAGGTCTTTGATCCAACATGAATTAACTTTCATATGTGGTGGTAGGTAAGGGTCCAACTTCATTCTTTTGCATGGAAATATCCTACTTTTCCCATTTCCCACCATTTATTGAAGAGACTATCCTGTCTCCATTCAATTGTCTTGGCATTCTTGCTAAAATCATTTGACCAGACGTGTGAGTTTTTTACATATTAGATCATATAATATAAATAATTTTATTTCTTCCTTTTCAATTTGGATATTTTTTCATTCTTTTTCTTCCCTAATTCCTCTTCTCCCATACTGTTTTTGCTGCTATTGTCTCTGTTATTTGTTTTGTTTGCCTTATCTTGGCTGGTTTGTACTACCAAGGTGTCTGTGAAAGAACATATCCTCCAGTTCCCTTTCATTGTCGCAGTATCCTTGATCCTCTTACAGTGACACCTGGTATCATCAATTAGTAGTTCAGCTAGTTTAAATCTGTCAACTCCGCTCCTCATTTCTCACATACCATTCTGTCAATTTTTCTTATTTCTGTTTCTATTTTTCCTTAAGAAATGAATTATGATAAGCTCAATTCTGATTTTTTATTTTTTGGCTTGCCTACTGGTCCTTTACAAAGCTACTAAAAAAGAAGTTAATTGTGTTTTAATAAATTTTAGATATTTCATCAATTATATCCCATTTGACTTTTAGGATTCTTAATGCCTCAAATCAATATATTAGTACTATCTCATAGTAGCTTAAATATGGGTTATGCATTTAAGATATTGTTCCACAATAAATAATTTTTATGTTTTTAAAAGAAGTAAAAATTATAATAACTAGTCTAAAATTACCAAAAAGCAAAGAAAAACACAACAGCAAAAGAGCCTTGCATCAGATTCTTTTTTCAATTTATATTTGTTTTCCATATAGAATGTTATTTGGTTTTTGATCCATTCATTCATTTAACAAATATTTGTTGAGCATATTTCATATGTGACACTTTAATAGCATGTCAAACAATACAGTAAGATCACATTTCACATACTTGCTCTGTGCTATTGAGGAAGCAATCAAAAACCAATTTTTTCTTTTCAAAAACCAATTAAACAAGTAAATATTACTTTCAGTCCGAATCCCATAAATAAAGCTTTAAAAGTGATTAGAATAACATTAGCAGAGATCATCATCATCATCATCATCATCATCATCATCATCATCTTATAAAAGCTAAAATACATCCAAGTGGCATCTCTGTGAGGAATCCAGTGAGCTATAATCTGACTGGAGTCACATACCAAGACATGCAAGGATGCAAACAAAAGATTCCAGCAGTTGAGCCAACAGGTACAATGGTCCTGAGGTGGGACTATGCTTTATATTATCAAGGAACTAAAATAAAGATGTACCTTAAATGTAGTTAAGGTGGAGGACAGTGGAGATGCCTGGGTGGCTCAGTGGTTAAGCATCTGCTTTTGGCTCAGTGAGTGATCCTGGAGTCCTGGGATCCAGTCCTGCATTGGGCTCTCTACATGGAGACTGCTTCTCTTCCCTCTGCCTATGTCTCTGCTTCTCCCTGTGTGTCTCTTGTGAATAAATAAATAAAATCTTAAAAAAAAAAAGGTGGAGTAGGGTGTTATTAAATTAAAATAGGGTACTAAAAAGTAACTGAAATTAAGATTCTGATAAGCCAAAATAAATAAATAAATAGAATTCTTAGTTTTCTGAAAGTCATTTTCAAGAAAATAGAAATAATTGAAGGGAATTTAAGAAGATGGGATCTAATGTGATTTCCAATGTAATGAAGTTATTCTGATCTCTAGATAGGAGATCAGAATAAAAACAGAATAAAAACAGATCAGAAAGCAAGAAACAGGAACTTTCGATGGATAAATATAATAATCTTGGGAAGATATTAAAGCTGTTTAAATGAGGAAGAAAAAATAATAAATGAGGAAGAAAGCAAAGAAGTTGGTTAGTTGCAAGAGTGAAATAGATCAAAAAAATATTTCACTGCTATATACTACCATGTGTGGCAATTTTGCAACTATTAACTATACATTTTCTGATGACTACCAAGTTGTATGGATAAATATGACATCTAGTGAGAAGTCATTGATTCAAATTTATACCTTAAAATCATGACTATGTCAGACCATTTCATTGTTGTGCATACTCAAAAGCTAATGAGATGTTCTAAATTTAGCTAAAATTGTTGTATAGACTTTTCATTTGTAATTAACAGACATGCATCCTTCAACAAAGTATATAAAGAATTATGACATTCAAATATTAGAAGGTTATCTGTGTTGATAGAGGTATTTACGTATTAGTACTATGACAACTGTGAAACCAATATTGTAAAATGAGAAGTGCGGAAAATGTGCTGTTATAAAACTTCTTTCCAGTAGAAGAGCAATTATGTTCCAAATATGTTGGTTCTCCTGTCCACACCCTTTTCCACTGAATTAGCTGAACAAATGGCACACAGTTTAATGCATGTCCATAATACTCTTCATTTTTTGAGTCTAGTCAGTTTGGTGAAATATTGGATATCAGTTTTGAAAATACAGAACTAATGTTCCTTAAATGACATATTATTCAAAAAATTTAAAAAAGGTCTTAAACTAGGAGACTTCAACTATGTTCTTGAAGGACATATGAGACTAGATCTGTGTAGAATTCATGAGCTGCCTGCGGCCAGGATCATTTTAATCTCTTTCCCAAGTTCTTAATCCCTTAAATTTGAAACACCATATCTTTCAAAACTTATGATGTCCATTTATATCCCAGATATTACAAGATATTCACATTTCACTATCATTTTCATGAAACAAGTTTAAGAAGTCTCTGCGATAAAAAGTAACAGAAGTGTTTTAAGATATCCCCGAGTTCTTTGAAAATTATCTTCTATTTATTTTTAGAACTGACACCACTATTCCTCAGATAGGTATTCAAAAAGCAGTAGAGTCGGAGTAAATTGTGACATTACCAATTTGTCAAAGGAAGTAATATAAATTGCTCATAAAAAATGAGTTGGCATCATATGATCAATGGAACCCTCAAAATACTTGGTTTTATCATTAAAAACTTTTGGTTAATAAAATGCTCATATGAATGAAATAAATGATGCCATTTTGTGGTAGATAGTGTTCATTGTCAAGAAATAATGAATAGGATTCAAATACAATGTATTGTGAATGTTTTTCTTGCACAGAAAGCAAAATAGAATGGAAGACTATATTGAAGATTAAAAGACCGTAGCTCTTGTAACAAAGCTGAAAGACAGTTTAAGATAGTATTGAATTGTAAATTAACCGTTTCAATTTTGAGTAGTGAATAAGGGTAAAATTGCAGGATTGGAAACTGCAAAGCAGAGGATTATTTCATTATTCTAGGAATGTCTAAGAATGGAATGATCTTGAGAATAAAACAATCTTTGAAATATGCCTATCTACGGTTTATTTGTGTGTATGTGTGTATAAAATCATTAATTCCTATCTGTAATTGTGGTTATTCTTCCTGGAAAACATCATATACAATGCTCTTTTTCTATATTATTACCTTTAATCCTTCCTGTTATTTTACTACATTATTTCATCCATTTGGTAAAGATAGACACTACAATCTGGATGCCGACATTTTAACATTTTTTTCCACTAGCCCTTTTGATTCACTCACGCTCATTATGCATGATTCATCTAACTATTCTCCAATCTATTTATGTCACTGAGCCTCTTGTACCTTCCCTTTAGGCTCCCTTTCTTTTCTTCATTTGAATGAGAGTCCTTCTAAATTGGATTCTAGAGTCATAATTCTAAAAATAAGCTAACAGAACTACCTCTGAAACATCCTGGGCAGAGGAGTAGGTCTTTTATCTTTAAAGACTTTCAGAGTG
This sequence comes from Vulpes lagopus, assembly GCF_018345385.1. Classification (NCBI taxonomy): domain Eukaryota; kingdom Metazoa; phylum Chordata; class Mammalia; order Carnivora; family Canidae; genus Vulpes; species Vulpes lagopus. The sequence continues at coordinate 2,719,422 of NC_054826.1, read as the reverse complement.
TTTTCCTCAATTTCTTGCTAACTCATGTAGGCATTTGTATAGTTTACATCCCACACAGATTAGGCAAAATTTCAACAAATTACAAGCATATAGGCAAAATGGATCCGTGTTAACATCGTAAGTGCTTTCCATCCTTGAATACATATATATTTTGCATAGCTTTCCCCAGACTAGGCTCTAAAAAAAAAAAAAAAAAAAAAAAACTTGAAGGCTGACAGCTTTTTTATAATGCTGTTCTAAAAATCAGATACAAGCTGGTGAAATAACAAAAGGTATGACTCTAGCCTTCATGAAATTAATTAAAATTCAAAAATATAACATTTCAAAGTGTAACTCACAAAATTAGACTTAAAAGAAATTGCAAAATGTACTTGATAAGAAAAAGTTTGAACTCTAAGATCTTTCTATATAACTCAAATAATTATAATATTTTAGACAATAAAATATCAATGTGCTTTCAATGATCTTGAATGACAACTTAGATCTCTGGGCAACCGAACAGACTATTAAAACTTAGAGAATATGAATTTCCTAATAGCCTGCATCAAGGTTATTTCAGTCAAAATGTATAAACATTGCTATTGGGGAACTAATATGTATTAAGCAAAGTAAAATTAAATGGAATCCAATTTTTTTTTCCATTGTTCCATATGGTGTAAAGGCTTAATCCTTTTCTCTACATATATAGGGATAAAAAATCTCATCAAAGAACTACACCCAGGGGATCCCTGGGTGCCTCAGCGGGTTAGCACCTGCGTTCGGCCCAGAGCGTGATCCTGGAGACCCAGGACCGAGTCCTAAATCAGGCTCCCTGCATGGAGCCTGCTTCTCCCTCTGCCTCTCTATCTCTCTCTCTGTGTCTCTCATGAATAAATAAATAAAATCTTAAAAAAAAAATAGCTACACCCAAAGCCCTTGGGTAATGCTAATCCCTAAAGGGTATAATCTATGCTTTTTCACTGGTTTCTGTCTACATCTTGATGAGAAACCAAGAAACCAAGAATGCATATCATAGATTATTCTTCCTTCAGAATTAGCACTGCCAGGTTCACATATGCAGTGTGTTGTACACATGTGCACACACACAGGAATTTTGTATCTGAGAAGGAAAAGTAAAAAGGATAAAAACAAAGTGGGAGGCAAACTATATAAGAGACTTAACTATGGGGAAAAAACAGGTTTGCTGGAGGGGTGGTGGGTAGCGTGATGAGATAATTGGTAATGGGCATTATGGAAGGCACTTGGTGTAATGAGCCCTGGGTGTTATATGCATCTGAACAATCACTAAACTCTACTTCTGGAACTAATAATACACTATATGTTAACTAATGTGGATTTCAATACAACTTTAAAAAAAGACTATATATATATTTTTTTCCTACTTTGTTCAAGATTGACCAAAAGAACTATAATACATAAACCAACAATATCATAGCTTATCAGAGAATTGCTGCTCTTTACTTTGACATTGCGTACTATAGAAACAGCTTATAAATAAATAAATAATAAATAAATAAATAAATAAATAAATAAATAAATAAATACAAAGTTTAAGAATTAAAAGAAGAAAGAATAAAAAAAGAAACAGCTTGCCAAATATAGTCATTGGTCGTTAATAAGGACAACAGCACATTTCTCCTTTATTCAAAACAATTTCCAAGTTTAAAGACATACATGAGAAATTTCTTTCAGATCACAGTAAGAGTAAAAAAAAAATTGGCTTCATTTACTCTTTTTTAAGAAAATGAACACACTTTAAACTTATATCTTATCCTTTGAATTTTCACTAGGAAATTCAAGGCCAAATATGTTACTCTTGCTAATTCCTAATGGCATGCATTATTTACACTAACTTTACTCCCTGCTTTACATTATTCTTATTATTCCCATGTTCAAATTTTCTTTTGTTAGATCTTCTGTGGTATAGATTACTGTAAGAAAACGATTTTATTTTTATTTTGGCGGCTTCACATTTCATTATATAGGCTGGAGAAATATTGATTAATTAAAATTTTCAGAACTATGTTGGATATATTTAGATTTCTTTGTACTTAGATTTTAGCTATATAACTTTCTGTTATTAACCAGGGTGTACATATTTCCTGCATCATTTCGAAACTGGAATACACAGAAGCCCAAAGAGCAACAGAAAATCTGCTGTTACTTGAGCGCTTATTGTAGGCCAGGCATATCTAATTTTTTAAACACACTGAGAGTAAGTACTATTTGCAGTATGATAATAACTGATGACTAAATGACTCAAGATCACAAAATTGGTAATTTGCAGAACCCAAATTCTCATCTGATGTTCTCTGATTAAAAGAAGTCCAGAAGTTTCCTTCAAACTGTGGCTTCTCCTTGAGGAGCTTAAGAGGAATAACTGTAGTTTCTATGTCTTCTAGTCATGTACTGTTAGAATTTTTTAAAAAAATATATTAATTTATTAAAAAAATATTATTTGAGAGACAGAGAAAAAGAGCCAGCAAAGGGAGAGGGAAACAGCAGACTCCCTGCTGAGCAGGGAGCCCAAACAGGGCTTGATCCCAAGACCCTGAGATCATGACCTGGGCCAAAACCAAAGTTGGACGCTAAGCTGACTGAACCACCCAGGCACCCCCAGCATTTACATTTTCAAGCAGCTCTAACATTTATACTTGAAGGAGTATTTATCTGGAGCAGTTTTATAAGTGCTTAAAATCATTAATTTTTGTTTACTTATCTCACATTTGAATTTTAAATTAGAGTTTAATTGTGATGAGTGTATCCAACACGTTATTTAGAAAGTTCTTATCATTTAATTACTTGCTGATGGACTCACATTAGAGTCTCAGTAAAAGTATTGACAATTTTCTTAGGAAACTTCGTTGTCCCTTTTCCTAAGTTACAACTTTATCAGTGAGTATCTAATGAAATGATGTTGGGTACACAGAAAGTTTCGTTTAATTCTTTGAGGAGCATCAAGCATGCACTGCAGGTCCAGTCTTCAAGGCCTGGTTGCTATCAGGGCACGTGATCTGCTTCAGTGATGCAGGGGGTCCTTTATAATGGGACTGCTTCATGCCTGTGCTATCTTCAGCCTGGTGAGCTCATGAAGTATTGCTGCTACATGTCACCTCTTTTAAAATAATAAAGTAAAAACAGAACCAAACAAACTCATTTCTTAGATTATTTACTGTGAGTTTTGTTCTGTGCAAAGTTCTAAGGAGAAGAAACAACAGCTCAAAACCCAAAAGAATAAAAAGAGACCTCATTTAATTGTTTGGTATGTCAGTTTGCTTTCACTTTTGTCTAGTGAATGTGAAGACGGGGAGTTCAGTTTTAATAAAGGACATACCCATTACTCTTTATGGGATCATTGGGAAGTATTTACTATCCATTATGATCCTAAGTGCCAGTCATTGTAACGTTGTCCCTTGCCTGCGTCTATAGTGATTTTTTTTTTTTTTTTTTTGCCAAGCACAAATCCAGTAATTGTCATCACACACACTATTCTCTCATACTTCTTGGCAATACAGTTCAGTTCCGCAATTAAATTATCAGTGGCATCTGATTATGTTTACTATCATTTTTATTAATAAATAGTTTTATAGTCATCACATTAGTTTATCCTTTGCTACGGTTAGAAAATAGACTAGGTTAATTGGATCGTGGGTGAGGACACCACAGTATACATTTAAAAATACAAAGTTGTGTAATGATTTTCTTTCCTGTATTTCCATGTTAGTCAAATATTTATTCTGATTTACTCGTGTGCCAAATTAAATAACTTTACTACATTGAAAGAGAATGCCACTATTTTGTGTGACATTTATAAGGGAAAAATTAAAAAAAAAAAAAAAAACTAAAATTGACCAAACACTGATCTTCTTGCTAGAATGCTGATTTAAATTCCGACTGCTATAAAAGGCATTGCTATTATTTAATTCAATATAAATATCACTTGTCAGTTCTAATATTTTATCAGTGTCAAACTCTCCTCAATTAATCTCTCCTTATTAGTTGTTAGCAAGAGCTATACTTTATTCATAAGCATGCAGGAAATTTTACATCTGACGTTCATTTAAGTAATATATTTTTATTATATACATAATGTAAAAATATATGAACTCCAGTGGTAAATACAAGCTATAATAATACTAATAATAATGATAATAATAATAATAATAATAATAATAATAAATTCTTCTTGGTGGAAAAAAAGAGGAGACGCTCTTTTCTTTGAGCATTTGCTTTAGAAAACTTTAATGTCTTTCTTTAAATGTCTTACTTTAAATTGTAGTGATTTTAACGTCTTCCTCCACCTCTTTGGACTACGTGAGCCATTTTATTAACGAAGTAAGCCTCTCACCAGTTTAACAACCCAGGACTGTTCATCAAGAACCAGGGAGCCATCCCTTTTGAAGTGTCATCATTAAGGACGATAGTGTCCTTATTTCCCCATTTGTGTGGGAGGAGGGGAGCCTGACATAGGCAGGTGCCTCACTCCAAGTCCCACGGTGACCTGATGGTAAAGATAAGACACATGATGTTGTCCAGTCTTCTCCCGGCAGGACTGGGATTCCTCACCTGGAGAATTTGTCTATAGTGGGATGTACCTGCTTGGCTATGCAAAAGGGCGAGATCTCTTTCTGACTCTGCAGTCTCTCTGGTGGCTTGCCTGTGATTGGGTCTCACATACTAGCATAAAACTTAATTAGTGATGCTGTTTTCTTTCCTTTCTGTCTTTGGGGAGAAGCTTTCTGAGTTGGCAGGAAAGTTTGCTTTCAATTATATTTTTCAACAATACTCAATATAATCGTATACCTTTAAGCTTGCTTCTGGTTGAGATATTTAAACAATAGGGAAGGTACATATTTAAATTATTTTCTTACCGCAACAGGAATCCACAGCTCTTAGAAAATTGAAAATCTACAAAATTTAATATAGAATGTAATAAATTGCACGTTGTAATCATGCAATAGAAAAATTCCATACAGCTAATGTTAAACAAAGTATGTGGAAACCTGTAGCACCATGGCCAATACTCCTAGAACTACTTTTTTTTTTTTTAACTGCGTATAAAATCTTGTATACAAAACATCAAGGCAACTCCTTAGCAGGTATCAAAGTTAATCTAAAACAACCAAAAGCAAGGGTTTTTTTTTTTTGTATTTTGTTATTTTATTTATTTGTTTTTTGAGTACTCTCAGCACTACCCTACCCTATTCCAAAGATTTAGACATTGAAACCAATCTCCAAGTATAGTTCAAGGAGTAGGGCTCTAGACATGTTTTGCTGTGCTTGGATTTAATGGTATAATAGAAATCAATCTTTGGAAGGTCATAGACTTTAGAGAGTCTGGAGCCAGAATCATCTGAAATAGGTTTCAAATAAGACGGAGCATCTAGGAGCCATTCAGCTTTTTTCCTACATGTTTTTCCAAGATACTGAAATTTTTTTCTAAGTTAATAAAAAAAAAGTCACACCTCTGGAAAAAAAATGTACTATTTTTTGCTTGGTACACGGTGATCTATATATAGACCTTGTCCTTTAATGTAAAGCCTGCTAGTGATTTGAAATTTTTTTTTTGCGACTTTTCAATTTGTATGGCTTATTTTATTTGAAAGTGAAAACCTCATCGAATTTAGGCATGAATAAAATACTTTAAAACTCTCAACAATGTGTGGTTTCTGCACTCACCCCATCTTTCCCCCAGTATCGATGAGGTCTCCTACAGTGCTGCTTGTCTTCTTCATAGCCTGATCACTTTCAAACTAATATATAATTCACATATCTATTATATTTATTTTTACTGTCTCTCTCCTCCCACCAGAATGTAAACTTTATGAGGCCAGATATTTCTGTATATTTTTCTTACTAGTGTATCTTGTCTGGCACATCAATTGTGCTCAGTAAATGTTTACGATATAACATTTTACATAGCCCATGCTCAATAAATCCTACTTGAGTTTGAATATCAATTAAAATTATAATTGATTTTTAAGTCACTAGTCATTTAGACTAAATGTTTTTAGATTTATCTGTTTACTTTTATTGAGTGTGACCTAAATAAATATTTTTTTTCTAATTGAAAGGAGCATCAAGAGCCACCTAAACAACTTCATATCAAGGTTTCAGGTTTCTTTTTTCTTTGTCTTTTTCTTTCTTTCTTTCTTTCTTTCTTTCTTTCTTTCTTTCTTTCTTTCTTTCTTTTTCTTTCTTTCTCTCTTTCTTTCTCTCTTTCTTTTTGTTTTGAAAGAAAGAGGAAGATCTGGGAGGAACAGAGGGAGAGAGAAAGGAATTCCAAGCAGGTCCCATGCACTAGTGCTGAGCCCATTGTGGGGCTCCATCCCATAACCCTGAAATTATGACTTGGGTCAAAATCAGGAGTCTCTGACACTCAATGGAGTGAGCCACCCAGGTGCCCCCCAAGGTTTCTGAAAGAAAGTTGTATTAACCTCTCTTTGAACAACTTCATAGTACTATCTATTTGACAACATAGTACACTCCATTTTTTTCAGGAGCTGTGTTGGAAATGTCAATCTTACAGTGTACCAAGGTCTTGACCATGACTTGACTTTGGAATTGTTTTTTAAGATTTTATTTATTTATTCATGAGAGACAGAGAGAGAGAGGCAGAGACACAGGCAGAGGGAGAAGCAGGCTTCATGCAGGGAACCTGATGTGGAACTTGATCCCAGGACCCCGGGGTCACACCCTGAGCCAAAGGCAAAGGATCAACCACTGAGCCACCCGGGTGTCCCTCCTTTGGAGTTGTTACACGCTTACACCAGCATTCAGAGGTGCTAAATGCAGAATAGTGTGGAGCATCCACACTATTGTAGAGAAGTTGGCTCCATGGAAAATTTAAGGAAAATCTGAGTGCCAGTGTTTCGAGACTGTAGATGAACCTGAGCATTTTTAGGCTGGAGGAAAGCTTCAAAATAGACTGGAGGCAAGGCGATTTTAAATGATTTCCTTTACCAGTCCACAGACACTATAAAAGCCAATTCCAGCCCTGAATACTCCACATGGGCTTTGGTTAGTTAGTTAGTTAGTTAGTTAGTTAGTTAGTTAGACACAATAGACTGTAGTCAGCTCATAATTCAATATGACAGATGTATTAATTAAACCCAAGTTTATTCTTGTTTTCTAACAAGCACATACCTCTGTTCATAAAAAAAATAAAAATAAAAATAAATTAAAAAAAACACAGTTAATAGGCAAATGATTGACTCCAACAGATATTTTCAACAGGATTGACTGTTAAACCAGGATCCTCTTAATCTGGCTTTGTGTAATTTGAGTCCTTGACTATAAAATCAGGGCTTATATATATATATATATTTTTTTTTCCCATTTCACATCTAGCTAGTGGAGACCATCTTCTTATTTTGCCAATAGATATATTTTGATTCTGTCAACCAATTTTTGATTTAGCTATTCCTTCTAGATGTGTATTCATAAACTGAATTAGATATGCCTTCCATGTTTTTCAATTATAAAATTCTTAAAGGCTGGAATCAACGAAGCAAAGGGGGCATATTAGTTGTCATGCTCTTACAGACCTGCTGTACGATGACAATGCTGGGTTCTTAGTGAGATATGTGCTCTACTTTGATTAGTTCCTTTAATTTCTGCAACACTGTGAGTAACTAAGAAGAAGAAGAAGAAGAAGAAGAAGAAGAAGAAGAAGAAGAAAAGAAGGAATAGCCCATTAAGGTTAAATAGTTCACTCAAGAACCATTTATTTGGTAACTGATTGAAGGAGGATTAAATCAGTTTCAAAACCCAAAACACATTTTCTTCCCTTCCCTTCCCTTCTGTTCCATTCTAATTTTGGTTGTGTGAAATGATTTAAGTTTTGTTCCCATCACGTTTAATTTAAGGAAGAAATCAAATTCAATTTGACATTTGCAGACAACGAAATTACAAACCACAAATGGTGTTTGGATCAAATTTAGATATCTTTTGTTGTTGTTGTTTTGTTTTCTTTTAAATTTTATTTATGTAAGTAATCTCTACATCCACCATGGGCTTGAACTCACAACCACAGTATCAATAGTGTCATGCTCCTCTGCCCGAGCCAGCCGGAAGACCCTTGACATCTTGCTAAAAACTGAAAGTAAACCAGTACATTTGCATTGTCCTTTGAATTATATCATGTTGCCTGTCATTGTCCTATAATTTTGCTGCAGAAGATAACGAGCTTAGGTAATTACGGTATTGATACCATGCTCTTATTTTCCAGGAAAATTTTGTAGTAATTTCTCCCAGATTAAAGACAGAAAACTTTGAATAATCATTGCATTTTTTTGTTATCGTACATTTGGTTTGGCTTGGTTTGTCTTGTTTTCCTTAAATAGGGCTTATAAATAATTCATTTTGGACACAAATTCATTATAGTAAACAACAACAACAAACAAAAAAAAACAAAAAACCCAACTCTGTCACCAGTTTTTTCTCTTCTCCATAAGTTTAAATATTCCTTTTTTTCTTTTAAAACTTTTATTTTTAAAGATTTTATTTATTTACTCATGAGAGACAGGAGAGAGAGAGAATGAGAGAGAGGCAGAGACACAGGCAGAGGGAGAAGCAGGCTCCATGCAGGAAGCCCAATGTGGGACTCGATCCCAGGACCCCGGGGTCGCCCTGAGCCAAAGGCAGACACTGAACTGCTGAGCCACCCAGGTATATCAGTTTAAATATTCTTGACCTAAACTTGTACTTGATCTATTTTATATATTTAAATGAAAATGACGTACTCTTGAAGTTTATGTTATTTAATGATAGAGAAACCTGTAAATCAGGTCTGTTCTGTTTGTCTTCTGTCAACATTGCACCATCTGCCCCAGGCAGTCCTTACTTCTTTTACTGCTCTAAATAGGCAGCAGAAATTAACTGACACCTAAAAAATTTGCATTAAAAGAGCATTAAGCATCTATACAATAAAATATTCATTAATTAAGCCTTCCTTTTTATTCCCAGTGAAATATATATCTAAATTGATTGAGACAAAAGACCTGGCACATTATCTTTCTCCCACATAGCTCGGTGTCAATTAAGAGTTAAATTGAGGAGCACCCGGGTGGCTCAGCAGTTAAACGTCTGCCGTCAGCCCAGGGCATGATCCTGGAGTCCCCGGATCGAGTCCCATATCGAGTTCCCTGCATGGAGCTTGCTTCTCCCTCTGCCTGTGTCTCTGTCCTTCTCTCTCTCTCTCTGTCTCATGAATAAATAAATAAAATCTTTAAAAAATAAAAAAGCTAAATTGAGCATTATTTTGGGGTGTAAATCTCAACTAGAAGTGTACTAAGTATTGGTTGACAGATGAATGGTTAAAGAAAATGTGATTATCTACCTAAATATATATCTATATTTTTTCTCTCTACATAGATACTCGTGTATGTATCTATACAGAGACAGACAGACAGATATTTAGGAGAGAGAAAGAGAAAGCAAGAGACAGAGAGACAGTATTACTTAGCCTTAGAAAAGAAACAAATTCTGCTGTTTGGGATAACCTGATGGATCGGGAGGGCTTGACTTACTCTAGTGAAATGAGCCAGAGAGAGGAAGACAAATACTGCCTGGTGTCAATTACCTGTGGAATGTAAAAAGTCTAACTCAGAGAGAGAAAGAGTAGAATGGTGGTTGCCGGGGACATGTGGGGGGGTTTGGGGAAACGCTGATCAAAGGGTACAAACTTTTAGTTAAAAGGTGAATACATTCTGTGGATCTAATATACAGCATGTTATCTACGGTTAATAATTCTGTATCACATACTTGGAACTACTAAGATAGTAGATCTTAAGTGCTCTCGCTACAAAAACCAGAAGAAACAAACAAACAAAATAATGTGGAATGATGAAAGGCTCCATTAGTTTGACTGTGGCAATCATTTCAGAACCCTTGTTATATATATTAAGCATGATAACATTTTTCTAAAGCACAAAATTATCAGTACTAGTAACCAGGAAGGTTTCAAAGCAATTTACTTACTCAGCAAAAGATGTCAAAGAGTTTAATTTATTAAATAGATACGGGTAGATAAAATTCAACTTAATAAGTATACAATAACTGAAAAAAAAAACCTAAATAAATAAAAATAAATTATGGGAAGCCTGGGGGGGCTCAGCAGTTGAGTGTCTGCCTCCGGCTCAGGGCGTGAACCTGGGACCCAGGTTTGAGTCCCGCATGGGGCTCCCCTGCGTGGAGCCTGCCTCTCTCTCTCTGTGTCTCTCATGAATAAATAGATCTTTTAAAAAAATTAATTAATTAAAATAAAAATAGATTTAAAAACCTATTCCTCCTGCTTGTTTCTTATTTTTCTAAGACTTCCCAAGCGACTTGGGTCAATTGGCAAATCACATGACTTCGAAGCCCCCCACCTCTGCTGTCTTCCCTGGAGAACATCCGTCCCACACTCACCACCTGCCCAAAGGCTTCTGTCCATCAGGAATATCTCAGAGATTAGACAGACTTGGGTCAAGACAAGATAGACCGAGAGACCAAGAGCTCTATTACGGTTCATATGGGAACAGTTACACGGTAATTTGACTAACCTGCTAAGTACTCAATGGACGTTTTAATTTCTTCTGACTCAGTTGCCTTTTGCCTTCAGAAGAGTAAAAGATTAATATGTGAAAAAAAAAATGTTTTCAAAAATAATGTTGCGTGGTCTCAGCTGTAGCTTCAGGAAAAAGCAGGCCTCCTCAGGCCCTTCCCTCAACGCAACCCTGGCCTTTGTTCCAACAGCCCAGAAGGAGACATGAGAGGTCCAGGGCCTTACTGACCGGCTGTCACAGCGGCCCTGACCCAGGCAGGAAGTGCAGTGATCGGGGTCAGCTTTCTGCTTTTTGCAGAACTAAAAGGCTGTTATTCAAAAATAGTCCCTGGCCACTACCCTGTGTACCAGGCCAGCCGAGCGAGGGTCAGCTCTCCAGTCTCCACAAGTACAAATTATTTTTATTGTCCTGCCTGGGAGCCTCTGACGTTTTCTCTTTGTCCTTGGTCATTCTCTAGCTTCAGCGGGACACTGTGTCTTTCTCACCAAGCTTTCTGGGACACCGTGACCCTTTACAGTCTCCCGGTTCTCATTTAATGCAGGGGAATATTCTACTAGTATTTGTTTTCTTATCACCATACGTCTTCTGATCCTCTTTGCTTTTCATTTTCTGAACTCCTGTTACTCACACGAGAATTTTCCTGATCTGTGAACAAACACCACGTCCCACGAACATAGGGACTTGTTTGCTACATGAATGGCTTCCAAGGATTGCATGAGCAGTGGCCCTCCCTAATGGGACCTCTGGATTTTTATCTGTTTCCTTTTGATTTCCCAGTCTGCGTACTTTTGCTTGAAATTCTGAGATATTTCTTTCATTTGATTGTCCAGAGGGCCAGTTCAGGTCTTAACATTGACCATCCTTTTATTTGTCCCCTAAAATGTTTCAACGTTATATTTTGGTTACAGAAAACCTTAGTCTGTGTGCTAAAATGGGTTTTCGTGATGTGCTCTTGTTATGGTGGTTGTTATTGGTTTCTAAATTATCTGTCTTCTGTTAATTGGTATTTCACTCCGTTTCTGCATTTCTATTTGTTCCTTGAATGCTGGACCCAGCGTTCACGTCAGTGTGCTCTCCCTGGCCCAGGCTACTCCTCAGCCCTCAGGGCCGTTTGCTGGGTCATTGTAAGTAGCAGTAACTCCTCCAGGCGGCTGACTGTGCCCTGGTCTCTGTTCCTATGGGTCTGTTTATTTTATAAATAGGTAGATTCCCTTAACTTATTTTTCTAAATGGAGTTTTAATACCATGATTTTCCTTCTCAATCTAAAGATACGTGACAAACATCAAATGCCTAACATTTAGAATTGGAGCAGATACAGTCATGAGTTCATAGGTGCCCCAAGTCTATCCATTAAAGAATCTATTCTCTAATTAGTGAGTGAGGTGTTTCTTAATAGTTTGTCTGTATATGCTTAACACGATAATTATGCACGTGATATTTTATGGAAGTGTATTACCACACAGTGTCATATTAGTTTCAGGTGTAAATGTAATGATTCAACAATTCTATCGGATACTCAGTGCCCATCACATGACTGTACTCTTGATCCCCTTTGTCTATTTCATTCCTACTCCACCCACCTCCCCTCTGGCAACCACCAGTTTGTTCTCTGTATTTAAGAGTCCAGTCTCTCTCTCTCTCTCTCTCTCTCTCTCTCTCTCTCTCTCTTTTCTTTGTTTGTGCATTTGTTTTATTTCTTAATTTCCACATATGAGTGGAACCATATGGTATTTGTCTTTCTCTGACTCATTTCACTTAGCACTGTATCTGCTAGGTTCATCCTTGTTGTTGCAAAAGGCAAGATCTCATTCTATTTTAATGAGGAATAATATTCCATTATATGTGACATCTATCTTTTTTATCTGTGGATCTATTGATGGACGCCTTTCCTCTGTATCTTAGCTATTGTATAAAAAAAATGCTACAATAAACATAGGCATTGGTCTATCTCTTCAACTTGGATCTTTGTTTTCTTTGGGTAAACATCCAGTAGTGGAATTACTGAAGCATATGCTAATTCTATTTTGAATTTTTTGAGGAACCTCCGTATTGCTGTCCATAGTGGCTACCGCAATTTGCATTCCCGTCAGTAGGGTACAAGAGTTTGCTTCTCTCCACATCCTCACCAAGCCATTATTTCTTGCGTTTTGTTTTGTTTTGGTTTGGTTTGGATTTTTAGCCATTCTGACAGGTGTAAAGTGATATCTCACTGTGGTTTTAATTTGCATTTCCCTGATGATTAGTGACATTGAGCATCTTCTCATATGTCTATTGGACATCTTTTGTCTTCTTTGGAAAAATGTCTGTTCAGCTCTTCTGACCATCTCTTTTTTTTTTAAGATGATATTTATTTATTCATGAGAGACAAAGAGAGAGAGAGGCAGAGACACAGGCAGAGGGAGAAGCAGGCTCCATGCAGGGAGCCCGACGTGGGACTCGATCCCAGGTCTCCAGGATCACACCCTGGGCTGAAGGTGGCGTTAAACCACTGGGCCACTGGGGCTGCCCTCTTCTGACCATTTCTTAATCAGATCGGTTCTTTTGGTGTTGAGTTGTATAAGTTCTTTATATATTTGGGATATTAATTCTATGTTAGATATATCATTTGAAAATACTTTGTCCCATTCAGTAGGCTGCCTTTTATGTTTGTTGTTGATTTCTTTGCTGTGCAAAGGCTTTTTATTTTGTAGTCCTAATAGTTTAATTTTGCTTTTGCTTCCCTTGCTTCAGGAGACGTATCTAGAAAAATGTTTCAGTGTCAAAGAAATTACTGCCTATGTTTTCTTCTAGGAGTTTTATGGCTTCAGGTCTCACATTGAGGCCTCTAATCCATTTTGAGTTCATTTTTGTGTATGGCGTGAGAGAGTGGTCCAATATTATGTATGTAATATTTTAAATCATGTTCTGGTATATTTTGGTCATTTAAATGTGTGGAGGTTCCTCAAATAGTTAAAAATAGATCTGCCCTATGACCCAGCCATTGCACTGCTGGGGATTTACCCCAAAGACACAGATGCAATGAAACACCAGGACACCTGCCCCCCGCGATGTTTCTAACGGCAATGTCCACAATAGCCAAACTGTGGAAGGAGCCTCGGTGTCTATCGAAAGATGATGGATAAAGAAGCTGTGGTTTATGTATACAATGGAATATTACTCAGCCATTAGAAACGACAAATACCCACCATTTGCTTCAGCATGGATGGAACTGGAGGGTATTATGCTGAGTGAAGTAAGTCAGTCGGAGAAGGACAAACATTGTATGTTCTCATTCATTTGGGGAATATAAATAATAGTGAAAGGGAATAGAGGGGAAGGGAGAAGAAATGAGTGGGAAATATCAGAAAGGGAGACAGAACATGGCAGACTCCTTACTCTGGGAAATGAACTAGGGATGGTGGAAGGGGAGGAGGGCAGGAGGTGGGGGTGACTGGGTGACGGGCACTGAGGGGGGCACTTGACGGGATGAGCACTGGGTGTTATTCTGTGTGTTGGCAAACTGAACACCAATAAAAAACAAATTTATTATTAAAAATAATAAATAAATAAATAATAAATGTGATGGGAAAATGTTAAAGTAAAATCTAATGTGAGACACTCAAGATTAAGGCTTTTTCCCATTCTTAACATCAAGGATAGTAGTATCTCATTAATACTGATTGTATAATATATGACAATTCCTGGGCTACTTCTTTAGATACATCTCTTGTGTTTGCAAAACTATATAAAAGGTGAGTATTTTAAGTACATTTTATAAAGTCTGGATCCAAAGCTTATGCTGTTTCCCATACAAAAATTAATAATTACATTATATTGTGTACATTTTAAGTTTTCCTAAGTACTATTCAGAATTTATTTAAATTAATATATGAAATAGCATTATAAAAATATCATTTTAACCATATTTTAATTTATGCACACATATATGCAAATATACTTGCTGAAACCTAATGCTTTGCAAATTAAATGCAGGGCTTTTGCATGTGTGTGTATATGTGTGTTTCAGAGGCAGAATTTAGTGATTCATAAGTTACATATAACACCCACCGCTCATTACAGCTGGTGCCCTCCTTAACGCCCATCAACTGGTTACTCCATCCCTCCACCCACCTCCCCTCCAGCTACCCTCAGTTTGTTTCTTAGAGTTCAGTGTCTCTTATGATTTGAATACATGGCTCCTTCTCACAAAAATGAATTATGACCTCCTACCTCTACTCTCTTACCTCATATCTAAAGCCTGCACACACGCACTCCTTGTGGAATAAAGCTATTCACAGCCACAGAAATTTCATAAAGGCAGACTAAATATATGGCTTAACAATAAGTATGTAGTAGATATAGTTTTATAATATATATTTAAATACATAAGACAAAGTATAACTTCTCACAAAATTGATGATGCTGTTATAGATTTCCACTTTGCAGTTTTAAATTTTTAATAAAAGTGAATCATCATAAAATTACCAATAGGAAAATCCATTACAGAATCATAGAAATAATTATGTTCTTAAAATGTGATTCATGTATTTTATTTTCAATGCTTATGTGCAAATGAATATCACATATTATCACTGAGAGATTATTTCAATAAATATTATCCACATAGAGCTAACTTGGAAAGAGTACCTCAACTGTAAGAATTTTTTTCTCAAATATGAATTACCAGCTATTAAATTTTGAGCAATTAAGATCTGCCATAAAAATGGTAGCCAGTATTTTTTTCATTTCTAAATATACTTATTTTTCAAACACTACCTTATAAAACATTCATATTTATTTTTAATGTCATTTACAAGTCATTTAACTCCTGACTTGATGTGTCAAAAGTGTAATCTCAGAAAATTTTCACCTATATTAACATTAATGATTTTTTGTTACTTAAAAAGACAGTTATAATTAGATGTTGAGATTCGTATAATAACTTGAATGAGGCAGTGCAATCCAATCAGTGATACAGCAAGTTCTCTCCTTAACAAGCTCATACTGAACATAAAAGGTTTTTTTTTTCATTATATTTGGAAAACAATTTCTATTGCAAAAGGATGAGCATTAGTTTATCCCAAGCAAAATCAGTACTTGCAGAAAAATTGGATCTGCTTTCTGCCTATTTTTCTTTTTTTATTTTTTTTTTATTTATTTATGATAGTCACAGAGAGAGAGAGAGAGGCAGAGACACAGGCAGAGGGAGAAGCAGGCTCCATGCACCGGGAGCCTGATGTGGGATTCGATCCCGGGTCTCCAGGATCGCGCCCTGGGCCAAAGGCAGGCGCCAAACCGCTGCGCCACCCAGGGATCCCCTCTGCCTATTTTTCTAGGACAGATACATTGAGTAGGGAACTCGAGGTAGACCTTCATAGTCTTTTCCTTCTTTGAAAGATATTTATTGGATTGGTAGTCCTCCCCCCCCCCCATAAAAACGCAGCAAAGGAGCATTATGACACTCAATTAAAATTAAAATGAACAAGTTTTCTGTGTTCCATAGACATTGAAATGCTAAATATTGGACTCTGTCTTAAAAAAAATGTTGTTTTGTCCCTAAGCTATTTGGAATTCAAGGTCTTTAAAATCCTTAGAAGAAGATTCGTCAAATATTTATTGTGCGTGTGTACATTTACATTATACAAAAAAATAATTTCTTTCTAAAATGAACTGAATTTTTTCAAAATAAATATATATTTCTTAGAGTAAAATTTTTATTCTAAAAATCATTACTCTTATAAAAACATAAAATATACACATGTCAAAGATTTTATGTTTCTCTAATGAGGAAATGAAAAGACGTCACCAAAGTCAGAGAATATAAAGAAGGTACATATATAATAAACATTAGGCATTCTGGAAGGAATGTACCACCAGATGCAAAGGTGAGAAGACTGTGAAGATACCTAAGGAGCCAATAGCTAATGAATTTCAGTGGAAACAATCAGCATTCTAGCAACACTGATTCGGTTACTATCAGTTTTAAAAACTGAAAAATATCTCAAAGACAAGAAAGGGCTCAGAGCTCTCACAGAATCAGAATAATCCACAAATACATGCTCAACAATGCGTTGTTTCCCACTGAAGAAATTCTATGATCTTTTGGTCTATTTTGAAGCTGTTACAATATTTCTCTTTAATGCCTGTTTTCAACGTTATTTTACCAAACAGCTTCTTTGAGTTCAAAACATTTTGCATAGACCTTTCAGTATTTTCTTTGTTTAATTCAAGTTCATTGCATGCTTCTTGAGGATATTCTAAAAATAAAGCAACAACAACAAAAGTAACCCACCAAAAAGAAAGTCATACCCATTGTCTTCATTGAATAACATTTAATATTTTAGTATTCCATTTTAATTTATCACTCAACCTTTTTTTCCTGCCCAATCTAACTGAACAATATAGGACATACAAGTGTTCATAATCAGCCTCCTATAATTTGTTTTCCTCTAGTGCAGCCACAGGAGAGAATTGTGCTTTACCTCTTCCCCTAAATCCTCCCCAATTTTCAATCCATTCTTAAAGTTCTATTAGTTCTGCCCTCAAAATATTTTCATGTAGCCACTAATTTCCATCTGGCCCAAGTGACATTTCTTCTGCCCTGGATGATGTCTCTCTTCACTAGAT
Source organism: Vulpes lagopus (assembly GCF_018345385.1). NCBI lineage: Eukaryota > Metazoa > Chordata > Mammalia > Carnivora > Canidae > Vulpes > Vulpes lagopus. Next base: position 2,702,268 of record NC_054826.1, on the reverse strand, counting down.
CCTTGCTCATCATTTCTCTAAAATGAGTGATGCTGCTCCTTTGTAGTGTAGCATTGACCTTGCCACTCTTTTATTTAAGCATGACATCATTTTCCATTACTTTAAGAAGTGATGAAGTCTTAACCAATAAGTAGTACTTAAGTCCTTCTCCCTATTTCTCACCTATTTTATCACTGCCCCTGATAGAGATACTGACTCTATTAGGGCCTTACACATGCCAGGTTCACTCCCACCTCTGCTATCTGGAGACTTCCAACATGCTCTTCCCTAAAACACTAGCTCTCCTTCTGTCTGAGCTAGTTTACTTCCTCTTCATCTTTCACATCTCACAGCAAGCATCATTATGGGGGCAAATCTCCTGCATCTACCAGAGTAGAATATATCTTTCTGTCTTTCCTACTTATCTCTTGCCTTTCCTCTGTGTCTCTCATTCTCTTTCATCTATGTACATAAAATATTGTATAGTTTATTTTGGTGAGTGCCAATATCAAATTGTTGTATTAACCCTCTTTTTCTAATTATTCTCTTGTATTTCATTCTCTCATTGTTTTGGCTTAGCGTTCTGGCTGATTTCTTCAGTTTTACTTTCATGTTCTGTTGGATTTCAATTATATTTTCATCTCTGTGAGTCTTACACGTTTTCTTATTTCGTCCTGAAGGGTGAGATGAAGTTGTAATCCTTCTGAGTATAATGATTAGAAGCTTTTGAAGATTTTGTTGTCTGCTTTTTCTGTTTCTGTTTCTTAAATTTTCTCTGTTAGATATTTTAGGGGGAAAAATATGGGTTCATTGTTTCTGTGCATTCATATTGGTCTTTCTGTTTTGTGCTATGGCTTCTCCTACTATGCCTGACAATCACATCTTTTCTGTTTTTATTTGAAAACAGAGGACTGGGTATTCATGCTGCTTTCCTAAGATTATTATAAGAAAATTTCCCTTCAAATCCTGAGATTAGGAAGTCTGATAGACATTTCACTCTGTGTCTTTCTTTCTTTTTTTTTTTTTTTTTAACTCTGTGTCTTTCTTTGAGAGATGATTTAGATGATAATGCCTTTCTATTATATTTATAGTTATGTGCTTATGTGCTTATTTATTTATGCACTTCTATATTTCAGGTGACTTCTCTTAAAACAATAACTTTTATTCAGTTTTTTAAGTGAATGAATTAATTAATATTTGTATAAAATTGACAAGATTTGTCCCAGAGATTTGCCTCTTTGATTGACTATATTAATGGAACGAGTATAGGTGTTCCAAAAATACTGCTTTTGCTTAATCTCATATCTCCAAGCTACTATTTGCTCTTAGAGAGCTGAAATTTCACATCTGAAAATAGAAATTATAGTATTTGTTTTGCATAATCTCTGAAAGTTATTGTGTGTGAAATGTAAGAGCCATATTGTCACTTGGCACATTTTAGTATTTCCTGTTAATAAATAACAACAAAAAATAATAGTTTACTCAAAATGAATAATATGTAAGTTGCATTTAGACAATAAATATTTCCAGGGCATCTGGGTGGCTCAGTCAGCTAAGCATCCAACTCTTGGTTTAGACTCAGGTCATGATCTTAGGGTCATGAGATTGAGCCCTATGACAGGCTTTGTGCTGAGCTGAGCATGGAGCCCTGCTTGGGATTCTCTTTCTCCTCTCCCTCTACCCCTCCTGCCCTGCTCACATGCTCTCACTCTTACTCTCGCTCTCTCTCATCTCCCCCCCACCCCAAAAAAGAAAATTTAAAGAAAATATATCCATTCAAAAAATGAATTGTTAAATTCAAATTATTTTGTATGTTTCCACTTTATATTGCATTTATTTCTGCATTTCACTTTACATGTTTTTCTTTAGACAACATCCAATTCACAGAAGTTTATCATCTTACATTTCATAATCTGAGTGAGAAAAAAAAGATAAAGGTCTACTGTGAATATTATAGCCATACATTGATACAGGCTGATAAACAAAATAAAGACTTTTCTTGTAAAGAGCCACAATATTATACAATTTATGATTTCCTAGGAAATCGGATGATTAAGTAACAACTCCCGAGTTTGAACAAACTCCTAGAATTAAGCAGCCATGGTGGAGTCTTGACCATGCCTACAAAATATTTCAGAGTCATTTCCATATAAATCAAAACTCTATAGGAAAAATGTCAAAGTCCATGTCTTTTCTAAGTTTTCTTTTTGTTTTGCTAATCCTAGAAGATTAGGTGTTTCCAAGTCAAAATGCATCTATATTTTAAAAACAATTTGTATTTACTATAATTCCATGCATACACAATTAATATTCTACAGATCTGTTGAGCCTTCAGAACCAGTATTAAAGGGGAGAAACAAGGCTAGTAAGTCAGAAAAGAATATACTAAGGATCTTAATAAGAAGAGTTCCTTATATGGTAACTTAAGGAGTATTTCTAATTGAGATTTCTCCTTTCCAAACTTCATAACCTGTGCCAATATATGGCATATTATTTGAATTGTATTTGATTGTTATACATGGTTGTAAACTTTTTATTAATAAAACACTACTTCTGTAGAACATGCAGCTTTAATGGTTTCCTGCATTCTGTAATGAAAGGTTTAAATAGGTGTAGGTGGAATTATTTCCTCCATAAACATGTACTCTATTTAAAATGTTTCTCCACGGACAAATATTTAATAGAATAAGAGTTTTTTTTAATAGAATAAGAGTTATAGGTATTCATACAAATCTTATATTTTGTGTAGATTTATGCATAATATATAATAGACCTTTATCTTTGTAGCTGTTAAATAATACATGCTCAAATCATCAAAAATATGTTTTACAAATTAGTAGTAGGTCAAGAGTAGACCTGATGTCAAAAATACAATGCATTCATGGTTGGCATCAATAAATTGGAAAGGGAGTACAGACATTAAAATAAATCTACCTCTTGGGAATCATGAGGCCATACTTTATTTTATAGCAAAAGTATTAATAAAGTGATTTATCCTGAAAGTTGCTAGAGGAGCCTGACATGTAGTGGAATGTAAGAGAATAACTCTTACAGGAAAACAGAAGTTCTAACTGTTTATTCATGAGGTTTGCAATCTAGTAGCATGCCAAACTAATGATGATGTTTGTTTGAATTATTCCCTAAATAGAGAGCATGGGTGTGCACTTTACCACATGTGATTCCGTGCAACCCTGGGCTGATTATAAGCTAGTTGCTCCCTCTTCCAAATCTATCCCTTTATGCCCTGCTTTGTGACACTGGGGCCACCGCTCTGCAAATTACAACTTCATTTACCAGCTGACTTTCAGCTAGTCATTGTTAATAGATAGCATAGAGGGACCCTGGAGAGCTGGAGGAGAGGAAATGTCTTCTGACCGAGAGAAATATTCCCAAATCCCAGTGGGTGCCTGAAAGTGTGGGGAGTATCAAACCCTAAATTTAATATATTTTTCTTTATTCATAATACCTATGATAAAGTTTAATTTTTTAAAGATTTACTTATTTATTTTAGAACGAGAGGGCAAACATGAGCAGGATGAGAGGTCAGAGGGAGAGGAATCCTCAAGGAGACTCTCCGCTGAGCACAGAGCCTGGCACAGGGTTCAATTCCTTGACCCTGATATCCCGATCTGAGCCAAAATCAAGTAGGATGCCCAACTGACTAAACTTCTCAGATGCCCCTAAAGTTTAATTTTTAAATTAGATGCAGAAAAGTGCAGCAATAGCTAGTAATAAATAGAGCAGTTTTAGCAATACGGTCTTAAGGAAAGTTCTATGAATGCAATCTCTCCCTCTCTCTCAGAATACCTTTGTACTATTCTCACCCTTTTGTTTGTGATGATGTGAGCTGATGAAAAGCCCACTTAATGAGATGACGTGAGGTGAACGACATAGCATTGTAACACAGCGTTATGCTACCGTAGACCTTCGGACAATACAGCAGTACACCAGATCCCTGTTGACTCTGGGTAATTGAAACCACAGAAAGGAAAACCACAGGTGAGGGAGGACTGCTGTATTCCCAATGTCCTGGCAGATTCACCTCAGGGATGGCACTTCACCACAACAGCACTCGCCCAACTAGGCTCACCTGTCTGATAAGAGGTACTGGCAGGAACTGAACTCTCTTTGAGAGGTCTGGATCTATTGTTCCACGCAGAGCCTCTAGATTCTGGTAATATCAAAACTTTCCCTTTGTTTCTTCAGTCCTTGAAATCGAGGCTGTTCTGTGTAGCTATTATTTTTTGGATTACTTCAGGGTTCTCTTTACATATGCCCATCACTCTAGTCCTAATGTCACAAATCCTTATATAAAATTCACTCTGTTAAAATGTCTAGTAGGCTTATATTATCCTCACAATACTATATATAGTGACTAATGATCTCTTACAAAGTTAATTAAATATCCCAACATCCCAAGCCCAGTGCAACCACTATTATTTAGATAGTTTGGAAAGCAAACGGACTGTCCAGATGTATTCAGCATGGTTCAATCTATTATCTTCCGTCGTAACAGACAGAATTAGTCCCTGAAATAGTCTGCATCTCCCAATTAATTATGATCATTATTTTCATTTAAAAAATATTGTGCTTGTTTTGGTTTATTTTACTCTTTATAATCGATCCCCTCAGTGACTTAATAACTCAAGTTTTTATTGTTTAGAAATAAGATACATTGTCAGTGCCTCAGCTATAAACTATAGTTAAGTGTCTTAAATATATATACATATAAGAAATAACATCGCTCCAGAGAGATAACTATAGTAGTAATAGAAGATGAGGACAGTCATGGGAAAATGGATGCTGGCCAGCTTGGCTGGAGAACAGTGTTTATTTTAAGAGATACTGAATGATAGAGCTTAGAATGTAGAATTAGGTCAAACTGCGGAGGATCTTTAGTGGATATCAAACTAATTTAGCAAACATAAAAAAATATTGTTTAATTGCACAGGCTTATCAGTCAGTCATCACTCTCAGAAATTGAATAATATAGAAGATTGATAATAACAAACAAAGTCTGTGTCTGTTATGGGGCTAAGGAAAAAGTATCATTTATACCTGTAGACTGTGGGCACAATCCAGATCTTTCCTTCCAAGATTGGAGATACTCTTGGCTCACTGTCAGGGCTGTTGACTGCTCACACCATAGACTCAATTATTGCTTCTGTTCCCACACCCCATGGAGCTCCCTCAACCAAGGGAAGGTTACAAAATCTTCCCAGGTCAGCCCATACCAATGGGTTTTGATAGGGGTTATGAAAGACGAGCTGTAGTGGCTCAATTTGGAGGTCTCTACGAGACAGTGGAGAGTGCTGAATGTTATCTGCTAGAGATCCTGTTGTTTGGGCATCACATTCAAACTTCTCATCTTGCCTCATCTTGTGTCCCAGTACTTACAGGGGTTAGTTCAGATAATATCAGGCCAACTAGAGTTGAAATACAAATCTCTATATCCAAATCTTCTTTCCAAGGAATCATGCCTAAGAGATTTTGAGCCAAGTATGCACCTACAAAGAAAACTGTAGAATGTGACTTTGGAACTAAAGCACTTACAAGTGACTGGCAGTGAAGATCTCAGCACCAGTTGAGAGTAGGACGCTGTTACAACCCAAGTCATGCTGTTCAGGGGAAACTGTTAACATTTTCACCATTGCTAAATTGCATTGATAGAAGTGGAAAGAATACCTAATGGATGTGATTTCTCAGGTGTTTAAGCAATTGTGAGCAGTGGTAATTGCAAGGACTAAAGAATCAAGAGCTTTAGCTGGGAGCTGTCAAAGCATTGAAGAAAAATAATGGAAAGCTCAAAGCGATTAATCAAAATTTGAAATCAAAATGTGAAAGCCAGAGAACCTCCTCGGCAGCTCGTAAAGAATCTCTCATCCTCTGTACTCAGAAGGCAGGAAAAAAGTGATGATCCAGGACTAGGGCAAAATATAGGGTTAATAGAGCTGAGAAGGTTGAATTATCAAAACAAGAAGGCCAGTTATTAAAATGTCAAGTCCCTAATGTTACATGTGATTCTGAAATTTGCATTGTGAACAACTGGGCTGTGCACTTGAAATTACTGAATCCTGAATTTCCTGTACCCTTTGAGTCTGAAAATGTGGCTCCCTCCTTCTTTTAAAACTCCCCTCTTAAAAAAAAAAAAATAGTCCGCTCTTGATGGAAGATAATACAGAAACTTTTGTATTAGAAGACAATATGCATCCCCCCCTTGCCTTGACCTCTCCTCCCTGCCACCAGCTCATTAACTAAGGTGAAATGACAAAATAAGCCTGTCATGAAAATGCTGGATCAACTAAAGAGAAAGATAAATATGCCATGAAGGTGCCTCAGGACCTAATCAACATTGACCAGCAATATCTCATAGAGTACACATGGAACCAAATTCTGAGTTGGCCAAAACAAAGGAAGAGGACAGAATATAAGGTTGGATAAAAAAAAAATAAAAATAAAAACTGTTTAGCAGTATGAAAATATTCCCTCAAGATACAGAACTTAATACTATGGCAAAATCTCAGAAGTCAGTGAAAATATGATGCAAGATGACTTCGAAAGCTTAGAGTAAGTGTGATACACACTATGTAAATTAGAAATTGTTAAAACTAGCATGAGAGAGAGCAGAAGAAGTGTTCAAAAGAAAACAGCATGCTATATGAGATCAAGACATCCATCATGCAAATATGTTCTCTGGTAGGGTCTGAAGGACAACACATTTACCATAATGATTAGTAAATCACTACTGAGAGGGGCACTAGCATTGCTGACAAGCTCATTAGTGGCTCTCCTCTGCAAGTGAGGGCTGAAGGAATGAGATGTTATTGAAGACTTGGATTCCCTGATAGCAATGAGAAAATAGATCTCTGAAATCATAGAGGTCAGGAGGTGGTAATTATTCATCAGGAGTAAGACGAACAAATTATTTAAATGATTAGCAACATCTAATTGGCTTCAAAGGGTGCCTGACCTGCAAAGATATTTTAGAAAGGTTAAAAAAAGATAGTAACCCCAGGGTAAGAATGATGTGTATTCAACAAAGGTAGTACTCTATCTGTTGGATGAAATCTCATGGATGGTCAGGAGGTTGAATGCGGCTGACTCAATTAAAAACAATAATTTGTCCAGTTTTGTTTATTTGTCATTTGGTTTCAGTTTTATGGCAGTTTTCAGACTCAAAACCCAATGACTACTGGAATGGCTAACTCTGCAGGAAGAAGGTTCCTATAATGCCAGAGTGGGTGAATATGATAATGATCTAACTCATTTTTCCCCAAAGGAAGATACAGCTTTTACAAGAATGTCTGTAAACTAGGGAAAGGTAAATGTTCCAAGATCTTGAGGACCGGGGATAGAGGGCTAAAGTTGACATTACTATGCAGGAAATGATGTATCATCACAGTCTTCCAGTAGAAGGGTATATTCATTTTCTATGGTTATTATAACAAATTATTACAATCTTGGAGGCTTAAGGCAAAACAAATGTACTATCTTAGAGTTCTAGAGATAAGAAGTCTGAAATGAATCTCACTGGACTAAATTCAGGATTATTATCAGGACTGTGTTCCTTTCTAAAGGCTTTAGGGGAAAATTTATGTCTTTGTCTTTTCCATCTTTTAGGGGACACCACATTCCTTGGCTTATGGCCTTCTTCTTCCATTTTTAAAACAACACATAGTTGAACTTACATATCATATTTCTCTGATTTTCTTCCACAATGTTGTCACATCTCATTCTATGACTCTGATTCTCTGACCCTCTCTCTTTTAGTTTATGAATCCTTATAGTTACATTGGACCTACCTAAATAATCCAGACTAACTGTCCCATCTCCAGGTAAGCTAATTAGCAACTTATTTTTGTTCATCTCCTTATTTCCCTAGTACTATATAAGATACTTATAGGCTACAGTAATTAGAACATGGGTGTATTTAGGATATTATTTATCTACCACATGCATATCACATGGATCTAGTAACAAGTCAAAAATCCTTGATATCTGGCAGAGCCAACATATAATTTTGGTCTGTGGGAGAAGGAGCCAGAGAAGGGAGAAAAACAGACTCTCATACCAGGGAGCCTACACAGGGAAGACAAATCCCCACAATACTTGTCTTGAAAGAGCCAGAAGGGCTGAATTTCATGAATCTTTATAATGAGTGAGACTTAAAGCCTGAAATTTTATAAATCAGCTGACTCAGCTCTGGGAAAGCAGGGAGGGTAAGAGAAAACTTACCCTTAAAGAGACAGCACAACAAAGAGTCTATAGAGAAACAGCATAGAAGCAGCAGTTTGAAAAATGACTCAAGAATAGGGGAGGGAGAGTTCCTTTCTTATTTTATTTATTAATCTCAGAGTGTATCCTGGAGGAACAGAAATCACTAGGGTACTCCATAAGGAATAAAGTTACTAATCTCAGCGAGTGTCATGGGGTCTAGAGACTGCTGGGGTACTACTCCAAGGACACAGGAACTCACTAGCACCATTTCCATCCCCCAGTATGAACACATGGCCACCTGTGGGAACCAGTAGTATGCTGACACTTGCTACCTACTTTGCTACCATTCACCCCCCAAGCTGCCCCTCTGGCTCTGCTTTGGGGGTTCCCCCACTTCAGACAGACAGGCTGACCTCAATCCTGGTATTGCAGGGCCCCATTTGAATAGAGCCCATTCAGGGTGGTTCCACAGGCCTGGAAGTATTCAGACAATCCTGACAAGGGCCAGCACCACTCTAAAGTGACTCCTGGTGCAGAAAGAGGGAAAAATAACCACATGCACCAGTTCAGATGGAAGCCTGACCAGCAGGCTGGAGGCAGTTAGCTGGTTTGATTGCAGGCCTCATTCACCAACAAAAGCTTCTCAGGGGATGACATGACGAAAGGACCTGCAGTTTGGTGTTACTGCATCTCTTGCAAACACCTCGTCTGACTCAATTCAAGCCCAAGGCATCCTGAGATTGGGCCACTAATGCCACAGGGACAAATACTGCCAATAGTGGACAAAGGGAGCCATTGCAGATGGCTGAACTAAAGGAAAAAGTGGCGAGCCACAACAGTACAGTGCATGCATCACACATAGGAGACACCCCTGAAGTACCAGGTTCTGGTGAGCAGGGGATACTGTGCTGCAAGGCACACCAGAGTCTCTTCTTCATAAGACCACTACTTCCAAGCATAGGAGACTTAAATGACTTTCTTATTATACAGAAACAGACACAGAAAGTTAGACAAAATGAAGAGACAGAGGGATATGCCCCAAAAGAAACAGCAGAACAAAATCACAGCAACTGACCTAAGTGAATGGAGATAAGTAATATGCCCAATAAAGAATTTAAAGTAATGCTTATAAAGATACTCACTGTACTTGAGGAAATAATGAAGGACATCAGTGAGGCCCTTAATAAAGAGATAAAAAAGAACCAATCAGAGATGAAGAACACAATAAATGAAATTTAAAACACACTAGATGAAATATAGTAGAGTAGGGGAAGCAAAAGAAAAAATCACTAACTTGGAGGACATATTAAAATAGTCAGGCTGAGCAAATGAGAGAAAATCAAAACATGTAAAATGAGAATGGACTTAGTGAGGGATGCCTGGGTGGCTCAGCAGTTGAGTGTCTGCCTTTGGCTCCAGGTCATGACTGGGATTGGGTCCCATATCAGACTTCCTGTATGAAGCCTCCTTCTCCGTCTGCCTCTGCCTCTGCCTCTGCCTCTGTGTCTGTCTCTCTGTCTCTCTATCTCTCTGTCTCTCTCTCTCTCTGTGTGTGTGTGTGTGTGTGTGTCATGAATAAATAAATAAAATCTTTAAAAAAGAGAGAGAACAGACTTACGGAACTCAGTGACACCATCAAGCATGATAACATAATAGAGATCTAAGAAGAAGAGAGAAATTGGGAGGAATAATAGCTGAGATGTTCTGAATCTGAGGAAAGAAACAGAAAACTAGATCCAGGAGGCACATAGATTCTTCTGAAAAATCAATCCAAAGAGTTTCATAAAAAAAAAAAAAAAAGAGTTTCATACTAAGAAACATAGCAATAAAATGTCAAGAAGTAGTGATAAAGGGGGAATTTTAAAAGCAATGAGACAAAACAAAAAAGTTACATACAAGGGAAAACCTCATAAGACTATCAGTAGATTTTTCAGCAGAAACTGTCTTGGCCAGAGGGGAGCAGCATGATATATTTAAAACATTGAAAGAAAAAAAAATCATACTCTATCCACCAAAGCTATCATTCAGGATAGAAGGAAAGATAAAGAGCTTCCCAAACAAAAGTTAAAGGAATTCATGACCACCAAACTATCCCTACAAGAAATGTTAAAGGAGACTACAGAATTGAAAAGGAAAGACCATGTCTGGGAAGGGAAGGGCATGAGAAAGAGTAAGCTAAGTAGGAAGCACAAAAGCGGGGGAAAAAAATTATGATAAAAAACTCTCAACTAAGTAGGACAGGAGGGAAAATACACCCACATAATAAAGGACATATAAGAAAAATCCACAGCTAACATCATACTCAATGGTGAAAAATTGAGATTTTCCTTCCTAATACCAGGAAGAAAACTGTCCATTCTCCCCAATTTTATTCAACATGGTACTGGAAGTGCAAGTCACAGTAATCAGACAAGAAAAAGAAATAAAAGACATCGAAATTGGTAAGGAACAAGTAAAACTTTCACAATTTACAGATGACATGATACTATACAGAGAAGACCTGGAAGATTCCACCAAAAAACTACTAGAATTGATAAGTGAATTTAGCAAGGTTGTAGGACACAAAATCAAAGTAGAGAAATCCATTGCATTTCTATGCACCTATAATGAAGCAACAGAAAGAGAAGTTAAGAAAGCAATCTCATTTATAATTGCACCAAAAATAACAAAACACCTAGGAATAAAATTAACCAAGGGGATAAAATATCCCATACTATGAAAGACATAAAACATTGATGAAAGAAATTGAAGATGGCACAAACATATGAAAAGATATCCCACATTCATGGATTAAAAGAACAAATACTGTTAAAATGCCCATATAACTCAACATCCAGATTTAATGCAATCCCTATCAAAATACCACCAACATTCTTCACAGACCTAGAATAAATAATTCTAAAATTTATATGGAACCACAAAAGATCCCAAATAGCAAAAGCAATCTTTAAAAAAAAAAAGAAGAAGAAAGAAAGAAAGAAAGAAAAAAGAGAAAGAAAGAAAGAAAACGAAGGTGGAAGTATCATAATTCCAGATTTCAAGTTATTCTACAAAACTGTAGTAATCAAAACAAAATATTAGTGGCACAAAAATCAACATTAGCGCAAAAGAGCAGGATAGAAAGAAATCCATGAATATAAATCCATGATTATAATCCATATATAATCCAGGATTATATATGACAGTCCAAGATTGTCAATTAATGTTTGAAAAAAGAGGCAAGACTATGCAATAGGAAAAAGAAAATCTTTTCAACAAATGGTGTTGAGAAAAAAGGAGACCTACATGCAAATGAAGAAAGTAGAACGCCTTTATTACACCACACACAAAATGTATTAGGTGCCTAAACATAAGACCTGAAATCATGAAAATCTTAGAAGAAAGCACAGGCAATAATTTCTCTTGTCATTGGCCATAGTAATATTTTTCTAAGTATATCTCCTCAGGCAAGGGACATAAAAGCACAAACAAACTCTTGGGACTACATCAAAACAAAAATCTGTACACCAAAGGAAAGAAGCAAGAAAACTAAAAGATAATGTATTGAATAGGAGAAGATATATGTCAATGACATATTTAATAAAGGGTTAATATCCAAAATATGCAAAGAACTTATACAACTTAACACCCAAAGACAAATAATCCAATTAAAAAATAAGAGGAAGACATGAGCAGATATTTCTCCAAAGATAACATCCCGATGGCCACCAGACACATGGCTCACCGTCACTCATCACTAGGAAAATGCAAATCAAAACTACAGTGAGATATCACCTCATACCTGTCAGAATGGCCAAATAAAAAACACAGAACACAATGAGTGGTGGCAAAGGTGGAGAAAAAAGAACCCTCTTCTGCTGTTGGTGGGAATGCATACTGATGCAGTCACTGTGGAAAGCAGTATGGAGTTTCCTCAAATAATTAAAAATAGAACTGCTCTACAATCCAGTAATGATATTACTGGGTATTTACCCAAAGAATATGAAAATGCTAATTCAAAATGATATATGCACCCCTATGTTTACTGAAGCATTATTTATAATAGCAAGGATATGAAAGGAGCCTACGTGTCCATTGAGAGATGAATAGAAAGGAATGTATACAGATATAGACATAGATATATAAAGATTAGTCACCCGTAAAAAGGAATAAAATCTTGCAATTTGCAACAACATGGTGGGAGCTAGGAAGTATAAAGCTAAGTGAAATGTCATTCAGCGAAAGACAAATTCCCTATGGTTTCACTTATATGTGGAATTGAAGAAATAAAAAGATGAGCAAAGGAGGAAAAAAAAAGAGAGAGAAACCAAGAAACAGATTCTTAAATATAGATAACAAACTGATGGTTACCAGAGGGGAGGTGGGTGCAGGGATGGATGAAATAGATGATGGAGACTAAGAGCACACTTACCATGATGAGCACTGAGTAATGTAGAGAATTGTTGAATCTCTATATTGTACACCTGAAATGAATATAAGACTATATTAACCATAGTGAAATTAAAATTAAAAAAATAATAAAAAAGAAAAAAGTGATGCCTGGATAAGCTCAGTAGTTGAGCATCTGCCTTCAGCTCAGGTGATGATCCCAGGGTCCTGGGATCGAGTCCCACGTTGGGCTCCCCGCAGGGAGCTGCTTCTCCCTCTGCTTGTGTCTCTGCCTCTCTCTGTGCCTCTCATTAATAGATAATTTTTTTTAAAAAAAGCCAGTAGGAGACTCCCAGTGAAGGTCACTAGTGGTCTGAAACAAGGTCCTGCCATCTTGCAACCTGCAACCTTAGCATATACATATCACTTAAAAAACAAAAAATATTTGAGGACAATATTTCAGAAAAATACATAGAGTTGAAGGGACCACATTTACCCTTCCATTTGATGAAGCAAGATCAACAAAATTTATGAAGAGATGGTCTTCATGATCCAGAGATCTAGAAGTGAAGTAGAATAATCCCTGAGAGAAGGGAAGCAAACAGTACAGAGACTAATATAAATACAAAGACATTTACTTGAATATTCATAGTAACTTTGTGATAGCCAAAGAGTGGAAACTATTCAGATGTCAATCTAAATTGTGTTATACCCATACAATGGGATACTACTTAGCCCCCAAAATAAGTGATCTGTTAGTACACACTGCAACACGTGTGGGTTTTATTATGTTTATGTTGACTGAAAAAAGAGAAGATACTCCATGACTCCACTTAGAACTTTTAGAAAAACAGACTAATCTATGGTGACAGAAAGCAGGCTGATAGTTGCTTAAGGGTGAGAGAAACAGGAAGAAACAGGAAGAAGGGATCGTAATGGGGCCTGAAGAGAATTTGGGGATAAAAGAAACATTCCCTATTTTGATTATAGCAATTATTCATGTGTAGGTATTCTGATTATTTTATGGAAAAACTGCACATTATCACTAAATTTACCAAGCTAAACACTTCTTATAAGTAGTAACAATTAAAGGGGTAGCTATTTATTCAGCTTAGTAAAGCAAAATGAGTGCCAGCCATAGCCCGATTTTCTCATTGACCATGCCTATTTCCAGAGTGCCCCTGTTAATGGGATGGGCGTTTATTCTCTCCGAAGAATTTGACTGATAGCACACATGCAGGTAATGAATTCTTATAGACAAGCAGATTTTTCCAAGAGCTCCGCCAGACTTCTGTCCTACAGTAGTGTTATCAGGTTTATTTCTAAGGGTGCCAACCCAAAAACACGTGACACCTCCCGCACCACAACACATCTGAATGTGATGCACAGCTTTCCATAATGCCCTTCCAGATCCCCTTTGTCAGATCAAAAGCTAGATTATTACCCCTATACTCCAAAACTCTGATGCGTAAATGGGAGGAAATGATATTGATGGGATAGAGAGGAAGAGTTTGGATGGGGCCCATTACTTTTTCACAAATCTTCTAAGTACTCTTCTCTCCTGAAAGTTAATGGCCTAATAGCTAAAACTCCACCATTCTTGGGATGACTATTGTCATCAACCAAAGCCTCTCCCAATCTAGCTTCACTGATTGGTCCAAAGTTGTATCTGATACACAAATATCTGACTTTAACCAAAGGTAAATATTTTTTTTTCTTCTTAAAAAAAAATCTCCAAGAATTTGCATAGAGTCTGCCACCTATTTCATATTTTTCAATCCTATCAGGATCTCAAACAGAATATCAATCCTACATTATGGTAATATTTTACAAGTGCCAGGTGACTCCTCTTCAACATCTGTACAATAGACAAAAATTACCACTCTTCCATCATTGGACATGGTCTCTTCAATAGGACCAAGAAACAAAGAGAAAATTATGTAATTCTCGATGAAATGTGACTAAGCAGGTATGTATTTTTATTCATTCAGGTGGCACATTCATATAGATAAGTCTGATGCAATGAATACCTTTTCCAATAAATGCTATGCTTTCTCTCACTAAAATTCTCTCACTCTACTTTCTCTCACTCTATTTTCAAAGAATTGGTGGCATTTATCTCCCTCTTTGGGTTCCAAAGCAAGACTATTTGCACCAGGCTGCTAATATAATGTTCTTTAAAGATCTCCTTTGTTTTATTCAAAAGAATATCCTACTTTAGAATTACAAAGAGTATCTTAGCAACCTATTAGCAGTGTGAACCTGAAGGAAAAAAATGAATAAATATCACTAAATTTGAATTTTCCTTATTTGTAAAATAAAGACTGCAGTGACTAATAGTATTACAATAAGATTTTTAGAAGAAAACATTGTTAGCTGATTAATATGGAAAAGTAAAAGATTTTCAGATTAGACACCCCGCCCCCCCAGAACAATGTCCAGTCCTACATTATTTGACTGATTAGGAGCATTCTTCAGCTCAGAGAAATCAATTAATTAAGGAATACATAAAGGACAAATGATGGAAAGAATGAATTAATGAAATAATGAGTCAACAAATGAGTAAAGTTGATGTCATTAGGGTGATGGTCTTTTTCTTCTATGATGACACTAAATTAAGGAGCATTTGAGAGACATCTGTCTCAAACAGTTAATAGTTGCTTATAACTTTTCCCAACAAGCCTCTACAATAAGTTCTTTTATCCACATACCTGACAGCAGCCACTTTTCTTTTCCATAAAAAGAAAAATTAGAAAGGTTTTCTCTCTCCGTTTGAATAGATGTGCTACCCGTAACTTTTAAATGGCAGTTTCTTTTGGCTGTTTAATAGGTTGGTATTTTACCAAATCCAGAAAGGTAACTATTAAACATTATAAACAAGATTAAGTCAACATTGCTGACCAATAAGGAAACAGTTATCTGAGTTATCTCCTTTTACTTGTTCTTTGCTAAATTACCTTAAGGAAGGAAAGATTGAGAACACTAAAATATATACATATGAACATCAAATTTTTCTGCTTATTTTGGTCTTGATCATTAATTTCAGACAGGCCTAATTAAATACATATGTCTGATAAGCTCATGCCTAAGATACAAAAGAAATGGAGAAAAATGTCCTATGTTTAAAGAAGTTTCAAAAAATAGGAAGGTATGTGTACACACAAATTTGGCATGGAATACCTATAGCCAAAACATATGGAAAACTCTAAACTTCCAAATAAGATGTTAGGCCACCTGTAACAGATAGAACATCAGATTAACATTGCCCTTTTAAAAAAACTTATTTTCATTGTTGATATTATTCGTGGGCCAGAGGTAAAACTTCTTGTTTTTTTTGTTTTCAGAGAATTGTGTATCTTTTCTCCTTATGGAGTGAGAACAGAAAAAGTAAACAGGGGTGAGCAAAAAAATCCTGCAACATAAATAGTTTAATTAAATTGATTTTGATGCCCAGAGTCTATCCCCAGACATCTGGGAATTACCTATTCAAATATTTGCTTCTTAACTATGTTTACAGGTGAATTTGATGAGTATCTAGGGTGGAAAACCGCTAAATATAAGAAAACAATTAGAGAACAAGATGGACATAAACCAGGCCTTCAGATTTAGTTTAATCTTCAACACACGTTGCCAGAAAAGTTCAAGGATACATTGAGGGGAAACCAATTTTCAGAGGAAAGAAAATACAGTTGACCTTTGAATAACAAGGGGATCAGGGAAGCTGACCTCCACACAGTATAAAATCTGCATACAGCATTGACTCTCCAAAACCTTAACTACTAATAGCCTACTGTTGACTAGAACCCTTACCAATAACATAAAGAACACATATTTTTATATGTATTATATACTACACTCTTATAACTAAGTAAGCTAGAGAAAAGAAAATGTAACTAAGAAAATTAAGTACATTTATAGTACTCTACTATGAAAAAATACACACATAATTAAGCCCACACATTTAAAATCCATGTCATTCGAGGGTCAACTATGCGCATTCTTCAAATACCTCTCTCTATACAGGTAAGTTATTCACTTCAGCAATCAATGGGACATAGATTAGAAATCATAGAACAAATGATAAAGAAATAAAATTGGACACCATACACAGCCTTGAAAATTCAAGGGAATATGTCAGTAACTTACAATAGAAATAAGAAATTGTGTATATGTGTGTATTTAAAAAAATTGTTACCACATCATACATACAAATATAATATATATACATATATGTACAATATATATATACATATATATACTATATATACATTATATATATATAGTTGTTGGAGAGTGTAATTGTTATTTTTTTAAAGAAAAAGAGAACAACGGTATGGAAACAGAATGGAAATAAGTAAAGGCAGATGATAATTTGGAATGAGGAAAATGCAGAGCTACCCTGGAGAGGGAGACTTCAAAAGCTAAACAAAAGAGAAAACTGTAAAAGATAGCTCTAAAAGGAATAAGAATCATATTGATATCAGAAATTTCAAAGCAACTTAGAAAGTGTCTTGCCAATATAATTAACTCACCAAATATAAGGAAAGATTGAATAATATTTTTTTAAATAATGAAGAAAATGAGTCCTAAGCACGTATTTTTTTTTATATACACCAAACTTACTTAAATGTGGGAGACATCAAACATATTTTCAGACACACACATCCTGGTATGTTAAGAAGCAAAAACTTTTTTTTTTAAATAAATTAAAAGACAGGGACAGTACTTTGAAAAGAAAAGAAATGATTCAAGGAAATTTTTCTAAGAGATACTAACATGTATGTTAGCAAGAAGATGTGAAAGGTTATGAAAAGGACCAGAAAGATTACAGATAGAGGAGATATAGGCAATGTTCCAAACTATTAAATATGTAATATCTAAAATACACAAGAAATCCCTGCATTTCAAAAAACAAAAAGCCAATAAACTATCCATATTATGTTGAAATCTCAAAAAACATGGAAATATTCCCAATATTTCACTGCAGAAGAAACAGAAATGAGAGAGATTATGTCAGTTTTGCAAGGCCCCACTTGTAGCAATTGATTTGTGATTTTGCATAATTTATGATTGTTTTATTTGTCACTTAAAAACTTGCTAAGATTTAGTTTACTTCTGTTTATTGATAGGAATTTTTTTAATAGAGGAGGGGTGAGAGGAATGGAGGGAGAGGGAGCCAGAGAATCTTAAGCAGGCTTCACGCCCGGCACAGACCCCAACCCAGGCTCAGTCTCACAACCCTGAGATCATGACCTGAGCCAAAATCACGAGTTGGACTCTTAACCAACTGAACCATCAAGGTGCCCCATCATAAGAATGTAATAAAGTTATTGAGCAATGAATACAAAGGAGTGCACAATCCCCTGTACAATGTGAGGATTTCCTTGGATTGTGTTTGTTAGACTCTTATTGATCCATTCATTGAGAACATCTTTGGTTCAAGTCAGTATTCCCATTGTGATGGTATAAATGCAAATGATGCAAAACTCATGTGGCATGAGAGAATTTTTGTTTCAGGTGAAGAAAGAGTCATGGAAATAGTGGGGACATTTGCATGGATTGCAAATGTAGCTAATGCCATTAAACTGCACACCTAAAAATGGTTAAGATACAAATTTTATATATTTTTTGCAATAAAAAAATTAAAACCAGATTTTTATGAGTAAATATGCATCCATAACAAAAATAGCTTCAGCTATTATTCTTAAAGCACCATGGCCAAAATAAATGTCACAGAATGGCTGACTAAAAGAAATATTTAAATTAGATCACAAAGAGTCTGACAATAAAAAATACAGACATAGTTATGTTATTAATAGTCAAAGGATAACCTAAAATGATCAATTACATCTTATTTCCAAAAGCAAATATTTCATGGAGTTCTGATAGTCAATAAATTATCCACATTTTATTTCATAAATTTTCAAAATAAAATTTACCAAAAATAGACAACATATTTTTAAAATTCAAGCCATATTGGCAAGATAGATTTCATATAGAATATCCCATTTTTAACTACTTACCTTTTTTAAACTCCAGCATTGTTTGATATTAAAATCATTTTATTATTCTTAATATTATGATATGGTTGATTTACATCTTCTCACCTAGAATGTTTTTAGTAGCATGTCAAATACCTCCTTAGATAAACCCCAACTCCAGCATTCTGTATGTATTTTAATTGAAATGATTTGACATTCCTGAGATGTATACAAGATGCAGAAAGAACAGATTCACCATTTCTTTTGGAGGGGACAACAAGTGAGGGAAGGCTTCATAAATGGAGCTGGCATCTAAAGTGAGTTTTAAATTTCTTAGTTATGGTCAAGGAAAAAAAAAAACAATTGGTTTCCTCATTCTCACTGCCACTCTTCAACATCTGTCATTCTTTTTTTTTTTTTTTTTGAATCTGGAAAATAATATAACTTCACTAAAATAAAACTTGATCTAAAAAAAAAAAACTTGATCTAAACTTGACTGCTTTTTGAAATTTTAAATACAGAACACAAGAAACGTTTCACTCTTGCTTCTCCCTTGAGGGATACTCAAGACTGTTTTATAGCATACAGAGCAGTACCAGACTATAAAAAGGACTATTTAGTAATAACCCTGCAAGGGGGCACCTGTGATGGCTCAGTTGGTTAAGTGTCTGACTTTGGCTCAGGTCATGATCCCAGGACCCTTGGATCAAGCCCATCATTGGGCTCCCTGCTCAGCTGCATCTCCCCTGGCTCATGCTCTCTCCCAAATAAATAAGGAAAAAAAAGAAAAGAAAGAAAAAGAAAGAAAGAAAGAAAGAAAGAAAGAAAGAAAGAAAGAAAGAAAGAAAGAAAGAAAGAAAGAAAGAAGGAAAGAGAAAGAAAGAAGAAAGAAAGAAGAAAGAAAGAAAGAAAGAAAGAAAGAAAGAAAGAAAGAAAGAAAGAAAAGACACAAGCCCTACAAGGTAATCTAAATAACCAATGGGGGAAAATCTAATTGTTCTGTCATCTTTAAAAATGTTTGTCAAAACATTAAAATCTCTTTTACTGCAGCTTATAAACATATAAAGAAATGGGGGGTGTAGTTAGTACCCTGTAATTTAAAACATTGGAAGCATTAAGAATTAAGGTGCTTCAATTTTTTTTTGTGAAAACAGTATCAAGAATAGTTCGAAGTACACCATAAGCTATATTGTCAATAATATCATAATAATTCCGCATGGAGACAGTAACTACACTCATCAAGGTGAGCATTTCCTAACATAGAATTGTTAAATCACCATATTGTACACCTGAAACTAAAATAAGATTATATGTCAACTATCCTTCTTCAATTTAAAAACAAGTTTGAAGACTTCTTCCCTTTTTCTTCACCATACAGACTATGACACTAGCACTGAGTCTGAATTAACTTCAAACATTTTCTCTTTTGTGCTGTAAATCTCATGAAATATCTCTGAGCACCCCTTTAGTGTGTAGGATTCGCTGGCCCCCTCCCTCTGGAACATCTCCCTCCTTTTCCTTACAACCACTTGCCTCACACATATATGCCTGTAATTTTGTCTTTACTGTTCCTCTGGCTGCCTAACTAGATTCTCCCAAACTTGAAAGGGCCAAGATTGCCATGGTCAGCTATTTCTTCCATTTACGTTCTATTACAATTTCATTTCCAGAGCCATCACTTTGTATTTCTTTGCTGCACTTTCGTTTTTGTTGAATTGTTTCTTCTTTCATTTAGTTTGTTATTTTTTTTAGATTTATTTATTTGAGGTGGGGGAGAGAGGAAGCAGTGCTGAAGGGCAGAGGGAGAGAGAATCTCAAGCAGACTTCCACTGAGCGAAGAGCCCAGTATGGGGCTGGATCCCAAGGACCCTGAGATCATGACCTAAGCCCAAACCAAGAGTCAGCTGCTGAACCAACTGAGCCACCCAGGTGCCTCTATTTATTTATTTTCAAAATGTCATGTATGTTTATTGCTGTGAGACAAGGAGGCAATACAACTGCACAGCTCTGCTGCTGTTTGTGCATGAAGTCAATAAGATGCACAGTGATGCTTCTTACGAGGTGACCAAACACTAAACAGTGGCATGATTAATCATTGATCATCATGCTAATCTGCTATTTACATAGTGATTTGTGGACTAAAGAGCTAGCAGTGATGTTTGTACTTTATGCAATTACTCACACATTATGTACCACGGCAACTGAAATTCAAATTGTATTGTTGAGGATTTGGTTGTTATTTAAGTAAGCTATAGTAGCTGAAATCTATGTATCAGAACAGTACAGAGTGAAGACTGCCTTAAACCAGTGGTTTGCACTATTCTCCAATACAAAAACATAAACATTTTTAAACCCCCAAATTTAAAAGAAACTTATAGTGAAGTCCTGTATCGCCACTTCTTAGTTCCTTAAAGATATAGTTCATCTACTTGTTGTACCCATACCCACCCATTTAACTATCCATCTACCTATTTGTACACTCATCATTTTATGTGAATTTATTTTTAAGTAAATTGAAGATATTAAACTCTTCCCTAAGTATTTCAGCATACAAATCATTAAAATTTTCAATATATATTTTTAAATTTTTCAATGTTTGCTTATAGTATTTCTTACTTTTTATACACACTTTACATAAATAAGATGTACATATCAAAAGTATACATTCACTGGGAGGTACTGTATGCATACACCTCTGGAACTCAAACATTTAACAATATAATGAACATTCCTAGTCCCTCAGAATTCATCATGCTATACCAAGTTATTCCCATACCCATTCCCAAGAGATGACGACTGCTCTGATTATTTTTGTATCAGAGATGAGTTGTGTCTATCCTAGAATTTTATTTTATTTTATCTCTAAAGATTTAATTTCTTTATTCATGAGACACACAGAGAGAGAGAGAGAGAGAAGAGAGAAGGAGAGAGAGAGAGAGAGAGGTAGAGACAGACAGAGGGAGAAGCAGGCTCACACACGGAACCCAACGTGGGACTCTGATCCCAGGCCTCCAGGACAATGCCCTGGCCAAAGGTGGTGCTAAATCACTGAGCCACTGGGCTCCCCTATCCTAGAATTTTATATAAATGAAATAAAACAGAACACACTTTTTGTGTCAGTCTCTTTTTACTCAGCAAAATGTTTTTAAGTTATTTGTGTTTTTGCATATGTTAGTAGTTCATTCTATGTATAATATGGCTGAGTATCAAATTTTAGGACTATACTGCAATATATTTAGCCATTTTTCCTATGGATAGGATTTGTGTGTTTTCAGTTTTTGCCTATGATAAATAAAACTTAACAATAATCATTCTTATACAAGTCATTTTGGGAACAGATTCTCATTTATCTTTGATAATTCTGAGAAATAGAATTGCTGGGAAGGAGCACATTCAGTGTCTTTTCTTTCCCCTTATTATAATGGTCTAGCATAGCTTCTAGACATTTCTTCACTAGGTGAATAGTTTTTCATTCCTGTCAAAAATGTATAAGTGTTTCAGCTGTTCTACATTTTCACCAATATTTGATATTGCATACTTTTTCATTTTAGGTGTTTTAGTGAAAATGTACTGGTATCAAATTGCAGCTTTAAATTGTATGTCTTTGATAACTGATGATGTTGAGCATGTTCTTGTTTGGGCTTTTGCTATAACTATTTTTATGAAGTGTATGTTTAGAAGCTTGCACATTTTTATTGAGTTTCTTGCATCTATTATTGAGTTATAAAGTTCTTCATATATCAAAATAGCAGTCTTTGTCAAACCCTTTCTTTAACATTTTCTACCAGTCTGTGACTTGCTGATTCATATTTAACTATGTGGTTTGAGGAGTAATTTTTTTTAATGTTGCTGAAATTAAATTATTGATTTCTAATTTAACTTTGTTGGTTTTGGGTTTTTCTCTAAAAAACTCTTTGTCCACTCCTAAATCCCAAATATATTCGTGTATGTTTGCTTCATATCTTTCTGGTTTTGGCTTTAATATTTGCTCTGCCAAAGTGAGCACTATGGTTTTGACTTTAATATTAATCTATGCACTACCAGAAATTAAGTGCTTTGAATATGGTATGAAGAAAAGGTCCAGAGTCACTTTGATTTTAATATGGATAACGATATGATTTGAGCAACCACTTGTTGAAAACACTTACCTTTCTCCATTGTATTACATTAGGGCCTTACTAATAATAACTCTGATCACATAAGAATAAGCCTATTTCTAGTCAGATATTCACCTGATGGTCAATGACATTGATAATACCTGTCACTAGTTCTAATGTTTATTTTGTGGAATTCTTAAATTTTCTAGATGTTATAATGCTATCATCAAACATAAGGATGAGAACATTTTACTTTTTCAATTCTGAACTTTAAGCACACTATTTTTTTCTTTCTTTAGTAAAAGAGCTAGAATCTTGAGTAACATTTTCACTAGAAGTAAGGAGATTGAGAATCCTTACCTTTATTCTTCTTCTGAGAGTGTTCAATATACTCACTATTACATGTGATGTTACCCATGGGGTGATTTTGTTATTGTTCAGAAACAGAGAGAGAGAAATTTTTAATTTCTTTAAAAGATAATTTACACACAATAATAACCATGCATATCTCTAGAGGCTACGTACGATGCAGAAGTCACTGATGGGTCATCTTGCTAGAATCACAGAAATAAAATAAAGACTATTGTTAGAACAATAAAACCACAAAGAGACCATTTGATAGGAATGCAATTTGTATGATGGGACCTTACAAAATCGCCCCTTTAGAAAAAGTAATAAAATAAAAATAAAAAGAAATAAAAGGCATCCAAATTGATGAGAAAAAAGTAAGACTGTCACTATTTGCAGATGACATGTTACATGATACCATTATAGAGAAAACCCTAAAGACTCCACCAAATAAAAAAAGACTACTAGAACTGATAAATGATTTCAATAATGTCACAGGATGCAAGATTAAAATGCAGGGATCTGTTGCCTTTCTATACACTAATAATGAAATAACAAAGAAGAGAATTAAGAAAACAGTTCCATTTACAATTGCACAAAAATAATAAAATACCTAAGAATGAATTTAATCAAGGACTTGAAAGACGTGTACTTTGAATATTAAAAAACATTGAAGAAGGGAGTCTGGGTGGCTCAGCCAGTTAAGAGTCTGCCTTCAGATTAGGTTATGATCTCAGGATCCTGGGATTGAGCCCCACAACAAGCTCCCTGCTCAGTGGGGAGCCTGCTTCTCCTTCTTCCTCTCCCACCTGCCCCACTCCTGCACTCTCTCTCTCACTCTCTCTCTCTCTCAAATAAATAAATAAAATCTTTAAAAATTTGATGAAAACAATTGAGGATGACACAAACATGAAAAAATAGTCCATGCTCATGGATTGAAAAACTAATATTAAAATATTCATCCTACACAAAGAAATCTACAGGTATAATGCAATCCCTATAAAACTACCAAGAACATTGTTCACAGAACTAGAACCAATAATGATATTTATATGGAACTACAAAAACACAAATAACCAAAGCAATCTTGAGAAAGAAGAGCAAAGGTGAGGTATGACCATCCTAGATATCATGATATACTATAAAGCTGTAGTACTTAAAACAGTATGGTTTATAGACACATAACTCATAAATGGACACATAAACAGAATAAAGAGCCAAGAAATAAACCTATACTTATATAGTCAATCAATTTACAACAAAGGAGGCAAGAATATACAACATTCCCTGTTGTTGTTGTTAAAGACAGTTCTTTAACAGATGGTGTTGGGAAAACTCAACAGCTATATGCGAAAGAATGAAACTGGGCCTTTTTCTTATACCATACACAAAAACAAATTCAAAATGGATTAAAGACCTAAATGTAAGACCAGAAACCATAAAATTTCTAGAAGAAAACATAAATAGTAATTTCTTTGACATTGGCCATAGGAAAGTTTTCTAGATATGAAGGGGAAGATAAAGCAAGAGTAAACTATTGGAAATACCCCAGAATAAAAGGTTTTTGCACAATGAGAAGGAAATCATTAAAGAAACAAGACAACCTGGTTCATGGAAGAAGATATTTGTAATGACATATCCAATAAAAGGTTAATATCTAAAATATATAAAGAACTTGTACAACTCAGCACCAAAATAAACAAACAAAAAACAATCTGAGTAAAATATGGGCAGAGGACTTGAACAGACATTTTTCAACTAAAGAAGACAGACAAATGTCCAACAGACACATGAAAAAATGCTCAACATCATTCATCCTCAGGGAAATGCAAATTAAAACCACAATGAGATATCACCTTACACCTATCAGGATGGGTAAAATAAGAAACACAAGAAAAAATAAGCACTGGCAATGATGTGGCAACAGGGAACCCTGGTGCACCATAGGTAGGAGTGCAAATTGGTGCACCCACTGGGGAAAATGGTTTAGAGATTCCTCTCAGAATTAGAAATAAAAATACCATATGATCCAGTAATTCCACTGGGCATTTTTACACAAAGAAAAGAAAACACAAATTTGAAAAGATATATGTATCCCTATGTTTACTGCAGCCTTTTATTACAATAGCCAAGATGCGATAGCATTGTGTGTGTGTGTGTGTGTGTGTGTGTGTGTGTGTGTTTGTGTGTACATAATGGAATGTTATTCAGCCATAAAAAAGAATGAGACCTTGTCATTTGCAACAACACTGGATGGACCTAGAAAGTATAATTCAAGATGAAATAAGTCAGAGAAAGACAAATGCAACATGGTTTCACTCATATGTGGAATTTAAGAAACAAAACAAATGATCAAACAAAGAAAAAAGAGAGAGAAAGAAAAATGCTTAAATACAGAGAACAAACTGGTGGTTCCCAGAGGGGAGGTGGGTGGGGGAGGGGTGAAATGGATGAGGGAGACCACGAGGTACAAATTTCCAGGTGCACAATAACTAAGTCATGGAGGTGAAGTACAGCATAGGGAATATAGTCAGTAAGATGGTAATAATATTATTTAGTGATGGTGATGGCACTTCTATGTGATAAAGAGTAATACAGAGAGCTATCGAATCATTATGTTGCACACCTAAAAGACATGTACCACTGTATATTAGTTATACTCCAAAAAGAAAACTCAATCAATAATCAATCAATGTTTTGAAAAAATGGCCCCTTTAATCAGTAATTCTCTATTGAATGATTTTACTCTTCTTCTCACGTCTTGTGGGCTATATTAGGCTATGAGTCATATTTTACTTCCGTTGGGGAAAAAAAAAGTATCTTGTCATTTGTAGTTCTTCAAGTGCCATGGGGTGATGTATATGTAAGTTTATGCAACATAAAATATAAAAGTAAAATCACTACCTTTCCTAGTTTGAATTAGCTGATTTATATCCAAATTTCTTGTTTCTTCAACAGTATTTTTTGTCTTTTCTTCATCTGCTCCATCAGTACATTAGTCAAGCTTGCATTGTTCTTTTCAGTTACTTTTCACTGTGGAAATTAAAGCTATACATGACTTTAAAAATCTCCTTATCAGTGTACACATCAGTAAACTCCAACTGCAAGTGTCTGGAACCAAGCTAATCAAGATTAATGCATTCATTTAACAGATGGTTACAATGTTATTAAAATGCAAATGATTGGTTTCTGCTAATTGTTCAACATCAGAAACAATTAATCAGGGGATTTTTTTCATTTTCTAATAGCCTTTGTAGAGTTTACCTTCAGAGATTAACATAAAAGACAAATATGTAAATTTCTCTCACTAACCTCAGGACAGTCAATCAACTTGAAAGAAAAGTAGAATAATGATTATATATTTATAGTAATGGGAAGAATCCTTTTAGTACTGTAATTTGCTCCTGAATTGTTTTGCACCCAATTTAACTAGTCTCCATATAATGATGTTTACCGGAATATCTATTCAAACGTAATGGGATTTGGTGCCTTACTTTGAGCCAAAAAAAAAAAAAAAAAAAAAAAAAAAGATTATCTAACTGTTTGAAGTAAATAAACTGAGATATGATGGTGGTTCTCACCAGAATAGTAACATTGCAACATTGAGGATAGGTATTATTTCAGATACACTAAATCATGTGAAATTAAAGCCTGAGGTTTTCACCCATTCATTCTTTCACTCAATAACTTTTCTACTGAATGATTCATTGTATTAGTTTAGTTCCTCTGATAAGCAGAAGTAAAAATGTAATGAGGTGTGCAACAGATTTATTGGGGGGAAATATTGGTGGATGATAGAAGGAAAAGGGAGGTGGACTAAGCAGGGAGGGTTTCAGACTAGAACACGGGAGGGTTTCTGAAATCTAAGGGAGATGAAGAATTAGACAATAGGAACCACACACCTCCACACAGCCCTGGGAAAGCGGTGGCTGGACCACCACGGAGATGCAGAATGGAAATGAGCAGAGGGTCTCTATGTAATTTCTCTAGTATGTACACAGTTTTAAGCACTAGAAAATAGTACAATCAGCTCTAAGCTCCCAATCTTTCCTTAACTCTCTGTTCATTTAAATGTTTACTTAAAGTGCTGATTTAAATTCCAATTAATCTTGTGAAACAATGCCGTGTATATTAAGTCTGCACTGAAAGGTGTTGTTCCCAATGGAGCTCTGGGCTCCAGATGTATTCAGGTCATTAAAAGGTACAGCAAGACTATTGCATCTCTGTCTAGGAGACTATTTATCTGTTGTGACAGCTGAAGTTTGTTTTGTGGAGGAAAAGAATTGGAGGATTGAGAAAGCAGATATACAACTCCGTGGCTGTATTCTCACTTCATTTAATTTAAATACATTCATACATCTTGGTTTTAGATTATTTATTTGCTTACCTATTTTAGGACAACTCAGTTTGTCCTTCTTGGTATCTAAATAAAACAAAGGTGACTGAGATTTTCCAAACAATAACCGAGTATTTAAAATTAGGGATTGTAGTCAACTGTAAAATGATATCTTCACATGTAAAATGGTAATGCGAGTTGTCTTACTATAGAAAAAAATAAAAACACATAATTAAGGATATTCACACTATATCAGTTTGATTTAGCAATTCCTTTGCAAACTGGATTTGCAAAATGATGTAATTCTAAGTCTACATTAACGAATAATATTAATATATATTCAATTTGGCCATTGTTTGTAAATTAAGTCAAGAAAAGACTATTGTCTAAGTGTGTTTTACATAACTTTGTATCTTTCAACATGACCAATATAATCTCAAAACCAAAAATACACTTTATACAAAAATTATCATGCTAACTCTATATTAAAAGACTTTTTAACCAAAATAATGGCTCCTTACCAAAACTTTTAAATTTTAAAGATAGTACTTATACTTTTTGTATCAATATACTAATAGCATATGAATTTTTATTTTATAATGTTTATTAAATATTAAATATCAGAATTTAAAATAAAAAACAACATATATGCAGTCATATATTAAAGGTCAAAGCATGTTATTATTCTTAAAATAAATGAATAAAATTTTAAATGCAATATGTAAATCTGAATATATAATATGTAGAAAAATAAGCCACTTGATTTTTTTCTCATTTTTTTCATCGGCTTCTACTTTCTCTTAAATTATTAGAGATGCTACATTCTCTTTATGTCTATTTTATAGATTAAATAGCTTCTCTTTTAAAATTTTTCTTTAAACATTTTTATTTATTTATTCATGAGAGACACAGAGAGAAAATAGCTACCTTTTAAAGAGAATGAGTGTAATATGCATAGTAACACAGATAATAAATTGTTTATCCAGACTTTATTTTTGACCACATTCAGTACTTTATTAATTTATTGCACTTTTTAAAATTGTAAAAAGTCTATAATTGCTTTATATTTTAATGAAAGCTGACAACTTAAGTAATAATATATAACTCCATTTTTTATATGTATCTGAAAGACATTATTTTTTAAGATTGAGTTAATATTGTGCAAAATTTCTGGTGACTGCTTGAAGAGTGAATATAATTTACATTTTTACTGTCAAACCATTCTGTAATGGTTTTAACAACTAAAGAGATCTAAAAAATGGCCAGGATTATTGCAGTTGGGCTGGCATAATATTTTTATGAAACAGATAGACACTTAAACATAGAGTTTTATAATAAATTAGTGTCATACAGTTTTACGGTGATAATTAGTACCATCACAAGCAAAGCACATATTAGGATAATCATGTGTCACGTATTCTTATTCTCTAAGGAAGCCTATGTAGGAATCCAAATCCTTTCATGAAGTGGTGAATTGTAAGCAGGGAACTAAAATAAGAGATTTAGATTTATGTTAAAATAATCTGAAAAACAGACCAATTCATTGAATGTAACTGAAGATCATCTTTTGAAAAAAACAGACTTTACATTTTTGTATATCTATTACTAAGCATTCATAACAAATTTTTGACTGACATAATATTTGTTTAGGTGTCTAAATATTTCAAAGTAACTTTTCTCTAAGAGACACACACCAATACATTTCTAGAATGTCTATGGATATATTTAAATTTGCATTCTAATTGTTATGCTAATATAGCTGCCTAAACAGTCACAATTCACAAAAACACATAAACTGAGTTCTTTTAACTTAGACCATGACCTTAAAAATTTAAATATTTGCACCTTTCTTTGTATCCATGGCATGTAGTGCTATTTTAATTGCCTAGAGATAATAACAATAATGGGGGGACTTAGTAGAGTGAGCTTGGTTTCGAAAGAAGGGAAATCAACTTCAAGGGTAGTTGACAATAGTTCAAGTAGAACATAAATGGCAGATCTGTGGCCCACAGGTTACACATGTCCCCAATTATCTAATTTGATTTACACAGGATTAAAACAATCAGTAACAGGGCACCTGGGTATCTCAGTCAGGTAAGCATCTGCCTTCAGCTGAGGTCAAGATCCGAGCATCCTGTGATTGAGCCTGACATAAGCTCCCTGCTAGGTGGGGAATCCCTCTCTCTCTTATCTCTCTCCCTCCCAAATAAAGAAATAAAACCTTAAAAAAAAAAAAACAGTGAATAATAATTATTTGTGTGCTATAAATACAAGAAATCTCAAGAAAATTCTAGACCTCCAGTATACCTTGAAAAATCTAAATGATCAATATTGGTCTCTTGTTCCCACTTGGAAACAATGTGTTGCAACTGAATGTCAACTATTCTATTTGTGTTGATAAGTGTTTTTCAGTTATCACTGTGTGAGTTGCTTCATTAATTTATCTTATAGACATTTGGAATGATGTTCCATAAAAAGAAAATAACTTTTGGAATACCTAATATACTTGACTTTAACATGCTGCTCTAAAAGCAAATTTATTCTGCTAAATAACACCATACATTTATTTTAAAAATTGCTGTTTAATTTTATTCATTTTATAGTTTGGTTTGATATTAATATACTTTCGCATTTGGGGAAATTAATGCTTCCTTACAGCCTATGAATGTCATTGAATTAAAATGAGTTTCTTGTAGGGGCAGCTGGGGGGCTGTGAGTTAAGCATCCAACTCTTGATTTCAGCTCAGGTCATGATCTCAGGGTCATGAGCCCCTTAGGGGGCTCCGCACTCAGAGTGGAGTCTACTTGAGATTCTCTCTCCCTCGACCCAATCTTCATCTCATTCTCTCCCTTTCTCTCTTTTTCTCTCTCTGAA
Source organism: Vulpes lagopus (assembly GCF_018345385.1). Classification (NCBI taxonomy): domain Eukaryota; kingdom Metazoa; phylum Chordata; class Mammalia; order Carnivora; family Canidae; genus Vulpes; species Vulpes lagopus. Next base: position 2,672,067 of record NC_054826.1, on the reverse strand, counting down.
ATAAATAAATAAATCTTTAAAATTAATGAATTAAAGTGAGTTTATTGTAAACAGCATATACTTGAGCCATGGCTTTTGTTTGTTTGCTCGATCTTTGCTTTTCATGTAGAATATTTACACTGTTTACATTTAAGGCACTTCTTGGTCTGTTAGGGCTTATGTATGCTATTTTACCATGTTTTCTGTTTGTTTATTCTATTTCAATTTATCTGTTTCTCTTTTCTTGCTTTCTTGTGTGCTATGTAAACATTTTTTAAGACTCTTTGATTTATTTATAGTGTTTTTGAGTGCATCACTTTGTAAAGGTTTTCCAGGGGTTCCTCTGCATATTCATTCCTAACAAATTAGCATAGAGTAGGTGGCTTAAACAACACTTATTTCTCAAACTTATGGAGGCTGGGAAGTCTAAGGTATGTCTGAAACTCCAGTGATACAGTGATGGATCTCTTTTATTGTCCCACAGGTCCCCAACTCTCTGTTTATATTTATTTTATTGTTTTATTCCTTTATACCTTATTTTATGAATTTTCAAAATGGTCTCTGATGATTATCTTAGTTTTTGAAAAATTCTGTTATTAAATTTTCTAATTCAATAGTTTCCATTCTTTTATAACTTCAATTTTCCTCAGAGTTTTATTTTTTTTAAGATTTTTATTTATTTCTTCATGAGAGAGGCAGAGAGAGGCAGAGACACAGGCAGAGGGAGAAGCAGGCTCCATGCAGGGAGCCAGATGCAGGACCGGATCCCTGGACTCTGGGATGAGGACCTGAGCCAAAGGCAGACACTCAACTGCCAAGCCACCCAGGCATCCCTTCCTCAGAGTTTTTAACTGTTGTTTTTTTTTCCCCCACTTGTCTCAAGAGAATTCATAACTGTTTGCTGAATCATTTTTATTTTCATAATGGCTACTGCAGTGTCCCTGTCAAGAAATTCCAATACCTGATTCATATCGATGTTGACAGCACTTGATAGTCTTTTGTCATTCAAGTTATGATTTTCCTAGTTTTTGGCATGATGGATGATTTTTAATGATATTATGGACATTTTTACATTTATTATTTAAGAAGTTTGGGATGTATTCATTCCTTCATTCATTTACTCACTCACTCATTGATTCATTTATTCAAGTATTTGCCCTTTAAATGTTATTATGCAGATCATGCCATATTTTTGTGTGCTGTTGTGACAATGACAATCAATTTGGAGAGCCTTGATGGTACCATTTAGTTGGCTTTCCTTAGGCTGCTGGCCCTTGTTCATTCGGCTTGAGAGGACAGAAGGAGCTCCTCTGAACCAGATCTGTGTGGGATAAGAGTCTCCAGTTGTCTTCTTCAACTGGCCATACTTACCTTCAAAGTATGGGAAAGATTCTAAGATGCCTTGCCTCTGTGTAGTTCCAGTCTTTGAGTCCCCAATTTACCAACCTCTTTTTACTTTTCAGAGATTTATTTTAGTTGTCTTTTGCATTATTTCCAGGAATTATGCCTATTCTGAGAGGAAAGGAGCAAGGAGAGACAAGTCCATGCTGTCTGCCATGGACCAAATATAGCTTCGTCCAAATATCAATTTTTTAAATTAATTTTTATTGGTGTTCAATTTACCAACATACAGAGAAACACCCAGTGCTCATCCCGTCAAGTGTCCGCCTCAGTGCCTGTCACCCATTCCCCTCCACTCCCCGCCCTCCTCCCCTTCCACCACCCCTAGTTCGTTTCCCAGAGTTAGGAGTCTTTATGTTCTGTCTCCCTTCCTGACCAAATATCAATTTTACAGTAACTGTTTATCTTTTGCTTTGCTTGGTTGGCTGATTTTTTGGGTATTTTGTATGTTTTGTATGAGATATATCAAATCTAGATTTATCTTTTTTACACTTTTACAAGATATATTTACAATTTATCTTTTTTACAACTGGTATTGGTACCTGTTAATTTTTTTCTTATTTCGGTTATTTTTTTAAAAGTGTTAATCTATTTCTTAAATGTGAGAAGCATTATGCAGTAGATGTATTAAAACTTTGGCTTTCTCAATATATTAAATCATATTACAGAAAGATTTTTGCTGACCTAGGAGACATTTAATGTCTTTAAGGTGACTCGACATTACTTCTCAGTTCTATCACGCATGTATTTTACAGTTGAACTCTCAAAAATCAATAGTTTTCCTCATTTCAACTGTCTTTAACTCATATTACTGGAACCATTTATTATATATAATATCATGTTCAATCTTAATGACCATTCTGCGTAGCAGTTTTTGTTATGCATTTTTCATAGAAGTTCAGAAAGGTTAGAGATAACTTTCCTGTGGCTGAACAGAGATTGATGCACATTTCTTTCATTTTAATCCTCTTACTTTTCCCATGATAAAGTTTAATAAATATAACTGTATAGAAAATTTCTTAATCTGAAGTTTGTGATTATATCATCCTGAGAAACTTGGAAAGAATAAATGTTAATTGTGTTTATAGATGCCTATTACCTGATAAAAAGGCTAGGACAACTCTTACTTATAACAAATACCAACAATAATGCTTCACTTCCTAATATTAGTAAGCTTGCTTCTGTAAGCAAAATAACAAAGAAGTAAGCACTATAGAAAATGTTTTTCTCAATTATATAATATTGCTCCTTCAGGTTCAGGAAAAGTTAAATTATTCATTAAACAGTAATTCCAATGGAAGTTCTTATTTATTTCAATCTAACCAAATCTTAGATTAACTAATCCTCTCTATGGCTTCTAAAACAAATACTTACTGGACTCCTTTATTTTATTTATGTATTTTTAAAAAATATTTTATTTACTTATTCATGAGAGACATAGAAAGAGAGAAGCAGAGACGTAGGCAGAGGGATAAGCAGGCTCCATGCAGGGAGCCCAATGCGGGGACTCGGTCCTGGGACTCCAGGATCATGCCCTGGGCCGAAGGCAGATGCTCAACTGCTGAGCCACCCAGGCATCCCTGGACTCCTTTAATAGTAATTTTCTATCTGGTACATCAATGTTTTCTCTCCACTGATTGAATTATGTGCTTACCAGGAATTTGTTATGTTTTTGGATTTTTTTCCCCAAACATTGGTTATACAACTTACATATTTATTGCCATTACATATTTTAATTAAATGGTAACAAATTTGATCTATGTGTACAAAGTATTTTGTTTCCTTAAGAAACTACCTTAATATTGTGTAAATATATACAAATTCAGACAACCAAATGCTGTTAAATTAGATATTTGTAAGATAACATTACAATATAAGAGAAAGTAATAAAGTCTAAAGAATTATGCTTCTGAATGGCTTCACAGATGCTTTTAAGATCTTAAAATATTTCGAAGCCATTGAAAATGGAAATCAGACTTTGTATTGCTAATGCGATTTAAGCAAGAAAATAGGGTGCATGAACCAAGGAGCCCTATATTAAGAATATTTTAAATTAAGAGACTGTATTAATGTATTGTGGATCCTTATTCAAGATATATTGTTTAACTGTTGCATTAATCAAATTCAGAATTTGGGCATTTATTATCTCTTCTTTCTATTAATTTTTCTCACCCATTTTGCATATGCTTGCATTAATTTTCACTTTTTAACAATTTACTATGTAATGAACAAATTTCTATGAAAATAAATTTGATTTACAACAATTCAATAATACTTAATCATCAAAGAATAATCTTAGCCATTCTTTATATATAAAAGGATTCCATAAATCTTCTGTTTTGTATTGTTTCCAATAGAAGGCTGAAATAAGGAATATATTCCAAATGATGGAATTGCTGTATCAGAAAGTACTGTTTGTTTTTTTTTTTTAAGTTTTAAAACCTATTACCAATTCAAACCTTCAGGAAGTATATACCAGTTTATCCTGACAGTAATTTATAGAATAGGGAATTTAGAGTTGGCAACTCTAATAACTTGGTCAGCATGGTTGGTTTCCTTCATGATTTTCTTATTCTCATCAAGCCCAGGGATATTATTGAAACTCAAGATAATCAATCACAACCTTCCCTAAGCTCCTCTGATACCAACCTAAACCATAAACTTGTTTTTCTCCAGTTCTTCTCTCTGGTTTCTGTGGTTACAAAAATCTGTGTCCTGCCAAACTACCTATTTTCTGTACCAAGTTCTAATGGTATATTTTCCACATTTATACTGATTGAAATGCCTCCATATCATGGATGAAATGGTACACAGAATCATAGTTCAGATTCTAAACTTTGACTCCCTTCCATTAAAGGTGCAAGTATCTTTGGTTATCACCCAATTAATTATCACTCAAACCATGTGTGAGCCTACAATGTCCTTCAGAAACTGTGACTAACAAATCTTCTGCTTCCTACTAACCAATCTCTGTCAAAATTAATTCTTCTCCAAACCTCACTCCATATGCTAGACAATGAATCATTCCCAGGTCTTCATTTTATCTCTATTATTTCTATTATTTCTCAGTTAGACTCTACCTTTCTCCAACAAGGCTTAACTACAAATAGACATTCAACCTTAGGGGCACCTGGGTGGCTCAGTCAGTTAAGCATCTGCCTTCAGCTCAGGTCATAATACCAGGATCCAGAGATGGAGCCCCGCATCAGACTCCCTACTCATGGGGGAGTCTGCTTCTCCCCGTCCCTCTGCCTTCCACTCCCCCTGCTTGTGCGCTCTCTCTCTCTCTCTTTCTCTGTCCTATAAATAAATAAAATCTTTTAAAAAAGAAAAAGAAGTTCAACCTTAGATTACCTGAAAAAGTTTATGAACATTTCCATTCTAACAAATTACTCAAATGTACATATAAACCTCTCATAAAATACATGCTGAAATTAAAGGAAGAAAGAAAATCTTCAGATTTAGAGCACTTTATCTCTTACTAGACAATAACTTTACCACTTTTTCTCCTACTTTCTTAGTATTCTCAGAGTATCAAAATTTCATGTACATTAGATACTAGCAGGTAAACGTGGCAAGCTGGCAAATATTACCCTGTAATTAGAAATGTGCAATGGATTTTAAAAACATAATATAACAAGGAACTTGTGAATGTTCACTTACCCTAAAGAAGAATACAGTTTTCTTCGTTTTCTTAATTCTATTTATTTGGCCCCTTAAAATGTCTATGGGGGTTATGTGAAAATATCTCTGTATTTAAAAAAATCTGTCCTAATCAGCTGAAAGACAATATCAAAATTACTGTTCTGGAAGGAAAAAAAAAAAAAAAACCTTCACAAGGACTCTCTTTCACTTCCCAGCCTACAGGATTTAGCAGATTGCCTCAAATCTTCTCACTAAGAGAAGTAAAAACAAAAAGAAACACATTTTTACATTTATCATAACTTAAAATAATATTACTCACAATCCTCCATAAGCCCATAACATACCCTTCCTCATTTTCCCATATTCTGGTCATTTATCCAATATTACTCCCTTAATGCGAGGACTTTATAAATTCTCAACGTCACAGCAATGCTCATGTGTCTGTCTTTTAAGTATCATGGACCATGCAAGTCCTTCATGTATTTAGCACTGACTGATTAATTTATCCCACAAATACATCAAATGCTTATTATACAGTAGACACTGTTCAACCAAAGAGGGAAGAGATCAATACCAACATTTGCTTCTCTCATACAGAGTCAACTACCGGATATAAATAAAAATCAGAAAATGTATCAAGGAGTTGAAAGTGGTATGTAGAAAATAAATAAATAAATAAATAAATAAATAAATAAATAAATAATACTAAAAAAAGAAAGTGGTATGTAGAGAATTAAAATAGGGTGTAAACTAAAAGTGACTGGTTGATTTTTATTGCTATAAAGAAGAATGTTATCAAGTGGTAATATTTAAGCAGAAATCTGAAAGACAAAACATTTTTGGCCTTACAGTATTAAGGAAAAAGAACATTCTTTGGAAAGGAAAAAGAAATGGTTAACAAATGGGCTATGAGTTTCCTCAAAGATTGGTAGGTACATGCAAACAAAGAATGTCAGTTCAATTAAAGCCTGATGAGTGAAAAGAAACTAATGACTGGTCAGAAGGCAGGGGCTCCATCATGGAAGAGTCAAGAAACCTAACTAAGAATTATGGATTTTACTTGAGTTTCAAGAGAAAAACAGAAGATTTTGTTTTTATTCCAACAAAATGAACATACAATGCTATAGTAGACGATCTTAGTCATAGGGAAGAGATGTCATAGTGTCCTGTGTTTTACACATCACTTGGACTGCCATCTACTGAACTGGTTGTAGGGAGGGGGATTGGGCAAGTGAGGATATGTGGGATGAGATATTGCCTCTTCACAAGTGAGGGAACAAAATAGGAGACGTGGTTCATGACTTCAGGATGTTACAGTCTACTCAGCATGTTTGACCATTCCTCTGCAACAGCTGCCCATTCAACCTTATGACACAAAAGGGTCATTTCTACCCCCAAGACTTCCAAAGTCTCCTCCCTGAGCTGCCACTTCTTCCTGCAACTACCTGAAGAGTCATTTGAAGAAAACAATCTCCTTTTTTAAACTTCCATGGTATTGTATGTGCATCACCTACAGGAAACTAAACAAAATTTTCTTTGAATAATATCTCATGTAAAAAATACTCATTAACAAATATTTTGAAACTTTTGTTTTCCCACAGGACTTCCAATGGTGCTTGGAGATCATTATGCACTCTTAGTAGGTGTTCAGCAGAGAAAGGACATGCAAGAAGGGCAAGGGCTGTAAAACAAGAGGACAGTTAAGACCTGAGAGTGTAGTGGGAGGCAAGTGCATGACCCATGGACTAACTCTACCCTCAGGGCCACGAGACAAGGCCTTCCATTAGGCTGAAATGTTGCCGGAGTCTGTGGGAGCACACAGGAGAAAAGGCACCAGCAGTTGGAGAAGGCTGGCCTGACAACCATGAGGACGGGTTCACCATGGCCCATGGCCGTCTACTGTGATCTCTCATGGCCTCTTCTATTTCTCTCCCTGTCACTCCATCCTAGTAACACTGCTCCTTTCTTATTCTTTAAGTGTGCTAATGGCTTTCCAGTTTTTGCACACACTGCTCCCTCTGCTCTGATGCTGTCACCAAAAAATCAATCTGTCTGCTTTCCCGCATCAATCCTTGTACTGCACAAATGTCACCTAAGCAAAAAGACCCCCCCTAACCCTGTTATATAAAATACCTCCCATCCTATTCCTAATCCCTCATTCTATTTTTTCTTCTTCATACAGAGCACGGCACATATTTAATCTTTGTTTGCCATCTGTCTCCACTAATAAGGTTTGTGAAAACAAGGGCTGTACCTTGTTTAGTCAACCTCTACAGCCCCCAGAGCTTTGCACATAGAATGTTTGTAGCGTTGCTGAGTGAGTGGCCGAGTGGATGAATGTGTGAAAGCGATCTCTGAGCAATGTTCTGAGCATTTGATGAGAGTCTGGTATGACTATGAGGAAAAAGTGAAAGGGAATTAATTCCAAGCAAAGTTAGCAGCATCTTTATAGGTACCTGCAGGGCACTGTAAAGAGTTCATTGTGTATAAACAAGGTATAAAGGGATATCTCAAGAAGAAATCATGTTAGCATATTTTGGTTTCATCTTGAGAGTAATTGGTGCATTAAAGTGACATCAGCTTTCCCTTTTAGAAAGAAAAAAAAATCTGTGTCTTGTGGAACCAACACCTCAATTAAAGTTGATCAAATTCTGTGCTGATAGATTTGCTTTATTAATGGCAGAATGGGTATAGGGAACCAACTTCTCTTGGTTGAATTTCCACAGATGGCAAGTCCACTCTCATAAATCATCTTTTAAAGAGTTACAATACCCTATAATGCATTAGATTAGTGTCAATTGCCTGCCCCATGAAAAGTATGCTCAGAGGAACTCAGAAACGCACATTTAAGAAGTGACCCAACACGTAAGTTTTTAGACATCCTAAATTTGGAATTATGATGATCCCTAAAGATGACACTATTGCTTTAAATAAATGTTTTTTTAAGAATGTTACTCCTTGTTAGCCTTTATTCAAAAATGGATACTGATATGCTTGCAGTAGATTTGTCACAATAAGCTCACTAACATTTATTTTTATTTATTTATTTATTTATTTATTTATTTATTTATTTATTTATTTATTTTTCAGTTTTCTACAGAGCAAAATTGGCTGTATTTTCAAATGAAATTAATCTGAATTTTAAGTACAGATAGAATTCAAGTCTGATTAAGAAATTTATTTATTAATTTTATTAAATTTATTGCAGGTTGATTCTGAAATATATATTAAACTTAGCAAATATTCGACATTGATAATTTCATAGCAAATAATTCCTGTGAAATTCACGTGTCCTTTATAAATCAGAATTGTATTTATTTTTTATTTTTTTAAATCAGAATTATATTTTAAAGAACATAAAAAACTAAATAACTTGAATAAAAGAATAGTCAACGAGAAGCAATTTGAGACAAATTATGTTCATTCATTTTTTGTAAGAACCATAAGAATTACTTATAAATTATTGGTTTTTATTTAAATTAAAAAAATGAAGCTATTAAAAAGTAAGTGCTTTCCACATTCATGAAAGTTTCCATTCCTTTTCTAAATTTTCTGCACAACTCCATCAACATAACTCATGTGAAATCATTTTCAAATCATCGCCATCCTAATCATTATGTGTATAATTCTGCTGATGTGTACTTTGCATCAGTCTCACAAATGAGCAATGCATAAAAACTATTGCCTTCCTCATGAAATGTAGTATTTTCACCTGAATTAATGTTGCATGATTTTTAGCAGTCATATAATAACCAGGAATGCAGCCAGTTTGAACCTTTGTCTTTCAAACAGACTTGCAAGATCAAATATGGAATAGTCAGGTGAATTTGAGTTTTAGATCAACCCAGTTTTTAGATGAGTATGTCCCACAAATTGCATGGGACACACTTGTACTAAAATACTATTTGATCTTTATCTGAAATTCAAATTGAAGTGGGTATTTATAATGAATTTTTGTTAAACCTGACACCTTTACTTTCACATGAGTTGCATTAAGTGTATGTTCTCTTTAATCATAATTTTCAGAAATATTATTGACCTAAGTTTTGGATTTCTACATTTTTCTTTATTATATTACAAATGATTTGTTTCTAGTAGATTTCAAATTCCTGGAGGGCTGAAACAATATTTTACTCATGTGCATTTTCATCAGGGTACCAAGCATAGTATCTTAGTAATGATAGTCATCCAATATTTACATGTTAATATGAGACAAAAATAGAAAATGAGTTTAAATCACTTATATATTGATTATGATGTTTGTTTCAAGTATACAGAATTTTCTGGAAGTCCAAGAAAGGATGAATGGCTACCAGATTTAGGCACTTGGTAGATGTTAGGATGACTGTGGCAAGACAGCTTAAAGTCACCTCAGGAGACAATGATTACACTAGAAGGAATCCAGGAAAACAGAAAGTGGATTGTTATTAACACAATAGTAGTTCTAGTGTGTACCGGTCAGGACACTAGACTGACACTCATTCTGTTTGTTTTCATTATGTTTCCACTACTTACTCCACAATAACTTAGGACACTTCAGCTATTCTACATGGTCCTTAGATTAACCATTTGCACATAAATGACATGTTGAAGGGCTAACATTTTGGATATACTATGTTCTAATAAAATGCATTTAATTGGTTTTGTTTTACTTTTTTTTAGTGTGAATATGAGAAAATTCAAAACTGTATGTACGGTTTGCATTGTATTTCACACTGGGCATCACTATTTTAGTAGTGCTGAAATTAATTCTGATAATTGTAGCTCTAAATGAAAAATCTGTTTTTATTTGTTCTTTTAATGGTTAAGGAGAATCTTCTGTTTCCTTTTTTTTTTTTTTTTTTGGCTATTTGCTTTGGTTCTTTTACCTTTTTAAATAAATAAAGCAGGAATAAATATAATAACTAATTATACAAAAATGAGTTTATTTTCAGAATATATTTCTCATTTTATGCATAAATTAGTAATAATAATTTGAAATTTATTGCAATACAGTAATTCTCTAGAAATGTATCAAATTAATAAAGATCCAAAACACATGCATCAGCTAATTTAACTGTCCACAATTTGCATTTCACTACATTTGTTCCTATGGGAAAAGCATTCACATAAAGCAGTTTAAATTATCATGCTAAACTAAAAGGAACATTTATTCATGCTTTATTTATAATGTGGTTGACACATAAACACTATAAAATAAATTAAGAATCCTATTCCTAATAATATTTTTCTTAGTTAATAAAAGTTTGCTGAACAATCTTTTTAACATTCCCTATGAAAAAATGAGAGCATTCATTATTTAATAATTAGTATGTATTAACTATTTCATTTTCTACATTTCTGCAAACTAAATCCCTACATGAGTCTTGTGATAAAATCACTAGATGCTTTAGCAATTGTAGACAGGCTCTGTGACCACAATCTAGATACAAATGCATCCACACCTAAAGGATCAAGGTTAAATCCATCCTGTCTCACCTTCGAGGTAACTTAAGGCACTGGAAAAATTCAAAGATCATTTATTATGTCTTTTTTAAGATTTATTTATTTAGGGGATCCCTGGGTGGCGCAGCGGTTTGGCGCCTGCCTTTGACCCAGGGCGCGATCCTGGAGACCCGGGATCGAATCCCACGTCGGGCTCCCGGTGCATGGAGCCTGTTTCTCCCTCTGCCTGTGTCTCTGCCTCTCTCTCTCTCTCTGTGACTATCATAAATAAATAAAAATTAAAAAAAAAAGATTTATTTATTTATTTTGAGAGAGAGAGAGAGAGGAAGCAGGCATGAGCAAGGGGAGGAGCAGAGGGAGAGAATCTTTCAAGTAGACCTCCCATAGAGCTAGGAGCCCAAGGCTGGCCCAACCCCACAACCCAGGAGATCCTGACCTGAGCTGAAACCAAAAGCGGGTGCTTCACTGACTGAGCCACCCGGATGCCCTGAACAATTATTATTTCCTAACCCCCTCTGCTGCTCTAGCTCTTTTGGCCCAAAGCCCAGAGTTAATAATAGCCCCTCTGCAACAAAAGTAAATGTTCATGTGAGTTTAGAATTTAACTTTGTATGTAATTAATTATTTGAACCTCCCCAGAGTTTTATCAGATAATATTATTATTATTACCCTATTATGGATACGGAGTTAGAGCACAGGAAGCTTACACACGCTTCCTATTTTAAAACTTGAATTCATGTAATTAGAACTTAGACCATGGCAGTTTGCTTAAAGCATTGATTCATGTAACATAAATACTATTTTGTTTGTCATGACAGTTCAGCTAACCATACAATCTCCCTGGATGGTTTACGATACTCAGAGTTAACGATTGCTAGGAAATGTTAATTAATTAAGATGTGGTTTATATCACAATGGATATTGCAGTTGTTATTTATTACACGTTTTACAAACCTTTCATTTAATGATAAACATACAGAAAAATGTATCTGTATTATCTGAATGTATTATCTGAAATGGTTTTACTGAACTCTGTGTGGGCCAAAGTAACATATTTGCTGCTATACTAATAAGACCCTTGGATTCTATCTAATTACTGGAAACATAGGATAACGTTTTCAATGAATTGAATAACGTTTTCATTCAATTTACAATGACGTTTTGGTAACAGTCTACCAGTGATTGTTAGTTTTCAGTGTATAATGTGACATCGTTTAAGTAATTTATAATTAGAATTTAAATTTATAGACCTGCAATTTATCGAGTTATTATTTTCCTTCCTCTATCATACTTCCCCATCCTTTCGACGTTAATGTAATTAGAAGTTGTTTTATAGCTCTGTCAGAATTGTTAAAATATTTAGAGCTTTAAAATATTAATCAGGGATCATTACATATTCATTTAAAGACTTTCTGACTAACTGACATGAAGGGAAATGAAAAATGAAATATCTCCCATAAAGCCATTGGAAGAAAATAAAACTGTCTATAAAATATCCATTAGATGAAATGAATCCCTACGGTCCCCTGGACTTGAACTCATCAAACTTCTTCATGATGAACCTTTCTTCGTCTTTTTAAGTTAAAAATGCGTAATTTTCAATTACAGAGTTTTAATTTACTTTAAAATTTAAATTGCTAATTAATCAGCTTCAAACACTAAATTTTTGATGTGTTGGGAGCTTTACGCCTATCAAAAATGTATATGGATCAGCCCTGCTTAAATATTATTCATTTATATTGAGATGACTATTTGACTTTTTTCCCAATTCAGATAAACCTCTCTGTTAGAGAAATTTTCTATCTCTAAGACTCTTTGCTCTCATGCAACCATCATGGTTGTCACTATGCCTCAACATTAATTAGTAGGCACTTCCATTGCATATGGAAAATGAATAGTGGCAACATGTGGTCCTTCCTGGAGATATATTAGTTTGCCATTGGTGATGTTTTCATTTCAAAACAAGAACCAGAAAAGAAAGGAGTAAACATATTTTAGGTGCCCAATTCCTGAGCTATTTCATACATCCCCTTCAAAATATCCTCTCTTCTTTTCCCGGGACATCCCCTTCCTGTGCTTGCTTGGACAGAAACTGGCCTCTTCCCTGAGGACACTGCTTCCCCCAAGAAATTTATTCCCCACATGGGAGGCTTGTTTTGTTTGTTTTTCTACTTTTTCTCAACCTTATTGTGATATAATTGAAACACAATAAACTGCAGATAGTGTGTACAACATAATAAATTTTGACATGTAGGTACAATGTCAATGTGGACCAATCAGCATGGAATTAAACATATTCATCCATCGTCCCTAAAAGTTTCCCCAGGCAGCTACGATTGTAATCTCTCCCTCTTAGACTAGAATTCTCTTCCCTGTCCCAGGTGACTACTGATGAGCTTTCTGCAGGTTATGTGCTCTATCTTATCTTTTTAATTTAATTTGATTTTTAATGTCATTTCACTTCATTTTCTTTTAATTTTGTTATTTTTCTCTGGAGCCTTCATTTCCCTAGACCTCGAAGTGGGTATGTCATTGCAACTTCCAGCTGTCAGATCTCTCCCTTTCTCTTTCTCTTGAATCTCTAAATAGATGTCCCTTTTATTCGTTCAACAGTGAATTCTCAAGTTTCATGTCTATTTCGATGTCTTTGCATTTTACAATGAAGAGCCATTTTTTTTTGGGGGGGGGGGAACCCAGAGGTGCCAAAAGGAAGCACACAGCTTGTTCTTGAAGCTGCTCTCTGAGACCTGTGTATGGAGAGCTTCCCTTTCTCAGACACACAGCTGCACACTCATGATGCTTTACGAGACCGACTTGGGTTCATTTCCCTCCTTCCCATGACCTAGCCCTCAACGAGAATAGGTGGCAACCAGGAAAAAGTCAAGATTTCACTATATTCCAGTTCCGTGTGAAGACTACATTTCCCCACATTTGTTTTTACCTATTGGCTGTTCACTCATTTGTACCTTATATCACTCATGAGTCATCAATGTACTTTTTCACTATTATAGGATTTATGGTTTAGGGAAACCCCTCCAAAATTGTAAGACGTTAACTGCCACTCTTAGTTCTCAAGTGGTGAATTTTTGTGATATGTTTAATACTCCTTCCTCCCCCACCCGCCACCCTCCTTGGCATTTTAGTAGTAACCAGGAGAGACTGTGACAAATACCACTTGTCAAATGTCACTTGAACAGTAAATCTTGAAAACAAAATTGTATACCATTTTTTTTGGTGGATGTGGACAATTTAATCATTGTCTCACTCCTTTAGAGGAATGTGCTGAAGAGTGGTACTCATAAGCTGCTGGTGTTTGATTAAAAAATCCATTATAGTCATACCTGTTTATCATACATGTGTGCACACTTCACAGATGTTAAGTTTTACCATACATAGTCACAGAAATTGAGAATATCACATAAATAAATAGTATATAACATATATGAATACACATGCGTAATTTTACCTTAAAATACCAACTTCAATCATCTAATAATTAACTAAGCTTCACACACTGTCTTTAGGGCAGGAAGTATTTTAATTACTTCCAGTAATATGCAGAATGGTTTACTTATATATTTAAATACATTTTATTGTTTTAAGTTTATAAGAAAAGAAACAGCGAGAGTATTCTTATGTAGTTTAAATATTTCTTGCACTTTCAAAAGAGTAATTAATTTAAATACATGCCTTTAAAAAAGGGGCATACTAACACAAGATTTTACGTCTCTTTGAGAATGAGACTAATTCAAATTAATAGAGCAATAATTGTCCCTCTCTGTTGTTACATGTATTACCTAATTAAAGAATGAATAAAATGTCACTGAAAAGAGAGTGACATTTGTTTAACAAGAAATCATTAACATTGTGTCTGTTCCTGTTGAACTCAGGAAAAGCTACACAGTTGATTACTCCTGATAATCTACCAAGTATGTCGATTCACTTTAATCCACATACCGTGTGAAACAAAAGTCTACACATCATTTTACACCTCCTTTTTGCAAGTATAACTATTTAGTTCTCCTGAAAAGTAAGTAATTACTAAAAACAAGAGTCAAGACAAAATTTCATAATAGAATTATATTTTATGCACTTCTCATTTCTGTTAAGATCACTAGCCCAGGTCATTTATAAAAAGAGATTTTGCTTATAGGATTCAACAGTAAAAATCTGGGTGTATAGTGTCATTTATTTATAGCCCAGATTGAGAATTGAATATTAAAATTCTTAAGTTTTTCTCTTCCATAAGATCAGTGATTACTTATCAAATTATCACAGCAGAATATGGAGTTGTTTTCATTATAAAGCTTTAAAATGTTTTATTTATTTTTAGGAATTGATAATGAATTTATATTTCATTGTGATTTTATTACTTCCCTCAACACTGTGATCAGAAGATCACACAAATCTTATAAGATTTGTATAAAGATAAAGTATTTCTTAGTGGTGCTACAATTTTATTCCCATTCTTTAAGAAATAATCACCTTAACCCACCTCTTCTTTTGTCCTAGAAGCATAGGATTTATTCCCAAAAGCCTTCCTCTTATGTTTTCTACAGCTATGTGTCCTTTTGAGGAAAAATTGGTCCTTTCATTTCAGGCTCATTCCTACTAGTCAATGAATATGTTCTCTTTGTCTCTTTTCTGGTTTTTGTTTTATTTTTGTACTTTCTCAGAATTCTCTCTTTCCTGGAGTTTATCATTCCTAAGGATAGAAGCCTTCTGTGATAACACAGGTTTAGTTCTCATTTTTTACCTATTTTCCATTATATTTTTATAGCTCTTCTAATTCTGAACCTAATACACAGGATAATGTAGGAATATCGGAGCCAGCAATCTTCAATAGGATTGAAAAATTCAGTGAGAATATGTGATCTTACCCCACATTTGGAAACATTGGGATAGATGAATACTTTCAGCACACAATAAACAAAGTGTGGCCATAACCTCTATTATTGGTTCATTATTTTGCATTTCCCAAAGCTTTTTCATGTGTGTTTTGTTGTTAATTCTTCACAATTGCCCTTTATGTCAATGTTATCATTGCAATTTAGTGATGATTTCAGAGTTTTACCTTCTAGCATGCTATGCAGAGACCGTCCTCTACATATAAGTTGAAAAAGCGTTTCCTGTCTTACCTATCGTATCTATTTCTAATGTTCTAGAAATTTAGTTAGATTCACTTAAGAGTTGAGGTAATATTATTATTATGAAATTCATCACTAGCACCACCACTAAAGAGTCAGTAAATACGGACACAAATCTGTTTTGCCAATAATCCTCATATGAGTCTAGAAAATCACATTTCTCTTCCTGAAACTGAGATGTTTGCATTGAGAATATCTTTTTCTTTTCTTTTTTGGTAAGTGTTTGTCATAACTTTTGCTAAACTATACCATGGAACTGCTGTCTTTTTTCTGTGTAAATTCTGTGCCTCAAACAATACAAAGGCTTTTGAATATTATATCTAACTTCCAAAATGCATCAATAAGTTTAAAAATATTCAGCATCCCATTGGAGTAATGACTGCTCACATCACTCCCCACTTCAATATACTTCTTGATTTCCTTGGTATGTATTAATTTTTAATATTTTATCTTCATAAATAGCTGACCATTGTCCTTTTCAAAGAACCAGACTTCAGGGTTTTGTTCTGTTTTTTAATAAATTCTACTTGTGCTGTTTGGTTTTCCAGCATCCAAAGTCCTTTTAATACCAAGGCAAGATCTAGGGTTGCCTTTTGTAGACCTCGCTGGCCTGTCAGCCTGAAGAGCTTTTTTCTTGAAGCTGTTTTCCCAGGAATAAATTTTCATTTTCATTTTATTGATTTCTGCTTTATTTTTTAAAGTGGTTTACCATCATCATATTTGATTTCTTATTTTAATTTCTTGGATTGTTCTTTTTTTAGTGACTAGTTTAATAATAAAAGTATATTCTTGGGATCCCTGGGTGGCGCAGTGGTTTGGTGCTTGCCTTTGGCCCAGGGCGCGATCCTGGAGACCCGGGATCGAATCCCACATCGGGCTCCCGGTGCATGGAGCCTGCTTCTCCCTCTGCCTGTGTCTCTGCCTCTCTCTCTCTCTCTGTGACTATCATAAATAAATTAAAAAAAAAATTAAAAAAAAAATTTATAAAAGTATATTCTGGTCCTCTGAGTACCGATCTGGACATTTGAAGTCTTGTGAATTTTTTGTTGGTGCTAACAGATAAATTATCTTCTTATACTGTTGAGTCCAAGAAATTTCTCAAAGGCTTGTAGCAAATATGTAATAAAGTAGTTTTACTTAGGTTTCTTTTATGGCTTACCTGGTTTTCAGTGATTACTACTTTTACTTAACCTTTTAATTAATCATTAAATGATTATTTTAATCATTGATCAAGGTTTACTTTGCCGGCATATGTATGATTAATTTGTTTCTATTGGTCTATGATGGAAATTAAAAGTCTTATTATGCAATTTAAAGTATATTCACACATACACATACAAAGAGGTATTAATGGGGGCACTTGGGTGGCTCAGTTGGTTATGCCTCGGACTCTTAATTCTGGCCCAGGTGATGATCTCAGGGTAATGAGATCAAGCCCTGCATTGGGCTCCACACTCAGCCGAGAGTTTGAGATATCTTCTCTCCATCTCCCTCTGCCCCTCTCCCCACTTGTGTGTATGCATGGGCTCTATTAATAAATAAATAAATAAATAAATAAATAAATAAATAAATAAATAAAATCTTAAAAAATGTATTTATGTCCCATGGGATATGTCTCCATGAAGCTCTGGCAAATCAGTCATCCCTTTTCTCCCTTTATGGCAGTTAAACTCTGTTGCATAACCTCGAAGTTGGCTCATAGTTGAGAGCATAAGAGGTCAGCTACTTCTGCTTATAAAGTCCCGTACCCTACTTAGCAGCATCTCTCACTCCACACCGCGTTTCAAGCAGTAAAACATTCCAGGAGCCTACAGACAAGCCGTGGAGTGGGAACTAGAGATTTCTGTTCTTCTGTTTGAACATGCTTTTGAGTACAGGCACTCTCATGTGCTCTCAATCAGGAAAAAATGGTTGTGTTGGACTGTGAGGCAAGTACGTCCATTTCCAGCCTGGGGCAGGTCAATTTGACCACACATGATCACAACTTCCCTGTCTCCTGTGTATTTATTTATTTTTAAAGGTTTCATTTATTTATTCCTGAGAGACACAGAGAGAGAGAGAGAGAGAGAGAGAGAGAGAGAGAGAGGCAGAGACACAGGCAGAGGGAGAAGAGGCTCCCTGCAGGGAGCCGGATGTGGGACTGGATCCCAGGACCCCGGGGTCACGCCCTGAGCTGAAGGCAGGAGCTAAACTGCTGAGCACACACACACATGCATGTGCACGTTTGGCTTGCAATTGACTGGTACATCTTTGTCTTTTTCATTTGACCTTTTTTTATGTTTCTCATAATAACCAATATGAACTGTATTTTGCTATTTGCTTCAGTTAGAGAACTTCACTTTTCTAGTACAACTAGTGTGATGATTTGACCTACTGTTACTGTTTTATGTCCATAATGTAATATGATAAGACACAATATGATTATATAAACATGCTTCTAGGTCCTCCCATAATGTGTTTGAAATTATTCAAATAAATATATTAATAAAAGCATTGGCCAGTTCTCGAGTGTGTGTGTGCACGTGTGCGCGTGTGGATTGTTTGAAGGGCTGGGTGTCCCTGCAGAGGTGGTCGACGTTGTCTGTACACGACAGAGAGGTGAAGGCATATGACTTTGTAGTAAAAGTCCCTAAGCCTTGATGTTATTAAAACCTGCAGATAAGAGGGCTCAGTGATGTCTCTGTTGTCCAGTTTTCTCCTATTCTTAGTCCCTATGGAAGTGTCCACACATTTCAGAGCATATCCTGCGGGCTTGCCCATTATCTTGATTTTGAAATTTTTTTTTTTTTTAACCAAGATGCAAAAGTTTTTTGAAAATTAAAATCACACATCCATAAAGCAACAGCCTCAAAAACAAGAAATCATTGCTGTGATAACACAGAATAAAGGGCCGGTGATCTGGTGTGGGGAGACGTAGGGGAAGATTTTTAAAGTCTTCATACAATGGCTTTTAAATACATTTTTAAAATGGAAAGAAATAGATTCTCTAAACTCTTTGAGGAAAAAAAATATCAGCTACTCTTTCCATCTTTAAGTTTCAGGCCAGCAGTGTTGATTTTAACGTGTGTCTGCTTGGAAACCACTTAAATCAAAAGTAAGTGTCGTGGCCAAAGGAGTGTGAACAGTGCCAGCAACATGGCTAGTTATATGTAAGGACGGAGATATAGGGGCCCCGATAAACAAATTAGCCATAGATTTGGTGGAAAGGACTTATCAATATCAGTAGGGAGGGTTTTACTGTGCAATAAGTCTTCCTTTCAGAGGACTAGAAACCTGTGCAACGTCTTGTGCTCTAAACTACACGAATTTATATTCTCTCAACTCCTATGTAGTTTAATACCAAAGGCACCCCACGGTGATTCTTTTCAGCCATGTTCACTGAGGTCTTGATGAGCAAACAATGATCATCACAGTTATTAAGTCGTAGTTGTGTTAAGTCATTTACGATGGCTACTGACCAAACCAGTGCTGAGTCTGGTCTTTGGCACCTGACACGTCGGGAATCGTATGGGCAGGTAAGGTCTGCGCGTCAAATGCTGCTGCTGCTCATAGCATGAGGGTTGTCACGCACGATGCTGTAGTTTATGTGACTCCACGTACACCTGTTTGTGGATTCTGACTTCTAGACTCCAGGAAATCCAGTCAATTATTTAGCCAAGCCCTTAAAGTTTTTTAGCAGTAGAGCTGAGATTCACTGGGATGGTCCCTGCCTTTGCTCTTTCTTATCTCCCACAAGGAGGCTCTACTTTTGCCTTGGTTCTTTTCTACTGAATTCATTCTAAAAGTTTCCAAAACATTATAATAAACTCTAAAATAGGTACTAAGGCCTACAAGCCACGCATATGCCTAACCAGATGGACTTCCCTGGTCTTATTCAGACAGTCTCCCCAGCACCCTCTCTCTCTGCTCAGCCACCACAAATTGCTTATGTGTTTCAAATGTCCCACGTTTTTCCTGTGTCAAGACCTTTGCACATGCCTTTCCCTTCGTCTGAGATTTCCCCACCACCTAGCTTGACCTTCTGTCCTGCCCAAGCCCCTTACATTCTGGACTTCCCATCATTCCTCCTCCAGGTCTCAAGTTAAACATATACCAGTATGAAGGCATTTTTGGTTCACTTTCTTATGCGTGAGGAGCAATGATTGCCATCCCCCGCACCCCCACCCCCGCTTTGTCTCTTTAATTCTAAGAGAAAAAAAAATGTCTTTTAGGTTTAAGATGTAAGAAATTAGAATACTCTTTTAAAGCCACTGTGCACATGTATAGGGGTAGTTGGCTTTGTTATACTGGTACCATTTTTTTCCTAAAATGCTGCTATTACACAGTCATCTTATATCTTAAGAGATGTTACAGTTAAAAACAAAAAACAAAAAACAGAAAACAAAAAACAAAAACACAGCTCTACAGTGATATGTCACGAATAGCCCTAAGTAGTCTTCATATAGCTCATGAGGCTCTTATTAGCACCAGATCGCTTAGTAAATGAGCAAACTGAAGCCCAAACGGAAGGTGCTAAACGTCTTGCTTGGTGGAAGAATGAATGAATAAATCAATCAAGATCTTTATGTGAGCGAACCCCCCCCTGTGACCATTAGCCTGTGCTTGCTTGTGTCGGGGGGCCCTTGTTGCAGTGCCTCCTACCCCTTCTAATGTCAGTCCCTGGTCTTGATGGGCTTTTTATTTGCTTGTCTGACCTTCCCACCAGACTGCTTGCCTCCAGCTGCCCATGCCTCCGAGTCAGCCTGTGCAAGCTTGCTGCTGCCCTCTGCTGACTGCATTCTTCAGACTCCAGGTCTAGCTCAGGACAACCCGGTGGCAGAAACAAAACAACCAAGGAGAGGCCGTGCAGCCCATCCGAACACTGCACATGCCGACCCTGATGATCGGATTGGATGTCCAGATAGCTCACATTTGTCACATGAGAATTATCAGTCATTATCAGTTCAATGCTGTTTCCCTTCCTCTTGAACACATCTGCATCCTGCACGTACAAGAAGTCACATACCCTTTAAAGATTGGATGGTTAGTGGCCTGCCCCTCACCTTTGCTTGTGCTGTGTCCTTACAAAATAAAGTCTGTAAATGAGATATGTAAAGACATTCCAGGGAAGGAAGACTCTAAAGGTTGAATCTTTATTCAGTCTTTTGACCTGGCATATTCTGGGGGAAACACACCATTCAGTAAGCCGCCTTCATTCGGTAGGAAGCAAACATCTAGGAATCTCTGACATGGCAGTGACCCTGTCCTGTGGCCAAATGTAACCTGCTTTGCCACACGCACGCTCTGCATTGCCACCCCAGTCAACAAGTGCTCCGCAGGTGTGCCCTTGTCGACTGCATGGCATTCTTCCCCAAACAGGTAGGAACAATAAATAATACTTCTACCCTTACACTCTTAGATAACTACTTTCTCCATCTACGCTACTGGAAGTTGGCAGACATTTTTTTTTCCCTAATTTTTTTTTTTTTATTTGTCTGGATTTCCTAAATTCACCTGAGTAAACGATATTACTTTTGTGATCAGAGGATGAATATCATATACCAATGAAAGTTTAATCTAAGAATAAATAGACCAAATTAATTACCTACTTACTTAAGGGATGCCCATGTGGAGTTGAAAGGATGAATGACACAAATGGAAGACAACTTCAACTTTGTCAGTGCTAAGACACGGAGGACATAACAAACACGGCCACGCTGGGTTTGTGGTCAGGATATCTCTCTTGCTCATTTTTTTAAAAATTTGCTCTATTTACTTATTTGATTTTATTCATTTATTCACGAGGGACACACACAGAGAGGTAGGGACACAGGCAGAGGGAGAAGCAAGCTCCATGCAGGGAGCCCGATGGGGACTTGACCTCAGGACTCCAAGATCATGACCTGAGTGGAAGGCAGACGCTCAACCGCTGAGCCACCCAGGCATCCTTAAATTTACTTTTAATGTATAGGGAAAAAAGTTCACATTTGATAATTAGTTCTATGAGTCATGAAAAACAAATATGATTGTATAAATACGACTGAAGTCAAGACACAGAAGTTTAATCACCCTATACAATTTCTTATCACTACCTCTTTATGTCTAACCCCTGAATTCAGCCTTTACTTCTGGCAACAATGGTTTGTTTCTGCCCTTGTGCATGTCCCCTTTCCAGAACATCGTACAAATGAAATTATAAAATCAGTTTTTCAATCTGATGTTTTTCACTTAGGATAGTTGCACTTGAGATTTTCAAGTTACTGTGCATAACAATAATGTATTTTTTATTACTAAGCATATATCAGTGTATAGATGTACCGCATTGTTTATCCATTCACAAGTTGGCCTCTAGTTTTTTTTATAATCAAGAATAAAATTATTATAAGTAATATAGGCTTTATATGATCATAAGTTTTTATTTCCTTTGGTTACCCACCTAGGAGTAGGATGAAGTGTTCATGGGATAGGTGTGCATTTAACTCTATGATCAACTGTCAAAAGTTTTATCAAAATCTGTGCAGCATTTTTAATTCCCACAAGAAATTTGGGAGTTTCAATTGCTCTGTATCTTTGCCACTACTATCATCATAATTAAAAATAATGTCACTATTACAGGAGTTTTACAGGTGGTTCCAATGAAATGAAACCACATTTCATTGTGGTTTTGATTAGGATTTCTCTAATTATCAATGATATTAATCACATTTTCACGTGATTATTTGCCATCAGTATATTTTCTTTGGTATAGTGTATATTCAAGTTTTTGTCCAATGTTTATGAGAATGTTTAGTGTCTAATTGTCGATTTTTAGTGTTCTTCATATATTTGGATAGACATATTTGTCTTTTCATGTCTGTAGTGTTGTCTTTTGCAAAACAAAAGTTTTAATTTTGATGAAATTCATTTTACTGATGCATTCTTTTATGGGTCCTATTTTGGGTATCATATCTCAAAAGCTTTAGCTTAAAAATATTGCAGAATTTTTCATGAATGTTTCCTTCTAAAAGCTTTACAGTTTTATATTCTACATGCTGCTCTATGAATCACTTTGAATTGACTGTTATATAAAGTGTGATGTAAGCATTGTTTCTTCTTTTTTGCATACGGATGTACAAATGTTCCAGATCATTTGTTGAAATGAGTAGTATTTTTTCTTCATTGAATTTTCTTTTTTACTTTTGTCAAAAGTCAACTGATCATATTCATTTAAGTCTATTTTGAGACTCTCTCTGCTCTTATATTTATCCATGACTTGATAATTGTAGCATCAATGCAGATCTTTAAATCAGCTAATATGACTCTAGCAAGTATGTTTTTCCTTTTCAGGATTATTCTGAAATCCACATGAACTTTACAAACAGTTTGTCAAAATTTACAAAAATTCCTGCTGAAATTTTGATAAGGATTGTGTATGGATTATAAGTAGAATGATGTGTTGTCTATATCTCTTCTCCTTAATAAATTGGTGGCTTGAGCAATTAGCAGATGCACAGAAACACTTAAAATTCTAATTAAAGTTAGCATTTTACCAGTTCAGATGAATTGTTTATTTTAAAGCCATATAAGTGTCTTTATCTTCTTCATTTTATGTAATGATTGCATTAATATATTACACTTACATACATAATATATTGAAATCCCTACTAGAAAGGTTTATAAATTTAGCTTTCTACATTTATAATTATTTTAAATAACAAGATAAAAAATACTCCTATACTTAAGACTAGGTAACCAAATATTTACCATTTACCTTCATTTTTGTAGTCCAAAGATTGACTCTATAACCATTTTTCTTAAGCCTGAAGGATTTCCTATAGCTCTTAAAGTTTTTTGTTTTTTTTTTTTTGGCTTTCCTTCATCCCAAAATATCACTGTATTTTTTCTTTAAAAAAATCACAGTAATTCAAATTATAAAGTCTTTATATATAAAATGTCCTTTTCCACTTTCTTTATTCAGGATTATATATTTCTTACCTTTATTTTTCAGATCTTGGATTATGATGTGCTTGGGTATGATATACTTTCCAAAGTTTGCTGGATTTCTTTAATCTGTATGTTTATAATTTTTAAACCAAATTCAGAAAATTTTCAGCATTATTTCTTTTTTTCTTTTTATTCTAATAAGACATTTTCTTTCCTTCTGGAACTTCAAAGTAATAAATATTATATATTTTTATATTGTTTCCAAACCTCTGAGGCTCTAGTCTTCTTTATCTCTTTTTTTCTCCTCATTTCTTGAAATGGGATAAATTCTCATCAAGTTCTTCACATTTTCATCTATCTTCGACATTCTGCTACTAAGCTCCCATGGTGAATTTTTATTTGGGATATTGTTAATTTCAGTTCTAGTTAGTTTTTAAATGATTTCTCTGATAAAAATTGTATATTTCTCTTTTTTTAAGACTTTTCATCTCTACCATGTTGAGCACATTTTTTTTTTAAGTTTAATTTATTTATTTCAGAGAAAGAGAGACAGCAGGAGGGAGGAGCAGAGGGTGAGGGAGAGAATGTTAAGCAGACTCTGCACTGAGCATGGAGCCCGCCACAGGGCTCAATTCTGCGATCCTGAGATTATGACTGGAGCAAAAACCAAGATTCAGACACTTAAGCACCTGTACCATCCAGGTGCCCCAATATCTATATTAAAATCTTTCTCAATTTGGAGTTTGCAGCTGTTAATTGTTCATATTTTGTAGTTTTTATTATGTCATATAATCTGGGATTGGACTTCAGACATTTTCAACATTATTTTGGAGACATTTGATTCTTTTAAAAATCATTTGGAGAAAGCCTGTTAAAATTTAGTCTGTCTGTTCATTTTTTTCAGGCAATGAACCCAGTTCAGTTAATTCCACAAATGGGTTTCATCTCTGTAAGTGGTGATTCCGATATCAGGCCAGTGTTCATAGCCTGTGCTATGTTGTTCTCGCACAGGCTACCCAGTGTATATCACCTGGGATTTGGATGGTTCCTATCAGGATTCAGCAGTTTGTTCCTATAAAGAATTAGATGATATTGTACAATTTGTGGACCACATATGGCCTCTGTTGTATATTCTCCTTTGTTTGTCATTTGCTTGCTTACTTGTTTTATAGCTCTTAAAATACAAAACTATTCTTAGCTCATGGACTGTACAAACTCTATCCATGGGCTGGCTTGTTCTGTAGGACATTGTTGCTCAAACCTGATTTATAGACTATTTAGTTCTTGAAACCTCTGCAGTGCTTCTTGGAGTCTGTTCTAAGAATAGCAAGCTTGAGATATCGATTGGTTCCCATAGAGAATTACAGGATCAGAATTACAGGACCAGGATTAGGGTCATCTCTCACCAGGATTTCCTTTGCAGTCTCTGAATCCTGGGGGCCATTTTTCCTGATTTTTCTGGCCAAAAAAACAGATTTGTCTCTTATCCCCTTCACTCTGCTGCACATTTTCATACAAATCGAGCTATGCTCAGAGCAAAGCAACAAGCAAAGGAGGGCAAAATAACAGAACTCTCCCTGCCCCCTGGACAACATGGATACTAATTCCTGACTCCTCTGGACAGAGACGCAGGAGCTCTGTCATAGATGGGAGCTGCTTGCAACATCACTGCGACTGTGCAGTCCAATGGATCATGCTGTCTCCAGGGCAGAACAGGGAGAAAAACAATTGTGTTCCCCTAAACTCTTCAGCTTGTAGCTTAAATTGTAGTTTTTGTTGTTCACATGTGGTTCACAGTTCCTCCAGTTGGACCACCTTGGGTGATGAATGAAGGAAAAACAAAAATGGGACACCCACCCGCAGATCAGTCCTCAGTTTGACTTCCTGTTCCAATATGCCTGCTATTGTTTACTTTTCAGAATCAAATATTTTTCATTGTAATCAATGGAAGGAATAAGGTGGGATAAGCTTGCTCCCTCTTTCCTGGCAACAGATCACTCCACATACATTTTCAAGAATTAAAAAAAAACATTTTCCACACACCTGCATCTAATTCATAGATTTTATGCTTGAAAGTCCTCCCATTTCGGAATATGTAGAAGGATGTAAGAGAACTGAATTGACTAAATACTTTGTAAAGATGTATTTTACCAGGTTATATACAAGACCCACAACTCCAAAGTGGACCTTATATGGGGATTTTTGTTAAAAATTTACTTTACAAAAGTACTGACAAAATAAATGTGTCAAAACTTCTGGCAATATTTATAGCCATAAATTACAATTTTGAGGAAGTGGAAGATTGTTTAAAACTGAATTTGTGTCCACACTAGCTAGGAAAAAAAAAAACCCTGCACTCTGATCACACACACATCTTCCTTATTTGATTTCACAGAACACAAAATGCTGGAAGTTGATCATAAAAAAGCACGACAGCAAAAAATGCAATTCATGGTTTCAATAGCTTTCACATTGTCAACATTCTAAGAAATGGGTCCATGGTGCACACATTCATCAACAGAGGAAATCTTTCTGCTGTCACACTGAATTGGGCATGAATAAATATAACTTGCCAGATATCAGGAAGTCTACAGAATGTTAACTCTTATAAAACTGTCGATGTGAGCAACATCTTATGAAAACGTATCTCAATAGTTTATGACTCAGGATTTCTACGATATTCACCGATAACAGAGGATTTCTACAATATTTTCAGTTAACATTTTCAAAATTGTTATTGTTCTGTTATTAAATTTTCAAAATTTCAAAATGTTTTATGTATAGAGTCACAATTTTACATTATTTTCATTATGTGAAAATGAGCAATTATATGGTTAATTAATCTAGACAAGGAGAAATAGTTCTATAGTTAGCATAAGTGTTAAAACACACACTTAGGGATCCCTGGGTGGCGCAGCGGTTTGGCGCCTGTCTTTGGCCCAGGGCGCGATCCTGGAGACCCGGGATCGAATCCCACGTCAGGCTCCCGGTGCATGGAGCCTGCTTCTCCCTCTGCCTATGTCTCTGCCTCTCTCTCTGTATGACTATCATAAATAAATTTAAAAAAAAAAAAACACACACACACTTAATGATGTAAGAAGACCCTGGTACACCTAAAGGGATAATCTAGCCACTCCTGGTCAATATGAAGTGATCTAATGTTAATTGTGGAAGAAAAAATAATGAATGTTGGTGCGTTCATTAATGTAATTACAAAACAAAACCTTTAGTAACATGGTCACAAAACTAAACTTTTAGTATCCAGAATGTGAGTATGGATAGAGTGGCTTATAAAGCTCTGGTCAGCATACAGTTCCTAAAAATTCATAGATCTATTATATCCCTAAAATGCGTTGATCTTAGTAGCAAATCTGGAGAAGCTGTGTGAGCTGCAGGAATCTCACAAGAGCAGCCCTAGAAGCAAGAAGGAAAATCTTTGCTGTACAGGACAGTCAGGAAAGGTTTTGCTGATCAGTGATTTTGAGAGCAGAGGTTTAGAAAAGCCTGAGCCGTGAGCCATTTGAATATATCAGAAAAGAGCTCTCAGGGCCAGAGGGAATAATGGTTACAGGAATCATCATACAGGAGGGTATTTGCCATGAGGTGAATATCAAGTTTATCAGTTGTGGGTACAGCAGGGTGGGTGAGGAGGGGCCTGGTGGATATTTGGTCAGAGAGGGAACTGGGGGTTGCCTTGCAAGTTTTGTAAGCCTTGTAAGTTTTGATAAGTTCTTTGACTTTTATTCTATGAGAGGTGATAAGCCATTTGAAACTTAAGTAAATGAGTGGCATCTTTTAGAGGTGTCACTCTGGCTCTTTTAAGACTGCACATCAGAGAGAAAATAGGGAGTAGAAATTTTGCAAGCAACAAAATTAGAAAATTTCAGTGTCCAAGCTTGGCATCGATTTTGTGGCAGATATTTCTAGGACTCATCAATATATTTTTCCTGTATAGATAGATAGATAGATAGATAGATAGATAGATAGATAGATGATAGATATGTCATTAGTTAATAAAGCCATATTACTGGTTCTAGAAGAGAAAAGAACATGAGGCTTGAAGACTTTTTGTTTCAGCAGTTAATGAGTCTTATCCTAACTAATACAGGCATGTCGCCTTGAAATGGTTTTGCTGCCTTTTTAAAAATATAAAAAAAGGTAACAATTTCTTAATGGCCAGCCTAACAAACACCTGTTAGGAAGTGAACCTGTTTGAAAGACAGAACAAATGCACTTAAGCCCGTATCTCTGAATGAAATGAGTGGAAGGAACCAGAATACTGTGTATGTCATTTGTCTTTAACAAGCTATTATGACTACAAAACGAGCACGGGCAAGAATTGGCTGGGTTGTAAAGAGTGACCACACGAAACAGGTACGGACCTCAAGGTTCAAAAGCCTTGTAACTGGAAAGGATAAATGCCACTAGATCTCAACAACAAACAACTAGACTAAACTGGTCTTGAACAACAAAGGCCAGTAAGACTTCTCACCTGAATAAAGTGTTTCCACCGTGAGTCAACATGAGATAAAGGGTCTCAGAACAGCTGCCCTTCATTTGTGAGGAAGAAAGCCAAGGGAGTGATAGTGAAGGAGGACAGCCAAAGGGCTGATAGTGACCTTGAGAACAGGTTCTAGGGAAGAAATTTGGGTCTAGAAATTTGCATGTGACCCTGTGTAGAAGAAAACACTGGAAGTTCACAAGCACGTTTTAGGAACCAGTATTGCCAGTGAAATTTCCAAGCTAGGGCTAAAATAAACCCCGCCAATTCATCTATGAAAACCACACAGAAGCATGTGGCCCCCACAAGCATTCACGTCCAGGAAACACGCTGAAAACTGTAGAACTGTAGGAGACAGCACACTCAGTTTTTGTGTAGCCAAAGAGGATGAAAAATGCCGAAAAGCCTCCCAGGAACAAATCAGGGTCTAATCGAGGACTCTTCCTCTTAAGAAAAGGAACCTCACAAAGACACCCAAAATTAGATTTCCTTTCCAAAGGACGTTTTAATGCAGACACCCCAGTTCCGATCCACATTTTATAATAATTGATTGTAAGAGTCTTTCTGTTTTGCCTTTTTATTTAATATGTCACCATTTTGAGAGAGTAGAGCTTGCTTGACAGATTTTGAGACCAAAACATTCTTTTTTTTAAAGATTGATTGATTGATTGATTGATTGATTGATTGATTTGACAGAGAGAGAGAGAGAGAGAGAGAGCAAGCAGAAGCAGGGGGAGCATCAAGCAGAAGGAGAAGAGAAGCAGGCTCTCCACCAAGCAGATGCCCGATGTGGGGCATCTGGACCAGGACCCTGGGATCATGACCTGAGCCAAAGGCAGATGCTTAACTGACTGAGCCACCTGGGTGCCCCAAGGGATTCTTTTTCAATATATATTTTTTCAACTTCCCTGTTCAAAGCTGTGTCAGTAGGTCTCTGGATATGCCTATGACAGCAAATACATGTGTTAAAAAGAAAGGGATTTCACACAGATGGTCATCATCATAGGTCATCTGATGATTTGATGTTCTTGGGTAACTTTGGGAGACATGAGCTGAAGATAAATAGAACCTGTGTCAGATGGGGTTTCTAGGTGTACACGTGGAACAGAGCCATTTTGACCACAAACACCATGGCCAGTTGGTTTCTTTGTCTTAGGCCCTACAGATTTGAAGGTTTATCAGTTATAGCAAGTAAAATTATCTTATCTCATTAGTTAAACAAGTTCATTAACTTGTTTTAGTATTTTTTATATCTCTACCTGTTTCTTGTCTATAATCAAGTAATTATTAAAATGGGGCAAGCAGTTGTGTAAGGGACAACTTAGAAATATTTGAGCCATGTTGCAAATCAGAATCATTATTATGTAAAAACTCAGAAGAATTAACATTGCAACACTAAAAGAAAAACAAAATATGTAAATAATTTTTATTTTCTCCTAAACATTAATAATGTGTATACAAATCTTCCTTGACTGATGATGTGGTTATTAGGTTATAATTTGAAAGTATTGTAAGTCGAAAATGCATTTAATACGTGTAACCTACTTCGCATCATAGCTTAGCTTGTCTTCCCTTCTGAGCTCTCTCACAGTAGCCTGCACTTGGGCTAATTCATTGAACACAGAGCCTATTTTATAATTAAGTGTTGACTATCCTGTCATTTAGTGAATATTGTGCTGAAAGTAAAAAAAACAATAATGGTTGTATGAGTACAGATGGGGCTCAGCGTCTTGGTTGTTGGTCCTAATGACCGCGTGGCTGGCGGGGAGCTGGGGCTCACTGCCACCGTCCAGCACCATGAGAGAGGATCATACACAGCTTGCTAGCCAAAGTCAAGTATAGTTTCTACTCTGCATGCATTGCTTTTGCATCATCACAGTCAAAAATTTGTCAGTTGAACTGTCATAAATTAGAGACTGTCTTTATATCATACTCTGAACTATATTCTATTATTGTTTCTTTTATGAAAGAAAAGCATAACTTACAAACAAAATCATTTTTTTCATTGCACTTACTTCTTATAAGGATGTGCAATAATAATAACATAAGACTTTTTTGATCACTTGAGAATCAAGACATTATTTACACTGGTGGAATAATACCTCAGATATTTGAGTCTTTCATTAGCTGCAATTTCATCAATAACTGAGAGTTGTTGTATTATGAGAATATTTGATTTGTCTGTTAGAGAACAGTGAATCTGGTACATAAGCCTCTTAGACACTTTTGTATTAGTTTCCTAGAGCTGCCAACACAGAGTACCCCAAACTAGCTGGCTTAAAATAACAGAAATGTATTGTCTTGTAGTTCCAGAGGCTAGAAGTGCAACGTCAAGGTGTCACCAAGGTCATGTCCCTCTGGAGCCTGTAGGAAGTTGTTCCTTCTTGCCTTTACGTGGCTTCTGGCGGTGGTCAGCAATCCATGGCACTCGTTGGCCTCAGCTGTAGCCCCTGAGTCTCTGCTTCGGTCATCATGTGGTGCTCTCTGCTGTCTGTGCCTGTCCTCCTCTTATAAAGACCCGAAGCTCCATATTTTAAGCAACGTCACATTGTCATCACTGAAACTCTAAAAGCAGAGGAGCACCTCAGGTAAGCACACAGAAGCCCAGAGAACCACCTGGCTTTTCACACCGCTAATAAACTAACCGGAAGTGAGATCTCTAGAACATCACAATTCTTTTACATTATGTTAAAATAATTGCCCTTATTTTTCTTAAGACGAAGGGCAATTACATCATGAAGTCAATTCTATCATAGTATAGCGGTAATTATTTGCAACCGCAGCTATAAATTCATGTGTTAATTTTATTCTCCATTACCTATTTTATTGGAAAACCACTTTTCCTGGGCAAATGTAGCATGAATTATCTATCAATCATCTATCTATCATCTATCTATCTATCTATCTATCTATCATCTATCTATCATCTATCTATCTATCTATCATCTATCTATCTATCTATCTATCTATCCATCCATCCATCTATCTATATCATCTATCATCTATTTATCTTATAAAGAAAGGAATATATATCTTAAATTAATTGCAGATGGAGACGTTAGGGAGAGTTGCTATACAAAATTGTATAGTTTTTAAATTTGATTTGCAAAGATTTCGGTGAAATATAGTTGTATTTGTTTCCATTTTAAATAAAAAAAAAATAACAGACTTAGTATTTTTACTTCTGTATGTTTCTATTTATTATAAATGAAGGAGAGCTCATCTGTCCCTTTAGATAGTACCTCAGAAGCCATAGAAACCGCCTGTTTATATTACCTCTTCTCTCCTTCCTCTTCATAAACCTTTCCAACAGAGTGAAGGTACATTTTAGTTTTATTAGGCCATAAAACTTGGTGCAATACATTTCATCCTTTTACGAATTGTCTTGAGAACATTTTAATTGCATTTCATTGTGCCTTGGTGTCAGATGTGTTCTTTTATGACCTACTCTTCAAACCTCACTCATTACTCTTCTGAGTTTCTCTACTAATGAGCAATATTGTATTTCTTAAGATATTTTGTCAGTTGTAAAGCAGTAAACTTCCCTGTGCAAGTATTTTTGCCTGTGTGCTGGTGTTTAACCGCATCCTTTAATCTAGCTCTTCCGATTCCTTTCCTAATTCTTCAACACATCTCCATATTTTGCCTGACAAATTTCTCTTATTTGTTTTGGCCTGCCTCAGAACACATCTGCTGTCATTTCGGAAAACCTACTTTCAATAACATAATTGATATGCATGTGCACGGATTAAAGATGTGCACGAACTAATTGTATAAAATAAATGTTGGAAGTCGCTGACGGTTGACGCTGTGGACATTTTGTTATTCCTGATAGAATGCAGGTCCAAACAAGGCTCCATATAGTCGGATAGGACGTGGAAGCAGTGTTATAAGGGGTGAGGGTGCAGTTTGATGGTGGGTGGGAAAGAACCAGGGCCAGCAGACTGTCAGCAAGGTTCTGACAGGCGATACCTTTTAGAAGAAGGAAATCTTTGCTTGATATACATGATAGGAGGTTTTAGAGACAGTAAAAAACTAAAACTGTGTCCCTTTTGTTACTGATGTTGCATTTCCACTCCATCTGCACCAAGCTTATTGAGGTTCCAGAAGATTTCCTTTCCTTTACTTACAAAATTGTTCCTATGAAGTGGAGGTGAGACTTCTGGACAGAAGTCGCAGAGCAGAGGCTGAACGAGAAAACATCCCTTTGGCCTCCAGAAGAGATGTGCAGCTCCCCAAACAGCAGATCTAGTCTAGAGCTACACAGAACACCCTCCATCCTCCGGGATGGAAGTACATATGATGAACATATTTTAGAGTCACCTGGAGAGGGACACAGAAGGTTGGGCCATTCCTGAGGATTGTATATGTGTCATCTGTGGATTGTGATGTCTGCAACTGAGGATTCAAGGAAACAAAAAAACAAAGAACAAAAACATAAAGTCCAGAAGAACTGCTCAGGAGAGCACACGGACAGAAGGGAAAGAATGTGGCTTTAATCTCTTGGCTCCCCTGAAGGTGAAGGAGAACTATCGATGAAACAAAAATCGAGATTTAATTCATTTACTTACTTGGTGGGCAGCTATACCTAGACCTATCTTTCCAAGTATAGACTCATATTTTTATTAACTTTTCTTAATTTTATGGGTGTCTTAGCAATATGGGCAGACTGTATACAGAACAATGACAAGATGACAGAAAATGCACAATCGCTGGTCCTGGGCATGGGGAGAGCCCTGCTTACCGCTCTGTCCCCTCCAGGTATATTTAACATTCTGTTAAGTGTCAAATCCTCTCTTTCAGATTTCCTGGGGTGACAAAATAGTGTAATCTCAATTTTTTGCCTTTTTATTTTTCTTTTCTACTTATTTATTAACGAGATTCTATTAAATGCAGAAAGGCTGACCTAAAGAGATGGTGTGATGTGTATTAAATTTGATTTCAATCTTCCTAAAAAAAATCATAACCAAAGTGACTTCTTCCTTAATGAAAATGATAAAAACTAAAGACTCACCTTTGCTTTTCTAATATTTCCTTAGGAATGTAATTGTGAATAGGCCGCTGATTATACTCACAGCTACAATATCACACCTCTACTGCTTCAAAGAAATTGTTCACTAAGAATATTTGTAATTTTTGGTTTTGGCTTCTTAACTATTTGCTGTTCAAGAAGACGGTGAGATAAACAAAATTGTTTTGACATTATTCTTTCCTCTTTAAAAGTGTTTCTTAAGAATTGTGATATAACAATATTTTGTTCTCTACCATGGTGTTGTAGGAAGACAAATAAGACAGTAGAGAATTGCAAGTCTTCAGATCTAAAATCACTCCACAGTTACCAGGAAACAGTCTTAAAACCAAAATGAAAATAGCATGCACACAATTTATTATTATTATTTTTAAATTGAGACCTATTTCAAGATCTTCTGGTGATTCGGTGCACCTACAGCACTCTAGTTGCGTTAGAATCAAAGTTTGTAACATCTCATGTAACGTTTAGTTAACTATATAGCCTTTTTCTTCATGTTGAATAACATAAATTCACTTTTAAATTCATTTGATTGAACAATCACACGGATGGAGAACATCCTCCTTCAGCACTTATTTATTATGGACCTACCAGGAAGCAGACACTGACTTCCATGTTAAGGATACTTCCAGGAAGAAATCCAATTCCCTCCTATTTTGGAGCTCCTGTTCTAACAGAGAGGAAAGAGATGATAATTATACAACACATGTCTAATGGCAGGTGCAGATAAATGACATAAAGAATCGTAAGGCCGAGTAAAGTACAAAAACCGGAAAATAGAGACACAGCATGAAGCTATCTTGAATATTTAGACACACTCTGGCAAATATGTGTAATACATTCATAATGCATTTAATGTATGGAATATATATTAGCATGTCCAGAAACAGCATCTCTGGAGCAGTCATATTTGAACGGATAACTGAATGATGGAAGCACACTGACCATGACCATAACTGGAGGGAAAAACGCTCTAGTAGAGGGGATGGCAGGTGCAAAGGCCCTGGAGTGTGCATTAGGAGCACCAAGTGACCCCCTAGGATCCTCTCTAAGAGCACAGCATGTTGAAAGTGACAGGAGATAAGATCAGAAGGGGAACATTGGTGAAATCATAAAGATGATATGATTAAGATTAAGGATTTTGGCTTTTATTTTGAATTATATGAAACGCCATTACATGCTTTTGAGTGGAAGATCTCTCTGGCTATGGTGGTAAGAACAGACTAAGAATTACCAAAGGAGGAAGCCAGGAGTCAGTCAGAGGTCAGATGAAAATTCATCTGGGCTTTAGCAGCTTAGACTAGACTTAGACAGCTTAGACTAGAGTTGTAGTGGCAGAGAAGGTAAGAAGCCAGTAAGATTTTGTGACTGAACTGAAGACAGGGTCAACTGAATTTGTCGGTGCCTTGGCTGTAGAGCATAAGAGAGGCAGAAGAGTCCAAGACAGTAATTACAATCTTTGATTTAAGAGACTTGAAGGATTATTGCCTTCATCATAAATAAAGAATGATGCTTTAATTTCTCAGAAAGAAAATGTAAGGAGAAAATTATTATTTTTATATAACCAATATTGAATATGACAAAACTGGATTATATTATATTGGAGAACTCTTTAACTTAAAGTAAAATTGATAGTTTTATTTTTTTCCTAGGATACGTTTAAATGACTTATGAGGGAAATAGACTATCGGTATCTTTTCACTACTCATGCCACAGGAAAAAAAATACATTGGAAATTCAGGCACATATACAACAATATTGCTTAAAGTGCTGTAAAATTATTTTGCCAATCAGACAAAATTACTGAACGATTTATAGTCACTGATGGGTAGTTAAATTAAAGCAGAACAGATGCATCATTTTGGAAACATAATCATACACTGCCTCTTATCCAAAGGATGTACATAATAATTGATAGACCTAATTTGCATAATGAGATGATCTTTAAGATGTACAAGAAAAAAATAATTATTTTTTTGATGATATTGGTACCTTCCATTCCAAGTCACTTAATTTAGTCCTATATATACATAAGTGTCTAAGAACATGATGTTGAAAATACAATTAACCCCCAAATGAATTTGAATTCACTATAAAGCATTTGATCGATTGTTTAAAGATAATTCAGTTTAGCATAACCAAATTGAGGCAGTATGTGATTTAAAGCTATCATTTATCTTTGTTGATATTTTTATGTTATTTTTTATCATCTATTTCATGTTGCATCATAGCCTGAATTCCTGGTAGGAATATTATTTCAGCACTTACCTGTTTTAATAGGAAGAATACCTACTACAAAGACAGAAACAAACAAAACTTATATTTTGCTTCCAGGTAGTGGCACTTTTAAGCAAAATAAAATTGTACTGGCAATTGTTTACAGATACACATACAAAATATATCTTCTGCATGATTTTTCCAAAAAACACTTTTCTAAAGGATAAAATATCACAATACTTTGGTTTGAAAGAGCAGTGAATTATTTACATCCTTTTTACAAAAGCAGGATATCATTCATGGCTGCTGAAAGTGTGTATAATTGTGATGTAATGTTGATTATCCACACTCAGCTGTACTCTCTGTAAAGGTTAGGTCAAGCAAAAATGAACTGTGGGATATGAGAACCACCGTTCAAAAATTCCATATGGCCTAGAATGTGGGGAAAGTGGGCATAGCCGATATATCAATATGGTATTTATCTATTAAAATGTATTAAGTTTTACGAATTCTGATCTTCCTTACTAAAATGAGACAAGCTATGAGAAAGGTGTTTTCTTTAATGTCAAATATTGTATTTCAGTTTTCATGATCTCATCCTAAATATATCTCTTCATTTAATAATTCAAAACAAACAAAACAAACAAACAAAAAACATGCCGAATAGCAATTTGAGGTCAGTCAAAAAAGTCACCCCAAGATTTACAACGAAGAGTAGGGTAACATTTTCCTCTGCCATATTGGACGTTAGTATTTTATTTGTTTGTTTGTTTGTTTGTTTTTACTTTTTTTTAAATTTGAATATAATTTGCCAATATGTACTATAACACCCAGTGCTCATCCCATCAAAGCCCTCTTCATTGCCCATCAACGACTCTAGTATTTTTAAAATGCTATTTCTTATTATTTTAAAGAACTCTTGAAAGTAGGCATTGATCACAGGGACTTTGAAGAATCACAATTTCCTATGCTAAAACATTTACCAAACATATTAAGGAGCCATATACTCGACATGTGTGCAGTTAGATAGTGTAATTAATATATGTGGAGTGAAGGAAACAACTAGGTACAAATGTAGGAATTAGGTTTAGTGAGAAGATTGATAAAATCCTGAACATTGTGGTAAATTTTACTCTGCTAATATTGAGAAAATGAGCCCATGAAGTAGCGAGGGAGAGGCAAGATCGTTGGAATTATGAGAGCTCCCCTCCCAGTTAGTGTTTATGCTGAATGGCAGTAATTATGGGATAGAAGTATATCACAATAAAAACAAACAAATCTAGTAACTGTGTTGTGTAAGATTAATAAGGTTAACAGTGATTTTCAAATCCCCTATTGTCTCATTAGATTTTTGCTTATTTATTCTATCAAGTATTGGGAAAGGAATGTTGAAATTCCAGCTAGTGCTGTGATCATGTTTTTTTTTTTTTTTTTTTTTGGTTTGTTTAGTTTTGTTTTTTTTTTTTCAGATTTTTCAGCTTTTACTTCATGTTCTTAGGAACACACGCATTTATGATGATGGCTATTATGAATTGATCCATTTAGGGTTATAAAATACTATTTTAATCTCTGGTGGTATTTCCTGTCTTGAATTCTACTTTCTCTTTTATTGACATAGTTATGCAGGTTTTCTTGTCATTGTTTATGTGATATTTATTTTTTATTCGTTTACTTTGAGCCTGTATTCTTTATATTTATAGTGTGCTGCTTCTTAATGGCACAGAGTTAGATCTAAATTCTTTTTCGTCTATTCTGACAAACTGAATTTAAATCTGGTGTTCTAATATTGAAATTTAATATAATTTTCAAAATTATAGGGTTTCAATCTACCATTTTGTTATTTGCTTTCTATTTATCTGTTGTTTCTTCTCTCTTCCTAACTTCTTTTGGATTTATTATTTGTTAGTATTTCTTCCTTTTCTTATTGGGTTATTTTTTTAAAAGAAAAAAGTGTGGCTGTTTTTCTTCATTCTACAATGTGCCTTTTAAAATATCACAGTCTACTTTTAAATAATAAATATCCTCATACATAATGTAAGAAATATCCAGCAATATTTTTAAGTGCCATAATACATTATTATCATTGTTGCTTTGAGTAATCGTTTAAGGAAATTAAAACATAAGAAAACAAAAATCTTTACCTTTAATGTATATATTTCCCATGTTTGGAAGTGTCTATTTCTGTGGGTAGATGCAATTTCTCCCAGGATATTGATTATTCTTCCTCAGCGGTAACTTTCAATACCATTTCTTTTACTATCAGTATAAGGGCCGGATTATTCAGCTATTTATGTCTAAAAATGGCTTTAATTTACCTCACATTTTTAAAAATATAATTGGATATAGAATTCTAATTGATGGGATAGTTTTTCAGTGCTTTAAACATATCATTCCACTGTCCATTGACTCTCATTGTTTTGAATCTGAAATCGATGAACTTTCTTATTGTTTTATGGCTACAATTTGTCTTTTCTATAATTGCATTTAATCTGTTTTCTCTTTATTATTGGTTTTCAGCAAATTAACTAAGAAATGCCTTGTGTTGTTTCTCACTTTCCCTGCCTTTCTAACTCATGGTGTGTCAAGTTTTTTTGGATTACGGCCTGATATTTTTCATTAAATTTGGAAATGTACAGACATTTTTGCTTCAAATATACTCTCCAACTCCATTTTGATAACGGTATTTGATATTCCAATTACAGGATTTTAGACTGATTATTTTATCCTCTATTTCAGCCTTTTTAAAAAATATTAATCAGTTTCATTTTTTATATTATCATTGGAGTGTTTTCAAGTTAATTGATATTTCCCCTTTCCATTTTCTGATATGCCAATGACCTTCTCCACGAGACTATATTGGGAAATTATATTTTTTAACGAAACAATTTTGTATATCTTCCATTATTCACCTCATTGTGTCCGTATTTTATTCTAAATGTTACACATATTTGTAATAGATGTTTTAATGTCCTTATCTCCTTATTCCATTATCTCTGTCATTTCTTATTCTGTTTCCACTAATTAGATAATTTCTATTGCTGGACATTGTGAATTCTTCCCAATTGAGTGTCTGGATTTTGTTATATTTCTTTTTAAAGGGTTTAAATTTCTTTTTGGCAGGCAGTTCATTTATTTGTGGTCTTGTCAAGACTTTTTTTCTTTAAATTTTTGTAAGGATAGGTTTAAAGTAGATTGTAATTTCTTGTGTATTTGTACCCACGACTCAGGAGTGACTCTTTTGATACTATTCTGCTAGATGCCCAAGGGGCTCACAAACATCTCTTCATCATAGTTTCTGGGCACTTGAATGTTTCCCAGCCCTATGTACAATCTGATAATACTTTTTCTTACAACTCTGGTGATTATAATTTCCCCAGTATAATGGAATTTTAGCTTATGCCTGTGAAGCTTAAAATTCAGACAAAGATTTAATGCCACTGGTGCAGACGTCTGCAACTTTTTCTTTATATAGGTTCCCCCTTTCCAGGATTCGATCACTTAAAAGCAGACATTACAGTATTTCTAAGTTCTCATCTCTTTCTGTTTCCTCAACTCAGAGAAATCATGGTCCTCTGTTTGGGTATCTCCTTCACCCTTTGTGCTCAGTTCCGGAAAACATATTTAAGCACAAAGCTAAACAATCTGTACTGTGTGAACAGTGCCCCCAAAACCTCATACCCACCAATGTATTAGCTGCTTAGGTTTCTATAACAAAATACTATATAGTTACCAGGTGACATAAATGACAAGAAGCTGGGAAATCCAAGATTAATGTGCTGGCTGATTCATTTTCTGATGAGAGCTCCCCTCCTGACATATTGCTGAAAAAAAAGGAGGTCCCTTCTTATAATAATTCTATTAGATCAAGACCCCACCTCTGTGACTCATTTAACCTTAATTTCCCCCATAAAGGTCCTAGGTAGGGTAATTAACGCCCAAATACAGTAATACTGGAGGTTAAGGCTTCAAAATATGAATTTGGGGTGGACATTAACATTTAGTCTATAATGACCCGGATCCTCAGAGTGTGACTCTATTTGAAAGTAGGGTCTTTGCAAATGTAACTGGTTAATATTAGGTCATGCTAGATCGGCCTAAATCCAATATGGCCCTAAATCCAATATGACTGATACCCTCATAAGAGAAGTTGTAGAGAGGCCCAGACACACAGAGATAAGTTGGAGGCAGAAAGTAAAGTTATGCTGTCACAAGCCAAAAGATGAACAGAATCTAGAAATGCCTGGGAACATAAGAGGGTAGGAAGAGGCAAGAAAGTTATTTCCTGGAGGCTTCAGAGGGAGAAGAGCCAACACTTTGTGCACTTCTGGTATCTAAAAATGTGAAGTAAGAACTTGCTATTGTTTTAAGACACCCTGTGGTACTTTGTTATGGGGCCCAAGAAAATGATACACAAATATTAAAATCACCTCATTTGTTTTCTTTCTCTCAGTAATCAGAATCTTATACTGCCTAAATTTAATGTCTGAAAAAAATTGTTTCCTATGTTTTGTTCAGTTTCTTTCTGTTTTCAGAAAGAGGACCAGAATATTAATTATTCCATAATGACTGGAGACAAGTATCTCTTGATATTCAGTTACCTTCTCCCCAGGAATATATAAGATGAAATATTTTCTCATGCTTTAACCAACGTAGTGTAATTTCATCGTATTTAATCAGTACAAATTCAATATATGAGAGGTGTTTTATTCGACAGTTTTGCATCATCAATGAGGCAGCGTACACTTTCTAATGCTTGTCATTCATATTTCTTTACTCCTGTTGATGTCATTAACCCATCTTTCCTGAAGAGTTTTTCTCATTGATCTAAGAGTAAAGCAATTCCTGTTAGGAAATTGTTCTATGCCATGTTTACATAATATTTTTTTAACATTTTTTTAAAGTTTTGTGGTTGGCCTTTGTAAGGAAAATGTCTATTTTATATAATAAAACTTAACAATCATTTCATTCTTTTCCTCATAAGATATATACCTTGAATATAAAAGTTTTGTTAATTAAAAAATGTCATCTTTTTTTGTTGTTGTTTTTTTGGTTTATGGTTTTTGGTTTTGCTTTTTTTGTTTTTTTTTGTTTGTTTGTTTGTTTTTAAAGAGACAGATGTTCATTGAACACACCACAAGGGAGCAGTGGGCAGGCAGGGCAGCAAAGGAGAGGCCGTCTGCCTGTGTTTTCTATATATAACACTTTTAGTCCTAATTCCACATTAAAACTTTGATACACTTGGAAATTACTAATATAAAAAATGACAGTAATCCCTGTTTATTTACTTAGGAATTAAGTAGCCAGTTTCCCCAACCCCATTTTTTGGAAAAATCTATCTTTTCCCTCTGATTTCTTTTTTTTTAAGATTTTTTTTTAATTTATTCATGAGAGACACAGAGAGGAGAGAGAGAGAGAGAGAGAGAGAGAGAGAGAGAGAGAGTCAGAGGGAGAAGCAGGCTCCATGCAGGGAGCCCAACATGGGACTCGATCCTGGGACTCCAGGATCATACCCTGGACTGAAGGTGGG
Source organism: Vulpes lagopus (assembly GCF_018345385.1). Classification (NCBI taxonomy): domain Eukaryota; kingdom Metazoa; phylum Chordata; class Mammalia; order Carnivora; family Canidae; genus Vulpes; species Vulpes lagopus. The sequence goes on along the minus strand of NC_054826.1, from coordinate 2,631,274 downwards.
GCTAAACTGCTGAGCCACCCGGGCTGCCCTTCCCTCTGATTTCATACAATTTATCTCATCACTAGTGCAGACACATACTTTATCAGCTGAACAAAATCGTTGCTGATTTTCCTTTTCAAAATTTTTGGACATATTTATGTTGCTTATTGTCTTTTTCATTGATTTCTAAGACTTTGAATATATTAGGAATATTAATCTTTTAGTTGTTCTTTATACGGTAATAATGTCACCTGCTTTTATTTGCTCTTCAGTTTAGGTCAGTGTATCTATTTTGTGCACAGCTTAGCTTTACATAGTGTAAGTCATAGTGCTTTGCATGCTTGTCCAGCAATGTTCCTTTTTCTGAAGTTCATTCCTGCCATCAGCTCTTAATGAACAAGCACAGTAATTATATGGTATAGAACTAGATGTCTTTCGCATAAATTCAATGTCATTAGAGCTCAATGTGGATATCCTGTCCGTTCAAAGCCTTAGAAAAGGCAAAATTAAAAAAGAGAAAAGCAGAAAAATAGAAGAGACCCTCATGAGGAAATAGCAAACCAAAATCCTTGTTATTCTTCAATGAAAGCAGACAAAGGCATTATCTAGAGATCACTTAGCCATTTAGGAAGATATAGTGATTTTCTGACATTTATGCTTCCCTAAGATCTATCCTTTACTCCTACATCTCATTTCTATAAACTTTTCCTTTACCCTTTTACTAATTTTTATTTTAAATTTGAAAATTTCTGTGAATTCCTCTATTGTGTGGCTATAGTCATGGCCACCACATGCATTTATAAAGTGTGTGCTCTGCCCAAGGGAATCTGGCCGAGAAAATTGGTGACTAAATATAAACTCTGTGCAATAGAACTCTGTCCTCCTAAGAAAGGCTGATACATTTTAAAATTTACATAAAGGTTTTGTATAGAGTAGCTAATGATGGACATGAAAATGAGCCTTGGTTGAAATGAAAATAAATATGAATAATGAATCATAATGAAGTGAGAATTAGTGGAAAATAGTAAAAAAAGAAAAACTGGTTTGCAAAAAATCCGTTCTCTGTTTTATGGTTAGAAAAGAGCTTTAGAGTAAATCACTCCCATTACCTTATGCCATTTGCCCAGCGAAGGTGAGAGATTGGTGACATTTGTAGGCAAATATAAGAATCGATGACGGTGCTTCACTTATAGTACACTTCAAAAGAGAAGAAATCCCTGCATTCCTGGCTGGAAGTCCATAGGTAAAAGTTGACAATCAGACAAAACAATGAAATCCCATATGTCTAAAGCAGAGAGAGGGAAACTATTGAATGACAACTACTAGGTTTTAAGTGTGAGAACTAATCAGGTACTTTTCTGGCTGACAGCAGTCAAAATCTATGTTGCATGAGCCCTTTTTTGATTGAAAGGCACTGACTTTTTTAATGACAGGGAAGTTGGCAATTGCACGGTAATGTGAGGGAGATGTTAGAGATTCCGGCATCATGAGTCCTTATGGGACATTTCTTCCAGACCCAATTTCCCCCCTCTTAGCACACTGTGTTTGACTCAGTGATGTTCATTGTCATTTTAAAGCTGAGGAAGGATGGAGAATGCGCAGTGATATGCAAACGTTCCTCACATCTTGTCTCTGACATTAGTTTCTAAATAGGAGCCTGATAGGAGGACGACTAAGTGAGTCACAGTGCGGGAAGGTGGAGCCTTGTGTCACATTATTTCTGAGCAACAGAAGCCGGTCAGTCACTTCCTTGCTGTACCAGATACAGCTCTTTAGGACACACAGTCTAACTGTGTTGAGGATCAAGCAAGTGAATGGAATATGGCAGGACCATTCCCAGTCTTGGTTTTGACATTGGTTCCCATGTGTGAATCTGATAGAAATTTCACCGAAGCTTCAAGAAGATCATATTAGCAGAGACCCCATGACCTATTGAAGAGGAGTATCTCTGCCTATTCAAACATCATGAAATCTTGTTCCTCCAAAAATGAGGTCAAAGGTGCTTTCCTTAAAATGTCTTGCTACATCACATCAGCTCCATGCGAGTGAATCCGTGATTTGTTGAGATTGTTGAGAAAAGACATCTTCTTAGTAGCCAATGTCATAGCAGAAATTCTGAATATGGAAATTACCTCATGAACTGGTAAGTATGTGAAAACTCATGTTCTAGGGTGAAAGTGCACAATTACCTGATAATCCATAAGTGTTTTCCTCAAAGGCTATACTGCATCTGTAAGTTCCTAGCTCAGAGGAAGTGGTATCTCTGAGGTTTTTGGTTCCAGAAATTGAAATATGGTTGCATTTTAGAGAATCTTATTTATTGTACTTTGCTTCATTTTATGTCTGTTTGTTTGTCTCTTGTTACTATTGTCTAATTCTTATTGTGCATAGTCTATGTCAATATTGTTTAATCAATAGATAGCAAAATAAGAACCGTGTACACCTAATGATGATTATAAGCCTGTCTCTCATGAGTATTGTGAAATATGAGAGAAATGGCACAATGACATTACGTCCACAATTAGTAGGAGGATAAGATAGTGTGTTCCCTCTCCTTCACGAAGTCTGCCTGCTGTAGTGATTGCGTATGTTAGAGTTGATCAATAGACAGGGCCTTTGGGGACTCTATGTATAACCATGAAGTTTACATGCTTCAGGTAGAAAAGATGTGAAATGTAGTAGATCTGTTGAAAGTATTTGATGTTAGTTAAATGTGCATTTAACTACATGCATGGAGCTTAAATGTAGTTTGAAGTTTGCTTAAACAAAAAGGGTTTATTTTAAGCAAAAAAAAAAAAAAAAGAACTAAAGTGTTTCCATAGACTATGGAGCAAAGCAGAGGGGAAATTTGTGATAGTGACCCAGCATTAGAGGTCTTGCTCTTTGATTGAAAAGTAGGGTGTTTATATCAAAGATAGTCAATGATGGCACACTGATTCCTCTTTCTTTTTTCTTTCTTTCTTTGTGTCTTTCTCTCTTTCTTATAGCCCAGCATATGAAGCTGCCTTTTACTAGAGGCTCAAGTACAAGAACACATTTGGTTCAAGAGGTTGAAATAAAGTTCAGTTTTAGACTTACTAAATTTGTGATTCTATTAAACATCCAAATTGACCTGCCAAATAGGCAGATTTCCCAGTAGAGATTTCAGATATGTATTTGAAGTCAAGCACATATGGTGTTATTTAAAGTCATGGAAAGAGGTGCGTCTGGGTGGCTCAGTCAGTTAAGCAACTGCCTTTTGCTAAGGTCACAATGCCAGAGTCTGGGATGGAGTCCCACATCTGGCTCCCTGCTCAGTGAAGAGCTGCTCCTCCTTCTCCTTTTGTCCCCCTCCCCAACTCATGGTTTCTCTCTCTTTCTCTCTCTCTCTCAAATAAATAAAATATTTTTTAAAATGTAAAAAAAAAAATGAAATGAAAAGGGATAAAAGGGGAGAGTTAGAAAAATTTTTAAAAGTGCAAAACCTAGGGATCCCTGGGTGGCGCAGCGGTTTAGCGCCTGCCTTTGGCCCAGGGCGCGATCCTGGAGACCCGGGATCGAATCCCACGTCAGGCTCCCGGTGCATGGAGCCTGCTTCTCCCTCTGCCTGTGTCTCTGCCTCTCTCTCTCACTCTCACTGTGTGCCTATCATAAATAAAAAAAAAAAAAGTGCAAAACCTAGCCTATGGGGCTCCTAAATTTAGAGAGAAGAAACATCCAGAACTGGAGACTAAGACTAAATGCTCACTGAATTCCCAAGGAGGGATGCCTGGGTGGCTCAGCAGTTGAGGATGTGTCTTTGGCCCAGGGAGTGATCTGGTGTCCTGGGATCGAGTCCCACATTGGGCTCCCTGTGAAGAACCTACTTCTCCCTCTGCCTATGTCTCTGTGTGTCTCTCATGAATAAATAAATAAAATCTTAAAAAAAAAGAAAAAGAAAGAAAGAAAGAATTCCCAAGGATATCAAGAAGGCAAAGAAGGAGAAAATAGCCATCTATGTATGGTTCAAAGTTCTGGAATTTGTAATGTAATGAGAATACAATATTCTTCATTGAAATTGGTAATATAGAGATCATTGATGATCGTGCAATATGTAGACTTCTGAAGTAGTGATATGCTAACAAGATTGCAGTGTGCTAAAAGTGACCTGAAGTGAGGAATTCGAGATAATGCACCACCGCAATTTTTTAAAGAGTTTTCTGCAAAGGGGAGTAGATAAAAAAAGAGTTCATATTTGTTATAATGCTGCTAGTAACAAAGACCAACTAATAGAAGCTTAAATATAAAGAAAATTGAAAGAAGCTTAAACCTTAAGGGAAACACTATTTTGAAACAATCCTGGAAGGAGAGTGTCTATAGAGTAGCACATTAATGCCTCAAACATTGAGACTTAAAATCTTTAGGCTCTATGCCCAGGTAATATAGCAGGGAAACTGTTCTATGTCTACAGGTGGGATTGGCACCTCAAAGTGTAGCATGGCCTCATAGAGCCATGTCTCTCTCCTGATTTTCTTATAGGAAAGCAAATAGCTTTTCTCAGACATTACAGGACAGACTTTTTCTTATATTCTATTGACCAGATCTGTGGTCCTCTGCTTGTTAGATTTTTTTTTTTCATTTTATGTGGTTGCATGCTTTCGTGCTAGTAAGATTAATATTTATTCATTTTTTCCACTAATGCATTCTAGGTTCTAAGGATACTGTAATGACAAGTCCCTGATATCATACAGCATGTATTTTTTTAAAGATTGATTGATTGATTGATTGATTGATTGAGTTTAGAAAGTGAACATGTGAGCAGAGGGAGAGGCAGAGGGAGAGGGACCGAAATCCCCAAGCAGCGTCCCACTGAGTATACAATTGACCCAGGACTCCCTCTCAAGACACTGAAAGCATGACCTAAGCCTAAACCAAGAGTGAGAAGAGTCAGATGCTCAACTGACTGAGCCACCCAGAGGCCCCTAAAACATATTTTTAAAGGGTGGCACAACTTATTTACAAATAAAAGTAATTAAAAATTTAAAAGTGTTTTGAGGGGAAATAAATGTGATAGAAATTCCTTGCATAGAGGAAGGAGGTTGTTTTAGCTGGAATAGTTTTAAATGGTCTCATTAATAAGGTAGTATTTGATCTGAAACCAAAATAATAGGGGGCACCTATAAAAAGAACAGGGAAGAAAACATTCATGGAGAAAAAAGCAAGCAATAAATTTGAAGTTATGTCTGATTTTCTGGGATTTTTACATTTCTGTGCACGATGAAAGCATAGAAAAAAGATCATTTTATATAAATATTTTTATATCAAAAATAAAATTAAACTTAGTAGAGGATAACATCAGAGAGGTAAACAATAGTTAAAATCTGTAGAATCTGGGGATCCCTGGGTGGCTCAGCGGTTTAGCCCCAGCCTTTGATTCAGAACGTGATCCTGGAGTCCCAAGATTGAGTCCCACATCGGGCTCCCTGCATGGAGCCTGCTTTTCCCTCTGCCTGTGTCTCTGCCTCTCTGTCTCTGTGTGTGTGTGTGTGTGTGTGTGTGTGTGTGTTTCTTATGAATAAATAAATAAAATATTTTAAGAAAATCTGTAGAATCTGTTAGAAAATAGAACGGAATTGAAAGGTTGTCCTAATTAAAATAAGAAACCATTGGCAAGTTTTAAGCATGAGAATGTTATATTGTCATTTATCTTTTTAGGAGATCACTCCATCTATTTGGTTGGATTGTAGGAGGTAAAAGTGGATGGTGAGTTTTAGTTCTTCACGAGAGAAATAATGATGTCTTGATCTAGGTAGGTAGTGATGGAAAAGTTGAGATCTTGACTATATTCACAATAATTTTTAATTTTGCAAGACTTACTGAGATTGCATTTAGGATGTTAACAAATAATCACAATTATATATGATTCCTAGGTTTTAGTATTGGGCAGGAAGATGGCTCGCAATCCCCTTACCAGAGAAGGGAATGCATGGAGAAGAATAAAGTTGAAAAAGGTGGTTGGAAATTATCTGCTGGAATAGAAAACTGATAATGAGGGTGGAAAGAAGGTCTATGGAAGGAACCAAAGTCTTTACAAGATCAGAGAGAATGTTTTCCTGATGGTAAATTGAATACTTCCACACAATTGATTTGGAGGAGAAGGAGGTTTGACAAGAGAAGAGGAAATTCAATACTGTTATCCCAGAAAATCAAAACATAACTTACTAAGCTACCCAATTAAAACTGCTGGGATGGGCTATAGCCATTTGTAGTCTGTGCAGTTCATCATAAAGCACAGCTAGCATGGAACAGTCTTTTTTTAGATAAAATACAGAAAACAGAAGATAATTATGATCACCTGGCACTGAAGTTCCTAGTTATTTAGGATGGAGAAAGAGACAGAGATTATACGTATTTTGAGGAAAGCAACTTAAAAATGGACCCTGGGAAACTATGCTAGACAAGTGAGTTTAAGCTCAAGGCAAGTGAGTTAAGTGGAATCAGGGCACTAAATTCATTGGAAGATCCACTGAAATTCAATAACTATACAGTAAATATACAAGAGCTAGGAGCCTGGAAAAATATCATATAAGATATATATATATATATCTAGAAGTGTTTTCTGAAGTAATTGTTCTGAGTCAAAATCTACAAACTGATTACATAAAGGATGACATAAACCTGAAGACTAGTGTTATTTTGGCTAAACAAATCTATAAGAATTCCAAATTTTAATTATTTTATACTTTTATCTCTTGCTTGTCACATTTCCTACAACTTCCTTTGGGCCTAGACCTATTTTATCTCTATTTTATCTTACCTAACATATCCCTAAGTTATCTGAAGGTGAGCTGTAGCCCGAAGACATGACTATGAAACTAGATGAAAAAAGCAAGGGTGAAAATGTCAAGAAACTGAGGCTGTACCATGTTAAATGGATCATACAATGGATTCTGATACTTTCAGAGCTTTGACAGAAATCAGAGTGGACTGGAAGACAAGGTCAATATTCAAATTATCCGTAAGGCATGAGAATGAAGGGAATTCTGTAGGTAAATGTGAGATAAGAAGAAGATTGTATAGTTGAATAATAAAAGCTATAAAAGAGCAGGAGGTTTTACCCTCATGTTCCAACTTCTGCCCATAGGGTATGTGGAGTGTGACAGAGACATATGCTCCATACGAGTTCACTTAGAGAATACCGAGTTACCACTTAGAGAAAGTAGGTAGAAGTGATATTTTTAGAAAAGGTTTGAGAGACAGTTTTGTCAAACATTGAAGGAATTCAAGATGGACAACAGAGAATTTCGCTTGTCAAGGGTAAGGTAGTGGATGGCAAAAGATAAGGCAATGTAAAAAAAACACTATAAGGAAAAGAGTTTAAGTGATAAAGTGATAAACTTCAGGAAGTCACTAGAATATCTAAGTATTATGTGATGAACTTGAGCAAATAAGTTTAGCACTTATGACAAATAACAGACTCATTGGTAATGTAGCTTGGGATAGTCATTGCTTCCTGGCCTGTATGGTGGAGCTGAGGCAAAGGAAGGCCTTATTCAGTCATAAAATAAAAGTAAAGGAATAAAACCCAACATAAAAGTTGGATTGAATTTGCCCATCAAATGACAAACTCTTAAATCAGATTAAAGAAAAAAATCAGCTGTATATTTTATAATAAAAATACATCAACTCAAAGGTAAAGCAAAGTGAAAAAGGCATGAGGTAGTCAAATATACATCAGACAAATCCAAATAAATTTGTGAGGATGGTAAACCAAATATCCAATAAAGTGGAATGAAGAGGCAGCAGCCTTTAAAGAAAATCTTGGGAGCATTTTTGCTAGATAAATTTCCACACTTTGAGAAAGGCAGATCTGCCACAAATCTCAATGAACCAAAGACAATAGTAGTGAAATACATAAAGCAAAACTCTTAAACTACAAAGATAAGATCATAAAACCTCAACATAATGAGTGATTGTGATATATAGCTTCCAGAGGTGACTGATGAAGTAAATCTAATTGAAAATCATGTATAAGCTTTAAATAGAATAACCAACTGGTTTTATTAAGTCATAGTGTCTTGGACATTGGACTTTATACAGAAGCTTTGTACTTAGGAAAGTTTACAACAGGAGGAATTTTGTTATTCTCTTGGAGGATATAAATTACCAAGACATGTTTAGAAAATAATTTGACAAAGAATACATACACTTTTAAGGTCCTAGTTGCATTTTGAGGACTCTATCTTACAGAAATAAAAGTGAAATCTGTGTATGTATTAATTAAAATACTATTGCTATTACAGTAAAAACTGGAGACTAATGTGGCAAAGGGATAATGTTTAAAATATTATTTATTTATTTATTTATTTATTTTTAATAAATTAATTTTTTATTGGTGTTCAATTTACCAACATACAGAATAACACCCAGTGTTCATCCCGTCAAGTGCCCCCCTTAGTGCCCGTCACCCAGTCACCCCCACCCCCCGCCCTCCTCCCCTTCCACCAGAGTTAGGAGTCTTCATGTTCTGTCTCCCTTTCTGATATTTCCCACACATTTTCTCTCCCTCCCCTTATATTCCCTTTCACTATTATTTATATTCCCTAAATGAATGAGAACATATAATGTTTGTCCTTCTCCGATTGACTTACTTCACTCAGCATAATACCCTCCAGTTCCATCCACGTGGAAGCAAATGGTGGGTATTTGTCGTTTCTAATGGCTGAGGAATATTCCATTGTATACATAAACCACATCTTCTTTATCCATCATCTTTCGATGGACACCGAGGCTCCTTCCACAGTTTGGCTATTGTGGGCATTGCTGCTAGAAACATCGGGGTGCAGGTGTCCCGGCGTTTCATTGCATCTGTATCTTTGGGGTAAATCCCCAACAGTGCAATTGCTGGGTCGTAGGGCAGGTCTATTTTTAACTCTTTGAGGAACCTCCACACAGTTTCCCAGAGTGGCTGCCCCAGTTCACATTCCCACCAACAGTGAAGAGGGTTCCCTTTTCTCCGCATCCTCTCCAACATTTGTGGTTTCCTGCCTTGTTAATTTTCCCCATTCTCACTGGTGTGAGGTGGGATCTCATTGTGGTTTTGATTTGTATTTCCCTGATGGCAAGTGATGCAGAGCATTTTCTCATGTGCGTGTTGGCCATGTCCATGTCTTCCTCTGTGAGATTTCTCTTCATGTCTTTTGCCCATTCATGATGGGATTGTTTGTTTCTTTGCTGTTGAGTTTAATAAGTTCTTTATAGATCTTGGAAACTAGCCCTTTATCTGATATGTCATTTGCAAATATCCTCTCCGATTCTGTAGGTTGTCTTTTAGTTTTGTTGACTGTATCCTTTGCTGTGCAAAAGCTTCTTATCTTGATGAAGTCCCAATAGTTCATTTTTCTTTTGTTTCTTTTGCCTTCGTGGATGTATCTTGCAAGAAGTTACTGTGGTTGAGTTCAAAAAGGGTGTTGCCTGTGTTCTCCTCTAGGATTTTGATGGAATCTTGTCTCACATTTAGATCTTTCATCCATTCCATTTTGAGTTTATTTTTTAAAAGATTTTATTTATTTATTTATTTATTTATTTATTTATTTATTTATTTATGAGAGACCCAGAAAAAAAGAGAGGCTGAGACACAGGCAGAGGGAGAAGCAGACTCTACGCAGGGACTCGATCACTCCTGAGTCCCCAGGATCACGCCCTCAGCCAAAGGTGGCACTAAACCTCTGAGTCCCCCAGGCTGTCCTGTTTAAAATATTATTAAATATCATGTAACCATAAAAAAATTGAAATTAATGTGAGGGATTCTCAATGGAAGAAGATTGACTTGGAATAATTTCAAAATATTTTCAGGAAAAGTGAAACATAGTTCAGGCTAGTATGGCTACCATGTTGTAATTTTTTTCATTTAAAAAACCCCCTTTGGATGTGTGTTTCAATGGTGTACTTACAGAAACATAACACTTTGTTAAATACAACCCAGACTTTTAAGTGTTGAACTCATGGAGTTAGAAATGGCGGTGATGAGTAAAAGACATTGTACCTTTGGAGGCTGTGGATGGTATGAAGGTGGAAAAGCCACAGGTGGTGCAACCCCTATGGCAGTAAGTGGTAAGTACTCGTATTTATTCAAGTATAGACTCAGTGCCTAGAAACAGAGAATCAAGCTTCCTTCCCACTTACCTTCAAGTCCAAGATCCCAAGGCTTAGTTTAAAGACACTTACTGTAAGAACAAATCTAACAATTCTGGGAAACAAGAGGTAGAGTTCTCACTCTAAGAAATTACGTGGTGACACTTTTTCTACACTTCACAAGACTAGTCCCTTTGGAGTTTGTATAAATGATTTGAACAACCCTCACAATCCTGCCTCGTGCTTTCAGCATATGTGTTTGCAGCCCAAAGCTCTCATAGGTGGGAGAAAAATAAAAGATAGGATTACTTTCCTTTCCAAAAATACACAGCTAATGACACTCTGACAAGCAGAAGAAAAAAAATAGAGCTTTACATTTTTGTACCACAAGTTTGGTTTTAACCTCAAGAGAAATAGAAACTTTAAGTGTAAGTAACCTATTTTAAAATATTGAATGATGAAATATTGATCAATTAAAATATGATAAAATATTTGTAAATATTAAAAACATGACTCATGATTTTGAATGCTTTCAGCCTGTCAAACAATATTATTACAACTATACATATATTAAATTATTTTAACTCTCATAACCCCCCATGGAAAAGCTGAGGCATATAAAAATTCAGCATATTGCCTAGCACCACATGTACTAAATGGAGATGATTTCAGACATCATATAGTAAGGCAAACATATTGGTAATTGCCAAAAGATGTTAAGAGTTTAAATAAAACATCTTGGAGATTTCTCTTTTTTTAAAGATTTATTTAATTTATTTGAGAGAGAGATTGTGAGCAGGAGGAGGGGCAGAGGAAGAGGATCTCAAACTGACTCTGCACTGAGTGCAGAGCCCTACACAGGGCTCGATCTCACCACCCTGAGATCATGACCTGAGCTGAAATCAAGAGTCACAGGCTTAAATGACCGAGCTAGGCAGGTGCCCCCTCCTTGGGGAGTTCTTAAAACCAATGATGAGGACAGCCCATGTGGCTCAGGGGTTCAGTGGTTTAGTGCCACCTTCAGTCCAGGGCGTGATCCTGGAGAGCCAGGATTGAGTCCCACATTGGGCTCCCTGCATGGAGCCTTCTTCTCCTTCTGCCTGTGTCCCTGCCTCTCTATCTTTCTTTCTGTCTCTTATGAATAAATAAATAAAATCTTTAAAAAAAAATCAAACAAATGATGAGAAGGATTTTAACAGCAAAAAAAAACCCAAAAACCATATCAATATAAACATCAAATAAAATATGATTCAATATAACTGTTATAAAAGGGAACAAAGATCGGTATCTTTTATGATAAAGTTTATAGTCCATCAATAAGATACAGCTGTGAATTTTTATTAATAACACAACACAAGCTTTGGATACACAAGACAAAATCTGAGTAAGCATAAGATGTTATTAGCAAATACAGTACTGTGGTAGAGGAAATTAACATACACCTCCTAGGAATCAACAAATTACCAAAATAGTAAGAAGATAGGGAGCATTTGAAAGATAACTAAGAAATTACTTTTTAGAATATCCTTTAAGGAAAACTCTATACATTCCAAAAACAACTTTTGTATATGTCATGATCACTAACCACAAAGCAATATTATCAGAATTGTGACAAAAAAATATTATACACAGATACACAAACATGTTTACACTTAATATGTTAAAAATACATTTCCAAATGACTCAAGCTAATGAGGAATTAAAAATAATTTAAAGATAAAAAATCAAAAGAACACTGCTCATGAAAATTGTTTGGATTTAGCTAAATTGCCACTCAGGGAAATCTACAGTATTAAGCTATATTCACATACATTATTTTAAAAACTGTAAAATAAGTTATCTAAGCTTTCATATAAAGAACCCAAAAAAAACAAGTTGAAACAAAGTAAAATATAAGGTGGAAGATTAATAAATTAATAAAGATTCCCCCCAAAAAAGATAAGTTGAGAAACTGTCATAATTGAATAAAAGAAAAAAATATTTTAAAATCTGTAGAATTAGCAAATCACAATTTCAAAACAAAACATATGTCTTCAGCTCTGTGTTTCTCCTTATTCTGGTTTATTTTCATAGCATTTTGCACATTCTAACAATTATATGCCTTTAAATTTTTTTATATTAGGATTTTTTTCCATATCTCACTACTAAAATATTAGCTCTATATGAAAAAGTTTGTATGTGTGCATGTGTGTGTGTGTTTACTGACGTATTCCAATTGCCTATAACAGTGCCTGGCATACAATAGGCATTCAATAAATATTTTAGGAATAAATAATTGTTTGCAATATGATAGATATAAGAAATAAATGTTTATAAGAGATAACTGTGTACCTAAATACTTTTTAAGTGATCTATAATAGTTAAATGTCTGAGATAAAACTCACCAGTTAACATGCTTTACATCTAATGAGAAATGCTAAAGTTTGAGCTTAAAGGTCTTTTCTTAACCACACATGGTGGCAGACGGTAACTACATGTACTGTCATGAGCATTGAATAATGTCAAATCACTATGTTGTACACCTAAAACTAAATAACATTTAATGTCAATTATTCTGCAATTAACAATCAAGGTTTTTACTTTTAATCATGTTCTCTTGCATGCATTGAATTGTATGTAAAGTGATCTTTGCTGTTTACTCTGTGCTTTTCTGACTGGTCACATTTTAATATATTTCAATAAAACATCAAGGTCATGGATCATTGAGTACCGGACAACCCTAACCCTTTGTATTGTCTGTAAATTCTGTGAAGATGCTTAGTAAGTGGAGTATGAAATATAACCTGTCTTCTATTGGTGAAGTCATTTTCTCTGAGCTATGACAGCTTCCTCCCAAAGGAAAAGCTTTACCCAATTTGTACAAAGGACAGGAGTGACCTTGCTGACAGAAGTAATGGGTGGCGAGGAAGATCAAAAATACAGTTTCAGTTATGCAGGAAGACTAAGTTCTAGAGATCTAAGGTGAAGCATGGAGACTATAGTCAATAATATGCAACTGTAGACTTGAAATTTGCTAAGTAGTTGATCTTAAGTGTTCTCACCACATGCACAAAAGAATAGCTGTGTGAGGTGATAGATACATTAATATATTTATTGACACGTAATGTTGCACACTTTAAATGTACATGACTTTTATTTGTCAATCATACTTCAATAAAACTGAGAGGCAAAAGGCATTATGCTGAGTGAAACTTTACAGACAAAAAAAAAAAATTGTTAGGTACACATGACTGAGTGAACAAAAGAGACCATACTGTGGGCCAGAAGCCAAAATTCAGTATATTTAGGATAATATAAAGAAAAATAAGCAAGAAATCATTATCAAAAATGTGTCTGCACCATACCTACTTCTGTAGAAATAACGAAGCACATTTTCAAAGAATCCACAAGTAGAAGAAAATACCACAAGCAAAATTATAAGACATTTTGAAATGAATGAAAATGAAAGCATCATATATTAAAATGTGTATGGTGTAGCTAATGCAGTGTTTAAAGGGAAATTTATAGCATAAAATATTTATATTAAAAGAAGAAAACTTCAAGGCAATGATTTTTACTTCCAATTACAAAATCAGGATAAAAGAAAATGAATTAAACACAATTAGGCAGAAATCAATGAAACAAAAGAGATAAACATTGGATAATGAACTAAGGATATTTCTTTAGAATATTCATAAAAATGATAAACTTCTAGCCATAATCATCAGAAAAACAAAGATACAAATTTCTAATTCTAGAAATGAGAGGACATAATTTTAGACTTTACAAATATTAAAGGTTAATACAGAGAATATTAGGAAGAACATTGTGCCATTAAACCCAATAACTTTAAATTAATGGAAAAGCTTCTTGAAAAGCAATTATAACGAAAACTCAATCAGGAAGACATAGGAAATCTAATAACATGAGATTTAATAAATAAGTTACATTTGTTATGAAAAACTACCCAACATGAATCCTGCATGCTCTATTGGAGACAGAGATATAGGTTCAGTCTTAGATATGTTTATATACACGTACATACATGTTCATACATGTACATGTATACATATATGTGTTGCATATATCCACACACATTTATGTATATGCATATACACATAGAAAATATGTCTACATACACAGAGATAAAAACACATATGTGTACATACATGGCTTAGTCTACATACTTACATTTCATAGTATTGTCTATTGGGAGGGCTTAGAAGAAGGAACATCTCAGCAGTAAAGAACACACCTAACATGTAGATATTGGTTTCTAAATATTCTCCTCCATTAAAAGCAGCTAGGGGTCCTTGGAGAAATTGTTATCCATAGACAGAGGCAGGGAAAGCAAAATGTATTTTCTTGAGATTCCAAAAAGTAAGGATTTTTGAAAAAAAATTTTTTTCGAAGAGTCCTATAATAAAATCAAAAGGAGCCAAATTCAAAAAGTTCTGAGAAGCCAAAACTGGAAAATTCCAAGACAAAAATAAATATAATAATAATAATAATAATAATAATAATAATAATAATAAATAACCCAAAGAATAAAATAAATATCCATAGGCTTATGACAATATAAATAAATGTTTAATAAATAACTGAGTAGGGGAAGAAAAAAGCCAACTCATTCATTTAAAAGAATTCCAGTTTAAAAATATGGAAGGAATCAGAAAAATAGGAAATTGCCATTGGGAGATCTGAGTAATAATTACTACAGAGAAGATCCACTCAGGAATGCTAAAATTAATGGTGAACCCTTAGGAGAAAAAAAGAGAATTTTTTATGCACAAACTCTCTCCCTGAAACCTTCATTGATCTCTATAATTGTTAACACAGAACCCCACATTCTTTGATTTCTCCCTCAACGAGGTGGAGTTTATATCCCAATACTCAGCGTGAGTGTGGGGCGTAACTAGTGGTTCATTTTGAAGGAATATTGTAAGAGAAAAACAATAATTTTACAGTGGAGAAACCTGGTAGACTCAACTTAAACTGATCAAGTCATCAGTAATAAGATATATTTATTTTCTATATCCTCTGATATGATGCAATAAGACTGTATTTTCTCAAATAGTCATAAAATCAGTCTAACCACCAGTAAAATACCACACAAGCTCATAATATGGAGGCGATATTGGGATTTATAATAAGAACTATTTGGGCTTTGTCCTGGTTTCTGGCACAGAAGTCCTAAGACCCTCGGAATTTCCTAAGTGATAAAAGCAATAAAAAAGTGTCTTTTGTTATTTTAAATGAAATACCTTTTGGAAAGTACCACTGGAGCCAACCATGTGATTAGAGGTTGGAACTCTATGTCCCAACGCTCATCTCTGGCAAGAGACAAGGAGCTGGAGATTGAAGTCAATCACCAATAGTCAATGATTTCATCAATCATGCTACATAATGAAGTCTCCATAAAACCCCCAAAGCCGGTGTTCGGAGAGCTCCCAGTTGGTGGACACTGGAAGATTCAAGGAGAGTGGCATGCCTGGAGAGGACAAGAGAGCCCCAATGCCCTTTCCACACACCATCCGTGCATCTCCTCCATCTGGCTGTTGTTGAGTTCTGTCCTTTTGTAGTAAATTGGTCATCTAACAAGTAAAATGCTTCTCTGAGTCCCATGAAGTTCCTCTGTTAAAGGACTCCTACCTGAGGAAGGGGTCAGTAGAACCTGCAATCTATAGCTCGTGGGTCAGAAGCACAGTTAATAACCCAGACTTGTGACTGGCATCTGAATTGGGGGGTGGAGGAGCAGTCTCATAGCACCGAGTCCATTTCCTGTAGGATCTGGTGCTGCTCTCTCTCTAGGTAGATATTCCTAGAATTGAGTTGAATTGTAGGGTACTGAGCTGAGACCTGAGAAGTGTCTGGTGGTGTGGAAACACCCTCATTGGAATTGAAGGAACATTTTACAAAATGCAGGGCAAGTTCTCTTCAAAAGTTCAGGGTCAACCTGAAATCTGGCTTTGTGATGCCCCCAGCTTTGGTTTTCTGCCAGGAGTTTTGTTATTAAATAAAACCAGCATTCCACTTCTAAAAGCTGAAAGAGCCAGCCTCTCTATCAGTGAAGATTCAGGAAAACTGTGTGGAGGTTCCTCAAAGAGTTAAAAATAGACCTGCCCAACGACCCAGCAATTGCACTGTTGGGGATTTACCCCAAAGATTCAGATGCAGTGAAACGCCGGGACACCTGCACCCCGATGTTTCTAGCAGCAATGACCACAATAGCCAAACTGTGGAAGGGGCCTCGGTGTCCATTGACAGATGATGGATAAAGAAGATGTGGTTTATGTGTACAATGGAATATTCCTCAGCCATTAGAAACGACAAATACCCACCATTTGCCTCGATGTGGATGGAACTGGAGGGTATTATGCTGAGTGAAAGAAGTCAATCAGAGAAGGACAAACGTTAAATGGTCTCACTCATTTGGGGAACATAAATAATAGTGAAAGGGAATAGAGGGGAAGGGAGAAGAAATGGGTAGGAAATATCAGAAAGGGAGACAGAACATGAAGACTCCTAACTCTGGGACACGAACTAGGGGTGGTGGAAGGGGAGGTGGGCGGGGGGTGGGGGTGACTGGGTGATGGGCACTGAGGGGGGCACTTGACGGGATGAGCACTGGGTGTTATTCTGTATGTTGGCAAATTGAACACCAATAAAAAATAAATTTATTATTTTAAAAAAAAGTTCAAGGCCAAGAAAGACAAAGAAGGATTTGAGGAAGTGTCACAGGCTGTATAATACTAAGAAAATGGAAAATCTAAAAGGAATATGGTATCCAGGATCAGATCTTAAAAAAAGAAAAAAGGATATTGGGGAAAAATAGAATCCAAATAAAGTTCCTAGTATACTTCACTGTCACACACTACAGTTAATTTCTTAGCATTGAGAATTGCACCCTAGTTAGATAAGATGTCAACTTGAAGAGAGGTTGAATGCAGGTCTGTAGGAACCCTGTACTATCTTTGCAATTCTTCAGTTAGTATAGCTTTATTTCAGGATGAAGAGTTTTTTTTTTTTTTTAAATTTTTATTTATTTATGATAGTCACAGAGAGAGAGAGAGAGAGAGAGGCAGAGACACAGGCAGAAGGAGAAGCAGGCTCCATGCACCGGGAGCCCGATGTGGGATTCGATCCCGGGTCTCCAGGATCGCGCCCTGGGCCAAAGGCAGGCGCCAAACCTCTGCGCCACCCAGGGATCCCAGGATGAAGAGTTTTTAAAAAAAAATCCAAACTGGAAACAAACCAACAAACTTCTGGTCAAACGAGTTCACTGGTGAAGCTGGAAGAACTAATACTAACTACGCCAACTGATTAAGGGACCAGAAAAGAAAATAACATTTCTCAAGCTGTTTTGTAAGTTGAATATCACCTGAGACCAACACCGAATGAGATACTACACATTGGGAAAGCTACTCATCAGTATCCTCAAGGAATATGTCCATCACCAAAATATTAGTAAATAAAACTGAGTCATATATCAAACAAGGATAATATACATGGACAGGTTGGTTGAACCCTAAACAGGCAGTGCTGGGTTATCATTCAAAAAAGGTAATTAATGTAATTCAGCCAATCAACAGGCTGAAAATGGAAAAAAGTCAAATGGCCTTTAAAATTCAGCATCCATGCCTGACAAAATAAGTAGCAAAGTAGAAATATGAGGGCAACAGTCTTAAACTGAGAAAGGAAATCTACAAATAACCTAAAGCAAAAACTATACGTGTACTGTGAACTAACTGCAATCTCTCTCTCTCTCTGTCTCTCTCTCTCTCTTTTTTTTTTTTTTTTGGTTCTTATGATGATATATTTTTGTTTTCTATCTCCCACTGACTCCCCATATTTATTATTGATATTCTCCATCAGGTGACACAAGGTGAGTGACCAAAAAAATCACGCTTTTTTGTAACCAGTTTCAATCCCACTCCATGGCTATGCCTTCCACAGCATCGTATTACAGAAACTAGTTCTTGCTTTTCAGTTTTGCATCGACCACTAGTCCAGACAACTTAGGAAAAGATACAGGTGATTCCAAATAATGTTTGATTAAAAGCATAAAAAACTATATCGTACAGAGGCTGAAAGACAACTGTGAAGACCAACGAAAGACAAGTAAAGGCATAGATTTCTTCATCTTCCATCATATGAACAAGTGAGATATACATTTCTTTACGATTGTATTTATTTGTTCGGGAGAGACACAGAGAGAGAGAGGCAGAGACACAGGCAGAGGGAGAAGCAGGCTCCCTGTGGGGAGCCCGATGTGGGACTCGATCCCAGGACCCCGGGGTTACGACCTGAGCTGAAGGCAGACGCTCAACCACTGAGCCACCCATGCATCCCAACAAGTGAGGTATTGTTTAGGATTGAAGGCTCAGTAAAGACAATTTCACTTACAATATTTAAAGTCATTGACATAACCAATAAAACGGCTAAAACTCATGTTGCAACTCTGGCAATGACGCAGAACGTACTTCTAAGGAGTTATATTTTGAGAGACGTTGTATATCTTTTGAAGAAAAACATCAATACGGTATTGCTTGAAGTCAATAAGTTAAGCAGGAGTGTTCAGTCCTTGAACCCCGATGAGGAGACGGTCTTGACATAAGCAGAGAAGTCAACTTTGAGTTCTTATTTTATACTCACGCACCTTTGAAATAATTAAGTGTGTAGGGCCGTGTGGACACACATACCGGATGCAGAGAAAAGAGAGAAGTGTAACTTCTAAAAGGTTAATCGTAATTTAACTTTGCTTTTTTTTAGAGTTTTAATTTATTTTTTTCCCAATGGAAACTCTAAACATATTTTTTTTCAAATTATTTGCCTGCGTATGTATATGTCAGTGTGTGTCTGTGTGTGTGTTTCATGAATCCAATTCTCTCAAATTTCATACTATCTCTGAGAAGACAAATTTCATGGATATGAGAGGGCTTACAAAATCTAAGCTCTGCTCATCCTCTTTGCTGACTTAAAAACCATCTTTGTCCGACAAAGCTATTCAAAGTATTTGGAATGACATTTATCATCTATACAATAGTGTAGAGGTTCTATTTTTCAATGTAATAAGGGGTTGCTGCACATTTTCAGTTAAAAATCTTAATTAAAATAATGCATAAACGTGCCCTATAGGATTTTTGCCACAAGACCTTCCATATTCTATTAGGTATCCTCCTTTAATAGTCTAGGTATCCTACGCCAAGGGTGGAATAATGTTTATGCGAATCTTTGTGCCTGGAGATACCCATTATTTCCTCAGATAGGTTAGAATAAGATTTCTGACAGCTGTATTTTAATCTTAATAGATTTTTTCTTTGTCATAACAGTTCTTTCTCCCAGTCATTATTACAATATACAATTTTCAACATATATGTGTACATCTCTTTGCCCATTACATTTTAATAAAAATACACAGTGACTTTGGAACTAAGCTCAGGTTTTCTTTCTTTCAAAAGCAGGTCAGTAATATATTTTTAATTTTACTTTTTATTAGAGAGCAAGCATTAATAAACTGCTCCCACTTTTTAAGACACTCGCTTAGCAGATCTAAATGTTTTATTTCAGAAAAGCAATTATTATAATATTCCATGTCAAAGAATTATGCTTTGCCTACTCTGCACTTCCACCGTGATAAAAGAATCACAGACGGCAATCCGATTTCCTTCCCAAATACAACCTAGTCTGTTCCATTTATTTCTGGGAAATGCGGTCCTTTTCTTAAAAATTACACAGTTCTGTGTGATCATGTATCATCCGTGGACCAGGGGAGCAGACGCTTTAAACAAATCTCCTCTTTACCATGACAATCCTGATACCCACACCTCAGTCTTGCAATTAAGTATGCTGCAAAAACTAATAAGCTGTGCAAACTGCATTTGTATGAAACAATCCTATTTTGGGGGGCCCTGGGTGGCTCAGAGGTTGAGCATCTCCCTTTGGCTCAGGTTGTGACCCCAGGGTCCTGGGATCGAGTCCCACATCGGGCTCCCTGCATGGAGCCTGCTTCTCCCTCTGCCTGTGTCTCTGCCTCTCTCTGTGTCTCTCATGAATAAGTGCATAAAATCTTAAAAAAAAAAAAAAAAACCAGAAACAATCGTATTTTTACATGAAGATATCTCAGGATGCCTTGGGAGAAAAGGGCTCATGCAAGGACATTTACAGCACAGATTCCCAAAGCTCCTCAGCAGAGGTAATTGGGAGAGTGGACCCTTAGCCGCCTGGGGAGTCATGTTTTACCCCACAGAGGAAGAAAATCCCCAAATCAGAGTTGGACAATTATACTGTGTCTGGAACACATACTTTCAAAATGAAACTTGCAAACTCAGGGGGAAAAGAAAAAACAAAAACAAAACCCGTCCCAAGTGTAAGAGCACCCCCCGCATCCAAGAGGGTGGAAGGGGATGAAGAGAGAGAGGAAGAGAAGAATCCAGGAAGCAATAGACGTGAGAATTGAGGAAAGGGCAGCTCAGTGCCTCAAATTAGCTGATTCTTTGCAAGGACTTTATCTCTGGGCCTGTGCCTCCCTGCTTTGAACGACTGTTGGATTTTAACATTGGGTTTTATTTTAATTTTTTTTAAAGATTGTATTTATTCATTCATGAGACACACAGAGGCAGAGACACAGGCAGAGGGAGAAGCAGGCTCCCTGCAGGGAGCCCGATGGGGGACTCGATCCCAGGACCCCGGGGTCACAACCTGGGCCCAAGGCAGACGCTCAACCACTGAGCCACGCAGCGGCCCCTTAACCTTGGGTTTTAGAGACAACTGGCTTTCTTGAGATCCTATTTTGAGTGGTTATTTTAAGAATTTCTTTTGTGATCATCTCCCAAATACATTTGTTCAATTGTTTCTTCTATTCCATTTTGTAATTCGCAAAGTTTCTGTTAGTTCCTACTTTTTGCTTTTGCTTCTGTATTCCAATTCATACACTTTATTCAATGTTGGCGTTATCTGTAGAGGTCTTGGGCTGCCTCTATTCTCATTCTACTTAGCTTATGTAGTTTGTTGTTGTTGTTGTTCTTAGGCTCAGCTATTTCCTGAAAAATACGCTGAGGAACAGGCTAGGAATGTGTGACAGTAAGTGGTACATCGAACTTTGTCATTTTCCTTAGAATATTCTCACTTGCACAGTTATGTGTCCTGGGTGATGCCTTTTCCTTTTGGGTGCTCCATTTGCCTTTGATTAAAAATGCTATAGATCCAGGCACCATCGATGAAACATGACTTCCAAATACAGGGACACTTCATCAAATTGAGGCAGGATGCTGAGCGCTGGGGCACCCCCTGAAGATCTTGGTCTAGGGCAGAATTACCATCAGGGTGATGCAGAAGAGGAGGACTGCCTTCCCTACCACATTCAGATTCTAGGTGGAGGGAGAGGAAAGACGATGAGTGCCAATCACCTCTCAATTAGCCATTCACAACCACATGCACACAAAAGGTAGAAGTAATAATAATAAACAACCTCTGGCCTACAGAAATTTAGGAAGAGTCCAATAAACTTTGGGTTGGTGAGTTTTCTAAAGAACTGTTGCTAATCCGTAGCTTCTCTTACCATTATGATCAAGAATTCATTTTGTTGAACAAATCTTACGTACGTGCTATTCTAAGTTACACAAAGTTAGATGAAGAAGAAATGAGAGGGACTCCACTTCATCCACCAACACCAACAACAAGAGGAAAAAAAAAAAAGGGCCCGCTTAGAAAAAAAATGTCTCCCTCTTTCTCATAAATGGAAATAATTTGAAGTGTAGGCTATATTTTCGTGAAGTCTATTTTGGATGTCATTCCTTCTAGCATTGATTGGAATCACTTTTATTCTTCAGGAACAGCCTGACTTTCTGCATTTTTAAAGCAGATGGGCAGAAATCTTTAAATCTTCATCCAATGTTTGAGGAAGCACCACGCAACTACCAGCATTCAAATTAGAAAATAATTTGCACCATTGGTATATTCCCCTCATTTTTATTTTTTCCTTCATTTTGTGAGAGATGTCATTCAACTTAGATTCATTTTATTATTTCTCTGTAACACTGTGAAGAGTTTTTTAAAGACATTTGTCCTTGAATATTCTTGCATCCACTTAAATTCAAATGAAACTTGTATTGTCTATTAGATTCAACGATTGCCACAACAGTCTTGCAGTCCTCTCTCTGCTATACTAAAAATTATATTTTTCACCAAGTAATTGTTATTCTATTCATAGTTTCTGAACATTTCATTATTATGAAATTTGCTTCTCAATTATAAAACCAGTCACAGCATTTCATCTGTATATCCAGGAACACCCGTGCCCACAGGGAAATCAAAGGGTCGTATTAATTATAGTTCTTAAGTTGAAACATTGACACAATTAACCTGCAGCACCCGTAAAACATTGTAGTCTAATGAAGAACAATTGCTCCAGTGTGTAAAATGCACTATTAAGTTTTATAAAAGTTTCCTAGAAATAGCACAACAGAGATAAAACACTAAGACCTATTAATAGGAGAATTTATCTCTCTAAATCAAGATAACAAATCTGTGACATTCATTTTCTCTTCTCGCAGAAATAATCCCACACGTGTAAATTATCCCAATTTATGATTTCTATCTTCCTAAACTAATAGCCTTAAGAATGTTGAGGAAACATCAGTATCCATTCAAAGAGAGGAATTGTATCTGATCTTCTGTTTGTGGACTATTTCAAAAGTCATTTTGGGTTAGCAGGAATTGTTGGGCTTAGTGCACTTGGTGCTCTCATTTGCAAGATTAAGATAAAATAAAATAAAACAAAAAATAAAAGGTAGAAATGTGGTTGTGACAAAGTAAGGAAATCTCCAGTGGTTTCCTATGAGAGTGAGTAAGACACAATGTCCTTAAAGTGACTTCAAAAGCTTGACCTCATCTACTATACCCCATAATCTCTTATACCTTATGCAATTCCGATCTTCCCGTGGACCCACATGCTGCAGCTGTGGTGGCCAAGTATCTCTTAACAGAGGACCTTTGAATTGGGGATCCTTGCCACCTGAAATTATCTTTCTCAGGAAAGTCTGTGGTTATCTCATCTCTACGTACAAGTCTCCGCTAAACTCATCTTAAGTGAGGCTTTCCCCAACCAGGCTCTATAAAACAGACACACAGTCTATCAAGGACTTCTCAACCCATTGCTCCACTATCTTTTTATTCAGAGGACATATCACCACCTGGAGATTTGTAAGGATTCCTTTATGGTCTCTCCTGCCCAGAATGTTTTCACCATTATGGGCAGTTCCATTCCAACATCACAGACACCCCATACATAAATGATGAACATATAAGTGGGTGTGTAGGATAAATTCTATGAATAGAAATCTATTTCTGCTTTCAAGAGTGGAATAAGTTGGTAGGTATGTTTTTAAAGGGTCGACATAAAGGAAGACACCATTCAAGAAGCAGAGGATGGAAGTTATATATTTTATTATTAGGTGATATTTGCTATGGTCTGACCTCTTGAGTTCCCCCAAAGCTCATATGTTGAGCTCCTAATCTCCAATATGATTTTAGAAGTGAGGCCTCAGGGAGGGGCTTGGATCATGAGGGTAGAGCCACATGAATGCGATTAGGTTCTTATGAAAAAGTCCTGGCAGAGATCCCCGGCCCCTTTTCCTGTGTGAGGGTAGAGCAAGAAGTTTGCAACTCCAAAGAGCGTCCCCGTCCACCCATGCTCAACACCCTGATCCTGGACTTCTAGCCTCCATGACCATGAGAAATAAATTCCTGTTGTGTTTAGGTTGCGTAGAGTGTGGTATTTGATGATAGTAGCCCGAATGGCCTAACGCAGCAGCCATCACTAGGGAAATCCATATGACTCAAGGAGGGAAACTTGAATCAGTTGGCACAAGTAGGAAGTGAGGTCAGTGATTTCAGAGGCATGTATTCTTTCCTCCATGAAATGTTGAGAAGCCAAGAAGATAGAGGAGAGGAACCTTCAGAAAATGTGTATTTTTAGTAAACACTTCTGTGTTCTCCCCCTTGTATGTGGAGTGATTTTTTTACTCCCTTGGATGTCCCCCAACTAAGAATATAATACCCAGTTTATGGAACCGCACGAAGAATTTAGCTTTGTTTTGAGGAATATAGAGATAAGTCCATTTTTTTCCTTCTCCCTCCCTCTATTCTCTTACTTTTTTCCCCATTCTTTTTCTTTTGTTTTTTTTTCTTTTTGCTCTTTCTTTTCCTTTCTTCCTTCCCTCCTTTCTGTCTCTCTCCATCTCTTCTTCATATTTCTTTATTTAGACACTAATTTAGAGTTGTCTCAATAAGTATTATCCTTTTTTTTTGTCTCCTCCGTGTCACCCTTTCCTTCTTTCCTCTCCAGTTACCTTCTGCAATGTGACATGCATCCTCCCATCTCCTTATCTGTGATCAAGTAGTCACAAATATGTGTTGTGACTTAGGCAGCTATACATGCGTGATATGTTTTGTTTGACTGTTGTGTGTTTCTCTGTGCCTTTTCTCAGTTACTAAAAAATGTCATAAAAATGTCTCCCACTCACCTGTTACTGATCAAATTCATGATTTTAGTGGTTGCATAATATTCCACAGTTGGCAATATTAACACATATTTAAACAATTGATACGTATTTGTTTTGTTTCCACTATATCACTACAAGTAGGGCTGTAATAGATGTCCTTATATACATTTCTATGTTCTACATAGATTATAACATCATACAATGGGAATAACAAGAATCTAAGGAACTCATAATTATTCCCCTTTCTGAAGGACTGTGACAATTCATTTGAGCTGAGCTTGAATGAGAAGCTACTTACTTAACTATGCCCTCCTGAAATCTCGGCACAGCGGAAGTTTCACATTTGCCTACTTGTTTCTCACTCAGTTGACACTCAAATGGGAGTCAAACTCTCCTGGGCTGCTGCTTGGGCTTTTTGCTTTGTGTGGCTCTACCATCTCAGAGAGCTTCACTCCTAGTGAAGCAACTGGAAGTGTTAAATGATAGTTTGGCCCATTCCATTGACAAGAACAAATCCACCATCAGCCGAACTATAAGAAAGGTTAGGAATGTACGGGAGCACAGGGATATTGATGGGCTACTTCCTCTGTAAACTCAAACTTAGAGGTGCTTACTTATGTTAAAAACAAAAAAGAAGAAAAAGGAAGAGACATAACTTATTAAAAATCAATCATTGGAAGTCAAGAATGGAGGGCTATCTCTGAGATATATAGCATAGTAAGTAGGTCTTAATTATATGCAGATTTCATGTAAAATAGTGAAAACACAAGGACCTTGATAGAAAAATTAGCAAAATGCACGAACATGGAATGTACAGTCGCATTACACTTACAATGAAAAATAAAAACTATTTACCAATTACTATTACCAACGACTGTCATGGAATTATCTACTATGATTAGTCACCAAATTAATACCACCTGCCTGTGAATCAACTTTAAAAAGAACCTAAGCAGGGGATCCCTGGGTGGCTCAGTGGTTTAGAGCATGCCTTCGGCCCAGGGCATGACCTCAGGGTCCTGCGATTGAGTCCCACATCGGGCTCCCTGCATGGAGCCTGCTTCTCCCTCTGCCTGTGTCTCTGCCTCTCTCTCTCTCTCTCTCTCTCTCTCTCTCTCTGTCTCTCATGATTAAATAGATAAAATCTTATAAATAAATAAATAAATAAATAAATAAATAAATAAATAAAAATAAATAATTTAAAAAAGAAAAAAAAAACCTAAGCAAAGACTTATATAGAGAAACAGGCATGAGAAGCTGGGTGAAAAGGGAAAGAAGAAAGGACAGTCAGAAAATATCATTTAATCTACCTAACCATTAGGAGAAGAGCAGAAGGAAGGAAGAAGAGAGCTTATAAGGCTGGGTTTGCAGCATTTCAAGTGAATACAGTGAGCAAGAAGCTTTAGGGTCGCTCTATGATGCAATGCCAACCAGATATCTCCCAGAAACGTGGCTTCCAGCAGCCTAGGACAATTTTGCAGGGCGGGACGCTGTTGTGAGCCATGGTCAGCTAGCTCTACAGTAGCTGGAACACACATGTGCAGGCCCAGCAGCAATGTGTACTCTTGAGATGACACAATAGATAGGAGGATTGTGACCCTCAGACTCACACAATCCAAGATCTGTGACCCTCAGACTCACACAATCCAAGATCTTACCCAATGACACATTTTACAAATAATTTCTAGGCTATAGGCCATCAAGAGGTCCAGGAGAAATATAGAGAGAGATTCAGAAGAGTCCGCACAACTCTTCAGAGACTCTCCCTCAGACCCATACCGATTGCTGAGAATCAAAGATGAGGCCTCCACAGGAGCACAGCAAGCATCTCACAGAAGGAAGCCATTTATATCATGAAACACTTTTTATTCTACATCCAGATATTTACAGAGTTTGGTAAATTTTCCCAGGGTCCACGCCTTCTTCATCCACAGACACGAGGTTCAGATAAGCAATTGTAAACTAGAGACATCTGGCCAAAAGCACCTCAGACATAAGGATTCATCTCTGAACAAAGTCACTAATTTGTGTATCAGAACTTCTAGTATCAACATATTTGTGTGAAGATAAGGCTACGTAGTGTGCATTCCTCCTTTTCTGCAGGGAGAGAGACCCCAAGAGAGCTACTTCCCAACCTCAACACACACGTCAACAGCATAATCGTATCCATATTGAATATGTATATATATTCATTAACAGCATAATACATACCCAAACCACATTTTAAAACAGTTGGAATATTCATATGATGGAAATGAAAATATTGTACATGCCTTCACTCAGCAACGTTTCTCAGAGACTTTACATTCCTTTTAAGTGAACTTTTTTAAAGGTCAAAAAGCTTTCCATAAATATGCCTGGTACATTTCTAGTTTTTTTTTTAATACATTTTATGTCTTAAATGATATTTGTAGGAAGCAAGCAAGCTACTAGTGTGATATGGAGCTGGTATCAGCCAACGGTGAGAAAACTGCCCGGGTTACAGAGTTGGATGTGCCATTCCCTTTGATGACGATCCAGGAGTTGTTGTCTTCTTTAGCTGAAATTGGGGGGGGGGGGGGATGCCTTTACTCTTTTTAAAAAATAATTTTAATACACTGAAACTTAAATGCAGAGTAAAATATGCCAGTTCAAGCATATGGTTGATGTCATGATATATCCAAGCGTGGGTTGAGAAATCGATCTTCCCTGATCATCAGGTTTACGACTCTAACAATATCTAAATTAATCACATTCGCTTTATCAACAAGTTTTAAAAAGTCAAAATCTAATTATTTTGGAAAGGCAGGTGCCCAGCACAACCTCAGAAGTGTCCTCGTTTTGCCTTTAAAAATATTCCTAGGAGGCTACAGACATTCTCCTGTGACTGTAAACACATTTCCGTGGCAACAAATGGTTTCAAAATTCCTTACGTACCTAATAGGAGAATCCCCTAGAAAAGTACTACTCCAGAAGTCATATATTTTGTTCATACCCTCTTAGTTTGGGTTGCTGTAACAAATACCATAGACTGGGTGGCTTAATGACAATTGGTTTTCTTGGTTCCTGGATCTGAGAAGTGCAAGATTGAGGTGCTCTGATTGTGTTCCCCGGTAAGGCCGGCCTGCTAGTGGCAGACAGATAGACTCCACGCTCCACCTCCTCCAGGCAGAGAGGTTCTCTCTCTGTCCCTTCCTATAAAGGCACTGATCCCATTCACCAGGGCCCCACCCTCGTGACTTCATCACCTCCCATAGGCTCTCCCTCCAGATGGGCATTAGGGCTTGAGTATAAGGATTCTGAGGAAAATAAGCATTTAGTCCATAGTACACACTCATCCCTGCTGTGGTTTCAGAAAATAATTGAAAACTTATGAAACTAAAAATGTCTTTTTTAAAAGTCAGCTGGTACAGATATTTTTCACAATTGAATATGTTTACCCAAATAGGACTCAATTAATATTTTATCTAATGGCTTTAAGAGGAAGAAAATGAGACCTTTATATATATAAAAGGCAGTATTTGGGGGGCTGGTTCTTTCCAATAGATAGAAGCACTTTAAAATGACTTTTTGAAAGAATTCAAAAGAAATTCTACAGCAGTTCTCAAGATGCCTTTTACATTTTCTACTTGTCTTTCAAAACCTGAAAGATCTTTTTTGGTCATTTCTATATCATATTTAAAGATAAAATGTTGATGCTTTGTTACTGTACCAGCCCCAACTTTTTGAGAACAATCCATATGGTTAAAATATATTTACCTCAAAATACATTTACAACTAAGTAGGCAACACCTTATTTAGAAATTAGTGGCATCGTTATAATTTAAATCAATTTAAATCCTGGGAAATTCAAATGCATTTTATAAAAGATAAAATGCTACCAGAATGGAAATCTAAACAGAAAAGAGAGAGAGAGAGAGAGAGGGGCAAACCATAAAACAGACTCTTAACTATAGAGAGAAAAACTGAGGGTTGCTAGAGGGAAGTGAGTGTGGGATGGACTAAATAGGTGATGGGAATTGAGGAGGGTACTTATTGGGATGACCACTGGGTGTTGAATGTCAATGACAAATCCCTAAATTCTACACCCGAAATCAATTATTACACTATATGTTAACTAACTGGAATTTAAATAAAAACTTAAAAAAGAAAAAAAAAAATAGACCTTAGTTAGTGGGAATGTATCCATATTGTCTTGTTAATTTAGCATATGCACCACATTAATGGAAAATGTTAATAATGGGCAAAACTGGGTGTGGTGTATATGGGAACTCTTGGTACTATCTTCTCAATTTTTCTGTAAATATAAAATAAAGCCTATTTTAAAAATACTATGACTGTTGGTTTCATCCTCACATCAATCAATACAAAAACTTTTTAAGTATCTTATCCACATAAGAGTTCAGCCATTGCGGCCTCTTTCCATGAGATGCCCACACACCGCATGAGGAGACACACTGCACTTGTCCCATGCTGAAATCAATGGTACCTGGAATACAGAGGGAACTTAGGCAGATTTGGAGGTGTGGGTATGCCTTCCAAGAATACCTGGCCTAGGGTTTTGAAGAGGAAAGCTAAAATTTCCACCCCATTTACCCCAAAATAAAATGGTAACTATGCACTTCTAAGAGTCATTTTGCAAATTAAACACAACTTACTGTTTAGAGAATTACAAAATCGTAGTTATTGATATTGATATCTAGATTCATGAATAACATAACATAAAAAAAAAATCTGTGACTTTGAATCTGTCAGTCGTTTAACCAAACAATAACTCTGACATAATGATTTATGAGAAGTGCTTATTTTTCAGATAGATTTGGTCTTTGTCCACAGTTCCTGGAAATGGATTAGGGTCATAAAAGTGAATAGTGTCTTGTTGTCATTGAAAGTGTGTTTAAACCCCATTTGAGGACAGGAACTGGTTGCCAGGAGGACCAACCACTTAACTAAAGGGTTGGGATGTTCAGTCCTACTCCCTAACCTCTCGAGTAGGGAGAAGGGTGGAGGTTGAATCAATCGATGGACAAATGTTTAGCCAATCTTGACAATGTCGTGAAGGCTCCATAAAAACCTGAAAGGACAACTTTTTGGTCCCTTTTGGAGAGCTTCCATGCTTGGGGAACCAGAGTGCTCCCACATGCTACCAAGACAGGACCCAAGCTCCATGAGAACAGAAGCTCCTTTGTTTGGAACTTTGCCTTATGTATTTCCTCATCTGGCTGTTGATATCATTTATCATATACTTTAATAAACTGATAAACCTTCATAAGTGTTTCCCAGAGTTCTGTGAGCTGCTGTAACAAATTAATCACACCTAAGGAAGAGGTTGTTGGGACCTCCAATCTTTATCTGCTAATTCAGAGCAATAGCCTGGGACTTGTGCCTGGAGTCTGAAGTGGCAGGGTAAGGGGTAGTCTTATAGGACTGAACCCTTAACCTGAGGAACGAAGGTCGCATCCAGATAGATAATGTCAGGATTGAGTTGAATTCTTGGACACTCTGCTGGTGTTCAAAAATTGCTTGCTGTTGTCTGTGGGATCCCACCTTCTGGCCACATGGGAGTTGGGTGCAAGAACTCTAAAAGACATACTATGGCCAATAGTACCAAAGATATAATTAGGTAAGGTTACTATGCAAAATATGTTATTTCACCAAAA
Organism: Vulpes lagopus; assembly: GCF_018345385.1. Taxonomy (NCBI): domain Eukaryota; kingdom Metazoa; phylum Chordata; class Mammalia; order Carnivora; family Canidae; genus Vulpes; species Vulpes lagopus. Next base: position 2,601,081 of record NC_054826.1, on the reverse strand, counting down.
TTTATAGTCATGAACATCAGCTAACGAGTGTTGCTACTGGTGCTTTTATGAATGCTATCATAGAGATTTTTGAACATTTCATGGTTGCTTTTTTATTTGTAAATAAGTATCTTATGCACATTAACTCTAGCATTTGATTTTTTAAATTATATTACAGGATAAATCCACAAGTAAACATAACAGGAAATATACTGTTTTAATTGATATCTGTAGGAAGATAATATTATTTTAGTAAGGCAAGTACTTTTTGAAAAAGATTAACTGACTTTCCCAAACACTGTATAAGTGGGAAACAAAGAAATAAAAATGTAGTGCTTCCCAAAAGCAGGCTTCGCAGAACAGAGTTTCGGGGCACTGAATCAGAGAGAGGAATTTAGAGAAAGAGAGTTTTGAGAGAGACAGAGAGGAACTGAGAAAGGTCATCGTAAGAAATGATTACCACCCCAGCCCCCATGAGACATCTCTTGTGTCAAAGAGCAGCAGAGATAGTTCTAGTTCGAAATTCCAATTTTGAATTGTCTTCTTTGCTAAGCTGTGCAGAACTACCACTGGGTAGACCCAAACCTGCAGTAAAACCTGTTAACACACAACAGCTGTGTGTTAGGAATTTGCTTTTTTTTTTTTTTTTTTTTTTTTTTTTTTTTAGGTGTTTGGTAAAGAAGCAGTGGCTTTACAGGGGGAATAGGACAGCAGCTACAGCACTGGAAAAGAGTTAAAATTCACAAGATAGATGAACAAGCTGTGAGATGAGTTCTGATGGAAATAGATGTGAAGCAAATTGTCTTCTAAGAGTTTCCAGATTGATTGGAAAATCTATAAGCTGAAATAGGGGTACACAGAATAGTTAGGATAGAGAATGTGTCTGTTTGACTTCTAGATTTGTGAGTTCCTGGAAATTGTAACGTAGTTACTGAAGAAAAGGGCACCACAAGTAAGTCATGGGTTAAAAGCATGTGGGAAATGCAATATTAGCAACCTTCAATGATATGGACCTTCACAAGACAAGTAACATTACACGGTCTAGCATGTGACCTTACCCCTGTTTTATTAATGGAAATTTAGAGCTTCCAAACATTTATTTTCTCACTTACACTTCTTTCTCGCACTTTCTTGAAAGAGAAAAAACAACAACAACAACAACAACAACCTAGTACTTAAGATGATTTACCAGGTAGTCACTAAGAATTAGTCACTGTTAGTCATTCCATATTTATTATCTTCTTCAGTTTTGGGGATATATATATATATATATCCCCATTTTATTTATTGACTCTGAAATTCCCATATTTACATTTTCCTGCTAAATCTCTTTTCCTCCCAACCGTGTTTTTCAACATAATCTTAAAAAACCCAGAGTAAATTATAAAGAGAATTATAATATATGCATAATATACTATATAGGAATTCTTAGGCAATAATGAAGCTATAGCTATTAAAAGAAGCAGGTTCGATAACAGATACAGATTTGAATTTCTGTTTTCTACTTCCCATGCAGTTCCTCTAAAGCACAGACAACTATTCTTAAGCAGTTCAGACAAAGACTAAATTGGAATTCTTGCCTGCACAAGCACTGTGCACATATATTTAACGACATTCCCCTTTCAGCATTGGCTTAATACGTTTTAGCTGCCTTATAAATCACTTCCCAGAATTTATGTCAAATATAAATAACTCTACTTCCCACATAAGGTTTACTGTGTTTAAACAAGTGTACTTTATCCATATAGCAAGGGCGCAAACAAATATGGAAAACAATCTATCAAACTGATAATAAAAGTTTAGGTAACCAAATGTGGAAATTCTATGAAAAATACGTTATTGCATATTTGCTGGAGGCCTGGGATTAAAGAACGCTTCCATTTTAGGTCCACGTCTTATTAAATAAGTATACTTGAGCCCATTTAACAATAAAATTTGTGACCTCCTTTGCAATAGGTAAAATCCAATTTCCTTTTCAGTCAACGAAGTATTATACCAAATGTCTTTCTTCCCACTCTGCTGCTCTCCTTTATGACTTGGAGTTCATAAAGCAATTCCCCAGCCTGGGAAGAAAATAAACAAGCAAATGGCAGCACTTAAGGAGCCCTAGGCATAACACCTAGAATAATCTGCACTATAACATTTATCAAGCAATAGTAAGTTACAAAACATTTGAGAAATTCGTTTCTGGAGGGAGTTGGGAAAGCTCATTTGAATCCACTTTGTCTCATAAAGGAAACATTGTGTTCATAAAACCACAGGAACATTAGGAAAACAGCTGTTTCCTTTCAAAATAGAGTTGCCACATCAGGTGTAAATCTCACCAAGGGTATAGCTTAATCAAGTATCCCATATTATGCAAAATACAATGTAGTATGTCATTTCCAAATAGAAAAAAAAAGTACAACTTGATATTTTTTTATCACAATAAAACCTGTTACATGCTCACAAAGAAACATGTGCCATTCCTACGTTACCGACTTTCAAAGCGGAATCTCATTTTATCTAACCTTGTAAGATCTAAAATAAAATTTCTTCATAGCACAAGAGATACTCTTCAATGCAATTTACTTTTGGAAGCTGTAACCTAAGTTCTTTTGTTCTTATTGTTAATGGTACAGTTGATTGGGGGCAAATGAAAAGATGTCAATAAAAATAGCTGACTCTAAATATACCTCTCCAAAATTATTCTCTCAGAAAAGTAGGTAGAGATTTCTGCTATCCACCTGTATAAATCTTGGGATCAATCATAAGGAAATTTGCTTATTTGGCTATATAGATCCGATATTAAAATTAAAGCTATAAATCAGTGTCTATATTTTAATTAGGAACTTAACGAATATACAGCTTTAAATATTAAAATTGATTTCATGTGCTGTTTGTCATTATCACTTGGCGAATTACTGAGCAATTAATGATTTAAGAATGATTATGTTAACAAACAGTAGTTAACTTGATGCTGCACCGGGTTTTATTTGGAAAATCCGTAGTACATTAATAATAGGCTCACTTGTCAGTTATTGAAAAGTGAGGTGAATTTGGTGACATGTTACTCAGCCCTAATTAGGTAGAGCCATACAGTGCATATGTCAGAAAACAGTTGCTTGCATACGATTGAGTTAAAAGGAAAAATAAAAAGAATAAAAGCAAGCAAAAAGAACCCATAATAGGTATAAAATTATTACTAGGTCTCTGTCATTCTTAACGCATCAAAGTATATAGTGGACAAATATGTAACAAAGATCATTTTTTAAAAATTTTTATTCAAATTCAATTTAGTTAACAGATAGTGTATTATGAGTCTCAGAGGTGGATTTTAGTGATTCATCAGTTGCACATAACACCCAATGCTCATTACGTACGAGCCCACCTCAACGTCCATCACCCAGTTATCCCATCCCCCTACCCTCTTCTCCCAAAAAGGTCATTTAAAATACGATTCTTATTTAAGTGACTCTCAAAACCTGTTATTATTACTCCAAAGTCATATTCCGAATGAGATAGAGTGATAGCAATTCACATTTGCAACAGATTCATGGAGCATATAAACAGAAGGCTCACTCTAAAATTACTCATTACGATAGTTAATATTAAATAAGGAGCTTAGGATAAAGGAAAGATTTATTTCACTAGTAATTCAGTTCTTTTTATTTTGTGAAACGTGTAAGTGGTATTACACATTACCTGTGAATGTATTTCGTGAACAGTTTTAGTAGGATTGTCCTTGAAGAATACCTGCTGTTATTGTTACATCAATAGTTGTATGATCTTGACTTTATCTCAGGCTTTTAGAAACATAGTCTTGCTTTCATCCTTCAATGTGCTCTATCCTCAGGAGGAAAAAAAAAAAGAGAGAGAGAGAGAATGATGACTCATCATTCCCTTACTAATTCATTAAATAATAGCTTTGGCGTTCAAAAATATTTATTAGGTACACACTGCAGGCTGGACATTATGTAGGGCTTGATGGATACGAAGAATCATTCTAAGGCAGGGAGCTCATAACAGCGTAGAACTGTAAGACTTTTTGCATCTGCAACATCATCAATCCTTCCAGTTCCTAAAAGCAATCCAGTGCTCTTCAACTACTTATTGAAGTTGAATGCATATTATGCATCAGGCATTATGTTATGCATGAAAAAGAGGCAGAAGACATAATAAAAATCAGGCTGTCTACTGGTATCTGTCAGGGTATGCCAGAGAAACAGAATCTATCTGTATGTATCCTCAAAGAGATTTATTCTAAGAAAGTGTCTTACACACACAGTTCTGGGGCGAGCGAGTCTGAAATCTTAGAGCAGACCCTCAGGCTGGAATCTCAGACAGGATTTGAGGCAGCTTTGAGTCAGAAATAAGGCAGACTGGAAACTCCTACAGAATTTCTATGCTGCAGTCTTGAGGCAAAATGTCTTCTTGGTCTGCGAAACCTCAGCGTTTGCTCTTAAAAGCATTCAACTAATTGGATGAGGCTCATCCCATTATCAAAGGTAATTTCCTTTGCCTAAAAATCAACTGATTATAGATGATGATCACAACGACGAAGCTTCACATTAACATCTATACCAGTGGTTGACCAAACAACTGAGCACCGTGGTCCAGCCAGGTTGACACATATAATGCATCATCACTTCATTCCAATAAAACAGTAGTTTTAGTAGTTTTAGTTTTAGTAGTATTTTTCCTAGTAGGCAAAAATTGACCCCAAAAATATATTAACGAGGCGCCTGGGTGGCTCAGTGGTTGAGCGTCTGCCTTCGGCTCATGTCATGATCCCGGGTCCCTGCACAGCGTATTGTATATTATAATCTTCTATATTGTTTATATCCTACACGACTCTATGAAATATTCCCTCCTTCAAAAAAGAGAAAAAAAAATCCATGGAAATATAATTTCATGTATTTTACTAAATATATGGAAATCTCTATTTTTTTATTTATTTTTTTATTGGTGTTCAATTTGCCAACATATAGCATAACACCCAGTGCTCATCCCATCAAGTGCCTCCCTCAGTGCCCGTCACCCAGTCACCCCCAACCCCTCCCGCCCTCCTCCCTTTCCACCACCCCTAGTTCGTTTCCCAGAGTTAGGAGTCTCTTGTGTTCTGTCTCCCTTTCTGATATTTCCCACTCGTTTTTTCTCCTTTTCCCCTTATTCCCTTTCACTATTTTTTATAGCAGCAATGTCCACAATAGCCAAACTGAAATCTCTATTTAATAAAATATCTAATCCCCTCTCCACACCTCCTCTCCGAACTTCAAACTCTGTTTATCTCTGCACTTGATACCTCTGCTTGCCTACCTAACAGGCATCTTTTAATCTGGGTGAACTCAACGCCAAATTCCTGATCTTTGCCTTCAGTGCAGCTCCCTTCACCATCTCCCTTATCCCAGTCTATGGCAACCACATCCTTCAAGCTACTCAACCCATGTCTTGGGTGCCTTCTTGACTCCTTTTAAGTATCTGGGTGAGCAGCAAGTAACACCACCATTAGTTTTCTGATCTCCACTCCTATCCTTTGCCTAATTTCCTCCACCAAAGCCCTTTGCTGTCCTCAAAACACAGGGCCGTTTGTTTCTGAGAACTCTCGTTTCTTTGCTTAAACATCACCTTGTCCCTTAGGATTTTTCTGGCCACCCATTTACGTGTAATCCCATCAACCAGCTCCTGAGAATTTCAGTTTTACTTTTCTTTCTAGCACTTATCTCCTGGTGACATTTTATATATTTTACTATCTTTTTTTATCACGTTCCATGGTTTTCCTAGTAGGCTGTAGGATGCAGGAGGACAATGACCATGGGTTTTTCATTGCTTATGTGTCTTCCCTACCTCAAAAAGGGCCCAGTTCAATTGAAGTTTTCTTTAAAATCGATAACTGACTTTTTATAGCCCCTTTCATTAAAGTCCCTTTAATCTTGCAATCCATTTTACAGTCTATAAGAAAAAAAAAAAAAAAAACACAACTGGGACATTCAGTAATGTGTGCTACTCATGAGGTATAATGTGAGGCAGGGAAAGAGATCCTGAAATGATAAAACATCATTAGCATTTCCGTGAATAAGTTAGCTGTAAATTGCAATTGACAATACTATTTTCATTTTGCATGCCAGCTATTGCCTTTGCTTCTGCATTAAGTTTCCTTATTGAGTTCAATACTTACCAAACAATGTAAATTGAAACTTGTTCGAGGTTTATCTCTGTGGCTAGCTCTGTAAAAGGCTACAGGATAATAGGGGCCATTTGTGCTGGCTTCTCCTGAGAATAAATCAGTGCACACTGCTTATATCTTTGTTGAAGTATCATTAGATGCTCCGTTATTTTTGAAGAGAAATTGAGCAAGTATAAAGTAGAATTTCAAAAACAAGTCAAAAATCTAACCTAGATGATCAGAGGCAATGTACCTACTTTTGAGGTGTCAGAGATTCTCTTTTTGATGTGATCCAGGACCAAAAAAAAAAAAAAATCTATTTTAATTACAGATTAAATCAATTCTTTCATGGAATTTTTCCAATGGTCATATGTTTAGAAATGTATAGGAACATATAAATAAGTGACTGGAATTAATGACTTTAATAATTTAAGAGGCAGCAATTTAGAAATAGTGGTTGAAAATATTTGCATTGGTTATAGACCGCCGATTTTCTTTTATCAAATGCGACTGATTCATAATGTCCAAATATTAAAATTCCTAGTATTCCAGAAGATTTAAAAAAAAAAAAAAACCTTTACATTTCTTTAGTGATTAGATACCACCTCTATGAAGTTCAAACTCTTCAAGACATATGGGACACATATGAGATCATTTACCCTCAATAGAGATTAATAACCTCATCTTTAAAAAAAAACTATTAATGATTTTCAACATAGAGCTTTGACTGAGTAAAATACTTAAGAAGTTTTTCTTGGTAGAGACCAAGGAAGCAGCCATTCCAGACAGAAAGGAAATGCAGCGTCGAATCCCTCTCTCTCCCTCTTGATTTCAGTTGCTTTTAGAAGAAAGATGGTTAAGCTGAGATCTCCCTTTTTCCCAGGAACACCAGAAGCCACACACCCTTCCAGCTCCACGTGGAAACACTGAGAAGGCAGGAACTCAAACACTTCATGTCTCTTGCATTCAGACTTCTTAGTCACCCTCCCACCAAGTCTGGGGAGAAAGGGCTTTGGAAACAGGATAGGCTGCAGACACCGAGGACCACGGGGTGAGGCTGGGGTGGCCCATGCCAAGGCAGAGAGAAAGTGGCCAAAAGTTAAGACAATTTCAGTTTCCTTTCCACCTCTTGCCCCCACTTCCTACCAGACCTCCCCCTACTTTACTTTACAAAATCCCAGCCAAGGAAGAGCGTGTTGCTGTCGCCCAAACTCACACATATGTCAAGAAATTTGGTCTATGTTTTGCAGGGATAAAGTGTTCAAATTTAATGAAGGGGGATTTGCAATGGGAAGAGAAGTTGAAGCACCCCCATGAAGCCTGGAAGAGTATTGAAAGGGCTCTTGTTGTTTGTTACATTACATTGAACGTAATAGGAACCATTACTGTTGTTGAAACATTTGCCCTGCCATCCATCGAGCATGAGAGGGAATTCTCCTAATTCAGGGACAGCCCCCGTAGGCATATAGACAGGTGATGATCTCTGTTCCCTCCAGGCTGGTCCAGTGGAGGCAACACAGAGTCTCAGGAGGCAAAGAAATCACAATTTTGAAGTTGTAATCGCCATGGAAACTCCGAGAACCTGGTTCCAGTGGAAGAGCACCACCTACCTGATAGAGCCCCACATACACCACATAAAAACAAACTAAAAATGAGATTATTAACCTGCTTGAAGACTCTGATCCCCCGACTCATTGAGCCCATTTAGTTTGGTTCAATAACTAACAAGGGAAGGACTAAGAGTCTTAGCAGAAAATGGTGACTCCATTCAAGACCGCAGTCAACCTGGATTCAGCATCATCTCAACTTTACATGAAGTGAGTTTAATCTTTCCGGAAATGGTCCCTCCCTCAATTTTCTGAAGCATAACCATGCGCTGCATGTGCTTCTTGATTTACAGAGTTTCTCCTACTAAACGCCTGGTCCTGGTTGACTAATTGGGTGGTGACGATAAAGGCCGCCTCTGTCATGTGGGTGGGAGCAACTGTCCGGATTCCAGAAGAGCCCTGCAATGTCACTGTGCTAAGAGCCAAGTCTACACAATGGGATACATGAGGTCATTGCCTTTGCCTTGCAGAGTTCTCCTCCGGCAGGTGGTATTACTGACATTGAAGCTGTGGTCCTTGCCGCAGACATCTGGTCCACCACATGGAAGTCTGCAGACCAGCAGTCTAAATACCCCCTCTTTGGGTTTATAACCAGGACCATAGACCGAGAAGTCCGGGTCATGCACATGGATGCTCATATGTGATATAGGTGAGACCGACTGGAACCAAACTTCTGATCACGCCTGTGCTGCACATTTTGCTGCATTGCTCACTGAAGCCATCGTCACACCTGACGTAGAAACCAGTCCCCTCACAGACTCGTCACGAGGTAAAGGACTCTGTGTTTCTATATCCCAGGCTGCAGCTTCTGCAAAAAGTTAGCTCATTTTCCTTGTGGTGAAAGAGGCTGTGTCACATGGGGTATTGTCTCTACCTCCTCCTGGCCCATCGACTACATCAGATCAAGTCAAGTTTAATGAAAATCTCAAAGTGTGATCACCCAAGCCCTTTGGGTTCTGTGTTTGTGTAACAGAGCGAGTGAGCCGTGGACTGCCTCCACTGGGGATGGCAGTTGCTAGTTGGCCTAGTTTTCGTAATTACTGGCATTACCCCCAAAGATCAGCAGGTCTCTAAACACTCTTCCTTGGGTCATAATGGACATAGACTAGCCTCAGAATTGATGGGCTGAAGTAGGGTCTACTGGTCCCCCTACAACTTATGACAGTGACTGGGGCCCTGGAGGCCAGAAAGGGTTGTGTTTGAGATCAATGTTCCTGTTTGCAGTCTGGCTGATAACAGCCTGATTGACCCTGGTGTGAGACCACTCAGTCCCAGCCTCTGTGTGCTCCTCAAAACTGAGAGGCTGACACCTTAAAATTACTCTTCCCATCATGAATAGGCACCCTTTAATTTCTACTTCCTATTAGAAGGAAGGTATGTGTAAGTATAATTGTGTGTGTGTGTGTGTGTGTGTGTGTGTGTGTTTTCTTTTTATTTAGATGCCTGCCTGCAGGGTTCTCTGTCTCTGGATTCCAACAATTCACAGCATTTGTCAAAAGGCTTTAGAGCATTTCCTCTCATCTTACCTATTCCTTCCATCTCCAGATTCCGGCGTTTAAGTTTTCATCCATAAAATGTGTGATTGGGTTTTGGTCCTGCATGTCTGGCCTCTTCCTGTAGAAGGTCTTAGTCCATTCTCTGCACTTATAATTACTTATTTTATTATTTCCTTATTTGTCCTGTAATACTAATTTGTCTGTAGCGCTTTGGGCTCTGATTTAAATTCTACTGTTACGTTCTGATTTTCCTAATGTGCTTCATAGAGTTTTTGAGATGGCTAGATAATTAGTTCATCCACAAGATTTTAGGGTAGCTATTATAATTTTCATCATGAATAGGCACCCTTTAATTCCTACTTCCTATTAGAAGTTCTTCCCATTTGTATACCTTTCATCTCAGCAAATGAATTCATACTTTCAATTCTCTTCTCTTGTTTTTATAGGACACATTCACTTGAATCACAGAGTAAGGTGAAAGCAAAGGCTTCGAAAGTTCTAGCCATTATTCTTTTAAAGCATAATCTTTCTCTGCAATGAGAGTCCTGGCTTCACTTTACTTTATTCTAGTATTCTGGAGTTTTCCATGGCCTGAAATCGATGTATTTCTCATTCTAGAATAAAGGGGAAACACCTCAAGTGTGGTATTTGTTTATGAACAGTATTTGTGATATCCTCTTCGATAACCACAAAGTGCAGACATTTCTCATTTAGGACTCAGATTTGACCCACTTTTTTTTTTTCAAAAACCTCACTGATCCACTTAAATTGAGATATGTGCCCTGGATAGATGCTTCCGATCCTGTGTATTTGCACCATCTGAACCTTCCTGAGAGTTGATAGTAACTGTTTGATTACTATCGTCCCATAATATGAATAATGCAAGGATGGCAGGAACAGGGCCTCATTTCTCAGCATCCTGTCTCTCATCCTACTGCATTGACTGGAGCGCTGTAATCACCCAGTAGATACTGTGAACATGAGTGGAATTGACTTGAATTAAATGAGATCTGTTTGGGGGCGCCTGGGCGGTTCAGTCAGTTAAATGTCTGCCTTCAGCTCAGGTCATGATCTCAGAGTCCTGGGATCAAGCCCTGCATCCGGCTCCCTGCTCATGGGGAGTCTGCTTCTCTCTCTTTCTCTGCCCACCACCCCCCACTGCCACTCATGCTTGCCTTCTCTCTCTCTCTCTCTCTCAAATAAATAAAACAGCTTTTTAAAAATGAGATTTGTTTGATGTGGCAGCTGAGAAAGTCTTGGATGAAGGGAATCTGAGAAGAGAAATTTAATTTCTGTTCATCGTCTAAGTGTGTTTGGTAAGAGTGGTTAAATGAGGACCAGACTTGGGACGCCTTGGGGAGGCTCAGTGGGTGAGCGTCTGGCCTTCGGCTCAGGGCGTGATCCTGGAATCCTGGGATCAAGTCCCACATCAGGCTCCCTGCATGGAGCCTGCTTCTCCCTCTGCTGGTGTCTCTGCCTCTCTCTCTCTCTCTCTCTCTGACTCTTATGAATAAATCAATAAAATCTTAAAAAAAAAAATCTTAAAAAAAAAGAGTGACAACCAAATTTCTTGCCCTTTTTTAAGTCTAGTAGATTTACTATTGAGTTTAACTCTATTTTAGAGATTCTTTGTCATTTTGTAATGACATCTTTATACATACATATACGTGAATTATACATATGATACGTAAAGGAAAGACACATTGGCAGAGGAAGAGAGACAGAAATTTATAAAAAGAATTGACTCATGACATGGTGGGTGCTGGCAAGCCTGAAATTTATATGTCAGACTAGTAGGCTGGAGGCCCAGGCAGGATTTCTGTGGCAATTTTGAGGCAGAATTATTTCTTTGGAATTGGCTTTACTCTTAAAGCCTACAAATGATCAGATGAGGCCACTCACATCATGGGAAGTGAGCTGCTTTAGTTAATTGTAAGCGTTCATCACGTCTGCAAGTATCTTCACAGCAGATCTAGACTTGTGTTGACCAAATAACCATACCCTTGTCAAGTTAATACAAAAAAAAATTAACAATCACAGGAAGGAAATGAAATTGGTTATTGGAAGCCACTGAGATTTGAGGTGAGCTTTAACAAATCATTATTTTTTTTTTTTACAAAAGGAGCCTAATACCGATATTTAGAATTATATTATATAATACGTTTCTTCTATCTCCATGCTACTTAACACTCTTATTAAGAATGATTCTTGGACTTTGCCAAGTTCCCTTTAAGCAACTACTAATAGATCACGACTTTTTTAAAACCAATTTGATGATATAATTTGATGGTATAATCTTATTTTGATGATTTTTCTAGTGTTGACTCTATTCCTCCATTAAAAAAATTAGATTGAAATTATTCTGGCACTCAATTGACTACCTGTGGTAGTAATTTATTTAAAATTTGAACATAAGATACTTTGGAAGGTTATTTTATTTTTCAGAATTATTCTCCTCCTTCTTATACATGTAAAAGGATGTTTGCCTGCCCTTGTCCTCTGAATTTTAGTGCCTCTGAGTAAATAATGTGTGTGTCATCAGGCCTGGCCATGTGATTTGTTTGGCCAGTAACATCTGGGTGGAAAAGTGCAAGTAAATGTTTTAAAATGCAATTATGTCCTTGTCGCCTCTCCCTGAGCCATGGAAATGGGTCCCCCCCCAGTTTCTGACATGTTATTCTAAGTCTCCGTTCATAATCCAACAACCCGGAGAAAAGCCATGATCAATGCAGTTCTCTGACAACAAAAGCAAGAAAGCAATCTGTGATGGTGTCACTAAGATTGTAGGCTTATTTGTTATGCAGCAAAGCTGGTTAACCCAAGATGAAGATTTTTCCCAATTATTTCCAGTCAAATCTGAATATAAAAGCATTTAAAACATTTTCAAATGAGTGGTCCATCGGTTTTGTTATTAAGCATACTCCCTTTCGTTGACTTTCCCAAAGATTGTAATTTCAGTATTTCTTCAGGAGTTAAACATTACTTATGAACATGTTTTTTTATATCAAAGTAGTTCAAATTCTCATATTGTTTTTTTACGATTTACTTCTAAGTTTATTGAATTTATGGAAATGGTTGTAGCCTTTGAAATATGTACTTTAAAAAAACTTTAAGACTTCCCTTGTACCCAAGTACATGATCGATTTCATAAATGTTCCTCAGAAACCAAGAAAATATATATATTCAATATTCATAGAATGCAAAATAAGATATTTATGTTTGAGTGGAGTTTATTATAGTATTCAGTTCCTATATGTTCTCACTTATTTATTTCTACTAGACCTTTCTAATTCTAAAAAAGATATATTACATGCCCTAGGTATAATTCTACTTTTATCAAGTTCTCCCTGCATTTCTAATAGGTTGGGCTTTCTGTTTGGAATGCTAAGTGGTTTGGTGCTTACTGTTTTCTGAAGAATGTGTCCTTCAAATGAATTGTCTTTTGTCATTACATAAAATAATCTTTTACCTTGCTTAAGAGCTTTTAACCTTAAAAGAATATTTCATTTGCTCCTGCTTCACATCTAGCTTTCTTAAATGATACTGTATTATTTATAGTTCAATTTTATTTTTTTTCTTTGCTATATGAATACTCTACATCAGCAAATTTTGCATAGCTTTGATAGCACAAAATTCCAAGCACACTATCACTGCATTAACTACATAATAAAATGTCGTCGGTCACTACTTATTCTTCTCCTTTCATTTTCTCTCCTCTTAAAATACCTATTTTGAGTCACTTATAGTTATTTTGAGTATTTTCTGAAGCATTTTCCTAAGATGAGATAACTCAAATTAGAGTCTCTGGTTTCTCTTTCAACTCGACAGGTAAATGGTAACATCTGCCCATAAGATTCTATGACCCTTTTTCCCTAGTAACTTACTGATATTCTTATGCTACCAATTTTGATGATTTCTTTGAAATATAAATACATTGTTCCATCAATTTGGAAGCTTCAAATTAAAAAAAATACTCAAAATTTTAAAAAATCATAAAAGTTAGTCAGTCTATTTCTTTCTTCCACAAACACATACACACACACACTTTCCATATCCATTTTTTTTCTTTTTTCCTGGACATATGCCCCCATAGTTAGTGTCTAGTTTTCTAGCTCTTCCAGGAACAAGGCTGAACCAAGTTTCTGTCAATGGAACATGGTTGAAAAGTTGTGTACACCTTCCAATTTACATGCTTACAAAGACGGTAGCTTCCCATGATCCTTTCTTTACTCTTCCCACGAGCTGAACAGAGACAGGATGGCAGCTACACTGATGAAGACAACTTCTTTGAGGATGATGTTAACCACAACATGGTAGAAACCAGCTTCCTGCTTTATCTCAGGAAACAGAATTTCCCTAGTGAGAAATTACACTAATGAAACTGGGGTGTAGAAAATAAATAAAACTTCTATGTCCCTTAACTTCTCTGCTTTGATGTGGGGTGGGGAGGAGTGGGAAGAGAGGGGATGTCTTCTTCCTGGTAGTTCAGAGTGGGGTCTGTGGACCACTGAGGGTCCCAAAGACATGTTCAGGCTGTTTGTGAGTGCAATCCACTTTTCCAAATAATATTAAGACACCACTTATCTTAAACAATGGTTTTTAAGAGTGTTGGCATCAAACTGTACAAGTTCATTACACCGTTCACTGCTAAGTACTTATAAGAAAAAAACACACACACACACACACACACCAGGTTCTGTTAAGATTGTCCTAGAGGAAACAATATTAATTACTCACACTATCAAACTCCGACCCTTTGTATATGTCTTTGTAATATTCTGTATGAAGACAGGAAATATTCATAAAGCATTTCTACTACATACCGATATAATTGGTACTTCCAGCAAAAACGCTTATAAAACCGTGTGAGCTTGCAGTTGAGATAGATCCTTTCCCCATGGAACATCGTTTTTAACTTGAAAGAATGGACAACAAACTATGGTTATTCAAACATGAATTTTTGGCAAAAGGAATCAAAGGACCGTATTTATTGATGGCAATAAAACTTTAGTTTCAGGGAAAATTTAGAATTTTAGAAAATGTATGCCCCCAGTGAGAAACTGGCAACTTCTCAATACTCAAAGATATTCCAAAATGAATGTTTTTGTGTGTGCATGTATTTTGATAGAGCACAATGAATCATATAACTATTTAGAAGATCTGCAGTTAGACATTATTTTCCAACTGATCAACGCCTGAAGTCACAAATCTGTGCATGGATAAAAGAGCTATTCAAAGTGCAAGATGGGGCAATGGATTTACATGTGAAAGACTACAAAAAATTCATCGATTCAGATTCACATTCTACATAGTTACTAGCCTTTAAGAAATTATCACTCATTGAATTGTTGGATAGTGACAAAAAAAAAAAAAGACTATCAACAATTATTTGAAAAGGTTTAGAACACTCTCACCTTTCCAAACACAATCTATATGAAGTCAGATTTCTTTTATGTACTTCAACCAAAATAATGTATTACAACAGATAGAATGCAGAAGTGGACATGGAATTGGCTGTTTTCTGATAAGCCAGACATTAAAGAAATTTACAAAAATATGATGTAACATTGGGATCATGACCCTGGGATCATGATCTGAGCTGAAAGCAAACACTTAACTGATTGAGCCACTCAGGCAACCCTAAGGTATGTTTTCATGTCATTTTAAATCTCCATTTTGTTCCCTAATATAATAAATATCAATAGATATAAATCACATAAATAAAAGTTCTTTCAGAACTTGAGTATAAAGCACTTAAGAGCACTTAACGGGAGTATAAAGGGCTCCTGAAACCTTCATCACTGGTTTGCTGAGATCACTTTTTTCCCTACCTATTTGATTATTGCCGCTCTATCATCTGTCCCCTTTTCTCCTTATATAAATCATCCCATCCCTCATTAATTCTCTCCTCTCTTGGCACTTTATTTTTGATGACTTTATATTTGTTTTAACTGTGCTCCATTTTAATATTTTTTATCTACTTGCCATGCTTTCCATATATTTATTGATTTATTGTAAAATTAGAAAATGATTTGGGATGCCTGGGTGGCTCAGTGGTTGAGCATCTGCCTTTGGCTCAGGGCGTGGCCTGAGGAGCCTCTGCTTGTGTCTCTGACTTTCTTTCTAGGACTCTCATGAATAAATAAATAAAATCTTTAAAAAAAAGAAAGGAAAGAAAAGCATTTGAGCTGTGAGGTGTATCTTTATGTCCTAAGGTGATGTCCTTCTGTGCTCTTTGGATTTAGTGGACTCACTGGTTGATTATTCTAAGTCATCAACTATCTACTCAGGATTCTCACTTCATTCGGCTCTTCCTACCCTTTGCATGGTGTTTTGCATTCCTTTCCCTAGGTCATGGATTTTCTTAAGTCAGCACCTGTTGGCCTACTCTCAGCTCAATACACCCTAGGAGTCTAGTGCACTGGGTCGGTATTTCACAGACAGGCAGTGCTTTCTCGTGTGTGAGAAGTTCAGGTCCTTTGGCACAGCGATAGGCCAACTTTGCCTGTTGTCAGTTTGCATCTGGGAATAAGGAAGAAGCCTTTTCACTCCCAGCTATTCTCTTTTTTTTTTTTTTTTTATTGAACTCATCTCAGGCCTCTGATATTGTGAAAAATGCAGCCCAGAGTAATTTAAGAGCTTACAAGACACAACAACATTCCCTAAGGCTTCAGTTATGTCAAGGGAAGGTGCTGCAATTTTCTGCAGACAGGGGCCCGGGTCTCTCAGGGAATCATGGGATTGTGACCTTAACCTCAGGTCTCTCTGCCTTGACGTTCCGGGGCTCAGACACATACTGCGTGGGAAGACATCAAGCTCTTGGTTTCCTCTTGCATGTGCCTGGGATGGACGAACAATCTGGGGCTTCACGTTTTCACTACAGGCTCTTCTTCTGTCCGAGACTTAGCCACTGCTTTGCTTGGGGGAGCTCCAGGTCAGCCTCCCTCTCCATGATGCCAAAACTCCCAGAAGTCTGAGAACCAAGTCTTTAATAACAAAACCTGACCTGGTAAAATGGTCTTAAGTCAAAGTGTAGAACTATGTGTGCATTTGAAGACAGGATAATGTCCCAGTCTCCTTCCCCACAGTTTTATGCAAAGAAAATTATATGCACTGTATTGCTTTTGTAAAATTTGACCTTCTCTAAGTTTTTAAACATACCTCATCCCATTTGATGCTGTGCGTCGCTCCTCAAAACTCTCCAAATTCTGTTATTCTTTGTGAAGTTTGGCTCTATGCCCTGACTTCTCCTTTGCCGTGACCCTCCTCACCCCTACCTGATTGGAAAGTCTGAGCCCTCCTTCCTGCAAGGCTGGGTTTTAAGTGGCCTTTATTACTTAAAGGGTTCATTTATAATTTTACTGCTTGCTTCTTAAAGTTGAGAAACAGTTTTCTTTTCAAGCTATAGTGTCCCTCAAAGCATGGGCTTCTCTATTACGTTTTATTTCTGGCAATAAGCTAGCATGAATTGCCTTCTCCCCTCACGTCTGATAACATTGCTCTCACCACCATCAATCTAACCCCTAAGCCAATGGCATGTGTTTGAGGTTTTTATTGATGGCAAAATTCTTCTTTCTGCACCAATTTTTGCAACAGTACAGAGAGGCTTGGCGACTTTTCATTTTCATCCACACAATGCCTCCATCACAGGCTGACAGGAAGCCTTAGCTCACCGTTGCTGTTCAAGAACTCAGGCTGAAGTGGCAACTATCATCTTGAACATTACTGATTGCCATGCCAGGAAAACTAGAGGATGCAAAAAAATTAATTAATTAATTAATTAATTTAAAAAAAAAAACAGAGGATGCTGGAATGGACTCCCACTCAGCGAACGATTAAATACTCGGGTTGGCTCACAGTGTTTGGGCCTGAATAAGTCACACGGCTCCCCCAAAGCCCAAGGAAACATTAAAAGCTCAATGCAACATTTGCCCAGAATGGGGTCAACCAGAAATATTAGATGAAAAGCGCTAATGAGCACCTCAGAGTATGAGCCAAATATATCTTATAGATTCTGAAGGTCCGAGAATTGATGAGAAACAACTTTTACGTATTAAGCTCATACAGCATTTGTGAATTTGTAGACACATATAATTAGCATAATGATTTCATTATGCACCATCTAAAGCTCATATCTTGTGGTAGATATTTATTAGATAATTTATGTAAAGTGTGATGATAAAGATAATATAAATCATCATTCTCATTTTGAATTATTAGATAAAAGTCTTTACTCACAACAAAACTTGTTTAAGCACCAAGGTGAGATTTTTTTTTTTTAATTCATGTAATTTCTGCTAATGATATGGCTGGATGCTGTGCAACATCTGTTGTTTACAAGTTCCAACTACCCATTGGGTCACTTGTAAATTTTCACACAGATTCTAAACTGTGTTATTAAGATTTAAGAGAATAAACAATTTAACTGAATAAATTAATATTATTTAATTAGGAAATTATATTATTCATTATCTATATTAAAGCTTAAATAATTAGCCTTCTCAAAAAAACTTACATTAAAACAAACATTATAGCTACTGCCCTGGATCTCAAGTTGAATAATTAAACAAAGTCCCAAGCTTCAAAGAGCAGCACTTACAATAAATCAATGAAAGCATTTTTATTGTTCTTATATTGTGAATTTCCTTATGAAAAGAAAAATCAAGCATCTTCATTACTTTAGGAAAAATATTTTTCCTTTGGTTCTTAACATTTTTTCAGGCCTTCTTTCACCTGTCATTGTGAGCTTCCTCCCGAATGGTTAATTCATAATATGATCCACCCATATCAAAACTAGTTTCTAGAAATCGCCTTACATATGGGTACAGGTTCTATCCACGGAATCAAGAATTTGGCAGAACATACATTATCTCCCTTAATCTAAGGATACATTTATGAGATACTTTTCGAGGAATCTGGGAGAAAATGAATGCAATCAACATTGTAAACATATAATCAGATTCCATTGTCTCCAACGATATGGAAAAACATTGCACTGATAACTACACTTAAAATTACACAGTAATTTAGAACTACCATTAATAGGAATACCGCTCTTCTGTCACTTGTTTACTAAAGACGAAACTGATTTATTTCCAAAAGTTAACACATTTATTCTCCAAATATAGTCATGAAATACACCATTAACAAAATACCCAATATAATGTGAATCGGCTACACAACCTTCTAAAAAATCTTTTAGTCACTTCCCGCGTCTCCTTCACATGAGCTAAATAAATCTCCACACAATCTGAGGTCTACTTACTTATCCAGGTTACCTGTACCTGTGATGCGCTCCCTCTCAAGGTCAATATTACTAGCCTCCATTCATCCGCTCTTTGGTATTTTGCATGCTCTTTAAGTTACAAGAGCATCAGCATATGCTGTTTCCTCTGTGTGAAACTTCCCCACCCTGTTTGCCTAGTTAAATTTTAGTAGGCAATTTGCTGTTTTTGCATTTATTCATTTCCAGTTCTCTGGGTGACATTCCCCTGGAATTCCAACAGGAAACATCTGTCTACTTATCCTCCGTCTATGTGGTTTGAGTAGGCCTGCACCCCACTCCTCTGAGAAGCGCGTGTCCCCGAAGTGACAGTGCAAATAATTGCATCCCTGTAGCCTCTGCAAAGATGGTCACAGGGATGGAAGCATGACCCAAGTTGGTCCAATTAGAATGATTTCCAGAAATTTTATGACTGCCTAGGACTCAGAACTATGATAATTACACTTGAGCTGCCAGGGGGTCAGTGGGAGCAGAAGGGCTGCCTGGGAAGGAAGCCAACATGAAAAAGGACAGATGGAAGAAATGGAAATATTCAGACCTAATGGCCTTGTTTGGGCCCCAGATCCACGCAGCAGACCCTGTTGTCATATTGTTCTCCTCCTCTGATTTCTAGTGCCATTGGCACACGCTAAACAATTAATGCATCTGTACCGACTCAACAAATGAGCATCAAAACTGTTAAATGTTTTAATATATTGTAATACTTGTGCTTTGTATCAATGTCTTCTGAAGTCTGCATTATTAATTAATCAATCGAGTCACTCATTCACCAATTACATTTCATTGCAGGACTATTATGTGCTCAGCAATTAGCAGGTTAGTGGAAAATTCAGAGGGATGAAAATATTCTATTTCCTTATCATTTTTAGCTGTATTTTCTTTTTTTTTTTTGTATTTTCAAATGATATGCAATACTTATATTGCCTTTTAAAGATAATATATAGCCCATTTTTAAATGCTTGCTTAAAAATATAGGTATACCATCATCCATAGAATTCTGATAGTAGTTATGTTTTAGAATGGGGAACTGCTGGAATGGACTCTGCTGGGTGACTTTGCCCCCCCCCTTTTTTTTTCCAGGAAGTTTCAAACTGACTTTTGGCATCATCTAGTTTGAATGGCTCTCAAACCCATTCCAAACAGGCCTCATCAATTGGCTTGACAGGGTTTGTACTGATAAAATACCTTTTCTCACACACCAAATGCCACTATAAGCAGTAACAAAAATTAAATATTTTTATTTTTTTCTAAAGTGATTATATTTTAAAAGATTTTATTAAACTCCAGTTAGTTAAAACACTGTATGACATTAGTTTCAGGTTTACAATATAGTGATTCAACACTTCCAAACCACACTCAGTGCTCATCACAAGTGCACTTGTCAATCCCCATCACCTATTTCACCCATCTCCCCCCACCCCATCCCTTCTGGTAACCATCAGTTTGTTCTGCATAGTTAAGCGTCTGTTTCTTGGTTTGCTTCTCTCTTTTCTTTTTCTTTGCTCATTTGTTGTTTTTAATTCCATATATGAGTGAAATCATATGGTAGTTGTCTTTCCGTGACTGATTTTCACTTAGCGTAATACCATCTAGCTCCATCCATGTAGTTTCAAATGCCAAGATTCGTGCTTGTTATGGCTGGGTAGTATTCCATTGCGCGTATATCCCACATCTTTATCCATTCATCGGCCGATGGACACTTGGCTGTTTCCATAATTTGCCCATTATTGATAACACTGCTATAAACATGGAGATGCATGTAACCCTTTGAAGTAGTATTTTTGTATATATCTAGTAATGTGATTGCTGGATCATAGGGTGGCTCTATTTTTAACTTTTTGAAGAACCTCCATACTGCTTTCCAGATTGACCGTGCCAGTTTGCATTCCCACTAACAGTGCAAGAAGGTTCATCCTTCTCCCCATCCTCACCAACATCTTGTTGTTTATGTTTCTTGTGTTGCTGATTTTGGCTTCTGACAGGTGTGACATGATATTTCAATATAGTTTTTTTTAAGATTTTATTTATTATTTATTTATTTATTTATTTATTTATTATTTATATTATTATTATTATTATTATTTTATGAGAGAAACAGAAAGACAGAGAAGCAGAGGGAGAGCAGGCTCCCTGCAGGGAGCCTGACGTGGAACTTCATCCCAGGACCGTGGGGTCACACCCTCAGCCAAAGGCAGATGCTCAACTACCCAGCCACCCAGGTGTCTCTCTCATTGTAGTTCCGGTTTGCACTTCCCTCACGATGAGTGGTGTTGAGCATCTTTCCGTGTGTCTGTTGGCATCTGTATGTCTTCTTTGGAAAAATGTATATTCATGTCTTCTGTCCATTTCTCAAGTGGATTATTTAGTTTTTGGGTGTTGAATTGTATAAGCTCTTTAGGTACTTTGGATACTAACCCTTTATCAGATATGTCATTTGCAAATATCTTCTCCTATTCTGAAGGTTGCCTTTTAGTTTTGTTGATTGTTTCCTTCACTGTGCAGAAACTGTTTATTTTTATGAAGCCCCAATAGTTTATTTTTGCTTTTGCTTCCCTTGCCTCAGGAAACATATCGAGAAAGAAGGTGCTATGGCTGGTGTCAAAGAGGTTACTACCTGTTCTCTCCTCTAGCATTTTTATAGTTTCCTGTCTCACATTTAGATCTTTGATCAATTTTTAATTTATTTTTGTGTTTGGTGTAAGAAAGTGGTTTTTATTTTTTTTTAATTACATACTCTTAAAATTTATTTAGACTCAATGTAAATCTACAGCAGTGTCCTCTAAGGTTTGCTTAGTTGATCAACATCCTCAGAAGTTCAGGATGTTTACTACAGTGTTCAACACAAAATCTTCACAGAACTATTTTATACATTGCTATATTTAGGGAAAATCACACAAAATTTATATTTCCATACTTTGTAGTGAAAACAAAATGTTCATTATGAATGAATATAGCCACTACATTTGCCTCTGTATTTCCTTGTTTTTCCAAAATTATATATCATAAAATGTTAAGAACATAAGTGATCCCTGCTATAATATTTGAGTTTTCCTCAATCAGAATTATCAAACTTTGTACCATTGTGAATAGAGTAAGTTCTGTTTGTTGTTTGGTTCCATATTCTCTTGCGTCTCTCATCCCCCAGTGACCCACAGTGCTCTTCTATGATATCCATGCTCCTTTGCACCATCTTATTTTTCAGTGATGGTTGCTTACTTGCTCTAGGACCCTACATTATGACAAAAATAAATATTAGAATTTTGCATTTCCAATTTTTAAATGTTGGGCTTTTTAGTGAGAAACTTTATTAATTAGGGCTGTCCAGATGGCTTAGTTGGAAGAACATGCAACTGTTAATCTCAGTGTTGTGAGTTTGAACCTCACATTGGGTATAGAGATTACTTAAGTATAAAAGCCTAAAAAAAAAAAAAAAGAAACTTCATCAATTGGAAGTGAAAGAGGTTGTCATCCATTCTCTACAAGATGCCAGCCACCTTTCACTTATGACCTCAGAGAGTCTTCTAATATTTCTATGGCTCTATTGATAAATATCTCTCTGTGCCATGGGTGTGTCTGTGGCCAACTATCTCATCCTTGTGAATTTGATTCTGCATAAAAACAGGGCGAAGAAAGAAATACCATCATGCTCACTACATGCATCATGCTTGCAAATACACAATTAATGCCATTTTATGTGTAAAATAAATACATAAATACATTTCTTAAATTCCAACAGTCTATAATTTTGTTCCTTAATTATTTTATACCACAAATATTGAAAATTTCAGCAGTTGACAAAAGTAATACAGAGAACAACAAGCCTCAAGGAAAATAATTAGCAATATTGTTAATATTAATGAAGTTAACACATCTAATAAGTGCACTCTATCAGTTAAATCCTTTCAACTTCAGATAACAGCACAAAGGTTCCCATTACATCTGGTTAAAAATCTGATATCCTATGTAGGAGAATAATAATCTAAAATAATCTAATCTACCCTTCATTTAGCAGCAGAAAACATGGGAGACCTATATGATGTGTGCTGATTGGTCATAGTAAGGGGGAAAGAAAATGAGGTGAGGAAGTTCAAAAAAGGCAATATGTTCATTACGATTTTAGGTAATAAGATTTAGAGCTGTTTTCAGGTACATAATTATTTTTCAATTTTATAGAATTCATTTTTCAAATGAGGGTGAAACACCTTCAGTAAACCTTTTGAAAAGCATCACAAAACAAGTTAACTATCCTGTGTCTGAGCACACTCTTACCTTCATCTCTTTAAATCCAGACAGTAAAGACAATTTTAGCTGGCTTTAATTAAAATATCTAATATTAATTTTAAAAACTTCAGTGGAAATATCGACATAAACTATCTTTGAATGACCAAAAGAGAAAACTTGAAGGAAAAAGAATTTTAAATTTCTCTCCACTATCACACTATCCACTCTAGGTTAAAACAATTACATCAAAAAGTTATTATTGCACATAATAAATATTCAGGATAAGAATCAACTAAGCACAAAGATTTGGTTAACTATATTGTTATAATTTAAGGATAAGGATTGGGAATAAATAAAGTAATGATTGGCAGCATATTCTATAGTTAGAATATTCATAGTCTTATATGTGATTTATGTTCACAAATAGATCAACTATAAAATTGGCCAAAGGAAGAGGAAGGAAGGAAGGAAGGAAGGAAGGAAGGAAGGAAGGAAGGAAGGAAGGAAGGAAGGAAAAGGAGGGAAGGAAGAAGGGAGGAAGGGAAGGAGAGATGCTTGCTGCTTAGAACAAAACAAGGCTAGAGTAATATCTGTTGTTATTTTGCACCCTGAAAGTGGAAGAATGATGCCCGTTTCTTTTTTATTGCAATCATCCAATAGTTGAAAGATAAACTTTGTTTAGGGCCACAGTCTAGCAGCAATATTATTGAGGTTTGAGGTGTTTAAAGTTTTTATTTATTAGGAATCTCTAAAGAAATATCTTTTTGTTGATAAGGAAAGGGAAAATATAAAACTTATTGATTTAAATGTACAGGCTATATTTCTTGTTTTACGCTAATTGGTGGGGAACATTTCTAAAAACTACCTACGTGGGGATCTCTGGGTGGCTCAGCAGTTGAGCAACTGCCTTCGGCCCAGGGCGTGATCCTGGGGTCCTGGGATCAAGTCCCCATCAGGCTCCCTGCATGGAGCCTGCTTCTCCCTCTGCCTGTGTCTCTGTCTCTCTCTGTGTCTCTCATAAATAAATAAATAAAATCTTTAAAAATCTAAAAAACAAACAAACAACCTACCTATGCATCTCACATTTTACTTTCCCATTTCTCTATTGAACAAGAAGGACATTGAATCAGAATATGATGAATACCAACAGGATGAAAAATTATTTAGAAATACTTGGAATAACACATGTTGAATATTGGAATAGCATGTGTAAAGGACTATTTCATATTAAATTGTTCAATTTAATAAAGAAAACTGAAAGTATACTTATACATGCTGAATCACTTGGTTCCCTCTTCCTTTTGATGATATTACTACCTGGAAATAAATGATATTACTGAAAAAAACCAAATCAATGGAGATTATTTTTGGCTTTGGTTACCTCATTAAAAAAATGCAATCTTATTGAGTAAATCCTGGTTTCTTAGCAGATATACATAAAAGCAATTTATTTTAATTACCATGTATGAAAAGGATTTATTGAAAACAAAATTTATACACAAAATTAACTTTATTTAGTTATATATTAGTTGGCTCCTTATTACACAAACAGTAATATAAGTAATATAAGTAAACCATCAAGTTTCAGAAAAGTATATTATTTGTAAGAACCTAAAGAAGTTTCATGATTTTATTTTTAGTGATGCAGTATTTTAGATTAAATTGGGACTAAGAATAATTTATATATTTCTCTATGACAGCATGACCCTACTGTACATGCCAATTTAAGAAAATATAATTCTATTTAGATTTTATACTATATTACATCTCCAACAGGATATGTGCCTACCACAGTTTCCATTGGAAATTCTCCAATTACTAAAAATGGGTATGCTCAGGAGGATAGCACTTACTTAAAAATGTGCACTATTTCCAGTTAAAAATAACTCCCCAGAGATTTTTATATGCTCCATCCAACAATCTTTAAAAAATTGTTCTTATAAAAGTACACTGCTGGAAATAATTTAAATGATGTACTCAAATAAGCATGCCAGGGATGTAAGTGTGGGGATATTCATTGCAGCATCCTTAACAACCCAAAACAAGTCCTGACAACAACCAGCTTGTCAAAAACAGAGGTCTGATAAATTGTCATTTGGGTCTATAATGAAACACTCTACTTTTAGATGGAATCAAGTGTACAGTACTGTAAAGCAGTACAAAATATATTAGGTAAGGAAGGACAGAGGCCTGTATATAATATAATCATTTTTGCATAAATAAAAAAAACTATATTATTTTTAGTTCATGTACCAAAATGTAGTATATTGAAAGTTTACAAAAAAAAAATTGAGTGATCATCTTTGGGGTGATGGGCTGGGAGTCTTTATATAATAAAGTCAAGAGACATTTACCTTGTGCATATATCTAGGACATGTATTGCTTTTGCTTAAAAGCAAGAGTAATTATTATTGGAAAATTGAGAATTTGGGGAAGTTGGGTGGCTCTGTCATTTAAATATCTTCCTTCAACTCAGGTCATGGTCTCTAGGTCCTGGGATCAAACTTCTCATGGGGCTCCCTGTTCAGTGGGGAGCCTCCCTCTCTCTTTCTTTGCCCCTGCTCATGCTTTCTCTTGCTTTCTCTCTCTAATAAATAAATAAAATCTTTAGAAAAGAGAGAAGAAAGAAAGAAAGAAAGAAAGAAAGAAAAGAAGAAAGGAAGAAAAGAAAGAAAGAAGAAAGAAAGAAGAAAGAAAGAAAGAAAGAAAGAAGAAAGAAAGAAAGAAGAAAGAAAGAAAGAGAAAAAGAAAGAGAAAGAAAGAGAGAGAGAAAGAAAGAGGAAAAGAAAGAAAAAGAAAGAAAGAAAGAAAGAGAAAGAAAGAAAGAAAGAAAGAAAGAAAGAAAGAAAGAAGAAAGAAAGAAAGAAAGAAAGAAGAAAGAAAGAAAGAAAGAAAGAAAGAAAGAATACATCATTCTGGGATACAAAAGAGAAAGATCATGTGGTTGAAAATGTGTACATAGGTTTAAGTATTTTTAAAGATCCTGAATTTTCTGTTTTTTAAACTAAATGGTAACTATACAACTATTGCTTCACACTTATTCTTAAAAATGTAAATATAATATTTCCTTCTATATAAATATGACATATTGCACAAAATAAAATTTCATAAAATGTAAACTTTTATAAAACAGGATAATATATGTTACCTGCATATCTGCGTCTCTCTTTGACTAAATTTTCTGTTCTGCAAATGGTGGTAGTAGCATTCTTCTTGATTTCATTATTTTAAGTTAATTTATGAAAAATGCTGCATCTGTCCTAGAAGAGCTATTATTTCTACTTTTGAAATTTCATTATAAAATATAGGTTCACTTTGAATATAATTTTTAAAGGTTGACAAAGCTCTAAGACAAACTCAAAATCTATACATATATTTTTGACTCTTCTCTAGTGTCATATTATCTTTCAACCCTACGTAAATAAATATATTTATTATATTTATTATTTAATATATTTATATATTATAACGATATATTTTTATATATGTTATAATATCTGAATATAAAATTTTAATTCTATTACTGGTATGATGCTAAATATTTAGTTTACCTCCGGTGCTCACCACATTGAGAATTTTCAGATCTTATTCTGAGCATTATTTATGGCCTTCTCATTCAAGGTATCTACACTTAAAAAAAAAAAAAAGATTTATTTATTTTATTTGAGAGAGAGTGTGTGTGTGCATGAGTGGAGAGAAGTGCAAAGGGAGAGAATTCCAAGCAGAATCCCCCTGAGCAGGCTCAGATGCGAGGCTCGATCTCATAACCCTGAGATCATGACTCTGAAATCATGACCTGAGCTGAAACCAAGAGTCAGATGCTTAATCAACTGTGCCACCCAGGCACCCTACATATCCACACTTTTAATTTCCTTCCATCATCCACTTTTCCAGGCTTTGTTAGGGTTTTCTACATATACTGTATTCTATTATAGCATCTAATCTTTTTTTATATTTTATTTATTTATTCATGAGAGATACAGAGAGAAAGGCAGAGACACAGGCAGAGGGAGAAACAGGCTCCATGCAGGGAGCCTCATGCAGAACTCAATCCCAGGACTCTGTGATCACAACCTGAGCCAAAGGCAGATACCAACCACTGAGCCAACTAGGTGCCCCAGCATCTAATCTTTTTTAAAAAATTAGTATGGAAGTCACTTTTGAGCTGATTAGGAAAAATGTTTTATTAAAATTACATAGTTTAGAACCAAATGACTGAGATCTGGTTCAATGGAAGATGATCAGATGTGATGGGTCACTTCCAAACCTGATCCTTCTAAAAAAGATGCAATCTTCTCTTCTCCTGCCATGAAGCCAAAGCAGCTACTCATTAGAGTAGGCACAGTCATGTATACAATGGAAAGAACTGAGATCTCAGAGCCAGTGACTGGAGGAAAACGGTGGGCAAAAATTGGCTGTCCTCCGTCACCCAGCGAGGCAAGTGAAACCTGTACCTTTATTTTATTAAGCCACTGGTATTTCAAGTGAGACTTGTTTCTTCCTATTTTCCTCTGTGCAGTACAGAAATAGGCATCTTGAGCAGATATGCCCCTATTAAAAATTGTTTTAAATAAAAATAAGAAGTCTTGGATTGTGAGGACTAATGAGAAAACTTATTTCAGAGGCTTAGAACTTAGAGTGATTCTTCTCCGTAGTAGCAAATATTTTATAGCAGCAACTATTTCCTGCAAGAGCCTGGAAAGCAGTAATAGCAAGAGTAGATGATTCCAGAAATAATTGGCTGCTTGTCCAGTGTAAATAAAAGGAAAACAACTATCCAGAAATGTGAGGAATTTTATGATAGGAAAAACTGGATGCTTTTAGATTCTAAACAGTAAGGGATTGGATTTCAGAAGACTTTGACAACGAAGGCTACTAAAACTTTCTAGATAAATAATGAGGTTTAGTGTAATGTTCAGATTTAGAGTGAAACTTCTCACCTGCTGTTATTCAGCTGCTTCAAGATGGCTTCCATTAGGTTAATGTAAAGAAAAATGAAAATAAGGAAAAAATGGTGTTTTACAGTCGTATCATGAAAAGGACTTTTGGACAGGACACTGGAATCAAAGACATATATGACTAGGTCTTTGAGATATTTATACATATCTATAACTATATCTGTATTTATATACATATTTATATATAAGCTGTAAGACACTTCCTCCTCCTAAAAAGAATAATTATATTGCTGAATATTTACTACAAGCACTGATGGAGTTGGGGTCATGAGATGAGGCGATCAAGATTGCAATGTCAACATAGTTTTTCAATCTCAATGAATCCCTCAAAACAACCAAGTAACTCTAATGACTAGGGAAAAAAAAAAAAAGAAAAAAAAAAACAGTAACAGGATAATATCATCAAAAAAAGAAAATGACAAAATCTTATAAACCTCAAAATTCAGGAAGTCAGGCCACTCTTGGCAACCAGGTAGACATGATACAAGAAACTCTGTGAGATGAAATCACAGATCATCCTGAGATCAGGGAACCCAGAAGTACCTAACTAAGACAGAAATCATCTTAGTAGATGACTTGAGGTCAAGAGCTGAACCTGGAAAGGGTCGGATGATGAAGGGCTGTTGGTTCTGGTATAACCTAGGAGGGAAGAGCTCAGGAAAGTCAATAGCTTATGCTCTGTTCCAGAGCAGAGATCAAGAAAGAGGAGCCTCTAGGAGGAAAATCAGAACTGTGGACAGGAAAACCAGGGGCTTAGGTAAGAGAAGATTCAAACACATGCTGAGAAGTGGAGTAGAAAAGAAGATCTCAAAAAATAGAAGCATATTTTATTAAAAAATACTTTTTGGTGACAACAAAGAACCTTAGAATCAGGAAGTTAACAAATTTAATATGGCCTATCCCCCACCTCAAGGTCACCTACACAGAAACATCTGTGTAAATGAGCACAAAAGCCATTGTGTTCAAACAGGAGATATGAGTAGGGTACAGCTGAAGCTCACCCAAAGATCAAAAAGGATGAGAAAGAGTAATCAACTGAATGAAAGCCCAATGGGCATGAAGACACTAAAAAGACATGCTCACAAAACCTGGAAACCAAAAATACAATATTCCAAAACAAATTAAAAGGAATCAAGAGCACAACAGAAGATGTGAAGAACAGTAGAAGCACCATTAGAGTCACTAAGTCATGAATGGGTGCATGAAAATGAGAAACAAAAGGGAAACTGACAACGGAAAAAAAATAGGATTCAGTAGAAAAGATTTAGAAAGAGAAGAAAGAAATGATCATTGAAAGGAAAACTAAACTGACTATAACATGACTGAGCCTAGATTAAACAGATTTGAGAGAAGACCAAGGACGTAAGAGACAGACACAGAAAATCCATCACCACAGAAGGGAACTAGAGCAATGGGAAATGACACGTGCTAACATCTACAATTAAAACAAGCTTTCTTAAAAAAATATATTTGAAGTCATATATTTCCTATATATACTGTATATATAGGAAAATCATTCCAGGACAGTAAAAACTTGGATATGTTCTTGTAAAACTATTAAACTTATTTTTTTAAAAAAGGAAAATAACATGGGACCTCCAGACAACAAGGATAAAGTCTCTTATGAATGAAAGATGATCAGATTGGTAATGAAAAATTTCAAGTTTTCTGCAAGCGCAGAAGAGGAAGGGAGAAAGGTGGTTGTATAAACATGAAGCACTTCCTATGCACATATGTGCAAAGGGAATATTCTCAGGATTTACACTTGATAGAGTCACAACTTTGTAATATATTTTTCCTGTAAGATTATTGCTATAATTTTAACTTAGCTCCAAGTATACAATACCTGATTTTTTATAGATTAAGGTTATTTTAATTTTACATCTGAAGCATTCGATATATCTTCTAGCTATGAGATTCTGGCAAAATAAAAACTTTTTTGTTCCAAATGTATCTCTAAATATACTCTAAATGTATCTCCAAAAGCTCAGAACATATCATTATAGCATTGGCAGTTACAATTATTAGCACTTCAATGTCCTGAAAGCCACTCTAGTAATAATGCATATTATAAGCTTCATGGCTTTCATTTTTTTTTTTTTTTTACAGTGCTTAAAAATTATTTTACGGAGGGGAAACCTGGGTGGCTCAGCGGTTTAGCCCCTGCCTTCTGCCCAGGGCGTGATCTTGGAGACCCGGGATGGAGTCCCACCTCGGGCTCCCTGCATGGAGCCTGCCTCTCCCTCTGCCTGTGTCTCTGCCTCTCTCTCTGTGTGTCTCTCATGAATAAATAAATAAGATCTTTAAAAAATATATATTTTATGGAATATAAACACAGAACATCAGATGATTTTACGAAGATCAGAATTATGATATCTAATTTCATTATTCTACTGTGTCTATTTAAATTCTTTTTCTGGAGTCTGGCATATACCATATTAGTTTCAAGTGTAATCATGATATTAATTTACGTGTAGTTTATATGAACCTACTTTCT
The DNA here is from genome assembly GCF_018345385.1 of Vulpes lagopus. Classification (NCBI taxonomy): domain Eukaryota; kingdom Metazoa; phylum Chordata; class Mammalia; order Carnivora; family Canidae; genus Vulpes; species Vulpes lagopus. Next base: position 2,570,895 of record NC_054826.1, on the reverse strand, counting down.
CCCTAAAAGACCCCAGGGAAAAAAAGAAGAATCTAGGCTACAAAACCTTAATTCTCTTGGAGAAAAAAAAAGAAGAAAGGATGAAGGGAAAGAAAAAAGAAGAAAGAAGAAAGAAAAGAAGAAAGAGAAAGAAAGAAAGAAAGAAAGAAAGAAAGAAAGAAAGAAAGAAGAAAGAAAGAAAGAAAGAAAGAAAGACGGAAGGAAGGAAGGAAGGAAGGAAGGAAGGAAGGAAGGAAGGAAGGAAGGATGTTTCTAATCTGATTAATGCACCAAGGCTGTCAGTTGTGCTTGAGCCAAGTATAGTGGCCTAAATCCCAAACACATGCAGTGGCAGCCTCGTCCCACCCACTACCATCCCCATCCACTTAACAGTCACTATAATCTATATTTTTCTTTTAAAAAAGTAAAAGGTTAAAGAAAGCGACTACATGATTTTTAAAATATAAGTAGCTAATCCATTAGGAAAAGAGTTTTTTCAGGGAAAATCTATACACAACAAGGAGTGCTGAATTTTTATTCTGAAAAAAAAGAAAAAGAAATCAGTCCTGGGATGATGAGTAGTCAATAGAAATATTTCCAAATGTAAATAGCCACTAAATGTTATTTTTAAAGGTCAGAGAGAAATTAGTCTTTATTAAGTTGTTTTCAGTGAATATTATTACTATGATGAGGAATAGCAAAAAACCAACAAAATGTGAGATAGTTTATATGGGGAAGTAGACTTTTCCATAGCAATTTCTACAGTAAAAGGAAATAATTCTTGTTTCTATTCAATAAAACAAGAACATAGAGAAAGCTTTCATGGCTGTCCATAGGGAAAACAATACAAAAGGATTCAATTTAAGAAAATCCAACAGCAAATGAAACGATATATATATAAATGATTTGTGGTCTTAAGAAGAAAACACCATGTATACCCCAAGTAGAGTCTTGGAGTAACATGATGACACTGGTTCTCCTTTCAAATGATATTTGTACAACTAAAATATACATTTTACCAAAAGTACCTAAACCTTCTTCAGCAAATGAGATATTTTTAAGATATCTCCCAGCGTGAAAAGATAAATCTTAGGTTCCTTGTCAAGTAGAAATTAAGCAAACTAAGTAAAAATACAGAGATTACTCAAAGTGGTCCAGGATGTGAATTTAAAATGTCCTGTGTTTTTAAAGTACAAGATCAGCGACCTTTCTGTCCGTCGTGAAACAACAAGGAAGGAAACATAATAACTAGTATAATAATGTCAAAATTAAACGTGAAAATACTTACCGACCAACCTCCACTATCGCTGAGTCTAAATGAAATACACTTGACAAATAAGTACATTTTAGACAGATGATAGATAGTGATAGATGATGGATAGATCATGCATCCCTCATGTCCAACTTGCCCTTACTTTCATGTAGCTTGAAGAAATTTTCTAAGTACTTACTCCTTATCCACCAAAACTGAAGCACAATTTATCTAAAAGCATAATGTTTTCGAAATCACAAAAGGTCATCTTAAAGCGGCATGAAAGAACATTAGAAAAATAGTGTTTTAGGTACCGATACATTTATTACACTACATTTTATGCAAATAAATAGAGTATGTGAATCCAGAGAAAAGACCAGTACAAACCCGCAGGGTTGCTTTAGAAATGTGCAGTGGGAATGCTCGGAAAGGCGCAGGGTCCCGTCCGGTCGCCTCGGATAAGTTGTCCTCTCCGGGCTCGGCCTCCAGTGCACACACCTCAGTCTACTCGGTGATTTCAGTGGCGGTTGGCGAGTTTCTCCCAGAGTCCCTCAATCCACGCTCGTACGTTTGCTTGAGACAAGCCAACTAGACAGGTGGAAAAATGAGAAGTCGCAACTTTCATGAACAGATGTGTGGCTTTTAGTGACATTTTATCACTTGTTACATGTGGAGTATTTAAAAGAAAAAAAAAAAGAAAAGAAAAGAAAACATACAGGGGAGCTGTATTCCCAGCATAAGGAAACCAACGGATGATGAGCTGGGAAGTTACTTATTTAACAAAATTGGAAAAAAAAAATCAAAATGAGAGATAAAAGTACATACTGGTTGTATTGAGTCGATGCAGGTGACATTGTGCCGCTGCCCACGCCAGACCAGACGGACAAACAACCTGCTCTTGGCTGCACCTGCCTTTGGAGACCGTCATAAAGACCCCGACTGGTTCATGAACTCGACGTCAAACCGCCAGCTCCCACCCGCCGGGGCCAGGAATTACCGTGCCACCGGCCCTACCTGGCGCTCACACACGACGCCGTCCGTGTCCTCTGTGTCGCGCAGCCTGGGACTTCTGCCGCAGGTGGTGTGAGGCCAGGGCCGCGTGCCACACGGCTCACTAGCTGGGCCTCATAAGCTCCTGGTAGAGGTGAACGTGGGGCTGCTTGCCCAGGGCGCCTGGACGGGGCGGGTGGGGACAGGCCCGGCCGCCTCCAGGCCCGGGCAGCCGCGCTTCCCTGACCCTGCCACGACAGCTGAATGTGACCAAGAGCCCTACCATGTATTTACACCCTTTTGTGTCTTTTGGTTTAGACATTGCTGTCACGTGAAGCGACCTTAGTGCAGCCAGGCCCTGGGAGCCTGGACGGCGTGACCGGATGAGGCCGGCCACCGCGCTCAAAGCCAGAGGCCTGACAGGCTCCTTCGAAGATGTTGCAAATTTGAGATCTTTGATCATGAAGGCAGCCTCGAGCCGCCAGGAGGATCCAGGAGGGGTGGCCGCACAGCACGCGACGCCCCAGCAGGGCCCCTATGCGGCAGTTTACTCAGGCCTCAAATGGAAGTTGGGTCTGAGGCCTCCCATCAGGCCTGCAGCTTTCTCTGTGTGGACAAGTAACAATTTCAGGGCTGCAGAAGTCGGGTGATTTGTCCATCCATCGCTGGCTGCCGTGTTTAAAGAACCATAAAGCACCCGGGGGGTCAGTCGGCTGCAGGCCTGCCTTTGGCTCAAGGTCATGACCTCAGGGACCTGGGCTGGCTGCCCACCCGGTGGTGTGGGGCTCCCTGCTGGGGGGGGGGGAGTCTGCTGCTCCCTTCACCCCTCCCCCTGCTCATGCTCCTTTGCTGTCATAAATAAAATCTTAAAAAAAAAAAAAAAATCAAGCAACTTCCTAAGACACAGAGATACCAAAAAGGACTGCTACTAACCCCGTGTCACCTTTAATAACTGAAATCTTTGAAATTTCACTGGATCTAAGGAAAGTTAGTCTCAGGTCTCTGCAGCAAATAGCCCTAACTTATTTCCCGCCGAGTAGCCGGCTCATGGGCCGTCTGCATCCAGTGACCGACCAGTCACGTGCTGCGTACGTGGGTCCCAGGCAAGTAATAGTCTGGCTTCCCAGGTGACGAGTGCCCCTGATGCTGGCTCCACGTAGGCCACTAGTGAAGACCTCAGCCTCGCCGGTGCCTGTGAGGTCAGCTGGGTCTGCTTGGCTGTCACTAAGGGATAAGCCAACCCCTCCCAAGGCCCTCACCCACCTCCAAGGTACCCTCACCTGCACACAGGTGTCACTCGCCCACAAGCTCTGACGGCGGGTATCCATCTCAGGTGCTGCTTCCCGGGGCACCCCACTCACGTAAACCCAGTCATCGCATCAGTAGATGCGCCGCTACGCTGGTCCCTTGCTTGGTGGACCCTCCTTGCTTATTTTGCTTCCTCTGTTTCCGCATCTGCAAGACAAGTAGAACAGGGATAGTCCCGCACCTGACGCAAACCAGCGTCCTGTTCCTCCCATCCACTCAGAAGCCAAACTCCAAGCAACTGCAGCGTCCTGTGCAGGCGTGAGAAGGAATGGGGGTGTGGAGAGGCAAACTCTGTGGGTTACAATCCAGGGGTCAGCTTAGGGGCCTCATGGGAGTATGAAGTGGGAGGAGACGAAACAAATACCCAGGACCCAGTAAGTACCAATCAAAGCGACCAAGTGTCCTTGGTTGCTTGTGATATCCTTATTTTTAGCACTGAAAGACCCATGAGTAGGAAACTTCTCAGTCACAGGCAAACGGGGACAGCTGGCCATCCTATTGCCAATACATATTAGCCTTTTTTTTTTTTTTGGCCTTTTTTATTAACAGTATGAAATCTAGAGCAGTGACTGAAAATTTGGTTGCCGATAGCAACTGCCACTCAAGATGGCTTAAGGCATATTTTAAAAGCTCATGGAATGGTTCACAGGAGGATGCTATTAAAAAATATATATATTATGAGTCTACTCACAGTGCCTGCACTCACTTATTAGTCTTGAGTGGGAAACACAGCAAAAAAAAAAAAAAATCCTAGTTTTCAAATTGCAAATTAATAACTTGGGACAATACCCTAGCGTCCCTGACTCTCGAAGCTCATCTCACCAGTCATCAGCCCATTGAGAACATTTTTCCACTCCAGCTTTCTGCCACCCTGGGAAAATAAATCACACTCTTCTTCCTGAAGTCTGAGTACTGGAAATGGTTTTATTTTACATAAAATTTCATTTTATGATTACTCTTAGGAATTTTTCTTCCTTTATAGATTTATGCTTTCGGCAAACTCGCTGATCTATACCTCTTTTACCAACAATTTACTCTGGCTTCTCAGCAGCATTTACAACCATTATTTCTCAATCTTGTGCAATTTTGGAGTAATTCAAAAGTATTTGTGCCACCGTGTTGCATTATTTTTGTTGTTATAAACTTCGTCCATGTGTGGATAAAGTAAAATTAACTTTTAGATGGTTCGCAAGATCTCCATTCATAATGAGATCTTTCATTATCTAAATAATGACAGAAGGTAGCGATGCCCAAGACCAGCACCCAAAGTGTCAGAGACTAACTTCTCTATTTTCTATTTTACCATTTGTACAGAGTACGATGACTGTGCTCCTCTGCCATGACTTGTAATAGAATCCATGTTAAGTAAGAATTCTGCTGATGAAATAAGCTATCTAGAATGGTAAATAGTAGTCAATAGTTTGCATAATTTTTATTATACTTTGTCATAATAAATAAGTGAAATACATTCGTAGAAGGACTATCCAAGAATGGTCAGGAGCATTGGTACAAGATTTCTGGTCTCAGTTCCAACACAGTAGCTTGGAATTCGGCATTTCTGCCCGACGGCAACAATGGCAGCAAAAACTAGACGAACACAAAAACCACTATTTTCTGAGATCCATCAGAAGACAGAGGTTGCAGAGTGAGCCACCACCCTGAAATCTAGAGAGAAGTTACTTCCAGGGAGACACAGGACCTACACTTTACTTACCTAAAGCAGAAGCTGCAGGGTGCCCCGAGGCCAGCCAGAACTTTGGAGATGTTTCTGAACTGCTGGAAACCAAATGTCGACAAGTAGGATAGTCCTCTCAGTCACGGTCAGAGTCCTCCTTCTCCAGAGGCCTTCACAGGCTTGTACTTCAGGTATTCTCAGGTTCTCATTGTGAAGATCAAGGTGAACCCCAAGACGCCACAGGGGAACAGAAGGAGCAGCCCTTGTGAAATCCGCCTAGACCTTTCTTCTATGGAACAAAGGTTTAGTTTAATCTTAGGAAGGTCATCTCATCAGAGGCCACCAGGAAGACCCCATTCTGGCTGGGGCATGGGAAACACTGCCTCCCCAGCCCTGTTCCAGCCTTCTTGTCCCAATTAAAAGACAAAGAAAGAACATAATTATGGAGAAGACGGCTTCAAGGACACAAAGGGAGAAAAGGGGAATATATGTGCCACAATCAGGGAAGGAATCAGGGAAGTGGTGTGGGGGTTGGGGAAGCTGTACAGGAGGAGGGATGGAAAGATTTGTGAAGGTCACAACTCTAAGACGCAAGTCGCCCTTGTACTCTAAAGACTGAGAACCAATCAAAAGATAACAGAATAACTTCCGATTCCCACATCTTAGGACCATGCTAATAAGGTTTCATAGCAACAGTGAATCCCAACCAGGGGAGCTGTGAAAGAGAGACTCGTGGCAGAGAAGCACAAAGGGAAGCCCTAATGCCAAGAGAAGAACCACAAACAAGGCCAGTAGAGAAATTTGAGGGCTTTGGAGATAATGGCCGTGACAAATAACCCAGGGCAACCCATGCAGAGATTAATATAAAGTCTCACACGTAAGGATTATTACCTTAGTATTTACTGCCCCACGGAACATGTTTGGCTCTCAACAATAACAACACAATTATGAGGCATGTTGGAAAAGCACTTCATAAAAGCCAACTTGCATCCATGATAAAAATGCTAAACATCTGGGAATAGAAGGTAGCTTTCCTGACACAAGAGAGGGTGTATACAAAAAACTCTGCCGTTTACACTGAATTTAGTGATGAGACATTGAATGCTTTGCCCTTAGCATGAGGAACAAGGCAAACATTTCCTTCTTCCCCCACTCCTAGTCACCAAAATACTGAAAGTCACTCCCTGAGAATGTCATGTTTGGGAGCAAATTGGCCTGATTCTGCATGCCATGCCAGTAGTGCAGCATTTAAAGGCTCACTTGGGGGGCACCTGAGTCACTCAGTCGGTTAAGCCTGGGACTCTTGGTTTCAACTCAGTTCATGACCTCAAGGTTGTGAGACTGAGCCTCCCATCAGGCTCCATGCTCAGTGTGGAGTCTGTTCGAGATTCTCTCCTCCTCCCTCTGTCCCTCCCTCCACTCATGTGCTCTTGCTTTCAAATAAATAAATAAATAAATAAATAAATAAATAAATAAATAATAAATAATATTTTTTTAAAGAGGCTCACTTGCTGATGACTTTTTAGTGACTACCTCATTTATTGTGTTGTTTTTTTTTTTTTCGGATACCTGATTTGTTGTATTCAACATTAATTCAAAAAACACTTGATGGGTTTCTACTGAATGATAGAGATTAAGATAAGCACAGGGAAGAGAAGAGTGAGGACAGGTAACATTCTCCCCATAGCCTGTAACCGGTAGTTATTCTGGTCAGTATGTTTTCCTTTACCCTCTTCAGTAAGGTCATGTCGCACGTTTGTAACACAGTTGAGTACTTTATCATGGTACTTTTGCATTTCATCCTGGGATTCCCCAAACTACCTGGTTGAGTTTTTTGTTTTGTTTTTGCTTTTGTTTGCAGAGATTAAGTTTCGCCTTTTGTGTTGTGAAGTTTGGGTGTCAGCAAAGGTATGGAAGGCATCATGAATCTACCATTACTGTATCATACAGAATAGTTACTAATTTTATTTGAGGCCACCAAGTATTTCACATTCTCAATTCTCACCTTCCAAGCTTCACTGTTGATACTGATGAAGGTTTTTAGAGTGTACTTCACTACAGTTTCTTCAAAGAGAAGTCAAAGGCTATAATCCTTTGATAAACCTCAAAGCTAATGCTTTGAACTGAAGAGTCGGTGACTTGGAAGTGGAGTTGTGTGTTTTCTTTCTAATCTCCTAACATTTTTTCATACAAATAATTTTTGAAATTTTATATCGCAAGATGCCAGGGGGCAAGGTAAATACACAAAATTTTATTCTTCATTTCAGCCGAACACCAAAATGTAGATGTTTGTTTCTAAGATTGCTGTTCTAATTTTAAAACTCTAATCAAAACATTGAAATGAAGATAAGCAAATAAAATAAGCAGCTATAGGTTAGATTTGATGAAATCATAATGGTAATATGGTTAGTTAAATATGGTAACTAATATGGTAAGTTAAATATGGTAAGTTAAATTTTAAAAATTAAAACTTTCACTCAACAATAATGGCTTCATCCAGACCACACAATATTTCATCCTCTTTGTCAGTGTTGATCACAAGTTCTGATTTGGTTTGTAGTAAAACTTGAATAACCATGGATACTGAATTTAATGAATTCAGAGGGATAGATATATATATAGATAGATATATATATATATATTTGGTGAGGAAGTTTCCATCATGGAAATCTTGGGTTTTAGTCTGTAAAAGAATTCTGTTCTCACCAAGATAAATGCAAAAAGCAGTTACATATAATATATTCACATCTATAATCTAATCTTAAATCTTATGTGAGTATTCAGAGGAAAATATTACATTTCTATTGAACTTAATAGGATGGTAATGGATCAAGAATACTTGGTGAAATTCAAGTTACCACTACCAAGGAAGAACAGTTGGTATCAAATGCAAATAAACTATCAACTCTTTAGAGCTCAGAAACCTATACCTGTCTTATTGTGTAAGGACAAAGCTCAAAGATAGTTTGACAATCACATCTTACGGTTGTTGAACTAAACTCAGATACCTGAATTTTTTTTCAATAATTCTATGAAAATTGTTTCCAACAGGTTAAGATTTAAAATCTTGTGATTAAGTTAACAAAATTATTTGCAGAATTAACTATTTTAGAGAACCTAAATTTGTAAAAGAGTTGCTTTTTTTTTTTTTTTCTCCTTAGAAAGGTCATGAAAAGCAGGAGCAGCTTGACTATTTAGCTGCACCAAATGCTTTTCCAGGGGAGGTGGGGAAACAACTTAGAAGCTAAAGAAGGTAGTATGAAGCACTATATCTCGGTAAAATTGTCCAAACTTCTATTTTTTTTTATGATTTCACATGTCCACAGAATAAAAGCAGAGAGAAAAATCCTTTTTTCGAACTCTATTTTCATTTAAATGGGACCTTTGAGATTAAACTTTATTAAAAAAATTTTCAAACAAAACTATGGAACGAAGGACTCTTGGCTGTATTTTTTTCTTTAAAGTCATATAATTCATTGCAAACAGAACTTCATCGTTTCCTCAAATAGCTGGGAAACTCATTTAACTATGTTGTATGTGAACTTGTCGACAGATTTGAGAAAAGCAATTTTAGATGTCAGAATGAGAAAGCACCGAAGGGAAAAAAACAGTCTTTTTAAATGCAATCTCTATGTTAAGATGCATTATTATTCCCTGTAATGTTACCCTTTGATGTACGTATAATTCCTAGGGTAGTCAATTAAAAGATTAAAAGACCCTGTGGCCACATTATGAATTATAATTATTTGGGCAATCTGGTGCTCAGGTAGATAAATGGCCTGAAAAAGTTTGAAAATAATGATGCTAGTACAGAAGGAAGTCAAAATATGTTTTCGTTTTTGAACTCAACACTGTGACATAACTTCTTAAGCGCTTGTCTTTCAGTGTCAGCTCTTAGAGCCACAGGTTACTGACTTTTAAAATTTTTGGAGGAACTCAGAAGATAAGTAGGCTCACTCCTATTGAAATTGCACCACAGATAAGAACCCTAGTCTATAAAAACAATATGCCCAGTGCTTAGCACACACTCCTCTAGAAACATCTCAAAGCATTCACTCCTGCTGCCAAAATCAACTATAACCTTCCCCATCTGACCTTTTTCAAATCTGATTGCATTCCTCTATTTTCCCCTGTGGGCAGGTACATGGATCCAATCCACAGTCACTTTACAATCCCGTCTTGGAGGTGTGCAAGTATTAGTTCAGTCGTAAAAGCCTTGCCAGGAACAGTGGATATCTCTTCCGTCTGGCAAACCCTCGCTGTCTACCTAGAAACACTTCATTGGGAAGTTAGAGACACTTTCCCAGTTAAACATGAAGCCCTTTAAATCCAAAAATTCAATAGAGGCAATTTAATATTCTCTAGTGTGGATTCAGTGCACCACCTATACTAATTCATTATGGGATTTTTAAAAAATAATTGTCCTAGCAAGAATTCCAATGATGGACAATATAAACAGCAAATAAAATCCCTATAGAGTGGAATGAAGCACCTGTAATTAAACTGTATAGAAATGCATGGAAATATTTTAGGCTTAACTGTGATAATGCAAAGTATAATATCCAATTCTCTCCTATCCATTTATTCAACAAATATTTGTTAAAATAATAGTGAAAGGGAATATAAGGGAAGGGAGAAGAAATGTGTGGGAAATATCAGAAAGGGAGACAGAACATAAAGACTCCTGACTCTGGAGTCAGGACGAACTAGGGGTGGTGGAAGGGGAGGAGGGCGGGGGGTGGGGGTGAATGGGTGACGGGCACTGAGGGGGCACTTGACGGGATGAGCACTGGGTGTTATTCTGTATGTTGGTAAATTGAACACCAATAAAAAATAAACTTATTATAAAAAAAAACCTAGTTCATAAGGATTAAACCAGTCCTTAAATTAGATACTAAGATAATTTACCAAATAATTCAAATTTGAAATAATTTTCTCTGAAATTTATAATCTGGCCTTACTTTGAATTTAACTTTATAGTCAGCATAATTATTTCTATGACCTAAAATAATAATTAATTTTATATATATTAATTCAATAATATTTATCATGACGATTGATTTTAAAACTCCATGCACTTATATCTCACACATATGCTATGTATAATATATTTAGACATATAGCGTGCTCTCATGTGATACTTTGTAACTATTTAAGACAACAGGAACTAAAGGCTCTTAAAATTCAAGGTTAATAAGAATTATATGTGGTATCTTCTCTTACAACCAGATTTCAAATCTCCATCCACGCAGTGTTAGATTCAATAGCACTGGCTCAGAGCTAGAAATCTGCCTTTTGACAAGTGTAGTCTTCATGAATAACCCAAGTTAACATCACTTTAAGAAGCCAGAGAGTTGAGTGTCATTACTCTGATTTCACTGCTTTCAATCAAGATTCACCTAATGAATAAAACGTGCATCTTTTTGCTCAAAAGCCCTTAGGCAACCACACCACTCAAACCTGTAGCTGTTCTTTCAATGTTGCATCAAACTGAACCATATAAACAATTTTCTAAAATGCTAAATAGGCATTGTTGACTAAATTCATGGATTCTTCTTGGAGAGGACACTAATTATATACGTTCTGATACTGAAAGAGCATGTATGTTTTTGCAATAATTTATAATACAGCCCGGATAGTACATCAGTAGGTAACGCCTTTGGATATTACGAAAATAGAAAGGAAGGGTGTATTCTAGTTTATGGGGCGTGAGTTCAGTCGGATACACTTACAAACAACCGAGTCACTTAGCTAAAGAGCCTCTGTCGGCAGAAGCTTTTCTCCTGCTCGAGTCCCTGTTCCCTGAAGAAGTTTCCCTCACTTCATAAGATAGTGTGACTAGTGGTAATGACTCTTCGGATTTGTGGCACATTTGGTGGCCAGATGCACTTCTAGAGATATATGCCAAAATCAGATAACCTGACCCTGTATACTTTTAAAACTACTAACACAACAAATTTCTTGGAGCTGCGATTTATCTGGACAAGCAAATAAATATATGGTAGATAAATTCACATCCCGTGAGAACACGAAGCAAGAAAGTGCTCCATAAACTTCCTTCTCCTCGTTCTGCCCTCCAGTTCCACGTGGATGAACACTTCAAGGATCTGGACACATGATGACCACAAGATTTGTTTCTTGAGTCTCTGGCTTCTGCTAAGGACCTGAGAACAGAAAACCAACAGATGGGTGCTGCCCTCATCTAATCTATGATATATTCATCCCTGTTGAAGAGTACGCATCATATAAATTCCTTCTTTGTTGAAATGCAACTGGAAATAGGAGAATATATAAAGTAATATTAAAGACAAAATGCCTTAGAAGATAAAAGATCACTGATTATATACTTGGTTTTTGTCTTCTATCTCTAAAATACCAATAAGATGGTTGAAAAATATTTATTAATTGCATTTAATAAATATATACTTGTATATGTCATTATTTAAATCACAGACAGGTTAGATAGGAAATATAATAGTTGAGTTTTTTTTACTACACCATTGGTTTTTAATTAAGCCCAAATTTTGAATCTAGTCCTTTCAAATATAAAAGAGATCTAGACATACAAAGTCAAATTTTTTTACTAGCCTCAAAGATCTAAAACAGTTCCTGCTGGACAACACTATTTTTGTACATCATAGATGTGTTGTATCTGGAAGAGGTAACTTCAGAAATGACACTGGAGTGCTTCGACTCTTAAAGTTTCTTCTTGTGTTTTGTTTTAGAGAAGGGGATGTAAAAATCTCACTGCTACCACCAACTATCAACTTTGTCCCCCCATCAGTGATTAGTCATAAATGGACACGCCTCCAGAAACACTTTTCCTAAGAGCACATGGCTCCCTGGGGCTTCTCAATCTGTTCACAGATTTGAAAGTAGCACCACCGAATCCTCTTCAGCCTGAAAATATATGGTACAAAAGTAGCTGATCTGGATCTGAATCCCATTTCTCTCACGTATGAATTGTATAATCTTGGGTATCTGAGATTTGTTCTTTTCATCTGCTGAATAGGCATAATTATCACGCCCAACTCAACGAGTTGCTATGAAAAGTGAATATGAAAATATATAAGGGGGCACGAGGGTGGCTCAGTTGGTGAAGTGTCTGCCTTCAGCTCAGGCCATGATCCCAGGGTCTGGGGCTGGAGCCCACATCGGGCTCCCTGCTCAACGTGGAGTCGGCTTCTCCCTCTCCCATTGCTCCCCACCCCCACACTTGTGCTCTCTTTCAAATATATAAATAAAATCTTTAAATTTTTAAATAAGTTTTAGACAATTCCTCTATTATCAAATATGTATCTGCACTAGATACCCATCTATACCTGTATTTGTGTAGACACCAGGAAAGAGAAACTCCAAAGTACTCCTTGTCCATGTACTTAGAGTTTGTGATCCACAGAGCTCATTTTCTTTACTCCACCTACATCTTTTTCAGAGGAACACATCTGTGTACCATGAACTGAGAGAAGGTCTCACTGCCTTGAAGAGACGACCCACGTCAGCGCCGTCTTACCACATGCGTGACAACAGCCCTCAGGACAGCCTGGCCGCCGCTTGTCCATTGCCAAGAGCAGCTCAGTGCAGTCTCCCAGGGGCAGAGGAGTCTTGGACGAGAAGGAAAATCGCATGCCGTATTGTTCTCTTCCTCTACATTTTTCTTCAGCCTCCTGGAATAATCTTGTAAAATATTTGCATCCTTTTTGGAGACTATCCAAGTGAGAGCAGTTACGGAAAGTGTCTTCTGTTCAACATCAGCAATATAACATACACTTAAGCTACAATCAGCTAAAAGCTAGACAGAGCAAACACTTCATTTCGTTTCTCATCATAGAGATAATAGTTTATAAATTGTTTTGTGTTCCTGAACTCAGGGTAAAAACTTGAGAGCTTTTTTGCCAATTTCTTTTATGGCACACAGGGTGCATTAAGCAATGTCTCGACACTTGCTGACTTTCTCTGACACACAGACAGACACACACAGAGAGGAGATAAAACAGTAATAATGGATTCTGTTACTTTATTATCTGGGAAACTAACTTAGCTTAGTTAGGTTTTTGGTTTTTAGTTATACACACACACACACACACACACACACACACACAAACTCAGATAGATGCATAGTACTGCATATTTTAAAGTATATTTGGAGCAAAATAATTTCCTTAAAGTTACATTCTATTCCTAGTAGTTTTAGTTCTATTGAGACAACATAGAATTTCAAAATTATGTAGTTGACATAACTAATTAATAATTTACTTTAAATGATATTAAGCATCACGTTACATATTTTGGGTTCTACTATAACAAATGTTGACAAGTTAACCTATATTTTTAATGCACTACAATTTTACAACCAAACTCTGCTACATATACCAATAATCTACCAAAGGAACGGAAGTATATAAAATTCTAGATATAAAATTAGGCAAGTAAAATTGGCCTTAGTATAAAGAAGCTGAATGACTTAGGAAAATGTTGCGTAAGAAGTAACTGCTGACAAAATTGTGCCCCAGCAAGATCAACTTGATTATCATAATAGGCTGTATAATTGCCACCATATTATCCCATTTCTAACCAAGGACTACTGTTCAGTCCACTAGAGAAATTTATTTCACTGTAAATTCAGTATATATTTTAGAGAAGATAGCAACAGATGAGAATCATTTACAGTAGTGTATTTCAACATTAAATTTTCTGGAATATTGTATTTTGAGAATTACCATTATTTTCGAGCTTTCTTGAGCTAGCATTTAAATCTTAAAATCTTACAGGCTGTGGCACGAAATCTATGATTTTTGTACAAAATTGTGGTAGGACAATGGATATTTCTTAAAGCGTGGTGAGGAAAGCTGAGTATTGCTTTTAAATGCATATTTTATAATATGAAGGTATAGAAGTCCTGAAGAGGAAATCATAAGTTATATTGCAAGTCCTGGCCCTCTTACCTCACTTGGAGATAGTGGATATTTTCTGGCTGGTGAAGATGGTTCACTATCCAGCCCACTTCCCTTCACTGCCTTTTCCTACCTACCTGGAGGCTTTGGGGCCAGGTGCTGAGAGGAGTTTTGTCGGGATAAAAGGAACCTTGAATCCTGGAGTAAAGTTGCCCAGAAGGGAAACCATACAAAGAATATTTTCATTGGGCTTGATGTGAGTGAGTGAGTTGGTAAATGCATATGTGTGTGTGTGTGTGTGTGTGTGTGTGTATTATATATACAGTGTTGTGTTACCAAGATACTCGCACAGTTGACCTGCCCCGACGACTGCAGCATTTAAAGCAGCATGAATAATACCTAGACTATGGAACGAGGCCGCTATACAGCAGCATCCAGTTAACACCTGCTATTTTTATTATTATTAATAGACAAGGTAAATCATTTCGATTTAAAGTCACACTGTAGGAACTAGATAAAAAAGAGAGATTAAAACTAATTATAATAATGAAGGAATGGGGATCCCTGGGTGGCGCAGCGGTTTGGCGCCTGCCTTTGGCCCAGGGCGCGATCCTGGAGACCCGGGATCGAATCCCACATCGGGCTCCCGGTGCATGGAGCCTGCTTCTCCCTCCGCCTGTGTCTCTGCCTCTCTCTCTCTCTCTCTGTGACTATCATAAATAAAAAAAAATAAAAATAAAAAAAAAAAATAATGAAGGAAGAACTCGGGTAGTGAAAATATCTTGACTAGGGAGGCATGCCAAGAAGCATTGTAAGGCGTATTACCCAAAGTGAACAAGTGTCTCCTGTTGCTAAAAACGAGAAGATTCGGATCAAACGCTAGATACTTCTTGACTGAGAGATTTATGGAAACCTATGATAATGATGATTAAAGATTTAAAAAGGAGTGTTTTTAAAAGGGAGGTAGCAATATAAAAATTAAAGTCTAAAGAGAATTTTCTGGAAGAAAAAGACATAGAATCAACCTGCTGTTTCTGTAAACTTCCTGTTCTTAAGCAAAACCTAAAATATACAAAGCAAGTTCCTTTCTCATGACAGAGTACAGAAATAGGGAATATAGAACACAGTTTTCTTTAATAGCAAACCTTACATAGATAATGACAGAGAACAAGTCATCAAATCGTTCACTGGGACGCCTGGGTGGCTCAGTACTTGAGCATCTGCCTTTGGCTCAGGGAGTGACCTCGGGGTCCTGGGATCGAGTCCCACATCGGGCTCCCTGCATGGAGCCTGATTCTCCCTCTGCCTGTGTCTCTGCCTCTCTCTCTCTCTCTCTCTGTGCCTCTCATGAATAAATAGATAGAATCTTAAAAAAATAAACAAATAAACTCCTTTCACCCTTTATTAAGGCCAGGTGATCAACTTAAGTTTGTATGATAATTTAATTGGAACTTGCCATATGTTGACACATGTATAATGCTGTCTAAAAACATACCATAATGAAAATGTACAAATTGTATATGTTTCATTATCTTAAATAATTATTTTTATTTAAGTGCGATCTTTTTTTCTTTCCTTTGTTCAGTTAGATTTGAGATATTAAAGTGCTTTTTAATACTGAAGCAATTGAAAATATTTGTATTTCAGCTCTGTTACTCTAAGAGGATAAAATGACAGTACAACAGCCTTCTAGTGACATCTACTGAACAACCAAATTCTTCCTTTAGCAATAAATATAAAAGGATAAAGTATCTGAAAAACAGGAAAAAAAGAATTTTCCTGAGCTTCCATACAGAATTAAAATATGAAATTTTAAGTCAGACAATTCGGTATTACTTAGTTAAATGTGACAGGTAACTAGTTTAACAAGAATATTGATTGTGCTGACACATCACAAAATATAAATTACTGCCAAAGTATGCTGTCAATTTTACTTCCTCATGATGTCCATTTCCACAAAAATTTGAGTATAACTAAGAATAAAAAAAAAGATTGCTTATGAATGGAGGTGCTGACGAGTAAGTAATGAGTGTATAACAGACTCAAGAAAATTCGAGAAAGAACGAGACATAGAAATTTAAAAAAGCTTATAAAGAAATTGAAGTAAACAAAGTATTTGAAAAGATTCTAAGAACTAAAGATTATTTATTAAATGTACGTATTAGCTAAATTAATAAATAATAAAAATATGACAGGGGCCAATGATTAGTAGAAAATTATTAATTATTTTTAATGTTAGTAAAATGTATAGATTAGTAAGACCTTTAAATTCTATTATATTAAAGAATTTTCCTGATATATTCTCATTTAATCAACCAGGTAGCCCCAAGAGGTGAGTATATTTTAGGTTTAGCTGGCAAGGAAACCATGGCGACGTGAGCTTAAGTGGCCAGGCTCATGTCATAGGGCAGGACGAGGTCATAAAACTTGGACTTCAGAGATTAACCCCGGTGTCCTTTACATTACAGAGCTCCCATTTAGAGGGAAAAAATGCATTCTTTAAAGAAGACGCTTACAACATTTGGCATGTGTCAAAAACACAGCTATTATAATTCATCACTTAAAATAGTGTGTCATGACCTTGGGACAATCATCTGCATTCTTTAACTGAAAAATAAAGCTGTCAGGTATTTTTTAAATATTTCTTTTATGCTTTACTGATTTTTTCTTTCTATAATATTATCTTAAATATTTTAGAACATTCCATTTGTACATATTAGTTTTTGGCACCTGTTTCTGATTTTAAATTATGGCTGTAATTATGCAAGAATCCAGCCAAATTCAGTTGATGATATTTTTATTGCTCTTGTCAATAAAACATAGATGATTTTAAGAAAAGCTTTATATCAAGAATACCATAATCTTAATGACACAGAACAATTATTGTAATTTCCTTAAAGATAAGTAGAAAAATCATTGATTTTTCACACAGTGTTCTTAACCAACGTCAAAACATCAATGTAGTTGCTTGCTCTGACGCTCATGGATGCTGCCAGAGTTGCACACAGATTGATAAAGTTTAAGCATGCTTAGCACCATTCCGTGATGAAATAAAAGCAAGATAATTCAGTGGAGAAGTAGATCATAGCTCAAGAGGCATCACTTCCACTGTACCACAAAGAGGAAAGAAGCAGTGATGTAGATAGAGGCATATTTGTAGATTCAGAAGTGGGTAGGAGATTGTCGATTCAGCGGGTCTCCATTGCTCAAACTTTGAACATTGAAAAGCAGAACTAGCCCTTGGCCAGCTTCTAAGAGGTAACATCTGAACCCTTGGATTATTCTGTTTAATAAGCGTATTTCTATATGCTTGAGGGCTTGAGTCAAGCTGTCTCTTTCTGATCAAATAAGCTTATTCTTTTGATGTAATTCCTGATAAAGGAGTTGTATTTATTGGCGTTTGAGGTGCTGGTGGGGAGGAAATGAGGCTGGAACCTGCTGGTTGAGGTCAGTTACGTGGGCCCCAGACCCCTGCAGGAATGTTTGGATCATGATTTTTCATCTTGTATTGACCAGTCTATTAGTCTCTGCTCTGCAACTGTAGACTACTTTTGGCAGCATTTTGTATGGATTTTGAGATTTGTCACTACCTAGAGGATCAAATACTCTATCATCGCATGGTGTATTAATTAATTAAAAAATTTTTATAAGTAATGGAATTTAACGTAATTGTGACACAAACATAGACAGGGTGGCGGTGGGATGACCAAGCACAGATGTGGATGACCTGTGCCTCCAACCCTCTGAGGCCAGCAGTCCTTGCTGGACACCACTCCCTGGTGGACAAACACTGATGTGGCTGAGGGGCAGCATCACATGGCACAGATGACCCTGGGAAGGCACCTCCGCAGAAGCCTCAGGGAGGAGGCCAGGAGCCTCTGAGGAGCAGGAGCTGCTGCCACAGATGCCATGGCTGGGGTTGGCCAGATGTGGGAGGAAACCCAGCACCAGCCTTGCAGAGGAGGGTGGTGCACCCTCAGTAAGTGCTGCCCAAGAGCTTCAGGACAAGGGGCAGGAGGCACGGACGGTGAGCTGCATGTAAACAACAATGAGCGGACGAGACAGAACCGGGGAACAATCATGAACCTACAACATTCAACAGAATGGCCATCTGTTTAACAACGTGTATTAATGAAATTTGTCATTTTCTTTGATCAGTAAGCAAGTTTCAAACAAGATCTCTGAACCAAATTACTTGCTGAGATTGGCCTTCCTCTTGACTTGGATTCCTTTCTCCAGTACCGCTGTATGTCTTCAAGAACACATTAGATGCAAAATAAATGTTTACAGTGATGTTGATGGTGATGATACATGAAGACTGATGACTACTCTAAAGAGTCATTGTACATACACTGAAATCAAAGAAAATTATATGAAAATGAGAAAGGTAAAATCGTGAAGAATCTCTTTGAAGTCACCAAAGTTTAAACAACATTATTCTATGATGTCTCATTATCCAATGCTTCCATCTGACATGCCTTTTGTTATTCACATTTAGTTCACCAAACAAACCAAAATCTTGTAATTTTTAAATGTATTTTAAACTTTCAACCTAAGAATCATAAACTGTGTGACAGTATCTGATTACCCTGCTTGTTCATGGAATATCTTAAATGACCAATTTTAACTGTGTTATGAATCTGTCTCCATTCACGCAAGGAGATTAAAAGAATAATTCCTCCTGGAAACATTTAATTTTAAATAATTTTAACTTCTTTAATGCATGGATGAGTAAATGAAAGATGGATTAAATGAATAAATGAATAAATCTAAACCTCTTAAAATTAAAAAAAAATGTTTTAAAAGTTTTAAAATTAAGAGAAATTGATGGCTATGTTTTCAACAAGAAATGATGCAGTGTTGGGATTCCCAAGGGGCATGGGTACATTTCCTATACACAAATAACCTTCTTTTAACCTTGCTAGGAATTCAAGCTAAGAATACTAGGATACTCATTCATGTCCATATTTCCAAAATATTACATATACTTCCCCAAAAAACACATAAAGGATAGTCATCTAGGTCTACTCTATGCCTTCAGGTAGTTGAGGTATTTTTGCACAATTTATGAGGAGAGAAGAAAGGGGCAGAAAATCTAAGTAACTAAGACAAAATTGAACAGCTGATAAAGGGGAAATTTGGAGTTCAGGTAAAATATTAATGTAGCAGGTACACATTTTCAGAACCTCAAACTTATTTAAATGATATGACTTATTTTTTAATAGGCCAACTTCATCTCTCTCTAAAGAGAGAGACTACACAGTCCAAATCAACTCCAGATGAACACAGTGTACTTGGATTTTCCCATCTCTGGCCTCTTCCTCTCCCCCAGAGACCAGTGTCAGTTTCTGAGGATACATGAAATATCATCACACAAGTCGAGAAACTGAGGGTGTGACGAGACCTCTGAGGGTAATGGTGATCATCTATCCTAAGTGGCCATGTCATGCTGGATCATTAGTGATCGTTTCTATATCTAAAGTCCTTACTTACTCTGTGCCTGACACTGTTTTGTACATTTTATCATGTATTGATTTTCCATAGATTTTTTTTTTTTATTTGAGGAATCTGAGTCACAAAAATGGTGCTATTTGCCAAATGTCCTACAGCTAGAATGAGGACTCTGGCTTCTGATTCTGAACCCAGTCACTGCAATACGCTGCCTCTGAATGTTCCCAAGATGCCTCCGTGTCCTGTGTGTGCGTGTTCTTTCAAATCTATTGAATCTAGGCTGCTCCCTCTCAGTAGGATCCATGTGCCTCTCTCCACACGCCGTTCCCGTGCCATGGTACACAGGAAATATTCTATGGGAATCACCTGCTAGGACAAGACAGGGGTATAACATAGACCTCCTATAATCTCACATCTGCCAACCATGTGGAGATTCCATCATCCCTACCTTTCGGAGCTAGCACCAGCAGCCAACCCAAGTACAAAGACCCTTTTCAAAAAACCACTGGTCTCCTCACTTCTCTGTAGAATTTTCTTCCCATGAATGTTGGGTGTGGGGCATGGAGGAGAAGGATGATGGCTATGCCTCCACAGGTATCCCATCTAGATCTGTTTTACAAAAAAGCTAAATTTTATTAAAGCTTAAAACCCAACAGTTTTATGTCTTTGTCCTCTAGTCGGCTTGACAGTTTCCCATGGAGACTGGGTTGTAACAGAGTTAGAGATCCACAGACGTTGAGGGAACAACAGCAAACGCGTCCTAATGTCCTATCACCACAACAAGGTAAAAATAACGAAATACTATCTCTTGTCCCCAGAGAATTCAGGGACCTCAGATCCAAATCCTTACCTTCTAATTCCTTGTGATTTCTAGAATATCTTGTAGGTGTTTTTTAAAAGCAGCTACATTCTGCCATCTCCCCATGTGATATCAACATGCATTTTTTTTTTTTTCACTGTAGTGGTTGTCTCAGAAATGTCGTGAGGCTTCTCTCTGGAGCTCTTCTCTAACATACTACAGAATCACATGAGGAGTTAGAGGAAATACTCTCTACTCCAACTTACGTTACGTTCTCTTCTCAGGACTCATCCTCCATCTTCAAAACTTTATTTGATATTGTCCTTCATATTTCTCACTCTTTATTATAGCCTCCAATACATAACAATCTTCTGTGATTCTAGAAAAACTGGACTCAAACTTAGTGGCCCATACCAAAGTCTCTTCAAATGATGTATTTTTCTCGGGCTACGTTTATCTTCTTTGGCTTTTTCCCTTTGGAGGTGAGTTTCATCTACAGATACTAGTTATGTTTACTCGCCAGCTTGGCTGTTAAAAAATAAACTGAAGCATATTGAAACTGTTTTAGAGTTTATTTGAGCAAAAACTTATTCAAATCAGGTGACGCCAAACCTAATGTGGTTAGAAGAGAGCTCCGCCGAAATGATCGAGAGAAGAGGCTAACCCAGAGAAGGTATGGAAGCAAGGAATGGACATTATTGATTGGCTTCAGCTTAAAGCCCAGTTGGCTGTTGATGATTGATTGCCCTGAGCATTTTGATTTCATGACCCGCAGGCATTTACAGACTGAGGCTGTGGTTTGCTTATGTAGGCAGCCATGCATTAGAGCCACCTCAGTCTAATGCCCTCCTTGTTTAATTACTTTAACAGAGTTGTAATATCTAAATTTTGTGGTGGCAAAATAGCCCTGATACACTCATTCTTGCCCCACACCACAGAAGAATAGTTTATCTTTGTGCACACAGATTAAAAGATATAATAGATTAATAGAGTCTCAACTGATCTTTGAACTACAAAACCAGATATGACTAAAGAGGGAAACCCAAACTGAATGACCCCAAACCACACCTGTGTTTTTCTATTCTGGAACCCGGAGTACACATGTCAGACAAGCTATAGTGCTCTTAACATGGGAGGGATGTGGCCCTAATGGTAGGGTGTGGGGATCAAGTGGAGGTGGGAAGAGGAGCGAAAGTTACTCAGCACCATCATGGCAGGTTTTTCCTATCACAAAGAGAAAAGGTTGGGTGGGTTTTACAAACAAATAGAACCAATTAATGTTTCATAACATACACGTGGTTCTAGTAAGTATTATTCACATCAGTTAAATCAAAATTGCATACTCCTCTAGGAAGCTCAGGTGCTGGAGGCAGGCACAATTTTCTTCCCCTGGATCTACAGCTCTTTGGTTTCTGAATAGAGACACTCCTGCCTGCCGGTAGCAAGACATATAGACTTTTGACAAATATCCAGGGCTTGATGAAGCTACCGTGGGCAAGGATCGTTTGTCCAATATAGTATTTTGTGAATATTTCGCAGCACTATTCATTAAGCTTTAAGACTTAAATAATCTTGAAAATCCTTTTGAAATGATAAGCAATTCAGAAATGTTTTTATGATTTTGCATTTTACAGTAGATGTGTGAGCTTCAGATAACCAAAGAATGGCAGAAGGTAGAAATAATCCAGGCTTTTGGATTTCAAATCCTGCCTTTCTAGCCTTTAGAATACCCAGGGTAGCAAAAGATGTGTTTCTCATGGCCTAAAGCCAGTGGGGAGCATGTTTCCCTCTCATAGTCCAGGGTCAGGTGGTTCCCGGTTTTCACAGGCTGAATTCAGATGAGGCAGTTGGTCTGCATTCAGCTTTGTTTCTAAGTGCTGAGTGATTTCATGCACTTATCCTTTCTTTTCTGCCTGTCTGGTTTCCATGGAAATGCAGGCCTTTAGAAAAAGCAGAGCCTTGCACCTCATGCACAGGCAGTGTGTGTTATTTTTGGAGTCAACTGAGTAGTGAACACATCCCAAAATGTCAGTGTGAACAGGTCCTGGCAAGGGCAAGCAGGGATACAGAGTGAAGGTACAATAACCAATTGTCTTACTGTAGAAAGAACTGTGCATCCAGGGGGGTCACCAGTTATCTGTTATTCTACAAGAAATACAAAATTTATCTTGGTAAACATTAACCTAAATGGAAGGAGGACATAAGATGGAGAAAAATTCAAACGGGCTTTTGTGGCTTCACTAAATATTTATTGAGGAATATTTATCAGGAATTATAGAGATGGACCTCTTACTCAAGTGAGCACTTAAATAAAATTTTTCTAAACTTTAGATCTGTCAACTTCTCCACCAGAGTACATAATTTCACAAATAATCTTTCCTAAGTAAGTTAAAATGCATTTCTTCTCCCAAACACAACCACCTTCAAAATAAAATGAAGTGTGATACTAATTTAAGGAAAAAAAAATTAAAGGCACTCGAAAAAACTATTGATTGCGTTATTTAATGGGAAATAATTTTGTGTATCCTTGAGTTATAAGCTGATTCTTGGTGAACTTATTTTACTTAATATTTCTTAGTTTTCATTCTTGATATGTTACAGTTCTAGAGCACACACAACTGGCTTCATTTCTATTGCTAACAGAACTTCTTAAACCTCACATAAAGTCATGGTGGGCTTTAAGGAGATGCTTGGATATAGAAATGTTAATCATAAAAAATGACTTGCTAATTGCACAGTTAAAGTAATCCCCTCTTTATGCAAGTCCAAATTCAAAGAACTCTGCAATTTGTTTTAAATTTTCTCTTCTTCCAATTAGATCCCTGACAAATTTGTTTAACATAAAGGATAAGAAACAATAAATAACATACAAAATGCTGTGGGATAAATAAATCAGTGTATATGAAGGGAAATTATTACTCAACTAAAGCTTTGCCTTGTAAGAGGTTATGTCCATGGAGGAAAGTGGAAAAGCAAAAAGGTGCAGAAAAGAAAAACACCTAAAACGCTCACACACAAAGGGCAAAAATGTAGATTCATACAAATAACTCTCAAAACTTTGTTTTGTATTCTGAGGGAGCGGAACTCAAAAAAGGAAGGAACAAAGTAGCTTAGGTCTCAAGAGAAAGGAAAGAAGAAAACTCTTATTATGACCTAGAGGCCAAATCTAACTTTAACCAGAATGGCGAAATGAGAAAATAAAATCGAGACAACAAACCAATTTTAATACTTTGTTGTTTTAATAAGGGAATAAAGGCGATGTGTCGCTGGAGAAGGAAAGGTAAACCACAATCAGAATCACCTACCATGAGCATGCCAAGTCGAAAGCTCCAGTAAACATACCTGGTTTTCCCGGCTTGATTGAGGTATTGTTGACATATAACATTGTATACATTCTAATAAGCGTATCTTAATGAAAAACATAGATATAGATAATACTACATTTCAACTAAGGATGACTTTTTGAGATTCGTTTTAACTATTTTTATCCTTAATGAGAAAAGTGCATGCTTGTGAGCCCATGCATCAGCCAAAAATATGCTTGTTCCTTTAAAATATAAAGCTTTGTCTCAAGCATCCAGGAAAAGAAATAGTTGCTGTCGTCCAGGAATCAGCACTGCCCATCACTCATCATGGCTCTTGCAATTCAATGCCAGAGAGGTCATGTGGGACTGAGGATGAGTGACACATTATAGGCCACTGGCGATTCAAAATCTGCCTCAGAAACATAGATACCTAAAAATTATACAAGCATATTTTAGATGATTTTTATGTCTTGAAATCATTGTCTTTTGAGTCCCCCCTGCTCAGATTTAATCGTACGTAACTAACAGGAAAACATTCCTTTGCAAAAGCCCTGCTGTGTCCAAAACTCAGCTCACCAAAACTCAGTCCACTACTCCTGCGAGCTGCCACCTATTTCCATTCCTACCCCGGGAAGAATATTTGCGTGTTCTCCCATTACATCTGCCTCTGCCTCACTGCTTACGATGGGCTTATCCCTGGTCCCTGCATCTACATAAATGAGGACTGACGACTGGGAGAGAAAGAAATGAGCCTCTGAGAAATGCCAGGTCATGTCTTTAGATGTAAATCTTTCTGATTGGTGTCATCATCCGGCCTCAATTTTGCCAGGGTTTGCTACTGGACAGAGAACATCTTCGAAAATGTGCTGCCACCCGTGATACACGGACATCTTCGGGGTTCACCTCATCTCATGGGTAGGACTCGAGTCTGGTCTTCTCTTAGTGAACTTCTCTTAGCTCCTAATGACCCTTCCTTCCCCCTTGTAAGAGCTCCAATCTCTCTCTCTCAAAAAAAATAAAATAAAATAAAGTGTTCATTTATCTGCTTGGGAATTTTTCCTGAGAAATACTGGGTCATCTATGCAGCTTGCTGGCATCTCTTTCAATGTGTGTAAATCAAATATGCCTGATGCCAGCTTAGCCATCACGGCTCTGGACTCTAGGAAAGGGCGCCGGACTGTGTGATGTGCTCTAAGACGCAAGCCTGAAATCCAGGTCCGGAAAGTAAATGAAAGGATCTTATGTCAGTCAACTCCCTGCCTAATCACCAACAAGGTGCTGGAGTTAGCCCGAGGAATCTGCTACAGTCTGTTTCATGAATTCTTAAGGGGACCTGCCTTGCGTGCAACTAGAGACTTGCAGGGACTTTAATATCTCGACGGTGTCAGGAAGACAAGCCAAGGACAAGACACATCACAGGCTCTGCATTTATATAAATGAAATCGCCAGTACGTCTCAGCACTTGGAATCTCCAACTATTATGTAACTTCTTTGCGCACTGGTGGCACTTTTAAAATTTTTGAAAGGTGGAGCACAGAGGGTTTTTAGGATAATGCAACTCTTCTGTATGATATCATAAAGGCAGACTCAGGCCCTTATACATTCGTTAAAACCCATAAGATGTTCAACACCAAGAGCGAGCCCTAATATAAACTATAGACTCTGAAAAATAAAAAATAAAAAAAAAAATAAACTATAGACTCTGGGTGAAAATGATGTGCCACTGTAGGTTCATCGATTGTAACAGATGTACCACCCTGATGGGGTATATTGATAACGGGAGAGAATACACACGTGTGAGGGCAGGGGGGGTGTGGGAAATCTCTATACTTTCTGCTCAATTTTTCTTTGAACCAAAAGCTGCTCTAAAAAATACAGTTTTAGGGTTTTTTTTTTATTTTATTTTGTTTAATTATTTTATTTATTTGAGAGAGAGAGAGAGAGACTGTGTGCACAGAAGGGAAGGGCCAGAGGGAGAAGGAGAGGGAGAGAACCTCAAACAGACTCCCCACTGAGCACTGAGCCCTACATGGGGCTGGATTCAGGCCCCTGACATCATGACACGAGCCAAAGCCAAGAGTCAGACGCTTTAACCGACTGAACCACCCAGGCGCCCCATAAAATATATTTTTTAAAAATGTTTTATATCACATAAAATGAATGCATGTCTTACTTCTGCCTAATGTGACACTGGGAACAGGCACAAAGTTTTATTCGTTTCTTTGACCCCACCTGCCATGTCTGCATAGGGCGTCACTAACAGGAGGTTCTTAGTAATTGTTGTTGGAAGCATAACCCCTTCAGGCCAGTTTTGTCGCTTACTGTTGAATTATTATTTATAAAACTCATAGTCAAAACATAGTTATGCTTAGTCAGACTGTAGCTACACACGATATTGTATGAAGCTGATTGACTCTTTGTCCTCCTGTTGTTTCATGAGGAATTCCAACCCCCTCCTCCATGAATTTAATCTCCAGTAGAGATTATGTCTACTTACTCACATAAATGCAGCCCACAGATACGCAGCTCAAGAAAGGTAGATTAAATATACTGTATTCATCAGAGACTCCAGAACCTGAGTTTCTGTTCACAGTCCGTGTTTGACCTCTATTCTCAAGGTCAACTCATGTTTCAAAACGGCTGGACTTCCTGCCATCAAGTTGGTTTTCCAGGGCAAAAGAAATCAACTTCAAAAACCTCTTCCTAAGGAAACGAATTCATTTAATAACATTCCCAGAGACTTCATAAAGTCACCACTTAGATTTCACCGTGGAGGATTGAGTGGCGGGCCTACCCTGAGTGGCGAAGATTATGAGACATGGAGTCGTTTACTCTGGATGGCAACATGGCTCCAAAACTCAGAGGTCTGCCACGGGGGAGGAAAATGAGACCTCGTGTTGGGTTTGCCAGAGTAGCCTGTGCCTCACTGACCCTCGAACGTGCCTGAGAACCTCTCCCGTGCCTGCCTCCCCTTTAACAAACCACTGCACAACACCCGTACGTGCTTCTCCTGTTCTGGATCCCTCTTTGACGTCTGATGTTCTGGGAGCCGCTCCCTGGCATCATCATGCCCTCCGCTGTGCCTTCAGAGTGGGAACTTCGGCGTCAAGCACCAAGAGGGCTGTATCCAGATATTCCCTCCCGAAAGCATTTTATTCTCAAGTTTCCACAACAGATCTTTACTCTAAGCTTTTTTGGAATGAATAATTGCTGCCCTAACTTCATGCAGCCATTTGCAAACTGGACACCGAGCCAGAATTTTCATGCCCAAGATCTTGGAAATTTCTGCTGAAACTCTCAGACCATGGCTCCTTTCTCAAAGTCTCCACTAGAGCTCCAGAAACTGGATGCTGCCCTGAGGTCAGGCCCCTTGTCCACTTTCTTCCTCAGGCCTCCTTTGACCAAAACAGAGCACATCTCACGAGTGTCAAATCTGGGAGATGGACATGGGTCGCACTCCTCTTGGATTCTGGTAGGGCATCCCCCTGGGAACAATTCCTGGTTATTTTCTCCGGCGTATACATGAATCGGTCATTCCTTCTACACTGTGTCTGCTTTTGTTGTTGATGTTGTTTTACAAAATTTCTCTTCAGGTCGTAAAAGGAAGCTCTGTAAGTAGATATATTCTATTATTATTAAAAGTTCAAACATCAAATCTTAAGGAAATTGTCACATGATTGGATTAGATTTTAGAGTCAGATATAAACAGAGTGAATGTATTCTATTTATAAGCACAATTAGAGAAACAAAAAAATGTGAGAATTTAAAAACGTGTTCACTTTTATATGTTTTAGGTTTTTGATGATCCAATTTTATCTCATAAGCCATTTCTTAGACACATTCATGGGTCATGTATACATGAGAGCAAGGACAGGATAGCCCATGTGTTAATTATTTAGGAGAAACAAACCAAGTGACTGGCTTCCTTTTTGGCCAAATTTTCAACACTAGACTCACATCAGCGAAAGAATTTTGAAGCGGAATACAGTGGGCAAGAGAAACGGATCAGAAGCGAGAGAACATGTGTACTTAGGGAGAGGCTCTCTGGAGCCAGGCTGTCTGAGTTCAAATGGCAACTCAAATACTCATGTGCTTGTGATTCTGGAAAAGGTAATTAATCTCTCTGTGCCTCACTTCCTGAATCTGGGAAGCAGAAATAATAACATTATGTGGCTTTTGAATTACTCTGCATAAATACCTTGAAGCTCATCTGGTAGGTGCTGTGCTCTATAAGTCTTAGCTATTATGATTAACTTGAAAAAGACTTCAGAACGCGGTACATCGTATTGCAAATCACTCTTATTAGTGGAATACTTGAGCCAACTTTTTGATTGCATCGAAGGTATCAAACATGTCCCAGTTAGAATCTGCTTCCCCTAAAAGATAACTATTAATAGCCACCTGCCCCCTCCAATAAGAGCCTACGGAAACCTGAAGAAACTAACAAGCATCAACATCAAGTATCTTCTCTGTGCCTGGTATTTCCGGCCACCTCATGGCGTAGCTCCACGATGCGTCAGCACCACGTATTCCTATTGAATTGAATGCCAGGGGGTGCCAGTAATATAGACAGCAGGGTAATGGGTAGCCCCTGGAGTCGTCCAAAACAAAAGTCGTGGCTATTATGCCAGCAACACACATATATTTTTTTTCTTCCAAAATTTTATTTAAACTCAAGTTAGTTAACATACTGTCGTATTAGTTTCAGGAGTAGAATTTAGTGATTCATCACTTACGTACAACACCTGGTGCTCATCCCAGTAAGTGCCCTCCTTAATTCCTACCATTCACTTAACCCATCCCTCCACCAACCCACCTCCCCTCCGCCAACCCTCAGTTTGTTCTCTATATTCCAGAAACACTTACGGTTTGTCTTCCTCTCTGTTTTTATCTTATTTTATTTTCCCTTTCCTTCCCCTCTGCTCATCTCTTTTGTTTCTTAAATTCCACATATGAGTGAAGTCATGTGGTATTTGTCTTTCTCTGACTGACTTATTTTGCTTAGCACAATACCCTCTAGTTCCATCCATGTCACTACAAATGGTAAGATTCCATTCTTTTTGATGTCTGAATAATATTTCACTATATATCCCCAACATATTTTTGAAATTGTTTATTTATTTATTTGTTTGTTTATTTGTTTATTTATTTATTATTTATTTAAAGGTGAGAATGTGCACAAGCAAAGGCAGGGGAGGGGTAAGAAGAGGGAGAGGGAGAAACAGACTCTGCTGAGCAGAGAGCCTGTTGTAGGGCTCAATCCCAGGACCCTTGGATCATGACCTGAGTCAAAGGCAGATGCTTAACCGACTGAGCCACCCAGATGCCTCTTTTCCACATCTTCTTTATCCATTCATCAGTCGATGGGCATCTGGGCTCTTTCCATAATTTGGCTCTTGTGGACATTGCTGCTATAAGCATTGAGGTGCAACGGGCAACATGTATTATATTACAAACTGACTAGTAAGGAAACATCCTCACTGAGGATAAGTTAAATTGCTCAATTTGGTATTATTACTGAGCAGAATCAACTCTTCAATATCAGCTTTAATAAGTCTCTGCTCAACCAACGGTGCCCTAATGGTGTGCCGGAATTTAATAGCATGTTAAACACATGAGACTGTAATTGCTCTTTTATATTCAGAGTTTGCGGCTGGGCCAGATTAGGTCCTGTGAACTTCTGAGAGTGTCCAAGAAACTAAAATCGGTCAACTATCCTTGCTGATACGGAAAAGCTCTTTCAAGAGCAACTGAGACCTACTAAAAAGGGAAAAGGAGTAATTAATTGTGAGTAATCCCAGGACCAAAACTACTCATCTCCGGTCCCGGGCTTTGGAGACACTCAAGGTCTCAGGGGAAGCAATCTTCCTTACCTGTGAAGGAGGTGAGGAAATGGAGGGGCAGCCGATGGCTTCTACCATTTTTCTCCTCCCATCATTCTTCTGCCTAGACCTTTCTCATGGGCCCCTTCATTTTTTCAAAGTCTGAATCTTCTTCTTTGATGTTCCCAGTTGTCACTGTGTTTAATGAGCACACTTTATGCCAAATTCTTAGTCGAGAGAGAACAGAATCATTTTATCTTAATGGCAGTTTGTGTCAAATTGTGCAAAGAATGGTTAAGAAAATAAGTGGCCAAACAGATACAAATATATGAATTTTCAGTGTTTTGTGTAAGTCATGGCAGGCTACCATGTAAGAAGAAAACACTCCCCAAACCTTAGTGGCTTGACGTAGCAAAGGTTAATTTTTAGTTGATTCAACATGATCTTTAGTTCAGGTGATAGATCATGGCCTCAGATTTCGCTTCCTTAACACAACGACCCAAGCAAATAGAGACCCCAACGTGCTGAAGCTGCAACATCTGGAGTATGCGTCATCCTTGACGGACACTACATAGAAAACAAGGGCTGAACAGCCCTCATATTGGGCATCAGCGTTTCAAACAAGAAATGTGACAAGCCACCTATTCATAATCCATTGGTCATTGCTAGTTATATGGTCTTGCCTAATCGTTAGGTAGTTGGGAATAGTAACCCGACTCGGTCCTTCCCCAGAGCCAGCAACACGATACAAAGGAGTATCAGCAGGACCTACTTATGGCTTTTCATGATCAGGGATAGATTCAACATTTTATATATTACACACTTCCTCAGGTTGGACTTGAGTCGCACAAATCAAGAAAATGTTGCTTTGAGAACATGTTCATTCTTTAATGAAAGATTATTGTAACTCTACCAAGGAGGAGCTAAAGCCTATACGCAGTCCTATAAACTCATCTGTGTTTTGCTTGTTTTAATTCAAGCACAGTCTGTCCTTTTACCTTCATGAGTTACACTGGAACACTTTAATATGTCCCTATTGCTCCTCATTTCACTATTTTTTAAGTACGCTCACATCTATGTTTCGGAAAAAAAATATTTGCGTCACAATGAGCTCCAATACATGTATATGCATACATATGCGTATTTATAGCCAGATCTCTATTTAGTAATTTCTTTCTAAATTGTTTTATTGGCTTTCAGAAAGCTCCAAGTCGCTGTTCCAATTCTGACCCAGTAAAACATAATCATCTACAGTCGTGTAGACGGTAATAAACTATGTGTTTTGCTGTGTGTTTTTAAAATACATATTGTTGGGTTTAGATGCCTACTTGGCTGAACTAAAAGCAGAAGGCTCTATAAACGTTTTGAACAATGTGATCAAACTATCACTATTTAGTTCCCACTGTTCTTATGCTTCCCCTTGGGAGAGCCGGGAGCCTGTAGAGACTGAGCTAAAACTGAAGCTGGATCTCCCACAAAGCTCCCCTTCATTGTAGGAGAAGGATGTGAAGTCGCAACCAATGGCTGAAGCGAGATGCCAGGCACCAGCCATCCCAGTGGAAAGCAGGGCATGGGTCCCCAGAACCCGAACCGAGGTCAGCGAGATCTTACTTTGTGGCAGCATCGTGTTGAAGGGACAAGAGAATGTTTTACTAACAACAGGCTATATTGAATATTTGGCTTTTAATATGAAAGAAAAAAATAAGAAAGGCAAAACTATGGAGACAGTAAAAAGATCGTTAGTTGCCAGGAGTCAAGGATGAAGAAAATGATGAACAGGCCCAGCACAGAGACGTTTCAGGGTAGGGAAATATCCTGGTGGTGCCGTAACGATGCATGCGTGTCATTATACCTCTGTCCAAACCCGTAGAATGGACAACACCAAGAGCGACCCTCTTGTAAATTATGGACTTTGGGTGACACTATATCAGTGCAGATCCATCCATTATAACAAATATCCCACTCGGCTGGGAAATGTTGAGAGTGGGGTTGTGTGAGTCGGGCCTGGGGGTGATGGGAGTGGGAGATCTCTGTACCTTCCTCTCTTTTGCTGAGGATCTAAAACGGCTCTAAAAAAATAAGTCTTTCAAAATTAGGAAAGTTGACCCAACATACAAAAGGCCTCATCTAGGAAAAAACTATGACTAAACTCTTTCCTAACTGTAAGCTCCATAGACGATCATGAAATTGAGCCAAATATTTTAATTACTCTCTAACC
The DNA here is from genome assembly GCF_018345385.1 of Vulpes lagopus. Lineage (NCBI taxonomy): Eukaryota > Metazoa > Chordata > Mammalia > Carnivora > Canidae > Vulpes > Vulpes lagopus. The sequence continues at coordinate 2,539,202 of NC_054826.1, read as the reverse complement.
TAGAGCACGTAATAATGCCTGACGCCACATACGTCTAGCTCCAGATACAACTTTTCTTTACTTGATACGTCTGTTCTAAGAATGTGAATTTAGCTCGTTAATATAAATTATTTTATTTTGCAGAGGCACATGATAAAATATACATCCTAAGGATACCTCATAAAAACTATTTGTATGAACACACTACTTAAAAGCCTAAAGGCAGCATTTAAAGGTCTTTTCTTCTTTTTCTAGGCAGAACTTAATATCAGTTTAGCCAGAATTTAGTATCAGATGAAGTAAGGGAATTTTGGGTAAATTATAGAAAACTTTCAAATACCAAAAAATAGCTATCATGACTCACTTGCTGAGAGATAGGTAAGAGGGTATTATTTATAAAAGTAAATACCTTCCATGACGCTGGAAAGTGTAATATTAATGCTTTTAGGCGTCTTTCTGGTGCACAGGCCAGGAAAGGAATGTTAATTTAAATTTTAAAAAATTCTAAAAATTGACCAAGTGGCCACAAGATGGTAGCATTGCGTAACAAAACAATGCGAATTAAAAATCCCACAAACTTCGTTGTGTAAGTAACGCTGATGTATTATGTGTTTTTGTTTTATCTGACAGATGAAAAAAATAGCAGAACAGATGAATTCTTTAGTAAATTATTGATGGGAACAGGTCAGCAAGGCACAGGCCTTTGCATATTGTGCATTTTGAAGTGTAAATACCGTATTATTTAAAAATTCAGGAACACAGCCCAGACAAAGGAAACTCTGCAGAGGCCTGAAGAGTTTCCCTTCCTTAAGTAAACGAGACACGTCAGAGTGAAAGCAAAGTAGACAGATTGTGCACACTGGGCCACAGCTCCGTGCACACGCACCTACAGACCCAGGGGACGAGAGGTCTGTCCGCACCTCCACACCCTAAGGACGCCCCAACCGTCTATGCAAACACTCAGCCACTTCGAAATTCACATATGGATTTATTGAATTGGGGTAAAATATTACATAACAAAGGGTTAGAGTAACGTCAGCGCTGCTGGGAGTTCTGGGTGGTTTATGAATATCAAGTATATTGCACTGAGTATTTTTAACCCCAAATTTCAGTGGAAAAATCATTTATACCAGGGAGAGATTCTAAGACGGGTGAGGTTGGAGGCAGCTCACCGTGCGGACACGCACTTGGAAATTTTAGCTGCCAGAGCCTCATTGGATTGAATGTGGAGCCACGCAAGTCCGAGCATCAGCCCGCTGAGCCCTAGAGGTCATTCATCTGCTCTCACAGCCCAGGGTTAACCTGGGCCGTGGGACTTCGGCCCTTACAGTTCAAAGTCTCCTTAAACGCATTAGCCTATGTTCCTAGTTTTGCAGTTAGGATCCTGCGGGAAAGAACAAATAACTTGGGTTTATGTGATTAGCATTTTGCGTGCATGGAAATTATTGGGTGGTCACGGAACAGACCTGGCCACCGTGTCTGAACTTGATTGTCACCATGCACTGACCCTAAGCCACAAATTTAAAACCTTAAAGGAAATATGCACGATGTTGTATTAGCTTAGGTGGCCCGTTTAGATTTCTTTCCTTTTTAAGCAACACTTTAAAATAGATGCACACGACCCCCCCTTATAATAAGTTCCCCATGTTGAATTATAATACGTCACCAACCCCGGTTCCTCTTAGCCCCACGTTTTATAAACAAAGAGAACTTTATGATGGTCCAGCAAATGCATCCTGTTTTGTGTTGTGCTGCGCTGTGGTGTGTTGTGTCGCCACATTCCAGTATATTCTATTTTATACCTAATATGTACCTTCACTTACCATATTACCCAGCACAGCACACCTTTCTGCCCTTTGTCGTCCTCCTGCTTTGTTGGCCATCTCACTCACTCAAGGACCCCCCTGGAAACTTTAACACCAGTTTTGCCATCTTTTTTTTTTTTTTTTGAATTATGATAATGGGAGGGGGAATCTTTGTAAATAAGATTTACTGCAATAACCTGTTCACGAGGCTGACGTGTGCAAGGACCTAGGCTCTGGCTGTCGTGCTGCTGTCGGTAGAAGGACCTGCAGGACATGACCCTTCCCAACTACTGGACCAGAGGCCTTGGCCCCCATGTGTGCGCATCCCTGAGTGCCCCGGGTGACAGGACAGGTGCTCCCGGGCTCCCGGGCCACCACACCAAAAATAACAAGGGTGGGGCTTGGGAAACACTTGGCTTTGGGTGGGAATTTTATATATATATTTTTTTTATTTAATTTATTTATACATATTAATATATTATATTAAATATAAATATTTAATTTATATATATTACTTATATATAAATAAATTATATAATATATATTTATATATCAATTATATAAATATATATTATATATATTATATATATATAAATTATATGAAACCAACTGCAAGAGCATGGTGGATGTTAGCCAGGGGACATGGGGAGGGAGGTGGAAAAACAAGGGGAGAGAATATTCTGTGAGCACTCTGAGAAGAGGGAACAGCACCAGCAGCTACCCAGCTGGGGGAACCCCAAGGTAGGACAGACAGGGGAGGCGGGGAGGGTGGATGGACAGGGGAGGAGGAGAGAGGATGGGCAGGTGAGACAAGAAAGAAAATAAATCATGGAAACTCCAGAGTCCAGGGCTGCGGAGCCCAGACAACACCGTGACTTGACTTGAAATTCATGAGAGTAAAGAAAGCTGCCAAACCCTCGTAGTTACCTCATGATTTTCCAGGTTTAGTACCCAGATCTTTTAATCCAGTCGATGAAGCAAAAGTAGCACCTGAAAGAACATTTTGCACGTGTAAGTGAATGTGGACTTGCAAAAAGTGACAGTAAAAGACTATGCACATAAGGGTCCTGCGGCCTCGGGAAATGTATCCTCCCCAGTGGAGTGTCCTGGGGTCCGAGCCTCAGTGCATTGGTTTTCCTCCCCCAGGGAATATACTTGTCCCTTTACCTCCCAAGTCATTTCTGATTTAAGAAGAAGCTGTGAATTCTCATGTCCTTCACTTGATTACACATCAGTAATCATTTATAAAAAGTTTGATTTTACGTTTCCCCCCTATATTTTTGTCATCACACACCAATTGCAATTCCCTCTGAAACCTGGGCAGAAATCCAATTCAAAGGATGAAAAAGACACTGTCTCCCTTGCAGGACAGAGCACCTCCTTCCCTCCTGTGTCTTGTACTCCTGTACCTTCAAAACCCTAAAAGTGAAATTTAATTTCAGATTTCACTTTGCTGACTGCACGTGCCACGGCCCTTATATCACTTAATTTTTAAAAATCAGAAGCATATGTTTATCTATTTTTCAATTTTTTTTCTTTTCTTTTCTTTTCCATTAGCTCCTTGAGTCCTCCGGCCCTTTCCAAAGATTCTGTGTGGGATTCAGAAAAATGCAACAGAATCAGCTGCTGAAGCAGATGATAGTAAAGGGACAGGTCACTGAGAGGAAGGAGCCAACTGGGTAAATTCAAATCATGTCGTCTCACAGTATACATTTTTTTATTTAAAAAAATATATATATACACGCACACATATATTGAGATTTTACTGTATGCCTATAAGTCTATGCATTGCTGGAGGGGCAGAAAGCACAGTGCAATCCTAAATTCCCTAAAAGGAAATGGGTGATGGGAAAGCTGTGTTGTCTCAGACCAGGGCCTTATAGGGACCTTCAGGTGCTCACCCTATAAGCAGAATGGGCAGCACCAGGGGCTGAGTTGTGTCTGCTGAGCCCTGGGGTCTGGAAATACCTCCCCCCTTGGGACCTGGAATGTTCTCTTAGTGGGAGATAAGGTCCCAGAGAGGGTGATGCAGCGCAAGGACAGTGCCGAGGGTGGGCTGTCCTCCAGCGTGATAGGTATCCTTGTAAGAAGGGGAAGAGACACTCAGGATGTGCACCCCAACTGAGGCCCTGGGTCGTGGGGGGGAGCCCGGAGAAGATACATCTGGGTCGGCCAAGCCCCCCCGCGGATGGTACTTTGTTACGGTGACTGTGGGAGACCCAGGGGAAGGTCCACAGGGATGATCCTTTTAGAACCCGCTTCATACAGTTTGGGTGACTGCCAACCGAATAACAGATGTGTTCTCGGTGTCTCTTTTCCAGATTATTTAGCTGCCACAGTGTTCCTCAATCCGTGTTTTCTGTGTTGGAACCCCATCGTGGCAAAACCCACAAAACCCATTGCAAAGACAATACTTAAAATAAAAACAATATATGTTATCATTATTCCTACACAGAATCTAACCATGACTAATGACATGAAAAATCATCGTTGTGTTTCAACTATAAGAACATTAATGACCATCATTGGAAAAACTCACCCACTAGCCAAAATGGTCAATAGCTCACTCATTGATCTCCCCGCACCGTCCAACATCTCAGCATGATGAAAGTTTGGATCCTTATTAGGAGGGGGTCTAATCCTACAAATCCTAACAGGCCACACACCACACATCAGACGCATCAGTCACCCATATCTGCCGAGCCATGAATTTGGCTGAAGTATCCAACACATACATGCAAATGGAGCCTCCATATCCTTTATTTGCCTATTCATGCACGTAGGACGAGGATTGTCCTATGGCTCCTACGTATTCAGAGGAACATGAAATATTGGAATTATTCTCCTATTTGCAACCATAGGCACAGCATTCATAGCTGGTGGCAACCGGCCTCGTAAAGGACGGATATCGCCTCTGCTTTCTGCTCTTGTCCTTATCGACAAATTGAACTGTCCTGATAGCTACATCAGCGTTGCTCAGTAGTCAAGTTTTCAACAGCAATTGTGTCCTTTAGAAACAAGTCTGTTGGCCCAGCTTTCAAGGTGTGTGCATGATTTTTCATGGTACAAATTTTCAGGGTTTCATACAAATGTCCACAGAGCCTTTTGATGGCCAGCTTGTGGATGAGGATGTGTGTGTGCGCACATAAGCTTAGAGGTGTTGGTGCATGCTGAGTGAGCAGTGGAGTGTTTGTGAAAATAACAGAAAATATCATGCTAGAAAAGAAAACCAAATAAATGTTAACGACTATTAGCCTCTGCTAACAAAGAGAGAGAGCTTCCTCGGGTTCATTACAGGAATCCAAGAAGTCCGGCTACAGTTTGAAAGCATTAATCCGTTGCTTATGCACCATGAAGACTTAAGGCAATCACCTTGGAAGGGATGGTTTCCTTAGGACCTGCTATCGTCACCCACCCAAGGGGGAGGCGGCACATGTACGTCTCAGGTCGCTTTGCTCATGAGTGTGTTCAAGACTGGAGCTCTGTTGACCAAGAGAGTGGATGAGGTCTATTCAAGGGCCTGGAGGAAAAATGGTCGGATGCTGAGGGAGGCTAAGGGCTGTTGCTGCCTCTGAATACAACTCCAAGTCCAGAAGTCACCAGTTTGGCAGGAGGTGCTGAGTCTTTTCCACCAGGGAGGGGAGGCTGAGCTCAGATACTCACTGATCCCAGGAAAAGTGGCCACTGCAACACCAAGCTGGAGGCTGACCCGGAATGACATTCACTCTCTGGCCCATTCCTGACTCTTTCTGTAATTCAGGTAAGCAATGGCCAACACTACAGTCAAATAACACAGAATACTTATGAGGAGTTCACCGTATGATTCACCCTCACATGTGTGGGAATCATTTGTTGCATGGAACAATGTTAGACCAAGAGCTCTGTGGGAATCTTGCTACTCATTCTTTAGAGCATTGTAGTGGATTTTCTTCTTCTTTTTTTATTTCTTTTTAAAGAATAATTTATTTGAGAGACAGAGAGAGAGCACCAGCAGGGAGGAGGGAAGAGAGAGGAGGGGCAGAGGCAGAAGAAGCAGGCTCCCCACTGAGCAGGGAGCCCAATGTGGGACTCAACCCCAGGACCCGGGATCACGTCCTGAGCCAAAGGCAGACGCTCAGTGGAGGGAGCCACCCAGGTGCCCCTGTAGTGAATTTTCAAAAGTGACACTCTACAAAGTGAACTTTACCAAATTTCGTATCCATTTAGAATTAGTAAGGAAAAGTAAAAAAGATAATCTCCACTCCTTTATGTACTTGATGCCTAGTAAGGATTGTTGGTTGTAAAGAACTCAGCTAATATTCCCCCCAAAATTACTGGGTTGGGGAGGGTTCTCATTCTCTCTCATTCTCTCTCCCCCTCATTCCTCCCTCCTTTATTTATTTGCTGGGTCATTTGATACTTTAGTGTTGTTCTGTTTTATTCATGGGAATTGTTATACTGAAGGGGGAAATTATGGGGACATCATAAATCAACCATTTAAAAGAAGAGCACGCATACACATTTGTTCAGATTTTTCCTTCTCTACCTTTACTGCCAAAAGAATACAATGACACAGTCTCAGTAAGAAAAGCTAGAGACAAAGAAAATAAAAAAAAAAATTGTTAGCATCCAGGATTATCCCATGCTATAACGATTTATTGGACAACAGAATTGAGATTATATCCCTACTTTGATTTTCAGGGTGCCCTGAGAATTTCTTTCTTTTCTTTTTTTTTTTTTTTTTTTGTTGGTTGGTTGGTTGGTTGGTTCATTGGTTTTTTTGACCCTGAGAATTTCTAGGCACTATCAGATTCCTTACCACAAGTTTATGAGGTAGGTGTCATCGTCCCTATTTTACAAGTAAGACGAAAGGTTAAATAAATCCAAAGTCATGGTATTAGATGGTTAGAGAAGAGAGCCTGGATTCAATAAACCCAGGCTCTTTTTCTGGTTAAACCAAGTGTCTTTTCAAGGCCAGAGACAATGTTTGCAAACCACGTGTAGCATTTTGTCCCACAGATTGCTGTGCCTACTTATTATTTCAAATACTACGGGAGTGTCAGAGACTATAAATTTATATCACCATAACAATTGTAGGACTTCCTATGTATATGGTGATGTGCTCATTGACAGCACTGGCTCCCAAACACAATCCCTTCTTAAAAATACTAGTGAGAAAGGGGTTAGAATCAATTATGTTAACTGATAACAATTTTATTAATCATGAGATCAAATACTTCCCTTTTGAGATTTTAATTAAGTATTAATCTGCAATGCTTAAGGAAGGGCCAGGAAATTAAAATAGCTTTATAATTCAATAACAAAGCCCTCCCAAATAATATGCACAAACCATTTTACCAATAAAATAAAATTATCATTTTATTCAAATGGTAATACCACTTGCAGATTTTCAAATAAATGTTTGTTGGTGACATTACCATTTGAATCAAGATGTTTATTCAAATAATTCTGTTTCACTCCATGCCCACATTTTGTTTTTTTGGATATAAAAAGGCTCCAGATTTTTTCTTAGGCAGTGATAATTCAGTTCACCGGTAGTATCCTTCATTGGAGGTGTTGTTTCATTATTTTGCCTAATGGAATACTTAAGATGAATATCTCATGTGAACACAAACTAGTATATGCTTCTACCTTAAACTATGCCATATGTTCATAACAAGACAAAAAAATAAAAATCCAATCCAAATATCCAACTTGTAAGACCTCAGAAAATAGGAGAACAAATGGATAAGCATAATTCAAAAATTTCAGGAAAATTGTTTCGTATCTACAATTCCCCTTTAGGTATTTAGATGTTGCATTTTGTTTTTTAAATCTCAATATAAGGACATTAAATTGTATTTGTTGGCATTATGTCAGAGTTCTAAATGTAATAAAAAGAAAAATGATCTCTGCTATGACCCTTGAGGGAAAGAAAAGAATAACATTAAAAAATTTATACTCATAACAGTGATGAATATTTTAATGGCAGTAATAGAACTTCTTTTAGGGAATATATCTTGTAAATTCCCCCTTGGCAAACGCTTAAGTATTTTAAAACATTAAGAGACTGCCCTGATTTTTATTTTGATAAGAATACATTGATTTACCTTTATTTGGGTCAACCTGCTATACAGTGTGCCACCACTGTTAAGAAGTAATATATAGTAATAACTCCCAGCTGCAGAGCAGTAATTTCAAATTTGCACCAGATTGAAAAAAAAATTGGCATCTCTGAGAATCAAGATTAAAGTTTCATCCTTGACATCACCTAAGGTCAACAGATCTTCTTTCCCTTCCATACAAGCAATAAGATGCATTTCATGAGATAGAAAAAATAACATGCTTCCCAATAAACCAACCAACCGAATCAAGTAAGACTGGATTTAACCAGTCTACACCTGGGCAGACACAAGAGCTTCCAGCTGGTGCTCACAGTACCGATTTAAGGATGCATATTCATAGGGACACAAAGATTTTTATAAGAATCCAGAGTTAGTAGTTGTTAATAGTCCATATTGAAATTAGTAAATGCTCACTCAGATGTAAAGTCTTTTGAAAATGAAACTAAATAAGGAACAAAGACCAAAAAGGCTAGATTGTCTTTCATGGAGGTCATGACAGCTTCTTTGCCAGCCACGCTTAGTTTTAAGAGGACCTTTCTGAGAGGTGAGGATTTAAGGACCCAATGCCAAACACGCAGGTAATGATAATGATGCACCTCTCCTACAGGTTGAAGGTGGGGTATGTGAAATGGCGGCTTCAAATAATATGCTTGCCCATTTATTACCCCCAGAGCTTCTGAAAAGAAAACTGGAATGAGTCTTCGATTCCATCATGCCTTTCTCTTCTGCTGGGGACATGGACACGGATGCGGTGACGGCTAATGGCAATGTGTCAAGAGAGAGAGAATGATCACACAGAAGTTCAATATGGAAAGTATGCAGCAGGGATAGGTCATATTCTCCAGAGATAACTGTCTCAATTGAGAGGTGAGCTCCGGCATATACCTAATTTCCTGGTTCTCAGCCACGAGTGAACATGAAAATCACCAGGAATGATTTATTTTTTAAAAATGTCTACATATGCACCCCTGGACTGGACATTCTGATTCATTTAGTCTTGGGTGGAGCCTGAGATTCAGCGTGTAAACTTTCTCGCCAGGGATTTCTAACGTGCTGCCAGAAATGAGAATCGCGGCTCTAACTTCTTGATCAACTGTTGAAGCCATGATATCATTACAATTTGCAGGGGAAATCTGCATGCTTTCTTTCTTTTTTTAATCTTCCTGATTGTTTTAATACATTTTCCCCTTTCCTGGATCAATTATATACCACTCTGGCTTTGCCTCAAAGTGTTGGAACTGTTATGAAGCCCAACATGAAGGAAGGAGTAGGAATGTAAGTAATGACTTGCAGATGGGGTGGTTGGTGGTTGATGGGCTCGCTTACCTTTGTGCCGTGTTGAAGTGATGGAAGCATTCATTACTTAGCTTCACAGAGACACGTTGTGTCTACCTATGAGTTTAGGGTCTTCTGGGAGGAGTAAAAAGAGTTGTAATTGGAAGGTCAAAGAGTTTTTGCCAAAATTGAAATCAATTGAAGAGGTAGCTATGAGGTGACCTGGCCAAAGAATTCAGGAAAATTGGAAAGTTCTTTGGAAAAATGTCAAAATGTCCTCAACGATTATGAATGTCCTTAGATATGGTAAGAGAATGTGGGGACCACCATGAAGTTGCCATTATGATATTAAGGGTTCAGTAACAAAAACCCTTGACAACATACCTGTGTTGTTTTGGTGACCATTGAGAGATTATAGGGATTTTTGTTCCCTAATAGCATCTATATCTTGCAAAGGGATAGATAGTATCTTCCATTCTCTAAGAATTCAGTTTCCATTTTTTTTGGTCATTTTTGCAATGTTTTGAAATGCCTAAAGAAGACAGAGACAAGGAATACTAGAAATGTGGAACTTCAGTGAAACTATCCTTGGAGAAGAGGGAGCATTGTACAAATAGATGTAATGTGTGTGACTTTCTTTTAGAAAATAAATCTCTTCACCACTGACAGAGGGAATTTCCCAAGGTGCAGTGAAAAGCGTTTGAATTTAACATGAGATTGCTATTTTCCCTGATGAGAATCTAGATCTAGTCAACCTAAGTCCCAGAAATAAAAGTTTGTGTGTGCGCGTGCTTGTCATACACCTTGCAAATAACTTCTGCACAGTCCTTTCAGTTTGAAGTTTTTATTTGTGAAGTACACACAGGGGTGAGAATAGTTGCTCTAATTTATGGATAAATATTGAAATGACATCTTTGCTCTAATAAACTTTCAGTTTGCTTAAGTATTTCTTGCTATATGCAGGTGTTTAGGCTGTCGAAATCAGCAATGTGTGTGTGTGTGTGCGCGCGTGTGTGTAGTTTCTTCACTTACGGTTCTGCTAACAAAGCTGCCTGCACTCCTTGTCAACCAATTTTTTCTTCAACTATTTTAATTTGTTTTTAAATATCTCTTTTGTATTAAGAAGCAAGTAGAAATGTGACCTACATTTTCCCACTGATGTGAGATGACGCTGTTGCACAGCATAAGTGTATGTCAATTTATTGCTGGCTTCCACGTGACCCGTTGAGGTGTAGGTTTCTTTCGTTATCAGTAGCAAAAGATTTTAATCATGATGACTTTACACTTTACATTTTTTATGGATCTCACACATTACTCCTCTTTCACATGATTGTGTGATTACTTTAGTCTTCATATTTTAAAATTAGATTTAGATTCACATAGAAGATAAAGATTCAGGGAGGAGAACTGTCGATGCAGTCATTAATTTCCTTATCTTAACACAAGCTATTTTCTATTTATTTCCTTAACTATCCACATATATGTTAGATTTCATAAAAGTTTTGCCCTCATCTTGTTTAGCTTTTTAATTTGTTATATTTCTGTCCTTATTACATATGGATAATACTGCTTCCCCCATATTTTTTGTCTGCTACTTCTACAAATAGCAGTGAACTAGGTATTTATATTTATTTGCACCCATTGAATTGTTGGCTTTTCTTCGTGGTTCTAATTATATTTTGTTGTTTTGATGGTTTCCTGTTCCTTTGCAGTGCTTTTTAAGGAGTTTAGGGGTATAGAGTAAAATCAGATGCAGTCAATAATGTGGCTTGATTTCTTTCTAATAGTTAGATTCTGATTTTAATTTTACCACCTTGCATTGACTTGCATGCCCAGTGGATGTTAAATAGTGGCACTAGTGAGCACTGTCTTACTGATCCTGATTTTATATGTAATTGTGTGTGTGTGTGTGTGTGTGTGTGTTTGTGTGTGTAAGAGAGAGAGAGAGAGAGAGAAAAGAAAGAGGACCTATGTCGAATGTTATCAAATGCAGCTTCCAATTTCCTTTTTGACAACGTAAACACCTGTTAAAGAAGCATATCCTGCTTTGTGCCATTATCTTCTTCCATTGGTCAGAAGATCCTCAGGGCCAAGAATGATAATCTAATCTTCTACGGTACAGGAAAAGAGCCTTGACAAAATGGGTATTCATTACTTGAGGATATTACTTAATCCCCATTATGTCATAAGTAGAAAATACTCCTTTGGAGGTAGCCTTGAATAGGCAGCTTTTGCAAGAAAATAAATAAAATAAAATAAATGAAGATCCTGTTAGAAGAGATTTGCAGATTCCAGAGGCTTAAGGGATCCGCGGGGATCACTATGCAATCCAGAAGAATAAAGCACTATTATCATACCAGCAAGACTTTAAGCTTCAGCTCTGAAATCAGATATATATGTTTTTCGCATTCCTTTCGAGCATTTCAAGTTGCCACAGGCTATCAGGAATCACCTCACAGCAAGCTCTTCGTACACCACGATCCTATTCAAAAGTTCAGAACAGGGCGCCCAGAGTAGGCCCTGCTAAACTGCATCTGCATGAGGACTACAGGCAAATAGAATTTAATCATATAAGCTGAAAACTGACCCATAGTCGGAGTAAACCGGTCATTTATAATAGCAACATGGTCATCAGTACAGTGAATTTTCTTTGCTCACGTTCACACCCACAACCACAAATGCCGCACCAGTGAATTAATTCCAAGAGACAGCGCGGTGGTGCCCGAGTGTTTTCCCGAGGCCCTCAGGTGTTCTCTCGAGCCCTCTGTGACCTATTAATGCCACGGCCTCCACGTGGAGTTTTCCAAGTCTACCGTAGCTCTGCCAATAGTAACAAACGCCTGCATACCTTGCTAGGGGGCTGCCAGTGCAACCTCAGAATTCCAGAATAGGAAGTGTGTAAATCGCTGCCTACAAAAATAACTCACATTACATTCCTTTGGCTTGAATTTTTATAGTCTATGCGATTAACTCTTGCTGAAACAACTCTTTCTAGGGGTGACATAGAGGAGGGTGAAAATGGAAAGGCACCATCACTGGAATAAGAAAGTAGTGAAGTTTTACTGTGACTTTTAAATCCAAGTGACTTTGCTTTGACTCCAGTGCGTGGTCATGAAGGGGCCCAGGGAGATGCCCGAGAGGGAGATGTCTGGGAGGCTGGTGGAAGGGTACGCTTAGCTGGCGTTCAGTAGGTTGTACGTATATTGTTCATGGTCACTTGAAGCAGAGAGGATGACCGGTGGCCTTCCCGGTGTGTAAGGGCTTCCATGACCATGTCTATGGTCCCTGCGCCAACTCACTGTGCACCGGGACCCGCAGGCGCTGGCCCAGAGGATGCACCGTGAAATGAAGATGCCCTGCAGCCCCTGGCCCAGAGGTAGGAGGGCAGTGAGGGAGCAACCAGCCTTGGAATGGATGACGTCAGAGGCAGCCTGTAAAAAATTCTCAGGTATGGGCAGTCTAAACATGTAATGGTGGATTCGGTTGGTTTTCAACAAAGCCTAGTCAAAATGGAAGGCCTCTCCTCTTAGAAATGCATTTAAAAATAAGGTGCATAAAAGAATGTGCTAGGCATTTTTAAGTCTTTTTTTTTATGGGAATATAGCAAAGCAGAATTAATTGGAATTCCTCTCAGGAATTGCAAAACCCTCTGATCTATGAGAAAATAGCTCACAAGAGGAAAAGCCCCAACAGGGGGTCTCTCCAATAGCAATCCTAAAATTCTACATGGCATGTCAAAAAGAGAAAAAAAAAGAGATGTGAAAATTTTCTAAACTAGCAATAATAAAAATCATGATCGGGTATGAAAACACATGCTACTTACTACATATTCATAAAAGAGTATCAAGCCCCAGAATTGGGGGTCATGCAATTGGTGAAAAAAGAAAAATCTTAATATATTCTTCAAAATAATACATTTAAGCCGTGTTTACTAACCACAGTGCCATAAATTAGAAATCAAATACGAAAATTAGAGGATAATCACAAAGGCCAGTTACTTGGGAATTTTAACAATTACCCCTAAATTATATCTGACTTTAAAATGAATTAAAAATGAAATTACCAACCATCTGTCACAGAACAATAGGACGTTACTTTTATCAAAAACTCTAGACTTAGGGGCCCCTGGGTGACTCAGCGGTGGAGCATCTGCCTTCCACCCAGGGCGTGACCCTGGGGTCCCAGGATCGAGTTCCGCATCAGGCTCCCTGCATGGAGCCTGCTTCTCCCTCTGCCTGTGTCTCTGCGTGTCTCTCTCTCTCTCTCTCTCTCTCTCTCTCTGTGTGTGTGTCTCGTGAATAAATAAATAAAATCTTGAAAATAAAACCTCTAGACTTAAAAAAAATGATTTGCAGGAATATTTACAGTTTTAAATTTTTTTAAAAAATTTATTTATTATAGTCACAGAGAGAGAGAGAGAGAGAGAGAGGCAGAGACACAGGCAGAGGGAGAAGCAGGCTCCATGCACCGGGAGCCCGACGTGGGATTCAATCCCGGGTCTCCAGGATCGCACCCTGGGCCAAAGGCAGGCGCCAAACCGCTGCGCCACCCAGGGATCCCCTTTACAGTTTTAACTTTTGAAAAGATTCTAATTTCAATGGAACCAGAGGCCATGAAATGAAGGATCCTACACATGTGCCCTGAGAGGATCTGAACTTAAAATCTGAGAGACCGATTTCCCCAAAAATGCCTGGTTTACAGAACACAGAGCTGTGTCTTCTGACCAATGAACATCCACCAAGAATCTCTCCCCATCCTCAAGCCAATGACCTTACTGCTTGACCTCTAGCTGGGGTTACTCCTCTTGGCATCCCCTGCCCATAAATACAGGCCACACCAAAGCCTCGGTGGACCTGCCTGTACTTCATACAGCCTGCATTTCCCAAATTGCAATTCCTCTTCTATTGGCCCCCTAAAAACTCAATTTCTGGTCATTTGGACTTGCCTTGATTTACCTCTTGATGTAGGTTGACAAATTTGAGAACATAAAAAGAAAAAACAAAAGACAGTGGCATATAGTGCAACAATTAATATCTAAAAATACATCAAGGAGATGGAAAATGAAGCTGATTCATCAATACAAGAGAAAGTTGATTCCAAAAAGCTGATATACCAGATTGACGTTTGCAAAAGATCAAGACAAATCAAGAGCAGTTAAAAGTTAATGTCTTCCACAGTTTGGCTATTGTGGCCATTGCTGATAGAAACATCGGGGTGCAGGTGTCCCGACGTTTCATTGCATCTGAATCTTTGGGGTAAATCCCCAACAGTGCAATTGCTGGGTCGTAGGGCAGGTCTATTTTTAACTCTTTGAGGAACCTCCACACAGTTTTCCAGAGTGGAAGGAGCCTCGGTGTCCATCGAAAGATGAATGGATAAAGAAGATGTGGTTTATGTATACAATGGAATATTACTCAGCAATTAGAAACGACAAATACCCACTATTTGCTTCAACGTGGATGGAACTGGAGGGTATTATGCTGAGTGAAATAAGTCAATCGGAGAAGGACAAACAGTGTATGTTCTCATTCATTTGGGGAATATGAATAATAGTGAAAGGGAATATAAAGGAAGGGAAAAGAAATGTTGGGAAATATCAGGAAGGGAGACAGAACATAAAGACTCCTAACTCGGGGAAACGAACTAGGGGTGGTGGAAGGGGAGGAGGGTGGGTGTTGGAGGGGAATGGGTGACGGGCACTGAGGTGGACACTTGACGGGATGAGCACTGGGTGTTTTTCTGTATGTTGGTAAATTAAACACCAATAAAAGTTAATTAAAAAAAAATTAAAAAAAAAAAAAAAAAAAAAAAAAAAAAAAAAAAAAAAAAAAAGTTAATGTCTTAAATCAAAAATAAAATATGAAAAATTTAGATAAAAACCTGAATGTTGCAATATAGAAGAATGAAAATTGAGATTAAATGGTCCAAAACATACACTTTTAAATTTAAAATGAACATAGACACACACGCACACGCACACAATTACTAGGAGTTAAATATTAATAAGACAACTCCTTTAAAAAAAAAAGTAGGGGTTGACACTATTTTTATTTTATCTTTTATTATTTATTTTAATTTTCTTGAGTGTACGCTATTTTTAAATTTTATTTTGAAATAACCAGAAACTTCCCAAAAATTGTAAAATCAGTATAGAAAATGCCCGTCTGCCTTTCATCCAGCCTTCTCTAATACCAGTATCTCATATAACGTAACTTTATTAAAACCAAGTAATTAACATGAATATAATATCATGGAGTAAACTGAAGACTTACTGGAATTTTCATTAGTTTTCCCATTGTTTTACTTTTTTATCTCCCCACTGTTTTCCCCTTTGGTTCCAGGATCCAGTACATTGTATTCATTTGTCATGTTTCCTTAGTCTCCTCTGATTCCTCAAAGTGCTCTCTGTCTCCTTGTTTCTCATGGTCTTGACGCTTTTGATGACACCTAGTACATTACTCTGCAGAATGTCCCTCAATTTGGGTTAATCTTATTTTTCTCATGTTTAAGTGATGATTACACATTTTTGGCAAGAATACCATGGAAATACGTGTCCTTCTGAGTGCATCGACTTGGAAGTACATGATGTTCGTATCAATGGTATTAATCTTGATCACTTAAGGCCGTGCCTGTTGGGTTTCTACACTGGTAATTACTATTTTCCCCTCTAATTAATAAATATCCTGATTTTTCTCACAGTCTTGACCATCAATTTTAGCGTCCCTCGGTAGAGCATGCCTGCAACGATTCCATGCCATGTCAGTGGTGATTTTCTCTTTTCTCTTTTCTCTTTTTGCCTACATTTATCAATTTAACTTTTTCAGTGAGGAAGAACTATTCCTTCTTCCTCATTTGATTACTGAGATACATACTTTTATCAATGTCAACTTAAAAATGCTTATTTTATTCTGTGAATTTCATCCAATATTATCATGATTTCTTGCTTACATTGTTCCAGCTTTCGCTAGAGATCTCTTACAGGTTGGCTCCTGTGCTCTTTCCACATTATTTGCGCCTCTCTGCTTTTCTTAATCTACTGATGATAATTGACCAATAAAACTGTATATATTTTAAGTATACAGTGTGGTAGTTTGATATACATATATATTGTGAAATGGTTACCAAGATCAGGATAATTAACATATCCATCACTTCATGTAGTTCACTTTATTTATTTATTTATTTATTTATTTATTTATTTATTTGAGTAATTCCTAACTTTCCATAACTGCATCTTATTCCAGACGTTTACTCTGCACCAGCCCTGGAATCAACCACTTCTTCAAGCAAATCTTGGTTCTTTTAATTGGAGAATATTTAGAAGCAAATATCTGGGCTCTAAGTATGCTCGTTGCTGGCATCACGTCATTGAATATAGACCTCAGCAGAGAAAGCAAGAAAATAGATGTGTCTATACCAACCAGGGCATACACAGGCATCATCTCTATCAATCTACCCTTCTATCTATCATCTATCTTTAAAAAGTATAGGCTTGTAATAATACCTCTGATTCCATTTCTGCACAGGATTAATTATAGCTTTTCCATCTCTTTATCAGCATCTGCTCTAATGGTGAGAAATCTGACCCTCGATACTACAGTATATTCACTTATTTGCTCAATGCTAGTATATGCAAAAAGTATTTTCATGATTCCTATACCCATTCTCCTGAGAAAAACAGATTTATGAAACAAATACAGATTTTACGTACAATGCACTTTTTCTTTAGTCCTAGAGTATTCAATCAAAAGTCTGATTTCCAAAGTATTTGTTATTTTCTTTGTTACCCTCAATGAGCTCATGTTTCTGTTTCTGTTTCTGTTTTTCTTCAGTGTTGTATATTTGTATTCCATCTTGCATTCCTCCCACATCGTGGCTGATGTTTTTAAAACTTTGCATAGAGTCAAATTCACTCCTTGTGATGTTCTGTTGGTTTTAATATTCTCTTCCACTGCTCGTGTTTAATCAAGCCCCACTTCCATCCCTGGCAACCACTGCTCTCTTTTCTATTCCAATAGCTTTCCTTTTCCAGAAGGTTGTATAAATTGAATCAAACAATATGTAGCTCTTGGGCCTGCTTCTCTCACATGGCAAAATGAATTTAAGATGAATTCTTTGGTGAATCAATAATTCATTTATTTTTATTGCTGACTCAGATTTCATTGTATGGATGTACTTTATAAAGTTTGTTTATCCATGCACCAGACAGCATCTTGACTTTTATCCAGTTTTTATTGATTGAGAATAACGTTGCTATAAACACGTGCACGTAATTTTTGTGTAAACATAAATTTTCATTTCTCTTGGGTAGATTCCCATGTATGGAATTGCTAGGTCATATGAAAATGTATGTTTAACTCTCTGATAAATTACCATATTGTTTTCCACAGAAAGGCTATGCCGTTTTGTGTCCCCAGCATCAAAAGGCGAGAGATCCAGGTGGTCTGTTCCTTCACCATCACTTCATTGTTGTCAGTATTTTTTTAATTAAACCTTCTATTAAATGTGTATTGGAAGAGTATCACTGTAGTTTGCATTTTCATTCACCCAATAACTGATGATTTTGAGCATCCTTCATACGCCCTTTTTACCATCAGTACACCCTCTTTGATGAAGTATCTGTTGAGATTGTTTATTTAGGGGGCAGGTTGTTCATTTTCTTACCGTTGAGTTCTGGTGTTCTTTATTCTGGATATGAGTCCTTTGTGAGAAACGTGATTTGAAAATCTCAGTATGGATTGTCTTTTCCTTCTGTTGGCAATGTCTTCCACGCAGCAAAGATTTTAATATGTATAATAAACATCAGATTCTAATATAATCTGTATATGAGATCCCTAGTGTCTGTATCTAAAACAAAAGTACATGAAGTCTAGAATATCTAGTCTAATTTTTTTTAAAGACTCAGAAAAAGGATCCCCCCTTTACTTGACGGAAAGGAATTTGTGTTTGTTTTTGTTGTTGTTGTTTGGTTTTGTTTTGTTTTCTTACAAGACTGATGAAAAGATACATATTAGACTAGAAATCTGCAAACTAGGAGGGCATCACTGATGCTTATACAGCCGTAAAGATCAGGTATATTCAGGAGCCAGACTTAAAGCGGAGGAAGTAACATTTTATTGAATCATAATCCACATGCTGACCTCTTTGTCTCAAAAGTTACAAGGTACACGGCTTCATGGGGAACCATTTTAACATCGACAAAAGGCAAGTAACACCTGAGATAATTTAGGTATATCCTTGTTTTTGAAAACGATATAATGATGGCCCCCCGCCATCTCGTGACATCTGGTGGTACTGCCACGAAGAACACAGAGCTGTACGTCGACAGGGTGAGAGCAACGTGATATTTCTCCAATTTTCAGAGAATTGGAACAGTACTCTGCATAAAAATCAAAGTAGCCTACATTTCCGAATTTGCAAAAGAAGAGAACATCTGGTATTTGAAAAAGCATTTTTAGAAAAACTCCAGTAGATGGCATAAATACCCCTATTTTCAGGTGTCGACTTGCATTCTTAATCACGAGAAGGACGCTGTAGGCTCCAGACAGAGGGAGGAGGCAGGGAATGTTCTCAGATGCTGCTGAAAAAGCTGCCATTGGTCCTGATTTAGAATTAGGCCTCAGCTTTTGTAAACAGGAGTGACTGATGTGAAGTACTGGCTGTCTGTGACTTCAGAGATTTCATAGGGTGGAAATTAGAGTTACTGGTGTTCTTTATATACGTGTGTATCCTAAACAAAACTAATTTTTTTTAAACACATGTATTTTTAAAGAAATAAAATCATGAATATGCCTTAGTTCCACTGAAGTCATGGAAATTAATTGCGGAAGGCTTGCAAATAACCGGTAATTAAGTAATCTAGCTAATATGAAGAGTCCCTGCTTGACCCAGAGATTGTCCAGATTCATGATGCTTTCTTACAACAACACATTATAGGCCAGATCGTATGATTTTACCTAGCGTCATCTACTAATATTTTCCCTAGTCACGTAGCTCCAATCACTTTGCATCACCTGAACATTCTAATTCTTTTTCAGTACGTGTCTCCTGCTAGCTCTCCCACATACCACGCTGTCCCGCTCCCCTAAGAAATGTTCATAGTCGGTTGACAATAATGACCGGCCACCATGAAGGACATCACTTTCTGTGCGTTCACAAAAATGCACTTGCACACTTGTACCAAGGCAGCCCTTCTGTGCCAGCGAGGGTGTTGTAAGTCACAGATTTGAGGACGGAGAGGTTTACTTCCACAGCAAGAAATCCAGACAGAGACTCCTCCCGGGTTGGTTCGGTGCTTAATGATGCCATCAGGGCTGGTGTTTTTTTCTACCTGTGTGTTGTTCCATCGAATCTCATGCTCACAGGTGGTTGGAGCTTCTCCTGATGTGACCTGCTGCTGACAGAGCTGAGTGTCAGAGCACACCTCCCCTTCCAGCAGTGGAGGAAATGTTCTGGAAGAGTCTTCAGGAGATGCTACTTTCCATGTCGAAGGCTCTGTGTGCTGTGTGGGAATGCATTTGCTTAAACTTAAGTTGTATTTATCCTCTGGTGATGGGTTGGACCCTGTGGCACATGATCTCCACATTAATGAGGCCTCCCCCGACCACCCAAACTCATTCCATTTCCATTCCCCTTGCTCTCATCATCATGTTCTTTTCCCGCATCCTGATTTCTTTATTCCAAGAACATAACCTCTTTGAAAAATCTTTTTATGGTTTCTCTACTATCTCGCCTCCCCTGCTATAAAGTGAGCCTCCATAGAGCAGAAGCACCGTGTGCTCATCACCATTTCCCCAGTGCCTGGAACAGTTCTTCATGAGCGCTAGATGTAATTATTTAAGAGATAATGAAGGGATGTAAATATTAATAGAGGCATCTTGATCTTTACTGGCTCCTTTTTTTCTTTTAACAGCATAGAGGAGGTTAATTAGGAAGGATGTTTTTCTCGTGGGACATGGTTCTGGCACAGAATAAAGATTATTCAGAAACTTCACGAAACAACAGAACATTAGAAATGGAAGGGGTAACCTTAGAGGTCATGGTTGGCTATAGAAAACGTAGAAAATAATGTTCCTTAGGAAGATAGGGCTGGCTGGACCACAGCTGAAGAAATAGGAAGGTTGGGCCCTCAATGAACCTGGAAATGATGGCAGTTTGGTTTTAGTAGAAAAAGCACTTTTTCCCATGTAGTTTCTTCTGACTTTTTTCCTTATTAGCTGTGCTACCCTGGGCAATTTACAAGCTTCCTGTGAACTTCAGTAGCACCATCTCTGCACCATGGCTGCAGGATCTGTGGGTCTGTTGGAATGAACGTGAGGGTTGGGGCCGAACGTCAGAGTTGCAATGTTGACTCCAGCAACAAGTGGCTTTTTTTTTCTTTAACTTTCTTAACCTATAACCTTGACGCCTTTGAACTTTGGTTTCTTTAAGGGCGAAGCAGATGTTTAGAACACCAAATGCCACAATGGGCTAGGTTGCAGCCAACTGTAAATGTCTGAGGATGTGGATCCGATTTTCCCAAATTTTAAAAGTTGATGACTTATTCATGAAACACACACACACACATACACATGCACATGACCCGGTAGTGTGCTACAAAGCCATGCTTTCTAGGTAAATTTGTCCAAAACTAGGTAAATTGCCACCAGTCTATTCCCTATCAGGACTTTTTATTTGTCCTGTTATATTAATTAGACACTCTTAAACATTTATATCTGTAAGATATTGAGAGCTACAGAAAGTCAGGAGCATTGTCATTCTTGTATGTTCTCTGTATCTATCTATCTATTTATCATCTATCTATCCATCTATCTATCTATCCATCCATCCATCCATCCATCCATCATCTATCTATCCATCTATTATCTATCTATCTATCTATCTATCTATCTATCTATCTATCTAATCTACCTATCTATATTTTCCCCCAGCATCTGCCACAAGCAATGGCAATAGATACTCAACAACTATGTGCTGAAAGAATGAATTAAAAAAATGTTTCCCATAAGAATAAGAAGAACATTTCTGAAAACCACTGCCTTATGAGTCTATCCTACAATAAAATCATATAAATTTCACAAAAATGGGTAAACCCATGACAAATACATGAGTCCCAAGGCAAAAGATACAAGACCCATTGGGAGTCCATGGATTTCTCCAAAATGAATACAGAATGCCAGCAGCAAGTGCCAAGTGTGAAAGGGGAGAGTGGATTACTTGGAACTTTTACTCTCAAAGGTTGTCATACTTGCTGAAAGAGGCTGGCTGCTACCAGGTAGGTACTAAATATTAGTAATTACTGACATTCTTAGAAAATAAGTAGAGGATAAGGTGCAGTACTATGAGCTGGTTTACTAAGGACAGCTCTCTCTAGAATCCCCTCTGCCAATCAATCAATCAATAAATCAATAGAATGCCCTCTGCTCAGTTTTTGAAAGAATCTGTTGAGCAGATACAGATCTACGTAATATTTCACCTGGTAAGGAAGTCCACAGTTACTGCAGCTTTTCTGTGAATTGAAGAAGTATGAGCAAATTTTTTGTCTGTAGTAATATTTGTTGTTGTGTTGGTTTGTTGTTTGTTTTTGACCTAAACTAACCAGGAATTTTGAGTGGCTCTAAGATGAGAAGTCTTTATGGTCACCCCTCTATTCTCTGTAAATTGGAAATACGTGTTTCTAGACTCTTTTTTTTTCTATTTATTTATTTGAAAGAAAGAGCACAAGTAGGGGGAAGGAGTGGAGAGAGGACAAGCAGCTCTCCGCCGAGCACAGAGCCTGATGAGGGGCTTGATCCCACCACCCTGAGATCATGACTTGTGCCAAAATCAAGAGTCAGACACTTAACTGGCTGAACTACCCAGGAGCCCATCTAGACTGTTTAAACAAAATAATCTGTAAAGCACTACTTAATAGAGAACAGTGAGCCTGCGTCAACACCAGGCCTGGGCTTTCCTCCAATTTCCACCAACTAACTGGGTGACTTTGAGCAAGTCATATTTTACCTTCCTACCCCTCGATTTCTTCAAAATAAATAAATTTAGGTGGTTTCTAGATTTATTTTCAGTTTTAAAGTTTTTAATTAAGAGAGGGAAGGAAGAAAAAAGAACCTTTTGGAGATGTAGGTAGTCAAAATCAGTCTAAGAATAGTGTTGTTTATAAGAAGGAAGTGGAATAGAAATAAAGTCAGAAGACTAGAATGTGTACTTTTGAAACCACACAAATCACACAACAAACCCTTCCCAACACAGTAGGCTTTGTGTAGGGATACAACTCCTCGCTCAGCAAACAGTCTAGAGGGGGAAGCCTAATCAGAGGAGGACGTTCTAATTAAAAAAAAAAAAAAAAAAATTCTCCACTCCTAGGTGGCTCAGTGAGTTCAGGGTGGAACTCTTGATTTCAGCTCAGGTCATGATCTCAGGGTCCTGGGATTGAACCGGTGAGACTGAGCCCCAAGAGCTGCATGCTCAGTGCAGAGTATGCCTGAGCTTCTCTCTGCCTCTCCTTCTCCCCCTTCCCCTGCTCATGGTAAATAAATAAATAATAAATAAATAAATAAATAAATAAATAAATAAATAAGCAAATGAACAGACAAATAAATAAATCTTCAAGTCTTCAAATCTCCACCTCAAAGCTAGACAAGCAGCAGGAGGAGGGAAAGGCAGGCTCCCCAGGGGGTGGGCGGCACATGGTATGAGTATGGATGGACCCAGGAGGTTTGCAGGTGTAAAAGCGCCCTCTCTGTTTGCCTTTTCTATGCTTCCCAGCACTGGCCAGTAATGTTTGGTTCACATTAATGAAGAGGCACTTGTGACAAAATCCTCCCTGAATGCGTCATCACCCGGAACGATAATCTTGTCCAGATTTTGCCAATGTTCTATGGAAAGCTGCAATTTTTGGAAAATGGTACAACCGCCTTTCTTTTTGCCACTTCCCTGGCCCCAGGCTCATGAGAGCAGGACTTACTGACACCATCTAAGGAGCATGGGTACGAGACTGCTGACTGGACATGAGTAACAGGAAAACGTCCTGCACCGCACATGACACGTCATGAGGATTTTGAGACGAGTCAGGAAAGTTCCCAATTATTGCATGTTTGATTCCCCTGGATGACTGGGGGAGGGGAGGGCAGGAGGAAGGAGTGTGTATGTATTTTTAGGGTTAGTCTCATAAACCAGAAGACTAGACATACAGGCAGAATTTTCTTTCTTTTCTTTTTCCCAGTGAAAGCTGGAAGGGGATATGGGGGACACATGCATAATATTTGTAGGTTTCATGGAAAAAGATTTGATATTCTAGACCGTGATATATGACATCAGAGAGATAATCTCCAGACAAGGTACAGACTGCTTCCCATGGAGACCAGGGCAGAAATGTTTAATGAGATGTGTTGATCTGATCCAAAGAGCTTACACCCACCCGAGGCTTGGAGGCCGCAGAGAAGCGTACAATGTCGCGTTGGGAAACCAGATGCTCTGACTGCAGCATAGCAGGCTTGTGCCTGTAACTGGCCCAGCATCCCTTCTACCCATTCTGTGGGTTAAAGCAAGGCACAGGCCCGGCTCAGACCCAATTCTTATTTGTAGGTGGGAGAAGGAAGGTTTTTAGAAACGTTTGCTTCGTATCACAAGTCGTACTGCAGAAATACTGCAGCACAAATGTGTCTGATGTCATCTCAGCATGCTGCCTTTGTTAAGTTCATCAAAATATTTAATAAGACATTTTATGATATGGGAAAAATGATGAAAATACAAATTGGGTAATTATAGTTAGATGTAGGCAATGTCTAGGTATCATAGCTCAGAGTTTAAAAACAAACTTTAGTTCTATTGCATTTGACCCCTTTATCAAACGCTTCGGTGTTTTATTGATTTTTTTAAGATTTTATTTATTTATTCATGAGAGACACGGGGGTGGGGGTGTGCAGAGGCACAAGCAGAGGGAGAAGCAGGCTCCATGCAGGGAGCCCGATGTGGGACTCGATCCCAGGTCTCCAGGATCACACCCTGGGCTGAAGGCGGTGCTAAACCTCTGAGCCACCCGGGTGCCCCGATGTTATATTAATTAACTTAAGTCTTAGTGAAATGAACAAAATTCTCAAATGCATTTTATATTTCAGCACATTATCTATGATATCATTATGCTTTTGGAAAAAGAGGAAAAATGAAGGATTTGAGTGAAATAGTAACAAAATTCTCAGGTTTTAATATATGTCTTGTGAATACAGTATATTGTGAAAAGGACGCTGCAGAAGCTCATTTATTTCTAGATAGTTTCTATCCTTTTCATTTCTGTAAACCTGACCAGAAACATAATCATCGGGGTTATATAATTCGTAATTGTTTATTTGAGGGACTTTATTTCCTGCTAGAAGAGGATTTCCCCCCAAGTTTGTACTTTCCCAAAGCATATATGTCTTTTAACCGCTGAGTTTTTGAGAAGCAGAAACAGTGGCCTCTGATTCGTTGCCTTCGGTTTCCAGCAGCACGTTCTGTCCTATCGTGATTGGGTGTGAACAAGGTTTACAAGTAGGACACATCACAGTTTGGTCTCTCGGTCTGTTTTTCCAGAAAGCCCATTGAATAAGCCTCGCAGGAGTATAGAGAGGAGCATACTCAGAACGACGTGACACGCTGTGGTGGAGGCAGTGGGCACAGGTGGGCACAGGTGCAGCGAGGATGGACAGGGAGAGGCTGATCCTCGTGGACCAACAGGCATCGTGAACCTCCAGCCTGAGAGGGAGCAGGAGGTGGAGAGCCAGTGGGTTGTCTGCTCAGCATCTGCTCCAGCTCTATCCCAACGCGGGCAGCAAAGGGGTTCTCTCTGGGAAATCTGGAGAAGCCACCCCAAGTTCTCCAGACACTGAAAACACGATGTTGGAAGACATCATGTGAGCGCTTTAGGGCTGAAGCATGAGTTACTTTTACATTAGATAATTTAAAGGTACTTCTTCGATTATTGCTCCCTCATTCTTTGTTCTCTATTTCTGGAATCAATATTAAGTTAACTTTGTAGTTTCTGGATATATGATTGTGCTCTCTCTCTCTCTCTCTCTCTCACCCCCACTTCTCTTATATACGCTTTATTTGGTGGGGGGCAGTTGTACTCATTTTTAAAAATTTAGTTCTAGGCAAAATAACTTTATCATCATGAAAATTAATCCTTCTACTATATCTGTTCAGGTATTGAGCAGTTCAAGTTCGTAGTTCTAGTAGTTGTTATGTTTAATGTTACAATTGTGTATTCTTAGCGATTTTTCTCATTTTAGAACTATACTAGATTGAACTTGAGTTCCTTCTAGCTTCAGATTTTTAAACTTTTTTGTTTCCATTTCTTGCAGTAGCTTTTTCTATATTTCTACTTTATTACCCATTCTCCTCAAATCGTCTCTGACTCATGGTAACCCGCTAATGTGTATATGCGAGAGACCAAATCAGTCTTGGCAAGGGGGATGGGCTTGCTCACCTGCTACAGTACTTGGTGTTAGCTGGTGATCCAACCCGCTATTGGTTTCAGAGTCCTGGCTGGAGAAAGCAGATAGGCCTGTGGGGCTGGTCAGGATCTCTCTGAGTTATCAGGGCTCTGGCTTTTGGGGAGGAGGTGCTCCTGCTTTATGGCCATGGGCAATTACCTGAGGACCTTGCTCTGTTTCTCCTCTGGCCTCAGTCTCTCATGTTGGAAGTAGCAGTCAACCTATTTCATTTATAAACCTGCTTACTGACGGCTGACACTAGTGCTTGGCCTCTGAGATTGGACTCTGAAACAGCCATTCTGAAATCTTTGGTCATAATCCTTCTCTCCTGCACATGGGATATTTATCCCTGTTTATGCTGTCTCTGCCTAAAGGTTTTCCTGTATATACATACATATCTCATATTTTCTGCAGATTATGAGTTTGGCAGTTCAACTCCTTTTCCCCCTCCATCTTTTGGACATCTTCCCTTTTCAGGTTCCCTAATGGTAGCCATAGAGGCTGTCTAGTGGCTATGGATTATCTCTTATTTTTACAGTTATTTCCTTTTAGTTGGATTTTGGTAGAGAAGAAAGATGTACCCATCAGCTTTTCTGAACCTAGGTCCCAAGTCCATCTCTAGGTTTTACATTCAACTGTGTCTACTCTACTGGAAAACCAAAGTAGTAATGGTAGGAGAGCAAACGAACTCATTTATGAATATGAGAATTAAGATAAATGTGCTCTTGGCTTTTGACTGGAAATTTGGACTTCATGTTGAGAGGAGATCTTTGGAGGCAGTAGCAAACAGGAGCTGGATCAATAGGATATTTGGAAATAATCATTTACCAGGATTCAAAAAAAAAAAAAAAAAAACCTGTTAGGCCGTATCATTGTAGCTCAACACTATAGGGCTTTGCGGAAGTAGGAAAAAAAAAAGTAATATATTGCATCAGAACATCTATCATCCATATGATGAGCCCTTTCCATTTTTTCCACTTATAAATCAACTCCCATGAGAGCAAAATAACAAAAGAAAACAAAACAAAAAATTTCCTTCGTTTTACAATTAATTGTAGATTATAAAATTT